>NC_080597.1:6019519-7269519 GCF_027887145.1 Ammospiza caudacuta | reverse complement strand
ACTAAAGAGGGCTCAGAAAAACCCACCAACACCCAGAGTCAAAAGGAAGCCAGGAAGCCTACAAGTTGGTACTGACTCTTTGAAAATGTATACAGAGCCAGCTTGTTTTCTTTTTTAACTTTCCATTCTTTGTATGATCAAGGTTTCAAGTGAAATTGGCCAAACTGGATTAAGACACCATGGATCAATTGTACCTATCAGCTGTCAACAATTGGAGGGGCAGAAGAGGGAACAGGAGCAGGGCAAGAGGGAACATTAACTTGCTGCTACTAAAGGGGCAGCACAGCAAAATAAAGTTTTATATTATTCCCTAAGGACAAATGAGTCACCTTGTTACAAAATAATCCACTGCTTTACAAACAATATGGCACACTATGCATTCATCTCTGACCTCAAGGAAAAAACTCACACCAACCCTTTATTACTCATATTGTCCTGCCCCTTGAGAGAGAGCCTGATTCTCTTTTGTTCACCAGTCTCTATGCTTTGATGGAAATCTTAGCACCTTATTAAAGCTTCATGATTGCAACAAAGCTGAAGACTAACACAATAACATAATAACAACATGGGACCAGGACAGCTCCCTTATATGTCCCAACAGATATTCTAAAAGACATTCTTGAGTCACAGACACTTTGCTACTTGGTGTACTTCTGTATTAGCTAGGTAGGGCCCCCATCTTCACAGCAAACCCCTTTAAAAAGCTTTTAATAAGCTTTTAAAAGCACTTCTGTCAGAGGGTCCATTTTCAACTTTGCTGCAGACTTTCACAGTGCCATACCCAGACAAAACTTACCACTTACAGAGCTCAGTCCTGCAACACCCTGAGTGTTTTGTCCTTATCTAGCAAAGCATTAAAAGATACAGAGAGCTCCATGAGAACAGCCCCACCCAACCAGTGGAACCATGCAGAATTTCTGGAAGCTGTGCAGGAGCTCCACTGCAGAGCATCCAGGTCCAAAAGGATCCCTCTTTTGTTCAACTGTAAACCAAGAATCTTTCTTCCATTTTAGCTTCTGTTTAACATTGGGAAAATATAATAATCACAATGATGCAAGTTTCTACTTAAGAAACCCAAGAGGTTTAGTTCTCCCCCCACCACCTCCGAATAGCATATGCAGTTAAATGTGGGATAATTTTCACTGCAAGTAATTTCAAATCCTCCTATGCCAGAATTTAACTATTTTTCAAATTACACTGATCCTGAAGAAGAACAGATAAGCTCATGGAGTTTTTCTAAAAACCTTAGATGAGAAAGAACCATTTGTTAAATAACTTAGTGTAGTGAGAGGTCAAGGGGAATGGCTTCAAACTGAAAGAGGGTAAAAGTTTATATTAGGTTTTATGAAGATATTATTCCCTGTGAGGGTGCTGAGGCCCTGGCACAGGGTGCCCAGAGCAGCTGTGGCTGCCCCAGCCCTGGCAGTGCCCAAGGCCAGGCTGGACAGGGCTTGGAGCAACCTGGAATAGTGGAAGGTGTCCCTGCACATGGCAGGGGGTGGAACAAGATGCTGTTTAAAATCCCTTGCAACCCAAACTATTCTGTGACTCTGCAAAAACAAAGCATGTGTCTTCAATAGGAGCTTTTCTATTTTATAATCACTACAGCCAGAAGATGAAGTTGAGGGTCTGGGTGGTCACAGTTTGATCTATGGATGTTGGAACCTTTTGCTAACTAAGTGGATTCGTTGCACAGCTTGCCCCCATGAAAAAAAGGAATTGAAAACTGAATTCCAAACAAGTCAAATCTTGTTCATATATTCAGGCAGAATAGTCGTCAAATTAGGAAGCCAGAATCATATAAAACAATTTGGCTTAGAAATCTATATATACATATAAATCCAAGCTAATTTAGATACACTAAATAGCATCCAGATGTTTTACTTGCTACTTTTATTAAGATTAATTTTAACAGCAGAAGTGTTTTTCTTTTCTCTTTCCTCCCAGAAGACTTCCTTTTCTCATCTCTGCAGTTTACAGCCACTTAATACCCAACTTCCACTGAAAATATTAAGCCTGCATGCTTAATTGCTCCAGGGGCATTTGAAAATCCCAGCAAAAAGGACAATAAGCTGCAAATTAACCTTTTCAAAATGAAAGCAACACCCTCCCCTCTGCTATCATTAGGTATTCCACAAAAATGTATTTTACTTACACAAACACATATCACATCATAATGGGTCAGAGACACAGCTAAGCAAGAGTTACTAATAGTATTAATATTTTTCAGACATATTAAAAGCTTTGATTACATACTCTTAATATGAATGACGAAGTGGAAAATCATTCACATATTACCCATCCAGAGGATCATATTACTAGAATTTGTCAGACAAAGACACTTTTGGAAGTGTTTTTCTTGCTGAAACTAAGATAGTCTAACAAATCCTGGAGGAAAGCCACATCTTTTAGTACTCAAAAAAAAAAATAATTAATATTTAAAGCTTGCTGCTGTTTCCTTTTTCCCCCACTGTGGAAACAAAACTGATTGTCTATATAGGAATTACAAGATAAAGGGTTTGATTTGATAAAGGCAGACCTTCATTTTTAAAGTGATATGAAAAAGGGAGAAAAAATACTAGACTAATTCAAAGATTTAAAATTAAGCTCATACAACAGATCACACCCATTTCCCTTCAAAGTGAAGATGAAATTTAGTTTGAGACTTTTCAAAGAAGGTGCAAAAGTGAAAACCATAAAGGAATTAGGAACTGGCTTGCATTCTACAGGGCTGAAACAAAAGGTAGGCAGGCAAACATTATATTGTTATTAAAAAGTCAGCATAATTGTGATAGTAATTCATAGGCACAAAAAAAGAGCCTCCTTTACACAATCAATTCTACAATTTACAAATCAATTTCTAGACCAACACTATATTTCAGTTACCCTATATTCAGGCATCTGTTTACACATCAGAGCTGTGCCAAAAAAATGTAGAAGCTCACCTTGTCTTGGTTTTCCTTATTCTTGTAACACAGATTTCCAATCAAACGAATGAGATGGGATTTGAAACCAACAGCTGGATGTGAAATTTCCTCCTGCCCTGTCACAGCATGGGTGGCAGTGAAAATATTTACAGCCTGCTTCCCAGCAAGGTGAGTTAATCTCAGGGTATCTAGAGAAAAGATTTTAATACATTACCATGAGAAAATCAGTCTCACTTGGCACAGAGCTTTATTATTAATTGTGGAGTTCAACAATAAGCAATGTAATTTCTGATATTCCACATCATGTCAAAGAACTTTGAAAGTTTACCTCACTGTGTGATTTGGGCTAATATAACCAACCATAAAAGACCAGCCCAATGTCAGAAGGCATTTTTGAGTATTTTTTACACCCTTACATAGTTGATACATGAAGGCTGATGGCTGCTGCTATTGATCTCCACCTAAAGAGTTAGAATAGAGCTGTTTCAACCTCTTTCTTTTTTAATTTTTACCTATTTGTCTCAAAAATACACAAACTTTTACAATTTTCTCACAAAATGGTAGCATATCTCAGTCTCAAAGTGCTAAAATTTAAAAAAGCACAGGTCATGTTATGTATCACCCCTCCTTCCTCCCTTGAGCATCTCTGGAATAACTTGGCATAATTTTATTTATGTACAGTCCTTCCCTTGCTGTTTCTTAGCTTCTTTAAAGCTGACCTTTAAAAGTCACTGGATTTGGTTAATAACATTCAAATTGCACTTAAATTTCAGAAATTTGGGAAACAGAAGGGAACAGGCATGGAGGAAAAGTCCTTTTTCTACTTCTGGAAGAAACTCTTCTACACATTCAGCCAGTAGAAGGAGGTATGAAGCAGCTGTCCTTTGCAATACTTTCAGTAAGGAAAGAACATTGCTGACACTTGAATCCAGGCTCTGTTGGGCAACACAGGCCAACAGAGAAAGCGGAGAAGCAGAAAATTTCCAGGAACAAATCAAATATTTGAATATGCAGATTAACTCCATCTTCTATTTATTTATCTCATCCAAAGGTCAGAATTAGAATGACCACCAGTGGTGAAAAACATGTTTTCATCCACTGAGCACCAACAGTTAAGCCCTGTGGCTGTTCACTCACCTACAGCTGTTTCCAGCAAACCAGGGAATGCCTGCAGATGTTCCAGCTGGCTGTTGTTTGAGGTCATTTCACAAAGCACATCGAGAAGACGAATTGTCACCAGGGCTTCCTGGAATGAAAACTGCATTTCTGAAAATGGCTTATGAAGGTTATCGTAAAAACATAAACCCAGAAATGTAAACAGGGGACAGGAACTCTCAGCTCCTCAGGTTCTGTGCAGGTCTTCCATACTGCCAAGAATAAATTTATATGAAATTAGGGCAACTTTCTAAAATAACAATAACGTATTAGATTGCAATAATTTCTTTTCTACAGTTAGTGTTATATCTGCCTGAAAAGTCATGGGGGAACCAAAACAGAGCCATAAGGGATAAAATTTTAACAAAAACACAGTAGCTTCCAAAAGCAGAAATACAGAAAATTACTAGCTGAGAAAATTATTTCTGTATAAATGTTTTCTTTGAGTTTATTCAGTCTGAGTGTTCCACTTTAAAGACACAAACACCGCCTGCAAGACACCAATTTGTTATCCGCAGGAATTCTGTAAAGTTCTGTGGTCAAACAAACTTTGGCTGTGAGAATTTACATTATTCTTGGGTAAATAGGATTGTGATCAGAGATGCAGCATTTTGGTTAGGGATGAGACACAATTTCATTTGCATATTATTTATTCAGCCACAGAACTATTTTTTCTCACAGAATATGTTGGTCCTGCTTATAAATGACAATCCAGCACTTACAGAAAATACCTTAAGAGCACATGACAGAATTTGGAACACCACAAAAGCCAGGCTGTGACTGCAAGATGATCCCACTCCAGGAGTGTTACATAAACTGCAAGTAGCCATGAAAAGGCTCAGACATTGGTCACAGTAACTATTACTGCCTTGTCTGGTCCAGGAAAAAAACAAAAGGTTTACTTACCAACAGTGTAGTATTTTGGATCCATATGATGTTATTCAAATCATCAACAATAGTGTTCAGGAATTAATTACTACAATTATATTCATTTGTTGCTCCTTGAAAACACCAAATTGCTATAGGGCCCAGGTACTAAAGCTATATTTTAGTTTTTTGAACCCTACAGGTGTAGGAAACTGCAAGCCTTGTCCTAAATTATTCAATAAACTGCTTTCATCAGCACAAAGACAGACTCTAAATACATCAGCAAAGTAATAATACCCCAACTGCATTTAAGAGACAGTAACCAGCTTTTTACAAGTTTTAAGAAGAACAGATTATTTAAAAACCTTAAAAGAACTCCCAAATTTTCATGTATATTTGAAACTTGCTAAGTTAAAAAAAAGTGTTCCTTCCCTGCTGCTGACTTTCCAAATTGGTTTTTTTTGCCTTCTACCTGTATAAAAGAAAGGCAGTAAAGCAAAATACTTCCTTTTGAATTTCAAAACCCAAAATAGCTTGAACTCTGACAGACATCTTGCTATGGATATAATCTGAAAAGTAAATAAGGAAAAAACTGAAGACTTTTAAAAATAAACATATTTAGAGAAAGATGCAGAAAAGATGTTCCTTATAAAGAAATGAACCAAGTCCAGGGAAGGGTTTTATTTTGGAAGTATGGTTATAAGTTAGTGCAAGCAAACTGATGCTCAAGTCAGGCCTAGAATGGAAAAGCTATTTTAAACATTGGTTTAAGCACTGCAAAAGCATATGATTAGCTGCTCATGGGTTTAAGATGCAAGCTACAAGACTTGATGTTCCTTAAGAAAACAAAGCAGCGTCTACACTTTACAAATTAAACAGTGGATGGGACACCCAGACAACATTCTGGGAGTCAGGCCAGTGCAAGGACTGTTCCCAAAAGTTTTTAAATGTGGCCTCAGAGTTCTGGAGTCCAAGGCAGCTTACTACTGCAGACATGGCCTGAGCGAGGCACTTGGCTTGTGGGCCACAGAAAAGGCCAGGCAAAGCCAGGCTGAGCATCACAGATGTTGCCTAAAGCATTTTTAATGACAGACTCTACATGCACAACCACATTTTTTGCAGTTAAATACAACTGCTATGAAAAACCTAAAAATACTTATACAAATGAGGAGAAATTGGTGCAATTCTTTGTAATTTCTTGTAAGAAAAGAGTATTATGAATTTAGACTGGCATTTCTCTTTCCCCATGGCAATAATATGTTGTGAACAAATGTGTACACAGATATGCATGCATACATATTGCCCTCCATTTATTCATCTATTAGGACTTAGATTTTCTGTTCATTCAATGAGCCCCATTTTCCCACCAAACAGTGATACTCAACTTATACCTCTTGTTTATGTGAGAGAAGAATGAGAAGTCAGTGTCAAGCAGGGCAACTTATGCAGTAATATTCACAATACTGCTGTCCCAGCACCTCCTGGCTGGACAGAGACCTCCTTCTGGTGTGCAAACAAATAGTTTTTTTCCATGACTGAAACCACAGAAAATTGGAAAGTAACCACAAAGGATAAAAAAAAAAAAAATCAAAAAAGGAAGGCAGGGAAAACAAGTAAAGATGGAATTGTCTCAGTGTATGTCCTCTCACAGCCAAGTTAGTACCTTTTCCAGAAGTAGTCAATTAAGTTATCTGACATAACTTAGACTAAACAGCTGGGGCAGTGGGGAAGGCTGTGTTTCTTGGACAGATAAGAAGAGATTTTGTGCTTGCTGGCTTGTGTTTTGGTTTTTTTAACACATCCAACTACCAACTCCCCATAAAGTGATTTATGGTATTTCTTCACAACACGTCTCAAACCTACTTTTAAAATCCTTGTGCCTATTTAAACAAAAAAACCCCAAGCAAGTCCAACACTTTTTAAGATTATCATATAAAAGCATTTAAGATAAATGTTTTTTTACTTTGATAGTAAATTATTTATGACGCTTCTTCTCTAGAGTTTAGAGTTCTCTAGAAACTTCTAGAGTTTCTAGAAGTGAAACTATTGCATATTAGTTTTGGATTAAAATGATCTAATGATTGACATTAACATGATTCTGACTACATGTCTATTACTGCTTCCCATCTATGAGCAGAATAAATATTTTTGGTTTGGTTAATATTGAATCACAGGGTCACCACTGAATAACTAAATATTCTGGGCTGAAAGGTAGCCACAAGGGTCATCAAGTCCAGCTCTGAGGTGAACGGTCAAACCCACAACCTTGGTGTTATCAGCACCATGCTCTGCCCAACTGAGCTCATCTCAGCCATGGTCTGAGTTGGGAGGGACCCTAAAGCCCATCCTGTTCCACCCCTGCCTTGGGCTGGGACACCTTCCCCTATGCCAGGTTGCTCCAAGCCCTGTCCAGCCTGGCCTTGGGCACTGCCAGGGCTGGGGCAGCCACAGCTGCTCTGGGCCAGGGCCTCAGCACCCTCACAAGGAAGAATTTCTTCCTAACATCTAACTCTACATCAGTGTGAAGCCATTCTCCCATGTCCTGTCACTACGTGCCCTTCTAAATTAGAATAAATCACAACTGACAACACAAATAAATTACAAAAGTGATGCTCGGTACGATAATAAAATATCCAAATATGTGACAACTTGAACTATTATTATTTAGATTTTGAAATATTTAACAACAGGGTAGACTTATTTTAATGTACCATATCCTTTGCCATCCTCAAATTAAAAGCAAAATTTGGCTGCTGTCCTACAGACTCTACTAAGTGCTCTGCCACTGCCCTCCCAAGGTAAACTGGAAAAGATACTGTTATGTGTGTCCCCCTGGGCAACATGGCAATGAGGATTTACCACATCAAATTCTGGTACTTCAATCGTTACCAGTCATACCTCATCTTCTGCAGCTGCTGCAGCAGTCAGCTTGAGCACAGCTCCACATTTCTCCTGGAAGCAGTCTGCAAGGAAGTCAGCATGTCTCACAAACACATTCATTTCTTCACTGCTAACTGGGTTCTTCTCACTTACTTTCACCATCATCAGCTCTAACAGAGTAACTCTGGAGACAGAAAACAATTTGTTAGCCAGATTCATTGAGCCAGGTACCATTATCAGTAGAATAAGCAGTTAAAAATGATAAATAAGTAGTTAAAAAGATAAAAGTATGAATACTGGCAATCAGTTTCTGTCTGATGGGATTTTTTTTCTGTACAGAATTAATTGAATTCATCATTCAATAAATACAATCTGGCCAGACAGTCAATATTTTTCTCAGGTCTATTTCAATTTGTATTTTCTTATGTTGTAACAAAACATTACTGAGATTGCATATTCCCTATATCTAAATTTTCCAGCAAACCAGCTGTTGTAAGTTGTTCAGCACAGCAAAATAAGCACAGACTATTTGACAGTTTCTGTTTGAAAAATACAGGTTTTCACAGTCCTTTATCATAGTCCTTCACTAACTTTCCATCACAATCCCAAACCAGGGAAAATAAAAATTGATAAGCACATTGCTCTTTATAATAATTTTACAATTGTTACTAGATGGACTAAGCAAAATCCAAGTTAATCACTCATTACCACTCAGAGATATTCAATGCATGAAGTTGGTGAGTAATGAGACACATAAGGAAGCTGCTGTATGAAATCTGCCTGGGTTGGGATTTTAACAGCTTTAATGTCATTTTATTTCCAATGTCCTTTCATGCTGTCAGGGCAAACTAGAAGCATTTTGTGGAAACAGGACTTGGACATGGCAGAGGCTCTCCCACAGGTCCCTGCCCCAGTCCAGCACACAGAGACTGGTGAAGTCTCACTGCTTCCTCTAAGAACACTCTTTACTAAATTAATTCAAAAGCCAGCTCAGGATTTTCTTCCAGTGAAATATTTGAAATTCAGATGGAACAAATGACATTCAAACAGGTGGAATAGCTCAAATGCTATTCTTTTAAATTTACCAAGCAGGTTGTCAGAAGAGGAAGAGAAATGTCTTTTTCTGTGGAAAAAACTCGGTCACTGCTTTATTAACCTCCAAGAACCCACCTCTATTAATCACAAAACAGCTACTTAGTCCTTGCTAAACTCAATTCTCAGTGTCATTAATACAGCTGCATCAAACTATTATCTGGAGGAGGACAGAAAGCTTTTCCAACACAGGAGCACAGAAGTGGGGCCGGCACCCTTGGCAAAGGGCAGGCTGCGGGCAGGAGGCTGGAGCAGCCTCTCAGGGGCTCTGCTCACTGTCTGTTTGTCCTGCAGGTTAATACAGCCAGGTAGCCCTGCCCACCTCCAAACAACCACAGTCCAGCTCCCCAGCACCCCCACTGAACAAAGGCTTTTTACCTTAGGCATCCCATACAAAACCCAACCCCACAGATCTGTGATTTGCCCCTGACACAGGGTTTGACACGTCCGTTTTCACCAACTTAAAAACTTTCAAGCATATGCTCAACTAAGAACACAGGCTGGTCACAGACCTGATGAACAAAGGAATTATTCCAGTATTTCAGTGGGTTGAAATACTGGCACCTACCAAAGCCACCCTCTCACTTCCCTCCCCTCTCCTGCCCCCATTAGCTGGACAGGAGAGAGAAAACTTCACAAAGGGTTCATGGGTTTAGATAAGGGCCACGAGAGATCATTCATCAAATACTGTCAGGGGTAAAACAGGCTTAAAATCAGAGATATAATTTAAATTTATTACTAGTAAAATCACAGCAGAATAATGAAAAGTAAAATGAAACCTTAAAAACACCTCCCTCTCTTATTTCCAGCTCTATCTCCTACCCCAATGGTGAAGGGAGACAGGCAATGGGGGTGATGCTCAGTTCATCACCCACTGTTTCTCCTGCCTGGAACACCTCCTGCCCTCCTTCTTCACTGACCTTGGTGTCTGCAGAGCTGTTTGTCTCACACATCCTCATTCCGCTTTTCTCTGGCTGCAATTACAACTGTGCAAAAACACTTTTTTTTTTCCTTTCTTCTTAAATATATTATCACAGAAGCTTTACCACCACTCCTAATTGTCCCAGCCTTTGCCAGTGGCAAGTTCATCTTTAGAGCTACCAGGGATTGGCTCTGCCAGACACGGAAGGAAGCTTCCAGAAGCTTCTCACAGGAGCCACCTCTGTAATCCCCCTGCTACCAAAACCAGGCCCTGCAAACCCAAAACAAATGCTATCTTCTGCTTGACAGGACTCTAGTCAGTGCTTCTTGCACCAATAATCCAAATAATAAATGTTTAAAACTGACAAGCAATCCTTTTGTAAACAAGTTGGAGATTTACCACATTTCCATAAACCCAAATTAATAGATTAAATGGTGAATAGGGAAATTTTTTTGCACTACTCTTCCCCTTGCAATATGAATGGAAGCCTTTTTCAACAATTGCAGTCCTTCTTTAAAGCGCCACCTGAATGTAATTTCTTTTGAAGTTTTCTGGTCTCTTTAGGCATTCAAGTCAAACCATTTTCCTGAGTTTTCTTCCAGGCACAGTCATTCAGAACATGCCCCTCTTTCCCTGAATTTCAAGCAAGTCTTGCCATTCAGCCAGTAGTTTCCTGGGAGTGCAGTTCTTTGTTCTGGTGCAAGTTCCCTTTTTTTTTTTGCATTTCTTTTTTCTATTGTTTCTCTCAGTTTTCTTTCAAAATTTACCCTAATTTTTCAAAATTAATTCTCCCAGACAATGCAATTTGCCCATTTCTTTCATCAATGATCTCACAACTGTTCAGACACTCAAATGACAGCATCTCCTCCTACTTGTTGCCTGCAGCTAAATACAACAAATATGACAACTGCCAGTACCAGCTGAATTTTTGCAAACTCAGTTCAGTATCTCAAATATAATTCTGTGTATTATATTTACTATTAGACTTCTGTTTAGAAATAATCATGCCATGTCATCTTACTCTTCTTCAGGCACTACTGAGGGAGATCTTTTGTCAATCTCTTGCAGGTTTTTTTTCCTCCCACCCAAACTTAAACCAGTTCCTCCTGAAGCTGACTAAACTAGCATAAACTTAGAACAGCCACTATAAGGTATTTGCAGTCATCAGTAAAACAAATTTCTGTTTCCTGCAGCTTGCAAATAAACAACAGAATTTAAATGCAGTTTAAATCTGGAAGCTCATTACTACACAATAAAATGCTGCCTCACTAAGCCTATAACTAGCAGTGTACAATTCTATTGATTTTCTTAGCATCACACAATGTTTGCATCAAATGTGCTTTGTTTATAACCTCTCAGCAAGGGCCAGACACTTGGGACATTCTTCCTCTGTGACTGAGGCTTCTCCTTCCTGAAACACTTCCCTGACAGCAATGGTTCCATGAGACAAATTAGGCCCTTCCTGAAAACTTTAATTTCTTTCATCTTCAAATGATACTTGCAAGCATCATATTAAATAAAAACTGGTAAATTTGTGAGCAACTGTAGATCAGTGTTCTTATAATCTCCAATCAGTACCTGAACCCTGACCTGTGGTAACACTGGAAACAACACAAAACACCAAAAAAGCCACAAAGGCACTGTTTCATTTAGTGCTTGGTCTTTCATCTGCAAAAACTTAGAGAGGAACTCGCAGCTTCCCTGGGTGGATGCAGAACAATGTAGGCACATTAAACACATAAATGAGACCACAAAATCTGCAAGCAGTTGGAGGAGCTGCAGAATTCTAGCAGCGTTTCCCAAATTTGATTGTCTTAATAAAGTATCTTTTTTAATCTTCCTCAATTCCCTATTAAAGCAATGAGCATTTTTCCATTATAGCAGTGGCCATTTCCCATCAATTCAGCACACATTTACTCTAACACTTGAAGGAAGCTATCAATGCTTTTCCAAGGTGAAGGTTTGTTGAAGCTTTTCAACAGTGGAAACGTTAAAGACTAAGTAATCACAGGCATCTCCTCATCTATGTTTTGGAGCTTCTGCTAAGCAGCATAAGACACACTTCCATCTTTCTTAAAGGCTTCCTCTTAATTTCTGGACACAACAACAGAAGTATGAAGAGCTCTGGACATTTCTAATCGAGCTGTAAAACTCTGCAGGGTGTGGTGCTCTTATGAAATCAAGACCCAGGCATGAAATCCTGTCCTTTTTTGTGTGTGAAGTATTTCTTTACTGAGTAATGGCGCCAACCTGGATTCTGCAACCCTACATAAATCACTGCCAGTTGTGGCTAAGCTGTAATGTTAACCAACCAATTTAAAACCATTACTGACATAGAAACATGTATTTAGAGATTTTGTGCCAACTATGAAACCACACAGTTTTTCAATCATGTGAACAGGATACTCTATATGGAATGCTAAATACTAAAAGCCACACTGGTTTTGGGGTTACCTTTCTTGATTGCTCAGTTTGGCATAGAGGGCTTTTACCAGCTCTGGACATTTCAGCAAATGTTCTGTAACAATCAGGAACCTAAGGGAAAAGAAAAGAAAGTCTTATTAGAGCTATAAAAGCAGTATCCACATTTACTCCAAATGGTGCTGGTTAGTTTTACTTGTAGATTAACGTTGTGCTTTTGGTGCTACTCACAAATAGATACAAATTGACACAAAATAATTGCATATTGTCCTGCAGTTTTTCCTTTAACATAGAACGCCCATTTCTCATCAGTTCAGCACACTTTTACTCACGTGCTTGAAGGAAAGCTGGCTGGAGTCTTAGGCCAGTTATGTACACCACAATTCAAACAATGAAACACTCATAATGGTTTATACAAAAAGACAATTCAAGCTTGAAAATTATTATTCTATTCATCACAACACTATCTGTAAGCCCAAACAGTCAAAAAAGTGCCCAAATAATATATTGATTTTTCTTTAAAAAAGGGCAATCTAACAAAGCATCAAAGCAAATGGGAACTTCTTTGTCAGATGCAAGGCAGCAAAGCACTTTTCTCAACTTCAAAAACATACCCTCCTTGTGTAATAGAGACCTAAGCAGAGAATCAATTCTAAGTGCTTGCTTTAAAAGGCAGGTAGATATAGAATCATAGAGTCTCATATTCTGAAAGGGACCCACAAAGATCATCAAGTTCAACTACTGGCCCTGCACAAGACACCCCTAACTTTAACACAAGGACCTTGCCAGTCAAAATCCAGTGAAGTGTATTTTGTAATAAATTATCTCCACTTTCCTTTCTCACACCACATTTGGGGTTTCTGTCTGGAATACAAAAAGACCAACAAATGACTAAAAGTTGACAAACTGGTCACTGGTTCCCTCTTTCTCTTCACCAAAATGTTGCAAGGGATCTATGATACCTACATTGCTCAAAAAAGAGTCTCTTTAAAAAACAATCTACCCAAAACTGGCAATGGCTCATTCTTTCTTCTTAATACTTTCTCTGGAAAATATGCTCAGCCTTGGCCTTGTGCTAATGCCAGTATTTTCACTGTTTGCTCTCCCAAGCACCATACATAGCAGGTGACACTCATTTAACTTCAACCCAGATTCATAATCCCAGTTATGGGGAAAAAAACAAAGTAGGTAAAAGTATTTAGCTCTTCAAATCACCCCCAGGAGCACTACCAGTGATATTTGTGGTGCATTGGTACCCTCAAACTAGATGATACATTTTTAAAGTAGCTTGTCCAGGCTACAATAATTACAAGGTGAATCTCAGAGCATCCTCTAAGCTGATGAAGCTACAGAGAAAGAACAGCCAAAATAATATTAAAATGAAGTGATTTCAATACTCACTCCACCTCCTCCCTAGCCTTCCCTTTGCTGACAGCCTTTATTTTGCATAGCCATAATCTATTACATAGCTAATAAGATCACAACAAAGCCTTCCAGCTGTAACAAAGTATTTTTTGGACATGTACTCAATGCCAAGTGGGCAAGTAGGAGAATAAGAGGTCCAAAAGATTAATAGCTATTGTATTTCTAATCCTAACTGTGGACATAGCCAGCATCTGATTCAGTTACTGAAAACTTGACATTTTTAAGAGGGGAAGGAAGAAAAACTATTTTCTACTGCACTTCTTTTTACTGATATTCGCACATTCATTCATAAAAAAAAATGCAGAGGTGTAAGGAATTATCAACTTAAAAATGGCATGATGATGAGTGTAGCATTGATCCAAGAGTTTTTCAATGCAGATTTCAGAAAACAGGAAGATTCAAAGTCAGCAGCATGAATGTATCCAACTGAGCTGTGCAGACTGAGCTGTAACACCCAAGTGGAGCCATCAGCAGGGCACTCAAGGGCAACTCCTCCACAGCTCCTGAACTGACATCTCACAGCCATCCACAGTTAAACCTTCAGAATTGTCACAACCAACTTCATTCTCCATGGATTTAAGCAGAGCCACAAACTTCTGTGTGGAGCTGCAGAAGAAAATAGCACAGATCAGTGCTGTGCAGAACACAGACCTTGGCCTAAAAATGTACAAATTTCAGCTGACAATGCAACAGAGTAAAAAGTGCATTTGAGGGCACAGCCTGAAACCCAATTTTCTATTTTGCAATTGGGGCTATTTAATTTAAAGCTTAACTTGCACGTTTAAGACTACATTGAGGAAACCTTCTTGCCTACTTGTCTTATAATTAAAAAGTGATCAATAATTATCACAGAAAAAGATCTGCTGCTACTAGGTTCATACTCCTGATCAATCACTACTGCAAGTGGAATTCCCATAGTTCAGGTGTTTCTTGGGTCAGTGCTGCATTTCCTCACGTGTATTTTGCACAGTCTGTGGATTAGACCTCTACTGCTTGAGGAGCTTGGAATATTTTAAGACTAAAATTTCTGATTCTTACCTTCTGGTTTCATGATGTGATGCAAAACCTGAGAAAACAAAAAGCTCTGGAAGTGCCCCATCCCTGGCAGTGCCCAAGGCCAGGCTGGACAGGGCTTGGAGCAACCTGGGATAGTGGAAGGTGTCCCTGCCCATGGCAGGAGAGATGATTTAAGGAAGGAGATGAACTTTAAGATCCATTCCAACCCAAACCAGTGTGTGATTTATGAAATATCTGCTTCTATATTAAAGTGTCCCTTTTACCTTATCCACTTTCTGCACTACTGTATCATGCAAATGATACAGTAGTGCAGAACATGAGCATGAGCATCACCACCAAGAGATAACAGAAGAGCAAATAATGGAATAAAGCACTTCCAACTCCTTCACCATGCCTTGCAATTTTGGAGGTAGCCAAGCAAGGATGCAGCAAATTCAGTGTACTATCTTTAGTCCTCTCAGCACTCCTGTTTTTCATTTGTGGCACGAGAAAAGAAGAGGAAAAGTAAGATCATCCACAATTCTGAAATATAAAAAGATATTCAGTTTTAGGTTACTGACTGAACATGGCATTTCAAATGCACACAAAAGGCTTTGGTAGGAGATTTAAACTCTCTTTGGGGGCCAACAGCAGAACCACTGGAATAAACTGAAGACGACTGTAATTTAGTGAAGGAAATCATGAAAATTAAAGCTGTTATGCAAGCGTAACACAGTAAGAAATGAATAGTGTTAAATATGCCAATCTTCTTGACTCTTTAAAAACTCTTTGGCTAAAATCCTAAAAAAATCAAGTGCTTCCATAGTAGATAAATACAGGAGGAGATGTTCAAAGACTTTATAACAGCACAAGGGCTGTATTGTACCAAACTGCAGTTCCAAAGCAGCCAAGACAAAGTGGTATGAGCTACATTTGCACTCAGTGTATTCCAGATGGCCACTAAGCTTGCTCCAATCAAAGCTGGGTGTAAGCAATCAACTTTATCATCAAATGTCATGCTCCATATTAAGTTGATTTTATCCCATTAGCAAATTCAGGGAACAATTTCCTCAGACTCAGGAAAAGAGGAAGACAACTCCACATGTTTTCCAAGTACAAAGAACAAGACATGGCAATTCTCTATTTGATCAGCAAACTTCTTTTTCAATCTCAAAGCCAAAAGCATTTTTCATCACCCTACAATAATGCCACTCTATCCAAAATATTTAGTAAGAACTAAATAGCTATCTTTTTACTGTAATTTAACAAACAAATGTAATAAATCATCCACATTTTGAAGAAAAGTAAAGAAAAAAGTTCAGCTATTTTCAGCCAACCTTCAAACTCTCATCACCAGCCTTTTTAGATGCTAAAAAGGCAATATGCCTCATGAGGAATTATCTGGAATCAGAGCACATTTTAGAAGAAGCACATTTCATCCTCGCACAAGAATAGAATAACACTACCAAAACCATTTAAATAAACAATTATGAGTATGAAGCTATTCAATAACAAATGGAACGTGTGCTGTCATAAAATCCCTAGAAAAGAAGTAATTCACCCATTCCCACACCAGCAGCTCTCACTCAGAAGGAGAACAAAGAAACACATTTTCATATGGAAGGCTTGGTCCTATCAAACATCAAACATCACAATTCCCCTCTCCTGTGCTGAACCAAGCACGACAGTGAGCATCCTTCCATCTTCCAAAGGCATTCCCTGGTGAAAGCATCCTCCCTACTGGCCATGACAGCCCCCACCAAGTAAACTCTGAGGTCTACAGGACTAAATTCAAATTATGTGCAGTATTTCTCTGATTCAGAGGATATTCCCACTGAAAGGCACTAAACAGAGATTAAATCTAATTTATATGTAAAATTGAAATAAGTTTTTTCTGAAGAGCTACCAAGAAATAAATGGAAGATGATTAGCAATGGCTAATAGCACTTCCTGCTCCCCTCTCCACAATATGCACAAGAAGAAAGAGGTGACAAGATAATTAAATGTACGAGGCTGAGCTTTGAAAGACTGAGGAAATCTGTGCCAATTCACTGCTATTGCAAACAGAAAGTAGAAGTTACTCAGATCTCTAAAATTAAGGAAACTTTTCCAAGTGTCAGTACTATTTAAAACCACAGCTGAACTTGGAACCTGCAACGTAACTTCAACTTTCCTGGAATTAAAAAATAATTATTTTCTGGAGAACAGAAGAAGTGGGTAGAGGACATCCTAAATTGTTTGACAGAAGAAACTGAGTTGCCAGCCCAATGAAAAAATAAATTACTTCACCCCCCACACATACACACCCCCACACCCCAATTAAGCAAAAAGAGCAGAACTGAAGAGTTCTATCCTTGCCTTTAAATCTTGCCCATAGTTGAGACTCCTTGCCACAGGAGTACCAGTTTCTGTCCACACATATTTCCACAAGCCAGGACAAAAAACCCAAAGGCAAAAAAATTGGGGAGGGGTAGCCCCACATCCTAATCTTTACAGTAATCATTGAGCTGTGGTTTCAAAAAGAGAAAGTGGATGTTCAGCAAAACTTACTGCAATGCCAAACAGATGACCACACTCCTAATATCATTTTTCTGAAAGCCAAAAAGCACATTATGTCTCTTCTTTTAAAATGGAGGATTTTTGTACTTTGCTCTTCAGGAATAAAAAATACAACCTGTTTTTCCTATCCATACTGGCTGAACTGCCCCATGCACACACTTGGAAAAACTGATGACACAAGCTATACTCTCATCTCTAATGGAGCCACCAAGGTATTTCTAAAATAAACAGCTTTTAGAACACACATTGATTTTGGTTAGGATAAATTACAATGCATTTTTTTTACTACTTTTTCCTAATTATTTTTAAAAGACACATACTTTTTCAGGTTCACATTCTACAATAGATCTCATGCGGCATTCTCTGTTGGTTTCTTTTCTGAATACTTTCTACACTGTGTGACATACTTTGCTATTGATTAACACAAACCCAAGAGGGAGTGAATGTGGATGTATGTGGAAAACAGAGAAACAACTTTTGTAAGGATCCACAATATTCCAGAGCCAAAGGCTCACTGTTTAGGAAAAGCTATTACTGAAAAAAAAAATAAGACAGAGCATTTCTTTGAAACTGCATGGGAGTTTGCAACAGAGGGCTCTTCAGGTCTTGGTAATATTCACACAGACACAGATTAGAAAATACCTATCAGTTATTTTGAATATAGTCAGTTATTATTCCAGCTTCCTTTCCAAAAGGATGGATATGTCCAGTTTCCTGACAGCATCCTTTGGTAGGAAGTGGCTGTTGAAAGCAAGCAGCACCAGAACAAGAACCAGCTTATGGAGGAGGTTTGCTTATGTGTTTAAGATACTTAAACATTAACACATTTAAACTGTTGGAGCAAGTCCAAAGAAGGCCATAAAGTGGAAGGTGTCCTTGCCCATGGCATTGATACCAAAATTGGCCTGATAGAAACTTTCTAACACAGTTTGAGTATCAGAAAGCAGGAATTCTTTATGGCAGCACTGGGGACCCAGGGGGATCCTTCTTTCAACTGAGTGCTTCAGGCATCAGAGGAACAACTTGTATCACACATTCTGATTACATATCCATGAGCTATTTCCACTTCCTTGACTTTATCTGACACAGTCACAGTCCTTATTGGAAATCCTTATCTGGTTCTTTGGGGTCTGTCTTCAACACCCAGTGTCCTTTTTAGGTGGTGGCTCCTTGACGCCCACTTTTGAGTAAGTGCAATATCATTGTTTTGAATTAACTTCCACTTTGTCAGCCTTGCAGAGCTGAGCTGGCATCCTGCTTGCATTTTCCATGAATTCTGTTTTGTCTGCTTCTCCAAGGCTACATTGGCTCTTATTTGATAAGAGTAAAATGTTCTGCTCTGCTATCCTTATCAAGTGAGTAAAATGCTGTTCAGTTCTATTTGCTCTTATCAGCAGGGAGTTGGAACTGGATGAGCTTTAAGGCCCCTTCCAACCCAAACCATCCTACAATTCTTTATATTCAACTCATTATATCAACAGTTCAGAATTAAATTTGTGTATCATCAGAGATACTCCGGAAAGATGGAAGATAGAGAGAAAATAAATTACTGACACACAAGGGCTTGAAAACCATGCTCATCTCTTTGGATAGAAATATATTATTGAAAAGAGGGATGGAAGAAGCAGACCCAAAATATGTAGAAAAATTGCAAAGATTTTAGGAGACAGCAGCTCACTTTGTCAAGAACAGCATGTTTTCTAGAAGACAACTGCACAGCAAAGAACGATGGAGGAGATAGGATCAGTTAATAAGGCTATGCCAGAAATCAGATCCAAGAAAGGAAGCAAACTTGTTTCTGCTGAGTTAGTGTCTCTGCAAAGACTTACTCTTTGAAATGCATTCTGTAACATCATACACCTTGCAACCCTCCAAAGCAGCAAGCTCTGGGCACTCTCCACAAGCCCAGCTACAAAGGGGTACGGGCCAGTCAGACAAATATTTTTAAGAGCCTCAGAACTTCTACATCATCTCAGAATTTAAATACCATCTGCTTCCTCAGACCATTGCTCTTCAGAGTCAGACCAGCAGCAGGAATCTCAGATGAGCTCCCAGCACTCAAGATTACAGGACTGCAAGCCTGACACAAGCTCAGGAGCTCTACTGAAGAGAAGTTTAGTGACAATGTAAAAATACACTGTCTAATAGATGTTAATTAACATTATTTTAATATGCCATTCAGCATCTAACATTAAAAATGGCAAAGACAAGACAACAATATGTAAATAATCCTGTAGCTGTTGAGAAAATCCAGCTTCTAAAAGAGAAAGGGAAGGATGCATCAGTTCTTTAATCATTAGAATATTTATTAAATGTGTGTATTACATTCTCCAGCTTCACAGATTTCAGAGGTAGAAGCAATTCTGAGGCTGACAAGTAACCACAAGCTTAATGAAATGAGCCTTCAGACCATCTGATCCAGGGAAACATGATCACAGAAGAAATGAACACAAAATTTGACCAGGGCATTCCTTAGAAAACTGACTTTCTCCTTTATTAACTACTTCTTAGCTCACAGCACGCCACAAAAATACTTAACAGAATGTGTATCACTCAAGAAACACACTCAGATGTGCATCACAGCACTGTTACCTCTCATTCTTTCAAGTTCTAAGGCAACTTTTTGTTATGTTGTCAATGTACAAAGATTTTAAAACTGCGTCAATGCTTAGTCTAGAAACTCCATTATGCTGATCTGCAAAACAGCTCTTCTCTGTTTCAGAAACTGCTTAGGAAGTGAATGACTTGGCTTTCCATCACTGATTAGAATCAGAAGTTGCTGAACTGAGATCTTATTTCCCCTGACCCACCCCTCCCAGGAAGCAGAGCCAACACCTCAGATATTCCCTCTTTGCTGACCCAAAATCTTAGCCTTCTACAAAACGTCTTGTGACTCAAGAAGTAGGCAAAAGTGACAGGAAAATTCCAGAAAGCTACATTCAACCTTTATAGACCCCTCCTCTGGTCTCTCTGACTGGAGAGGAGCTTATGGCAGACAGAGGAAGAAGAGCAAAAGCTCTGCTGTCAACTGCTGCCTCTAAAAAAGAAGCTCTGAGGAACTGCTCAGAACAATCTCAGATTTCCTTGGATATAAAGTTGCTGTGGAAGAGGAAAAAGGATTCACACTTGGAAGGAGGTTTCTCCTGAATTTTTCCTAAGGATTTTTCCAACTTGAAGATGGGAAACAAATACAGGATTATTAACAGAGAAAGAATTGTCAGCTCATCAAAATAAAGACCTGAAAGGTGTGCTTGCATTCCTGGGATGGGTGAGGAATATAGAACCCAAGTGTGCTGGCTGAATGGAGTAGTGAGCACTCCATGGAAGAGACTACATTTCAGCCAATGGCCTTAAATCCAAATATTTATCCTGGATATCCTCTCTCTGTCTTAAGAATTCATGGCAGCAACTGCAAAAATAGTTTGAGCATCATCATTGTTTACTTGTGGAATGCACTGGGTACTGTCTTAGAGGAACATTAATTTTATAAATTTCAGTGTACAATAAAAGGTAATAAAATAATGAATAGAGGTTCTGCCTATGACCAAAACTTACCTAGTTATTCAAATAAAGAGTTCCAATACCTAACAGCAGCAATTGACAGCAAGAAAGCTCAACGGGAAGAATAAACACACATGTGGCAGTCACTTCTCCAGCTCAGAGAGGTAGGCAGGAATTATGTTGTATTTTTAGCTTTAGGTAAGAACATCTTCATTTCAGTCACTGGTGAATAAGCATTGAGCATAACCACCAAGAATAATCTGTATTCCAGTCCAGTCATATATTACCATAGAATGGTAACTTGTAACTGTGCACTTTTGCCAGCTGTGGCACCAGAGACCCAAACCTTTCCAACAGGACATTCAGACTCTGCAAATGCCACAGCCATGTAAACTCCTTTCAGCAATCCTACTGGGATGTAGATGCACTTCAGTGAGAGCTGAAATACAGCTGCAGATTTTCAGTGTTAGAGTTTGCCCACAGCAGTGTAAGATATTTTCATCATAACATCAACTGAATTTATTTCACACTAGAGAGATCAGGGAAATGCATTCCTCAGCATTTATTTTGATGCTGCATTTATTATGCACTTACCTGCAAAACAAATTTGCCACTATGACTTTGGTATCTTAGTCAAAACAAATTTCAAAAATTAAGGACGATCTGGATAATTATCTGAAAAGCAACACTTTACGCATGTGTTATTGAGAGATGACAAAACTAAGGAGTTGGTTTGTCACTTTTGAAACAGAAGCCTCATTGTGTGACCCTAAACTTACATTTTGCTTTTTGAAAACTACTTAAGCCATAAAGAAACTGCCCTTGCTATTAAAAAAGCCCAGCCACAAACAAATTTTGGGTCATTTTTTTCAGTACTAAAGTAAACTATAAAACGATATTTACTTTTCATTCAATCATCTTAAGTCTGTGTTGAGACTTTCCAGATTGCTTCTAAAACACCAACAATTCTTGCTAATTAACTTTTGAATTTAAACATGACCTTAAAGAGAATTCTACAAAAACATACAATTATTTTCCCCTTTGTTATACATGGTGTAACAATTAGCTGAATGTGTGTGCGTCCTTGCTATGTAGGGCAGCACATTTATCAAAGGCACAATTGACAACAATATTTAGAAGAATGGCCATTAGTAAAAAATAGAAAAGTTCAGAGGGATAAAACCACTGATGAGGTGCTCTTAAAGTATGAAATGAAGATTCACAAAAAAATTCTTCCCTGTTTTGGTATAAAAATGACTGCATGTTGCAGTAGAAAATGGCTATGTTCAAAAAGGAAAAAAGGAAAAACCCCAGGTTTTATGTAGCACTCCCAAGCAAGACATATAAGTCTTCCTAGCATGACCTGTCTGTGAGACTATTCTGTGCTAACTTTAAAAAATCTCCACAAGTATAAATTAATTTGCAATCTAGAACCCCATTTCATTAATGAAAGAAAACCAGACCATTATTTGAAAATTCCTATGTCCTCAACAAAAAATTTAGTCTTAATTTAGCAACAATCAAAAGAGTCATGAAACTACCATGGAAATTATCTCTGTTAGAAACTACTAATTTCTAATTAGATCTTCATTTACTACTTAGCAGTGTCACAAGTTTAGACATTTTAACACGGTGATTTACACCAGAAAAACACCTAATTAAGAAGCGAGGAAAAAGAAAATTGAAGAAAATTAAAAAGAAAATTTAAGGATACATACGACCACTCAGAATCCAACTGCTCTTTGTAGACTCTCAGGACATGAAGAGCCACAGGCAAGTTTCCAGGATCCAGCAGTTCCCTCACTCGCTCTGAATTCAGGCAGGTGAACAGAACCATGCAGCAATAGGAGACAATTTTCTCGTCACTGTATGTCAGACATGTCCTTCAAGAGAAAATAAGGAGTTAAAGGCAAGATGAAATGGACCCTGGAAAAAACAGGAAAGGAGCACTGAGCTTGCAGAGTTTTCCTTTGCTGTCTTTTAGAGAACCACAAGTTTGCCATTCCCTAAGAAGGATAAAGAAGGATTTTCCTTCACCTGCAAGGAGAAATATCCAACTCACTGCTGAAGGTCAAATTTTACAGGAAGTTTACAAAAGTAATGCTCAATTGGAACTGCTTTTCTTACCATAAAGTCTTCCTACACTTTTTACAACTGGGCTCCAAAAACTCAGAGAATGATTATCAAATTGAATCAAAGTGCCTTTGTTACCAGCTTACTACAAAAAAATCTGGCTGAACACATCAAAATGCAGTCATGTGTTTGCACAAAATAGTTTATGTAATATTTCCTTACACATATGTCATCAAACGCCCAGGAAGATATTCTGGTGAGGTTAGGAGGGGATGGAAGGATTGAAAGAGATGAAGATTAAGGAACTTTTATACATTTCATCTGATCCACCAATACTGACAGATCTGCACAGCAGCAACATGAGTAAAGAAAATGCTGTGTTGCTGGAAATGAGTGTAACTACTTGAAAACATGTCTGAAATAAAGCTTATGTTTGAAGCTCATCATTCAAAATAGTTTTCTTCCAGTTTCTGTTAAATTACATCTATTTACTGATAGTTTAGAACAAGCAGGTTTTTAAAGGTTCTGACTCCTGTGGTTGACTAACAAAAACCATCTACAGGATATGGTCTCAAGCAGCCCATTCTCACCAAAGTTATTTTTCAGAGTTTCATGGTGCTAGCAAAGGCACAACTATCATGTACAAAAGATTTGAATACAACCACAGAAATGACACTAGAAAAAAAACCCATCCATGCTTACAAGAAGAGATCTGGGAAAGCACACTTCCAAATGCTATTCTGGGAATCTCCATTTCCTGCTGCAATGTTTCCAAGAAACTGAAGACTGCAACGAAGAGCTGAAAGAAATCCAGAAAATATATTAACAAGAATTCAAAGAAACACTAATAAATTTCATAAAAACTACATACTTCAATATTCCAGATAGACACTGCAGAATCCATCTCCAGGAAACTTTAGGTGCAGTATTTCACAAATACTTGCACTTTCTCTTCTAATACAAATAATTTCACAAAGTATTTTAGAATTACACCCAAGACTTGTCTGATTATTACACATTAGCTACTGGTGATTACAAGATCGACTGGACTTGATGATCTTATAGGTCTCTTCCAGTCTTGAACTTCTGTGATTCTGTGATTCTGTGAACTAACTGACAGGTTCTTGCTTCTCACATTATACTCTGGTTAGCTGGAAAAATCATTATAGACAATTATGATGTGCTCAATACCTTCTATCCCAGAATTTTTATCCTAGAAAAACAAAAGCCAGCTCTCCAAATAGCTCTGCCTCCATTTTTGACACTGAATTTAATATGGCTGATTTCTGCTCTTACTCCAAAGGATTTATTTTAGCCTTCTCTCAATATAGATTTAAAATACAAGAAGATGAAATTTCATTACACAAGTTAATATCCTAGAGCAGCCACCAAAAGGTGTAAAGTCATAAAACACAATAGCATGAACCCAAAGACTTCATGAAATTAAAATATTTATTTTGTCCCTATCAACAGCGTGGCCCTTATTAATAAGTTGGCAAAGAAACTTTAAATTACATTTTCAAATTCAGTTTAACAGATAATACAAACAACAGCCTAATACATATGGAGGTGGCTATTATTGCCAGGTTATGCACATCTAAAATTAGATCTCTTGGAAAGGTGCTGTGCCTCTGTGCCAGCTGGCAGCCAGATTTCCAGGTCTGGGCATATGTCCTCTTGAGAACAGGAAGAAAGCAAGTCTGAGAAGTGGTCACTTGGGCTTAGAAAAATGTTACCTTTTTTTGGCCATATACATATATATATATATATATATATATACACACACACACACATATATTTATTTATTTATTTTTAAGCCCAAAAGATGTATATATTCCCCATGATGCATCTTGAACTATATTCTCCTGAAGTTATTAAGATCTCTGTTCTCTCCCCCTGCACATCTGCACTGGTTTATTATTTTCTGCTCATCACTGTGCTTCCGTTTCTCCCACCCATCTGGTTCCCATCCTGCTGACTAAGGAGTTTCTGAAGGACAGCAAGCATGGGCATGCCAGCAGACATTTTATGGAAATATTTCCTTGCTAGAAAAAAACAAAACTAGGCAGTAAATCCTAGGAACAGGGTATTATTTCCCTTGGTGAATTCCTTACCTATACAGCAATAAGAAAGGTCTCCCAAAGGAACATAAGGTTGGTTGACTATATTCCAATCTTTCCCTGAAATTTGCTTGATCTTTTTCAGCTACTACACCTTGGTTGTTAGAGATTAGTCTGTCCAAAAAGTTATACAGATGAAGGGAAAATGCTCAAGATCTTGTAAAGTTACCATTCTTACTGTACCAAAGAGGAAATGCCATGAACACATTTACAGTACAGTAATAAATAGCTATGAATTTCAATATTTGTGAAACCAACCAATACTGCCTTTGTCCAACAAGGATGTCATGAACAAGGAAAGAAGAGACAGGAAAACGTAAAAATTCTGTGGATGCACCCATGGAAAAAAAACAGTTTCATCACTAAGTTCTTGTTAACCAGTAAGAGTTAAGATTTTTCTTCTAATTAGAGGACACAAACCAATATATGGGCAAGTGGACATTCTGTAAGACAAAACCTATCACATCTACTCCCAACTAAGAAGAGAAAGAGGATGCTTTGATAAGGCAACGTTTTGCCATACAAACACTCTCACATGAAGAATCTCAGCAATTTGGAAGATGTGATTCTACAAACAGAAATAAGCACCCAAGGCAGCTGAGGGTCCACACACACCATGTCCAGCAGCCACAGAGAGAAAGGCACAGATGAAGAGGCACAAACAGCATGAAAAGCCATCATACCACACCTAGAGCAGCTCATCACAGCAATATCTGTATGGTTGTGTTTAAAGAACCAACACCTCTCCCCCAGAACTCCACAGGTGGTGGTCTTGGAATACATAAATGTCTCATGCAGTGCTTCTCTCTAAATGGAACTCCATGGAAAATGTACTAGCCTAGCACCAAGCTACCAAGACAGTCAATTTTGACAGAAGCATTGAAAATCTATACTATGGTATTTATGCTTTAAATAACAAACTCCCCAAAAATCCAACTAGAGAAGTTACCTCACAGCAAGGTGTGTGTGTGTTAAAAAATGCAAACACTGCCATAAAAGGAAAGTAATGCATTTTGAACTATGGAACTCTTTTCTTAGCATTCGATTTCCATGTTTTTCTTTTCTGTTTTACCACTATTGGACTTGACTGCTGCAACATAAGATTGAAGTATGCTTGGATATCTGCACAATAAAAATACTGCTTTTCTCCTCTTTAGGAATTTCTTCATCATAAAAACCACAGAACTAGAATTATTAAGCTTGGGAAAGACCTGTAAGATCACAAAGTCCAACCGTCCACCCAGCACCATCATGTTTGCCACTAAAGCATGTTCTCAGGTACCACATCCACACCTTTTGTGAATACTTGCAGGATGGAACTCCACTGCCTTCCTGGAAGCCCATTCCAATGCCTGCCCACCCATTTCATGAAGGAATTTTCCCTGATATCTAATGGGAACTTCCCCTTGCACAATTTTAAGCAAATTCCTTTCATGGCCCTTCCATGTCCTTACAGCAAAAGAAAGGAAATGTAGAAGCTCATGAAGACAGATTTCCATTCTGCCATCCAATCAATAAGCCATGAGCTTTCTGAAAGAGGGAAGGGGAAAAGAAAAACAAAAAAGAGGGAAAAAAGAGAAGAAAATTTCACTTATCCCCAAAAATGTACAGACCTTTACAAAGCTAAAAACAATATTCTTAAACAATTCTGTAGCTATCAGCATAGCTGAATTTTACTTTAAAAAAAGGTTACTCTGTGTGTGGTCAAGAAGAGTATTTTTAACCTGATGGTCAACCACCGTGAAATTGCATGTACTAAGATGTAACTTGTGATACACAAATCAACCATGGAGCTGAAGAGATTTCCCCTCACCAAGATTTCAACAGCTCCTGTAAAAGCAGGTGTTCTTTAGCAAATACACAAATTACATGTTGCTTTCACAACCAGTCTGCAATGGCTTAAGGAGACTTTTCTAAGTTCTACAAAAATAACCTCTTTACACAGCAGGGCAAAGGGTACAAGCAGAAACACTGACTGGTTCCTCAATGTTTGTCTGCATGTAAACTGAACATTTAGTCACTCAAGGCCACCCATGACAAAGGTGAGACAGCTGGTACTTGATGGCCCTGTATGAAGATGGTTTAAATGTATTCCACCAGTTTAAGATCACAGTTCCTTTTCTTCCTTCCAGTCCTTTATTATCACAGAACAACTGAGCCACACTCCAGTGCATGCTTTTCATTTAATTATTATATTGACATGATCTCATTTAACAACTACCTGACATGGTCTAAAGGAGCACAGTGGTGTCATCTGGTCCCACCTCCCTGCTCCAGCAGGGCCATCCCAGAGCACAGGACTGTGTCCAGAGGGTCAGGAATATCTGCAGTGAGGAGACTCCACACCCTCTCTGGACAATCCGTTCAGTGCCTGGGCCCTGCCCAGGACAGAAGTTCTGCCTCATGTCCAGGTGGAACCTCCTGGGCTCGGTCCCTGCCCGTGGCTCTGGTGCCATTGCTGGGCCCTGGAGCAGAGCCTGGGCCCTGCTCTGAGCCTCCTGCACACAGGGACACCCAGGGCTGAGGGCCCCTCTCAGCTGGGGCTCCTCTCCAGCCTGCACAGCCCCAGCTCCCTCAGCCTTTCCCTGGCAGGGAGATGCTCCAGTGCACACAAAGACATCATTTCACACAGTGCCATCTGCAGAATCAGACTGTGTATTAGATGAAAATTAAGATCCCTCAAGTTCTGAGAAAAAGACTTTAAGCATCAGGATTTTAAAATTCAATACTTGTTTCCTTCTGTTCCACATGGTTAGAACAGGAGCCCACAAACGTGCTCAGCAATCATTTCTAAAATCCTTGATAGCAACTACAGCGGTTTAAAACAGTCCTAAGATATTTCCATTCTCTTTTTTTGGGTCAGACGACACAGTGATAGCTGTGAGTACCAGCTTCTGCCTTTACTGGAGCTATAAAACAAATAGAGATATAAACCAAATCCAACCAAAGCACATACAAAACTGTACAACATTGCTTGTCAGACTGCAAACATAAGACTTACAAACTTGCATCTCTCTTAATGCTCTAACAAGTAACAACACACGAAAAATAGAGCTGGAGTGCCCCCTGTGCACTGGGGCAGGCACAAACCCTAGCAAGTGCTGGGAGCACATCCCAGGCTCCCAAGAGCCTGCACACTTTCAGAGTCTCCTGTGAGCTTTGCAAATCTGAACTGTGGGCTGTGAGCTGCCCTGGCTGTTTGTACATAATGGCAGAATGCTCTGTGATAGACTGCCTGCTCCAGAAAAATAAAACTTCCAACTCAGCATAAGGTGCAGACCTCTATTACTATAAAATGTCAGTTTCCACCACCATCATCCGGTCGTTGACTTGTTTCCTTGTGGCTGCAAGTTAAAGCAACTTCCAGTCATAAAGAGTTATTTGCCTCTTCACCACCATGAATCATACCACAAATACTGATGAAAATGTATTTTCCTTGGAAAACAGTCTGTCTAGACTACTGAAATTGAATGTACAATACATATATGGGCTCTGTCATTGAATGTTATTAAAGTAGTACTTAGTATTTTATTGCTGTAAATAAAACTATTGTCTAGCTACCTTTTATACTTCCATTGGTGTTACTGCACTTGCTGCAGTGAAGACTAGTAACCCATTTTTACCATCTGTGGAACACCAAGAACGTTGTGTTTAATAAGTTTCTGCTCACCCTCCCCTCCATCTCCTCTACCTTGGAAACAAAGTCACACTCTCATTTTTTTCTTTCCCTTTAAAAGTGCAAACTATAATTTGAACAGAACATTATGTGCATTGATTGGACAACCCTTGTATTCTTGGAAGATAAATGTCTAGGGAAAAGATCAACACTTTGTTCTGACTTAAAATAAGAATTTGATTTAAAGGAAGTAAAATTCTTGCCACACTATTAAAACCATGGAGTTACAAATAAATTAAAAGGAGCTGGAAGAAACCATCAGATCACACATCAAATTAGCCTCTGATGCAATTAACTTCCAATTAGGTCTCATAATGGGAGATTAATAAAAACTTGTGCATTTACTAAGAGTCAGTTTGACAGACCTCTTGAGAACAGGTTCAAACGTACTCTGACTGTAAGCACTAACAAGGCTTAATAAATACAGCACTAGAACAATTTTATCTATCTCCTGTTATTTTAATTGCATCATTTCAGCTTTAGAAAGTAAACATAAATGTGTTCATTTCTTTAACAAATTATCCATTAAAATCTAAAGGCATATGAAACAGGACTCCTGTTGCATCCCCACAAGTAGCAAAAGCACATGCCTGAGATTACTCTCCTATGTGAAGTGAAATATTTCTAAGTGCTTGCTGACCTGGGAACTACCTTTATGAGCTTTCTGCAGGCATTAGGATGTAAAATCTTGTTCTTGAATCAGCCCAAAAGCTGAGCCTAAAGCTAATGCAATGTCTCTTTAAAGGTCCTGCAGCAGGGAAATCAGCAAGTCTGAAGTACTGGGGAGTCTCAAGCCAGGCTTAAACCATACCAGGAAACCAAGAAAAATAAGGAGGACTGGCCACCCACTATGCACTATTAGTGGTGTCTGACTGTGAGACACACTCCTCCTACATGATACTTTGCACAGGTCTGAAAAAAAAAAAAAGAAGAAAAAATTATTAACATGTAAAGTACTAACCAAGATTATGAACAAATTTCTCCAATTACTTTTGATAGCATACTGTGTATGTTGTTCCATTTAACCCAAAATTTCCACTGAAGTGCTTATATTTGCCCTCAAAGAGCTGAATTATCTTTTTCTGTAAATCTGTGCAAAGACTATCAGACTTCTCCCCACTTACTTGTACCATTTATACTCTGTACCTGGCTAATAAATGGACCAGAGTCCTTTTGGAATACAGAATTACTACCAAACTTACACTTAGTATTTTACTTGCATATCTACATTAATTTACAGAAACAGTTTTAGCATCAACCTTTTTGGGGCACTATGATTAATTTTAATACCTGTAAAGGCAGCTTACCTGTTCTCATTGCCATGTTATGGTCACTTTTGTACCACACATGGTATATGCCCAGAGGATGGAAGAAAAGGCAAGAACTTGATGTGTCTCACAAAATTTCCTGATGTCTCTGCACATCATGTAACTTGGAAATATTCCCTAAACTTCTCAACTAAAAGGGAGAGACACATTTCTCTCCAAGCCCAAAGCTGCTAGCAAAAAAGGGTGCTGCAGCATGGGAAATGAAAGTTGTAGCTTTGCGTCTGGAAAGCCATTGTTAGACAACTCCCTCTTTTCCACCAGAACAATGCTCCTGTAACTGGACAGTATGGAAGTTGTGCCATGCCAATGATAATCAAACAGCTGAGAGAATGACATGTGTAACTCCTACACAATTACAACCACTCAGATTTTTATCCCTATACGCAACAGATGTCTCCCATTGCTCCCTCTGCCCAGATCTTCCTCTAGCTTCTTTCCATCCCCCTTCCATCTCCACTTTCCCTGGAGGAAAAAATATAACCCCCGTGGGGCCTCTGTGGGAGACTCTTTAGAAGGGATATTTCCTCTCAGCACATGTGAAAAAAAACTAAGCTTCTTCTCCCCGCATTAAATTTATGATGCTCTGTCTTTAGGAAGCTCTCTGCAATTAGAAGGTTTGTTTGCCCCATTCTTCCCACCTTTATCTTGAGATCCTAATGGCCCTGCTGCAAAAAAACATTGTGACCATTTTAAATCTAGGGATGTTTCTGCAAGGTTTGATTCACATATATTTGTGTAGAACAGAAACCTGCCTCAATATGAATCTTGCTGACATTATTTGCTGGGGTTGGGTAGGGGACACTAAAGAGCAAGGAAGGAAGGAAAGGACTTACAGAACACTGTATTTAGAGATCCACAGAAATATAGGCATTACCATTCATTTCAAGCCTCAACCAAAGTAACCAGAAACCATTCTAATTAAATAGACATCAGCAAACTCCTATTTCCTTTGTGCTCCAAGTGGATATCAGTCCACATTATAAAACCACTATGCATGTGGCATAAATCAGCAACATCTTGGCAGGCTGTACTAGAAAGCCTCCAAATTGCAGGAGCAGGAAAAAAACAAACTAGCTCTACACACTGTCTAAAAGCTGTACCAGCAATGAGACCAGGGAAGCCCACAGGGCAGCCCACTGACCTGCTAATTGTTCTGACTTAGAGATGTTTCCTCAGGTTACTCTCTGTCCTAGAAGCAGCAAAATTATTCACACTGACACTCATTATTTACACTGCCTCTGCCTCCCAGTATAGCAATCAAAACATCTTTCCATGAGTACCACCAGAAGGACAGTTTTGACCATCAGTACAAGTACCAAACTGCTGGGAAGCACCAGTTTTTTAATCACTATTTCAAAGTCTGTTTCCAATGCCAGCCATGACAGGAGAACCTCATTAGGCAGGATCTGGTCTGTAGTTCAAATTTTGCCTTCAAAAGTTGCTGTAATAAAAAATTTTTATACTCACATATACACAGTAAATAAAATAATTTAGTTCAGCACAGCTTAAACAGAGAAAAACAATTTACATGGACCTGGACTGACAGGACAAGAGGGAATGGCTTCCCACTACCAGAAGAAGGGTTAGGTGAGATATTATACAGAAATTCTCCCCTGTGAAGGTGTTGAGGCCCTGGCACAGACTGCCCAGAAAAGCTGTGGCTGCCCCATCCCTGAAGTGTCCAAGGCCAGGTTGGATGGGGCTTGGAGCAACCTGGGACAGTGGAACCATGGGAGGAGGTGTGGATGATCAAGATGATCTTCAAGATGATCTTTAAAGTCCCTTCCAACCCAGGCCATTCTCTGATTCTAAATCAGACCTCTACTGCAGAAGCAGCAAGACTCAAGGAGGGAATCAATCTCCACAGTAGGGAGAAAAAAACCCCTACCATGAACCACTGCATTCAAACAGTAGGAACATTTAGACCAGAGTTAGGAAAAGGTTTAAAAATGAGATGAGAGCCTTCCATGGTACTAATAAGGGATAAACACAGCAAACTGGAGCTTACTATACTTGGACACAAGAGCCTACAACTACAGTTGCCTGTAGTAATGAAGATCCCAACCCTGCTGGAAGCTGGAAGCCCCATTCCCTCTTCCTTTTGTTTTGCCATTAAGATAAGAAAGTCCTGCACTTAAGTAAAGTCCCTGGTCCTACAGTGGATCCTACAACGTCCTTCTTCAGTGGATCTAAACTCTCTCAAACCCCACTCTACTCCAAATGTTAAAAAATGAAAAAAGAAATTAAGCCATGCATCAAGTTCCCATATTAATACCAGAAGTCACAGCTAGCATCACACAGACATGTCAGATTGAAAACACTGGTAATACTGGCATTTACTCAAAACCTCAGCTCCTGCTGTATGACACCAATGTACACAAATACCCCAAACCTGCAGGGCACAGGGAGCTGTGCCCATCTGCACTGTGCAAGATCCACTGGGAACTCCCAGTGAATGGGGCAAGAGTTAACCTCTGCAGGCAGGGCCAGGACTCCATGAACCAGAGCTAAAGAGAATTCTGTATTTGCTAACTCAGGGTAACTCATCAGTTTGAGCGCTCTTGGTCCAGGTTTGGCTCCTTTTCTTTCACAGACAGCTGGAAGTGGTGTAAAGGTTGGTTCCCTGTTTTGGAGCTTCTGCAAAAAGGCCAAAGCACAAAGCCTTGGAATAATGACCTGAACCAAGACCCACCCAAATCAGAGTCCTTCCATAGCCTTCAAGAATTTTGGACCAAACTACAAGAACCAAGTTCCTGTTCACAGGAGGTTGCAGGAGGTTGACATGATTTGGGACCATGAAGTCACACATCCTTGCTGTAGGTGTTCTGAACACAATTAATTAAAAATCTGTGGCAATATTCACCAAAACACAGCAGAGACAGAACATTGTACAGGGCAGGACTGGAGCATCTGTGCATCTGGTAACTTGCCAGTGCCTAGCAGCAATGTATGTTTCTGGGAGATGTTAATATTCCCTTTTAAGAGGAACTCAGACTCATTAAAAAAAAATAGAGGTAAACACAAGGAAAAACAAGAACAACGACAAAAAACCCCAAATGGTACAAAAGAACAAACCAATTACTTAAAACTTTCCTGTTTAGTAAAGCAGCAAAATGCTCTGAGCTATAGTAATTAGGGGATAGCAAAACTCAAAATACAGAGGATTTTCTTAAGCTATGGAAACATGAAACCAAAATCCCAATACAAGTGCAACTAGCAGTTTACTTCCACCAGATAGCATATCAACTGATTGTTAGGGCACACATTCTGCAAATGCTAGAGACCATGAAAATCCCAATATTATTTTTACAGATTGGAAAAACACAAAGGCCAAAAACAACACAACTCAAATAAAAAACTCATGGTTATGTTTACATAAAAGTTTGATGAGTATAATATAATCATCACACTCCCACAATTATTCCCCGAAAATACTATAAATATTATTTTGACAATGTAATTATAGTTTTTACTTTAACAGTGGCAGCAAAGTATTGGCACCAGTCCCCCATACAAAAACCCTAACAGACAAAGCAAAGATCACACATTGAAACTGGCAACTCTTAAGGTCAGGGCTGTCCTTTTTTTCTATGTCTAAAAAAAGTCTGTTTAATTTAGCAGCTGGTTTATTTAAGCTGTAGTACATATGTAGTTTTAATTATGCTAGCTGTAAGCAAAAGGAAACCCCAAATACAAAACTAAATGGTAGTGCAAATTTTTTAACTCTCTTTTCTTCCATGCAGCTGAGGTATGTTCTTTCATGCTGCTTTTTGGGATTTAATCCACTCAGGACCTGCTTTCTCCCTCTTCCTCTTCCTCAAAAGTAAAGCTAATGTGAACCTAAATTGAGAAATGTCACCTGTCAACCATTCATGGTGACTGTATGACAGCTAAAATAATTCAAGCTTTATACCCACTCACTCATTCCATGTAAATCAGCAAGTAACATGACTAGTAGAAAAGAATCTGCAGCACAATAATTTACTGGTTTTGGTCACAAACACCCCCAAGATCTCCACCCAAACAGTATGACTCCTTCATAGATAAATATTTGGGGCACTGATGTGGGAAGAGAGGAAAGATTAACTTTCCTTCCTTAATCCTGTTGGTTTAAATTTAGTAGCCATTGTCTGTGAGAGTGTCCAGGACACAATTTAGAAATTACATCTTCTCCAAATCCCCATAAACAAGTCTGTGTGAAGACACTTGCTCAGTTCTCAGTTACAGACCTCTTTTTATAGACAACAAAAATTTGGTTTCCCAAATGCACTGGATGAGCTCTGCTGTTTGTCCAGCAAAAAGTTACTACCTGTGTTCCGCCACACTTTCTAAGCAAGTTTTAAAGTACTTTTTATATAGAAAACATCAGCAGTAATTTGGAAATATAACCACTCAATGCAACATGATAAAAGAACTACAAAAAGAAGTGAAAGCAAAATGCAGTTTTTAAAAGAATAAAACAGAAGAATGAAAAATACCAGACAAGAGATAAAAGGGAAGCACAAAAGATGAGAGCTGACTCTTTCACTCAATATTGGCATTCATTTAAGAACATTTAGGTTCCATAACTGACCACTCTGTTTCCTGTTGATTTAAAATACTTTCCTGATTGACCAGGCATTTAAAATAATTTCAAGAATAGGTGAAGGCTAGTTAGACTGTTATGCCAATACATAAGCCTCTAATGCTCAGATTTTCAAACTAACTAAGCCTTAAATACCCAGATTTTTCTACTCACTGGTTCTGCAAAGGTACCACTCCAATGTATTTCCAAAAGTCCAAGTATTTACTTCTAGCTCATTCTCCTACTGCCAAAATAATCTTTTTAAGGGGACCATAGCCTTAGGGGAAGGCTTCTCCCCCTATCTATCTTCTAGAGGAAGAAAATAAATAAAGAGATAAATAAATATAGACAAGAAACAGTAAACAGTTAAGGACACATGGCTGCCCATTTAAGAAGGAATACAGGAAAACCAACTCAGTGTGCTTTGGCAGGTCTGAAAGCATTTCCTTCCCTTGCTCTTCTGTACCTTCAAAATTAGCCAGTCTTGATTTTCCACTGTAATTCCCAACTGCCAGTCCTTGAGTGCAGAAATGGAAAAGGTCAGAGCAAAGAAACATCTCCTGTTTTTTTTCAATGAGTGAGTACAGAACTGAAAATTTTGTTTCCCCTACACCCTCCTGGAAACGTAGAAATCACGTCACTGGTATTTACCCATTTTTGTTTTCAGGAATATTTTTGCAACCATAACAATTTAACCCTGTTTTACTCATGTTCTTCTTCAGAAAAACAATATTTGATTAACTATATCCTTTTCTGTAAACCATTGAAAATTACTTTGGATTAAAAACTTTTTAGAACTGAGAAGGTACCCAATTTAGCAGCTGGAAATTTATTTCCTCTTGCCATTTATTCTCAGCCATCTCTCCCAAAGAAATATCAATGTGATTTTCTAGTACGACATGAGCACCTACAGCTTATATTTAGTGGCTTTTGAAACCCAGCATGTCCTCACTTTCAAAAACTTACAAAAAAATCAAATATCCTTCTCCGCTCAGCCATGTGATGTTCCCCTGTAGACCTCAGGGGAGCTTTTGTCTTCTTCATCAAAGAAAAAATGCTTCCATCCCATTTGGCTTTTACAAGAAACAATCTCTGGAAAACCACAGATAGGCCTAGGTCCCTTACATGTCATTTTTGAAGCACATGGACACCCCTATGCTTTTTAAAATTTATTTTTAGTGTTTATGAAGGAGTGATATTTTTATTTATACAAAGTTATGGATCCAAAGGTTACTCAATGATATCTCATCTGCAGAATGCTTCTCCTCCACACTGATTAATTATAAAACACTTCCAAAGGCACTTTCTTCTCAGACCATGAGCAACCCATAAAGCACCAATGGGTCAAGAACAACTGAGTTTTCATTAACTGAAAGAAAAATATGCATGAGAACCAATCAGGTCCAGAACAGCTGGAGCAGTTCAACAACACTGACTGAGGATGAATCCATGGTACTATTAATGGTCCTGGTGGACAGAGGAAAAAAAGGCAGCTGAAGAGAGAAAAAGGAAGGATAAAGGAGAAAAAGAAGGATAAAAATAGGAGAGAGAAAAAAAGGAGGACAAAGGAAAAAAGGAGAGAAAAAAAGAGAAGAGAAAAAATAGAGAAAAAGGGAGAGATGGAAAATGGTATAGAGGAAAAATTGAGAGAGGGGAAAAAAAAAGAAAAACAAGAGGGGGAATAAAAAAAGCTCAAAGAAAGGAACATTTTTTTTATAGCTCCCTTATAAGAACAGAGCATTTGCAGTACTTGAAAAATGTTTAAAATATCACATATTTTCCCACACATCCTCCCTCACCAAAGGAAGCATGAACAGGTGTTAGACATATGATATTCATGCTGCTGAACTTCCTACCAGAAAATGCTCAGGTTGCTATAATAAGTACAGTATTAAAAAATTTACACAGAGTCATCTTTCATCACTGCTTTTAAAGGCATGCTGCAAGTTCTGTTCTGAAGAGAGTATCTGTAGCTGCTCAACTACCCCTGAACACACTGCAGAAAACTGGAAGCAAGGTGAAATTGCTGTTCACAGATTCAAGCTACAATCCAATACATTTTAACCAAATTTCTGGATTTTGTAGAATTATGAGCAGAAACACTCCAAGCCTTGCTCTAACAGGCAGCACACCTGGACACAGGTTTTGGCTGAGATCCCCAACAGGCTCCAAACATTCAGTACCAAAAAAATCTGTGCCAGCAATGGTGTGGCAAGGAGAAAGAGTGGGGGCAAACAGGCAACTCTAGCAATACCATAAAACAAAGGACTAAAAATGTTTGTGGTTTTTTAATGCAAGTATTAAAAAGAAAGGAGACTCTTATTACGGGGACAGCTGGCTTGTACATGGGATTGAACAATCTCTGAATCCTGTATGTATGAATTAATTATTTTTCAACCTACCTGAAGTTTCAAAGAGCTGTTTCAAGACAGACATTCTAACTCACCTTCAAGGATTTTGGCCCACTGCCTTAGTGGTATATTATGTAATCAAAACAGTCACCTTTTCCACAGCTAGCTGGGACAAGTATTACAAACATACAGTAATTTATCTCATTTTTAAAAGCATTGAAAAAAAGAAAAAGTAAGATCTATGGTGAAAACATGCAGTAGAGTTGTTTCAGTAAATATACTGGATTGACAAGACAAAATAACAATGTATATAACCCCTGGGCAACTATTTTTGAAGTATTACTCATAGCAGAGAGGATGCAAAGAAGTCTGGATTTATTTGAATAAATATTAGCAACAGTTTTTATCATACCACTTTGCACAACACCACCTTTTTTGTTTCTTTGATGATGTCCTCTCCCTTAACCATCACACTGGTCACAACAGTGGTCAAACAATTCATACTTTTATTTCATTTCTGGTTTTATCCATTTGAAATTGTACCACACTGAACTTTCTTGCAAAAATAAGCACACCACTCACTTACTAGCCTTACCAGCTACCAATGGATTAGAGTGAAAACCTGCCATAGATCAGGTTAAATGAATTTTTCAGTCTGCAGAGAGGATTTTCAATTTCATCTTTGTAAATACAATAATGTTGGAACTTCAAGCTGATTTAGCCTATAATAATTTGTTCTGAGAATTTTTCACATTAACATGTAACATTTATGAACATAAACATTATTTAGTGCTGCTCACCCTGCAGTACACCTTTACCTCCTCCTCCTTGTACTTTGTTGCTATGGAAGCAATATGAAAGTATTTTAAAAACCTTAATAATATACACAGGCACCATGAGGGATCATCCAATCCAAGCAGCCATTTGAGGGAGGAAATGATACCCACCCAAATGAACAACTTGAAATACTCCACTTAACACCTAATTATCTGCAAGAACAAAATACACTTCCTACTCTAGCCCTGTGACTTGATTTCCTATATGAAACATGAGAGGAATCATGAAACAGAATCACAGTTAATAAATACAGAACCATTTACTAATTTCATGGGTCTCTTTTGTTTCAGCAGTGCTATCCAAGTCCAATTTAGCAATTTGCTTCAGTAGAACTAACAGCCAAATTTAACTGTTAACTTCTGAGGCAAACCCTGCAGAAGGAACCTGAGCTCTAGGCACTACATTAATTTACACTTACAACAAAGTTCACCAGATCACTCAGCAAGGAATTAGCAACATTTGCTTGTCTAGAATTTTTTTGTTGTTGTGCTAACATATGTGGAATACATACACCTCATGCAGAGGTTTCCCAAGAGATCAATGCTGCTTGCAGCATCAAATGAAGCACCTACCCTGGGCCAACACAGCAAATCTTACTTATAACTCAGATGTATTTACTGAATGGTTATGTAGAGTAGCAGTCATAAAACAACTTCTACCAAAATCCTGTTAAAAACTGTCTTGTTGATGCCACCCTTATATTCAATGTTGATAAACAGATTTTTACACCACCCTCTGGCTTGGAAAAAGTGCCTGAAGCAGATAATCAAATTACTGGGTTTTACCCCCTTTGCTTTTTGCTCAATAGCATTCCCCCTCCTCCTTCAAACTCATGAGCAGAGAACAGCACACACAGGTGAGAGCCCAGAATGGATGCTTTCAAGGGGCTGAAGGTGGCAAGTATTTATGAAGGTGGCACCACTTTACCTGTACAGCTTTTTGACCCCAGTGCTGTCCAAGGCCCCAGCACAGGCAATGACAGTCTGGACAGTGTCACCGTGATATTTTCTGAAAAATTCCCTTTGCTCACAATTTCCTCCTGGGAAGCTGAGAAGCCTCAGAGAGAAATGTAAACAATAATTATCTGACTTGCTTCTCCCTGTTTTGCTGCTTTGGAATGTGGTTTGGACATTGTTTATCAACAGGTGAATGTTTGATTGGTTCCATGTGAATTGTTTTTACTTAATGGCCAGTCACAGCCAGCTGTGTTGGACTCTCTGAGTCAGTCATGGGTTTTTATTATTCATTCTTGTTCAGCCTTCTGATGTATCCTCTTTCTTTAGTATAGGTTTAGGATAGCATAACTGTAACTGTATGACAGCTATTTCACCTGCTGTCACAAAACAGCAGAAAAGCAGCAGCAGAAATCCAGTAAAAAACATCATCTGAGGAACAGAGTGAAAAGAAATAACAGACACACAAGAAAATGAACATGCCATGCTGTCTGCAACCACAGACAGTCACAACTGGAGTCCAATGTATAAAGCTCCACATGCACACACTGCTGTGAGAATTACTGAAAACCCTTAATATCCAGTGAAATGAGCAGCAACAACTACCACTAGTACTACACAGTCACATTTTCACTGCATTGAAAGAAAAAACTCATCTGTTAAGGTAATGTGAACACTACTCAAATCAGAGACCACCCTGACTGGCCAGCAACCATGGTACCCAAATGAAAACGAAAAATAATTTTTAAGAAGTCACAGCCAAAATTTGCTTCCTGGAATCAGATAAATTATCTTAAGTATCAGCAAATAAAAAGACAGTAAAACAGCAGAATGTATTCTGAATGGAGGTACTACAGGAACTTTTCCTTTTATGAAACTCAATTTTTCTGCTTCATATTAAAAAGTTTCCAAATAACTTTCCTTTAGCAATCTATAAAGAACAGTTCAGTAAAAATACAGCTAACTAGACTTGAGGCTGAGACCTTTTTCAAGAGAGGGCCGATTCTTAACTGCAATTCAAGAAAGAATTCAGTATATTTATAAAACAAATCCATCAGTAAAGTGACATCATACCACGTGTGTAAAAAAATAGAATGCAGGCTATACATTTAACAAAATCCCCAGCCTTACCAGTCAGCAACAATTCTTCTTTGATTTGTATTCCATGAAGCAACTTTATCAAATGGACAGATGTGGAGATGAGACCCAAGTTCCTATTATTAAATTGGGAATAAAACATAATAATTCACTTTATATGCAATACACTAAAAAAAAAAAAAAAATTTAAAGGCTTTTCATTTAAGTTAACAGGAAATCTTTAGCATCTTCAGGACCTTTGAAACAAAAATAATTTCTCCTACATTACTGCCTCCCTATCAGCAGCCACATTGCTACCATCAGAAGCAAATCAAAGGAGTTCATTGCATCATTCTGCATTTTACCAATTTTGGGCACAGAACCTTCAGAGCTAAGTGTCCTTCCCTCCCTTTTTGCTACTCTTCCCATCAGACATTAAACATTAGCAAGTTATTCCTGTAATTTAAACAGCTTTATTTCGGTAAAAACTTTGCTTTGTCTGGAGGTCAAGCATCCGGAACAAGAGTTCTCTTACTTCATAATAAACTTGGAGGATTTTCAATGCCAACAAAGCAATTAGTGACAGCTACTAAAAAACAACAGGGCCAGCTCAAAGGGAAACATACAAAACTCTCAGAGAGAAGTAGAGAAGGCCAAGTTATCATTTATCCTTTTTCCAGTGAGAAAGAATCATAAGTAGACTCTCAGAATGATTTGCATTGCAATTTTTGTGGTTAACAATTAGCAGAAGTCTGCCCCAGCACAGAAATTAAGACTTGGTCCCATGCCAAAATTACATTTAGTTCAATAAATCAAATTTGACAGGTCTCAAGAAACCAATTTTTAAGACTGTAGTCCCCAGTAATTCTTTGATATAACCAACTTGTGACAAGTTAGGGCATTTTTTTGTTGGTTGGTTGGTTTGGAATTCCCATGGGGCAAGAAGGGTGCTTGTTGCTATTTTCCTGGGTTTTTTTACAAATATCAACCAGACTGTCAGGTTTGCACTAACTACAGCTGGTTGTATCACAATCATCCCTTCAATGTTGCAACAGACAAAGAATAGAGAGGCTAAATAACTTAAGGAACCAGACTGATTTAATATCCTTTAAGCTCAACTCGCCTGTATATATGTATCAGGATTAATATGCCTAGTTCTACATGCTGTGTTTTGCCAGGAAAGCCAGACAGATTTAAATTAACCTTAAAAGACATACTAATTCTGTTACTGATTATTAAGACCATTTAATTATTCATTATGTTATAAAAATTAAGAAAGGGGGGAAAAAATATAGTTCTACAGTCAGGCTGCCAACAGGCTTATATCATTTCTGTAATCAACTTGGATTGTGGACCCCAACACTTTGTTCTATTACTGACCTACAAATAGGTCAGCTATTTTTGTTTCTTGCATATTTGAATTCAAGTGATTCCATCAGGCAGGAAATGCCAGTTAATAAATCAACTAGCACAGGGGTGTAAAATAAGAATCTCTTTTGCAAAACCACACCAACATCAGAAGGTGGTACCTTGGTATGGGCTAAAAGGGTTGATAGCTGTACCTCAGGACATGCTGATTCTTGGCACACTCCACACAGGCATTCCTCAGACACCTGAAGCACTCTGCTATCAGCAGCAGGCAGGTGTCCAAATCTGCCAGACCACAGGAGTCCTCACAGCTCTGCTCAATGGCACTGGAGGTGCTTGTCAGGATTTCCAGCACATCCTGAAACACGCTTTCTTCCGCCGTTTCTCTGAAACACAGAAATTGTTGTGAAGAAAAAATAGAAATGCACTCCTACCAAACAGCCTATGACACTGGCACTTCTTATTGTAAAGCCAAAGATGTTTCTGCAGCAATCTTTAACTATTCTGAGTATTTAACTACTCATAGTAGAAGGAACAACAACATCACACCATCCTCCCATCAGCCTTTTCATAAAAGGGGCTGTAGGAGAGTGGTGCTGCCTTAGTATTCCTCATGACTTTTCAACAGCTCTGTGGAATTTTAATGAAACTTTTTAAATTTAACTTCTTAATTTTAAAATTTTAATTTAATGAAAATGAAACAAAAAATTCTCCCTAATATGTATAGCTGGTAGGTTTATACATGACACTGCATGAGATGAGAGGAAATGTCAAGTAGCATTAAATAAAATGTTCACGCAGAAAACTCTTCCTAAAGGAGAATGAAAAATCCTCTTGATCAAACACTACTGGGTGATATGGTATTACCTGCATCCTGATGCTCACTCAAATGCCTACACATTTGCACAATTAGAAATTCTACCTCCTCTTTCCTAAGTGATCATGTCCATAAATCAAACCATAGAATCAGCAAGGTTGGAGAAGATCCCTAAGATCATCAAGTTCAACATTAACCAAACACTGCCAATCCACCTTGTCCCTAAGCACACCCTTAGACATGTCTGGAGCCTAGGAAGGTACAGGTTGGATATTAGGAAAAAAAAATTCACCTAAAGAATAATAAAGTACTGGAATGCTCTTCCCAGGGAGGTGGGAGAACCACCATCTCTGGATGTGTTTAAAAAAAGAGTGGACATGGCACTTGGTGCTACAGTCTAGTTGAGGTGTTAGGGCATAGGTTGGACTCCATGACCTTAGAGGTCTCTTTCAACCTCATTATTCTGTGATTCTGTGATTATTTCCCACCTCTGCTCCTGCCATGTTTCCTTTCCTAGACTAAACAACACTCTTAAGTCTTTACTCACAGTTCACATTTTCTAAGTTCCTTATAAGATTTGTGGCTCCAATAGTGACACTTTTATGCTAAGCTACATCTTACTGACAGTGCAGGGTCTCCAATGCTGAGGTCTGCTAGGGCATGGAGGAAACTTACAAAGAAGGGAGAGTGCAGAAAGAAATACAACAACATACACTAATGTCACTAAATTACCACAACATTAGGTTCCAGATCTTCAGGAAGCATGTCTTTTATCCTGCAACCTCACAGTTGATCAAGACCAATATATTTACACATTCTCCACGTATACTGAAACATTAAAAAGCCCACCACTGCATCACTTGAGCATTATGGGGAAGCAGCTACATTTTACAGTGGTGCAATACTGAAGGGAAAATACCAAAGTGGCACAAAAAACAATGACCAAAAGCAGACTTTAAAATGGGACCACTCAGCCCACTGCAGTTTCCTTCTATCAGCCTGTGCCTTTTGTTGGATTATCCCATGAAACCAATAATGAAAAATACAGAACCCAGTGGTCAGTGCAAGATGTACTACTGTACAACATTCACTTATTTAAATTGGTAAAAAGAGAAATTAAAGAAGCCAGAAGAACTTTTGTGCACATTTTTGTGACTAAATGGGTAAAGGGATAACAGTTACTTTAGTGCTGGAAAAGCTCCACTCTCCTAGCAGAGCTGTGCAGCAGAACAGAACTTTCAGTCAGACACTGGATCAGAAGCATGCTGAGCTGCTGTGACAATTTTTCTTTTAAAACTGGATTGAAAGTAAAAGAAGACCTAAGAATACAGTTATTTCCAGTAAAATAAAAGATGAAAACCTTGCAGGGGGTACACAAGGAAGTGTCTGTCCTCGGTGTAAATGTGGGAGGAAATGTTGACTTTTTTACATCACTGAGAAGAGACAGAACTCCCAATCTGTCTCTTAAACACTATGAAAGAAAATCCAGACTGCTCAAGCCAGATCATTCCAGGCAGAAACCAAACCTCAAAGCCTAAGCAAGCAAGCAAAAGGTATTCCAAATGAACACAGACTGACTTAAATGTTGTTTGATAGAGGAAGATTCTGTTCTGAGAAAATTTACATGTGACTCTGACACCTAAGTATTCAAATACTGCAATTTGAGTGTGTACTACAAAGGAATTTAAATAAAACTGTCCTTCTGAATAAAAAATCCTCAAATTAGCAAGAAGACTAGAAAATATTTAGCTGATATTAAAAAACCAGCTAAGGTTGACTTCAGAAAACTGTACCACAGCAATGCTTACTAACAGTTTTTTAAAAAATAATTTTTTTCTAGCAGTACAACAAAGATTCACATACAAAGCAGCTATAAATATTTAAAATATATTTTTGAAATGGAAAACATCTCTTCCCTTATTTTTAATTTATAAAACTGCCAAAGAGCCTAAGTGGATTTTAGATTAAAAAAATACCTTGCATTGTAAACAGCCCTTGAAATCCATCCAGAACAGCTTTGTGGATATTCCACTAATTTCAGTTTCCTGTATCTGGGTGCCTAACACAGCAGCTCCACATTTTGCTATTGCTACCTGTCCTTCATTTCCACATCAAGTTCTGCAGGAATACAAAAGGTAGCAGAAGCAAAGGGCACAGCAGCCCAGCTCTTGGACAAGGAAGACATGCATAATTTCTTGTTAAGTCAAAACAAAGAGTCAGAATTCCTGCACCCATGCCAAAAGGAAGATTCCTGTCACTCCCTGTAAGACCTGTGTGATTGTTAAAAAGCTGAAACTCTGCAAGATACTACTCTAGTGAACATGGAGTTAGAAACAGCAATGAAACTGTGTTCAAAAGACCGGCTCCAAAAAAATCACAAAATTACTCAGGATGGATGCAAACAAATCCACAAATTTACAATTCTGTATTTCCACTCTATGTTTTAGGTACTTACACAACTCCATTCCTGTAAGCAGTCCCTAAAAAGCCTTTAAAGTATACTTATCCTCACAACATTCCCAGGAACAAAATAAAGCCATTTTCCTTTTTTTCTTTTTGTAGCTTAGTAAAGGAAGCATAAAGAAATTAACTAAAAGCACTGGAAGCCTCAAGTAAATTACACAGCCAAGTGTCAACAACTTGGACAACAAGACCAAGAGCTGGTGCTGCACCTGAGTAAGGACAACGTCTGGGGATGAGCAGTGGGGGAAGAATTTGGGGGTGCTGGTGGTGGATTTGGGAGAGCTGGACATGCCCTGGCCGTGTGTGCTGGGAGCCAGAGCCCCCCTGTGCTGGGCCGAGCCCCCAGTGGGCAGCAGGGCAAGGGATTCTGCTTCTCTGCCCTGCTCAGGTGAGACATCACCTGCAGAGCTGCCTTGAGCCATAGGATCCCAGCAGAGAAAGGACATGGAGAGAATCCAGAGAAGGCACGAAGCTGTTTAGACAGATGGAGCAGCTCTTTCTTTCCTGAGAGGCTTGGGAGTGCTCAGCTGGAGAGGAGCAGCTTTGGGCTGATCTAAATGATGCCTTTCAGCAACTGACAAGGAGCCTACAAGAAAGATGGAGGTTATTTACACGGGCCTGAAGTGACAGAATAAGGGGCAATGGCGTCAGCCTGACAGAGTAGGTTTAGACTGCATGTTAGGAAGAAATCTTTCCCAGTGAAGGCAGTGAGTTCCTGGCACAGGGCGCCCAGAGAAGCTGTGGCTGCCCCATCCCTGGAAGCGCCCAAGTTCAGGCTGGACAGGGCTTGGGAGCAACCTGGGATAGTGGAAGGCATCCTTGCCCGCAGCAAGGGTGGGATAGAATGAACTTTAACGCTCCTGCAACCCAAGCTATTCTGTATCTCCAGGATATTTTATGCCACCCACGATTAGAGACAAACACCTTTCCTCCCTGCTACAGGCACAAGGACTCAGCACACTGCAGCTCCTCATGAGCCCCCTGGAGCAGGACAGGAGAAGGGACCGCTCACCCCCCGGAGAAGGGACTTGATTCACCCCCTACGGGGATACAGAGAGCCCCTCTTCCAGCCCGCAGCCGACTCCACGAGGGGCAGGACCTCGCTGGGAGCCGAGGCGAGCCCTGCCCGACATCCACCGGCACCGCCGCTCCCTGCTCCCCTCTACCTGGGCTGCGCCTCCCGGAACAGACCCGACAGCGCCCGCACGCTCTCCAGGCGGGCCGCGGGCAAAGCTTCCGCCGCCGCCGCCGCCATCGCCCGCCCCGGCCCCGCTCCGCCCCCGCCGCGCGGAAATGGCGGCGGTGCCGCCCCGCCGGGCGGGCCGGCCGGTGCGCGGAGCCAGCGGGAAAATGGCCGCTCTGGCCGGGAGATGTGTTGGCGTTCCGTGTCTGTTTCCTTACCAGCTCCTGTATCTTTCCTTTTCCCATGTTTTTTTTCTTTTTCTACCTGAGTTTCCGCGGTAGGAAGCTCACCGCGGCCCGCTCTCTTCACGCAGCTGCTGCTGCCCCAAACGCGCGCCCCGTGTGCTCTTGGGGATGCCCGTCTCTAAACAAAACAAATATTAAATTAATATAACAACACATAAAATGCGGGAATAATTATTTCGTGCTTAACACCCTAATCATATACAGATTTCTCAGCCTATGACAGCGATGTGAAACTGACGATTTCTAAGGTCCCTCCCAGTCCAAGGCTTTCTGTGAAGTAAATACTACTTTGCTTCAGGTTTTAAAATATTTTTAAATTAAACGCTACATTTTTAATGTTTATTTTCTAAAAATATCGTTCAGCATTTTCTAAACATGTATGAAAACTTAACCTGCGTGTGTGGGGGTGGGAAATTAGCTTCTGACGGTAAAAAAAGACTAATTGTGGCCAAACACTATAGAAAGCTTTATTAGACAATCACTCTCACAGGGAAGACACTCTTAGAGTTCAACCGTCCGGCCAATTTTTATATAGATTATAAAATTTAATTATTTTTTCAGATAACTCACGGATGTTGTATGTTAAGCTCATATGTTGTATGTTGAGCTGATCTACCTAATTCTGTGAAAAACAGGCAGATCCCTTAAAGATGCAGCTTTTCCCGCAGAGAGTTTACAGTCTAAATAACATTTATTTTTCTTAGCACAGCTTTAGGGAACTACAAGAAGGGAAACACTCCACCTAGAGCCAGCAACACCTGAAAATAAAGTTATGCAGAACTTATTTTAAATTCTCCATCAAATTAAGAGACTATACTCTTGAGGCAACAGTGTTTGAAGCTGGAAAAGGGAAGGACCTCTCTTAGCTAAGACTCTGGAAGAAAATTGCCCCACTCCAGCAATGCTGGCTCTGCAGGAGGCAAAGCAGGTCAAAGACACTGAATCCCTCCTATCTCAAATGTTGTGAGAGGGCCACTTGCTCTAATCTCAATATGTATACTGACTGTGCCCCATTTTTATTGGGGGCAACTTTCATCAGAAGATAAAATTTGGGCTCTGGAAAAAATTACAGTAAAGAGGCAAATCCTGCAGTATAAATATTTTATACGTTTCCGGCATAAATACTCATTTTCTGACTCTTATTTTGGGCCTGTGTTATATTAAGTATGATTTAGCCCACACAGCTTTGAAGCTGTAGGCCAAAAGCTTTTATTTTTGTTCTGTTATTTAATGGGATCTAGTGAAATTGATCGATGCACTTGGAAAAATGCTTTTCATTAGCCTCTGTTGCTAAATCTGTGGAACACACCCTGCCATCATGCCCTCAGTTTCCCGCTTACACTGGGCAAATTACAGGCATTCCTTACCTTGCCAAGGAATTCTGAACACCTATACTAAGATGAGGAAGAGCAGATCTGAGAGGAGGTAGCACCATCTTTTTAAACACCAGAGGTAAAACAGAATCCACATGAAATGGATACTGCAGACTGTCTCAAACCCAAGAATAACTACTGCAATCTGAAGCCAACTACAGAGTTTATTTGGCTTCAGGTGAGGTGTTACACATGTGTCTGAAGGCCATAAAAGAGCAGTTATTTTTGATGTTGACATTTATGTGTCACTCGTTTGTTATGTAATATCATAAATAAATTTAATTCTTTATAAGAAAGAAATCCTTCCATCTGGAAAAAAAGGCCTGCAAGGCCTCAGAGGTTCAAAGCCCTTGCATTTTGTCCTGGAAACAAATGATGTCTTCTGAGAAGGAGATGCAGATGAAAGCTGTCAGCTGCACAGTTTCCAGGCTCTGAATCACTTTTCCCTCATTTGTTAGATGCAGTCCAGTTTTTAGAGGCAATGAGGAATTTTGTGACTGTCATCTGCCCTTCACAGAGGTTTTATGCCACATTTGCATGGAGTGTTTTTGTTGGGATCAGCATTAGCCTCATCATATCAGCCAATGGCATAAGCTTGTGGAAAGACACTATCCTTGCCCTGGTCAGCTGGGTGAAAAAGATGCTGCTGAGGGTATCTGGTAACCAAAGTCTGGTTTCCTGGTAGCCTGGGGAATTTTGTGGTACATGAATTCATGTACCAATTGATTTATAATATGTAGAATTTAGAGTCAAGGCTTTGTCTGGTACAGAAGAAAATGCAGCTGAATTGTAAGAAGGATGGTGCTTAATGCAAGGAGGTTTTGTGTGTGTTAACTTGTGTCATCCTGCAGTTTTCCCCATGCTATGAGGTGCCAGGGAGAGGCCTCCTTCTGCTTCGAAATTTATTCTCATGGATAGACAATGTCCCTGTTACAGAGTTAACACAAATTTGGATAAAACTATACCTTAAAAATTCCGCCTCTTCTTGAGTGTCAGGTGATGCCCCATCTCTGGAAGTGTTCAAGGTCAAATTGGACAGGGCTTGAAGCAAACTGTTCTAGAGGAAGGTGCTCCTGCCCAAGGCAGGGGAGTGGAATTAAATTCTCTTTAAGGTCCCTTCCAACACAAACCACTCCATGATTCTATGACAGTGAGTAGTATATAGTTTAACACTGCTGCAGGGGAATGAAATTGGTTCCCACAGTTTAATTTCTGTAGGAAAGGACAGGGATGCACAAGGGCCTACACAAAGCAGGAAAGGACATCTCTCTCCACAAGGCAGGCTGCCACTGACTTCAGTCACGAGGCTGAAGGAAAAACGGTGGATGTGGGGAATGTGGCAGTAAGCAATGAGCTTGCAGAAATGCTTCATAGACACAATATATCTGAAATAAGTTCTAAGGATCTTGTTTAAGGTTGTGTGGTAAAGAGGGATTGTTGAGGAGGATTGTGAAGGGGAGAGCATGCAGTTATGAGTCTCCTCTTGTGACTTTTCCACCATCCAGTGTTACTTTAAGTCCTAGAGGCCAGTGTGAAAATGCTCCCACAAGCAGTGGAGTGGGAGCTAGATTTGACACTTTTGCCATATAATGTAGATTTCCCATACAAATACAATCAGATCTCACCTCTCATGCGAAAATCTTGGATTTTCCTGGTTTTCATTGCAGCCCAGACAACTGAACAGCCAAAAAGCTGCTATTAAGCCAGTGCACATAAATCACCTCTGTGCTGAGCTCACCAGGCTTTTGTGCTTCTGTGGAGTCACTCTGTGGCACAGGACAGGGAGTTCAAGCAGACTCATTGCTCTTGCACAGTGTGGAGTCACTCTCCACGTGCACATTAAACCTGCTGGGATTGCTCTGTTTGCAGAGCTCCACATGGGAAACTCACCTTTTGGGGACTGTGGCAGCCACTGCTTAGCATCTGTGAGCAAAGTCTTACAAAATTCTGTATAAAGCCCTGGAAATGCTGTCTGCCTTCTGTTGCTTGGAAAATGTGATTCATCTGCTAAGCTTGGAGACCAACCTGTCTCCTTCAGATATCTCACAAAGATGCTGTTGGAGAGATGGGAATACTCACTGAAATGGTATCTCATTCGCAGAAAATAGAAATAAATATCCCTGCTAGGGAGGAGAAATAACTGAGAAGTTCCCCACCACCTGGTTGCTCTCAGAGTGAAGAGGTGAATGCTTGAATATTTTTGAGGAACTCACCAGTTATGTAGTCTTCCTGAGCAGATGTGTCAAGCCAATGAATGGAGGAGCAAAGGGAAATGCCCACAGGGAATCCCACATTCCTTGGAAGTGCTCCCATTTACCAGCATTGGTGTACCTTGTCAATGCTGAGAAATTTGCTGCAGGGAAAAAACAAGGCATAAAAGAATGAAGAGCAAGAAAAACCCATACAGCGACTCAGAGTGTCTCCTGTTTTGGGTTACTGCTGGTGCTTGGAGCTGGAGAATTGTAGCTGTGATCCTCACCAAGCTTCATACTAAGAAATAGAGATTAAACTCCTCCAGCTCTGTAAAACGCCTGACATCTAGTGGAGATAAAATAGTGGACAGCAGAACTCAGCCTAAAACCATTCGAGTGCAGAGTCTGGTTTATTCACTGCTGGTGTAGAGTCCATTTAATTTGTTAATTACATCTGTGAAATATGAGTTAGTCTTCTCATCTTTATTGTGCACTAAAATCACAGAATACATATCCCTTCCAACTCAGGATAATTTAGGATTTTAAATCCCAATAAGCTCAGCCTTTATGTACAACATCTGTCAGCAGATAAGCTTTGTAAGGTGAGAGCAATAGGCCTGGGATTGGTATCTTAATGTTAGGAGACAAATACCTACAAAGTTTGATTTTGCAGAATTTATGAAAGCCAGTCTAATGTCATCTTAAGAAATAATATTTGAGAAGATGCTACTGGTAACTAGAAGTTGCTGCATACATCTATTTATCTCTAAGGAGAAAATATATGCAGTTATATAGAGTTGCTAGACTGACAACTGAGAAATAAAGGGTTAAACTTCAGTTCTACAGAATCTTTTTCTTTAGCCCTTTATCAAAATTTTCAGCTATAAGAAAAGCTTCGATACTTACAAGAAAAAGTTATTGAAAATTGTGAGCATTCATTTTGATATAATACAAAGCTTGTGAAGTTCTAGTTAAAAATCTCAGAACTTATTTTCTCAGAATTTTCTTATCCTAGCTTAATATTCATTGAAAGAAACATGCAATCTAAACTTTAAAAAAAATAACAAATATTGCTATTCAAATATCATCTGAAGTTTTCAAAAGATTCAGATATAAGGATGTTTTGTTGCCTTTAAATTTCAAAACCTTAACCTATTGAAGAAATATCTGAAGAAACCTCCCTGTCATACCTATGGGTCTGCAAAAAAGAAAATTAAGTTTCTTTTAAACCAGTATGCAAGGCTGTCCAAAACCATTTGCCTAACTATGTATCTGAAGAGAAGCTTTGATCCATTCCTGTTTTATATGTCTTTTTCCACAGGTCATATCAGAAAACTAAAGTGATAAGTTATGGATTTTTTTTAACTAACATCTTTTTTAAGCAGACACAAATATAAGTCAAGTTTGATAGTTTCCATTTGCATCTACTGATTATAAGATTTAGCCTCTGCAGAAGTCATTATTTGTAGGCGTGTGACAGCCTTCTAAATTAAAAAAATCCCACACTCTTTAATGACTGGGAGTAATAATACTTCAGAGTTATAAATTTCCCAGCTCACATGGAGATAAAAGCAGATATTGAAGGGGGCATTTGTCCATCTGCTCACCTGTGCAATATTCTCCTTAAGTCCAAAACTCATCCAAATAAGATCAGCCCCCTGTGTCTGCATCTGCGTGCCACACCTTATCCACTTGCTAGATCTAGGCTACCTAAGGTTCGTCAGCCTCCCCTCCCACACTTTACCAGTCTCTGAGTGTGCCTTGTACCTCAGTAACACAGCAGGCAGTTATTAAGTAATATAAATTAATAATTAAAATATTAACTGTTAATTCCATGCAAACACAGACATGTTCAAGACACTGTCAGGGATGGGTGAGCCTGGTTTTTGATCTGAGCAAGTGCTGTTATTCACAGAATACAAATACTGGTTTCACCAGAGGGGGAAACAAGGAGAAAACCTTGGGATGAGGCAGAGGTGGAGCCTCAGTTGGCAGAAACTGGGTCTGGGACCTGACTTCTCTCTTCCTTTTTCTCCTTGCCCATCATTTTTGTGACTCTGCAACTGCGCAAAAAACTCTGAGTCTTCCATTACCTTTGGGAAAACTTTTTTTTTTCGTCTCCCTTTCAGGGTGGTCTGGTTTAAAGGGAGAACTAAAGGCAACAAAGCACAGTATTATATTTGTGTCTGCTAGACATTATTTTTGCTTCTCACCTATGCTTGCCCTGCACTGATGGAGCAGCCACCTTGGCTCATCCTGCCCCCAGGGTGCATCACAACCCCCAGGCATCAGGAGTCACCTGCCCAGCACCCAGTGCTGGGAACAGGCAGGGTGAGATATTCACATATAAATAGTGCAGTCCTGTGCACCACAGCCTCTGCTCCTCTGCTTCTGTTTCATGCCAGAGTCATCAAAAGCCAGAAACACATCTTAGATAAAATCTGTTGCATTGTTTTCACAGCTAGAAACTCCATCCACCTACATCTGACTTAATTTCCCAAACTAATATACTCTTACCTCCTAAAATGTTATTTACACCACTGCATGCCTGACTTCTAAATATGCACTGTAGTTTCCCACTATCCATTCATGGACAGATGAGGAGTCACTTGATAAGTCAAAAGCAAGTAACAGTCAATTTTTCCTGCACAAGACAAAGGTTTCTAAGCTCATAATGTTAGATGTAGAGTTTGACTAGAGTGTGCACCTTCATTCCTGAAGCAAGGAGTGCCTCTGCTGAGGAATCTGTTATAAATCACATTTTTAGTGCGACTGGCAAAGCCGCATAACTCTGGCCTCAGGGAACCTGTCTAATTTGTCAGCTAAAATTCAGTCTCCTCATAGAAAACTAGTCTGTTCATGCTTTGTGAAGGCTAATTGCCCATGGAAGGAATCTGCTCAGGGAGCTGTCAGCAGTGATGTGGTGTGGTGCTGTCATCTGGCTGGAGCTTCCCGGGGAAGGAGGCAGAGCTCCCCTTCCTCTTGTGCTGAGCTTTAGCCATGCAGCTGCTCTCCCCCAGAAAGGTGTCTTTGGTCAGACCACTAGCAGAGCTGCAGGAGCCAGAGGAGTTCTTATTCACATTGGTGAACTCCTTATTCCTGTTTGTATCCACTTGGAAAGGGACACAAATAACACCCAGCAAATAGGAGCTTCCAAAAATAATCCTTGGAAGAAACACTACTTCAGCTCTTAAGAATTTGTTTTTTATAATCATTCAAGTGCACTGTGAACTGAAAAAACTCCAGCATTCAATAAATTGCCACAAATTTAACATTTCCTATTTCAGGCAAGAACTGAGTTTCTTTTATTGAACTAAGGAAAGTAGTTATAATGATTTTTTAACTGCAAGTCAGAGTTTAATTCCCTTCCATAACCTTAGGCATGAAGTATGCTTTTTCTCTTCTAGGATATTATTCTCTGGTGTTTGCCCCAAACTTCAATAAGCAAAGTAACTCCATTTGTTCCAGCTTAGTGGCATTGTTAAATGACCATGTTTTATTCCTACTAATTATGAAGCCCAAGCTTTGAGTATGTCCCTAGAATAGCAATGAGGATGGGAAGAAATGTTGGGAAGGAGGCAATCACCACTCACAGTTACTAGCAACTGTTAACCAGCAGAAGTTCAGTACTTGCCAGGGCTAATTTAGGATCCTGTAAGAGATCTCTTCAATTGACCATTTAACTTACTTTTGCTGTTATTTATCGTGCTACTGTGAAGACATCTCCTGGACTGAATAAATTGTATTAAATGAGGAAAACAAGTATGAATAAGAAGATAATTGGCTTGGGAAACAGTTGCATCCAACCCCAACCTATCTATAACAACTCTTTTCATCTATTATAGAAAGATTTAATCAAAAATAGTTACCAAGAAATATTCCTTGTAGTTAAAAAGTATATTGCAGATTGATCATGTAAGCAGGGTGCTGAATGCAAGTTTGCAAGAAACAGAGTAGTCTTGGGATGATTACCAAGCTTAAAATAACGCCCATGTTTAAGTTCCTTGATGTTCCAAGGCCCCTTTATTCTGTTTGACTCCATCAAATTTGTGTGTTTGTTCTATTAGATGGCATCAATGACTAGTCTCTTTTCAGAGTGCTTTGTAGAAAAGGGGACATAATTGTCTGAAAAGAGGCCTATTAAGTGTTTGCTTTTAAATCAAAGAACACTTTTGAAATATTAAATAAAGAAGGGCTACAATATGTAAGTCACTCCAACCCATCTCAAATATACTGATGCACATTAATGATTTACTTTGGGCTCATACATCTATTTGGTTTTGCATTCAAAACATTGTTACCCTGGTAACCCCAACATCTTGCAGAATTTAACTTATTCTCCATCTAAAGTACACTCTCAAGGAAATTCATACAGGTTCTTATGAGAGCTCTTTTCCTTTTTTCCCCCTCCTTTGTTTGTAAAGGAAGAAACAGTGACTGGTTTCATCATGAATGGGTTGTTTCTGTCCTTTCTTCCTCCCCTCTCCCATCCCATTAATGACAGCAGAGATTTAAACACAACAGTACATTCAGCTTGCATTCACTGTTTAACAAAGATCCCAGTCTTAAACAAGCTGGGTTGCTTTACTCCAGTATTGATACTTGTTAATATGCTGGAAGGAACCTTTCTAAGGAGTTCCTTATTTCAGAGGATACATTCGTTCTCAACAGGCTGTCCTCTCACATATTCCTTTAAACATGAGCAATATAGATCTATTCTGGCACATTTTACTGGGTGTCATTAACTGGGATGTATTTCAGCAGTTGGTGCAGTGGCAAACATCAACAGGAGGTTGCAATGCACCTCACAGCCCTACTTCTACCCATGGTATTCCCTGGCAGGTAGGCAAGGATGGACAGAAAAACAGTGAATATCCTGCAGGATACTGAACTCTCAGAAGCCAAAGATGATGTAAATAGTCTGAAGTGGTCTGGCCTCCTTCCTGCAGTGGTGATTGCTGGTGCTCTGGCTGAGAGCTGAGCCAGGTGCACGTGATGGCTGCAGACTGATGTTGGAGCTGACAGAAAGGGGAAGTCCTGCTTTGCCCTGGGGGCCACTCCCCATCCTTTCTCCATTGTTTGAGGTCTATCAGTCAGTGACCCAGTAGAAGAGAAGCTGATTGAGAGGGCTGATCCAGCGGGAAAGCTGGAAGTTGGCTCCAGGACTCTCTGCCCTTCTTCCTCCTTCTGCCGCTCTTGGTTGCTGGTGTCCCACACCTCATCCCTGTGGGCTGGATTTAACAGCTCCAATTTTGCATGATCATATTCTTGCTGTTATTTTTATTAGTTCCTGATGCTGATTCACCATGGAATGGTTCAGCACATACCCTGACACAAGACAGGAGATGGGGCCTGCAGGAGCAAGGGACAGGAAGTGTGGGAGGGCAGGGTGTGATAACCTGCATTGCCACCTTCCTACAGAGCATTGTGAATTTTGGGAAGACAAGTCAGAGCTGGAAAGGAAGATAAACTTTGCAGTTTGTGCTGGGCAGATGGCACAGCACCTGTAGCACTGTGGTAGCTCAGAACTCAAACATACCCAAGGAAACCACAGGGAGCTCATGAACAGAGTGACATCTGCATCTTTTCTGTCCCATCCTGGGACAGCACAGGGCTGTCCAGACCCACCTGAGCACAGGGCAGGAAGATGCCAGTCATGGATAGCTCTAGAGGATTACATCCAAGGGAAAACATTCCCAAGAAGGGGTGGATGGACCAATCCCTGCAGAGTACATCCTCTGAGCACAGCACAGCCATAACCACACACTCAGTCTGCTGAGGCCAGAAACAGCAAGAACATTTGTTGAGGCCTGTGCTCTACATGACAAATCAGTATTTGTTCCAGAAGTTGATTTTTTTGATTAAAAAGATTTTTTCAGACCAATGCAGAAGAAACAAAAGGAGTAAACACAAGCTTAAAGTTTCAGAAGAGTTTCAAACTCGTTATTCAACATTATTTGCGTGCTGTGTAATCTCTTCCTCATCATTCATTGACCTCTGGCAAACAAAGAGTTGAGCTGACAGCAACTTTTTTCCCTCAAGCCCAAATTCTTAAAAATACCTTCTATTTAAAGTTGTATTTCAACCTCTACCGACACTCTGTCCAATAATCTCTTTTAAAACCACCATCCTACTTGTCTTTTTCATTTAAGAAACTTGCAAAGAGCACTTCACAGTAAGCCACGTAGGGAGATAATTTTTTTCTTATTGAGAGTAAAGGGGAAAAAATCCAAAGAAAGTAAAGCCAGTCTGCTAACAGAAAAAAAAAAAAAAAAAACCACTCTTTTCTTGATTTTTTCACCTTTGATTTATAAAAACATCTTGTTAATCCCTGCAGGGTTTCTGAGAGAAAAGTTGCCTGAGATCGCTACACAGTGATAGAAGTTGGATACGTGTGAAGCAGAAAAGATTGACTGATTTAATGATTAAACAAAAAGAGGAGGTATAAATGACTGAGGAATCTATCAGGGAAACATATTAACTGCAGTTTCCTGATTTTTCTACCTTTGCATTCTTAATAATTTACTTAGAGGAGATGCTGAAGTGACCGTCTCAGTTAGCTCTTCCTAACCTTAAACGTAAAGAGGTTTTATCCATTTCAGAATCACAGAAACCTCCCAGCACACTATATCTCCAGTTTGTTAGAGTCAATAAAACTGACTTAATTCTTTGGAAAGCTTTCTAAATTTTGGATGATATCACTTTGCACATTTTTGAATTTAGATCAAATAAAGTGATTTTCAAATTTTTTACAAAAACAGTAACAATTTCTTTTTCCTTATTGGGTAGATTATTCTCTGAAATTTCCCCAGTTTTGAAGTGAGGATTAAAATGTTTATGAGCATTTTCATTTGAAGGAGGAATGAAAAGTTCATTAAAGGATTTGCAGCATCTGGATAAAACAGGAGTAAATAGAGTGTATCCTAATCTGGGTAGGAATGACAACACACAACTACTTTTGTAATCACAATATAAGTACAGAATGCTGCAAATACTAAGTGCAAATATCACAGTCTCAAGGAACATTGTAAAAAAAAATACAGATCAAATTTGCTGATTTAGCAGCAGAAATAATACTGTTAATTACTCAAAGGATCTAATGAGCTAAACTGACAATATTTTTTCCAGTCATACTGCAAATCAAGATACTTTATAGGAGTTACCTCCAGGAAATGAGCAAGACACTGCTGAGCACAGGTGGAAAGTAGATGTTTTTTTGAGAACCAAAGTTATTAGGGCATCAAGAAGCTGCCACTGGCCTCAAACAAGGACAAGCATCTTCATGCACAGTAGCCATTCCCACCTCTCAGTCCAGTTGCTGCAGTTTTGAGCATCTCTGCCAGTGCAGAGGGACTGAGCCCAGCACAGTTTGCTCTATAGTGGTTTTTGACAAGCCCTTACACTCTACAGACATGATTCACATGTACCCACTCTAATTTCATCTCCTCTTACATCAGTGTGCATTTACTGCAAAATAATTTCTGGGATTGCCCCTAGAATGAGTATTACCGCGCCTGAGTGGGCGCTGGCTGGTGAGAGAGATGGTGAGTCTTGTTTCTTGAATCAGAAGGCTGAATTTATTAATATAAGATATAATACATTATAGTTATACTAGAAAGAATAAGGAGAGAGGTTTTGCAGAGCAGCTAGGCTAGCTAGGAAGAGATAGAAAAGAATCCACAACAAAGCTGTGGCCAAGGACTCAGTCCCCTGGCTTGCACTGGTGATTGGCCGTTAATTATATAAATAAAACATGAACCAATCACCAATCAAAATAGGTGCCCCTATTGCATTCCCCAGCAGCTGATAATAATTGTTTACCTTGTCTTCGGAGGCCTCTGGCCTCCCGAAGACACAGAAATCTGAAAGAAAGGATTTCTGTGGAGAAATGTCTGCGACAAATGAGCACAGCAGAAATACCACCAGGACAGAATCCCAGGAGTTTTTCCCATATTTAAAAAGGGACAGAAATATCCTGCTCAATGGGCACTCCGTTTCCAGCACTGATGTCCCTCAGCAAAGGCAGTACCATAAGATGGTCCCTGTTGAAAAGGGATCAGTTCTTGGCTCTGTTGGTACAGGACCAGTCTGTCTCTGGGAATTTATCAATCAGGGGGCTGTTTGTACTGGATGTTGGAGCAGCAGTGAAAAGGCCACAATTCCCTGTGAAAGGCACCCAAGAAAAGGAGAGTCTGTTTAGGTGACTTTGGCTGGAATCAGCTTGGGTGAGACCTGAAATGGTGACCATGGAGTGAAAAGGTCCCACAATTCATTCCCTGCCCACACACCAAACCACTCCTTTGTACATTTCAGGTTAACCTTACTACAGAACATCTTTGTAAAATGACATGGAATTTTGCTCATCACAGTAAGTTACTGGAGCTAGGAGCAGGGCTGCTCCAGGAGCACGCCGTAAACAAAATTCAGGTACAGAGTTATGACTGCCTCCTTGGAGAGATCTCCCCACTGTGTCCTAGTTGGGAATATGCTCAATTACTGCCCATATTAAGGGCATGTTATCCTCTCTTCCATTCAAGTTTAGCTGTGTTGCCTCACAAATTACTGGAGGAGAAAGCAAAAGTGCCATCTATGTCTGTCCACTTGTCTTCCTCCCCTTGCACCCATGAAAAGCCACCTCCCAAAACTTGCTCGTGCAACCATGACAGTCCCCAGCCCTGTGGAGGGCCCTCATGTGTGCATGTCGAAGAGGTGAGAGGAATTTGTGGCCACAGGCTGCAAAGGAGAAGCCTGAAGGGTGTTTTCCCCCCTGCCTTATTGGTTTGGAAGCAGAGGGAGAGGGGAAGAAGGTTTTTCCTGATTTTAGCACACATTTCCCTAGCTCAGCCTAGCAGGAGTACACGTGCCTGTGGTTCATCCTCACAAATGCCATGTCAGGCCAAGACAAACACCAAGTCTGTCTTCAATATATGCAGGGGGAAAAAATATAGTTCTAGCTCACTCCAGATTAGAGTGTGTTTGCAGAGAAAGGGAGGAAATGAGGAAGGCTCTGATAATTGTAGCTGAGTAATGCTGAGCTCTGCCTTTAATAGGCCCTGTTGTGGAGGGCACAGCTATTTCCCTTGGCGTGCTTTCAAGTTGATTATAATACAAATAAAAAGGTACTCAAACATACCAAGGAAAGATCTCAAAGGAACATATCTTAATTCAGGAGGATAAGAGGTTTGGTAGAAGTGCCAGTATGCCTTGGGAGCTGAGGGAGATACAGGTGCCTTAGGCCAGTGTGAAATTTCCAGTTTCACTCCTGACAAAGACATGGGAACAAGAGATAGGAGACATTGGATTTTGTTGTTAAAATAATCCCATTTTGTAAAAATCTACAAAACTTCCTCCATTCTCAGTAAAAATTTTCAACCCCAAATTTAAAATAGATGGAAGCCTTGCATTCTTTTTAGTTTTCTTGTGTCTGGAGGGCCAATACTATTTCTGCACGAAGCAGAAATATCATGAGCAAAATTAAGTTGTTCAAAACAAGAACTTTGCAAGAAAGGCAGCAGCTGAAATGGATCCTGTTTAATTACCTCTGATGACTTGATGGAGGGAAAAAAAGAGAAAAAATTAACTTTATTTGCAGGTGGTCACCTGCGAACAAAGTTAAGGTTTCTCTTTTCTTTTCCTTCCATCAAGTCACCAAAAATGAAACTCAAAACAAAAGAAATCATATAAATTAATAAATCATTCATGGCAATTAGTTTGCCAAACATCAATCTATGCCATTTTCATAAAGATCCTAGCCCAGTTTCCTGGTCTGGTAATTACATTGTACCTACTTAGATTTCCCCTTCAGTTCAGCATTATGTATGTGTCTTTCTCTCTGAAAACTGTCTGACAAACCCGAAACTTGTCACTTTCAATGCTGGGTAGTAGCTTTGGGTTTTGCTGCAGGGCTCATTATTCCTCTACCCCTGTCAGCTTCATATTTATTTATGCTGAGAGTACTAAATGAAAGGAGCTCAAACCATAGCATCGTTAAATCTAAAATTTCTAAGGTTTTCATACCCTTAAATATCTTGCTGCCATTGAGTGTGAAGTTTTAGCCATGTCAAATCACCCAAACCAGCCCAGAAAGGACACTGACTTTGCCCAGCCTTCAAAAGCTGCTGCAGAGGTTTCCATCATTAGTTGAATTTCAGCCAGGCTACCCTGTGCAGCTCTGAACATTGCATCCTAATGCTGGGCTGGGGATTATCCACATGGCTTGACCCCAGGCTTTGGAGAAAGCTCACAAACATTTCAGAAGCTGCTCAAGGCTGTTCCTGCAGCTCCACCTTTTGGGAGCTGGGAATCAACCAGGCTGCTTGAGATGGTGATTTCTTTACAAGAAAAGGACTTCACCTTGTTGTATTTGTGCTGACAATAATCTCCAAAATACAAAAATGAGCATTGATTCCTCACAGAAAGCTCTGTAATGTGTAGGCTGGAGATATTTTTACTCTGAATAGTTTCTCCTCAGTATCAGCAAGGAACCTGATTTATGCATCTACTTATAACAAGAATGTTTCCTTTCATCCTTTCTGTTTAAGAATCACTTGGATTCTCTGTGCTGGATTGAGAGGTGCTCAAAGCACACCATGTGGAATATGACAGTATCTGGTCCACATCGAATTCAATAGTATTCCTGCTTGTTTGAGATGGATTTGGTTTCTAATCCTCCACTTGCAGCCTCAGAACAGACTGCAGCCCAGAGACTCCATGCCATGAGGTGTCAAATACCCCCAGCACCGTTAGGGGATTTCTGTGCTCCTTTGAGAGGCCAAATGATCCTGTCCCTCTTTGAAAGAGCCCAGCACACAGCACGAGCTGATGCTATCCTGTGCTGGTGGGCTGAAGATATTTGAAACATGCAGAAAGCATCCTGGATGCCACAAACCTCTAAAAGACTTGGATCTGGCATACAGCACAAGTCTACTGAAAAAAGCAGGGATCTGTTGGTGACTGACAAAGGGACTTATCCAGAGTCCATTGAAAGTTATGATACATTTGGCTTGCACTGGGACTTGAACCAAAAGATAAAAAGATATTGTGGCAGTCAGGAGTAACCTTTAAGAGAAAGGAATCCCCCCCAAAAAATTGGTCTCACTTGTTGGTTCCAGGGACTTGGGGGATGAGTGAAAAAACAGCAACTCACAGATCAACAACATAAACCCATTTTTACCTCTTTTCACTCTTCCACCATGGATGAAGTTGCTTTGATGAATATCAGACATGTATTTGCCTTTCATCACTTTTCACGTTCTAAACCTTGCCCTAGACTCAGCCTCTCTGAGACTACTGAATATTATTTGTGCACAGGAGCAATTTGGTGTCCGTAATGATAGACATGATTGTTAAACTGGTTTCCAGTGCCTTTGAGCCTGCATCCCTGCAGAATTGCAACTAAACACTTGACAAACCACAAGGCTATGCTAATCCCACTTCAAAAATTTCTGATGGCAAGGACAGCAGTCTGCCTTCCTTCTCCACTGAAAGATGGGGAGACCCAGCATTGCTCAGGCTCTCAAAAATACTCCTTTCTGCCTTCAGTTCAGTGGCTCGTGTTTCAGCTGCAACATTCTGCCTGAGCTGGCCATTGCTGTGTAACAAGCTCCTCTTTGTTCAGCCCTGCTACCTCATTTCTTTCTATTAGCCTTTAATCCCTGTCAGGGTTTCACCTTTGCAGCGATGAGGTCACAGCTCATGTTGATTGGGAAAGGAAATCCTGATGATTGTTGCTGACAGAAAGCTGATAATGCTGGTTTGGGCAGCAATAAATTCTCAGTCTCTAAATGAAGACTAATCTTTGAGCCAGAAATCACCTCTTTCAGTAGTTTTTTTTGGGCCTCATTCACAAATATTTTCCCATGCTCAAGCTGCCTGACCTTTGGAGCATTCAATGCACCTATGTTATTGTGCAGAACTGTTTTCCGGGGATCAAAACAAGCAGCCATCTATCAGTGAGAGGCAGGTGAAGTTATGAAATAAATCAATAGTGGTATTCTCATTGGGAATGCAGCACTTGAAGCTCTCTGTAGCCTCTGCAGCCCTAGGTGCCAAATTGCTCTCTGCTGCTGAGCCATTCCCTTCTATCAGCATTTTCATTTCTTCAAATAAATGTTGTTGTTAGAACCACTTATTTTCATTTTTTCAGGACAAAAGCACAACATGCAGAGAGATTAAAAAATGAAAAAGGGGTGAACAGGAGTGGTTTGTGCTGTCAAATTCATATTGTTGCCTCAGACAGTGATTCAGTAAAGACAGTTTTAAAATAACCCTGAGCAATGCAGATCCTTCTTTTACAACAACATCATAAACATTTCCATTGGTATGGTTCACTGCCTTAAATCAAGTGGGATTTTGAACTGGCCCTTCTCTGCTGCAGTAACCATCACCTCAAATCCCTTGCACCTCCTGCAAGGACACAGCTCCGTGGGAGCAGCAGGGAATTTCACCATTGGTTGGACAAGGAGAGCTCTCCCAGAAATCCAGAAATTCTAATAATTGACAATACTGTCAAAACCTTATCTTCTGCACATTTTATTGTCTTTTTCTTTCTGTCCCTCCTGCCGCTCCCCAAAACCCATGTTCCACCATCAACACACTGCAATCTAATCTCCTCCCAGTGCCTTATCTACCTAGAAGAGCCTCAGTGCCCCCAAATGTGCCTGCTTTGTGCTCTTATTCACTCCCAGACTGCCGTATCCAGGCTCAATGCTCCCAAAATATGAAAAGCTGGTGGCTGAAAGCCTTGGCTCCCTCCCTGCCTGTTTTTGTCTCTCAGCAAGCTGTACTCACCCCTTTGATCAAAATAACCCTGGACTCTGGTCTGAATGCAGATTTGAACTTTACAAATTGGGTTTTCTCAGCTAACAAAGTGGGCATTTTTCTTCCTTTTCTCCCTGCAGTAACAGAACTCCCTGCTCCAACACACAGCTGGTAGCATTTTAGTCAGGCAATCCCTGTGTAATCCATCCTAATTTTTTTCTTCCTTCCACAGTGTGTTGGTCTTCCCAATGGCAAAAATCCACTATGGTCAAAATTCTGATACAGGCTCCAGCAAGGTTCCTGAAGGGGGCAGTTCAGGCACCTGAACAGAGATGGGCAGTAGGGATTTGGCCTAAGCTGTGACGTATAGGAACCACCACTTGAGTATTTGAGCTGGTATTCCCATCTTTGCAAGGACAAATCTCAGAATGTTTGTATGCTAATCCTCATGCCTACAGGTAACTGCTTTATGTATCTTGTACATGTCTGCATCTGTCTGCAAGTATCAGATTTTCCAATCCCTCTGTCAACTAAATCTACTGGCCTGTGGGTTAAACTCTTCAGAGCGGAGAGGGAAACTTTGTTCCTTTAATTGTTTTGACTTCAGGATTCTCTCCTATCTTGGTTTAGCAAAAACACTCCAGCATTAGCTAGACTTCGTGTACAAACCAAATTTTTCATTAGAGGAGTTTAACTGGACTACGACTCCTAAAGCTGCCTCACATCTGCAGTCAAGCCCCACTTCCCCAAATTCGCATCCCACTGCCAGGGGCAGCTCAGGAGCCCAAGGAGGGCCAGAAACAGCTGTGGTGCAGAGCAGTGCTCTCAGTGCATGGAGAGTGAGCAGATACCTGGAAAATGCTGAAGTGAAGAGAGCAGAGCTGCTGGACCTGCTTTCCATTCCCTGCCTGGGATGAGGTGAAATTCCTTAAATGCAGGAATATTATCTCTGCAAAGGATTGGGGTGGATGGTCTGGCTCTTGCTTCTGCCCATAACTTGTCAGCCCTGAGATGCTGGCAAGACAAAATAGTGCATAAATGCATGGGGAAACACACTGCAGTGTAAAAATGAGACTCAGTGGGAGCACAGCACCTTTCCTCCCACAGTCCCAGGGCTCTGCTCCAGGCTGATTCCTCTGGTTTGTGCTGGCTCCTCTGAGCATCTGGCCACGCTCTGCCATACTGCACAGCTCCATTTCACTGGGGCAGAAAAATGGGCGCATCCTGCAAAGAAGATGTGGGTAGAGGTATGCTAATTGCTGATGGATGAATTCCAAGTGGATGGCACTGATTTCTCCCAGACCAGATCAAGCTTCCTTCCATGCATTACAAACAGCTTTTTGTGTGCAGCTTTTAACAACAAACACCTTATTTTGCTTTCCTTACAGATCTACTGCTAAAATGAACATGCATTATGGTTTTAAAGCCAGTTAATTTGGTTGACTTTGTAAAAATTTGTATTTCATATATCAAAATTTAAAAAGTTAAAGAAAAAGTAATCATAATATTGCTGAAACACATATCTAACCCATCCAAATTGGCATCCTAACTCTTACCACAAGTTAAAAAAAAAAAAAAAAGGCAGCTGAAGGCATGGAAAAACCTTTAAGGAAGAAAACTTGGGATGTCAAGTACAGATCTGCTATTGTGCAATGCCATTTTAATCCAGTAACACAACTAGAACCAAGTAAAATCATGCAGCTCCTTCAGCTCTACTCTGAATTCATTATTCCCATTTCAAAATATAATCTCAGAGTAAGCACAGTCACAGCTCTGTGCTGCTGTAGGACACCTGCAATCTTTCAAGCAATATAGCTGAAGCCAGACTCTTGCAGCAGAACAGCCTGAGTGCCACATTTACATGGCCACCTGTGGAACAGAATCGCCTTGGATTTGGGAGATTTTGTATAAATAAATGCCCTTTCTTGGAACACAAACAGTTAATTTCAGCAGCCTTATAATAGCATTGTCTGACTACACTTTTCCTTCAAACTCCATTTTCCATTCTAAGATTTCTTGTCTTTTTATCAGCTTTTTGCTCAAAGTTTGTATGACAACTGTGACAGTGTTCACAGGGGTCCCAGGATGAGGGAAGAGATGAGGATCTGACTCCATGTTTCAGAAGGCTTGATTTATTATTTTATGATATATATTACATTAAAACTATACTAGAAGAATAGAAGAAAGGATTTCATCAGAAGGCTAACTAAGAATAGAAAAAGAAAGAATGATTACAAAGGTTTGTGGCTCAGACTCTCTGGGCTGTGATTGGCCATTAATTAGAAACAACCCCATGAGACCAATCACAGCTGCACCTGTTGCATTCCACAGCAGCAGATAATCAATGTTTATATTTTGTCCCTGAGGCCTCTCAGGAGGAAAAATCCCAAGGAAAGGATTTTTCATAAAAGATGTCTGCGGCAGACAACTAGGACCAGGCCCCCTTCAGAATATTTGGTTTATTCTAGAGATGACACATAATTGGTCCAGTCCAGTGCCTGAGCAGCAAAGGGCCTGGCACACCTGACAAACTGGGCCTCCAGGGAACTGAGAGGCTGCAAATGTGCCTGACCCACAAATCCCTCATGATCCAAGGCAGGATTTTGAAGGTCAGGCTGACACTTCAGGGCATGCTCTTTGGCAGAGAATTAAGCACTTGATAATGAAAACTTGAAATGGTTCAATATCAAAGAGCCTTGGTGAGATCTGATGATTTCACCTAAAACATGTGCACCTAAAGTCTACATGCTTAAAAAGAAGCTGCTGAAGCCTAAGGTATCCCTCTTGTCCAAGCATTTTCTCTCTTCCTTTCCCACAGAAAAGTGCTTCTGTTTCCATCAGTGAGCTCCACAGTGACCTGGGACAATTCCGCCCACTGGCTTCTGATAAAGCCCAGCCATGGATGCTGATAACACATGGCTAATAATAGGCCAACAGGACAAATCCTGTGAGACTAGGAATAATGCAGCTTGGTGCTGACAGGGTGAGTGGCAGTACCACTTTTCAAGTGAGATTTATTGACTGCAAGCTCAAGGTGGAAAGGATGCAGCTCATTCATCGGTGACTTTCTTCCACTGTTTCATGAGTGATTGCTCTGCTGTCTAAGTTAGTTGTGTTTGCTTGACTTATATTGCCTTGGACTCTTATAAAATAGTGGCATTTCTATTCCTCAGTCTCAGCTGAAGAGTCAATACCATGCTCAATTTGCTGCAAGTTTTACATTCATAATCTCTGGTTTAAATTTAAGGATGGGCAGTGGGAAAACACAATGTTACTTTCTAACAAGTTAATATATTTTATTTTCATATTCTAGTCACAGAAAGATGGCATTAAAAATGCCTTTCTGTAAATAACTTAGCACATACTTTCTTATTTGTTACACAGCCAAATTTTGAGATTAAGAGGTAGATAATAAAAAGCACTGACATACCAAAATACCACAGATAGCTAATCTGCCTTGACTCTTATGACAATGTAACTAGGCATCTGCAGATCTTCAGAAATCTGGCCATGTGGAAAACAGCTTTGGATCCATAGAGCCTGTCAAATATTTCTTGGGTTTCCCCCCTCTCAAGAGTTTCAGTTTTGGTAAATAAAAAAATACAGTTGATGTTATAGAGGATCTAATGCATTAAGCATTGTGGAGGAATCAAAAAGAAAACAGAGGTTAGGGAGAGAGCTAGCAAAAGATGTTCAGTCACTAATGAAATTCACTGGTCAAAACAAATTCAGGCCATGAGCTGCAACTCAAAGAGAATAAAAGAAACTTGTGTGGACAAGATACACATTCAGGGTAACTTCAAATACAGATGCTACTCAGTTATTTTAGTGTGATGCATTTCTGAGGCAGACCCAAGGCTGCACTCACCCAAAGGCTCCTTAATTGATCACGAGTTCAGTTTCATGAACAATTACCAGCTACAAACAGAGCAGTTTACATCAACCCAGTGGCTTACACGATATACCACTGCTGAAGAGAGGGTTTCCAGATCCTGCCTCACTGACTGTGTGTGCCTTGTGCCCCTGCCCAGGTAAGCCCATGCCCATGGAACTCTGCCTTAGTGGCTTTCTGACCCCATCCCAGTGAGCAGATCTGGGAAATCTTGTGGGTTTAGGGAAAAAAAACCAACCCAGCAGCTCATTTTCTCAGTGCCCTTCAATGGGAGCAATCTTGTAGCCACCCACACCTATCAGATAACTGCACTTGGCCAGGCATCAAAACCAAAGCCTCAGCCACCAGTGATTTCAGTGTAACCTCTGCCTGGGAGGAGCTCAGGGAAGCCCACAAGTTCTCAGAATGCAGTAATACTCCTTTCCTGCTTGCTAACACACTTTCCTGCCCTTCCCACCCCCATGACCACCTTTCTCTGGGCTCTGACACAGAAGCAGCAGCTCCACAGCACAGTAATTAGAGCAGAACATCTCATTTCTCCTTGACTGGCACAGTTATCTGCATCTGAAATACTCTTTCCATATTCCCAGGTGTTCCCCATTTGATAAATTAAGGAGGGGAAAATGGAATAAGGGGTCAGGTGTAAATCTTAGGGGAGAGTAAAAAAGAATTGTAATCATAAACATTTAGAGAGCTCAGTAGCCAGAGATTCTTCCACATTGTGGATTCTTCCACGGTGATTTGGAAAAAATCAAGCTGCTTGTACGAGTTGAAGAAACAGCACTAAAATCGATCAGTGCATGTAATTCAAGACAAAAGGAAACTCACTGTTGCTAAAGAAAGCAAAGTTTACCATGACTTGTCAACTGATGGGGTCTGATAAAAAAAAAGAGTAGGAGATTTAGTGGCTGCAAATGAGATCCCTGATCTGTAAGATGTAAAGTGCATCATAGGTTGAAGGCTTGACAGTTCATTTTTCTTCAAGGTTTTGGCAGCTGTTTTACAAACTACTTCATCCTCTGAATACCACAGAAAATCTGGTGCTTCCTGGTAGAGCTGGACAAATGGTCACCAGCTCAATATGTACAAATGTATACAATTTTTCCACTTTGGAAGGGAAAAACCCATTTTTTTTCTAATTTCTAGCTTCTAGACAGCTGGCCACAGTTCAAGCACCATTTAGTACTTTCTGGCTAGCCTTAGTTAAACACATATTTGTAATTTTCAAAACCTAAACTGCAGTTACAGAGTTATGATGGTATCCATTACAGTAGTGCCTTTTTATTGTTATTACAATTTATTCTCAAAATGTTGGCAGTATTAGGAAAATTTGACAATGTATAATTTAACTTACCTCACATCCAGAGTCAGGGGTGGTTGTTCTCATCAGGTCCAAGGTCACTCGTGGGCTGGGCTCAGATAAAGTTGGTTTTGGCTTTTCCTGAGTGAAGGAACCCAAAATCTTTTATCAGCTCTCCCCCCAATCACGGTATGACCTGCATCAGATCTCACTCATGTGAGAACCATCAGCTAATGACAAAACAAAAAACCTTAACACCATCTTAGGGATCTCACTCATGTGAGAACCATAAGCTAATGACAAAACAAAAAACCTTGGGGTTTTTGTTAACCACCATTTTGGGGATCAACCTGCAAATGTTGCTTTGTGAGCATGGCCAGGCCAAGATACCCATCATCCAAAGTGTGATAAACCACAGCTGCTTTCCTTTGATGTCTATTGGTTTTTACCTTTTTTATTTCTTTTATATATTGTTGGTATTGTTCATACATACATTTGGAGCTCTGTAGGTTATTATTGTATTCATAGCTAGTTTTCCCAGTAGTTTTCCCTGCCCCTTCCCTAGGCAGGAACACAAAACAAATTCCAGAGCTCCAAGCCCTGGGGGTACAAGGCCTCTATCCTGTCTTGGTTTTTCCCAGGTACTAAGCCTGAAAACAGCTCTTTGAGACACATTTTCATAAACAAAATACAGCTAGAACCAAGTGGAGGGGTGGAGCTGCAGAGAAGGGGCTTGACTTGGGGGAAATTGCATCACCATTGTCTTCCTCATTGGTGCTTTTTATCAATTATGCTAATTTCCTGAAACCTATAAAAATGTATGCATCCCTGTGGGAGTGGACTTTTGTGGACATTCTTCCATTACTGCTCCTGGAGCTCCAATAAACATCCACTCTTATGTTACCTCCTATACTAAAACTCTCTTGAGTTTCATTTCGAGGTTGAAAAAGGCATCGCCTTCCATTTGATTTATTGGTTTTTCATTTGAATGGGGTGACTCACCTTCCATCACAGCAGTACCAAAGCCAGACTTACAGATCACACAGACAATGGCAAAGGGAACTGATGCTTGGTTTAAGCCCTGTTAAAGCCCACCTAGCTGGGAAAAGCTGTCCAAGGTGATGAGAGCACCATGAGCTGATGAGGTGTCAAGAGTGTGACTTGGGAGATGAGTTCTCAAGCTGAGATGGGTAAGAAAAAGGCAATGTGGGCATGGCATGAACGTCTCCATCCCTGCCCAGCACGTGAATACAAACATAAATACAATTTCCCTACACAATGTGGCTTAACAGCAGCACAGAATATTGAAAAGTCATGTGCCAGCATCCCTGTAAAAGCCATTTCTGTAACACTAAATGCAAAGAAGGCTGCTAGGGGCTGGTGCTCACAGAAACATCCCTCAGAGCTCACTCTTGTTTTCTGCCACAGCTGGCACCTGCTATTTTCTGCATCAATAACACCCTCCCAAACACAGCCAGACCACAAACACACATTTAGAAAGTAAAGGTAGCAGGATCACAATGACCTTAAAGTTCATCCAGTGCCAACCCCTGCCATGGGCAGGGACACCTTCCACTATCCCAGGCTGCTCCAAGCCCCATCCAGCCTGAACTTGGGCTTTCCAGGGATGGGGCAGCCACAGCTTCTCCCAGCAGCCTGTTCCATTCTTAGTGCCAAAAATGACCAAGGGGGTCTGGTTTGAGTGGGAATATGTACATGATGAATTTGCTTACAAAAGCTGTATCATATCATTTTCCTGGGAATCAGAAACCATGGCATACTTTGGAGTATTTCCCATCTGACTTTCTTTATTTCCTCATATCTTAACAAACATAACAAACTGAAACATGGAGTTATTTCTTTTCTGTTCTGTAATAAAAAAGATACTGTATTTTTATGCCTAGAAAATACATTAAACATTCATTTATTGGTGAGATTTTCATTATGTAATTACATATGCCTTAGTTTTGTGCATAGGAAATGTACAGTTTAACATGCTGATTTTATTACCAATTTTAAAAAGGCATGGAGCTTTAAAACAGATAGGAGATAAAGTATGAATTTCCCATGTATTGCTGAGTACAGGTGAGATTGGAATTGAAGCAATATGCTGTGTTCCTGTAACAGATTAATTTCAATGAGAGGTACTTGTTCAATTAGAATCAATCTTACAATCAAATAATAAGTACAAAAAAATAGGAGTATTTTTTTAATACGTGCATGTTAGTCTGTAAGTATTTCTAATTCATTTTGCACTTCCTCTGGTGGCTGCAGCTGAATGGCACTTCTTAAATATCCAGGCTGAATTTTTCAGGAATAATTAGCAGTTCTGGGGACCTATTCAGAGGACCCAAACCTATTTATCACTCTCTGACATCCCTCTTCAAGGTAGTTAATTTGAGATGAAATTATTAATCCTTATCCAACTTCTTCCATCCAAAGACCCTATATACTCATCCCAATGAACTCTGACATCTGTTTTGTTACACAGCCTCTCACCCAGGTTATCTGGCCAAGGAGATCTGTCCAAACATTTAGAAAAGTTTTAAATTTCACCAGGCAGCTGAGCAGTTTTACACACTACATATTTATACAAACAACTACATCAGGCTCACTTAACTTGCTCAGCTCTATGTCTAAATCAACGTACTAGCTTGTTATTTGTCTTAAACTATAAACCAAATATTTAAAAAACAAAACAAAAAACCAAACAGAACAAAGAACACTATTGGGTTTTAGAAACAAGAATATGACATGATAGTTTGTGGTAATGTTTCAGGCTGGAGCCCTGTACTCAGAACCAGTACTCGGACACGAAGATGTGCACGTTGACGATGTTGCGGTGGGACACCACCCCGCCCATGACATAGTTCATCTCCAGCTTCAGGATGGCGTGGAAGGGTCCAATGATGGGCCTCACCTGGCGAACCACACCTGGGGGGACAGAAATGGGTGGCTCAGATTAGCAGATCTAGTTAAGTCTGGAGGATCTGCACCACTCTCGGTGTTCAGTATAGCCCAGAGAAAGGTATTTTACCTATTGCGCCTGTAAATAGCTTGCAAAAGAAGTATAAAACACAGCTTTTGAGTCAAAATATCTGGAAGATCTATAATGAGAACTCAAGTGTTGCAAATGGCAAAACTCTCCTCTATATTCTGAAATCAGGTTTTTTTTTTTTTACCTTTATCAAATATCTGGAAGATCTATAAGGAGCACTCAAGTGTTGCAAATGGCAAAACTATATATTCTGAAATCAGTTTTGGTTTTTTTTACCTTTTATCTGGAGACATAAATTCAGTAAGCATGCTGTTACACTGGTTTTACATAGTGCAGAAGGAGATTTCCCTGGCTAACCCAGAACATACACTGCTCAGAGGAGTACATGAGCACAGCTGGGAACTCCATGCAATTCCTGGGATTGTGTTGAAAACTCCATTTCATTTGGAACAGTAGAAACTACCTGTATTGCATCAGTAAAATCAACAATTCCCCTGTGAACAGCAGATGACACCAATCTGTAAATCATTAGTGTGCTGAGTCATGGATGGACAACCCCACTGGACACAACAGGAATGAAGTTTAATGAGGAAAAGGGGCCATCTCTGCATCTGCTCCCATGTCATCCTCAAGTGAATGGTGGCCATTCCTTTGCCAGCATTGGAGTTTGATAAGTGTGGTGTTTGTAAGGGTCCCCAGGACATTTACATTCTTGTAATGAACTTTCTTGAACACTTTATGTAAATAACGTATTGTTTTGCATTCTTTTATGGAGGAGGAGAAATTTGATAGACTATTGGTTTGTCCAGTGTCATTGGAGAGGCGGCACTGTCACCCTCCAGCCCACTGTCATTTTTGGAAATCTATAAATGTTGGAGTCAGAAATTAAACACCCTCTTTTTTGCCTTAGAGTGCTGTGTGTCATTTTATTTCATGTGACAGGAGAGGACCCTGGGGAGGCACATCTGGGTCTGTGCCCTGATGAAACGTGGCTACACAGAACAGTGATGCAGCTTCAGACCTACAAAGCAAAGTCAACACAAGCCTTGCCGTTGATTCCAAAGGCTCCAGATGAAGTTATAAACATATTATCACTTCTTGTTTATTTTCTAGGCCTGGTGTTAACACAGTAGGCAGCTACCAAACTGCTCTCAGCTGATAAGGATGTCCCCAGATGTCAAAATCACATGAAGCCAAGGTCAGTCCCTTTAGGGTAGCATTTAAAGCATTTTACTACAACACATCACCAAATAATATATAATACATAGGCACAGGGAGTCTGGTAGGGATCCCAGACATGTCCCTCTGGCAACAGACTGCTCTGACAGGCAGTTTGATTCAGAAGGAAGCGCAGAGTTTAAGGAAGGATGGTTTGAGATCCCCTCCTGCATGCTGGGGATTATGATGGAGTCCCAGCTGAGCTCCTGCAGCTGTTCCCTACCCACCCTCTGGCCTGAGATCTGATGGGAGACATAAACATTTGCTTATGCAGCCTGTCAGCACCTTTTCCTGAGGCAGTGATGGCATTACAGTTCTGTCCTGTTCAAACACTAACTAATATCTTCAGCATGCAGTGAAACTGCAAACTTCTCACCACAGTCACTCTGCCTGCCATATTTGATTAATACCTTCTTAAGCATCCTGCCCCCTACAATCTATATGCATATATATACACTTATATTTTATTTTTTAATTTCTTTAGCTTTCTTGGCTGCTCTCCTATACCTTATAAAAATGCCTGGGCTTGGCAGATGATGTATTGAAACAGAAAAACCTTGCTGAAATTGCTCTCCCTTTAGGGTAGCATTTAAAGCATTTTGCTAACAGCACATCACATTATTGCAGGCACTGCTCTAAATGAGAACCACGGAAATGCACAGCACTGAAATCACTCAGTGCTGGCAATCTTTAACCAACCCCATGAGCAGCTCCTGCAGTGACCACCAAGCCCTAGAGAGCAAAGGCTGCTTCAGTTTTGGTTTAGCAATCCTATTATAGCATTCTACACTTTCTGCACCACTCCACTGGTTTACTCTGCTCTAGAGGTGGGATTGCAAATGGTGTTTTCTCTGCTGTGCTGTGCCACAGCATGGCAAACATTCACACCCTACATTAATGAAGCATTCAAAGCAGTAGTAACCTTCTCATTGGCGTTGGGATGCACCCTGTTAACAGGCAGGGAAAAAGGTGCAATGAGCAAACACTGCAGGCCATGTGGCAGTGCCTTTTCACACAGCTCTCTTGCTGCAGTTTTAAAATCCAGCTGATAAAATGGCTTGAGAAGTGAATGCCACACATGCTGACAGCTATATTGAAGAAAGAAATGGAGGGAATGTAGAAAGAAACAATACTCTGACCATAGTTATTTCTACAGTTTGTTGTGCCAATGTTCTAGATGGTCTTGAAATCATCACCACTGCAAGAACTATTTCCCTTCTCTCCCATTAAATTAATGAGGATGATACAGGATGATACAGCGGATGTGTAAGGATGCATTAATTCTGAATAAGTAGAATAAAAAAAAAAAAAAAAAGAGGAGAAACCCTTGAAATATTCTTCAGGACAAAACCATATGAGAGGTTTGCTGCTCTTGGCAGATTCACTCCTTGAGAGCTTTGCATTTTTGTTTTGTGACAAGTGCTAAAATGGAAAACCTGAGTGTTTTTCTTCACCAAACTCAAGGACAAACGCAGGTGGGAACCCTGCTGCAAGATGCTTTCTGTATCTGGTTCTCTCCTGTCTCAAACCTTTCACATCTCCTACAAGGGAGGCATAGCTCTGCCAGGCCCAAACAAGGCCAGCAGTGCCTTGGGCTCAAACAAAAAGACCAAAAAATAAAAATCTTGAGGTCTAGGCCTGGTCCATGCACTTCCCTGGATCCTTTCTGGCCTTCCTGGAGATTGCAGTGACATTTGCCTTTTTCTATGGGAACTTTTGATCACCACAGTCTTTTAAAGATACCTGAGAGTGCCTTCCAATGACATTGGTCAATTCCCTCAGCACTTCTCCCTCAGCACCCATGGACTTGGTCATTCCCAGTTCAAATGTTCCCAAACCTGAACCTCCTCCACTGTGGGTGAGGATTTCCTGCTCCATATCTTCCTCTTGCTCTGAGAGCCCCAGGATTTCTGAAGGCCAGTCTCACCAGTAAAGAATGAGGCAAAGAAGGCATTGAACAATTCAGCTTTTTCCATGTTTTTGTCACCAGTTCTCCTGCCCTCACCATAGGCAGCCTCACAGGCATTATTTTCTTCCACTCCTCTCCAGTTCATGACAGTGCCTAAAGGAACAATCTAGCTGTCAAACTGCAGGCATTTCCCAGACCACCAGATATCTGTCTGCTGACTTCAGAAAGTTAATTTATACTTGAGATTCCTTAATTTCTCAAAAGCCAAATAGATTTTTTCTTTTTTTTTCTTTTTTTTTTTTTTTTTTTTTTTTTTGTTTTGTATGTATGTGAAAGCTTTTTATATTTCTCTCCATTATTTGTCACAATAACAATGTGGCTCCTGCTATGCTCTATAGTTTCTGATATAATGTGTTTTATTAATAAGCGGCTGCTCTTTGTAAAATGAAATATTTCTTGCTAATCATCACTTCAGGCATCAAATCTTATTCAGAAAAATAGCTCTGAAGATATCATTAATCCTTAAGATGCCACACCTGACAAACATAACTACAGTGAAAGGATTCAGAAAACTCATTAATCAAAATACAAGTACCAAAATAGATTTTCTCATGCTTTGAAGTATATTGCCCTCATAACATTGTGAATTGAATTGAACTTCATTCAAGTTTGATGGTGAACACTTCACAAAATAAAAGTTTTGGAGAATCAAGTCAGAGCTGGATGTTAACAAGGTTTCCATGCTGATGGAGAACTGCTTCACAGAAATGTGGCTGGCTGTACAAATCTTTGCTGAACTATCTGGGGACAAGATTTTCAAAAACATACTTCTCAGACATGAACATCCCAGATCTTTATTTAGGAAAAAGCCTGTTTTTCAGCTATTGAGCAACCAAGTGCCTATAAAACACTTCAGAAGCCAGTTTGGCCACATAAAATTCACTTTTATGAGCTATATGACACTCGGGGTAATTTCACTGTTGGTTTAAGCTGCTCAAAAATAGTGGTCCTGTTATATCCTCCACCCCTTTCCTTGGATGAACACCTGGAAGAAGCAAAACCACAGCCTGGCACACAAGCACTGTCTGACCACAGGGTGGAGTGTGGGCTCAGGGGTGGGCAGGAGAAGGGGATTTCCCTCTGGAGCACCCACAGAGCTTCCCAACACTGAGCACAACATTCTCCTGCTGGGAATAGAAGGGCAGCAGTGATTTCTGCATCATTCAACAGATCAAAATTTTAGGATTCGGTTTGTTATGAATTCAACAACTCCATCAAGGTTAATTTCATTAACCCTTGGGCTTCTCTAGAAATCTTTGATTGCTAAAATGCATCAAATAAAGAGGCCATAAAGAGGTGTCATCACATTAACACGTTTTTGGGCCAGAAACAAATGGTGAATATTTTCAAAGCTATTATCTGCCATTTTGGATCATATGGAGCCTTGGTATTATGAAATCAATTTTTTTTTAAATCTTTGATTTTACTGAGGTTTGGCTAGTTTACAAATGCTGTGATCTTTATTAAGGACACTAAATAACTTCAGAGGGATGTGCTCTTATCTTGGTTTGGCAAACTTGAGGTGCTTTTAGATGTCTGGTTTGCCTTCCAGCCAAACCTGGCAATGGGTTTCATTGTTGACAGTGCTGTGAAATCACTCATGCCTAAAATGCAATAACTGTACTTGAAGTAGCCTCATTAAGAAATAGTTTCCATCATATATTTTTAATCTTTCCTCTTCCACCTTTAGGAATGTGAGATGCTCTATGTATTTAGAAGAGCCTTACACATTTACTAAAACAGGTGGAAAAATTTCAGCAATGAATGTCCAAAAAGTTCAAAATCACATATATCAGCCTCTTGCTACTTTATTCCCAATATCTTATTTCATGTGAGAGTGGCTATGTTCACCCTGCCTGTCTCACAACCACATTATTCCAATTCAGCCACACTTGGGGCCGCTTGGGCAATTAATTATTGCAACCCTTGTGATAAAAGCATTTCTTGGCAAAGAGCCACAGTTATGGCACACAGCATGATGTGGCTCTGTGGTTTGATTTACCATGGAAGAAAAAGAACTTAATCCTGAGGCTGTGACAGAGAAGCCCCAATGGAGTGCTCAGTCATCACCTTGAGGCAGCAGCTCTGCTTTTCCTGCTTGCAGAATTCTGACAAGGAAGTTTCCTTTAATGTGTGTCGATTTCTGACCAGTTCTCAAAGGCTAAAATAAGGGTTCACTTCACCACATTTTTCCCCTTTAAGAACAAAAGGTAAGGTAGGGTTGTTTTTAAGTGAGCCAGGCATCTGTGTGTCATACTGAGAAAGATTTAGGATACACCTTGGGTCTTATCTTGCTTTTCCATTTTTATGGGGAGTGTAGGTGATGCTGCATGAGTAAGATGGTTGCTATCAACACACAGATTTGGATATAGCAGCAGAAGCACCTGAATCACAGAATTATTAAGACAGGAAAAGATTTTCAAGACCATTAAGTCCAACCTTTGACCAACAACTAAAGCAGAACACTGGTATCACATCCAGTCATTAATCAATTGCACATATATTTCACATTTGGATATCATCATAAAAGCAGGTCTTTGACTGCTGTGAACTGGGGCAGAGCACCTCAGAAAGCTGGATTCACACAGAAATCTCTTGGAGGAGCTGCTATAGTGTGCTCGGTGTACTGGATTTCAAATCTGGCTTTATTTGCTCATTTTTTGCAGTATCTCAGCCCACTGTTTAACATGAACACCAGAAAATGCAGGCTATGCAACCTGAACCAAGGACTTTGGTGCTCTTTGCTGTCCCTAATTTAGTCCATTTCTTTCCCAAGTTGTCAGGTTTTATACTTGCCACCACAGTTCACAAAACTTCATCAGAGCTGCAGTGTAATTTATCTGCCTGCTGAGCATTCTGGAAACTGTAACCAAAGGTGGTCTGTACCAATGGGAACACCTTTTACCACCTGAGAGGTGAGATGGACAGAGATCAAGGAGGAGAGTTGAACTAACCTGACTCTTGCAATGTGCTGGAGTGAAATTTGGCATCAGGAAGGTTGTTCCCCTTGAGATCAAGACTCATTCTCACCAGAAAAGCACCTGCAGCATTTCTCAGATATGAAATGAAAATTTGCCTCCTGCTCAAGGTGCTTCTTTGCCCCCAGAAGAGCTCTCCATCCTCATTCTTTATTTTTTCTGGAGGGGAGGGAGGGTGTTGAGCTATTTGACTACTGAGCAGTGCAGTCAGCACCCTCCTGAAAGGGCAGGTTTGGGCAGCAAATCCAGGATCCCGTTTACCAAATGGCTTCTGGGCACCCTCATCTCCCATGCTCTGCTGCTGATTGCAACAGGGCAACCTGGCACAGGGAAAAACTCACAAAATATCCTTTTCTGAGGAGGCCCTCTTGTGAGAGAGGAAGCCCAGGGATGAAACCAGAACAAAGACACTGAAAGGGGCTGTGTCTTTTTTAATGTGCAGCTGCAAAACCCTGTTGAAAAACCTACTGAGTTATGTCCTGCTCCATGACATAGGCATAGCAAGAACCAGTCAGCCTCTGTCCCAAAAACAGAGTTTGCAGCAACAGAGAAGGAGGGAGAAGCAGAGGGAAATGTGAATGGATTTGCCTGGCAGTGGAGAGTGGGCCTAGGGACAAAGTTCTGAACCAGATCTTTTGCAGACCAATGATTGAATTTAATGTTAGACCCTACAAACATTTGCATGGAGAACTGTAAAAAGACTGCCAGACTGTGAATGGGAAAACTACTTATGAGATTCAGAATGACTTATGAGACACAGAACTACTTATGAGACACAGAACTACTACCCCTGTGCTAAGGACAGGCTTCACAGAAGTCAAACAAACCTCGAGTCTCCTTCTCCTGCCCCAGCTAATATGGGATCTCACAAACGCATTTGCTCACGGTACCTGGTTTTGTTTAACTTCTTGATCATTTTTGACAATTCTCTCCTCAGACTCTGGAGCACACTAAACAATCATGATAGCACAGTGGAAATTAGACCAGTGGTAAATCCAGCAGAGTGCTATCAGTAGTTCAGACACTTTAATGGTTCAAAGGCAGCATCACAAACAGTCACCCACATAAAAGAAGCAGGAAATTCAGGACAGAGACAGCAATGGAACCCTTGAAAATAACAATGAAGAGCATCTACACACATATCAGTGTAAATACAAATGCATTCAAGCACCAGCACAACCCCCCATGGAAACTCCATAGTGCCTTTTTACAGCTATATTGGTTCTGGATGTTTTCCAGAAGAATAGCACCATTCTGCTTTATAGGCAAGGATATAGGCTTTGTTTATTAACCAAATGCAATATGGAAGATTTCAGCCTATCAAAACTACTTTTAGATGTATTGTGAAATTTTAAAACCTTCCTGAAGTTTACCAGACTACAAGGTGGGATTACTGTTTTAAAAAATGAATGTATAGCTGAAGGGGAAAGTGTTTTATAGCAACTGATAATACCTCAGGCACTGATAGGACATTTTTGCACAGGTTGAAAATGCATTCTTCATTTTCCACTGACAGCTGGTTAAAGGAGGAATGCAGTGAAAAGTCTATAAAAGCTTTAAAGAAACACCAAACCTGGATAGGTCTGCACTTCTGTTTTCCTCCCACCCATGCTAGTAAGTGATGTTAGGTTTTTAACAGTATCATTTAGATTCATTGCCACCTTGGCCTGTAAGCACGCCAGGAAACAAGGAGTCCTCAATACCTTCTGAACCAGGAAAGACTGGGGATAGGGGATTTGCATCTCTTTTTTAATATAACAGGGTAAAAATATTGGAAGCAGCTTTTTTAAAATTCTTTTTAATCAGATTGCATGAAGTCTACACACTGCCTCTCCAGGAATCTGGCTTTCATTCTTCCTCTTCCACTGGAAGATATTTTCTGTAGGTCAGCAGAGATACTTTGGAGTTTGTTCCTAGTTCTTTTGGCTCCTCCATGTCTGATAGTGCTGATCATTGATTCCTGTTGGATATGTTTTCTTTCCTCGATTTTGCAATACTGTCCTTGCCTCTTCCTTCTCCTGCCTTTGGGCCTACTTCTTCTACATATCTTTTGGGAGACTGTGTTCTTTCTTTTTGTGACATTCCCTGGGGCAGTCCTTTCCTCTGCTTCTGTTTTCTTCTGTTGTGTACCTCAAAACTGCTCCCTCACATTCATCCCCTCCAATGACTTCAGCTGCAATCTCTCCATCAGCAAAGCACAAACCAGCCTGATCAGCCATTCTCCATCCCATCCCACGTAATTCAGCTTCCCTAACATCTCCCTGAAGTCTCAGTGTCAGCTTAGAGGGATAATGGCTGAAACTGAATCTTTTCAGCCCAAAATTCTCAGGGCTGAAGCCCCCACTTTTCTTCTGTACCTTTGTCTCTTACAGCTCCTGCCACACTTTAAACCTTTCCCAAAAGAACTGCACCTTTTCATTTTGAGAGCATCTTGTTCTTTTGCATTCACACAAGCACAGGTCACAGGCAGGTCCTTCTTAAGGCATCACCTCTGTCCTTGTCAGTGACAGCCTGGCTAAAACTGAGTTACCAATGAGGGTCTTCCTGCAAGTGCATCTTCACTGCTCTGTCCTTTCTCCCCTTCTTTTCCCAGTGCTCCTTTCTCTGAACCCCTTCATCAGCTTCCTCTGGTCTGATACTGAGTCAAGGTTTATTACACTGAGGTCTTTCAGTAATTCTGGTTACTATTTTCCTGCTTTTTTCCATGTACTCTTATGGATTTCATCACGCTCTGAACTAGTCTCTGTCTTTTCTTTAACAAAAACAAACCAAACCACCCAGTCAACAAAAAATCACTGTAGAAATTGTCAATCTTTTCTCTTGTAGAGAAAATTAGTATTGTAAAAATATATATATATATATTTGGTCATCTAATTCCCATTAGCAGACAAAATAGCTTTGATATTCTGGCCATTTCTCCTGAAATAGTACAACAGAATGAAGCATGCTTCTTCTTTCTTTTACCAATGCATTTATGATTTATTATCAAAATAAATTTATTATTTCCTATATAGGCAGCAAAAAGACATTAAAAAAGTATGTATAAAAATATTTAAAAATATGCTGCATGGATCTCAGTGGCATATGTGGTCATGCAGCATGATGGTCGAGGTGTGCTCTCCCAGAAGTGCAAAAATTGATTTTTGCAACAAGTTGGAACATTGAAATTGCAGAAAGATTCCTGAAAACCCTTCTGTTACTGCCCTGTTTGGGCATTTGCTCTGCAGGAGTTGCTGTGTTCCACACACAGTTCTGATGTCCTGTAACTTAGTGGGATAACCACTAAATCTTTCTGATACTGTCTGTGCCCTTTGGGGTTTCCCTTCCTTACACAAACCCTTCCCTTTCTTTAAAGCAGGGACTTTGTGAATTCTCATGGACTAGGATCCCATCTGATTTGTCTAGGAAACCTCACAGAACTTTTTAAGGATACACCTAGCATTCTGATTATTAATAATAATAAAAATTATATTATGATGAGAGCAGCAGAACTGCTGCTGGCAGAATTATTTGCAATCCTAATATCGCACAGACAATGTGCTGTCCTGAACCTCTGCCCCTCCAGGTAATTTCAGCTGGGGGGGTTGTTTTGATTTTCCTTTTCCAATTCTGCTGTAGGCAGTTTTCTTTGCAGCTTCCATCCATTAATCTCAAAGTACTTTTACACAGAGGAATTAATTAAGAGTCTTACACACAAGAATTAATTAAGACAGTAGTAGGCATGTTTTATCATCTCCATGTTGCACAGGGGGAACTGAGGTGAGGAAAATGTTGCCCAATTCTTTCACAGAGCTGGGAATACACTTGGCCATGCATCATATCTTCTCAACTCAGTGTTTAAAAATATCCTTTCTCTCTTTGCAATGTGAGGCAAATAATCTGGTTTACCAAGTGAAATACTACTGACACACAGTCCTGCTCTTCAAAATGGAAACCCTTCCCCCAGGCAAATACCTTGGCCAGTCAAATTTCCAAACACATCCTTCTTTCTTAGTTCAGACAGAAAGGAGCACACGGCACGAAAAGCAAACTACTGTAACTCCTGCGGGATCTGATAACATTTATACTCTGCTAAAGAAATGCCCCAATAACTGAAATCTGTAATCTTATCCTGTTTTAACAGACTCTCCCTTTTTCTCAGCATTCACATCTATACTTCTGTTTGATCAAGAAAGAAATAGAAACCTAATGACTTGGGATTTTTATCTGCAGTTCATAAAACCTTTGCAGAGCTGACCTTGTGCTATCCTGCTTCTGAAATGCACCAGTGCCACCTTCAGACCATGTGAAATAGGGCTTTTGAAAGCTGCAGGGATTTTTCTTTTCCCCAGGACAAATCCTGCTGAAGCACATGTATGAACCTGAGCAGGATCTGCATGTTCACATACCAAAGCACAAGTGTTCACTGGGAACAGGAGTCCTTTATTTTCATAAATAAACATTAATAAAGAGCAAACAAATGCTGCTTTTTAATACCTGGCATGAGAATTTCAGTGTATTCCCCTGCCACTGCCTGGGCAGCTCCCATTGGGCAGAACAACACATCAGCTGGGATCTGCTCCTGCCCTCCTCCTTAACATCATCTGCCAACTGCTCCTGGTTACATTAGGTCCCTCATCATTTTAAAACTAAGCCATTTCCATTTTCAGTTATAGCTAGTTCTCAAAAAAAGCTAAAATACTTCTCAAATGAAAGAATAGGCCTGTCTTATTTTGCATAAAAATTATCTTTGATATTAGTTCAAATTACACATATTGGACTGAAGAATGTGAAATCAACACTGGCTTGAAAATCAAGGTAGGGATTAATTACTTGAATTAATTTCTTTGACCCTGTCCTATAGTATAGCTGAAAGAAGAAAGTAGGCAGAAAACACAACTCACCCACTGTCATGCCATCCATGTAACGCTTGATGATATCAAATGAATCTCTTAAATTTCCTTCTGTAATGTCAAATATGATATCTGCCTGGTTGGCCGGATATGTAGGTGTGATGGCACGAAGAAAAATGATCTCTGCAAGTAAAGAGGATGCAACAGAATGCACTGACAAGTATTTGAAAACATCACTGAAGAATCCAACAGAATTTGATCCAAAATGACTTGGTGGAAGACATTAACCTCGCTCACCACTCCCAGTTTGTCCTTTAAAATGGAAAGGCAGAAGATCTAAGGGAAGCGAGGATTTGGATAGATTTGTTTTCTCCTCCTATTTCCACCATCCAAGGGCCCTGAAGCCAAAACACTGTTACTTTTAAAACCAAAAAAGATTGCTCTGAAGAAGCCAATCAGATTTCCAGCATGTGCCCAAAGAGGACAACCCCAAGGATCCACAGGCTGGGCTGAGGAAGGGACCAAACAGATAAACCTCTCTAAACCTCTCCACTCTGATTCCCCAGGCAGTCACACAGTGTTGCCACTACAAATTAAAGAGTCCTTTGGAGTACTGGAGGAGATGTTTAGGTTTAAAAATAAAAGTGAGACTATTTTCAAGTCCCTGGTGAGGGATGGAGGTATTATTACTGTCATTATTATCCTCACTCTGCAGATGATGAAACCAGACTTGGAGCTGTAAGAATTCACCTGAGGCCATGCACTGAATTACAGTTTACATCTTCTGGGCTTCAGCAGTAATCTCACATCACTAGGTCTCATCTCTCCTTATTAAAACACCGGGATGGACTAATGAGGTTTGGGAAGCATCCTGGGCCAAGTCCTCAGCTCTGCTGCCAGTACACCTGGTGGAGCAGGAGTGGCCATGGGGCATTCCTCCCTTCCCTGTGAAGCAGGGCCAGCCAAGGCCTGGAACAGGCCTGGCAGAACCCACAGGAGCTCTGCATCAGTGGTTAAACTCTTCCTGCCTGGGCAAGGACTGCGATGGCTTTTTCTCCACTCCTGCCTGGTGCAGAAGGGAAGAGTCAGCTTTGGCTTTCACTTAGGACAACTTTCTGAAACAGTTGAAAAGTTTCAGCTTTTCTGAAAAGGTTCAGCTTTCAGAAACAGCAAGGCTGAGACTTTGGGTGCATCAGAAATGGGGATTTATGGCCTTTAGAAACCCCTCCAAAATAACCTTTCTGACCTCCATACCCTTCTCTCTGTGTCTGTGCCTCTCAGTAAGGTGCTGAGAGCAGCAGGGCTGCAGGCAGTCATCCCACTGATGGATGCATTGCCAGAAAATCCAAACAAATGGCAAGGAGCAAAAACTAGCTCTTGATCTGTAAGCTTTTCATTTTTATGTGAGCTAAGAAAGTGATGAAAAGTGAGTATGAAACTGCAGGACTTAAAAACTTGCAAGTACTGCAGAGGACAGCCACTCAGTTGGGTGCTTTTTTAAATTCTTGTCTTAAAAACTTTATGCCCAGTCCTTTGAATTTCCCTTCCTTTAGTCTATAACAACAGTTTGTTCATAGGTCAAAAATTAGCCAATCTTCATATACTCAGTATAATTTATTTTGTGATTAATGTCTGCATGTAAGGTTTTTATTCTTGGAACAAGTCACCTGTCAGTAGCACACAACAGGGCATAGACAGAGGAGAGAAATATATTTAGTACCTGGTTCCTACAGCAAAACCTTCAAACAAGGGGAGAAAAAATGTCATGAGGCATATACTATTGTGTGAGCAAATGTGGTACATGGGAATTCAGAGTCAATATTTCCTTAGAGTGGGAAGCAGTATGAGTTAGAGCTCAGAATGACTTTCTTCCCTCCATAAAATTAAAACTCCTGGGTATTGAAGGTTTTAATTAAATGAATGGTAAACTATAATTTGGAGCTGTGCAAACATTTATTGCACCGGCAGTGAGTCTGGCTTTAGGCAAGGGTTCCTGGTGGAGGTTTTATATGCTGCAGTCTGTTAAATGGAACAAGGAACAAACCACTTACCTTCAGGTCTTGTAAACTCTCTGAACGTGGGCAGTGAAATGACAGTGTGGGAGATGGTGTGGACAGGATCCAGCAGGCAGCTGACATCATTTGGTCGGCAAGACTTGATGCAGCGGATGGTATCTGTCTTTTCCAGTCTGACACTGAGAGAAACCAAAAAGAGATTCATTCATTCATATATAGACTCAATATTAAATACTTTGTGTTTTGCAATGCAGGCAGCCAGAAACTGTAATTGATAGATGTGTTGATTCTTCACCACAATAACTTAGACAAATGCAGTTCATCAGAACTTGGGGACCCCTGAAGAACTGGGTTTGGCTCAGAGTTGCAGTCAAACCCCCCTCAAACCCAGCTCTTCAAGCCAGGCATGTGAAAACAAAGAGAACTGTGGTGCCCAAGGTGCCATGTGATGTCCTTTTCCAAGGACAAACAGTGAGACCCACACCCTCTCAGCTGGCCTGCTCTCAGCAATTTCACTTTTACTTGCACTTTTTTACTCAGTCATATAAAGCAGACAGAATTGCTTCTGTTTTAGAAACCTGGCATAACTATGTATAGGGCCAACTTTCACAATTTTCAGTGTAGCAAGGGCCAGAATAGCCTCTTTTAAGTCTTTTTTTCACACCCTCCCTTTCCATCTGGAAGAACTGAGAAAACAGAGAGGAATGGAAACTAGGGGGAGGAAAAGTTAACCACATTATTTAAAATCTCAAAGGTTGAATTCTGAGCTTGGGGAAATGGTAAGGATCATTTCATATTCCATCTCAACCAGCTGCTCATTCGGCCTTGAAAGTCTATTTAAAGTTAAATGACTTCTCACCCTTGTCCACTAGAGTGAATTTAAAGTCACTTACAGTTCAAGAACCTCACACAATGCCCACTCTGTGTTCGTGAGAGATGAAAGGGCTGTGCTGGGACTTCAAATGTGACTAAGCCCCACAAATGATCTCAACTTTGACCTGTCCATTTCTACATATTTCTAAGTGGAAAATAAAAATGCTGCAGTGTCAGAGGAGGGGGGAATTAAAAGATCAAAAGTAAGAAAAAATTACTGAGTTAAAGGGGAACCAAAAAAGGAAGATTTATTTTGTTAGATAATTCTAAAAACAAATCATTCTTGCTCTTTTCAAAATGTCTTATCCCAGTCCACATTTACAAACCATCTTTTTTCAGATGCTCAAAGGGACTTTATGGCTCTATTTATAATCAATATATCAGTAACTTCTTATTACATGTTCCCAACTCTGCTCCTCAAAAAAAAATTAAGCCAAGCATGATGATACTGTATGAAGTTAAATAAGGGGAAAACACAAATCAACACCAAGCAGCTCATGCTTCAACAGATGTGAACGGGCACAGTCCATGGGGAGGCAACAGAGCTGAGTTAATAAACTCCAGCTGAGACTGGTGTACAGGTATTATACAGGAATACAGGTATTCACCCTGTACTTGATGTTTTGAGACTGGACAGGAGATACAGGCCAGAAGAGGGGGCCTGTGCCCTTTTACTTCCCACCATTATCTGTGTACAAAGTCTTGTCATGTCCTAGACACCTCACCTTAACTTATTTTGGGACACTATTGCAGATTAAGTACTGTTAGAATTCATAGAACATCCTAAATTACCACAGCTGTATTTAGATAATAGAATTTGTATGCAAAAAGCATTGTGGTGGGAGTGTCTCAGGCTTTCAGTAGTGGTCTCCTTTTGCTTCTTCCTGGGTGCTAAAGGGAGATTTACTCTCAACTTCAGCTGGAACAAAAGGCAAATTCACATATTTCTGAAATACTTTGTCAATAAAGACAATAAATAAATAAATAAAGTCAATAATTTTGTGTAAGATTAAGTCCTAAATAAGATTTGCATTCATGATTCTCACCTGTGGAATAAGCCTTCTGACATGACTTTGGTACAGATCAGAGGATCTCAATGGTCACAAGTGATTTGTGTTTGCTCTCATCTACACTGAGTTTATGGATCCATCCAGCTCATAACCACATGTGGGACAGATAAATGTCTGTGTCAGCTCTATTTCTTTGCACCTTTTCTCTCTCCTCTTACAAATTCCACTGACTTGGGAGGTTTTTTGCATGCTCTGTCTACACTGCTAAACTGGAATTTGTTCCTTCATTATACTCCCTTTCTGATCACTTTTCTTTTGCCATCCCTGCCAATTGCCATGCATATCCAAAGTGCAGTTGATAACACTTTGTTCTCTCACTGCTTCATCTTTTGGACATCCCTGAACTGGAGTAACTTCTTTCACAACTAACATCTATCTCAAATCCTAGTGTTTGATATAAATTATATGCTCTGTTCTCATAATACTTTTTAATTTTATCCTTACACATCATCTTTGCATTTCACCTTCTGATTAGCTGATGTTTTCCATTTTGCTCATGTTCTCCTGCAGTGGGGACTATGACTGGCAGAAGTTTCTTCCTCAGTGATGAGAATTTTTTTTATTTGTACCTTTCCTTCAAGTTTTCTGCCTCTAGCACAAATTACAGCTTTGGAGATTGATTTCCCTCTGGGCATTTTCATTTAAAGGGAAGAAAGTTAAGAAACAGCTCAGCTGCTCTGATTATTTCCTGAATATAAAATTTTCATTCTTCTAAGGTCCTGGCAGGATTCTTTTTCATATTGTCTCTCAGATTCAGTCAGTAAATTCTTTGGACCAGGAGCTGTGATTAAATTTTCATTTGGAAAATATAAATAGCACCATGTAATTACCTACATGCTCCTGAAAGTCCCAGTGACACTGCAGCATTCAAGCATCTGACACAGGGGAACGTGAGCTTTGTGCTCCTGAATTCCTTGCTAAATACAATTATTGTGGCAGCATTTTACAACACTGAGGGTCATGTTCTCGAACTCCCTTTATCTTAATTTTTGCAAAAATTAAGTTTATTTTTGAATATTTATCCTACTTCATTATGGCCTCATAAGGAACTGGTAACCAGAGAACATTTACGTAAAAGCACCTCCTTGTGTGGCAGTAATTAACCCCAGGAGCTCAAGTGACATGGGCTGTGCTGTCAGTGTTTAAACCTGGGACTCTCTCCCCACTGGCAGCTTCTGGCACCTTTATAAGGATGTGCCAACAGCCCTATTAAACACTGGCATTCCTTATGGGACCTGAACTCCTGTCAGCCAGCTGTGATGAACTTTGCCTTGGGGAACACGTAATGCTCTGGCAGAGTGCTGCAATCCTGCCCTGATCCAGGCATCCAGGAGTCACTCCTTGTGCCCAGGTGATTGAGGCTCATGATCTGGGTTTAGAAGGTTCCCAGTTTCCACCCTTGTACCCTGACTGTGCTGTCAGGACTTATATAGTGAGATATTTTCTCTACAGGTGCATTCCCTTGGATTATTCCCTGTTTTTCTATGGAATGACTGTTCTGCCTGTCTAATGAGCAGCAGAGACACCTGAGCCCAGGGTAGTGTAGAACATTAATTTTTGGCTCACTCTAGGAGTGAGCTTTTAATATTTATCAGCACAAGGACTCAGTGTAATAAATAAATCCTCTTCCAGCTCAGAAAACAAAATAATTCCAAAGACATTCCAGTTGAATTGTTCTTGACTGCTTAGAAGTAAACAAAGAAAGTCAAAGCAAAGGAAGAAAGATCTGGATGTTGGAATTCTGACTGACTTTGCAGAGCACTTATGGTTTGGTGTGATGGTAGTTGTGGATAAAGTCTTTACTGGTCAAAATTTATCAGCTTTCATATGAAAGCTGGAGAGACAAAAGTGTTATGAGACAAATCAAATATCTTTTTCAACTGTTCCTGTAGATGGGAATGTTTCAGGATATAACTTGTGAAACAGAAAGGAGCTCTCTGCTATTAATTGAATGCTGTCATGAAGCTGATTGCTGTTCTGCTGTCATTAGCTTTTCATTCAGCAAAAATGCCACAGAAAGAAAGATGAAATATCTCTCAAATAAATGTTCTTTAGAGGAGATTAGCTTTTGTGCCATCCTTAGAAGCCTGGTGTACCTGGCTTCTAAGGATGGCACAAAAGCTGTACCTGGTGGAAATCCCTATCAGCATTAGCTCATGGAATACAAAGAGAAACAATAAATAGGACAGCTTGAGAATCTGGCTGCACACTTTCATACTGACCCATGTGCTGGGGCACCTCAGGGCTCCTAAGGGTCCAAGTTATGCCCTTGTAACAGATTATCAGAAAATCCACACTATTTACCACACTATTTTCATCACATAAGTGATGAAATTTTCTAGACATGTCTCAGATGAGACAGTTCAAAATATGTACCTATTTTCTTTGGAAAATTTAGACCTAAACCTATGTAACTGTGTAGGATCAGCTGACTCCCCTACTGTGTGAAGTAAATTAATGGCTTTCAGTCCTCAGTATGCTCAGGTAATGAACTCTTAGGCATCAAATTCTGCTTTGTATTATGAGGCAGAGTACACAGAAGAATCTCCACAAATTAGGATGTTCAGTTATGGGGGAAAGTGGAAAACTGTAATGATGATGGCGAATAAAATGCAAGTGCAGCATGCAACAGATGAACTAAAACTTTATTAAAATCAGGGGGGGGAAAAAAAGCTACTCTTAGAAGAGAAAGAGTAGCCAGTGATGAGTGCGAGTTAGGGATCAAAGCTGTGCAGAGACAAAGATAAAAAGTTTGGCAATAAATGTGTTGACAGTTCCGTGGCGGGAAAGTCGCATTTGGATTGTCAGAAGAAGGTCTCTGGGCTCTGTGATTTGACGCTGCATGACCACAAGGCCACTGTGGTTGTTCACTTTTTTTGTGGTGAAAAACCCCTCCTGGTTCCCGCTGGTGATGGACAGCTGAATTTTATCCCCAGGGACAGCATTGGAAGGGCCCATGCGGAAAATGTCGGTGGGTACTTGGATGTTGGTGGGGAAAGAGAGGTGATAGTAGGTTATTCTCAGGGGCAGGCTCTGGCACTCCTTATTCTCATTACAAGGCAAGCGCTCACAGCGACTGCAAGAAAAGTGAGAAGACAAGACAAGAGGAAGATTAGCGCACATTTAGCGAGGGGGAGGAAGAGCAGGGGCACTGGGGGTGGGAAAAGATGGGCTGACTTGCATCCTGCATCCACTCTCCAGCCTGGCACCTCACTCACATTGCAAAGGGACAGGAGTTCAATAAGGATGAGCTTGCCTGCAGCTGGGGCTTTGGGAGAAGCGTTGCCATTGTCACAAGTGTTGCCCTTGCTCTGCAGGCACGGGTGGATCAAGTCTGGCACCCCAGCAGGGGTGAGAGTTTATTTTCATTATGTCAGCCAAGCGCCCCCTGGGAGAACACTGCCACTGTTTTCCCCCTTCAAGTTTTATTCTTTTGCTGGTTGGACATATGTTCAGTAAAGGAAGAGACTCTAAATGGCAAGGGAGCTGTCTGTGCCCTGCTTGGGATGTCTGGCTGTATTTTAAGACTGAGTGAAGTATTCTGAAAACCATGTATGTCCAAGGAGTTTGTCTCTGAAGATCAACCTTTTCCTGCTGATATGGCACAAGTATTGCTCTGTGCTATCAGAACCAACCAGTCAGTCTAAAACCAATCTAAGCAAGCCCTGAAAACAAGATCCCATGGCCTGATGTCTCCAGCATGTGTTCTACACGTTCAGTCTGCTCCTGCACAGCCCTGAGTCACAGCAGTGATTTCTCATGACCTTCTGGTGAGAGAGGAGCTTGCCCTCTGCTCTTTCATTCCCTCAGCACCGTGTCACAGTGAAAAATCCAGAGCACCAGCAGGAGATCACCCACACACGCTGGCAGGGAACAACAAACCTTTACATTAGCAGGCACAATCTTCATGCATTCTGTTCCAGAGAGAAGTGAACTCTGTCCAGAAAAATATGGCATACAGCTATGGGCATCCAGGTCACTGCTGCTTAAGAGTGTTATATGAACACATTAATGAAGATCTGACATCATGGTACCTGGTGGGTTTCAGAAGTGTGCAAAGGATTGCTTACTGGGTGAGATTGTGTGCATTTCAGATTAAAGATATGCCCAAATCACCACACAGGTATCCAAACACCCTTTCAGGCAAGTGTGTGGAAATAAAGGTAGACAACAACGATCTCAGCTGGATGATGAGTTTGCAAAATTTCATCATGATCAGGTTGAGCATTTAGCCCCATATTTGCCTCATGCAAAACTATGAATAAATTAAATTATATTTAATTAATTTAAAGAGTCTCTCCACTCCAAGCAGTATTTGCTCCTCTGGTTGAAATTTTGTAACCCAAACAATTTCTTTCTTTACCAAGAAATGCTCCAGCATAAAAGCACGGTTTGTTTCTTACCACCTCAGAGAAACCTGAGTGTCCATTTCATTACTTTATTCTGACATGAGTTTGAGCTCCTATCAGCAGCATCTGCTACCAGCAGAGCCGTGGTTCATGAGCAAGCCCCAATTTGTTGCCCATGCACAGTGATCTGAATTCCAGGAACTCCTCATTATATGCAAAATCAGCACTTTCAAGAAGACTAATTAAAAGTACCCTCAGCTCTTCAATTAATGTGTTGCATGTTTTATTTTAATACTACTTGCAAACAAAAGTGTTTCTTTGAAGCAATTCTTTGAAGATTTGAATGCATTCTTAGTTTTATTCATGAGTTTAAAGATCATGCACAAGTCCTCACAGGATGGCCAGCTAATTAGGTGTGGATACTCTTGAAGTATTTTCAGGTATGGAGAGCTCTGCATTCTTTTCTGAAACGTCATTTATAACTCCACTAAGGAGAATAGCTTGGAGTTGTTAAAATCATGAGGCTACTTGGTTTTGCTGAAATCATGGAGCAAGTTGAGACAGTTCATTCCCTAGCTGGAAATGTTTTCTTCAAGTACAAGTTCTTAGAAGCATGTACGTGCTTATGAGCACTTACACTCTCATAAAGATGCTCTCCCTTATTATTTTATAAAAGTAAAATAAATTTTTAAATTATGGCCAGAATTTTTTTTAAGAGAACAAAAACCAAAGCTTCCAGCTTTCAAAGAAAAAGGATGTTCTGTGGATTCAGAAAGTTATTTGTGAAGATAGATGTGCCTGCAGCTAGGACTAAAATTATTCAAAATTCATCATCTTTTATCTCATGCTTTGGTGGTATGCCCTGCACACTGCACTGTAGGTTCAGTTAATGTGCAGTAATTGCTCCCTCAAATAACCACAAAGGAGAGATGGCAAATATTATTGCTTTCAAGAGCCAGAGTTCATTGTGGGGTCACACACCACAAAGGTGAGGAGCAAAGAGCATTTCAATCCTGGACAGCAGGAAATCACATGGCAGTATTACTATATATTATATTGGCAGTATTATTATATATTATATTATTATAATTCTATTGTTACACAATATGATATTACTTATTATATTAAATATTATATATTTTCAGTCCTTGAAAAACTCTGAAATCAGGTGCATGGCCTATAAAAGTAAGTGTATACTGCTGCTAAATGCTTATTCCTGAATTTGAACCCAGTTTGTTCAGCTCACTTTCTACTCTGTTCTATTATGTTTATTTATGTGGCTGAAATATTCGAAGAATTATTTCAAAGAATATTTCAAATAAATATTTCAAAGAATTACTCCCAGTTTGAATTTCATGTACCAAACACTGATAAATGAAAACTGCCAAAACTGGAGGGACTCCATTTACAGATAATAAATACAACATTTTGTAACAGAAAAACAAGGAGAAAAATATTTTGTACCTTCCCTCACAATCATTTCTGAGTCAGATTTTCACTTCATTGTGCTCAAAGGAGCTGAATGGTATGCAACAATTCCTCACATGCTGAAGGAAAACAAAATTTCTATTAGCAAGATTTATGGCTTTATGGCTTGCTTCCTACATGGATACCAACTCAACATGCTGAACAACTAACCAGGTTTTATTACTGAACTATACCCTCACTACGCATTCTATGCTGCAGATTTCCAGAGCTGCAACAGCCTTGCAGGCCTCCTAGAATATATTCCACTGCAAAGTGAAAAAAATTATAAATATTCCTCTTGCTCCTGCTATTGTTGGTGTGCACCTCTTTTCAGCAGGTTGCACCACATCATGAGGTCCAAGCGAGCCATTGCCACATCAGGGACATTGATGCCAATGATCAGCTGCGCAGGGAAGGTGGCTTTTGTTTTAAACAGAGCAGAACTTCAAGGGAATGAAACCAACTGATGGTTGGTCTTCACAGACAATCCTTAACCAGAGGAGAACCTGGAGCCCCACTGCAGGAAGGGAAACAGGATAGACCAGAGTGGTAATGAGGATGGACAAGTGTTCCGCATGTTGCTCTGGAGATAGAAAGTCTCTAGGACATTTCAAGGTGTAAGGAGACAGAACTATATTCTCTTTTTCCTCAGCACTGAGCCTTTACATCCTATCCTTGTCCCCTTCATCTGTCCTTCCTTATCTTGTTTCTTCTTCCTATCTCCTTTCCTAGCCTATGGCCCTTGCTCCTCACCCAAATATTTGGCATCAGGACTGCCTACTCAGCCAGTGCTAGTCCTCCTCCTGCTCCATTCTCTCCTGGCTGACACAGCTTTCTCAGTTTCCACCTCACAGCCCTAGACCCAAAGCACAGATCCTTTCCCTCAGGACCTTTGTGTGGCCATCCCAAATTATTACTTCCTTTGATGCTCCCCATCCAAATCTGGAATAGGACAGAAAATTCCTTCAAGACCATCGAGTCCAGCCAGAGCCTTGTCACCCAGACCAGAGCACTGAGTGCCACATCCTGGTATTCCTGGGAAACCTTCAGGAATGGGGACTCCACGACCTCCCTGGGCAGCCCCTTCCAATGCCTGACCACCATTTCAGGGAAGAAATTCTTCCCCATGTCCTCTTGTCCTGTCATCAGTTCCCTGGAATCAGCTACCCTTGGGCCATAAGGACCTGTGGTTGCCTCCTTTGTAGTTTTACCCCATTTTCCCTGCTACCCCTTAGGCATCTCCCAGACTCATTCTCCTTACCCTGACAGACCTTCAGATCCCTCCCCCCCCCCCCTACATTCAACCTCCTTATCTCCAAGTTTTCAGTTTTTTCTCATTTTTTTCTTTCCAAGCTGGCTCCTCTCTCACCCATGCTAGAAACATCTCACTTATCTGTGAGTTTGGGGCTGTCCAGGCAGGCACACCTGGCCCAGCACAGACTGGGGTCCTCTGCTGTGGCTTTATGGGGCAGCAGGCTCAGACAGCCTGTGCAGCTGGATCTGCATGTCTCAGACTGCTTTGAAGAGCAATAGGATGCTCAGGACCACTAAATCAGAAGAGAACTCTTTGCTGATGGAGAAAAAGACCTCTGTATTGATAGGAAGAATTAAATTGCAGTGAGGGAGATAGCCAAACACAAAGACAGATAGATTGCTATGAAATCCTTATCCTTCAAGGACTTGAAGCAAAAGAACTCTCAGAAAGATTCCAGGTATATCTGAGCCTATTTTGGCATAGAGGAGTGGATTAAGTTTACTTATCAAGGTCTTGATTTCTTAAAAAAGGCTGAATGCAATTTTACAGGCTTTACAAAGTTTGTAATTTTAAAGGTTTCAGAGGATTTTGGTGCAAAAGCAATTTCATAGCAAATGTCAGATTTCTGCTCCATAACATGACAGCAAACTGTTAAAATAAATTTAAAAAAATAAATCACCAAAATGTCTTTAAAACACACAAGCCAGTGTGTTCCTCTCTACACTTGTTCTTGGAAATGGGTGAGCTGCTCTGGCTGAAATTTGCCAAAACTTGAGCCTGAGTCAGACACCTGGCATGTAAAATTTCAGCCATTGGTTATATTTTGGCAAAATTTTAAGGAGTTAAAATATGTCCTAATAATGATAAGCACCAGGCAACCTTAATAATATGCACAGACATGTCTAGAAAATAGAAATAGTTCTCCATTTGGCTCAATGCAGCACGCATCTGACATGCTGCCATAAATGCTTCTTTATCTTTTCTACTATTTTTCTTGGCTTAAATATTACAAATGTTAGACTTCAATGCCATATAAAGAGAAGTTAATTGTTATGCAATTTGAAAACAAAAACTGTTTGGCAAGGCAGTGCAGCAAGTTAAGTTCTGTTATGAGGAGCAGCAGATCTTAATCTATCCTGGGAAAAATCCCAAGCCTATAGACAGATCGATGAAAAACAAAAAGCAGAATTTAAGTAAAAGAGATAAAGCCTTCAATAAAATTGTTACTATTTAGATCAAGCCAGGGATTTTGCTGTATTTGGGGAAGATAACACAGAGTGTTATCTTTCCTGCTTCACCTGATGGCAATTGCCACTGCAACAGCCACCATGCAAAAACCTCTGCTTTACAGGTACTGGGTAAAGAAACTTCTGGATCACTGAGTGCTGCTGCGTGTGCATAAGGATTTTAAGGAAAAATAAGAATAAGGAAACATGGATTTACAGGATTGCGGCCTATTAAATTATAGCTATTCCAAAGAAAATAATGGGGAACAGTGTAAAAAATTTCCTGAGGTGCCAGCTGGATGGGAATGGAAAAATAGGTTGTGTTTCTTATGATGTGCCAAGTTGGTGAAACTGGAATGTGTTTTGAATAAAAAGGAGAGAAAAAATGGTATCTATACTAGGTGTGATAAGAAGCCAACTACTTTGATTTTAGAGCCTGGGTGAAAAAGCAATTTAATGTTGTTATCATGCAGAACATAACAAAGATATGCTGGCTATCAGCCCTGCTGGGGTACAAATGCAAAACTGACTCACTTAAGGAGATGTAAATAGTTTGGATATAAAAAGGGTGCTAAAGAGCTGTCTTATGAACTGCTCCCAGTGAGCACCAGGTAATCCCACCCATAAATCCTGATTCCTGCACACTGGTGTAACATTGATATCCTCTGAGTGTGAGAGCACCTGAGGAACCCACTGCTCTTCACCAGTGACAACAATGAATTCACATTCTCTTTGCTTTCTGCAAACATCTTTCCAGCAATGCATTTAGTAACTATCTGTAGCTGTTGAGAGGGGAAAACCTAATAAATCCAACAAGATGGTGACTTAAGGAATTAAAATAATTAGAATTTCACTGAGCACCTGCAGGATTTGTGTCTGAAACCTGATTATAGCCTGAGCAAATCAGAAGGATCTCGCCCTATGAGTAGGTCTGAGTTGGGCAGAGAAAGCCATTACAGAGCAACAACGTAGACACAGAAAAACATTCAGACACTCTACTGCTTTTCCAAAAGATGTCATGTAGCTCAAATAGCCAATGAAGTCAAATACAGATAAGAGAGAAAAATAAATGGAATGTGTGTATGATGTGTATTTTATAAACTGAACTCGGCGACACAGGAATGTCTGTAAGAGCAGAAATCTGCTAATTCTGTCTAGTGGCCCATTGCACAATGCACTTTTAAAACTTTTTTTAAAATTAGGATACCAATGAACCCACAGACTTACAAATAAAAAGAACATCTGCATCATGAGGCGCTGCTTGGTCACTGATATGACAAATTTAATTTAAAATTTAATTCCTATTACCCTTCCCAGAACACAAGCATATTTTATAAATAGCTGGGTTTACACCATGAACTTCCTCTCCAGCATTCTGATCAAACACATCTGCTGTGCCACTTGTATGACATTTCAAAGACTAAGGCTTGAATGCAAACTAACTGATCCCCACAAAATCCCTGAGATGGAGATCAGTGCTGGCTTCATTCCTCAGAGGAGGCACAGAGCTCTCAGGTCTGTCTGACAGATGGTGCCCATACCAACACTGACTGGGAAAAGCAACAATGGGCTGATAACAAATGGGATTTGTCACTTTTCCTCCCTGGCTGGTGGAGCTCACACTTACCTGAGAACAGGGCACACAAAGGGACCATGAAGCAGCCTTTGGAAGGGTGGCCAGAAAGCCACAGGGCAGGAGGAAAAGCATCACTTTGACCAGCCATAAACTCTAGCTGCACAACTGAGAGTTTGCAACAACTTCTCCTCTCAGCTGGCTCTATTTGATGGGTATAAAAGAGCTGCCAGCTGCCTCTCCTCCCAGAGCTGTCTCCTATTTTCTACACCAGAATGCACAGACTAGGTTAGATGCACTGAGCTAGGTTAGAGACAAAATTATGAGCTGCAGCTAATATACCACCCTTGCTAGGATTCCCAGGGTTTTAATACAGAAAATTGGATGGAAATTGAAAGAGGGGAGATTTATGTATGGTATTAGGAAGAATTTTTTATTGTGAGAATTTTAGGTTTTTTTATTGTAAGAGTTTTTTTACTGGAACAGGTTGGCCATTGAGGTGGATGCCCCAACCCGGGCCCGTTTGAGTATGGCCTTGAGCAGACTGGTCTTGTGGGACATGTCTCACCTGTACATGGCAGAGAGGGTTGGGACTAGATGATTTTTAAGGTCCATTCTAACCCCTTAATATTCTAGGATTCAATTAAATGGTACCAAAAATAAGACATTCTTGCAATGCTTTGCAACGGTACAGGGGAGAATTCAGAGAGGGAGCTAAAAAAGAAGCCTTTAGCTGAAGTGTGAAGGTAAGGAAAGACTGTGGGTGATTCTGAAATAAAAGCCAAGGATTTCAAAGTCCCATGTAGCCCTCCTATCAGGCTGCCTTGCAAGGGAACCAGACAGAGTATCTGCTTGTGGCTCTGGAGATTATTATGGTGCAAACCACTAACTAATGGCATTTCTTAAGGAAGTATCTTTTTTCTTAGAAAGAGGAGCATGAGGAAAGAAACCAGACTTGTGTGGTAGGCCTGCCAACACAGTTCATATTTGCTAGAAACTGCTCTGTGCTCAGCCAGCAGTGGCATGGCACTGAGGAGATGGTGCCACCTTGGAAAGAAGGTACTTACGTGTCGCCTGACTTGCGGTAATTCTCGGGGCATTCCAAGGACAGGCAGCGGAAGCCGCCCTGGATGTTGAAGCAGGTCTCGTTGAAAGAGCAGTTGTGGCTTTCTGCAACACACTCATCGATATCTGCCAAAGGGAAACAGGGGTGTGGGTTAAACACAGGCTTCTCCTCTCCTTGCAGGTGCAAGACAATGACAGAATCACAGAATCACAATGTTGGGAGAGACCTTCAAGATCATTGAGTCCAACCCATTCCCTGACACCTCAACTAAACCCTGGCACCCAGTGCCACATCCAGTCCTTTCTTAAACACACCCAGGGATGGTGACTCCACCACCTCCCCAGGCAGGCCATTCCAGAATTTTATCACTCTTTCTGTGAAAAACTTTTCCTAATATCCAACCTGTATTTCCCTTGATGCAGACTGAGACTGCGTCCTATGGCTCTGTCAGTGCTGCCTGGAGAAAGAGCCCAACCCCACCTGACTGCAGCCACCTTTCAGGAGTTGTGGAGAGTGATAAGGGCACCCCTGAGTCTCCTTTTCTCCAGGCTAAACACCCCCAGCTCCCGCAGTTGTTCCTCACAGGGTTTGTGTTCCCAGCCCCTCTCCAGCCTCACTGCCCCCTCTGGATGCACTCAAACATCTCAATGTCCTTCCCAAACTGAGGGGCCAGAACTGGACACAGCACTCAAGATGCAGCCAGTATCCTTTCAGGTACTGCAGAACATGGGGCGCAATTAAACATTACTGCAGGATTGCAAGGGGAGGACAGAAGAACAAAAAAGAACACTAACCCAACCAACCAGCAAGAAGAAGAAAAAGAAGAGCAGCAGTGCCACTAAGTGGACAAGACCTAAATATTTGCTGACATGTTTACAGCAGGATATTTCCTTTTAATGGCTAAACCAACTCACAGCACTGGAAATTTCACTGTAAGAATTTTTATTAATATTTTTATTAATATTTTTAAAAGTAGTCTCTACTGAATTACTTTGTAACTGAAATTTCCTGTATATTTATTACAAAAAAACCTGATTTCTTCAAATGTTGAGCTTATGTTGAGCTGAATTACATATCATGTCATAGGAAAGGCATTTTTTCAAATACAAAAACTGCTATAACTTGTCAGAATTCCACAATGCTTGAGGTCTCCCTGCAGTTGTTGAACCCACCTTGGCAGTTGCGTGCATTGGGTGCCAGCCTGTAGCCAGTGGAGGGGCAAGTACATTGAAAGCTCCCAGGAATATTGACACATCTAAAGGAACAGATGTGTCCTCCAGTGGGCAAAGCACATTCATCAATATCTGCAAGGAAAAAAAAAACACCACTAATTTTCTAGGTGTTCATGACACTCAGCCCAGTGCGCATGGACAGTGCTCCTGCTATGACCTTCAAATACAACTTAATGATTCTAATTTCTGGGCAATGAAGAAGATCATCAGATATGTGTGGCTCTAGACAACAACATCTAAATAGCAAAGACTTTCAGGAATAAATGGAACTCTGGAGAAAATTAAAAGCTATATGAGAGCCCAAGAGACAAAGTAATGGATGAGAGCCAGCACCTTACAGTGACATGTATTGTAGTGCTTTATAAAAGGGAGGGAGAAGAATAGTTTTATCCTTGCTTTTACAAAAGGAAATCAACATTAGGTATTCTGCCCAAGGCCTCACTGTTTACTAAGTCTTGGAGACCTAAGTCCAAGCTCAGTATCTTGTCCATGAGGTCACACCCACATCTGTGACTGCGTTCACAGGGGTCCAAGGATGAGGGAAGAGATGAGGATCTGATTCCATGTTTCAGAAGGCTGATTTATTATTTTATTATATATATTATATTAAAACTATACTAAAAGAATAGAAGAAAGGATTTCATCAGAAGGCTAGCTAAGAAGAGAAAAAGAAAGAATGATAACAAAGGCTTGTGGCTTGGACAGAGAGTCCGAGCCAGCTGACTGTGATTGGCCATTAATTAGAAACAAGCACATGAGACCAATCAAAGATCCACCTATTGCATTCCACAGCAGCAGATAATCAATGTTTACATTTTGTTCCTGAGGCCTCTCAGCTTCTCAGGAGGAAAATTCCTAAGGAAAGGATTTTTCATAAAAGATGTCTGTGACAATCTTCCTTGTATTTGAGAATACGTTAGATCAGAACCAGCCACAAAAAGAGGATATATCAAATATTACCGAGTAATATCATGTATGACATATGTAACACATAAATATGCTTGTATCTCCACTTGCTGAACACTAGAAATTCTGGTAACTCCTCAGGAAGAAGACAAATCTCTGTCAAGTTATAAAAGTGTGCCAAGCTACAATTCAGTGTGAACAGCAAAAATGACACCACACATACAAAGAGATGCCTCTAGAAAAGGGCATGGGCGGGAGACCTTCATTAAATACAGTTAGAAAATAAAGAAAATACTGAAGAGACTCAAATGTTAAAATGAAAAAATTACATGGAATTGCTCATGTTTGTTGCAGCAAGAATAAGGAAGGAGCACCACAGGGCTCACCTTCACAGGAAATGCCATCGATGTCGCTGAGCTGGAAGCCCCGGCGGCAATAGCACTGGTAGGAGCCGTACACATTGGCACACTCTTGGCTACAGGGGTTGCTCTCACACTCATTCAAATCTGGAAGGCAGAGTTATACACCTGAATCACAAATTTCTTGCAATGTTCACCACTCCTAGTACTGGAATTGGATAAAATTTTGGAATGTAATTTTTTTAATTGAAAAAGGATGGCACACGTCACTGAGTAACTTGGAAATAGGGGGCTCTCAGTGTGCTACTCTTAAGAGGCAGTATAGGTTAATTTTTACTGTGCTATAATTTCCTCCTGTACTTCAAGGTGTGAGACTGGGAGGCAGTCTTTAGGCCAACACTTATGTTTTTGTGTCTGGATATCAGCAAGACAGGTTTTGAACCTAATTGAGTTGAATCTCGCTTCAAAGTGCAGCAAAAGCAGACCCATGGACCTCTGCATCACAGAATCACAGAACCTATCAGGCTGGAAAATACCTCCAAGACCATCGAGTCCAACCTGTGACTAAGCTCCATCTTGCCACCCAGACCAGAGCACTGAGTGCCAGGTCCAGCTGTTCCTTGAACATCTACAGCAGGGGACTCCACCACCTCCCTGAGAAGTCCCTTCCAATGTCTCACCACCCTTTCAGGGAAGAAATTCTTCCTGATGTCCAACCTGAACCTTCCCTGGTGCAGCTTGAGGCTGTCATCCTGTCCTGCCAAATGATGCACTCTAAGGGTGATATATTCAAGCTGTGGGCTATAGAGGCCTCAACTAAGCACAGCAGCATTTATGTAATCAGAGATACTGCACTGTGATGATTTCTCATGCCATTCCAGTGCAGTCTTGCAAGGTAAAAAAAAAAAAAAAAAAAAAAAAAAGTAAAAGTAAAATTAAAAAATTTAAAAAACAGCTATTAAAAAATTTAAAAAACAGCTAAAAGAGCAATGAGCTGTGTCACTATAGGACACAAAATAACACGACGCGCACACGCAGCTCTTCCAAGGTTAAAAGAGAGTTTTTAATTTCTGACTCCAACATTTATAGACTTCCAAAAGTGACAGTGGATTGGAGGGTGAAAGTGCCACCTCTCCAATGACACTGGACAAACCAACAGTCCATCAAATTTCTCCTCCTCCATAAAAGAACACAAAACAATAAGTTATTTACATAAAGTGTGTGAGAAAGTTCGTTACAAGAATGTAAACATCAGAAGGCTTAGAAAAACTTAAAAATCAGGGTGACAGAGCTGCTTCTCACATTCCATAACTGACAGCCCTACCTTCACAGGATCTGCCATCAGCTGAAAGCTTGAAGCCCATGGTACAAGTGCAGTAGTAGGAGCCAGGAGTATTCTCACACTTGTGAGCACAGAGGCGGCCTGGGTAGCGCCTGCATTCGTTGATATCTGCAATGACAAACACACAGAGGGCTCTGTGGATGGATGGGCTGCCCCACTGCTACACCAGCCTGGACAAGAATGCGATTATAAAAGTTTGATTGTTGTTTTCCAGATTTAACTTTCATACTAAAGAGAGAAGATGCCCTCAAAATGCTCATTTAGAAGCACACCAGAGTATAATTGGATTAGATCTATACAGGAGAAAGTTGCTTTGATCTTCCAAAGGAATCTTTTGCTGTAGGTGCTGATAAAAATATTACAGAAAACAATTACACATACTCTCACAACCTTACCTTTTAACAGAACAGCAGATAACATGTTGACAATACTAATACAGCTTCCTTTGAAGTACCAGCAGTTCTTTAATATGGTTTTAGAGCCAGCCAAATAACATAGCAGTCAATTCTGCATTCTGATAACAGAGGCTATGCACAGAGCAGTAGCATTCTTTACACAGGATCATTCTGTAAGTGCTATGGCTGCAGGTATTTAGGTTGATGGTGCAACTTACCAATGCAGGTCCTGCTGATGACATCAAAGCTGTAGCCAGCTTTGCACTCGCAGCGATAATTGCCTGGGGCATTGATACAGACGTGCCCTTCTCCACAGGGCTGGTTGGAGGATGAGCACTCGTCCACATCTACAACAAAAAGTACACTTCTAACTATGCAGGCTGAGAGAAGAACATGTTAACATATTTTTTTGGTCCTCTGGTGGTTATAAAGTGTTTTGGAACAGAAAACAAGGTGTTATCGTGTCTCAGCTTTCACAAGATCAGAGTCACAAATCCAAGCTATTCCTACCAAAGCAGGTTAGCTCTAAGGTGTCCTTAATGTTCATGGACTTGGGATGAAAACAATGAAGTAATCAGGCAATCTCTGGAGGAATTCAGGTGCAAAATTGTTTTATTATGCATATTCATATTTGTGAATCATATTTTCATCTAGTCTAAGATGTCTGAGACCCAGAGTCATAAGTAGAGCTTTGATAAGCCACTCACAGAAATTGAGAACGCATACAAAAATGCCTGTCTTTGCTAAAACCATCTCAGTTAAAAGCCAGCCCAATCTATATTCTTCAGTGTTACTTGAATGGCTTCTCTGGGGTGTTAAGTCGACCTTGAGTTATTTCTCTGTAATAAGGAGATTTGGGACCACACAGCATTGTTCCACTGATGCAGTCCCAGCCAATGCCATTTATGGGGGCTGATAATAATTATTCCTCAAAATGTAGGATTTCCTGAGTTTTATGAAGGACAGTGGTTGGATGCTTGACATTCTTCACTTGCTGGGACTGCCATGAGGGAAAGAACAGAATTGACTGTGGGAATGACAAAAACCTGGACAAAGCGCAAGAAACTGGTAAACATAAATTATTTATCTGAGTTCTTTTCTTAGAACTGCTTTTTCTTCCCAGCTGCCACTCACCTACACATCTTGTTCCATCTTCGTTGAGGTGGTAACCTCGGCCACAGCTGGGTGAGATTCTCTGGCAGGTGAAGGAGCCATCAGTGTTAATACAGATCTGCCCAGCTGGGCACGGCATGTTGGTGCTCAGGCACTCATTGATATCTGCAAGAGCACAAGTCAGTGTAACTCTTTCTGGTCCCAACAGGTTTAAGGCAAGATGCTCTCATTATGTACATAATGAGAACTTCACAGAGAAAAGTTCTGCCTGTGGGAGAAGACAACTGTTCATGACATTTTAGCTCCACTGATACAAAGCTTCCTGAGTGAAAACCGGGGAGGTATAAAAGCCATAGAAACCACTGAAAAACAGTGGAAATTTGGTATAGAACTGGTATTTCTTTCAAAGCCTTTAAAAGTCTCTCCTAAACATACTTATCAACAGTTCAGTTCACCAGCTTAACCAGTTCTGCTTCAGCCTGTGTGTTCTGATGGACCTCTTAGCTTCTACATGATGATCAGAGTCACAAATCCAGCAACAAAATCCCCTTAACTCCACATAGAGTAGCACTTGATTCCCAGTGCATAAACTTAGGCTGTGAAACTGCCTAAATGTTTTGAGCAAATGCATTTTATGTGTCTTTACTGATGTTCATGACAGCAAGTTAATCAAAATCTGCCACGGAGCTGGCACTACCTGTGGCAGGCGTGTGCTTGCAAAGGGCTTGCTGTGCACAGGCACTGGCCCCCCTCATTTTAAAGGCTGCAGTTTTGTTTTCAGTCTGTTTCCAGTGTCAGATTTCAACTCTACAGGAGAACAAGGGGCTGATAATGAGTGCAACTTGGCAGCAGCTGCTGCTCGGCCAGTTCCACAAGTCCAAGGCTTGCTATGCCAATGGGGGAATTAAAAGTTGAGTTGAGACTTGAAAATAATACTCAAGGGAGTAACTGATAGATTTGTAGGTCACATTAGACAGATCCATATAAAGTCTGCTGGAAACCAGTAATTTTAATGGATTTATACGAAGGGTATAATTCTGGTTTTGGGGAGTCTTGGAAACAAGGCATTGGCCTGACAAGATTGTCATCAGTCTTTAAAGTGAAACTCCTCTCCACAGTATGTTATACCTGTCCCATCTTCTCATACACAATAAGATGGGCTTTAACATGGGACAGGTCTGGAAAGACCTACAAGCCTGTAAAACCAAGCAGACTAATATCAAAGGGTGTTCCAGAGAATGCCATACTTACAGATTTCTACACAAACCTTTGGCTAAAACCTTTTGGATAGAGTTAGAAAAAAATATATGACAATTTTTTTACACATTTTGCTTCAGATAAAACACCCAAAGACTTAAGCAGCTAACACCCTACGCAACAAAGTACAACTTTTCTCCCAGCAGCATTTGAGCATTCCCCAAGACAAGAGCAAGCCTTACCAATACAGTTGCCCAGTGCATCCTGTATAAACCCACTCATGCACTGCAGCTTGGGGCGGCAGCGGAAAGATCCTGGAGTATTCTGACAGATAAAATCGGGGGGGCAGTTATGAGTACCAGTCTCACACTCGTCAATATCTGGTACGTCACAAAAAAAAATTGTTAGCAGGAATTAGACGGGTTCCTTCACTGCATTTCAAAAATATGACATAATTAAAATCATCACATAGATTAATCCTCAGCGTACCTTCCTGGAATCCTGTGATCCAGGATCAATCTGACTTATTACCTCAAAAAATATCTCAATAAAACCAGATAGGTTAAGAATTTTTTACAATTTTACTACTAATTTTATATATAGGGGAGTGTCTGTGCATATCATGCTTTGCAAGTTTAGTTCTCACAACTAAATGATTCAAAACTATTATAGACTACCTAAAGCATCACATTCAGCCTTGATTCAGCAGTGTGCTGGGATTTGAAGTCAGGAAGATTTAATAAGCCAACTGCAATTTTAATTTTAGCTTTAGATCCAATGCAGATATTGTTCATTTCTTTCATAAGTGAATTAATTGACCTCGATTCCCATCCATATTAAGGCTTGAAATCCCTGCATTACCATGCTTTAAAATGCACATAAATATTACTTCTGATTACTTTAATATTCTACTCCAGTTCAGAATAGACAATAAATATTTCTGAATAAATTATTGTTCATGTAAAGCAGATAAAGGAGATAACAGCAAATGAGGCTTCACTCAGGAATGTAGTCCTGTCCACACAAAGCAACTAAAATGTAATATTTGCCAACTGGCAATGGGATTAAATCTCCTAAAGCTATCAAAATATAGAAAATCTCCAGTAAAAGGATAACTCATCTTTCTCATTCATGTTGATACAACAGTAGCCCCAGAGCTTTGTGGGACTTAAAAAATGCATGTGGAGACCATTTGAATTAATAGTGAAGTGGGTTTAGCAGGGTTCTACATGTAGCACAGCTCAGTCATGTTACTTGGCATTTAAAAACCATACATGACTATTTTTATCACTTCACATAGCATTAATAATTAACATTATTAGCATATCTTACCCAGATAAGAACTTTCTAGCCTTAGTTGTGGGTATAATTTACTATCTGTGCTCCTTTTTTTCCAACAGAAAAATATGTTAATCCTTGCCAGTAAGCTATTTGTTGACCTAAATCTGATATTATTCAAATCACTGGAAGTGTAACTTTAAAGGGATCACAGTTACACCATGATACTTTCAAAAACATTATGTGATGTTCTGCAGGTTTGGCACTGGAGTTTGTTCATCAGCTTTTTTTATTCAATCTATTTATTATTCATCACTGATCAGTTCCTACAGTAAAACCTTACCTAGAATTTTGATTGAGTTAATTTACTCAGTGGAAAGAAATTAGTTTATTTATAAAGCAGTCTAAGCTTAGGGGGAACAGACATGGTGAAAACCAATTCCACATCAATCAGAGTTTGCTGCTAATTTATATCTCTATAAAGGCAGCACACCAGGTGAAGTTACAGATGCACATAAGAGCATTCTTTAAGCTAGATGGAACTTGAAACAACTAATTTTTTTAGTAAGGAGGGCTGTTACCTTTGTGTTCAAACACAGCTACTCAAGAACAGTGGTTTTAACCCCTTTACGTTATTAAATCCCTAGGAATGCTGGGATTAAGAAATGAATCCCTTTGTAACCTCCTGAGGATAAAAGCTTGCTTTCTTTTTCTAAAGATGCATCTACCCTCATATTTTCAAACTGAATCACCTGGTTGCTCCACTTGCCACACTTTGTTTCACACTCCAGATTGTGCAAACGTGATTCATTCAGGTGCATCCAAACCATCAGATATGCTCCATGAGGTACTCCACTCACAAATGAGCCATCAATCCCACAGACCAGACTGGAGCTAGCCAGAAACAACCTCCAGGGTATTGTGTGTATTGTGAGTTCTGGCCTTGCTAATCACCTGGTTTAGTCCCCAGAGCAGCTCCTAACATGCAACACAAACTGCCAGTGTGAAATGCAGTTATCTCTGCTGGAAATCTTTGCAGCAGCCCCCAGCTGCACGATCTGGTTATTTGCTGGGAAAACTGCTGTCCTTGAAGTGTGTGTGCCTCAGTTATGTGTGTATTTACCAAAAGCCAAAGAGCATGACACAATGATGTGCTTAGTTTTTAATTTAAGCCTGGAAGATGCTGCTTTCTGTGCACAGGACATACCTTTGCAACGACTGTCATCCGTGAGCTCGTAGCCAGTGCCGCAGCTCGTGTCGCGCTGGCAGCGGAAGGATCCCAAAGTGTTGACACAGGTCTGGCCAATCCCACAGTTGTGCGTCCCAGTGATACATTCATTAATATCTACAACAGGCAAAATTATTTAAAAGTAAATAAGAGAGAGCAAATAAGAAGCATGATGTCCCTGGGAAAAGACCAGGTGGAAGGCTCGCTATGAGCACACCTCCAACCAGGCATTCCTCTGAGCATCTGAACTCAAAGGTGGGGATTTGGCCTCACATCCACATCCTGCTACACTGCTGTCACCAGGACATCAGCCAGCAAAGACATTGGGATCCTGTTGGAACCAGGACTTGCTGATACACTGTACTTAAGAAGAGGAAGTTTAACTGAGAGAGAGCAGAGACTCAACATCATCTAACTGTGTCTAGTAGTCAATGATGTCTCTGGATATGTCTGAAGTTGTTACAGCCAGGATGTGTAAACACGGTCTGCTGTTGGCAGTGTTTGGTTTATGTTGGACTCAATGATCTTTAGGGTCTTTTCCAACCTCAGTGATTTCATGGTCAGATTATAGTGACTTTATGAAAGAGACAAACTTTCAGAAATCCTCGCCTTGCTCTGCATCCCACCAACATATAGTTGAGGGACTCTCTGAGCCAAGTTGTGACTTTCTACTTCACAGCTACTGATAGACATTTCCTTCGTGAAATTCTTTTTCATTTTAACTTTGAATGCGTAAGAAAATCTGACATCCACGTGTATTAAATGTAAAAGCTCTTCCTTTTCCCATGTCCAACTAGGTTAGTGTTAATCTGACCAATCACCAAGATTTATTTTATATTCTGAAGTTTCTCTCTGAGGTACTTAAGATTACATTTCCAGTCACTGACAGAAAAAGGCACTCTTCATCTGAAACACCTGTCGCCCTTGAACAGCTATGCAGGATGGGCAAGGTGAGCTGTGCCCTGGAAGGGCTCACATCCCTCAGCCACAGGGAGCCTGGGCTCACTAGCTCAGAACCAAATGCCACATTGCTCATGCCTGGAGTCAAATGCAACCTCGATCCCAGCCCATCTCATTTGATGCCACAGATCACAATATGCTGACTTGGAAGGCACCCACAGGGATCATTAAATCCAGCTCCTGGCCCTGCACAGACACCCCAACCATCCCCACTGTGCATCCCTGAGAGCCTTGGCCAAGCCCTCCTGGAGCTCTGGCATTCCCTGGGGAGCCTGGGCAGAGCCTGACCATGCTCAGGGGTGCAGGAAAAATCAGTTCTTCTTCTGGGAGAAACTAACAATCCTCCCTTGACAGTTGCCATGCCACTCATGGAGTCCAGAACATTAATCCTTTCTGTCAGTTGTGTCCTTAACAAGCTAAAGAATCCTACTCTATTTATTTTGTCTGCCTTATCAATAACAATCCACTTTTACAAGAGAGAATAGGGATTCTGTTTTGGTTTTATTCACAACAACAAACTCAAACTCTGCCTCTTCTCCATTCTAAATTCTCCACCTTTTCCACTGGCCCTTTTCTTAACTTAATTTCCCCACAATTCTCATTTCAACACTCCATTCAAATCAACATTTTATGACTTCATCTCTTTCCCCAGCTGACATAAGCATATTCTGCTCTCTTCTCTCTGGGTATTTTTGTATTTGTTCTTGCTCTTTTAAAACAAGAATGTTTACAATCAAACCAATGGCTTTATTTCTTTTACCTTCACAGGTGATACCATCTGGTTGAAGCTGATATCCAACAAAGCAGGAGCAGACATAACTGGATCCTGTGTCTCTGCACTGCTGGGAGCAGGGACCACCACCTAATGAACATGTTAAAAGGCCTCATGTAATTAAGAGGCTCTTCACAGGAACTGAAACAAACCACTAATTTACAGGATACTTGATTTATTTAGAAAATAAGTTAATACACATATACAAAAGAAAGGGCTAAGCACTGAAAGCTCTAAAAATTAAAGAAAGAAGGATTATTGAGGCAAACAGAAAGGGAATAGTACAGAGAATTTACACAAAATTTGGCTCATCATTAAGAAAACCTTTGCTGACCTTGTTAAAATAGAAATTAATATAAAAATGTTTCATAATCTGAAATTAGAGAAAAGCTTATATATTTCCAACAACAAATATTTGTTGTAAAGCTGCAGATATTCTTAGTACAAATAGAACCCATATCCTGTTTTTTAGAATGGCTGGATAGGCATTAAACAAAAGGTGTGAGATAGGCAGAATCCATGTGAGAAATTGCAGCTATAATATGTTATTATAAATAGTTTTTAAAGTACAACAATTTCTAATGAGGACAGGGCCATTGATGCATCACTGAAAATTAGGTGGAACCATAGTTTTGCAGTTGAGATCAAGATCCTCTGCTTTCTGAATTTGTGTTAATACTGTGAGCTCCATCCTGACACAGTAAAACCTGTAGTGGGAGTGTTAGAAGAACAGAATTAATTTCCCCATGTTATATGAAGGTGCTCCAAAACAAATCGCTGGAAGTTCCATTTGCTAGGAAATTTAAGTTTCCCCTGTTAAAGTTCAGGAAATTAGAAGTTTTGGCATGCCAAGTTTATCAGAAAATATACTGTAGACAGAGCCACCAATTGGCAATTAGCAAGACCAATCCATCTCCTGCAGGCAGCTGATTAACTGAGAAATACAACAACTGATTACATGAAGAAATAATGCTAGAAAAATATGTAACACATATTTCTATGTCATCTCCTCTAATTAGCAACTGGAGACAAGGAGGAGAGGCACTGCTGACTCTGGCTCACTAATGACCTGGTAGATATTCCCACCCTCTCCAGAGTGTAACAGCTGTAGAACATGGAGCACAGTAAATAATTTTTCAACTGGAATAAAGCCTATTAAATTGATTTTATCCTAAATACATTTCTGAGCTCTGAAATGCTGGCAGAAAACAGTGAATCACTGCTGGTTTTGGTTTATAGACATGTAAATCATAAGTGACAAGCAATAAATCAGAATATTTAGCACAGCAATATTCCAAATGCACATTTCCAAGGAGGCAGAGCAGCATGAATAACCAGAACAGCCTCTTTTGTTTTCCTTTTCTTCAGGTGATGCATCTCAAATATAAACAAGTTTAATTTCATATTTAAACACCCTGATATTCAAACACCAGGAGAATAATAAAATATGCACATATTTAATATAGGATCACCACATTCTGAAAAATCCAAAGTACTCCACAGGTTAAAGGGTGGCACTTCTGAGGTATTACCCACAAGAGGTTAAGTAGAAGTTAAATGTATTGTCTCAGCTTCAGTTGGATAAGATGGACTGCACTGTGAGAGACAATGCCTCCCTTATATTTGGGCACTATTTAGGCATCACATAATGGCCCATTACTCCTTGGAAAAGCTCTTCCTCATGTTTTACTTTTACCCATAACCATCCTAGGCAAAGGGCTTTGGCTAGATCTAATTTGGCTTCACTTTACAGAAAGGAATCGCAGCAGAGCTGGCCAGCAGGACTCACCTCTGCAGCCATCATGCAGATAAGGATCTTCTTGGTCCAGCTCCTCCTTTGAAATGTCAACTAAAAAGAGGAGAGATAGGCATTAGAGGAGAAGGCACTTTTCTTCTCATTGTAAAACACTGTGTGCAGGGGATGGAACTCACACCAGGGTTTTGGACAAACCAGAACAAAATTAAAAAGCATTATTTACATATTTTACAGCTATTTCTTACTTAAATTTGACATTCAAATGCTCATGGCCATGGGGCACTTTTCATCTGAGTGATTCAATATGAAAGTCATATGTGATCATAGATTACATGTGGACTGATATTTTCAAACACAGGTTCTTAATGCCAGGCATTTAACCAGAGCTTAACCTCATTTCCATAAGGCACATTGTTGGGGCATGCTTGGCTTCCACTGACTTTGTACTAGCTTGGGGTACTCAGAGATTTAATGAGAATCAGATTAACCTCAGCTATTTATTTGGATTTCATTTCAAAAAGAACTCCACACCTAAGTTTTTGGGCACATACTTAGAGCATTCTTTCAAACATACTTATATACTTCTACTTTTTATATATATATATACATATACATATATAAATATATAAATATATAAATATGTACTTATTGAAGAGTTTTGATCTGTGGTATTCCTGCCACACATACATATTCCAAGAGTCCATTCTCTCCACATGAGGACATACAAGGGCCAAAGACATCTTGAACTCACTGCATCCCCAAAGAACCAGCTAATGGACTTTCTCCAATCCCACAGCTTTGAACACAGGGGCAAAGGTAGGTTGGTAGTGGGCAAAAACACAGTCCCAAAAGCCCCAGACAAATGAAAGTCTATAAGGGTCAGTCTTGTACTTATTCATCCTCTTCAGCTCTGTGGACTAGTTTTGGAAAAGGGTGTCAGGAGCTGCTGCCATCTAGGTACCCTTCTTTTTGGTAATAAATGAAAGAGTTTCCACACTTCCTGGAGATCTTAGTTGTCCCAGGCACTCCAGGCATTTCAAATACCCCTGGTTTGTGGGCATTTGCCTCTCACACAATGGCAACGTTTGCATTCTGCTGAGCTGGCAAAGGCCCTCTAGCTTTTCAACACAATTTAAGAATTGTTTGTTGATTTTCATTCTAATTAAACATTTTTCAGTGGGCAAAATGCCAGTAAAATTAATAGCTTATATTCAGCTTCCAAGGTAAGATCATTGGTTGCCAAAATAAGCTCTCATACATTTCATTTAAGTTGACACCAGAAACTGAGTGACCTCTTTCTGCCTCTTATTTTTAACAGCAGCCTTTCAGCTATCACTAGCCCAAAAAAATGAGTTCCAAAACATGCATCAATAAATTACTCAGATGAGATGTCACATTAGAGGAATTCCAACAGAAATAATTTAAAGTGAAAACACTCCTTGCACCCTGTATCATTTTATGTCTCACTCTTTTAGGTATGCAATAAAATACCTGGTTCCTTTTTGGGAGGATAATCACTGATGGACAGATCAATGTCTTTAAAGTATGCAATAAAATACCTGGCTCCTTTTTGGGAGGATAATCACTGATGGACAGATCAATGTCTTTAAAGTATGCAATAAAATACCTGGCTCCTTTTTGGGAGGATAATCACTGATGGACAGATCAATGTCTTTAAAGTATGCAATAAAATACCTGGCTCTTTTTTGGGAGGATAATCACTGATGGACAGATCAATGCCTTCTTGGCCTTTTCCACAGCAGGTCCTGAAGACAATTCCACACTGATATCCCATCTTTGGGTTGGGCTCACAGCTCTGTCCTTGAACTTGGGCAGCCTTCCCCAGCAAACAACAGTAACAGCATGTCTGTTAAAAAGAAAATGAAAATATTAACAAAGTCAAAGCAATGTGAGCTTTGATAATGATGTCAGTGGTTATCTCACCTTGGCACTGATGGAAAATTTTCTACAAACTCCTCAAGAACAGCACAGAAGCAAGGACAGGACAAGTTAATCCTGAGGAGGCTTCCTTTAATTTAAATTGAGAAGATGCTGCTGATTTATTCAGTTTTCTTCCTTGCTGTCAGAAAGCAGCAAAAGTGTTTGGCTCTCTGGAACTGATGTCTGACAATTGCTACTGTCACATGAAAGCACATTAAGGCTTTTTTTTTTATTAGATTTGTCTTCCAGACTCTATTTTGCTTGAAGAAAATTGCCTGCACCATTACACAGAACAGATGAAACATAAAATAACCAAACTTTCAACTACATTTCTGTATTTTGGTGCTTTAAGCACCACACCTGCTAAAAAAGAAGGCGACCATGAAATGCTTTGCATTACTTTGAGATGTTCTAAGTTTTCCCTTGTAAGGAATTACATGCTTCTCTCCCTGCACTGAACTGAAAGGCACTTTTAAAACTCAGAGCAGCGTGAAGTCAAGACAGTAACAGCATCCTGAAGTATGCAAGTTTTCCATTTTGTGTGAAGCCATTGAATGCACAACAGAAACTCTTCTGTGCTGCAGGGCTGGAACTCCTCTCTCCTGGGGTGTTGTTTCCATGCCCTCCCAGTCTCTAGGATGCATTTTTTCCCTTATTTACTCTTGTTTGGTGAGATGGTTGCTACTACCCATTTTTTTTACCAGTTCCTCCAACTACTTCCATCCAGTGGCAGATGCTCCAGTTTCTATTATGTCTGGGATAATTCCATCTTTCCTGGCTTTTTTGGATGACTTTAGAAATAAACCCTAGATGATTGAAACATTTCACAATATTTATTCTAACACATCAAGCAATTCCCTGAGGCATCCTTCTCAAAGTTCTTAAATATGTGATGATAATTTTGACAATATTCAATTTTCCCAACCATAAATTAGAAGACAAAACATGAAAGTGAGCTAAAGATTCATTACTTGACTTACACCTGCATATTTTTTATAACCAAATATTATTTACTTATTGAATAGGCTGATGCTTTGACAAATTCTGACATTATATAATTCTGGTACCCTCACTGGCTTCTGCTGCAAGACTCAGTCCACTTCTTTATCTTATCACAGGATCTTCATATTGGGAGTTGCAGAGTTTCTCTGGAATTTTTTTGAAGAGTGATCACTAATTTTGCCCTTTTTTTAACTGTTGAACAGCCCTAAGTTCCCTATTTCTTTCAGCCTGAGCCACCACTTGAAAAGCCTCTGTCTGCAGCTTGTGCAAAACCTCAAGTACAGAACTTGCTAAATCTTGCAATATCTGTAAGACACTGCATCTTCAATTAACATAATTGTGTGCCCTGAACCATTTGTTCCAACCCATATTTATTCTAACTGTGCATGATATATCTTGATTTAACAACTTGATAATGAGAATAATTTATGTTTCTATACCTCAGCTAAAATGATACAGCGATGGAAAGTGTCAAGTGTTATCTTGATTGGTTTTGCATGGCTTTTGGTAGTGAGGGGGGCACAGAGGTGGCTCCTGTGAGAAGCTGCTGGAAGCAATCTAACCTTCACATCAATTGAGTCCTCGAGGTGTTTGCAGCCATTTTCCAAAGGCTGCCAGTTGCCTGAGAGCAAATTATGATGACCATTTATTTGTTAGCTTGAACCATCACTGCTTTCATGGATGGTACAAACTAAAAATCAAGTTGTTATTCTACCCTTTCACTGCCTGTAGGCCTCTGCTTCTTCAGTCACCCTAATAATAATATCAAACTTTTTCCCCTCTGGTATTAGCAAAATCCCATGGAGCTTCCAAGCCATGCCTGGCTCCCCATGTTTGAGTAAACAGTGGTCAGCTGTGTCCTACCCAAATTCCTATGATCCCTTGGCTGTCTTCTCACAGAAAGGAACAAAGGAGTAAAGTTACATGTGAGAAATTTGAAGATCTAATTTTTGGTGTGACTAGAAAGCACTTGAAGTTCTTTTGATTAATAAGGTCTTTTTATTATGTAAGGTTTACAATACTTTTACAATATTTCTTATTATTTATGTTCGGATTGAAGTTGGCGGTTTTGGTGTGAATCCTGTAGTAACTCTGCTTTTGGTATCTGTCCACAAGAGGTCTCTCCCTTGCTGAAATCCCTTAGATGCTAACCAAAACCCCACTCATAATTCAGAGGAATTTTCCAGAACTCTGAAAGAGCTAAACTTCTCAAAGAGAAGGACAATGCAAACAACTTTAACAGAGACATGAGGTGCAGGTGGGAAAAAAACATTCATGTGCGAGTCAAATAACCTTCAGGCCAACCCTAAATAACCTCAATTCCACTTCTTGGAGACAAACAGGAGTATCTCTGTGTCAGGACCCAGGACACTCCTCTGAGTGCCCTGGGTGATTCAAGACCTTGGCAGGGGGTTCAGAGATCTTGGCACAGAGTCAAAAACACCTGTGCATTTGATTTTAGTAATGGAAAAAAATACCAACTTTGTGTGAAGATTTACAAGCCACAAGAGTTTGAGTAGAATGATAGTTAATTTGTCACAGGGTGAAAAAGTAGAATTTTGGGGTTTTGGAATGGGGGTTCAAGAATCAAGATGGAGGAATATGGGCATGGCCTGTCTTTCTCCTTCTTCTTCTTGTCCTTCATCTTCTGCTGTGATGGTGACACTGTTTGATTGGTTTAGAGACAGACTGTCTAACATAAGTGATAGGCATCGGAAAATTATTGTAAATAAAGTACACATAGTTCTTGGTATAAAAAGCTAATATCACCCCAAGGGCAGTCACTGTGCCACAACCCAACGTGCTGGACAGATCTCAGCAGGTCAGAGAAGGAATGTAATGGATAAGAGAAAATAAACAACCTTGAAAAGCAGAACTGACAAATCTCAACTTCTTCAACAGGTGCAAAGGGAAAAAAGACTTTTTAATACCTTAGGAGCCATTTCAATCACACAAAACCCAAGATATCTGATGCCTCACCTTGAAGTATTCAGCCTCACACGTGGAGTTTTTGGCAATATGGGAGTCACATTCCTCACGTGCGTTGGCAAATTCAACCCCGTCAGAGCAGGACTGCTTCTCCAGCTGGCTGCGGCAGCACTGCACCTGGGTCATGCTGCAGCAGCAGGGAGGAAAGGGGAGAAAAATGTCACATATGGGGCAGGAGCGCATGATGCAACATTTGAGAATTAGTACTTATACTATCTATGTGGAAAGAGGTTTCTGTGGGAGCAATGTTAAACATAAACACAAACTCTCTGGGAGGAGGCAGATTGCCTGTGTGACATGGTTAATACAGTTTCACTGCTGATCTACCTTGCAGTCTGTCCTAGCACCTTTTTTAAACTTCAACCACACCTGCCTCAGGACTCAAGGAACTCAGGGCTGCATTCTGGCATGTTTTTGGCAGCTGGCAGCTGGTGGATGGAAGGGAGAAGTTACTGCATTTGGAGGGTCCCTCGTGGCAGGAAGGAATGATGAATCTGACTCCATGTTCTCAGAAGGCTAATTTATTATTTTATGACACTACAATATATTAAAGAATACTAAACTGTCCTATACTAAAGAATACAGAAGGAATACTTCCAGAATGCTAAAAAGACAGTAATGAAAACTCGTGACTCCTTCCAGAGCCCCAACACAGATTGGCCAAAGAGTGAAAACAACTCACACCAGAAATCCAATGAAACAGTCACCTGTTGGATAAACAATCTCCAAACACATTCCAAAGGAGCAAATCAGAGGAGAAGCAAATCAGATAATGATTGTTTTCCTTTTTCTCTGAGGCTTCTCAACTTCCCAGGAGAAAAATCCTGGGCAAAGGGATTTTTCAGAGAATGTGAATATGACAAGAAGTCAGGCCCTGAATCTTGTGGAAACCTGCAATCCCAGTCTAGCCCTGCCCCAATTCAACAGGTATGGCATGAGGAAGGAAGATGAGAGCATTGTTCTGTGGGACACCTGGAGATCATGGAGAGAAATGAAGAAATCAAGGGAAGTCACACTGAGAAACTGCAGAGTGTATTGCAAGCAAGGGGAAAAGAAAGACAAGGGAAAGAAAAGTATTACAGGGCAGGGAGATGTGGAGAGGAGACAGAATAAAATTGTGCAGGAAACTTAGTTTTGTTACACTGCTCATTAAATCACTCTATTTTATCTCAATGCCAGTGAAAAAACTGGAAACTTGTTCCTGCAGGGGAAAACAATCTGCATGAGGAGGCTTTAAAGTCCTGCAGTCTGATTGCTGCTGTCATGTGAATACAAAGGCCAGGAAAGATCTTTCTCCACTCTGCCTTTATGTGTAACTCTGCTTTGCTGCATAGGTTTGTGGATAAAGCACTTCCACCACTACTTTCTGTTACAGACACTGGGAAACAGAAAAAATATCCTGTACGCCTGAAAATCCCCTGTTCCACTGCTAAAAAATTTGATAATATCAGGAAGAGGAGTGGGTTAGTGGAACTACTGAACTACAGGCTTTTCCCACCATCACCTGAGATAAATGGCTTACCATGCATCCTCTCTGGAGGAGCTTTCCTGCCCTCCAGGACCATGGAATGACCTTTCAGCTCCCAGGGACTCCCTCTGCTCTAAGGCCAGGCAAAAGCAGGGGACATGTGAATACTGGGCTCAGATCATGGATCTCTGTGCATGTGGGTGAGGCCAGCTTGTCCAGATACATTCCTGAAGATCCCAATTCCTATTTATTGGATTGTGCATGGATCACTTACAATCCAAACCACTCTAGAATTATACAGTTCCATCATTAGTAATGGTCTGACTGTGCAGTTCCCACTTGGACAAAAACAGCCATGATATTTCAATGCATAGGAACTAGAAGCCAGGATAAATTCATGAACAAACTATTCAAGAATGGACTCTAAAATCATAGCAAGAAGTTAAGCCCAGGACAGTAACTTTATTTGGCAGGATATTTGAAGTTTTTGATATCTGATTTAGTTCCAGTTTGGAAGAATATCTAGCTTTTTTGTTGCTGAGATTCCCTCTGAAGCAGAATTTCCATTCCCTGCCCAGCTCTGGGGTGGTCTGACTTTCAGGGCTTTGGAAGCCTCTAAAAACTGAACTCCAAGCCCAAGAGTGTGGGAGCAGAGACTTTCCAGCCTCTTTACCCCTTCAGATTCTCTTGAGGAGCTAGATATGTCAGCCACAGACAAGCAAACAAATAAACAAACAACAGCAGTCTTTCAGTAGGTCTGTTTGATTCCTGGTGTGGCTTTGTTTTTTCCAAACACCAGCCAACTCTTTGAAATCTCTGAAAAACAGGCAATTTCAACCAAAACAAGAAAGTTTGTTAAAATGTTTCCCACAGCTGTATTCATAAGTCATGTGGTCCACCCCAACTGTAATAAGGAATTAAACATCAACTGGATGCTAGATTAAAATACCATTTGTTCATTCTGAGAACCACAACAACAATAAAATCACACTTCATTGCCCAAATCCTACAGCCCAGTTGCACTGGTAGCAAATATTGCTGGAGACTCCAAACACCAGTGTGGCAGAAACAGAGGCAGAAATCCTTGAAAGATGGTCACAGGCGTCTCTCTGGATGACAGACTCAGCTAAAACCTGCTCCCTTTCTGCTCCCCAGCAAGGGGAAGGAGCCAACAGAATATTTAGACTTGTCTCTTGGTCTTATACCTTCAGGTGTACCATTAGTAGTCTGGAGACCATTAAAATATTGGTCCCTAAAAATAAAGTAAAGTAGCCACCTTTCTATGAATCTGGTTTTTTTAATTAGGAGTAATACTTCAAAAAGACAAGAGATGTTTTTTCTTTATCTGCCTTATTCTTTTCAATTAAAAGAGAGCAGTAAAATTTTTCAGAAAATAAACAGGTACTCACAATATGGCAGATATTGTATAACACTAAATATTGAACTTTTAGGAGCATGAGGCCTCATAAGTGATGTTCATTCAGGATGTTTCAGGTAAAATCATGCATCTCTAAAAGAGGAGTTTTATTCATGGCTCACTAGTGAACAAAAATCACCAAGACATTTAAAAAAATCCTTATTCATTGTTTCAGATGTTGATCTAAAAGTTATTTCACTACTAGATAATTTGATTATAAATCAAGTTAAGAAATCATGTTTTATATTTTCACTTTTACTTTCTGTTAAAACTTAACCAACTTGGCTGATTTTCATGGAGTTAATTTCCAAATGAAAATCTACACACCCACTTACATCCACAATATTTTCACATTTATTATTCTCCTGTGTAGAGGATGCATTACTAAACCAGCACAGATTTCATAATAATCTTTTTTTAATTTCTCTTCTTTTTATAAAAACATTAAACTTTAACTTTTTTTCTGAAAACAATGTTTTGTCAATCTGCTGTTATTACCCTCGGTCTCTCTCATTCTGCTTCCTTCAAGCTATGTCAGTGCTGTTCATGTGCACAGTGGAAGGTCTTGGACAAAATATCAACATGAAAAAGAATGATTTTGCAGAAACAAACTAGGTCTTCCAGCCTTGGATTCCTCAATGTGCATTCTTGCAACACTAGTAAATAATGCTATTCCTGGTGTAATTCCAGAAAGGCTACACATTGTCAAAGGCATGCAAATACCATATGGAGACAGACTGTTTCTGGCAAGGGAATTAAGTTCACTTGCTAAGAGCTCTGTGCAGGGAAAACTCTTCACTTAGAAAGGAAGAAGACTTATTGGACAGGTTGAGTTCCAAAATTAACTGGCAGCTCTTTCCAGCTGCCTTGAGTTTAACCATACCACAAGAAAATGAATGAATGGGAAAAGACCCACTGCGATGACAGCCAGAGATATTACTCATTAAAATTCTACACTTGTATTAACTGAGCCACAGAGACACAGAGATAAACACTGACATTGTCCAGAGAGATAATGCAGTGAGATAAAATCATGTGTGGGGCAAGAAACCACAGTGAGAGATTGCAGACTTTGGGGCCAGAGCCTTGTTTCAGCTGAAAGCTGGAATAAGAGCAAACAAGGGGATCTTTGGAAGTTGTGAACTTCACACAGGGTCTGGCTTACCTTGTGTAGGACAAAAAAGTGAGTATGGCTGTAGTGTGAGCCACAGCACACTCAGTGAGTGACAGTGACACAGATGGCTCCCTCAGGAACCACAAGGGACTCGGGTAGAAGAGCCTTACAAATGTGCTGGAGCCCAGAGCATCACCTTGTGATGTGGCAGATACGAGAATGACAGGGCTGGAAAACAATTCTTTCTGTGGAAAACATTTTCCCCTTGAGGGTGGTGGGATTGTGGCACAGGGGGTCCAGAGAAGCTGAGGCTGGCCTACCCCTGGCAGTGCCCAAGGCCAGGTTGGGAAAGAGAAGGCTCTGGGGTGACATAATTGCCCCTTCCAGCACCTAAAGCAAGCCCAGAAGAAAGATGGAGAGAGACTATTTACAAGGCCTTGGAGTGACAGGACAAATGGGGAATGGCTTCAAAACGACAGAGAGTAGGTTTAGATTGGATGTCAGGAAGAAATTCTCCACTGTGAGGTTGGTGAGACCCTGGCACAGGGTGCCCAGAGCAGCTGTGGCTGCCCCATCCCTGGAAGTGCCCAAGGCCAGGCTGGACAGGGCTTGGAGCAATCTGGGATAATGAAAGCTGTCCCTGCCACGGAAGGATTTGGAACTGGATGGTCTCTAAGGTCCCTTCCAACCCAAACCATTCCATGGTTCTTTGATTACTATGGATGTATTTTAAATGGTTGGGAAATGGCCAAGGGTATGCAATTCCAACTCAATGAAGCAGCTGGTTCCTCACACAAGAGACTCTAGCAGTGGGCTTCCTTTGAGGGAGGGACTCAATCTGAAACACCACTGTTATTACTATTCTAAACAGATGATTCAAAACAAGAAGGGCTCACACCTCTCACAGAATATATGCCTTTTATTTTATAAGTATAACTTTCTTAACTACATCTCAGTCATGCACATAAGCTAGATGAATCATTAGTGAGTTTGTTCTCCAGTTCCTATGAAGTCCTACTAAGTCTCCAAAATTAAAATCTTTTGAAGAATAAATTATTTGCAACAGAATCTCAATTCATATGAATCAAATTATTATTATATCATCAAGATACTCAGACCTAGATTGTTCAATAAACTTGGTTTCCTGTTTTTCCTGCCTCTGTTTTGCCTCTAATTCTTATGACTCCTCAACTGTTTCCTAAATTGGCATTTATTTCCTATCTGTCAATTCTTCTGCGTAAGAGGCTGCTTTTGATGCCAGTATAAATGCAAAAGTCAGAAAGTACAGAAAGACTTCCCTGGAAGACACTTTCTGTAATAAAAATCAACTCAACCCTTCTATAATTATTACCAAGGTTAAATCACACTGCAATCCATTTGAGTAGGGAGGAGCAAAGTTTTAAACACAAATTTCTTTGTGAAGCTGCCTCTCAAACTACCAGTTGCTTGCCCCAGTAATTAATTGTAACAAGTGCATGTAGCAGCAAAAATAACGCAAATTATATCGACATAAAAACTACAAATGCCACAATAACATAAGAGATGCAGTAGAATCAAAATCTTAACATTTGTTTTAATTATTTCATTTAGTAGATTGCCAAATAGAAATATCCTATCAATTCACAGCAGAATTGAGAAATCTGTGTATTAACTGAGAGGTTCTATTTTCTACAGTCAGATCCACAACCAGCTTGGTGACATCAGCGCAGCCATTCTGAGGTGTCCTCTGAGGGGGAAAACCTCTGAGTAAGAGACACTAAATACCACATGGATCAGGGTGGGTGAATCTAAGCTAGACTTACACCAAAAATTAAAAGGACTGGATTGGATGAAAAGTAGGTAGTCAGGAAGAATTCCCCAAGGCTGCATATGGAGTTGAAAAGCTGGGATGTAAGAGTTGGATGCTTCATCTTGTAAGTTGGCTTTAATACCTGCCATTTCTGTGGCTTCACATTAGAGTATAGACTGTGTTTTAATATGTAATATGTAACTGTGTTTTAATACATAACATGTAAGTGTGTACCTGCATTCTCTAGACTCGGATATTAATGGCAGAGAGGCACATATCCTGTTTGTGATTGCCCATTCAACACCCTTGTCACAGCATTCTTCCACTGACAGATCTGCAGAGATGAGGAAAGAGAGAAAAACACAATATATTTAATACAATTTTAAGAAGTGGTGTTGCATCTGCCAGTTAAAAAACACCCAACCAAACACAAGCAAGGCAGTTTTTCCCTCCCTGACTTACAGACAGGACAGGGCACCCATACAAAAAGCATCCATGGCCAAAGCAAGCCCCTGTCAGCACCTTGCAATAAAGCCCAGTGCTGCAGGTTTTCCTTTCTTGGTGAAGCAAACTGCATTTTCTCCTAACATTCCACACAAAGACATAGCTTAGGGACTGATACACAGGCAGAAACCAGTTCGGATAGTCCTGCCAAACAAAAGAATCTTTGGGATTGCACTCCTTTATTATAAAAAGCAGAAACAGAAATAAACAACCTTTTAAAATCCTGAAAAATACAGGATAAATCAAATACCTGATGTGAAAAACAAATGAAACAAATTACAAGCAAATTTGCAGAACTATTTTTTTTCCTGAGGTTATTATCCAGTTAGTCTGCTTTCAATTTTTTACTCAGAAGTATGTCAAATCAAAAGTACTGCAGAGAGGAACAAAAAGGTGTATGGTATTTTGATCACTTAACACATGACAGAAAAATTAATCCTGTTACCAACTTATACCAACACTGACACTGAGGGGAACCACCCCAAAGACAATTATTTGTGTAGAGAATATTTTTGCAAGCTTCTAATTTAATAAAACTGAATACTGTTAATGAAGTGACAAGCACTACAGGTTTGCTTCGTGTTCCAAGTGCAAAAGTTCACTGCACAGCAGGTGTATCAGAACTTGGAATAAAACAGGAGTCACACTTTTCTATTAATTGTCTTGTGGTCTGAACACTGAACAGCTCCTTGTGTAACAAATATGAAAAATATGTAAAAAAAACATCTGGTTATCCAGAGGGACAGCTTTCCAATGATTTCTCTCTGTTTCCTCGGTTTTTTGACTGAGGGCCCTGACAGGTTTCACCCATGAGTGCTGAGGGAGAGCGGTGATGGCATTACCAGGTTATAAATGATGATTTTGGAGCTCAGGGTGAATGAGAGGAATTCCTGAAGGATCAAGGAGAACAAGTGTCTCCCTGACCTCAAGAGGGACAAGAGAGAAGATCTGGGAAACTACAAACTGGTCAACCTCTTACCAGAAACAGAATCTCTTATAGAATCACAGAATCATTCAGGTTGGAAAAAACCTGAGATCATCAAGGAATTCACATTCCTTGAAGGGGAAGGCACATAAAAACACATGGAGAAGTCAATTCCCTTCAGTAATTCAGGGGGGTTTTTTGCAGGAAACAACCTATATTCCTAGTGATTATAATTCAAAGCAAAAATGAAAGAGTTAAGTGAGATTTCAGGATGCATCAGTCATTTTGAGGTAGGTACTCTTAAGGCAGTTATCAACTCTATAGTGCAAAGCTCTGGATTTCTGGCAGGATTCTGGCTTTCCCTGCTTAGGAAACCAAAATGCAAAATGTGTAAAGAAAGATTAGGAGGATGATGAGGGGAATCAAAGTCCTGCTAAATGAGGAGAAACAGACCATTTTAGGCATAGGTAAGTAAAACCTGTGAAAGGGCACAGTTCCTGTCAACAAAAATTGCAGTATTACAGTATTATTACAGTAAACAACAATTAAAATTATTGGATCAAGTAAAGCAAATGTGTTTTATTAAGAAAATCATTATACTTAGAATTGCTTTTAAGTGTCGATTTGCAACAGGGCTCTGTATTCTATGACCCAGGTCATTCTTCTAGTCTTACCCAAAATAATGGTCAAAATTCTGTCATTACTAAGTCAAGGCAATATTTCTCTTGAATCCCTCAGCATGTCCAGAATTCATGCCAGTGACTGAAAGCTAAGTGCAATTTATAATGCTTTGGATTAAACTAGTCTAGTAAATAAAAGTCTGCCTGAAATCCATGAATTTGTGTCTAAGCTCTTCTTTGAGCACAGGGACCCTGTCTGGGGCCTTCCAGCTGACAGACATCATATGCATCAGATTTCATACAAAGCACTACAAATAACCTCCTTTCTAGTGCTGCTGTCTGCAATCAATCTTAAGTGTGTTGAAAAATGATACACATTTCACTGAAATGCAGAGCTGGCTGCAGGTTTCTGCAGGGCTTTGTGCAAATGAGTCTTCAGCCAAGTTCCTCCCCAGAAGGACAATCCCTGGCTCTGGACACCAGCTCTTCCCTCCAAGCCCTGGCAGCACACCTCTACTCCAACCAAATAACCCAAAGACTTAAAGCAGGCCAAGCTAAGCAAGCTTCTCTGAAGGAGTGCATCCAAGCAAAGAGGGATCATGGAGAGTTTGTGGAAGGAGGTCTGTGGTCCAGGCCCATTGTTTTGGTGACATCACAATTCATATCCTCTAAAGATCCTGCCAGACATCTCCTGAGAATAGAGGGAAGTGAAAAACAACCAGTAAAAAATAAAGCACTCCACCCTCAAGGCCATTCTTCTAAAACGTAACAATTAAACAGTGAAAAACATTTTCTCTTGGCTTTGCAGTTTGGTTTGAAAATGGAAATCCCTACTCTTTCAAAATCTCAGAGCGTGAGTCTCACATATCAGGTGTCAGCCTCTGATTGCACTGGAAGTGATTCTATTTGGGCATTAAGAGTGGCTAATAAGTGTTTAGAAGCAGGACAGAATTACCACCTCCCAGCTGCAGTTCTGTTGCTAATTCCACTGTACACATGTGCACGGTCATGTTGCTCCCAGTTGGAAATCCTTGTGCAAAAGGGTCATTCTGAGGCTGTTTGTGCCTTCTTGCACCTTCTTCAGGGGACCAGGAGCACAGAGGGACTGTGGCCACTCTGCAGCCTCTCCTAACTTTGAGTTGGTATTGCAGGGTGGCCAAAGAACCAGGCAGTGGGAAGCAGAAGGTAGAAACTACTCTGACTATGACATCTCAAGGAATCTCACTGAAAAAAAATATGCTGTTTTTTTTTTTTCTTGACTGTAACCACATCTCTTACTTCAGCTGGTGGGCTCCTGGCACACCTCAGACCTGCAATGATCAAGCAGGAAGAACAGCACTGCTCCACTGAACCTGGTGCTCCTTCAGCAATTTTGCCAAGTGCACCATGCTTCAAGCAAACCAGCCAGAGAAATCTCAGGCATCCTAAAGACAATGCTGTTATGGGAAATGCTGGTGCCATCATCTGTGCTCAGATTAAATGTGCCCTTTTGTTGTCATCTTATTGCAGGGGTTCCATGCTGTTGTCTCCTTATCACAAAAGTTTCATACCTTTTTGGTGTTTCTGGTGGGCATCTCCTCAGAGCACTGACTCTTTATTTAGAGGGAGAAACCCTACAGCAAAGTTGTAACATGCAAGAAAACAGTGTCAGATCCATTTTGTAAAATTGAGGAATGCTGATTCAACTTTCTGGTATCACAAGACAGAAAAATATGAGTAGAAACCAGAACTCTGTTAATAGGGGGGAGCATGTTAACTTCCTTTTCATCAGATACAGTAATTTTGCATGCTGATTTGTTCAGAAAATCCCAGGTTTATTTTGGATAAAATCCAATGCAGCTTTATCACCACTTTTATCACCAATTCCTGTACAAAGGTATGTGCAGCAGGGCATCCAAAAGAACTTGAGCTCTGTTAGTATGGTAACAGCACGGATGCCTGTCCTAGTGGACACCTGGAGTATGTTGGATTGTGAGAGAGATTTCAGGAGTTGGATTGTGAGAGAGATTTCAGGAGTTGGATTGTGAGAGAGATTTCAGGAGTTAAATTGTGAGAGAGATCTCAGGAGTCTTGGGAAGGAGACAGCAGAAACACAGCTGGAACTAAATTTCTCTAATTTTACAAAAGATGTCATGAAGAAAATCTATCAGATAGGGCATGGTTAAGGTCAAGAATATTCAAACATTATGTGTGCATGATGCATTCACATGCTGGTTCAGAGCTATGTTTACACAGACATGATGTGCACAAGAAAATGTTGTTTTAAGAAAAAGATTTTTTAACAGGATTGCCATAACTTGTGGAGAGTTCAAAGCAAGAAATGAGGTTGATATCTGCATGACCTTAGACTTCTGTGATGCAATAATTGCTTATTCAGCTGCTGCAGTGAGTATTTTTTGCAAAAGAAAGATAAGCTGAAGAATGCAAAAAAAGCATGATTCCTGGAATGAGAGCCCCTGAATTGTCTCTTGTGCAAATGAAAAGCAGGAGTAAAAAGAACTGGATAAATTTCATAGCAGTAGCATTCCAGCTACATCAAAAAGGGAGATTTTTTTTAGGTAACAATCTTCAACAGCAGATATTCTCCACTGTTGCCTCTATTGGAAAGGCCTTCATATATTCCAGGATTGGGTGGCTGTTCATTACTGATGTGTGGAAGAGTTATCAACCTGATGGTGAAACCAAACTGAAGAGACACCTGAGCCCAGTCAGGATTGCCTGTTCTTCAGGGCAGTCAATGATGTGACCCTCAAACTCCCTGATTTCCCAGCCCACATCACAACCTGTAGTTTGATATAGATTAGGAAGTGAGTCCAGGTCAAGGGGTCAAAATCACACCTTCTTATTAAGATGTTTATAATCCTTTAAGCACATGAATTGATTATGTTTGCAAAATGAGGTGCAGATCTTGCCTCTCACTCAATTTAGTCTGTAAGAGGCTCAGCACTGTGGAATGTGAGGAGACAAAACATGATCATCACTTCTCAGCACACGAGGATACAGGCAACAGATAGACTCTGTGAGAGCTCAGCACCGATCCAACATGTTTCAGTAATAATATGTCATGCAGAATTTTTGGAACTTGTGAGCACAGCAGGCACATACTGGTTTGGGTTTCCAGTAAGAAAACCACTTTCAGCAGTCACTGAGTACCTTTCTGATAAAACCTCTCTTGTCCTGTCCAGAAAACCCTCTCACTAGTGATGCTCATCCATCTAACTGCCAGCTGGAAAAAACTCCAAATCTGCTCACAGAATTTGATCCTCAGAACGACAGACTGGCCAGCCATCATACTCAGAGTCACATTCTTTGTCTTCCAATCTGCATTCTCACAAAATTACATCAACTGCATATCTGTTTAACCAAGGCTCCCATTTGCTCAACATTCAGGGCAAACAGAGTGTGCTCTGCTACACCAAATTAATTCCTCCTGAGCAGTGACACTGGGCTGTTATCAGGTGGACAAACTCAGCTGCTTCTGTGCTTCTGTGGCAGGGACAACAGTGCTGGCAGCTGGGATGTGTACTCTTGATTTTTTTCCTTCTTCTTACATTAAACTGTGGAAATGCTGTCTTTGGCAATGCAAACACACTCTGGCTGGCCTCTTAAGGTATGGAATAGACCTGGAGACATGTTCAGACAAGAGGGAAGTCAGCTGATTTCAAAGGTCCAACTGGCAATAGACTAACATGACAAATACAGCTTTTCTCATCTTCATTGTGTGTAAACCTAGGGAATGGGCTCACAGATCAGGGGAAAGGGTGAAGGAGACCTGAAACCATGAAAGGGAGAGATGTACAACAGAAAATCTGCCCCCATGATTCCCTGAAACAAATAGTTTGAACCAGAAGGAGCAAAGCAGGAGAGCATTGCCATTCTTCATCTGAGACAAGGTGAGTGTGTGATGGATCTCTTCAGAATGGAGTGGGAATGAAGATGCCCCTATTCCATTTTATATGAAAAGAAAGAAGCAAAGTGAATAGCAGCTTTTTTTTTTTTTTCTGCAGAGAAGTGCTGGTTCACCTTAAGATTGGGCACACAGAGCAGGGGAATCAAATGTTCATCCAATACCCCAAAACACTGATGGGGTGCAATGAACAGTCACAGCTGAACTGTGGCCCTAGATCTGTGGACAGTAAGATACTCTTGGTCATTCCACTCAGTTGTTCTTACAGGCTTCCTTAAAGAGTAAGACAGCCTGAACTTCATAATAAAAGCATAAAACTTGGAGCCAGGACACCCTCTCTCCTCACATCCACAGCAGCAGGGGCCAGGAGGAATTCTCCAGTGCATTTGTTGTAGGATTCAAGGATGTGTTCCTCACCAGTGTCCCTGTCCTGTCCTGCTCAGTCCCTCAAAGAGGATTTGTGACTTTGGGCTCCTCTCCTCCAAGTGTGAGGGGTAATACTGGAGATTTACGGGCTGATAGACAATCACTCACAATTCACATACAGCTAAAAAATACTACATCCTCTCTAAGCATGTTTAAAGGGTTTGAACCTTTACTTTCAGATGGGTTCTTAGCTGAGGGTGATTATTTCAGGACAGCTGAAATCACTGAAGAAACCCAGTTAACATAGTAACTAAAGCAGCAGCACCCTAGAGGAAATGCCTGGTATGTTAGTGTGTTTTGTGGTTGGTTTGAAAAGAGCCAACACTTTACTGGAAATTATTTAGGTCTGGGGAACACTCATTAATAGGGAATGTGAGTCTGGTAGCACCAGCAATGGCCATCACACAACTAGGGGGATTTTTCAGACACAGCCAAACCTCATTTTATGAGATATCTGTGTGCTGTTTATAAAACAAGTTCTTAAAACCTTCCATGGCAATAGCTGGTGATGAGGGCAGGCCTGACAGAGGCAAAGCTATGGTGCAACATCCATTATGTCCTTAGTGGGGAAAGCAGAGTTTTATTATGCTTTGGATCTAAAAAAAATCTTCCTAAAAGTAGGCAGCTGGCTACTAAAAATTAGAAAAGACACCTCCATCTATTGCAGGAATAAGGCATCTTAGATATATATATATATATACATATACACATATATATATATATGTATCTCAAAATATCAGAAAAGATAATGATATCTTAGAAGGCCTCAGCAGGTTATCTTGTCTTACTCACTACTTTCAGGGAGACCTGATAAAATTCAGTCACTTGTGGGAAGAGCTCTTTGTAGTTGTTTAAAATCAGTATCAAGTGAGGCTGGTTCCCAGACTTGTCCAGGCAATGCCCAAACTTGTCCAGGCAATGTGCTCCTGTGCTCCAAGATCTCATACATTCAGCAAGAACTGAATTTTTTTTTTAATTTATTACCTCACTGTTCACTCCAAAAGCTCATTTCAATTCATTCTTTTGTCACTATCTCTTAAGCACTCAACTTTTTGTGGACCTGAAGACTGCTGCTCCCTGAGGATGCCTTTCCTGGGAACAAATTAATACCTATTTTTTCATCCTTCTGGATGGGTTCTTTTTTGGGCTTCCATGAGGAGGCTGAAGACTAAAAGACATTAAGACTAAAAGAATAAAGAATTTTCTGAAAATGTCTAGAAGACATGCAAGTGTTGAGAGAAACCTGGAGTCCACTGAATCAGCATTGTGTAAACAGCTTAGGATGTGTAGTTTCTGTCCCAGACTTTACATCCTCACAAGAACACGAAAAAAGATGGTGCATTCACAAGATGACATGATGACATGGAAGGACACACAAAAAAAGTCTTAGAAAGAATTGCAACTGCTCTGCCTGACAAATGCATGCTAAACTTTGCCCTTCACTTTTCCCCCTGTAAGAAAATAATGGAAATAATGAAATAACCTCACAGAAAAAGTGCCAAATAGGGCATTCTCATTTAAGAGCAAATTTTAATCTTCTCTTGATTTCTCATTTCAAATAATGAAAAATGGTGTGATTAGAAATTTTTACTTAGGATACTAAAATTAACCTATTGCTAGTCCTGTTCATTTATATAAAGGCCATGACCTGAAATGTACTGCAGTAAAATGACAGTCTTTAGTTAGACCTTAAACAGTTTTGAGTCCAAGTATATGTATATATCCAAAATAAAGCTACTTAAATGAGGATACGAGAACATGACAGAGCAGCACATCTCAGAATATTGAACATATATGCTCATGCATTTTTATTGCCATAAAATTATTTCTATTTCTATTTCTATTGCTATTCCTGTAAAATTATTACAGGAAAAACATTTTCACACTGGGATTTCTGTATTTTCATCTGACTAGTAAATTAATAATAATAACTATGCTTTTATATACTGCTAAAGTAAAATGTATCTTCTCTGTAGGCAGCATGTTTATTGCTGAATATGAAAAATGATGGACAATGATGAAAGGTTCTGATATTCTAGTATTGCCATATTTAAAGAACAGTCAGGAAACACTAAGCAGATGGGATAAAATTTATAGCACAACGGGTCAGGGTTCAAGTGAGGAAGGAACCACAGACTTAACAAAGCAGGAAGAAAATACAGATCCTTTTTTTGCATATATATATATATATAGCAATGCTTTAGGAAGGTTTCATTTTAGAGAAAACATTACCAGAACTCTTACATGAGACTTTCCTCATTCTGTAATTATCTATGCTGAGCCACAAATCAACATCTAGCTCTCCCAGATTCTCTTACTAAGCATTTATATTAAAAGTATTCAGTACCTGAAATTTAGTCAGTGACCAGAGCAAAGCTGGAAGGTGGCAGTATTTCCAATGAGTGTAGTGCAAGTAGCATTTACACATTAAATCCTTCCAAAGCTTCATAAAATCCTCAGAAATACTCTAAAAAGCTGGAATATAGCATATGAAGTATTTCTACATCTGTACACTTCAGTACTGATAAAAAAGATCTTTTCTGGTATTGCTTTCTTTATTACTAAGATTAAAGTCTCAATCCAGATTTTGACTAGACTGAAAACCAAACAATTTATTGGGGAACATAGTGCATCCTTGTGCAGCATTGTTCATTTGTGGTGCTACTACCACCCAGAAATCAATACTTCCTATAGATATTTCCTATACCTGTGTACTCAGTACCCAAAAGTGCATCACCTTTCTTTGAATGAAAATGTAACAGTATTTTAACTAACTGAAAAGAGTATGAATGAAAATCCCTGAAAATCTTGGAATTTATTTGCTTCTTAAGATACAGCAGCACATGCTTCAAATTCAAAAGGCAGTTTATCAAAACTTTTAAGTCTGAAGTAGTTTATAATAGGTACAAATCAGAGACAAAGTACTTCTTAGTGCTGAAGGAAATAGAAATGTTGCGTGCTTTAAAATGTGAACAGAAGGAACTTAATGAATTGCCTTAGCCAAATATTTGTTGGTATACTGAGGAGAGTGCAAGCATGGGAGATGCTCAAGACATGCTGCATCCTGTTGATCAGAGAAGAATTTCAACACAATTTGTTCTGGGCTGTCCTCTGTCTCACCAGAGGACAAGTCTGATAAAGATGCAGGTGACTGTCACAATTTCCCCCTCACTGTACACTCTGTCATGTAAATCACCCAGTATATCATCCTAGCAGGTCCTTGGCTACTCCTTCTCCACTTACTTGACATCATTCTGAGCATTTTTAAGCTAATTTTTATTCACAAAATATCATGGCCAGTAATTCTAGCTGTTTTTCTGGAACTCTTCACTGATCTGTACTGACTTTTTCTCTTCTTTTTAGGCTTTTTCTGTTGTGTCTTCTTCCTATGTTTTTTCTCTTGCTCCTGACAACTCCTTAATGGATTTCTTTGCAGACAAGTTTTCTATTCTTTCTTACCCTGCAATCTTCTCAACCTTCTGCTTCCACTTCTACATCTTATCTTGGAGCAATGCTATTCAACCTCCCAATTGAATTGTGTGATGACTTAACTACTAAAATCTCACTCCTGGCCTATCTGCTTCCATCAAATTACACAAAAACACGAGTGCCTAACATTTCCAGAGTGCTCACAAAACTTCTGCCTGTTTTGGCTACAATTACCTGCTTGTTATTTTTTAACTTCATTAATTTTCTTTGCTTCCTGTGTAACAGTCATCCATCACTTTCTGCTACATTTTCACAAAAGCTTTCATTCATTTATCTCTTTCCTATTAACCCACTCTGTGTTACCATTGAAATTCTTGCCTGTGCCCTGAAGTTGTTTTATTTGGATTTCAGCTCTCCCTTTCTTGACCTTCTCTGTTTCATCCCCTTTTATTCTTGACAGATATTTTACAAATCAAGTAAACCCAGATTCTATGCTTACTGAATTCCTTTTACCACCTACTTCTTTAGAAGTATCCATAACTCAAAAAGCCAAACTCAAAATCTTTCATGGTCCCAGTTAACTATTTCAGTCAAGTCCCAGAGGGCTAAAGCCCATCTTTCATTTCAGAAAATAGGAATAGAAGTATTGAAGAACAAGTTGGTCTTAACACAACTTTTTATTGAAAACACATGCAAAGTTGATATGAAACTTGCAGAATGGGCTGAAGTAGGACAACAAATAAATAACTTTTGAAAATGCATTGACCTACTCTCAGATAATGCCTGAAACCTAACAGAACAATATAAATATACTGCAGTAACTTGATAAGCTGGTTTATGGGGGTTTCTCTTGGATTTCACTAACACGTCTGCTTTCAATTACACAGATGAAAAACAAAGAGCTTTAACATCTTGCTCTTCTCCTGATTGCAATAAAATGTCACCTCTGAAAATGGCCTCTTAAAACAAAACTCAACTAAAAACTCAACTAAAAACTAGTTTAGAGGTACCACTCATGTTTTAGAACTGGTGGTATGTGATTTTTTTGGGGCAGACTTATCTATGGTAACACACAAGAAAGCACAGATTCAGCCTTTTATGTGTCCTACCTCCACCCATACACTCCTTATAAATGTACTGTTATAAAAGCACATGTAAAAATCATAATCTTAAAATAAAACTCCTTCCACAAAGTCAGTGGAACATTTTTTTTTATTACAACAGTAAGCTTCCCCTGAATAGACACGCTTCCAGAGTTTTAGTGAGTTAAAACTGTGCCTGCAGTACCAAGATGTGCCAAAGAGAGAGCTGCAGGATGAACTATTAATACCCTGACTGGCCATGGTGATGGAATTAATCTTCTTAGTTTTATGGTAGTTGATAGGCATTAAATAATGTAATGTTTGCAGTAAAAAAAAAAAAAAAGTTGTATCATGAAATGTTTTAAGGTTTAACATCCTTAATCTTGCAATGATGTACATATCCTATATTAGCGTGCACTGGGCAGTTCCCTGAAGGCAGTCCCTTCAGCTCCTTCAGAATGAAGACTTTAAGAGCCACTGATGATTTGATGATTCATTAGTGACGAAAAGCAATTAAGAAAACTGATGGCAACAAATTCAGAAGAAAACTGTATTTCATAAATACGCTATCCTAGTAACTTGGCAGTTGCATCTCTACAGCACATGGGAGCTCCTCTCTGCTCCAAAGCCTCTCATTCCAGACCTGCAGGGGAGCACAGGCTCTGCCCCAAAGACTTCAACAACATGACTCCACCATGTAATTACTCCATTTACCTCTAAAACACAGATTATTATTCAATATTCATTCATTATTTCACCCAAGTGAAGTCTACTTTTTAAATACTGATCTCCTAAGCAAGGATCCTCACCTGCTTTTATCCAGGTTACTGTTAAGTTCTAAGAAATAGGAATTCTCAGTCAAATTAGAGTATGGATTCTAATCTGGAAATCAAACCCTGATATGTATTTTACTGCTAATTTTTGTGTTAAAAAAACTTTTTTAAAACGGAGCTTATACATCTAATGACTTCCCAGTTTTCTAAAAAGTTATCCAGTAACTAAGGTTAAATGTACAGAGGTTACAAACTGAAATTATTCATGTTCCACAATAATGTTGGATGCTTAAAATTACTATGCCTGCTCACAGGCACATCAAAGCCACAGTTTTGCTGAAGTACTCTGTTGCCTAAGGCAAAGTAGGAGCTATTTTGATTCTGGAGGTGAACGCTGGTCTTCTGACCATCTTGTTCTGTCCCTCTTTAAAATGAGCTCTACAATTCTTTATCAGAGCAGGTATTTTGACAGATATCTGTGATAAGTGCCCTGCTATATGAAAATCCAAGACTCAAGACACTGTGATATTAACAAATTGTTTGTTTCACTGGCTTTTGTCTGCCTAGGCCAGTGACCGTGTGTTTCCAAGGACTTGCCCGGAGTGTAATGAAACCTCAATGGACCCCTTGGGGTCACTCTAATGGAAAAGTCACTTACCTGTGAGCTGTGATAAAGTCATTATCACCATAGGACAAATACTTTCTTTGTCACCTCCTACAAATTAAGATTTGCATGAGACTTCTACAACGATTTAATAAGTTCACGTCCTCTCTTCAGACAGCACTAAGAGATCAGGAATAAAAGTGTGCAGTACGGAAAAGGAGCCATGGCTCAGATCCAGATCCCAAAACCAACCAACCAATGCTTTCAATACCAACCACATCACACGGTACCATTCGCACACGCTCCACGTTTTGTCTCCAAAAACCTGCATCCTTGGCTATTCCTGCCTCTCCTCTGGGATCCCAGTAAGCTGCTGGCTCGGTTTCCCGTGCTTGCTTTCGGCTGGAGCTGTGTCCGGCAGGTCAGAGCTGCTGCCACCGCCGCTTTCGGACCCTTCGCTCCCGCTGGGGACCAGGGGCACCGCGCGGCGCCCGCCCCGACATGTCGCGACATTCCTGCGATATCCACCGAGCCGCTCCGGATCCCGGGCGGGGTGGGGGTGTCCGTAGGGCGAACCCATCGCCCTCTCCCACAGAGAGCTCAACACCCGCGGCACAGCCCAGCCCGTCCCGTCCCGTCCGGCGGAGCCTGCCCGGGGGCAGCGGCGGGGCCGGGGCTCACCACGCCTTTCTGCTCACTTGGACGTGGCAGCGGCGCTTTAAAGCCTGCCCGGGACGCGCAGGGACACGGGGGAGAAGGGGCCCCATGGCCCCGCAGCCATGCCCGGGTCCCTGCCCGCTCTTACCTTGTCCCCGGAGCGAGGGCGGCAGCAGCGCCAGGAGCAGGAGCAGCCGCAGGGCCCCGTCCATCGGCGGGCAGCGCTGGCCCCGAGCGGGTCTCGGCTCTCCTCAGGCGGCCGGGGCGCTCTCCCTTCTCCCTTCCCGCTTGCTGCTGCTGCTGCTGCTGTCCCAGCCGCCCCAGACCGGTTGGGAAGGAGGTCGCAGGAACACCCCACTCGGTGGGCTTTACAAAGATTTAATTCAGTGCCTGCCCGCTTAATGATCCAGCCTGCAGGACAGAGCCGGGGCCGCAGCTCTGAGGCACCGGAGGCTGCCTGGTGCTGCCGATGGCCCGCCGCCCCCACACGCCCTCACTGTGACTCCCCGGAGCTCGGCGAGCGGCAGATCCTCAGCCTGAACCTCAGCCCGAACTGTCTCTGATCCCGTGAAACAGAAGTGCAGCGACTTCTGTCGTCTCCAAGTAGAGGAAAGCCACAAACAAAGGCAAGGCAAAGCAAAATAAAACAAAAGAAACCACCTAGCAGAGGTTTAATGTCTAAAGGGGGAATATTCAACTTCCTCTCCCCTTCTAGGTCCTTACCCCAGTACAGCTTTTGTCAATCAGATATGGTTTTTAAGAGGAGAGAGATTCTAGAATCTTTCAATGAAATTCAGTGGGGAAAATAAAAATCCCTTCTTCCCTCCCCCTACTCTTAAGAAGTCAGGATGAGAATTTCAACCCAAATGAGGCAGCTCTGATTTCTCTCCCCTCCCTTCTTCTTCATCTTCTTTTTTTTTTAACCTCCTTATCTTATTTAAACAGGAACACAAACACTGATAGTGGTCAAAGGACCCAGTTGGCAATGCTGTTGCTGAGATCTTTCAGATAATAAGAGGGATAATATTTGCAGGCAAATGGAGATGGAAACACACAGAGAGTTCAACACCCCTGTATACTTTGCCCTCGATTTTACACAAACAAAGAGTTGGGAGTCATTGTGTGTTTGCTTGAAGGTTCCTCGTGTAACTACTCAATAATGCAACTTTTGAGTGTCTCTCCTCAAAATGTCCAAATGGAAAAAGTGTTTAAGGCAGTAAGAGGTGAATGTGTGTTTTCTTCCTCACCAAGTTATTTGCACTTTTCTAACACAAGAACATAAATACCACCATAAGGCCGAGAGTCCAACTATCCCAACAGCCTGTCTTCAGCCACAGTTGTAAAGTAGTGGAAGAGCATGAGTAAGAAAAACACACAGTAATTGTCACAATTACTGTCCCAGCCTTCAGTTCCTTTGAGTTTGGAGCATTTCCTCAGGGAAATGTGTATTTAGTAGCCCGCAGTGAATTCCTACTCCAGGTATTTATCATGTCTCCCCACGAGTTCTTGTAAAACTTTATCATCCAAAACACCCTTTGGCAACTGATTTCATGGACTCAACAGTGACTGTGTGAAGGGCCATTTCCTTTTGTTCCTTCTGAATCTGGTTCCAAAACCCTTCTGGTGCTGCCTCCCACACATGATGCAGAAAGTTATCCAAGAACTGACCTCCATCCACACTCAAAATGTCCACATTGTCTTCTTTTAACTGCTGGGGTTTTTTGTTTGGGGTTTCTTTGGGGTTTTGTTTTGGTTTGGTTTTTTGTGTGGGTTTTTGGTTTGTTTTTTTTTTTTTTGTTGTTGTTGTTTCAGGGTGTTTTTTTGTTTGTTTGTTGGTTTGTTTTTGGGGTTTGTTTTTGTTTTTGTTTTGTTGTTGTTGTTGGTTTTGGTGGGTTTTTGGGGTTGATTTTCTCCTTGTTTTATTGGGAAGGGGCAGCTGGAAAAGGAAAGAGGGATGGATGGCTGATTTTGTATGGGAGGGGGGAATTTAACTGGGGGATTTTCTACTATAAGCATGTCTATTTCTCTCTCTTTATTAAATGCCCTGACTCAGTTTAAAAGGATTTTACATCAGCTACAGTGGGACCTTGCCAGTGTTTCATTCCAACCTCCAAGCTACCATTTTTCATGTATCAGACAGCTGGGAGAGACACCTCACAAAGATTACACCTTGTCTAAAATTCATGCCAGTTTACTGAACCAGAGAAATCCCCTCTGTAATAACTCTGGGTTCAGTTCAATATTGCCTTTTTTCACTCTACATTAAAACCTCCCCTAATTGATTAAAGGTGGGTATAAAGAACTTCACCCAGCATGCCTAAAACAGTGTAAAGTCATACATAATAGCCTGTCCACACATGGAGTTCCCCTGATTAACACCATGTGTGGACATTTTTACTCCAGAGTAAGAATTCCTTGTTCCTGTTTAGTTCACCACCACAAACTATACCAGAAATGAGGCAAATTTAAATAAAAGTTTAAAGGCATTGGAGAAAACATCATGGCTGTGGCCATCTGCAGATCTGACAATAGGTTTTTCCTTGGTTTGGCGTGGGGGTTTTTTGCTTAATACACATTTCTACTATAAATTGGCACTCTCACCTACAGTCAGAGTGAGAGGCCTCGAGTACATGTGATTCCAATTACTCACCCCAAGCTTTGTAATGAGCTGAGCCATGCACTGCAGGCTCAATCCAGAGGTCCTGGGAGTCAGTGGAAAGCAAGGGTTTATGAGAGGGAACATTTTGCATAACCACATTTTTTTTTCTCTTATATCTGTTTGTGAAAGCTGAGTAATCTTTTGTGTAGCTCTAAAACAAACAAATTCTTTAATGAGGATTTTGTTTCTACTTCAGAGGAATAAAAATCATTTGCAGAAGCTCAGATTAACGAGTAATGACAGCGTAACAAATCACTGCACAAGTCATTTCCAAGGGTCCTGTTGAGAGTAGATACATGCAAGCAGATTGACAAAGAATTTAGAATTATTTTATCAAATCCAGCCATCTATGGCAGCAGGTTCTAAGCTCCCATTTGGCTCCTTAGGAATTCTTGAGATGGCCTGATTAAGTGTCTATAAGGGCATCAACCTCTGTCTAACGAACAAAGCTGACACGAAGTCCCAGCTGTTGTGCCTTCCAGCTCATCTCTTTTACTGCAGCTCCCAGAACCTGATTTTTACCACTCCACCTATCTGTCCCAGGAGCTGAGTGAAAAAGAAGGAAATGAAATTGCACTGTCTTTCCTGTTTTCAGGAAGAACGTTGCAAGGAAGTTAATAGAACTCACCTAGAAATTAAATGTAGCTGTAGATTTGTAACTGTAAGGGGGCCCTATGGCAAAAAAATGAAGCCACATATTGGCTCTTGTTATGTGCTGCATTAAAGATGCATAAAAAGGTCTCTTTTCCTACTTAACAGGAAGAATACATCACAGATTGGTACAGACACACAAGGATTAAGAGGATTCATGTGGATCTTACCATCTTCCATGGTAAATATAAGACCTCAAACTCTGGAGAGAGAACATTTGTTCTCTGAGTACAAATGACCACTCAGCTTGGCGCCCAACGCTAGTATGAGCATGGTACAACTGACATTCAGCTTCTTTCCTGCCTGGAGCAGGAAAAGAAAAGGAAACTTAGCACAGTTTTCGGAGATGGTTGCACAGTAATTTTTGGTTAGTTTTTGAAATTGCTATAGTCATTATAAACGAAAATTACTTGCTTATTTTGAGTCAAAGTCAATGTAGTTTAGTTTTTAATAGCTCCCTGGGCTTGTATTCATGTTGAAGTTGTCACCTTGTGCATCACCACAGATCACCAAAGCCCCTTGGGCAGTATCACTTGTGGCATTTTCAATATCCTTGTCTGAAATTAATTTGGAATAAATCAGGATGCAGGCACATCCCCATCCTCAAATCCCAAGCTACAAAACATCCATACCAAATGGCTCCCAGCCTAGGTAAACAAAAGGAAATGGGAGGTCTGTGAGCCTCTGTGAGCCTCCAAGTCCAAAATTTCACCTCCAAGAAGGCCCACCCAGACACCACCACAAGGCTTGTTAGAGCATCTTGTAGCTAAAGGCAGAGCTGGAATTCCTTTTAGAATAGTTACTGTGTCATTCATAACAATCCTAAATTTAGACTCTTTTTCATATAAATTGTATTAAATATAAATAAAAATACACAAATAAGTAAGAATAAATATTTATATAATATAAATATATAAAATATAAAATATAAAATATAAAATATAAAATATAAAATATAAAATATAAAATATAATATATAATATATAATGTATAATGTATAATGTATAATGTATAATGTACATATTATATGACTTTTATATAGTATATAATATATATTATTTATATTATTCATATAATATATATTATATATGATATTGTATATATTATAATATATAATATTACATATATATATTTAACTAGTTCTATATATTAATATATGTCTATGTATAATTACATGGATGCCAGTAGTCCAAGCTACTATGTCATTTGCATATGCAAGAAATACAGATACAAGGGAATCTACCTGGGCTCTATGTTTCAAATCCCTAAAGACTGTCAGAATAGGCTTGGCTTACCTTCAAGAGCTTTCCCTGTCACAGACAAAACCTCTTTTCACTCTTTGCATGGATCAGTTAAATATTCCAGGCTGGGACTCATAACCCTGAGTACTTTTCAACAATATTGCTTCTAAGCATGTTGAGGTTTTGCCCATTTTGGAGTTTGTATCCATTTTTTACAGGTTGCCTACAATTTCTTTTCTCTCCTGTCTGATTTAGGGAAATAGTTATAGCACTCTTGGACACACAGAACACACCCTGGTTGTCCATTAATATGTATGGGGACTGCTTCTAAGACAAGAGGGGAGTTTATCTGGCCATAAAAGAATGCTTTGATGATCCATGTCATTTCCCTTATGGCATTATTTGTAGAATTCAGGAATAACTCAATCTGACATTCATGGGGCATTTCCTGCCTCTCCTTCTAGAAATGCATCCTCCCAGCCTCTCAGATCTCACTTCCCATAAATTTCCTTCCCCCTTCTAAACTTTCTCCTGTCCCCACACACTGAACTAGCTGGATGTGGGGATGTGCAAGGTGTTTTCCATGACCTGAGCCCTAGGGAGGCTGGGATCCTTTGGATAAGCTGGAGAACAGTGTGAGTCATGCACACACAGGTACAAGGGGACAACAGCATCTGCTTTAGACTCTGGTTGGAGCCTCCACAAATCCAACAACAGCAGAGATCAGTTGCTATTCAGCTGCAGTCTAAATAAAATCTCATTATAAAAGGAGGGCAAAATCCATCAGTAAAGTAAATGGCTGGTCTAGTAAAGGCCATTTCCCCTACTGATAACCTTGGTAAATCTGAACTCCATCCCTTGTCAAACAAAAGTAATATCTGAGTATGTGACTCAATGATCTTTGGGCACCAGAAAATATACAAATGAATATAAGATATTTCAGTCTTGAATAAATAAAATCCCAGAGTCAGTTGTACCCACTAGCTTCAAACCAGGAGTAGTTTTCTATGTTTCCTCATGGCCACTGAAGACCTGCATCATTCAGTGCTGTTTTTTCATTGTTTTATGAATTTCCTAGTTCTAATAAACAAGAACCCATCGTACCCAACCACAAACAATTCCAGCTTGCTAGAAAACCTTTATCTTACCAGTAGAAACTGATTTAAAACATTATAATATAAGCAGGCAGTCAGTAGAAAGAGTATGAACACTGATAAAACTGCAACAAACTCATGTGCACTCATTTCCTCCTTCTTTCACAGACAGCCTGTTTCTTTTCCTCAGCCTCAGTTTCCTTATCAGAGGTTCTCAAACTTTATTTGCTCATGTGCCATATTTTTTCGACTTCACAGCCTTGGGCTGAGTATCTCTGTCCCAGGCACCCAAGATCAGTCTTGGTGGCCTGATTCTACAAACAAATGTTATAATACTGTTTACAGGGAGTGTGGCTTGCATTTACAAAATGCTGACGCAATTCTGAGCAGTGGCTATGAAAGGGTACCTTAATAAACATGAATTTAAAAGTTATTGTAGTGCAGCAAACTGTTTAGAATAAAAATATGATAAACTTACCATATTTTCTGTCACAATTCCACAGAAACTGTTTGCTACCTGGTGTGCGTGAAATTTGTACACACTGGGTTTTAATTGGGAGGGTGAATGGATCAGAAGATCCATGTACAGCTGCAAAATGTAAACACTGAATGAGCTTCATGTTCCATGCTGGGTGTGCCCTGTGGTTCTCAGTTTCATTTGTTTGTGCTCCAGCATTAGCCACAGCCTATGGGGATGGGGAGGCTGGCTCAGAGTCTTTGGAGAGCTATAGTATACTCCAAGTTTTGGACAATATTGAGCTTTTCTGTCTGTCAGGGACTACTCTGTCATTCCTTTCTTAGCTCCTGGCCGAGCTCTGGAAGCAGAGTAAGCAACAAAGTTGAGTTTCTGGCTAAAAGAACTTGAAACAACTAACTCTTTCTTTTCCAGACTACTCTTTCCTCACACTCTTATTTATTTTGACTTTGATCTCACAACTGTTCTTTGATATAGTCCTAGAGTTTGGGATTGGGTCATTGAGATATTCCTGCAAGGGGGAAGAACAGCTCCCAAGTCAATGTATGAAAATAGGACGTGGCATACAGACAGACAGCAGCAACTCACACTAAAAGGAGGTAGGAAAACCATCCAGGTTGCTCACAAAAATGACCCCCCACACCCTGAAAGTCCCAAATATTTAGGATTAATTATCCAGGAGAAATGTGGCCTGCATAACAGCAAGTTTGAGCAGACTTTAACAGACATTCTGTTTCTAGCTCGTTCTCTCTGGCTTCTGAGATATCTTTTGGCCAAATACTTGACCTTTTGGTGCCTCATGTTGTCTATAGGGATAACCTGATTTGCAAAATGTTTTGAGTTTCATAAAATTAAACAAAGGTGCATGAGAATTAGATGTTAGAAACTAGCAGCTTTAAGCCATTAGCTTCTCGAGATTGTGGCATGAAGTATTTTGGGCCAATTTTAATTTAACTTCTATTTCCCCTGTTTCAAAGCAGCATCCTATATAGTCTATATTACAGTAACATTAGTGTTTAGAATAACTCTCATATTTTATCTAAACTTAGAAATGAACAGACAGGCACATTTCCAGCTGAATAGCAGATATAGACATTTACTGGATAGTTATTTGTACTTCTGCAATATTCCATAAACACACAGGCTGCCATTATGAAGATCTAATGTCAATAATATTTGCATTGCAAGTCAGAAAACAGGGTTCTTTCAAATAGGTGTATTTGGGGGCTATATAAATGGTGTCTTACCTCCCCTGCAGCAAATAGGTGGTGTGAAAAGCACTTGCAGAATCATTTACATGTATCCAGAAAAAGAAATGCCTTTATTCATCTCTGTTTATTAATATACTGTATTTAATAGCTCTGCTAAAGACAAGTGAAAGCCTGGCTCTATGGAAATCATTGGCAAAATTCCCACTGACTTCAGTGGGGCCAGTGCTGTTAACTCTTCCCTACAAGGAAAATCCAGATTGCCTAGGAAGCTGGCCTGCCTCTGCTAAGACCTCAGTCCAGGCTGCTTACAAGTTGAGCTGACTTTGTACAATTACGAAAGCTGTTATTCTTGAGAATTTGCCAAATCCACAAGACAAAACTAGCATAATAAATTATCCCCAAACTTTTACCTTGGAGTAAAACAAAACTTCTCATTTTATAAATGAAAGCACCTATGTAGACTTCCATACTCCAGTGGTTTCACTGACAGTTTTACAGAAATGAAAAAATTTATTATTATTTCCAAAAATAAACTCATGCTTATTAAATGAACATTGATGAAACATTCTGCCTCCAAGTTTGACATCTCATTATAAATCCACTAAAATATATAAAATTTGTTGAAATATAAGTAAATTGTTTTCTATCTTCTGAGACTATCAGAATTAAGGATGATTTATAGTCTGTGAGGAAAGGCTAAGTGAATTGAGATTGTTCTGCCTGGAAAAGAGAAGGCTCTGAGGTGACATAACTGCCCCTTCCAGTACCTAAAGGAAGCCCAGAAGAAAGGTGGAGAGAGAGTGTTAACAAGGGCTTGGAGTGACAGGACAAAGGGGAATGGTTTCAAACTGACAGAGAGTAGGTTTGGATTGGATATCAGGAAGAAATTCTCTGCTGTGAGGGTGGGCAGGCCCTGGCACAGGGTGCCCAGAGAAGCTCTGGCTGCTCCATCCCTAGAAGTGTTCAAGACTAAGTTGGACAGGGCTTGGAGCAACCTAGGGTAGTGGAAGGTGTCCCTGCCCCTGGCAGGGAGTGAAAAGGGATGGGCTGTAAGTTCCCTTCCAACACAGATATTCTATAATTTAAATATATGTCTGTTCCAGACCATTTACTACATCAAAACATTCCGTTTCCTTGTTCCCATCAAAATACAAAGATGACTTTGTGAATAGGAAAAAACCACAAGGAACTTAATTTAATATGGAACAGAAAATTCAGCAACATTGTGATAGTGCAACAAAACCCCTAAAAATCCAGCTGTGTAGCGTTCTCTCTATAAGTTATACCAGGATTATCCATATTTAGAGCTCTCTGTTAAACACACAGAAAGCAGATCCATGTTAGGGGTCAATGACTAACTCTCTGTGTTCCCTTGCAAAGTCACAGTAGATGTTCGAGTACTGTTTTTCTGATCATAGCTGGAAGAAATTGGTCTGTTTGCTCTGAAGCAGCAAAGCTAAGAATAGCTTTAATTTTACGAAGAACTGCCACTGAAGAAACTGGTAATATTTCTGTTGGAGTGGTTCTCATGGGATGGTATGTAGCCTGATTTCAATACAGCCAAACACTTCATCTTTATTTAACAGGCCTATTAACTTCACTGGGATTACTCACACACCTTAATTTATATTTGCCCTTAAACTCTTTATTGAACTGGGTTATATAAAGCGTCCTAAATAAAAAGTCCACTCATGTTTTTCATTTTCAAAACTGCATGCTAAGAACTGTAGTTTTCCACTATGATTTCTGTAGCCAGCATTTGCCAGACTCCATCATGGGTCAAAAGAATCTTTTTCACACACATGCTGTTCATGCCTCCTTCTGTATTTTCTGACAGCTCACAGAATCTGATGTCCTTTTCACTTCACTGCCTGTCACAGTGAGCTGTTTCCTTTCTTAGTAGAGCCAGCCTTACTAGAAATGTCTGTAAATTCTCTTCTGGTTTGCTGTTCTGTTTCTAGTAAAAAAAAAAATTAATTCATGCTGGAGTTTTCACTGCCAGATTTCTCTTCATTCCTCAGCTGAGGATGAGAACCCAAATAGTAATGTCAGTGTTGCTTTCATATGTCAGTCATATGTAGATTTTCAAAAGAAAAAGAAAAAAGAAAATTTCCCCTTATATTCTGAGTTTGTTTATTCTGTGAAGGAGGCAATGACTGATCTTTTTAAAGAGCTAGTGATCTTGGCATTCAGTTTTTCTTCAGAATTTACTTTCACAGAGAACACACACACACACACAAGAATGTGTCTGTATCTCAGACAAGTGTACCCCATATTCATTTTCTTCATGAGTGAAGATCCAGGAGTAGGAACTTTCAGGAGATTACAGACAAACCCATTACCACATTGTCTCAACCCTCTGGCTGTTGTTCATTGTGTTTTAGGTAAAAGTCATCTCTTCCAGGCATGGTTCTGCATAGTGGAATCACTCCATTATTTGCTTACGTGGATTTTAGCTGGCCACTCCTAGAGAATCTAGCACTGTGGAGTGACATTTGTAAAACCAGACCCTTAGATATTGCCTTCATATAAACAGCAACTAGCAGTAGTAATAATCTATGAAATATTAATAAAAGCCTAAAGAATTCATCTCTTCTCTCTTCCTACATTCCTGGGCTCCTCCTCATAGAATACAATTAATATTTACCTTAGACATCAGATGAAATACTGGAGATTTAAGCTGTCAGAGCTGCTAATACCTTCTCATCAGATTGATGGCTTTTGAGATGAAAGATTAACTAGAGATCTTTCCTGCTAGAAAGACAAGTTTGTTATTAAGAGCACTGCCAGGATAGAAATGAGACTTAATTATGTATGTGACTTCAAAAAGCCCTAACTATTTTACCAGCAGGATGGCAAGGTCAGAAAGTACTCATGAGAAAGATTTTATCAATCTATATAATACTTTCAGAATTATATTATTTTTCAAGCTTATGGTGAATATTCACAGCATTTTCTAATGCTTACCTACAGCGTGATGTCCCACATTGCCCTTCCATCCAGACATATGAAGAGAGAGGAATGTCAAATTATTTCTTCCCACATTTTCTTAACTGGAAGATCCTAGAGAAAACTTCTGTCCTGTCTATGAAGCTTCCATTTAAGACATGGCTAAGGAACAACAATTTGTATTTTCTTCCACCGTGGATCTCTGCATCCCCTGTGGATCCCCAGGGGCTGTGGGTGGATCTCTGCATCCCCCTGGATCACCAGGGGCTGTGGGTGGATCTCTGCATCCCCTGTGGATCCCCAGGGGCTGTGGGTGGATCTCTGCATCCCCTGTGGATCCCCAGGGGCTGTGGGTGGATCTCTGCATCCCCCTGGATCACCAGGGGCAGTGAGTGGATCTCTGCATCCCCTGTGGATCCCCAGGGGCTGTGGGTGGATCTCTGCATCCCCTGGATCACCAGGGGCAGTGAGTGGATCTCTGCATCCCCTGTGGATCCCCAGGGGCTGTGCGTGGATCTCTGCATCCCCTGTGGATCCCCAGGGCCTGCAGGGGCTCAGCTGCTTCACTCAGGTCTCACCAGAGCTGCAGAGGAATCTCAGCCCTGGCCCCTGGAGCACCTCCTGTCCCTCCTTCCTCACTGACCCTGGTGTCTCCAGGTTGTTTCACACTCACCTCCTCCTCTTCTCTATCTGGAATTAAAGCTGCCCCACTATCTTTGTTTTGATTTTCTTCTCATATCTGTTATCCCAGAGGCATTACCATCATCTCTAATTGGCCCAGCCTTGGCCAGTGGTGTGTCCATCTTCAGAACCATCAGAGATTGGCACTGCTGGACATGGTGGAAGCTTCCAGCAGCTTCTCACAGGAGCCACCTCTGTGGCCCCCCACTACCAAAACCCAGGCTGTGCAAACCCAACACATCAACAGACACAGATGAGAAACATTCACATCAGCCTGCAGCAATTTTAAGCCCTGTATTATGAGCACTTGAGAACCAGAATGCACACACAATGATCCCTCTCTATCTCTGTCCCACAGGACACTCTTCAAAATATGGTTTTTCAAGATTTATTTAGAATATAAGAAAATGCTTAGGCAATGTGGGTTTGTCTGGCCTCCATTTTTATGTGTTTGTACTAAGTTTGGCTTTGGCATTCCTGTGTGCCACCCAAGTTGTATTTTATTTGGAGGAATTTTCATGTTGCTCTCTACTTCAGAGGACTCAGCAAAGAATACATATTTTACACTTTGCAACATGGAACTGGAACTGTCACTATAACATGTTTAGATATTGAATTGTCTAGGCACTCATTTATCTCAAAACCAGGATATGTGTTTTCTGACACAAACACAACCACCTTCTCTTTTGACTCTAATGGCTATGTAAAGCACCCATAATTACTAGTGAAACACCCCAAAAGTGCCAAGTTTGAGCACGTGTTTCTTTCCTTTTTTTGTTTATTTATGTATCTATGCATACATTGTTACACTGGCCTGGCTCTTGCTTCAACATATGCCCAATTTCAGCTGAAAAGCTCAGGAGGTTAATGTTCAGTGTCTTCCAAAATGAAAAATTCTTGTTTAAAAGACCTTTTGTACACTTCAGGAAGTTACATGGTTTTGCCTTCAGACTCCTACATTCCAACCATAATTTCAGGGAAAGATTGAATAGATACCGAGTCTAGAAACTCATCCATGGCATGAAGAAAAACAAAAGTGATATAATAACCAAAAATACAATGGAAGCACAAATATCTATGTGTCAAGAATCTCAGTCTCATGGAGATGTAAATCCTCCTGGCTCCACTCTTTTCATCAAAATTGTGAGAATTTGCAACAGAAGAGGATTTCCAGCTCTTGGGGGAAAAAAGGAGGTCCAGCATCCTATGAATTTCTATATGTAAGGCAGGAAGTTTATTAGTGTGTCCTCAAAGATACTGTAGTTCATCTCTTAATTTAAAAAAGAAGAAAAAAAGAAAAAACTAGAAGAAAAGAGAGGGGAGGAAAGGAAATTGAGGAAAGAGGAAAGAGGAAAGAGGAAAGGAAAGGAAAGGAAAGGAAAGGAAAGGAAAGGAAAGGAAAGGAAAGGAAAGGAAAGGAAAGGAAAGGAAAGGAAAGGAAAGGAAAGGAAAGGAAAGGAAAGGAAAGGAAAGGAAAGGAAAGGAAAGGAAAGGAAAGGAAAGGAAAGGAAAGGAAAGGAAAGGAAAGGAAAGGAAGGGACTTTTAAAGTTTGAAATTTAGAATAACACAAATCACTGTAAAGTCAGACCTTTAACACTTGATGGTATAATGCACTACACTGAGTTGTAATACTTAAAAATATTGACACTGCTTGTAAAATCTTATATAGGACTTGAACTTAAAGTTCTTTCTGTTATTACATTTCCCATCTCCTTTTTTATGCTTTTTTTTTTTTTCAGAGTAAAAACTTCTTACAGCCTCTGCTTCAAATACAAGAAAATCTGGTCCCAGATGTCACTAATTGGGAACAGGTTAGCAGAGGGATTTACAGAGAGATGCCTGAAGTTACAAATCATCATGTGGGATCTGACAACAGCCTGTCTCACTGGGCTGTTTCATTTCATTGTATGTTAATAAGCTTTAACCAGCACCATGCAAAGCATAGAGGACACTTAGTGTTTGTAACACACCAAGTACCATGTAAATATCTCTCTTCTAGCCAGGGATTCAGCATAAGCACAAACTGAAATGAGAAGTAAATTAATCAGTGTCTTTTGTTTCTTAACGTCTGACATTTAAAAACTAAATTTAAGGAGTTAAATGTCTTTCAGCAGATCACTAGTTAAAGAACATTTCAAAATTAATTTTCTCTAATAAACACAATGTTTGGAGAGGGAAGGAAAAGTAAAGGGAATTGCATTTAGGTATAATGTAGATTTGCTTTTGCTGCTGAAATCAGCAGGAACGTTGCCATTAATTTCAAGGGTAGAAAGACTGAACTAAGTACAGTACAGTTGCACTAAATGAATAAACAGAAATATTTCCTGCCCATGGGGTTAAAACACTACGCTAAAACACAAATATTTAATTTGAAATCTAGTCTTTAAAAAATAAAATTATCACATTACAAATAATCAAGACAGTTCTGCACATTTACATGCAAGCTTAGTCCAGAGACCACTGAAGTCAACTGACAATTCTCAACACATTTCAGCTGGTTGAAACTGCCAGGTAACACTCACTATTGGCCCATTATTGAACTTAGATATTAACACTTGTGTTCCATTAGAAATGTTTACTTCAAATTTATTTATTAGGCTTTTTTCCTGCTATAAAGTAAAACAATGCAATTGCACATAACAAATTCTGGCATGCTCCCAATGACAGTATTTTGTGAGCCTTATTGTCCATTTTCCTGGGTTTCATGTTAGTCATTAGCCCTGGTGCTAACTGAGAGTAAGACAGAAAAACAGTGGGAGTTGTCCTTCATTTTCTTTTCATTGTCTCAAATGACTATATAAGAATTTGGGTCCATTGAAATATACTGCAAAATTCTCCTTACCTCACAGGAAATCCAATCCAAGTTATGTGAAACATTTTCTGCTGTGGAGATTACTTTAGACATACTCTGTCCTTCAAATAAAATGAAAACTAGCAGACAGTTAATATGCACACATATACTAACTAACCATATCATTATTATTTTAACATGTCATTTATTAATGTGCAAATTCTTTTGACTCTTCATTCCATGGTTGTGTGAATATTAAGATCCATGTTTGAATCATGCAGTTGAAATACACTGGTTTTGAAAAGAAAGGTTTTAAATAGTGAGATTCCATTTTGGCTTTCAAGATCACTTTTTGTCACTAGATAACTCAATATAATTATTCTGACAAGTAACACCAGACACTCTCACTCCCTTTCCTGTAAGACAGGTCTTTGGCATACTATGATGTATTGTGGAGCCACTGGTCTTTATGGAAGGCATATTCCTATGGAAGTATCAGCTTAGGAGAAGGAGAGATGGCACTTAACTTTCACCAAAAAATTGAGTTTTTCACTTAAAAGAAAATCAATGTAAAATTTTCACTTAGTGCAATCACAAGCTGCATCTGAATTCCATCATGGAGTCATCTTTGTGTTGTTTTAAAATTACTCTGTAATTTTTCTGTTCATTTAATCCCTGGTTTCTGTATTAGATTCATTTAAACTAACAGAAGAGCTCAGAAGGCTTAACAAGATATGCGAAATGGAGAAAAGCAAACTGCCGTCTTGTAACAATTGCACAGAAAATGCAAGTAAGAACACTAAGTTTTTACCAAGCTTTCTTAGAGGATATTTCAGGGTCTCAAAGGAAGTGCCCCAAGCACCCTCTCAAGCTCAGAATGTCTCCTCTTCAATATTTAGGGAGGAGTGCTTATTTCTGGCTTTGTGGCATCCAGAGTGCTCAAAGCATTAGTAGTAATTACTATTAGTTATGAGTTATACATTAAATTCATTATGGAAATTAACACTGAGATTACTGCAAGAATGAAAATCATCATCACATTCTTACTATTCTCCCAAACTTCCTGAAGTACAAAGCAAAGAAGAAACAGACCAAAACATTTCAAAAGAAATGTTTTGGTGGTACCAATTGTGTCTCCTTCTAAACAGCCAGTTTGGCTTCCCAGTGAGAAGCAGGGAAAATAAATCTGCTATGCTGATCAGAAATGTAATCCTCAGACCACATTCAGTTCATATTGAAAGATATGCATGCACACACAGGTCTCTCCTCCTGTGGGGAAAAGAAAAAAAGGGAATGAAATTTCTTCTCTAAACTAAAATTTTTATTGCTCCTAAACCAGCCCTTTACAGCCCCTTTAGAATCTAAATTTCAAACAGATTTGCCTAGCCCCTCTGATGTATTCAGGGCAACTTATAAACAGTAAAAGAAAGGTAATATAGTGGAGCCTCTTTGGCAGTTTGCCTGAATCCAAACACAAATCATCTGTTGGCAAGAGAGGAATGGTTTGGTTATGTCAGAAGTGGCATATGTTACTTTAGGAAACAAATTTCCTCTGCAGCAGGAATTTAAACACAAGTGCAGCTCCAAAGGATCTGAACAGTGCTCTTAACTGAACAAGAAAACTTGTTTGAATGAATGAATGAATGAATGAATGAATGAATGAATGAATGAATGAATGAATGAATGCATGCCCAACACACAGGAAGGGATGCAATCTGTCTGATGATTCAACTAATATGCTAGAATACAAAAAAAATCTAAATGCCATCCTGCAAAACAGCTACTACCATTGTTTATTATAGCTAAAGGATGAGAAAAAATTAAAATAACAAAATTATGATCTATGCTGCTTCTAATTTAGACTTGAGTCTTAGATGCACTGATATTGGGAGAAAAATTCTTAGTGAATGTTCCCTCTTTCACTCCTAGCTTCAAAAATACTCTTATTCCAACTTAAACATTTTGAATTCCTGCACTTTATTATTTACTAGATAGGCCAAGAAATCAACTGTCACATACAATGTGATATTATTTCATTACACGTTGTCAGACATGAAGAACTAAAGTACTTTGCTAACTTTATAGAACATTATTATTATTATTATTATTATTATTATTATTATTGCTGTTAGTTTTGTCAGGGGTCAACATACACTGCAGACAACAAATAACATAAGTAAAAGACTTAGTGTAGTAAGAAAATTCTTAATTTTGTCAGAAATGCTGTAATATATTGCTAGATTTAACATATACTTGTACATCTATAAAAATACATTAATTTCGTAATCAGCAGGAGTCTTTAGGTGAACTCAGCATCCTAGGGTGCCAACTATAAGCCTCATTTAATTGTTAATCAAGCAGGTATGTTAATGATGGACAGCATGCTAGCATCTGGATAGACAGGGAATTTTCAGTGAGTAGAAGAGTGATTTCCCTATTTATCCCTTCATTTTAGCTTTATGCTAATATAAAAATATTATTTTCAAAATCCTAAACTTGCATAAATCTCATGAAGTTGAACAAAAAAGAGAAATAATTGCTGTTAATAGAACTAAACTGAAGTTAATAATGTAAAATATACTTTTCTTAAATCCCTGGAATCCATTAAAGGAAACTGTGTTGTGGCTGTGGTGGACTGAATGTTAATCTAACACATATGTTTTGCAAATGCCTATTCATACATAAATTCTCAGATGAAATATTTGAAAGCATTATTATAATCTTGTACTGGAATATTCTTCTAGATCTTAAACTGGGTAGTTTTAAGAAATATATACCTTAAGGAACCACATAATTTTTGTTGAGTTTTAGCTGAAACAAAAAAAACACCCCAAGCCCCAGTAGGTTCTTCAGAAATGACCCTTCTAAAGGGTTTTGCATTCTAGACTGCTACAGCAGCCTCAATGAGTCAGCAAATGAAGAAAGCACTATTCTGCTTGAATGAACATCAGCTGGTTTTGAACTCCTTTTTCTCATACCAGGCTTTTAAAACAGAAACATGAGTTTCTACTCACGCTATATTGAAAATATGTATGGCAGATAAATAAGCTTAAAAAATAACAAGACATAAATCCTAATTAAAGTGCCAAAGTAAATGTAATTTTTACTGTAATCAATACTCTCTGATATTGTCTGTACAGTTTTTTATGCCTCAGTTCTCAGTGACAACAAATACAATGAAATGTCTAAACCAGACTGCAATTTGGTCAGATTTGGAAGCCATTAAGTCCATTTAAGTAATTTTGGAAGTCATTAAGTCCCTTAGTATTTTACAAAAATATCAGCTCTAAATTCTTGCTTGGCTATCTCAATAGTCTAATAATACAGTGCACCACATCCCCAAACAGGTGATTTTGGTCTTAAATTGTGTGATTTCAGTCTTCATTGTTTTTAAAAAAGAAACACTTTATTTGCACTTCTTAGGAACAGGAATTCAAGCCAGGGGGCCATTTGGACTGGTTTGTTTTTGTTTGTTTTTTTTTTTTTTTTTTCTAGCTGTAGCTGTAAGTGGATGCTCATTGAAGAACAACAGAATAAAAACAGACTTTTCCTTTAGAAGCCCCTCAGTTTCCAGTTATATGCAGGTCACACGATTTCCTAAGCTTACTGGAATTTTTTCTGTTTAGTAATCTTAAGTGGATTCCTCTTCAAAGTGTTTGTCCACTTCCCCCTAAAATCCACATAAATATGAGCATCTGCAAAGCCTCCTGGTGAGCAGTTCCATGGGGCTGCTACTTTTTGCATAAAGAAATGCCATACTGTATTTGTTCTGAAATCAGCTTCATCTGATGGTCCTCAGTTTTTCTATGAAAAGAGACAGCAAACAGCTGACCTGCTTTAACTATCCCTGTGAAATCTTTGGATTTCTTATCAGCCCTCTAAATCACTCTTTTCTGCTAACCTAGTAACCCAGTCCTTCTAGAGAAACTCCATACTTTTGTTACCTTTTTTTGCCTTTGCTGAATATTTTCAAGTTTTAATACATTCCTTTTTAAGACCAAGAGATCAGAATTTGCACAATATCAAAAAAACCATGATTGAACTATAAAGGTACATGGTGGCATAATGGTGTTCCCTGTTTTATTTTCAGTCCTGGAAATGCCTAGCAGTTGATTTGGTTTTATGACTGTCACTGAGCAATGAATCAATGTTTTATGAAACTAAAGATCATAACCTCAGAATCTTGCTCTTGAGTGGGAACAGCTGGTTCAGTTTTATGAGACTCCTGAGTTGTTTCTGCCATGTGTTTGAGTTCACATTTATTTACTCTGAATTTCAGCTGCCATTTTATTGCCTGGTCCTTTAGTCCTATAAGCTCTCCTTTACCATCTCCTCTTCTTCCCTCTATCCTCAATAACTTAGTAGCATCCAAACTTTTAATCTGAATGTTCACATCTGCTTCTAGGTTATTTATGAGTACATTGAAGAGAGTAGAGCTTAGCACAGACCACTCCTGAAATTTTCAAATGACTCTTCACTGTAAAAACTACATTTTAGACTAATCCTCCTTAGCCAATATTTTAGGTGACTTTTTAGCTAAGCAAGGACCTTCCTTTTTGGTCTGTGCTGATTCATTTTCTTAAAAGCTCTCAGTGATAGACTTCTTTAAATGCACTGCATATCTACATGAACTATGGCCTGAAATAACAACATGGTCCACAACTTCACTGATCCTCTGAAAGATCACCCAAAGGTCCATAAGGCAAAAGTGTTACATAGATCATATTGAGTAAGGTTTTCCAATTTTAAATTTTTATTATGAATTTATAACTGAATTCTGCATGGAACAGATCACTGCACATTAAAAACAGGAACAAATTAGTATTTCCAAACCCAAAAAGGTACTATTTTACAAATGTGGGGCAAAGAAAGAAAGAAAGGAAGGCACTCACTCAGGGAGGTTGTGGCTGCCCCATCCCTGGAAATGTTCAAAGCCAGGTCGGATAAAGCCTTTTGCAACCCGGTCTAGTGGGAGATGTCCTGGACATGGCAGGGGAGGTTGGACTATATGACCTTTAAGGAGCATTCCAACCCCTTAACAGTCTAAAATTCCATGATTCTATGAAGCTGCCTTGAGTTGGATTTGATGATCTTGGACACCTTTTCCAACCTCAGTGATTCCATTTCTATTCTAATGGGTGGTAAACTGAATTACTTGGATTTTACTATCCCTGCAATGTACCATTCTGTAAGCCAAAATCGCGTTTTACCAAAAATGTGACCTCAAATGATTAATTCTTTTCCTTTAATTCATAGAAGAAAAAAGACTAATTAATTCATTAGGAAAACCTAGAAACCTGGAAAACTAAAGTTGTTGAGGAAGAAAACTCATATCATTATTTCAACCCTTTCAAGTACTTGCAAAAACCTTCAAGGAAAAATACAGCATTTAATTGTGATTATTTTCCTTCCCTATGAAAGAATTTTATTTAAAAAGAACTACATTTATTACAATTACCTTTTTAAAGTGATACCCACAGCCAGTGTTCCATAGCCAGCTACACCACCCAGTATCCTCTCCATATAACACTGGCTCATAGTCCCCTGAAAGCATATCCCAAACAGATACTGTTTTTCTACTATCTAAAAGACATCAAATCTCCTAGGCCCATCCATGAAAGCTCCCTATGATGCAAAATCAATAAGTAAAAAAAATACTGCCTGGATCATGAGATTCCAAATGTATTGGATAAATTTCTAATTATTATTTAAATTGAGTTGCTATATTTATAAAGGCATTTATTTCTTTCTGCATTTGACATTAATTATCACCTAAGTATATTTAAAACTCCACCATGTAGGACAAAATGGGAAACAGAATTCTTTTTAAATGCCAAAAGTATACATGGGCCAAAATACTTCTGATTAAAATTTAGGACAGAAAAAATCAGTGAGAGGTAAACACACAAATGGAGCACAAGCAAACAGAAAGATGGCAGTATTCACAGAATTAAATTGTCTTGCTTGTAATAATAGATGAACTGCTTACCCCCTCCCAGTGTCTTCAGTTTTTCATTCATTTATCAATATCAACCCTAAGTCACTTATCAAAGGAACTGTAAAGTAAATTTAAGGGTCTAAAAGGACAAACAGTGCTGGTAGAGTAGATGCAGGTCATTGTGCTGTGTGTGGGCAGCAGTTTTACATGTATAGAACACGATTTCAATTTCTCCTCTTTTAATGAAGAGTAGTTCAGTGCAGATTTTTTGCAAAAGGGAACTGGTGCAAGACACAAGGAGTAAGGAACGTGAGTTTCTGAAGCTGTGCTGTTCATGTCTGGTTGGTGACAGCCAGGCTTGGCCAGCACTGAAGTTGGAAACCATATGGGAAGTGTCACAAACACTTGGAAAATACTGCTCTGAAAACTACTCGAGGCAGTGAGGAGCATGTTCCAATTACAGCATCATACTGTAAGTGCAGTTGGCACAGATGCAAGGCAGGATGAAAAGCAACAGGCTGAAAATCGGAATATTTTAGGGGCAATTGCTGGGACTTTGTCAATAAAAGCTGTGCACGTGAGTGAACAACTTTTTGGCCTTTAGTAGTTAAAATAACAATACAATTAAGCACCAGGCATAGAAAAAATATGGTGTGTTTTTTACTTTTTTTAAAACTTAAAATTTGCTGTAATCATTTGAGACTGCAGTGAGTTAAAGACTTGATTTATTTGCAGGGTATCTCAAACAAAATACATCAAAAAATATTTTTGTCTAAAATATTAGCAAATCTCAACATCCATTCAATATCATTCAAACAAATCAAATAGCCACATCAGTGTCTGTTCTCCACTCAATATATTTGCTCTATGTACAACAAGATGTGCAGTTCCCCAAAACATTTTATACCCAAATGTAAGAATTGAATGTGGAAAGACAATGCTTTGTTTTAACATCTCTGTGAGCACAAAGCCTCAATTCTGCACCAATTATGCTTCTACTAAACAGCTGCATTAGGAACACTTAGCAGTCTCTGATAAGAGAGGCTTATTTTCCTCCAGTGCAAGTTTGAAATTCAGTTTACCCACCTCTTCAGTGCACCATAAAATGCAGGATGAAAGAATTTTCCAAAAGACAAGAATCTTCCTAAGAAGAAACTTCTATAAGTGAAGAATCCCATTAGAAATCCCTCTTTTCTCTACCCAAGCATGCAACTCCAGGTACAAATGCCACACCTCAGCATCAGGTAACACTGCTCTCTGCACAACAGAAAACTCGACCTGCCTTAGCAATGAAGGGCAAATGCTTCCCACGGTGCTGCTCCTGCATTTTGTTCCATGCCAGGGAGCCAGTGTCAGGGGAATGTGACAGGCATTGCTCTGTTCAGCACATTGTCACATTTGCAAACCAGTTTTTACCCTGGCATGTCTAAAATACCCATTCCTGCTCTGTGTTACTGCATTACTGCAATTTCCTTTTATATTTAACTCTGCTGAGTGATTTCTAGTTGAACTTGTATAAATCACTGTAGATCAGAAGTCTTGTTCTAGGGCAAACATTAAAGGCTAAAAAATAATAAAGAAACAGAAAAAAAAAGGAAGCTAGATTGCCTAAAATACTTTTCAAAACAAAATTGCTCCTAGTGCTTTCACACATCTCTCTCTCTTGTACATTATTTTCACAGACTGGGCCAAATTCAATAGACACATTGAATGGCCTTATCTGATCTCAAGTCATTACTTAATTAGATGACAGAGAATTATTACATGACAGGGAGTCGGTGAGAGAAAGAATAACCCTGGGCAAAAACAAAACTCCAAATCTGAGATATAAATACACATAAAGCAAGCACCACTGCTTGTTATTTTGCACTTTTTCCAAAAAATATTAGTGCTAAATTAGGAACTGGCATAGTGAACTCCGAAATGATCACACACAGTTGCCTTGAATTCTCAGAAACAGAAGATTAAGATTTATATGAGGAAGATTGCATTATAGATGATAAAAGGTTTATGTATCATGCTCTAGGAAAGTTTATTATTTCCTAATCACTGGGAAGAGTCTGTGGACTGGAATGTGACATGGGGAAATAGACGTTTTTGTGTAAGAGGCCCATTATAACAACCGAAAATAAGCAACTAGATCTTGGCGTCTGTCACTGAAAACAAAAAGCACAAGTTGAAAAGATGGAAGAAAATGGATTTTTTTTCTTCTCATAGTTTTAAACAGCAAGTTGTGCAGAATCTACACATCTTCATGGCTGCCTCAAATTGTAAGATAGAGTCAGACAGAGTAAGATAGAGTTTCCATACTCAAGAAGGTGGAGATACACAGGGTTATACATTTGCTCTTCATATTCTAAAATAATTTGGAATATTCTACCTCAGCTGGAGGAGAACAGTATCTCACAGCAGGAGAAGACTAAAAACCACCTTCTCTGTCTCTCAACCTTTCCTTCCCCATCTCATGGAACTGCTTCATTTGTAGTCTGTTGGTACTATTTATGCATCCTGGAGTGTTTGTCTTTGGTTACAATTTAAGGGGTGTATTCTTCACCACCTACATCACCTTCTGATGAGCTGTCACTGGCTGTTTTTTGCAACAGCTGCCCAATGCACACTCAAACTAAAAGGGGGCCATCTCTGCTAATAGGGCTCCCAGGGCTTCCCAGAATGACCCACAGAATTACATCATCCTATTGTGAAAAGCCCCACTGGGGGTGGTACTGAATGTTCCTACCTGTACAAAATCTGGGGCTTGGGACCCCTCAATACCACCACTGGTGCACAGAGGGAAAGAGCTCTCAACAAGCACCACTGGACCTCCAGAGAAGGACCAGACCTTTCTACAGCATCACCACTTCAACAGGACCACAACCATCATCCCAGTTGGGCTGCTGCCAACACCCTGACCAGCAGGATGCCAGGCTGTATTCTGACATTGTCAGTTTAAGCCAGTGTTTCTGTACTGTTGCCTTTATTGTAATTTTTCCTATTAAATTGTAGTTCTGACTTGGAATCTCTAGCAACATATTCGTGTGGAGTTAATTCCTCCTCTGGTTTGCCTTCAAAACAATACAGTGCTTTTTTCCTATTTAAAAGATAGAAAGATATTGGTTCTGCTCCCCTGGAACTTCCAAGAATGTGTAATTTCTGAGAATTTCTTTGGAAAACCTACATTTTGTATATATGTATTTGTATATGAGTTGACTCATTATGAAAGTAGATTGATTAATTCGGTCCAGAATAACACTACTGAGTAAATAATCCCAGAAGGGATTAAAACTTCCTGGTTTTACATAGAAGAATTTTACCCCATCAGAGTTTTTTGCTGTCAGTGGACAGCATTACTTTTACTACAGTATTAAGTTAATGAATTTAATTTTACTTCATTTTACTTCATTTATTCCTTCTCCTTCTTTTAGTTATTTTATGTTTTCCTTTTCTTATTTCTCTGTCCAAAACCTTTTGAGACTAATTTAATAACATGGAAGAACAAATGAAAGCAAGGAGAAATCAACCTATGGAAACTAACAATCTATTTTACTTGTATATTACTTCAAAAATGACTTATAAAGTCTGACTTGCCTTGCTAAATTACACAGTTATCCAAATGGCCCTGAGGTTGTGCTTTAGAACTGTCTGGTACAGAGCTGACATACAGATGTTCCTTCTCTGTTCCTCTGAATGTCACAGTGATATTGAGATAAAAGGCACCTAGATACACAAAGGAATATTTTCAATGAAGAAAAAATATATTCCCTTCATTGTTTTTAGAGTCAAGAAATGAAATCATAAAATTACAGAATGGTTATGTTTGGAAGCAACCTCTGAAAATGATGTGGAGACTCCCTCAGCCAAACAGAACTACTTAGAGATGGTCACTCAGGACTGTATCCAGATGAATTTTGAGTATCTCTGAGAAACAAGACACATTTGCTCAATCTGTTACAGTGCTCCACCATTCTCCTGGGAATGACTTCCAAGTACAAAAGTACAGCTCCATGCAAAAATTGCACCACACACTGTCCTATAAAGAAATATAAACGTTTAGGAAAAAAACACAGAAAAGCTAAAACTGAAAATTCAGGTTGGCAGTCAAGTAAATCATCACAAGAATACATTGCCCATTTTACTTCATATCTATTTGTGTGTTCTTACCTACTATTAGTGATAATACTCTCAACCAAAAGTTTCAGTCTCTATTTTCTGTGACATGAATATGAAGGTAACTCTACATGTTCACACTCAATACTATCATATCCTTTGATTAAATTGTAAGCACTTGATAAGAGAGGATACCAAAAGTACTGAGATCCCACTGCTGACTTTAGTACCTTTGGATGTGGACATAATCCACTCTGAACCAAAACTCACAATGTCTCCTCAATGTAAATGTCCTTCAAGATTCCAGACAAAAAAGACACCAGTAAATTTGTATATTGATGCAGCATGCAGCATAATGACAATTCTATGGACTATACATATATTTTCTCTAGACATTCCAAAAAAATACAGCTAATACTGATAAAGACAACTATACTTTACACAGAAAGTAAGAATGAAAAAAACATTTTATGATATTTAGTTTGTGCACAGATTATTCAGGGCCTGAAGCTTCAGCACAGTCATAATTTAGTTCACAGAAGGACAGTGCTTTTAGGCAGATGAACAGAATTTGATTATTCTGTGCATCTAGGACCTCACATTTTAGCATATTAAAACTATTAACATGGCTCCATTCTAAAGATAAACAACAGTTTCTAGACACAACATCTTTTGTTTGCGTAAATGCTTTTTAGTGAATCTAAGTAGACTTTGAAAACCATACATTTTTTGTTTAATGTTCCTTGCCAAGAATGAGAACACCATTTGGACTACAAGCTCAGTGACATCACTGCTGAAGAATGAAATTATTTTCCTGGCTATTTAAAAAACCTGGATACTATATAACATTTTTTAAAGTGTCTGTTCCTAGGATATACATATCTATATAATTGACATTTCCCAGTGGGAACAAATCTTCTGTTTTCAGAGAGGTCAAACAGACCATGAAGAAGCTAGGGCTCATAATTCCTTTTTCCTCAATGCACTACAGAGAAAGGAAAAGAAAATGGTGGAAATTTGCTCTTCACAGGAAAATATAAGAACATAACTAATTGGATCAGACCAGTTGTCCATCTATCATAATATCCTGCCTTTGACAGTAACCTATGCATTAGAGGGAAGTAAGAGAAAGGCATAATAGACACCTTCCAAAGAACCTGCCCACAGCTGAACTTCCACCACTGAACTATGAGCTTCTGAGCCAGTGGAGCACTGAGGTATGCTTTATCTTTGAGTATGAGCAGCTCCATTCCCTTGAATGAAATCATGCCTCCTCCCACCCTCCTTTAGTGATTTATCACACAGTGCTCCTTAATAATTTGTTTAAGCCCTGAACACAACTCCTGACATCATAATTTTCACAACATGCCCAAAGTGGTTCAATAGATTCTTACTAAGCATATAAAGAAATTGTTCAATTTTATTAAACCTTCTCAAAGATTCTATTTCCTTACTTTTTGTGTTGCTTTCCAACATTTCCTTCTACAATGGAAAGCATATTGCCTTCCATTTTCATTGTCTTCTCTTCCCTTATCAGAGACTCAGTAAGACAGCCCATTCACTGTGCTCTCAGTTGTAGCATTTGTGCAAAGCTCAGGCTGGAGACACCTGAGCTAACCCAAACCAGACCTAATCTGGATTGCAACTCTGCACAAACGCAACTCCTCTACTCTTGAGGTTGGCTGCATTTCAGGAGCAGTTGGTGTTATTATGTTGCACAGAAGGCAGCTAAACAAAAGTCACTTAAAACCTGAGGATGCCCATGAGAACTACAAAACTATTAAGTAAAAATAATATGAGACCTTTAATGGCTCGATGTATGTGGGTATTTGTTGAGATATTCAGGCCTACCAGTTACCCAGTAGAACTTGACATCTATTTTACCTATCAGTTTGTCTTATGTATTTTTAAATCTCTCTCTAATGACATAAAATCTTTGGTATATTTATTGGTTTTTGTTCTAATCAGTTCTTCTGCTTTATCTGTCTTTATAATTTAATGCTATTATTTAACTTTATCATTTGACTGCAGTGCTGTGAAATAGTTGCTTGGAATTCAAAGTGAGCATAGAAAATAGATCTAATTTATATATTTGTTTATACTGTTTGCTGTTGAATTGTTCTCATTTTGCAGATTAGAAGTCAAACTGGAGAAAGCTTAAAGTTGTTCCAGTCAGACATGACATGGGGCAGACCAAGGACACACAATCATTTTCCCCAGCGTTCTGAACTATTGCACAAACTGATTCTTTCTGAGATTCAAACATTTTTTCTTTCTCATCTCCAAAATGCTCTCTTTTGTACTTCAGAATTTTTTGGCAGAGGACACTCACAGCCAAGCATAAGGTATTGGATCATGTTACCATGCTATGTCATTCCCCAATCAGTTTGGGTTTGGGGCTGTGACAAACTGGCTAAAAACTTTTCCTCATCAAGTCTGTACTTGTCTCAGCTCTTTGTCTTCGGTGGCTACAATTTCTCTTTAATAGGTGTCATTATTATTTTTAGCAGCCATTGTCTTCCACTAGCTTTAAGGTATTATCATGCTGCTTACTGGCTTTATCAGTGAAGTGTTGTATGTGCTGCCATTGTAAAAAAACACTTCCTAACATGTCTTGGTTTTCAGAGACCTGGGCTAGGAAAGGTTTGATATTTGTGCTTTGTCCATAGACCCCTGTGACTTGCTTTTTTCCCTATGGTTATAGGACTTGCACAGTGACAGAATCTGTATTTCCTGTCCTGCATTCCTGCTTTCCATTCACACATTGAATTCCTTACCAGTTTCAACCCAAACAAAAGAAGGGAAAGTTTTCAAATAGAAATTTCTATTAGATTCACAAGCTGAGCTTGGAGAAGGTAGAAAGAAAAAAAGGTGATGGATCTGTTCAGGGAAAGGATGCAGCAGTTTGATACTTCTGTTCCATGTGGCTTCTGCTCCATGTGCCCTGTCAGGCAGCACAGATGCAGATCTGAACAAAGCACAGCTTGTGGGCAGGTGACACAAGAGAATTTTACTGCAAAGTAGCATCATCGAGTAGAAGTTAAAATACCACTATGTTATTTATGAATTAATTTCCATAAATGCATCATAATATCCAGAATACAGTAAGTCTCATGTGCTAGAGATCTACTGTACAAAGTGATTTTCTTTAGTAGAGATGCTGCTATTACTCAAGTACTTTCTCTTGACATTTACCTTCATGACAACATCAACAATCCAATCCTACATCAGCTAGTTAAAAACTACAAAATTTTCCAGTAAACTGTATGAATTAATACACACAGCAGAACTGAATAAACATTTAAATTCATAGTAAGGCAGATCTGTAGGCCCTGGGACAATGATTGTTATACAGGTATCTTTAAGAGTTCATCTTATTAACAAATAATATTAGAATAAATAGAAGTAATTCACGGTGCTGGCCAAACTTGTCATACTCATTTTTTGTTCATTAACTTTTTCTAGTAAGTTGCTCTTTTGTACTGAAATATGACAATAAAACAGTTTTCTAGCACTTAGGAAAGCCCTGAAGGAGGAGGCTGAGGCCTTTCTTTTTCCCCAAGCCTTTGGTATGTTGAGCTATAATTGGTAACTTCAGGGCACATGGGTTTTCTCTGACAGAAAAGAAAAATGTACTTTAGCACAAGTCACATTTCTAGAAGAGAAAAACATGTACTATTTCTTTAAAATCTTTTCAGCCTTACTTATGTCTAACAGAAGGCTTTTTTCTGCTCCTTGCTGATGCATTTCCTCATAAACTGAATTATGTCATAGTTCTGTGGCTTTACTTATATACAGGTCAAATTGAAAACTGATGCTGTATTCCAGCATCAGTTAATTTAATACAGCAAGGGCTTTCATCTTCAATAAGGATGCAAAATCATTTTCTTCTTCAACGCATGCAATTAACAATTTGAATTTTACAAGGAAGGGAGGAAAGAAAACCCCAAGCCAGGAGAACATTGCAGTGAGAGCCTCCCTTTTTCTGTAATATTCCCTTTTTGTGCTTCACTTTTTTCAGCATGGAATTTAATTGGAAATACATACCCATCTGGTAGCCTGAGATTCTTCCATCTCTATGCAACCTACATCTAGATTATAATTATGCAGGAAGAAATTCAAACTTTTATGTTCCATGTTTCAAAAAAGGTATCCAGGCTGTAAGAGGACTAAGTCTCCCAAGTGTCCGTTTGCATTGAGGAAGCCTGTCCAGAGTGTGCAATTTCTTGTCAAACTATAAAAACTAAATCAGAAATGTGCAAGCAAAAGATTCTAACAGGTATGTAGGCAAACCCTGTCCTCCTTGCAGAATACTAATGCATCAACACACATTGTAAGCTACAGAATAAGAAGGGCAGACTTACTTCAGAGTGGAAGAGGCTTTATTGAAACTGTCACCTTCCATTTTCCTGAGCTCAGTACATGCTGCTTCCCATGTTCTGGCAGAGTGGTCACATAGCTGTGCACACCTGAACTTTCAAATCATGGCTGCAGCTACAAGTGTCCATAATCCTGACCAGAACCTCAGTGACCTCTGCTCTATTTTGTTCATAAATTACCTGTAAAGAGGCTCAAAAGTGCAAAAAATTGGAAGCATGAAATATTACTTTCATAATTTACCCAGATTTTGATACAGCCATGGTTTGGTGTTTCTGACTTTTCATTCACATTTTATGTAATTGTTTTTCTACTTTTTTTGTTTTTCTATTCTGCTTTTTGATTAGATATCTGAAAACAGAGATGATTCAGTTAACCAGCATGAAATCTGTTTTCCCACGGCTAAGACAAAACTTGCACTAACCTTTGTATCAGTGAAATTCTATTCCATCACCTTAAAGAAAAACTATAGCTCTATTCCCTATGGGATGCTAATAATTGCTTACCAAACTAAAAGCCAACAGGAAGAGGTAAGGGATGAAATTTTGGTTCCATCAGGGATTGTGTACCTTTTACTCATACAAAGGTACACACCACACCAGAGCTCAATTCTTTATGCCATACATGACTCATGCTCTCACTTCTGGAAGAACTGTTACACATCCTACTAAGGTCTCAAAAATAGAAAAGCAAAGAGCCTGTAGACCATTTTTTAATGCAGCTCATCAAAGCAATAAGTTATTTCCCAGCTGGATAACACCAGCTGGATAACACTTGGCTAGCCTTAGCAGAACCTCTCATTCTTCAGTCATTTAAGCTTAAAGGGAAAAACATTTTCTTTGTAGAAATAAGCTTATGATCTCTGTTGGAATGAACTCTGGCCCTGGCCATCCTTCCAAAAAACTACTATTTTATCTTTCTTTTTTTTTTTAAGCCAGCAGGAGCTGAGCAGATGGTTTTAAAAATTGCATTTTAATTTCTGTCTATGTGCACACATCTCTTACTTACACATTACATGCTCACATATATTGTGGGAGGCTAAAAACATTGATCCACTGCAATTCCAGTTATCCTGAGTCTAGGCTTGGGACTTGGATCTCTGAGCTGGACTTAGGTAACTACAGATAAAAGCAGACCTGCATCTCCCAAGAATTCAGAACTCAAAATCATCATTGTTTCACACTGGCTGTTATTCCAGTAGAAGCATAAACTCAGGGAATGACTGGATCCTTCTGCATGTGAAAAGACAAACAAGATTTTCCAGTTAGAAGGTTTGCTTGAAACTATGTTACCCATCTTGCTACTCAGCAAACCCCAATTATTATATGTCCTTTTAACTGAGTTTTCTCATATAGCATACTATGAAACTGTTGAGCAGTTGTACCATTTTTTCATCCATCTTTTCACTAATTTCCCCTCTCATCCTGATTTCAGAGCAGTGTCATTGGTTTCAGGCATTTTAACCAATTTTCAAGACATCGTGTTTAAAACATCTCATCACTTAATCACTGTTATTGCAATTAAATTAGCATTTAATTGTCATAGCATTAAACTAGTAACTCATATCTTAATATTACCAATTAAATATAATTTTTTAAAATACTAACATCTTTATGTAGCTAGCTGTTTATTTTTGTCAATTTTTCCCTTATATGCTCTATTTTCCAATCCTCACTTCCTTCCTAGCATTTTCAAATAAGAAACCTAAATTAACTCTTAAATTTTATTGATGGATAAAGCTCATTGAAAATCTAATAAAGTTGAAAGGTAAATAATTTTCATTTTTATTTGCCATATCAAACACTCACAGTATTTACAGTACTCTGGTTTTTAGTGTATTTCAAGCACCACTGCAACAGCAAATATTCTCATTAGAAAGGCCATAGCACACACTGGAGCACTGTTTTGTTTAAATTGGTGTGACAGTGATGCATCTGAATCCTCAGTATTCCACTCTCTTGTATTATTGCAAAATGTCATAGTTAAATTAGACTTTATTTTATTTTAAAAAAATACACTTATCCCTATTTTCTAAGGAGCTCAGTGTGATTATTTTTTTCTATGTGAACAGTAATTGTGCAATTTCTACTATGACATCTAGAGGCTGCTGCTTATTTTCTGTGGTTTCTTGTATGGGCAAGATTTTTGTGGTTTCTTCTGTGAAGAATCAGGATTGCTAATGAGAAGCCACAGGAATTAGATTTCTCAGGGTGAGAGTTCAGCACAATTCTGCTAAGCAGCACTACATTTAGAGCATCAAAAGCAAGAAACATTCCAAAGGGGAAATATGTGGCCAAGTTGGATGTAAAGCTTAACAACACAGACCAAAAATAAAGTGTAAGGATCTCTAAAGTAAAGGTATAAAATTTATATTCCTTTCTGAATACCTCATAAGCAGGTGATCTTAAAAAGAATCCTGAAGGACACAAAATTTCTTAAAGCAGCAGAAAAAAATAACGGCATTGCAAACAGTTGAAGAGACTTTTTTTGTATATTTACAAAAAATACACAAAACTACAGTGGTGGAGAGTAGGAATGATTCCAAACCAGAACACTGTGGATCCTATTTGGTAGAGTTTCAAGCTGTTATGTTGATTACAGACAGTCCAGGACAGCGTAACAAAACAGAAAGTAACAGGTTGCACAGAATGAAAATTCCCTTTGAAACTTCCCTTTGGAGGGAAATTGCTAAGCCCCACAAGCCCAGGGTAAAATGCTATTCAACATCATAAAGAAGGAAGTAAATGTTGTGATCATATACTTTCCTGATCCTACTAACCTACCTGTGCAGTGAAAGGATGATGGGGAGATAAAATGATGTTAGCTGAAGCTTAATAAAGGAAAACTCAAAAGTGACACATACCAAGAACCACCCTCCCTTTCTCCCCAATTTTAAGTATATATTTTGGGGGACCTGAACTAGGTCATAAAACTGAAGAAAAAAATATACTTGATATATTTTGAGATACTGTAGAATTCTATGAAAATACCTCTCAGTGGTAAACAATGGCCAAAACCCCCAATGTTAGAATTCTCTAGAAATACACGTGTTTGCATTATGAAAAATAGGAATTAACCAGAAAATATCATTATTACACAATCTTCTGACCCCCTCATCTCATAAAGGTTATATACAGAAGCCATTAAAAAGGACTGAGAAACCTGTATAACTTCTACTCAGGAAAAACTGGACAAACTTTGGATTCTTCTTTCTATAAAAAGGGAAAATTAAATGGTCATGTCACAGCAGTCTAAAACAACTTTAAACATATGAGGAACAGCTATTAAAAACATTTTCATAAAAAGATTAACAAGAAGCAAGCGAAGCTCAAGGATGCCAGGTTCAAAAAACAAACAAACACAAGGTGAGTCTGCAGAAATACTTTTTGGCTGGTACATTTATTTACCTGGGTTCAAAAAGCAAAGGGTTTTTATCACCATTAATGATTCCAATAACAACCAGCTATATATTATGGCTCTGGAAGTCCTTGAGACAGTTTGCTGGAAAGCAGTATTGCCCCATCTTGGAGAAGCTGATGGCTTAGCTGGATATTTATTCTGATAAATTTCTTAGTCCCTCTTTAGGGAAAGGAATGGAAGAAGGGGAACCATACCCAGAATTTCAAACTCATTTGCTTACACCAATTACAATAATTTCCAAGGTTTAACTATGCACTTTGCATTACATCACTATCAGTGAGACAGAAAAGAATTACATCTCATTTACATATATAATTAGATAGTTCATGTGTCAATGAACAAAAAAAAAAGATCCCAATCAAATTTCTACAATCACATCAAAAAACGCTACTCCTCTTTAATCAGTGTTTTGAATCAGGCAGCAAGATTTTATCAGTGTGATCCCACAGGGCACTACTTCAGCTGAGCAAACAGACCTGTTTAAACAGTCCCCTTTCAGAAATGCTTCCTTCAAGCATCTTTAAAATCTTCCTGCTAATATCTCAAGAACCATGCATTCTTCATTATCTTCACAGAGGTAAGAATAACTCATTTGAGTTTACCTCAGCCCTCAGTTTTTCTTAAGCATCTTTCCTCCTTTGCTTGGTGGAGGCATCTTCAACCTGTTTCACCCCAAAGTTCATTACCAAACATTACCATTATTGCTAAGACAAAGAATCACCAGTGGACTCCAAACCAACATCATCAGGATGTTTGTACCTCAGATTTATGTACTGTTTGCTGGCAAATTACAGTTTGAGATCTGTTTTCATAAATGGGCTCTATTTTTATTTAAGGTTCACAATATTAGAGGTCTTGGATTTTTAGCTGAGTCTCTCATCTGACTCATTTTTTGTCCTCTTTCAGATATTCTGACTCCCAGGGTTAAGTCTTCCAACCCTTTTTGCAGTCCTTTCAATTCAGCTCTTTGTCTTCTGGATTTAATTTCCTTGTTAGCTCCACCATCCATTTCCCTTATGCAGTTACTTTCCTACATTGCTTGTCCATATTTTCTTTCTCTGTGTTGTTTTCTCCTCTTTCACATCTTCTGACTCCTAGGTTAGTCTTCTAACCCTTTTTGCAGTCCTTTCAATTTCAGCTCTTTCTCTTCTGGATTTAATTTCCTTGTTAGCTCCACCATCCATTTCCCTTATGCAGTTAGTTTCCTACATTGCTTCTCCATATTTTTTCCCCTGTGCTGTGCTCAGCCGTTTTCAGATGCCAATGAGAGGCTCTTTAATTGCTAAGTCAATACTGTCACCATGAAGACAGGAAGTACACAGGTTTCATGAAACTCCTTGACTTTGTTTGGTGCACATCTGCTTTTTCATCCCTTTTCTGTCACACCTGGGAGTTGTCCCCACTCTCCTTCAGCAGCACATTACCTCAAACCTGCTCCATTATTTCCAAAGCATCAGGGTGTATGTAGGAATACTTTCCCCCTGCTTTTTCACACTAAATCTAACACAGATTCTGTTTCAGTGCCTTGCCTCAGTGCAATAATCACCTCCATGACTACTGAACTCTTTTCTCCTTATTCCCACTGACCAACTTGACCACTTCTTCCTTTTTCCTTGCATTTCTGTCTGGCTGAGTTTTTGCTTTTAGAGAATCCAAAACAAAAAACCCAAAATCAAACCACAAACAAACACATTTTCTGCCTAGGTCATGTTCCTTCCCTCCCAGAGAAGTACATCTCTTGTGGTCTCTGGGAGGCAGCATTCCTCTCTGGCAAAACTGCATAAAGCAGCACTAAAGTTAAAATTCAGATTTCTTTCCAGAAGTTGATTCCTATAGGCATGAATAATGTAAATATTACAGCTAAGCCTGAGACACAAGAGTCAAACAATCTACTACTGAATCTACTAGTCCTATCAGAACAACAATAATGTTTAAAAATTATTACAATGTTTTCCTTTCCTTAGAACAGATCTGTCTGTCCTTTAGTTTGAAAGCAGTGTTTGAACAGGGCAGGGAACAGAAAAAAACAATAAAACATGGGATTGCTCAACTGAAAATTTTAATGTGTCTACATACTTCTGTATAATTCTGGTTGATTTATCCAGATCATCACCGGGTGGTTGTATTAAACTGTGCATAAAACTCCTCTGTTGGAATATTTGAATACTCTTCCTCTTTAAGATAAATGTTCCTAGAAATGAGTAAAAATTTTTAAAAGCCATTAGTAATTTTTGTTATTATTCAGAAGTAGCCTGAGAAATCTAAAAACTATATCATGCATTAACACCCATAAATGTTCATAAATTATTAGAAATGGAATTTAATGTAACTAAAACTTGTTCTGCAAAATTTATGCCACATCTCAATATAGAAAAATTGGTTTTTTGGTTCCTGAAATATCCTTCCAGAAATCTCAAGAGTAAAAAAGCCTGAATTAACACAATCCCAAACTTTTGTTTTCATAATAAGAAGGCATCATGTACTGGAAATGAAATTCATTTGCAAAAGGTATATATGAACCTGAGACTGGCTCAGTTGGTCAGAGCATGGTGCTAATAATGCAAAGGTCAAGGGTTCATTCCCCATATGAGACATTCATTTAAGAGCTGGACTTGATGATCATTTTAGGTCCCTTCCAACTCTGACTATTATGTGCTTCTGTATTCATGCACAAAAAAAAAAAAAAAATCCAAAAAACAAAACTGGAAAAATAGAACACTAAATCATTATGTTTGTTTTTCTTGTCCTGCATGTATTATCTTTCTCCTTCCCCATAAGAGCAGACACAAGAACTGCCCTCCAAGACACATTCAGTGGTTAGTTAAAGAATCATCTAGGTCTGTCATACATAATGGAAATGCTGTTAGTGTTGCTAGCTTAACCCTGAGCTATCAGAAACTGGCAGCTCTACTGGCAGTTCATCCTTTTTAGTTTCAGATATATTAAAGAAGCATGTAATGGTTTTTCACCTTATAATATGATTTTCTGCATAGCTAATTATATTTATTCACTATTTTGCCATCTATATAAACAGTCTGTTGTCAGTGGAATGCTTTTAAGAATTACAGATTCATGTCAATCGGTAACACTCAAAACCTACTCTCTGAGGTTTGATTAAAGAATAGTGGAAAACACACTTCAGGTGAATCGTTGAGTTTTTTTAAAGCATGAACTTGTAACGAAAAAAATCACAAACAGAACAAGTCAAAAGAGCTCTTTGAAAGCCGAGCTATTGGGTTAATAATGATGAAGAGCTTTTTTCATTTGAACAGTGCTGCTTTGGTACTTACTTTGCTCTTTGCTCCTGAGAGAGCCCTGCATTGACAGCATCCAGGTCTCGGCGCTGCACCTGGTCCTGGCGCTGCTGGTGCCGCTCCCAGAGCAGCTGGGTCCTGGCAGCCTGCACGCGCTGCCTGTCCCACTCCGCATCCCTCCGGCGCTCCTGCTCTCTGGCTCTCTGCAGCAGGGAGAAAAAGGCTTCATTTTCTCTGTCCAAGATGGAACTCTGTAGATAAAGTCTCATGGGTAAGTTTATCAAAACCTTGCTTGCCTTTATTGAGCACTAGGGGCAGCATATGAATGGGGAGAAGGGAGCAAGGATTTCTAAACCACACAGAAGCAAGATACGGCAAAAGAAAGAGCTATTCTTTTCTCTCTGGAAAACCCCAGAGCAGCAACAGATTTTTTTTTTCTCTCTGTAAAACCTCAGAGCAGCAAAAGATTGTTTTTTAATTATTGTTAGCAAGAGTTGAAATTTCTTGAAGCAAGAAGTGCATAGACATCAGTATGGCTTACAATATGGCCAACTAAAATAGGGGAGCCACGAACACCACATGAGTAGAAACTTTTTTTCCCTCTGCCTCACTTCTTGTCTGACACCCCACTGAACAGAAACAAAAAAACAGGCCTGCAAAAAACTTACTTTTCTTGGCTGTACTCATTTTCAGCCAGCCTAATGACTTGAATGGGTTCATTTCAGAGTAATAGGAAAGGCAGGGAAATAACAATTCTACCTTCAGCTTTAATAACAGTACTAGGTAAAATATAGTATAGCCTACGGTGTTGTAAGGACTAAAATATAAAATCAAACACTATTCCTTAGCTGTCATAAATGCAGCCTATGCACAAGGGAGGCAAGTCACTTCTATTCCACAATATCTAGGCCTGAACACTCTTGACTTCATAGGAGCCTAGATGTCTTCATTTTAACTGCCTGCTTCTATACACCTCTAGAAGCAGGTTACCATTGAAATTCTATTTTATAGCATGGCCTCATAGTTGTGTGGGATGGTAGAAATGAAACTCCATCACATTCTTACATTCATGAACTTTTAGGCTTCTGAAATATGCACGAGCAAGGTCACTGGGCCTGATCTATGTGCCTTGCTTGGGCACCCTTGAGCATGAGAATACTGCTTTGGCCTGCCCTGCTTTCACCTTCAGCTCCTGGATCTTCATCCCCTATGGAGCAGCCTTGCAGGCATCTTGTGCACTCTCAGGTCACCATGAAGCCTGGGTCTTGGGCTGGGTCTTTGCTGCTCAGCTGGACCATCATGGACCATGCCCTAAGATCTCCTTGGCTCTGGGCTCCTTAGCAACCTTCCTCCCAGTCCAACTCCAGGGCTCCAGCCTACTCCATGACATCTCCCAGGTGCTTCAGAGGTACTATGTTCAGTTATACTGATTAAAGTTTGGGTAAAATCCAGATCAATGGAAAACACAGCCTCATATTGACATGTCCAGGGCAAACAACGGCATTTTTATTTTGCAAACATTGTCTATAGTATTATTACAACCAAAAAAACCAAAAATACATGAAAATGCATGTGAGCTGAAATACCTGTTTCTCCAGAACTTGTTCCTTTTGGAACTCACGAATTGCCATCAGCTGCTCCTGGTTCATCCCCTTCCATCGATCCACCAGCACACCCCCAGGACCGATTGCTTGGTCTGGGTTTTCAGAAAGGAAATCTCCTCGAAGCAGGCAGGTTATTTCATACATATCGTCTTTCATTTTCTGAGCCTTTTCCAATTCATTTTTGTGATCTAGTTCAGCAACCTAAATTCAATGGAAAGAGAGAAGTGATGTTTTTTCCAAGAAAAATATGAACTAAGGGGTGAAAAAATGTTAACGCATCATAAGAGATGATTTCCAACCTGCATACAGTTGTCAAAAGCATCACCTACAAAAAGTGATCATTGTCTTATTGGCCAAGATCAAAACCCTAATATCAAACAGTTCTTTAATGCTGTCATATCACATATAGCAAGTAAACTGGGGAAAAATAACTTTGTTTTATAAGAAAACACAGAATTAAATAAAAAATAATTCCACATTTATCCTCAAGTAAATGACGAGTATATATTTGGCAGACAAACACAATATGGAAGAAATTTCAATAAACATTTACAATCTCGAATCACTAGACTTGATTTATGTATCACACACTGAATCTAGGTGAAAAGCATGGGTAAGCCCTCAAAACAAAGACAGATGTCCAATAAAGGTCTGAGGATGCAGCCCTGATTCTCTTTGCTGATACAAAATGCAAACCTGAATCATATTACATGAATGTATCTGAAATACTGGAGATCACAGTATGCATTTGCTATGGAAATCACTGTTTCTAATGTTCATGACAAAGCACAGTCTCCTACTCAAAGGAAATTTTCCCTTTACAATACTCCAGAAATAAAATACAATGATCTTACTGAACATATTTACCTTTCAAAGAAGAATGAGACTAAATAAACTAATTTGAAGAAGAATGATAATGCTATGCATCTTTCATTTCTAATACTGTCTCATTCTTCTGTAATGCATAAACTAAACTATCTGGAACAATGCCTGGCTCCAGCATCCAGTGGACAGAGAAAAACCTTCTGCTTGCTAGGGCACACAGAGCACAGGGGATGGAACAGCCTTGGAAGTCAGGTGACAAGAAACCCCCATTGAAAACATGACTTCTTATTTTGATTTTGTGCATCCTATTTTCCTTCTCTGTCACCACATTTTCTAAAAAAATAACAAACCAACTAAGTATTAATTTACCTGGATTTTATTGAAATTTTTAGTAGCTGTACAAACAGCACGCCTGCTTTCCTCTTCTTTTCTTTGTTCTTCCATAATCTTTCGGTCAAGTTCAATCCTAAACTTGTCATAAAGATCATCTAAATTAGATTCAAATAAAACACAGTCAATATTCATGGATTTGATGTGCCATATGAGTTAACCAGGGGAAGAGACAGGGGGGAGTTACAGATACAGCAAGCTGAAAAACTATTTCCAACTATTTTCCAAATCCTACCATCAAAGCTGTCCATCTTGGGATTTCAGGTGATTAACTAATCAGTTTAATATGTAATATGCATTGTATTAATATATAGTATGTACAGTTTAATATGTATTTATGTTGTCTAAACACTTAGTGTTAAAATGAAAGAAGTATGTTAAGTACTACAGAAAATAATGTTTCATGACAAGCTGGGAAAGAAAAATCTGTGTTATTTTTTTTTATGCCTGATGAAGTTTGGCCTGATGAAGCAAGCATACCAACTGGAGGCACAAACTAGAAATGAAACCTGGGTGACATTAAAATCACATGTTATGAAACAGAGACTTCCTAAGAGAAACAGTGGATACATTGAAGCCTATAAAGTAAAAACTGGTCTAGTATTTCAAAGTTAAATATACAATACCATATTTTCATCAGATACACCACAACTTCAGAAAAAGAAGATTAAAACTACATTATCTTTTTTGTTACCTGCCAATTTTTGGTCAGCTAATGCATTTTTTAAGTCTTTCTGTTGCTGAAGAGACCACTCCCTTATTTGCTCCTTTTGAAACTTCATCCTCTGATCATGGTTTAAGTCTTCACCCACAAACTTCTGCATGCCAGAGACAGTACAGCGAGGATCATCATCTGAGACTCGAGCAGGTCTGTCTTTCTTTAGGGCTTGTGGATCATTCAGGTCAAATTCACGTCTTGTTTCTGGCCCCTGAAAATTCTTATGGAATTCAGTTAGAGCCCTATTGATGTCTCTGATTTCATTTTTCTGGCGTTCTTCTAGCAGACACATGAGCTTGTCATTTTTCTTCATGTGATGAGCTAGACAAAAATGAACACAATGAAACCACAAGTCTTAGGGGTCCATGAGTCATTGGACTGCACACATAAGGTGAAAATAAAATTTTTAAGATGAATACACAGAATATAAGTTTTCAAACTCTTATGCATTAGGAGAGTATTTGATCCATAAGTACCAGCCCAGCAAACACTCTAATGTTAGTAATATTAACTTTTGAAATATTTTCAGCTTTTTAGGTATAAATTATTTTATTAATGTAAGAATGAAATATGTGCATGTGAAACAAATACAATAATAAGTACCAGAATTATGAGGTTTCATTTGGTGAAAACCTGCTACATAAGAAATGTACAGTAAACCAGTTGATCCCACTTACTTTTAGTTTACAGCTAAAGCTGAAATACATTGTTGCTTGCCAGGAAGCAAACCAAAATTGTCCTGCAACTGCAAGGAATATAGGTAGCTCTTCCATAGTTCCAATGATTTTTCTAACCATAGCACTAAAATCATTGGCTGGTATCAAATTTTGAACAGCTTAAGAGCTCCTGCCCATTTAATTGGGACTACATAAATTCCAGCATTTTTAAGAAAAACATACAACAAAACTCCCGCCCAACTAGCCATTTTAGTTATTTAAAATAATTTGCTAGAAAATATAATTTCCTCTTTTGCCAGACTCCACACTGCTGCTGGTAGTTTCCCAAGAGTCAGACCCTGACAGGTGTATTTTCCAGCCAGGAAAATCACAAGCAACTGTAGTAGAACACAGCATGGAAGTGGCACCTCCTTTTTAGCTCCTCTTGAGGCACACAGAGAGCTCAGGCTGTGGGACCCTTTCATCTGATAGCCCAGGAAAGCATCCCAGGCAGGGAAGACCACAGGGCACAGCATGAAAAATTTGTGTGGCTGCAAGTTCTGATTCAGCAATGGCTCCTCTTATCACCTTACTGTACATGACTCATGCTTCCAGCAATAACAGCCCAGAGAGGATTCCACAGAATCCATATATTCTATGGAAGAATGGCTAGACAAAAGATGAGCTCACTCTTCATAAAAGCAACTAAAACAGGTCAGCCACTACTATACTCAAAAGGTATACTTACCACTTAAAATGGTAAGTAATTATTTTTTTTTAATCCTGTTGCATACTCAGGTTTTTAAATGATGCTATTCATCAATACCTTTTAAAAGAAAACACTGAAAATTCTGGCCTATCAGGCAATGTATCCCAGTTTAATCATGTCAATAGAAATCTTAAGCTAACAAGGAGAATACATAGTGTGCCAATGTAGATGTATGAACATAAATAGGACATAAATTGGATGACTGAATTTAGAGAATATATGAAGGGATAAAAGAAAGCAAGAAATGGATTAAAACATTTCGCTTTTCACAGAAACATCACAGTGTCTAGGAATTTACCAAATCTTTCATGCTCTGCTTTTTCAGCTGCTTCTTGAATTTTCCTTTCCTTGACCTGTGCATCCAATGCATCTTTATCAATCTATTAAAATAAAAAAAAAAGCAGCTCTTTAGGAGAACAATTAAAACATTGTCAATCTACATTGACTCACAGTTGTACAAGATAGATATAACCCCACTAGCAACAGAATTTATACACATTACTAATGTAGGTAAAACAACATCCAGAAACAGAAATATTCTTGTTTGTTTGCTTTGTTTTAATAATGGTAGGAATGTTCTTGCACCTGATCAGATGAAAACACCACATTTACATGATACATAGAGCTATAAATATTTTCAGCTGCATTACATAGAATATGTTTCCCCCATTACAGCTGGCAATTTTATTTTATTGTTCTGCTTTCATTTATAAAACAGATAAGTATTTTAACAGTAAAGATGACAGAAAGTTTTAATAGTTCATATTTGAAAAAAATACAAAGGGTTCACTATAAGAAAGGAATGGAAATGTTTCCTGTCTTATCAGAGAGAATCACATGGTTGCCAAAATGCAGTACAGGATACAGGATCTGTGATGAGCTGCCAGATATGGAACAGAACATCCACATGCATGGCAAGTGGGACCTGAGCAAAGGATAATACAGGTCACATCATCAAATGGGAGCAGACACCTCCATTTTGGGCAAAAGAATGTGGCCCCACATTTGTTAGCAGATTGTGGCAAATTAATGGGCAGAAACATGGATTTTACTCTTTTTTTTTTTTTTTTTTTTTTTTTTTTTTTTTTACTGATGAGCCACTTAATGTCCTTAAAAATTTTGTCAAAAATACAATGACAGATCTTCAGGAATCTGGTAAAAAATTTTAACAGACTTTGTCTAAAACCTATTCAGATGAAAAGAGAAACAGATGACAGCTGAAAATACACATGGTTAATGCTGTAAAGGACAATTGACAACAGCCATCAGCAAAGAGCTAAGTTTGTAAGCAAGGCTGAAACCATCAAGAATTCTATCCTCCAAAAACAATGGTGTTGTGGACACTAAATATCAACTCTTCCAGAGGTCTCATTGGGAAAGCCAAGCTGACAGTATAACTACAGGAAATACTGCTAAGAGAAATTCAATATAAGTTCTTAGAGTGGCAATAATAGAGGCAGGTCAGTGTATCCACTTGTGTTACACTGTTGGCTCTGACCTCTCCAAAACACTTTCACTCGACCCAAAAACATCCCTAAAACTGACATTTCCAGTCACATAAAACTATAGGTTTCACTTTTAAGCATTTAAATAAGAAATCTGTGAACAGTTTGAGGCAGCTAATTTCTAAACTCATTCTATTTATATATAAAGTTTACATGTAAATTGAAAGTAATTTTTCATTTGGATTACACATCTGAACTCTTCAGAAAAATCAGTGATATACTAGGATAGATTCTTCAAGCTGTAAGTGAAGAGGGCATTATCTTATTTTTACATTACTCAGATAACAAAACAGATACAGAAGTAAAAGTAATAATAAAGCTAGTAATAATCAAGGAAAAAATACAAAATCTGAGTTCCCATTCTGCTGTCCAGTATATTACCTCCATGTTCTTAAAATATTCAAATCCTGCTTTAGGATTTCTGGTTTCTAAGTCAAATATTGTCTTGATTTTTAAATTTTCTCAGTGACTGCCACTCAGGTTAAGTGGTCAGAGAACTGAAGCAAAGAATCTTAAAACCACACAGAAATACCGATATAGAATAGCTCTGTATGGATTTCCTAGCTCTTTATGGTTTAGACCTGGCCTTAATTCAAACCATAAGAACAGTCCCTTCAGTCAGCATTCTTGTTCAGGTACATTGAATGATGTTAAATCAAAATAAGCTGCTAATCAAAATTCTTCAGATGAACTCTTCTTCATTTTAGATGTTTGTCTAATGTAAACAGATCTATCAAAACCTGCCCAAGTCGGTTCTACAAAATAAGGCAATTTTACAAAAGTATTTGGGTAAGACCTTTGGATGGTGTACTCCAGTACAGCTCAATAAAATGCACCAGGATATGTTAGTTGTCAGCTATTTCACTAACTGAGAATTTATGGTTTGCAGTTCATTTTTAAGGCTTTAGAAAAGCCACTTTATAGAGAAAGTATGTTTTTCTGATTAAGAAATTTCAAGTATCTTAACCCATATCACAACTGCTAAAAAATGTTATTAGCTGCTTCCACTGAAGTATGTTGTTGGTGAGTGTGGGGATGCTGTACCAGCTGGATAATACACCTGTCGTGATCAGTGAGAACTGCTAATTGCTCTGCAGATACAATGACTCTTGCATTAGAGTGAAAAAAATAAAGTCAAGGCCTTGTCAGAAATAAGGTGAAGATATTTTTCCACTGATTTGAGACATGTTTCTGTACCTAAGAGAAGAGGATCCAATTGACATCTGTTGCAATTTTACCAGTTCAGTGAAGTCACCTCACAGCACTCTTCCCTCCATGCATGCTCACAACATCTTAATGTGGGCCTTTGGACATATCAAGAAGAGATTCAAAATACCATTGCATCCAAAGCCAAATAGGTATAGAGCACATTATTTCCTGACGTTCAGGATGCAAACTGCAGAGTGAACTCTGGAGAAAATCCACTAGCCTGAAGCATTCACATTTACACATCCACACCAAGAAAAATCAGACACAACAATTAATTATATATATATAATCAAGGATGGATCTGTCCTATTCATCTGATGCAAAATGTGGACTAATTGCAGGGCACTTACAGCAGTAAATCTCCCACAGCATCAATTCTAGCAAGGTCCAGGCAGAAAAAGACAGGTAAAAAACAATTACTTGCTTCATCCACATTTCATGAACTGACTCTGGAAGCTTCTGGTTTCCATTTAAGTATTACTACACAGAGATACAACACAGGGCTTGATCCCTCTGCGCTGTCAGGGGACAATGACACCTTGCCCTTCAATCCAGAGCAGTGGGGCACAGGTACACATGAGAAACAATGGCCATAAAGGAAAACACAAGAAGCTTTGCCTCAACAGGAGGAAGAATCTCTTTCTATCGAGGGTGGCAGAGCACTGAACAGCTGCCCAGGGAGGTCACGGATCTTTTCCCCTGAAGACATCCCAAACCCATCTGGGCACGTTCCTGTGTCACCCGCTCTGGGTGACCCTGCCGTGCACGGGGGTTGGAGTGGATGATTTTCAGAGGTCCCTTCCAACCCTAAATATTCTACGATTTCTTTCACCGGTAACTTTAAAAGCGACTCTGAAAGTTGGATCTGGGCCCTCTCTTCCTGCTTGCTCCCCCTCACATACACACACCTGAGGAGGGATCACTGGGTGCCGCTCTGACCGACTCAGCCGCCCCTTCCCTCCCTGAACCCTCCCCGCCTTACGCCGTTCTCTTCAGAACCCCTGGGAACACCGGGGGGACACGGCGCCTTCCCTCCCGTGCTGCCGCCCTCACCCCTATGGTGCGGATCCGTGCGTTGAAGATGCGGCCCCGCCGCAGCAGCTCCCGCCGCCGCCGGCGCTCCAGGGCAGCGGCCTCCTCCAGTTCCCGCTGCGGCCCCAGCCCGCTCATGGCGCCGGAGGGAACACCGGGGCTGGACTGAGAGCGGTGGCCGGGAACAGCGGTGGCGGCCAGCCGGGACACAAGGCGGCCGGTCGCGATGGGAACAGCGGCACGGCGGCGCTGGCTAGGCGGGACACAAGGAGGCCCGTCGCAATGGGAACGGGAGCGGCGCTGGCCAGCCGGGACACAAGGCGGCCCGTCGCAATGGGAACGGGAGCGGCGCTGGCCAGCCGGGACACAAGGCGGCCCGTCGCAATGGCACCGGCCAGCCGGGACACAAGGCAGCCTGTAGCGATGCCACCGGCCAGCCGGGACACAAGGCGGCCGGTGGCGATGGGAACGGGAGCGGTGGCACCGGCCAGTCGGGACACAGGGCGGCCCGTCACGATGGCACCGGCCAGCCGGGACACAAGGCAGCCCGTCACGATGGCACCAGCCAGCCGGGAGACAAGGCGGCCCGTCGCGATGGCACCGGCCAGCCGGGACACAAGGCGGCCGGTGGCGATGGGAACGGGAGCGGCGACTCCCGAGCGTACCGCGGGGCGGAGCCGCCGCACGAGGCGCGCAGGCTGTGAGGGCGGGGCGGGCTCGCCCTTCCTTCCCTTTGAGGCGATAAAATCGTCGAAGAGGGTCGTGGGGTGGGGGTCGTTTTTTTTGTGGGTAAACTAGCTGGTAAAGTATCATCGTCGATTGTTTGAGGGGGTTGAGGTGTGGAGCTCGGCAGCTCCTGAGCCCAGCTCCCCGCGGGGATGGGTTACCTGAAGCTGCTGGTGGTGACAGACTTCAAGTCATGGAGGGGCCAGCAGGTTATCGGGCCCTTCATGAGGTTCAACTGCATCATCGGGCCCAATGGATCAGGTATTGTGGGTGGGTAGGGGGCAGCTGCTCCATGAGCTGCCAACATTGAGGGCTGAGTTTGGTGGAATTTAGCCTTACGGACCTGCTGAAAACCTCCTCATGTGCACCTGAAGGTGTGGCAGTATAAATGAAGCCTAGGAAGCACCTGCTGTATAATTTTTAGCTGAAAGTGTGGGTTTTCTTCAGGATGGAAGGGCAGGAGCAGGCTGCGGGGGAGAAAAGTTCGTGTTGACTTGGTGCATTCTAGCTGAAGCAGAAAGCCTATTTTGCGAACAGCACACCTTGTCTTGGCCATCTCAGCTTACAAAAATCAAATAAAGATGGTTTTATTTTAGTACTCCGGGCTGTACCAGTGGAAACCTGCTTGTTGACGGGAGTCTGTGGGTTTTGCTGCGCTTCCTCCGGGAAGGGGAAGGTGGCTCTGTAAAATGGCGGCTGCTGTGGAGCGGGGCTGACACCGACGACGCTCTGAAGGGGCAGCAGCACCGTGTGATCTCAGAGTGCTGGATATTCTTTGTGAAAAACGCCAGTCACTTGTTTCGAAAATTTTAAAAGTTTAATAGTAATAAAATGTTTATAAAAATAGCAATATAATTAGAGTAAAACTGGTAGTATACTACTATCTTGTCTGGGTCTGTAAGTGGGGTAGCTCCTTTGAGAAGGAAAGGGATAATACCTTGATAGTAAATTCACTTGGAAAGAAGCTGTCTTTGCAGCCATATGGCCACAAATGTTTGTAAAACTACATGATAGCTGTTTTCCACTGTCTCCTCTTTAAAATAATTTCTGATCAATTAATGGCGAACCTGCAGGGTTGCTACCTTAGTTTGTGACTCTTCCTACACTGCACTTTAAAAGCATTTGGTCAGTTAGTCATCACTTAGCAAATTTGTTTAAAATAGTTATATTTTAAATTCTTTTTTGTATAAAAATTTTTAATAACATGGGAATGCTGGAAATACTGCACTAATTTTGGGAAAAAATATGTGTTAATCTGCAGATTGAATGGGAGGTGCTATAAGCTTCCCTGAATAATAAGAGTAGTAAAAAAGGATAAAAAAAGACTGTAGATGAGAACTGTTAGGTATAAGCTTTGGATTGAAACTTACTGTAAAAAAATTCAGGTTGCTATAATGCCAGATAGGCTTATTTTCTGCTGCCAGTGTGTTACATCTTAAAAATGTGTTTATTATGTGCAACAGCTTTTCCTCGATAAAGTCACAAAATCACAGAATGGCTTCAGTGGGAAGGGACCCCCTATGTCATCTAGTTCTAACACTCCATCAAACATTCCACTAGACCAGATTGTTCCAAGTCCCATCCAGCTTGCATTGAGCACTTCCAGGAGTGGGGCATCCACAGCTTCTTTAAGCAACCCATACCGCTATCCCACCACCCTCAGAGAGAAGAATTTCTTCCTAAAAGAATAAAAAAAATACATAATTAGAAATAGAATTTTAAAATAATTTGGTGATTCCCCAGATTCTTTAATTCTTAATAAAATACTTCCATTTATGTCATGTCAAAAATGTCTGCATTTTTTTTTTTTAATTTTTAAGGAAAATCTAACATAATGGATGCTGTTAGCTTTGTGATGTGTGAAAAAACATCAAACTTGCGAGTTAAAAGTGTTCGAGAACTTATCCATGGAGCACATGTTGGAAAACCTGTTTCTTCTACAGCCAGTGTGAAGATTGTGTATTGTGAGGAAGATGGGGAAGAAAAAACATTTTCAAGAGTTATCCGTGGTAGGTTCTAGATTCTACTGCAGGTACTGTCTATTGTGTGATATATAAAGAAATGAAGACCAAAAATACCCAAGTTAGAATTTCAGATGCCCAATATTAGTTCATAGTTGGGCAGATTAGTATAGTCCTTCAGATGGTGATATAAATGAAAAAATAGATTTAATTAGTTAAAAAAATTAAGCAAGTTCTTTGCTCAGTATCCATCTCTAGATATTTCTTTTGGGTCTGTGGGTGATGTAGGCTCTAAGAAATAGGGTCTGACACCTTGCTGCAGGTGTCAGTTCCTTTAGAAAGTACTAAAATTGGAAACTAGAATTTTTAAACAGAAAAAATAAATTACTGAAAGGAATAAAGAAGTAATTGAAACCTATTGTGCTCTCTGAGAAAATTGCTCAGTTAAATTATTCCAACTAGTTTAACTTTTCCAGTGTTTTTTTTTTTTTTTTTTTTTTTTTGTTTAGCCATTTTCAGCAGTATTTTTTTTTCCTTTCCTCCTTCAGGTAGTTGTTCTGAGTTTCTTTTCAATGACAAGTCTGTCAGCCGATCTGCTTACATATCTGAGCTAGAAAAAGTAGGAATTCTTGTCAAGGCCAGGAATTGCCTTATTTTTCAGGTGAGCATTCAAGGTACTTTCAAAGGAAACCAAAAGATTCTTAGGTTATTTCATAGGATACACAGTTAAGTTTTGTCTAGAAATGAGAGCACCCTTAGCCAAGTACAAGGCAACATACTTTTTATTGATTTTAGCAAGAAATACAAGAAATACAATTTATATACCAACCCCATTAAATACATTTAATGGGGTTGGTATATAAATGCATACACTAGTAAGAAAGAGGCTAACGTGGAAGAAGTTGAGTGCTTCTGTTATTCACAATATATATAGAAAAGTATGGGTCTGTATAAATGCTTAGTGTATTTAATTGCAACAGTGCTAGGAAAAAGTAATTTCGTCTTTAAATACTCCTGTTAGTAAAGACACAAGAAAATGTAAAGGATTTTTTTTAACATTGAGGGGTTAAAAATTCTATTCAACTATCAGTTGTCAAGAATTTTATGACATAGGCCTTAAGCTTTTGATGAATAATACATTTCACAAAATCATGTTGCTTAGAATTGCTGACAAAAAATCCTAAGGAAAGAATAGATTTTTCCCTTTTACAGAAACATCTATAGAAATCTGAGTGGCTGGCAAGGTACTCAGATTTTTGACATGAATTTTTCTCCTCATTTTGACATGAATTTTTTCCTTGAGCTTGAATCTAGATGCATTTCCACCAGCTGTGTTGACCATAAATAAATACAAAAGTCAATCTGTACTATATGCTCCTGAATTCGTAAAGCATCAGAATGATCTATGTTGCTGCATAATTTATTTATTTTCAATTTTGGTTTAGGGAACAGTAGAGTCAATTGCCATGAAGAAGCCAAAGGAGAGAACTCAACTTTTTGAACAAATTAGTAATTCATGGGAATATGCTGAAGACTATGAACAAAAGAAGAAGAAAATGCAGCAAGCAGAAGAGGATGCACAGTTTAATTATAACAAGAAAAAGAGTGTGGCAGCAGAACGCAAACAAGCAAGGATAGAAAAAGAGGAGGTAGCTTGAAGTTAATCAGTTTTTTCATGCTAAGTTACCAGATTTTGCATCTCTTGTGAACTTCAGTAGTGTTTGTAATAAGCACAACAAACCAACAAAACAAACCCACAAACTTTTTTTTTTGTTTTAGTCCTGTAGTTTTTTTAGTATGGCATACTGTATAATAATTTAGTATCATTTGAAAAGGTAGAGGGATACATATAATCTAAATAAAAGAAAGTATAGGTTTGCCAGTATATTTAATTAAAAGTATTGACTTCAATATTTGAGTTTTATGATTAGTGACCATTACTGGAATTAGAGCTACTTGTACACCATCACTTTCATCACTTGAAATTAGACTGCTAATGATAGAAAACAGTTTTTATAAACTATACATTAAATTTTAATGTTGGTAGGCAGAGCATTACCAGATGTTAATCAAGGAACTGGATGAAGAAAGGATACAGCTGCAGCTTTTTCAGCTTTATCACAATGAAAAACAAATTAGCTTTCTGAAAAACAATTTGGATGAAAAGAATATGGAGGCTCATATCAAGAAAGAGGCTCTTTCTACAGCAGAAGATTCATTTAAAGTCAAGAAAAAAATGTTTGGGATACTAAACAGGGACCAACAGCATATGGAAAAAGAAATGAAGTAGGTTTTCCAATCAGATTCTGTGATAGTTGAATAAAACATTATCTGCACATGGAATTCCTTGGCAGGTGTGCATTTCCTGGTGAAAATGTGGTTGATAGTCCAGTGCTGTGGAAATCAGTTCCTAGTAATTCACTGAAGTAAAATCCAGAAATTATTTTTACCTCCTATGCCATGCCTAGTTATATTTTTCATTATATAAATACTTGTTTGCTATTAAATTTTCGGAGGTTATGTTTCACTTCTTAATTTACTGTTTTCACTGGATATAAAAAAAATCCTCTGTGGGCATACCCACAGTGTAAACCCTACCCTTACAGTTTAAAACTGATTGTTTGCATATGTGGTCAGCAGTGGGGAGGGAGTGTCTTTTCTGTCTTCCCTCTCTCCCCTTTTCCTGTGGCTTTGCACTTTTGGCTGTGTCTTGTTGGGGTTGGTTGTTTTGGGCTTGTTTCTGGTTTTGTTTTTTAGGACTCTGGAGGCATCACTGATTCAGCAGAGACCCCTCTATATAAAGGCAAAGGAAAACACATCCTACCAAATCAAGAAAGTAGAAATGTCTAAAAGATGTCTGAGGGACAAGGAGAAAGCCTGTGATAAGGAAAAGCAGAACATAAAAGAGCTAGAGATTGAATTGAGTGATATTGAGAAGGCATGGAGAGCATTTGAGGAGAAAACTGCAGAAGAGAGAATGGAGAGAGCAGAAGATATTGAGCTGGGGGAAAGTCAGGTAAACCTGGAGGCCCAAAAGTGCTGTTTACTAGAGAAGTCAAAAATGCTCCTGATTACACAGAAACTGTTATTTCACCAATGTCCTGTGATTTTTAGTGATCTTTTTACCCTTGACCATAAACAAAACCAAAATTCTAAGTTTTATTTAAACACATGGTACACTGTGGGAGGGTAGGACAGAAAATGTTTGTCAGGGTCTCAGGGTGAGTGATTTTTGAGAACTGTTCATCTGAGGTATCAATTAGGGAAAACCAGTGAAGACTTGGTAGTAGACATAACATCTCCTTTGAGAGGGAAAGGGCTACATCCCTGGATAGTAAATTCACTTGGAAAGAAGCTGTCTCTGCAACCATGTGGCCACAAATGTTTGTAAAACTACATGATAGCTGTTTTCCACTGTCTCCTCTTTAAAATAATTTCTGATCAATTAATGGAGAACCTGCAGGGTTGCTACCTTAGTTTGTGAATCTTCCTGCACTGCACTTTAGAGGCATTTGGTCAGTTAGTCATCACTTAGCAGATTTGTTTAAAATAGTTATATTTTAAATTCTTTTTTGTATAAAAATTTTTAATAACATGAGAATGCTGAAAATACTGCACTAATTTTGGGCAAAAACATAGTGTAAATCTTCAGGTTGATTGGGAAGTACTGTAAGCTTCCCTGGATAATAAGAGTAATAAAAATGGATAAAAAAAGACTGTAGGTGAGAACGGTTAGGTGTAAGCTTTGGATTGAAAATTAATGTAAAAAAATTCAGGTTGCTATAATGCAATCAGAAGCTAGGGGAGTCTCCTGGATAATTTTCATAAAATTTAGGTAGGTAAAGTTGCTTGAGGCTGTAACAACATGAGTTTTCTCACTTTCCAAGGAATGAAAATTTCTTTTTTTGTTTCTTTTTGTGCAGTTAGAGCGGTACAAAGAGCTAAAGGAGGTGGCAAGAAAGAAAGTAGCTACACTGGCCCAGCAGCTGGAAAAACTTCGTTGGGAGGATAAAGGAGATCAAGAAAGGCTGAAACTTAATCGCAGGAAGAAAAATGAAATTGAGGTATCTGTGTCAAACTAGAATTAGGTTCTTAGGAGAAAAATGTCTCTCTGGTATAACTGTATATAAACATGTTCATTGGTTTGAGCTAATCAAATCCTCAGCAGAAGAGAGATACATTGGAAGTGCTAACTTAGTTTCCATGTTGCAGCAGGTTTAGCAAAATGGCCTCTAAATTTGTTCAGAAATCATGTGCATGAGCCCACACTGAGGATTTGGGTTTGAAAGCCTTGGCTCTCATATTTTACAAGTACTCTCAACATTGGCTTAACTGTCAGCAGTCTCTGGTTGTGTAAGTGTAGTTTTTCTGAGGTGTCCCACTGCTGTTGTATGTGTGTATGATACTCAAACCCTGCAGAGGTGTATTTTGATCACAGCAACATCTTTGCTGAGATGGTTTTAAGGTCAGTTGTGTGTAAGAATGTGTTGTAGTTGGAAAAATCTCAGTGACCTCTCTTGTCTTGCACTTCATAGGCAGCTTTTTTGTGTGAATACAGTTGCAGTGATTTTGATTTGTGATATCTTTTGTCATTGCAGATCCAAACATGTAAGAATAAAATATGTGCATTTTTCACTCTGGCTTGGTTACCATTCCTGATGGTTGCTTCTGATAGAAGTAAAAAGGGCAGAATGCTATGTGCTGGCATTTCTGGTGTGCTGGAAACCTTGGCCTGTTTTGGGTTTTCTGGCTGTATTTTTTTTTTTAACTCTGCTAACTTGCATTTTTGTCACCTACTAAGAAGTTAGAGAGGCAGGATGCAGTTCTTCAACATTTAGTTACAGAGTCAAGATTTGAGGGAGACTGCTGTTCAGAAAGCTTAAAAATGCATCATATGAGGCTTTACAAGTGATAGAGCTCCAAACACCTAATTCTTGAACATACAAGCTTGCTTCTATGGAAAAGTCTGTATTTTACTCCATGTTTATGAGGATATAATAATAGCGAAGATAATGTTTGTACATCCGTTTTTACTTCATAAAATTTTTTTAAATTACTAGTTACCAGAAAAATGTAGTTGGTATCTAGAAGTGAAATAAATTCCATTGCCTGTGCTTCTAATCTAGCAAGTCCCATTGTGTTGTTGAGAAAAGAATAAGGGTTACTTAAGAGTGCATGAAATATGTATATGCAAACAATGTAGTGGGTGCAAGTTAACTCTCCATCCTTACAACTATTTAAAAAGAAGTCCAGGGATTAAATTAAGGTTTAATAAACTGTGTAGCTAGCAGTATGTTTTTTTTCCTCTCTACTTGCTTCAATTAATGTGTTTTTAATAAATTTGAGTAATTGAAAATTATTTTTTTACCATTGGTGGGGTTTTTTTACTGCAATGTTTTGTGTCAGTTTGGAAACTGTTTCAACTTTTTTGGAAAAAGCTATTGATGTAGGGCCAAGAGTAGCACCTCTTTGTTTCAACACCTATAATTTCCTGGTGCTTTGTTGAAAGGTTGTTTTTTTTTTTTGGTGGTGGTGTCTTGATTCTCTGTGCTGAATAGGTTTTCCCTAAATTGTAGCTGAACATGGAAAATCCCATAATGGCCTTGGTATAATAATTTCCCCATGTCATTTGTTCAGGTGTAGCTTGGCACCTACTGTTGCAGAAGAGATGCTGTCACTTCACCATGAAATAGCAATAAAGAAGAAAAGATCTATCTCAGTACTTGTTCTTAACGTAGACCTGTATCTTAAAAACTTAAAACTGTCATTTTGCTCTGATTTATTTTTAACACATTCTATTTGTGACTGCATAGGAGACCATCAAACAGACTGTGGAACAGGTAGAAGAGCATGAAAAGCGCATAGAGAAGTTGGAAGAATATGCTAAAGTATGCATGTATGTGTAAAAAAAATAAAAGCTAACTGGATTTCTTGGGTGTTAATCATTTTCAAAACATAGCAGGTTTCTATTTCCTTCTAATTATTTTCTTTGAAATTTTAATAAGAACTAGAATTCTTACTAATTTTACTTAATATTTCAGTCACTTTGGCTGTCAAAATAAAGTAGGAAGTATGATGACTAATCCATATTTTGTTTGAATCAGTTCTATAGGTATAAGTTCTCACAATTTATGGTACTGTGGGTATGGGGCTATTATTGGACAAATTCTGAGCAAGAAAACAGGAGAATTTTGTAGTTGTGCTGTTCTAGAAAGCATTAATATTTACATTGTGTATTAGCACACCTTGGTTCTTGTCTCCTGGGTCTTGTCTTCTGCCTGCTATTTACTGCTTGTGAAGTTAGGTGACTTCAGAATGACCTTCATTTATACTGAAAGGGTGTCTAAATGAAAATGTGAGTTGTTTTTTATTTTTGCTTCTGTTCAAAGTGGATCACTAACAGAAAAAAAGCAGCAGGAGGAAGCGCTGGCTAAGGAAATTGAGAATGCAACAATCCGAATGGCTGAAGTGAACGAGGACTTGAACAAAATAGTTGGTGAGCTGCAGAATGCCAAGATTGATTACCATGAAGGGAGGCGTGAGCAGATGAGAGCAGAGATCCTGGAAAGTCTAAAAAGGCTCTATCCAGATTCTGTGGTAATGGAATGGCCTCATTTAAGTGCTTTATTTTAGAGTTAAGACTTAAAAGTTCTGCAGCAGGCTGAGTAAGCAGCTGGAGTAAATTGGACAGTCTGGAATATCTTTCTAACTTTTGTTCTTGCTTGAGTGTATAGTATTAATATTAACTAATACTTCTCTGTGTTTTCATCTTCAGTTTGGAAGATTGCTTGACCTGTGTCAGCCTATTCATAAAAAATACCAGCTTGCTGTTACCAAGGTATTCAGCAAATACATGACTGCTATTGTTGTTGCCACTGAAAAAATAGCAAGAGATTGCATTCGGTTCCTAAAACAGGAACGAGCTGAACCTGAAACTTTTCTTGCTTTGGATTACCTTGATGTAAGTATGTTTTTCCTTCTCCTGTCATCAGCAAGTTACTACACTTTTAAGTCTTGATACTGGCTCATTTTGAACTGTCTTGTTTATTCTCCATGCATTGGTGTCCTTTGATTTGATGCATAGCTTATACAATTATATCTTATGCCATCATAAGCAGCAATGCAATAGGTTATGCAGGTTGAAGGACAGTGGTGTACAGAGAAAATAAACCTCAGATCTGTTTTTAGTCTTGCAGTGACTGAGCTCCTTGTTGTGTTGATCTGTACATCCTGTCCCCAGACTACTCAGATTTGGACATGCTTTGCTTTAACAACACTGCTTGTTTGCCTTACAGGTTAAACCAATTAACGAGAAGCTAAGGGAGATAAAAGAAGCTAAAATGATGGTGGATGTTGTACAAACCCAATTTGCTCCACTGAAAAAAGTGATTCAGTTTGTGAGTGGGAATGCCTTGATCTGTGAAACCATTAAGGAAGCAAAACACATTGCATTTGATGGACCAGTGAGGCTGAAAGTGAGAAGCCAAAGTTTATTGCATACATTTACCATTGCAGTTATGTATTGGATGCCATTAAATAATTCTTCTGTAAACATGCTGGAGTACTGCAGATAAACACAGAGCTGGTACTCTAATCCCGCAGAAACAAATCACTAGATACTTCACTTGGCTGATTTTGCCTCTGACAGTAAGTTGAAGTGGTTTTCTGGAAAAAGGAGGCAAATGAAAGGATAATTAGTGTCCAAATATGAGTGTTGGTGTAGTCCTTGTTATGAGGAGTAGGAGGAATGGATAATTATGCTTCTTAAACTGTCTTATTTAAAAACACAAACTTTATCTTATAAAATACTTTAAAATACCTGCCAGAATATCTTGGTTGTAGATATGGATTATATTAAGGGCTGCAAGCTTCTCTGTCACTTTCTGCAGTTCTTTCTTCATATTCCTGTCTCTATTGCTGCAGACATTATTTCATTCACTTAATAAACCTTCTAAAATTTTGATTAAGAGAGTTTTAAGTTGAAGGTGAGTGTGAAGTCATTTTTACTTGAAATAAAGTCACAAACACCCATGTTCTTTACACAAATGTACATTTCACAAGCTGTTTGCCTTTATTCTGTTACCATGTTGCTTGGTCTCTTCTACCAAGCTTAAAAGGTCTGTTCTACACTTTTTAAGTGCAAGTGTATACACAAGGGGCTATATGCAAGGAAATGATAGTTTCATTTTATGTTCTGATCAGCTGTTATAATACCAAAATGTGATTACTTCTAAGAAGGAACAGACTTCTATTTGATTCAAATGCCTCATGTTAGCAGGTTTGAAAGAGAAAAGAAAAATTTGAGTCCAACTCAAATGTGATTGCTACTTGTTTTACCACCATATCTTGGGCACTAGTGCATGGGATACTTTGGCTGGGTTTTTTTGAGATTTATTTGGATATAACTTGTTTTCTTCCAGACAGTGTCTCTTGATGGAACTTTATTTTTGAAATCTGGAGTGATTTCTGGAGGATCAAGTGATTTAAGATTTAAAGCTAGATGTTGGGATGAGAAAGAAATGAATAAAATGAAAGAAAGAAGAGATAGCTTGATTACTGAGTTAAAGGTAGGTCTCTTAAAAGCACTTAACTGCAGAAGTCATGCTGTGTCTAACTTAATTCACCTCTGGGAAGGTGATTTTCTAAAAGTATAATTTTTAAAGCTTCTGGAAGATGCAGACAGGACATAATAGCTGTTCACCCTCTTCCAGTTAATAATGAACTCTGCATCTCAGTTCTTGGCTGTGGTTCTCAGCTCACAGGCAGAAATACAGGACAACACTGTTGGTCCAAGCTCCCTCCTGGAAAACATTAAGAGTACCTGAAGACTTGTAATGAAAATGACAATATGGTTGTGTAAACATGGGAATGTTGGCATGAACCAAAACATGCCAGTGTAAAATGATTTGTCATACCTTTAGTTGGCTTTTTTAAAGAGGAATGGAGTTGTAATTTAATCTGCAAGTGGATACTCTCTTGGGAGAAATAAATCCATTATGATATTAATATTGCATATGACCTGTGCTATCAGCCTTTACCTTGAACGAGGCCTAGGTCAGTGGGGCTAGCTTTAACATCTGAAAAACAAGTAATTTTCACAGTTCATCTTTTGTTTTTCTCCCACCACAACACTTTCCAGGACTTGATGAGGATCAGACGGAAGGAGGCTGACCTGAAGCAGCTGCGTGCTCAGTGCCAAGGAACTCAGACACGACTTAAATATTCACAGAGTGAATTGGACATCATTAAAAAAAAACATCTTGCTAATCTCTTCATGGTATAATATTAAATCTTTATCATTTTCATGTTTGATAATCGTTTTAACTGCAGTTACTGATCGAGTAATGCTACTTCCTTACATAGTATTTAAAGTCAGTTAAAGTTTTACATACAACAGTTTCAGCTGAGGAATTGATAAAATATAAAAAACAAAGATTGCAAAGTACTTCACATGAGGCTTTTTCTATTGTGGTTTAAAACTTGGGTTTCTGGTAAGCTTGGTTTATCATCTAGTAACCTTCAGAAATCTGTAAGTCAAAGTGCACTTTATGAGGTACTTAGTTTACTTTTCCACTTGTTAAAACTATAATTGTTACATGCAAATTGGCACTAATAGTGGCTAAGTGGCTTTTGAGAAGAAAATATTTAATGTTTTTAATTAGAAAAAAACCCAGTTAACCTGGAACAGAGCTGTCCCTTAATTTCTAGAAAGTTGATCTTCCTGTTGAGAAAAATCATTGTCTTTTTCCTCTCTATCTAGGAAAAATCAAAACTGGAAAGTGAACTGGTAAATATTGAAGCTCAGCGTGATATGCTGAATGAAGGAATAGTACAAAGAAAAGAAAAAATAGAAGAGTTTCAGAAGAAAATTAACAAGGTAATGCCTTCTGTCAGAGCTTTTAGAGCTCATGCTATCAGGCTACAGAAGCTTAAGTTTTACTGATGTAGACACTTTGGCCATCTCATCCCTTGGTTTCCCTGTAATTTCCCAATCTGCCAGTGGTCCCTAGAGCAGTTCATACAGACAGTGGACAGATTGCAGAGCAGGATTGTGATGAAGAGACTAAAGGCATTCAGGGAAGGGAATGTTAGTAAAGCATAATGTGATGCCAAGAGGAGTTTCTTGCTGGGTTCTGCTGGAGTAGGCAGCAATTGACCTCTTGGGGAAATAGGCACCTCATCCCTACCTGTGTTTTGAAGCTGCCTTTGCTGCTACTCTTGTCAAACCAAGAAATCTGTTATAAGCTGTGGAAAAATGGTACTGCAGTTTTATCTGGGAAATACAGAGCCCAGGACTTAGATGCTGGTGTAAATGAATATTGTTGGAGAAAGAGACATTCCTCACCACTGTCTGCAATAACTCAGGCTGTATCTTATATCTGTAATTTAGTTCCTGGCTTCTGACCCATTCTCATCAGTCAGTCTGGGATTAATCCATGACTGGAATTCTACATGTAAGAACAAGCCAGAATTGCTGCCTGTTCTGTGTCTTGCTGGGGGTGCAGGCATGAGGGAGTGCAGATGTCTGTCATCTGCAAACACTGAGGAACTCATTGATGGTTAACTGTGTAAGAATTCCAGATACAGGAACTTCTTTTGCTTGTTCTGAAAAAAGCAAAAACGTAGATTTGGATCCAATCATCAGTTTCCAATGAGTAGTGTGACTTGGATAGTGTAACTTGGTTTGTAGTATTTGATACCTGGCTAAAAATCCTAAACAATACCAAAACAATATAAATAATATCAGGCTTTGACCTGTAGAGTTCTCTTAAAATTTTGTCCAGTCCATTGGGTTTCCTTTTAAATAGGAATTTATAGGAATGGACTGTTGTTATTTCTTCCTTCAGTCCAGTCATATACACTGTACCTAGTATTCACCTGCTTAAATTGTAAAAAAAAAAAAAAAAAAAATTAGAATTTATTTTGACTGATGCTTTTGTTAATATATGCTGTATAATTAGGAAATGAGCTATTCTGTGACAGAGTTTTTGTTATGACTTTTCTATAAACAGAGCATAGTAGTTAATATTGATGGATCTCTTGAAAGGATTCAAATAAAGAACTGAATTACAACTCCAAGAAACTTAGTGTATCTGATTAGTGTCCTGTCTAGCTTTCTCTTCTTCAGCTGCCTGGGAATAACAGGTAAAAGCAGGGAAGCTGGTTCCACTGTGATGACTTCTGTCTTCAGAATGACCAGCTGCTGTCTAGAAGAGCATTGGAGTTACACTTGGTAGATCACAAATGCCTTATGTCTGTCATTTAAAGTGAAAGTGTTATTTGAAAATCTCAAGTACAAATTTGAAAATCTCAAGTACAAATTAATTTTCAGTAGTTGTTAGCTGTTTTCTTGAAGTACCTTAAAAATCTAGCCTGTAGCATGAAGTGATTGAGTATTTTACATCTGTGAGTTTCAAAATAGCATAATCATTTTTTGTTCCATTTCTCTGTCTTTGAAGGTTGAAGATGATGTGTTCCGGGAGTTCTGTGAAGAAATTGGCATAGAAAATATTCGTGTGTATGAACAAGAGCATGTGAGACAGCAAGAGGAGATTGATAAGAGAAGGTGATATCTGTCACTAAAATGTGAACCAGTGGTTGGTATTAGATTGGGCACACTGGTACTGGAGAAACTCCCTCACAGGAAACAACACAAAGTCATAGGAGAATGTAGAAGGTTTTCCTTGTCACTGTTAGTTAGGCCACTGCTGTGGATTAATTAGATAAGGATCAGTTAGATCACTGCAATGGTTTGGGTTTGTTAGACACAGTCAGTGACAGCTTGCAACAAACTTGATAGGCAACATTTACTATTTTGGCAGCAGTATTGTAATAAAATAAAAAATAGTTTTCTAATACCCACATTGAAAAATGGTACTATCCCAGATTGAGAATAGCATGAAGGGTCACTCATGTGTGAATAAATCTTGAGCAGAACTGGGTGTAAGATGCAGGTGTTTGGTGTAGGAACATACTCTTGTAAGGAAGACAAGTTCTTGAGTTTTTCCAGGCAACCTCAGCTAGTGTTTCTCTCACAGACGTGTCTCTACACCACAGAGTTGTATCTTAGAAGGAAAATGTTAGAATGAACTGATGGTTGAAGTTCAGGTGTCACTTTCCATATTGATGTGGCTATAATCTATATTGTATTTGTTTAACCAGTATCACTGTATATTTGTGATTTCCCATATATTCACAGGATGTAGTGTGATCAATGTAATGCAGATTTTTGTGTTCACATAGAGTATACATAATGGTATCTAAATAGAATCCAGTCACAGTTAATAGCCTGCCTTGTAAGAAGTGGTTTTAAATCCTGTACCTTGACTAGACTGGAGTTTGAAAATCAGAGGACACGACTGAACATGCAGCTGGAGTATAATCGTGATCATCTGCAAAAATTAACAAACTCAGTCAGCAAGTTGAGGGAGACAATTCATAAAGATGAAGCTGAGATTATCAAGCTACAGAAGGTAATAATAAAAACAATTTTTCTGTCTCTGTAATTCAGTACATTCTTTCCTCTCAGTTTCAATTTGGAATAAATGTAGTTGATGCTGTGGATTAATTTTTCAAGGGGTTAATTCAGGGTTGACTTTGTAATTGCTTAGGCAAATGCAGATGCATATTGCATATTAACTTTGGAATAAACTGCCATATTTGAATGCTTATTTATTATTAAAAATAAGCTTACTAAAAATTAGGTTTTGGATTACTGTCTGTACAGTATTATTTTATATTTTGTTCAGTTAGTGTATTCTGTTGCTATGAAGAAGCAACATAGTACTGTAGATAAAACCAGCAGCATGTGGCTCAGATTCAACAAAGATTTTATGAGTAAGAGCAAGCAACTCTGGTGCTTTTACACCTTTAAGCTATTTTACAGCCACCAATACATTTGAAATAATGCTATGAAACCAATTTAGATTTTTAGTTCAAATAATATGTATGGGTTCCTCCTTCACAATGTTCTTTATCCTGTACTGTGTGATGGTGCTTGTTAAAGAAACAAGCTTGTGCTTGTTCACAGAAAAGGGAAGGAGAAGATGGGTGCTTTGAACAAAAACCAAAATGTGGAATGTATAAAACTGTCACAAAGTGGGGAAAATCCCACCTCCCCAGTGCCTTTCAGTTCTTCTCTGTAACACATTTGAATGTAACAGTTTAACTCCTCCTTTCTGTATAGTGGAGGTTCCAGATCTAGATTTTTGGTGGCAGATTAAAAATCTAAACATTTCTCTGCAGGATGAGGAAAAACTTCTAAAAAAAGTGAATGAACTTTTGGAGGAGCAGCAACGCCTTAAGGATAAACTAAGTGCTCATAAAGCTGAGCTTGCAAAAAGCCAAAATGAAGTTGAAGAGTTCAGAAAGACAATGTTAACTCTTAATAGGTAACTCCTACTTCTACTCCTGGGAAGATGATTAAAGGGGTGATATTTAGAATGGATTTACTGATCACATGTTTGGATTTATCTTTGGTTTTCTTGTGGAAGATTTATTAGAGATATAATGATTTGCATCTACGGTGTGCCTTAGTTGAACAGTGTTTCTAATTCAGTGTGTGAAGGAGAGTATTTCAAGAGGGCCATCCCATAAACCATACAGAATTATTTTATTATCTACCTAGTCTTAAGTCTCACTGTGATCTCTGACCACAGATCTCTCATCCCTTGTGGAGAATATGAAGTAGCTTACAGCTTGATTGGCAGCATGTGACATTCCCTTGTAGTTTCACAGTTCAGTTTGGGTTGTACAGTGGGTCTGATTAATGGGAACACTTATTTTCCAATTTTATTGTTATTTTTCCAGACTTTTCATATGTTGGATGCCTTAAAAAAATGACCTAAAGATAGTATTAGTTTTTCTCCTACTGTTACATTAAATCAGCTCCTTTTTGGACAGTTTATACTTCAGTTCTGTTGTGCTTGCTCATTAATGTTGTCCCTTAATCAGAAGTCATCGCTACGTTTAAAAACCCCATCACATTGGCACATGGTATGTGCCAGTATGGTTATGTAAACTTGTGGAATTTTCTGTTAACTCATGACTGTATGCCTTGTAATTTATGTTGTGTATAATTTTAACAGTGTTTTGCTGGTGGTAACTTGATGCTATCACAGGAATTGGTTGTAAAGAATCAAGCTGTTTCAGGGAGAGTAATGATAAAAGATACTTGGTTACCTGTTAAAGGATCAGATCTCCATACATGTTCACTAGAGCTGAACAGAACAGAACAGAGGAAGTCTGTAATTAGGAAAGATGGGTATTTGAATGTGCTTTTAATGCACTGAGACTGAGGCTCCCTCTGGAGTAATTTGGGAGAATGGAGGGGATGGCAGAAATACCATTTTGCTTTAGTTTGGTGGGGGTTATTGAAGAGGAAGCAGCCCTCTTGGTGCTTGGAATCTGTTTTCTGTGCTGTATTTTTCGTGCTGTTTTTCTGTGGATGTTATTAGCAGTGATGCTTCCACTTTTGAGTTGTTTTGTGCCTTTTTGCATGTAGAGAAGCCACAAAGTTGCAGAGGGAAGCTACAGCTCTAGAAACCTCCCTGGAAGAGATGAGATTAAGGGGACACAATCTGCTGCTTGAGTGCAAGGTGCAGGACTTGAAAATCAAGTTACTGGCTGGATCACTGGATGACATCAGTGAAATAGAGGTACTTACAGTGTTTACAGAAGATAGATATCATGGAGGAACACTTACTCATGAATTTAATTTTTCTTTCCTTACAGGACTGTTTCTCTTACATAGTAATGTTCAAACCAGTGCACTCTATTCATGTGATCAGGTCTCTTTCATTCAAAAGGAGGATTTATTTTTATTTTTGTAGACAGAAATACTGTTTGCAAGTCTTTTTGCTTGTGCTTGAAACATACTCTTGTGAAATATATAAAATCTTGTTGTACAAGAAAACTGGTATGAAGATAAGTAAGAGGATACACAGGGGTGAGTTCAGAAATGTAAATAAATATGGCGTGTGCAAGATCATATTTGGTCTATCATCCATAATATAAATGCTGTGTATAAAATCATCCTTTTGTGTTCAGTAGCTGTAGATATTCACAGAAATCAGGGATAGGCTAAAATAGAAACATTCCTTCTATCTGATGGCTGCCCCTCATTATTTGTCTCCATCTTCCCTTTTTTTCCAACACACCTCTTGTGAGGAGAAATAAACTTTCTGCACTGTTACAGGAGAAATGAGCTGTGGGTTTTGAAGAACTTAGAACAAGTGTGTGAATTTGGCAGGAGTCTTGTTGAACCCATTCCTTAGAAAGGTATTTTTGCTGGAGGATAGGTGTGAACTGGGCAGTAGACAAGATGCAGGCAGTGAGGTGGGGTGGGCAGGGCAGTCTGTGAAGGGAAAGAGGAACTGCCAATGATCCAAGGATGTGGGAACTCTGCTCTCACTGTTTCTGAATAAGGAAGAGAGGAAATCAAGGAGGGGAGCAGAAGGAAATAACAGTGTGGATTCTTAATCAGCCTCACAGAGAAGACCAGCAGGATTTGGTTGTGAGAAAAAATCTTGGTGGGAAAGGGGTCTAATAATGAGAGATAGGACATGTTTTATTGTTTGAAATTCAGGTGACAGGCAGTACAAGATTCTCTGCTTGTGCTATACAGAACTGAAGCTCCTTGATTCTTTTGAGTGGAAGGAATGCCTCAGCTTACACAGCCTTCCCTTGGAAGGGATACACTGGTATCAGTGAGTTTACATCTTCCCAATCAGGAGATTTACAGTATGTACAGTGTTGTAAATATGTAGTAAACAGGTTGCTGCTGCTTTTAGCATAGCTTCAAGCTGAGTTTGGCAGATGTTTTCATCTTCATTTAAAAGGTGTGTGTGTTAATTAGGCTCATGAGATCTTAACTCTTCATTCCATTTGGGCCAAGCAAGAGCCATGGATTACATACACCTCATACCATGTTACCATTGTCTCTTAATTTTAGAATTTTTTAATGAATTGGTTTTACAGTTTCAAAGTTACCTGTTGTATTTCTGAACTGGAATGTTGTTCATCTTACAGCCAGGAGCTGAACTAGAAGGAACCCAGGCTCTATTAGGGATCTATGAGAGGGAAGAGGGAATTCAGATAGACTACAGCACCCTAGAAGCTGACCTTAAGGTAATCTTTTGTCTGAAATTATTAGAGATGGAGTGTCTGATTTTTATTTTTGTGAAAGGTGTTTTATTTGTTGTTTATTTTGTTCTTCCCTAGTCTTTAAGTGCCATTTGGTAAAACCACTGCTAAGCTGAAGGGGATGTGTATGTGTGCTCTGGTTTTGTACTCGTGATGTAGCATTGATGTGTGGGATTTCTAGAGAGGTCAGTTTCCCATATAACTGGCTTTAACTTACAGCTTACCTGAACCACAAAAATGGAACTGAGAGACTTAATATAACCTTGATTTTTTTTTTCCTTCCTCCTTTACCTTCTGCCTGCACAGAACAGAGGATGAATCTGTCATCAGTAGAACTTATCTCGAAGAATTCACTGAGAACCTCTTCTTTAAAAATCAAGAAGTGAAGCACAACTCCTGCTCCTGTGTTGTATTTTAAAAAGGGAATTGAGAGAAAATAATTGGCTTCTTGTTTTTAAAGGTCTTGGGGAAGAAGAGTGAGGGCCTGGTAGATTCATTGCAAGAAATAAGACCTGGGTGGCATTTTCAGTTGTTTTTCAAGTTAAAGCTATTAATGAGTGGGGTAATTGTTTCAGGAACCATGAGTGCTTTGCTGTATGTATTGAAGTGTCTTAGCCTAAAAGCAAATTCGATTGCTGTGTTGTTTTTTGGGTTTTTTTCCTTTAGGAACTAGAATCTGATAAAGATATAGAGGATCAAGTGAAGCAAATGCAGCAAGAAATCAAAGCTAAAGAGGTCACATTAATGAAGACAGCTGCTCCAAACCTGAGGGCAGGAGAGAAGTTACTGATAGCTCGGGACAAGTTCCAAGAATCAATAGATGGTAACACTGAGTCTTTCATGTCACTCACTTTTGTGATTCCACCCTCATTGAAATTCCTCTTCTTGGGGTTGGTCCTGCTGGCTTTGCCTGTTTCAGATATATTAAGGGATTTTTTTGTACTCAAGTGTTTATCCTCAGTTATCTTTTTAATTACATGTTCAGCAATTCATTAACATACACTTGAGTGTCGAGTAGTTTGTTGAAATACAGTTTGAATGATTGGGAAGATATTTGTTCCCCATGTGACATTATAAAGAGTTCTTTACTAGCTTTCTGAGAAGCTGACTTTAATGTTAAAATTGCTTAAATTTTTCTTACATAACTGAAGGAACTGTGTATGTTGTCCTAAACTCATACATGAGCATTTCTGCAAAATGATTATTATTTCCAGAGAGTTTTGAAGATATTAACCATGTAAGAAACTTCAGGGATTCTGGAGCTGTACCAGGTCAGTGCTGGTGCTGCTTAGGGCTGCTTGCTTCCCAGAAGGAATTAGGAGAAGAATATTGTTCCTTGCTCCAGACCAATGTGGCACAGAGCAGATTGAATACATCACAACTTTGCTGGTTTGTGGGTCTTCCATTTGGAATTTGGAAGGAAACTCGCACAATACTGGAATGTTCCTTTTTCTGCAATAAGTATTTTCTTTGATGCTGTTCAAGGTACCCACTATACATTTGTTCTGTGTATTTGCTCAAAGACTTCTTAAGGAGTAATTTCTTAAGAATTATTTTATTTTTTTTTCCATAGCTTTTGAGAACAGCAGAAAGGAGGCCAGAATATGCAAGCAGGAATTTGAAGAGGTGAAAAAAAGGAGATATGAGCTGTTCAGCAGGTGCTTTGAGCATGCCTCCATAGCCATTGACAGGATCTACAAGAGGCTCTGCAGGAACAGCAGTGCTCAGGTGAGTTGTGTGCAGGGGCTGTGCCTTGAAGGCCATACTGGATGCTTTGTTATCTAGAATAAAGTAGCACTGTTTTCCAAAGACCTTAAGAAGAAAATCACAGAAATAAAGACTACAGAAGTTTAGGGTCAGAGAAGGAATAGGCAGTAAGCTTGACATTAGACAGAGAGAGGTAATCTGTGACCTTGGCTTAGTTTAACTCTGCTTTTAGCAGACTGGTAAATTATCACAATACAAGTGTGAAATGTAATTGAGTACTTCATTTAAAAATAACATTGGTTTACACATCAGGTTACACTAATAACAATCATGAGTACAGACAACTGAAAATCATAAATCAGTGCTAGTGTTCTGTACAAGGTCTTGAAGCACCTTCTATCCCACTTAAATGTTTAGAAAACATATACAGACATAATATGTTTGCAACTTTTAAGAAATATGCAGAAAAACTGTCTCACAATTATCATTGTTACTGTTCCTGTGTTAATACCAAAAGTCAAGAGGGATCTCCCAAATGCTTTGGTTATGTCAAATTCCATAGACTGTGGAATTTTTAAAGGATTGAACTCTTAAGATTTTGTGGTTTTCTTCAGCATGTTGTGTGTTTGTTTGGTTTTCTTCCATGATGTCTGTGATTTGAGAGGAGACATTTGAAATGAGGGTTAAGTAAGGAAATTTCTCTTACCTGTCTCCAGTTATGCAGAGGGGAAGAGTCTCTATTATTTTATTGTCTCTTCTATTAATGAGAAAAAGAAAACATCTAGCAAAGATGTTACCAATCATACCTTTAGTAGTTAGGAAAATGGTAATTCTTTTAAAATAATGCTTTTAAATTTTGTCCCTGGGAACCAAGATACAAAGTACAGAAAAAGACTTTAATACAAGCAGTCTTTGTCCAGCTCAAAGCTAAGTTCTGTAAAGCTAAACTTTCACCGAAAAAGGCAATTTTGCAAATATATTGTCTTCCAGGTGAAAAAAGAATAAATCTGCTTTTGAAGTGTAATATTTTAATAATTTAAAAATTCAAAGCCATTACATAAAGGGTGATAAAATCAAGGTTATTCAGTAGTTGAAAGTCTGGAAATAACAAATAAGTGGCACCATTTCCATACTGGTTTTGTTACTGAGCCTCTGGGATCCTGGTTTGTTGACAAAACCATTTTCTCCAGGAACTGGATACTGCTGCTCTCAGAGTGGATGAACAGTGAGAAACTCACTGGCTTCCTCACTACCTCGGGCAGTATTTAAACCTAAAGGATACCCATCGAAATACTTGGATAAATCTCACTATTAATTAACAATTAAATGTGTTTGTTTCTAGGCCTTCCTTAGCCCAGAAAACCCTGAGGAGCCCTATCTGGAAGGGATTGGCTTTCACTGCGTGGCTCCGGGCAAGCGCTTCATGCCCATGGACAGTTTGTCAGGAGGGGAAAAAACTGTGGCAGCCCTGGCTCTGGTGTTTGCTGTGCACAGGTAAGAGAACTGTTCTAATTATTTAATTACAATAAATATAAGAAGAATATTGCAAAATGCTATCAACTTTATTTATGGAGTAAGTAAGTAATTAGAATGTGGATTAACATTTTGGTGTCTCCGTGCAAAATACTGCCTTGTGTTCTACAGCTTTCGTCCAGCTCCTTTTTTTATTTTGGATGAGATAGATGCTGCACTGGACAACACAAACATTGATAAAGTAAGTTGCTCTTTTACCAACAGTATCTGGTACCTTCTGTAAAAGGATGGCTACTTCTGCTGCAGGGTGTTGGGATACAGAGATTGTTTAGCCTGACTGAATCTGATTTAATTTAATTCGGTTGGATTTAGGGCTGAACTAATGAGTCTTTGAGAGAAAAGTCCCATGACTTTTCTTCATTAAAACACCTTCCTGCCCTCTTAATTTCTCTTTCCCTTTTTGCCAGTAACTGTTCAATGTAACAAGAACTGAGGCTGGAGCAGAAACAGCAGAGGTTGCAGCTGTGGGTGGCAGCCCCTGGGAAGGGGAGGCTCAGAACAGGGAGAATTTTGCAGGGAGGAATCCTAAAGCTCCCCACATATGCCTGGATTTTCTTCTGTGGAAGCATTCTTTTTCAGAACAGTGTTTCTACTAGCACTACTGCTAATGTCAGTCTTGGTGGAGCCTAACAAACAAAAGCAGTCGTTTAAACACCAAATATTTTGGTTTTTCCCCTGATGGCATTAACTGTGATGTGCCAAGTACCCCAGAGTTTGCTTGGAGGGTACCTCTGGAATAGATAGCTGGAAAGCTCTACCACTTGTGCCTGCCAGATAGAATTAAATTCCTTCCTGGACATTACTGACTCACTGTGAGAGGTTCCTGGACCTGAATTCCCTAAATAATCCTTGGGATGCAAGTCCACAGGAGTTACCCAGGCCCTGGGGCTGTTTTAACTTTGTGCAGTGTGTTTCAGCAGTCTCAGATGGGATGCAATGGGGCTATAATGAAGATCCCTGAGGAAGTTTTAGGGTTTGGCTCTCTCACTAGTTAGAACTGTACTCTGAAGTTTGTAACTTACTAACAAGAGTTCTTCCCATAACTTACTAACAGTTCTTCCAGTAAAAAATTAATTTCCATTTCATGTAGATAGAAGTGTGCAGAAAGAGGGTTCATTAAAAAGGTACTGGTTTTCCTTTTTGCAGCATTTAATTTATGTTGAGGGAAATTGCAGTCTCACCAGTTAATAACTTAAATTTTCTACCTTTAAGTTGCATTACCATTGAGAAACTTGCTGCTGTCTGCAGTGAACTAATTTAAGATTATTATACAGCCAGTAGCAAACTTTTCAAACTTCTAAAAAAAACTTTAGGGATTTCCACCTTTTTTTCTAGTTTATATAAAGTAGAATTGTTATTCTTTGTCACTGCTGTCTTTTTATAGCTTTATTCACTGGAATGAACCATTGTTTTCTTGAATGTTTTCAAAAAGCAGCACACCTGAGGAGTTGTCTTAAAACCATGCAAAATATCTGGCTTTTACAATTGGTTTATTTCTCACTTTAGCAATCATGATGGAATTCTGCAGCTAGCACAGTTCAGTCCTTCCCTCACCATTCCCTAATCACAGCATTGTTTCAGGTTGCCAGAACTAACTGAAACACTTGGTTTCTCTCCAAAGGTCTCGAGTTTCATTAGAGAACAGGCACATGAACAGTTCCAAATGATAGTTATTTCCCTGAAGGAAGAGTTCTATTGCAAGGCAGATGCACTGATTGGAGTGTGTCCTGAGGTAACAATAATTGTGGGTAAATAATGCACAGGGGGTTGTGCAAGGGCTGGGTCACACCTGCAGTGTTGTCACAGTTGGTGGCTGGGTGTGTCCTGCTGTGCAGGTACAGCTTTGGGGAACTCCAGCTCATGATTGCATCTCCTAGTTACAAAATGCTTATTTCAAGTACCAGCAGTGTGTTACATGTGCTCCTCCCTGTTCTCAGTATGATGATGTCATGTTCAGCCAAGTCCTGACCCTGGATCTTACCGAGTACCCTGAGGAGGAGGAGCAGGACACAGCAGAGAAGCCCAGCCAAGGTTCTTTCTTCCAGTAGTGCATGGATGGTGACAGCAGGAACTTGGGCTCACAGCTGGCTGTTAAAACCTGAGTTTGAATGGGGCTGTCAGGGGTTGACAGGGAAATTTTAATGTTCACTTTTTAAGTGAAGCAGTTTTGCAGATTAAGGGAATCAGCTGCTACTCCTTGATGCAGTTTTGTTAAGGAGTGAGAGCCTGAGGCTGTTTCTGAGGTGTGCACACTGGTACCCAAAGCTTTCATTCCGAGTATTTTGGGTGTAAGAAGTGCTGCAGGTTCATTTCCATAAGTAGAGTATCCCAAAGAACAAGCCTCTTGTTTTTCTTAGGAAAAGTCCACAGTGCCAGCATGCTGTTCAGGTGCTCACTGCTCCAGTCAGGACCTTTTGTGTTGTAGCTGTCTCTGCCTTCAGAATAGGATTATTTCCTCTTTTCTAAAACAGTAAGGCACTGGAGTGTGTTCATTATCTGGGGTGACTTCTGTGACAATCAGATTTCAGTTCTCCACTGCAACCTTACACAAGTACTGTGTAAAACTTTTAACTGTACAAAAACTTGGGATGCAGCTCTAGAGCTGTGATGTAACCTTGAAAAATTTCACCTCTGAGCTATTTCACCTCATAGAGAAGTGGAAAGAATGAGTCATGCTATAGAGGCAAATGAAATATATACATAAAAATATATAAAAATGTAATATTCTTATGTAGCTGTCCCAGTACACTTAAGTTACTTTGCTGGCTGTTTCTCATCTAAGCAGATGGAAGTTAATGAATTTTTCATCTGAAGTTAATGAAGTTGGGTGAAGAAAACTGAAAGCTGGAATCGCTTTATCTGGCTTATGTTCCACCTCTGTGTGTGCTGAAGAGCTTCCCTTGGTTTGTGGCTGTTAATAATTTTATCTTGTGTTCACAGAGGAGGTTCTTTTTGTCCTGTGGGTTGCTTACACACACCTACCTTGTCATGTGCTGTGAGCCCTGAGTTTGTGCTGGGGCTGTGAGGATCCTGCCTCAGGGAGGAAGATGGTCTGAGCAGGAGTGTAACATGTTTCACAGGATACAGATGTTCATCAAACACTTGTGTTGTTACCACAGTTCACTGAATAAAATAATTTACTCTGAGGCATGAGCCAGCATCAGTGCCTTATTTCAGACCTGGTAACAGATGCATTAGGAGATAAAACAACCCCTCACTTTTGAGGATACAACAGATGGCCCTCAGGAGGCTGCTGGACAAGCTCCAGTTCAGCAGTGTCTACAAGGGAAAAGTCACCAGTGCTGGGTGTAAGCTCATCCTTACCAAGGGGAGGGATGGCATTTCCTATTGTGGACCCAAATCAAATCCTTGTGATAAGGATTTGCAAGACTTTACTACCATTATTTAAACCCTAATAAGGGTCATAAATACCTCAGTGCAAGTGATGGATTTTGCTTGGCTTGAAACAACAGGTGCACAGGTTCTGAGCTGATCACCAGGATCCACAAAAGTCTGAATGGGCACTTCCCAAAGCAGCACTTCCCAGCAGCTGCAGGAGGTGGCTGTGTGACAGGAGGGTAAAGACCTGCTGAACCAAAGGCAGCACCACCTGTGATGTTGCAATATTTAAAACATTTGCACGGGTCAGGAAGTGCCAGCCCTGCAGTCTTGTTCCTGCAGATGCAGCAGTGTTCCAGTCTTTCCTCCCCAGGAAAAAACAAATCCTCATGCCAAAAGTGGAAAGCAGGTGGGTCACTGTGCTGTGGTTCCATAAATGTGGAACAGCACTGTTCTTCAGGACCTGGGGATCAGAGACTGAAGCCTGCAAGAATCCAGAAACCCACCTGCAGTTCAGCTGATGGGAGAACTGAAACCCCTCTATTTCAAAGGCACTTTTGACAGATTCAAATGTTGGGTACCTTCACCTGAGGAGGAGCTTGGTTCAGTGCTTCACATAGAGGCAAAGAGAAGTTGCATCTGCTTCTGTCTGCCCCTGCAGGTCCTGCCTGAGTGGTCTGGCAGTGCCAGGGGAGGGACTCATTTTACTCTCAAGCTTTACACATGACACAGTTATGGCTTTAGAAGAGAGAAAGCTAGCATGTACAATTTTATTCAATTTAAAATCATGAAAATACCATCTCAAAACTTTCCATGCAGCAGATGTTAAACACCTACTGTTAAAAAGCTTCTGGGGTGGGCCTTTGGTGTCTGGAGTTTTTTCATTCAAGAGTGGGCATATCTGACTCTTTGATCCTCTTAGGAGAATCAGTGCCACTTTCTCCTAACTTCCTTTTAGCACAGTCCACACATGATGTTCCTGGGGTGACAGAGGGGGAAAGGAAACACATTAATATTGCCATATCCATGTGCTTGGTGTACTTTTTATTCTAAGCACCAGCTAGCAAGATAAACACAATCCTGGTTCCCCCCAAGGTTCTCATCTTTGGATTCTGCTAAATGTCTGGGCTCAAGCTCTCCCCCAAAACTGATCTCTAGTACTGACACAAACAACAGGGACTCAGCTCAGGATTCAGCTGCCTTTTGCCACAGCTAATTTAACACCTGTGAAGTTCACACCTGAGTCTGGATCCCTTATTCAGAGGCCCCAGCTTGAGGTGGAGGGCTGAAATAGATTACCCCAGTGGTCCTAACTTAAGCCATCCCTGAAGTCTGCAGCAAAAATCCTCAGTGTAAGCTGCTGTTGGAAGTACATAAACAGCATAACTGGAGAGTAAAGTGAATGGAATAGAAATTCCTTCAAAAGCAGAAGGTTGTGGGGTTTTACATGCAATAATCCTCTTGGGTTTTTTACCTGGTCTGTAGTCTGAGCTACAAGTAAAGAGGTGGTAAAACTACCTAAAGATGATGCAAACAAGTTAGTAAAGGAGGACTTGAAAGCAATGTTAAGAGGGACTGGAATAAATTGTACTCTTGGTTTCTGTACTGCCTAACTGTACTTATTGAAGTTGGGATTTATGAACTTAGTTGAGAGACAGGTAAGTTTAAAATCTCATTGGAATTACAGAATTAATCTCTGCCTTTACACCTGCACAAAAGTGTCTTGGAGCTTGTGTGCTTTTTGACTGGTCAGGAGCAGGGTTTGCACCTCCTGCACTGCCCAAGGCCCTTACATGCAGTACCAAATGATACTTCTATACAACTCTGATGTTGGCTGCAGCAGCACAGAGCTCTCAGGAGTGGAATCTTTTAAAGTGGTTTCACTAGATCTTCTCCATCAATTGGAATGTATTATTGCTTGGGTTATTCACAGAAATAGCACAGAGCAACCTGAACAGCTCAGCTGTAAAATCACCTTCGGTATCACACCCTTGAGATTCACTCTTCCTGACCCCCTTAAGGGAGGCTTTTGGAACAGAAACATGTATTTGGAAATCTAAGGCAAAAATCTCATTGATGTTAGCATGTTAAAGCTCCAGAAAATGTAAATAAAAAGTTACTAGCATTCACCAGAGTACTCTGAGGTAATAATTTGTCATTTGATAGACCTGAAAAGGCCATTAGTTACCTGCTGCTAAGCAGAAAGAAAACCAGAGAGTATTCAGCAAACTTTCAGAGCTAAATGCACAGTAATCACTTAATTACTTTGGAAATAATTTTCTTGTGTGGGTAGGATAATGGAACTTTCTGTAAAAATAAAAACATTACTTACCCAAGAGCGTTGTGCTGTCCACCCGGTCAGCATCTAGAGAAGTGTAAGAGACATCAGCAACACACATGAGCGTCCAGGAAGTTTTTACACTTTTATGCACCATCCCAAAACAGCAAGGTTGTATTTAGAATCCCAGAATGGTCTGGGTTGGAAGGGATGTTAAAACTCATCCAGTTCCACCCTCCTGCCAAGGGCTGGGACACCTCCCACTATCCCAGGCTGCTCTAAACCTGTCCAGCCTGGTGACCATCCAGCCCGTTTTTTTACCCACATCCCCCAAGTTTGCAATTTTTCCCTTTTTAAAAGTAGGGGTTGTGTTTCCTCTTTTCCAGTCAGTGGGAACTTCCCCAGTTGACAGAGTTTTTCAAATCATATGGCTAAGCAACTTCATTCATGGTTTAACAGATTGAGAATTCCACCAGGACAGGATTACTCCAGTCCAGGTTACTACCAACCCTGTTCCCAGGTGCAGCTGAGCCTCTCCTCTGTTGGGCTCTTTCACCTCTCCTAGGAACTGGTTCTCAAGGCATTCCAGGATTCCTGGGCTGCCTGTGGTTTGCTGTGTTCCTTTTCCTGTAGTCCCCGGTCTGCATCAGGCTTATCTTGGTTTTGCATTTCTCATTTCTTTGATATAACCCTCTTAACAACTCCCCCTGCTACATCTTAGAATAGAGTTTGTAAATAGGCACAAAAAAACCAAATCCTGACAGCTGGGTGATGTACAGAGCACTTCTGCACACCTGAAAATGGGTTTGTTTGGGATCTTGACTTGTAAATGAGATCACAAGGTTTTCAAATCTGAGTAAGGTCCCTCTTCTTACAAGTCTGCTGCAAATCAGACAAACTTCCTGAAACCTCAGTGGTGTGATAAATATTTTTCCTACCCTTCATGGAAAGAAAAACATAATGCAGTCTAATTGGAATATTCACCAAGTCACAAAACCCAGGATATTAATTTGGACACACACTTTTCAGGGAAAGGTTCCTCCTATGCAGCAACTGGGAATAATTTTAGACAAAACAGTTTCACTGAAATGATAAATAGAAGAGCTGTCAAACAGTGATTCTTCCCAAGGTCATTTAGTTATTTTCCTCTCTTCTCTGGATAAACCAAAACTGAACTGTCCTTGTTTGGAAAACATTAAAGAAATCTCTCTCCTTAGACATACAGTTGTTGTTTCTCTTCATTCTCTTCACAACCCTAAGGGTACTAAGCCAAACACTTACTGGATGCAGTGATTAAATTTCCCATTCTATGCTCAGTCAGATATTGTGGCTCAACCAGCTTATCCCACCAGCTAATCCCCTCAATTCTCTTAATCTCTTTTCCTGACAAGTCAGATTTCTGACAATGTAATACTCAATAAGCTCAAATAGTTCACATCATAAATACATATTAAGTGAACATCTTTACCAAATACTAACAAAGACACAAATCCAGAATTCAAGATTAAATTTGCAAGAATCCACAGACCCCTGAAATCCACAGATTTAAATAAAAAACATTTAGTTACAGTTTGGCCACATGTCCCTCACAAGCAACAAAGCTGCACACGAGGTCAGTGCCTTGCATCAGCTGCAGAGTTCAGGCAGGGCAAACTGCCCAGGACCTGCTGCAGATTGTGCTGTTGAAGAGGCCACATTACCTGGACTTCTCTGTTTGCAGATTTGAGCAGTCAGATCCTGGACATACTCTGGGAATTGTTGGAAGCAGTCCCCATAGGACACCACTTTTATTCCATGCAGCAGCATATCTGCCTGCAGCTTAAAAAAGTGGTCTTCATTTTCTTTAAGCACCAACATGTAATGTTCTAGATCCACTTTGTTCTTTACTGTGTAAAGAAAAAGAGCCTGGAATATCTGGTCACGCAGAGTCTCTCCACAGCCCAAAAACAAAAAGGATTTGGTTCTGTACAAGTTCTGGAGAACCTCCTGTGAAGGAACAGAAAGAAAGAAGAGCCACATTTACTTCAGCAGGCAAAAGCCAAGGTCAGAACTTTTAAAATACATCAGCCAGAAAAGGTTCAGCAGAGCAGAACCTCACTTGTGACTTGAAAAAAGCAAATGTTTTAGGACCAGGCCAAACTGACATTTCAAAGCCATTGTTCCTACACATAAAAAAGGACAAATTTATAATACAAATATGGGAGTAGGAACAAGATGATCTTTAAGGTCCCTTCCAGCCCAAGCCATTCCATTTAATTTAAATAGGCATGTAAGTGCTGCCAGCAAGGGAATTTAAATTGAAAGAACTGGGGTGACAGAATATTGTAAATCAACCTCTAAATATGGAAAATGAGTATTCCTGACCAAATGTTTGACTTCCTATGACAGCTAACATGACATTAATCCAGGATCCTGGTACTGGTTTAAACCCCTAAGAAACCTAGCAATCATATGATGATGCATCCTTGTCCTGGTGTCCAGTATTTTGAGGCTCCTGTTCTTTCCAGAGATAAACACAAACTGTGACCTCCAGCTGAGGGGTTTGGTTGTGATTTACACGGCCAAGGGCACAGACTGCCCTTGCAACAGAGGCATCTTCCTGAATAATTCTGAATAGTTCCTCTGGTCCCCAAGTATTTCATTTATATGATCCCACAGAACCTTAGTTATCTTGTCTGCAGTGATTACAAGAAAACTGTTTGGCAAAACATAGTCAAAATTTTAAAGGTCATACAAACCATGACTTCAGGATCTTGAGTAACATCTTTATATCCTGAGGGATCCAGCACCATTCCACAGGGATCTGTATATAAGCCATGAATATGAAGAACTCCATATTTTACATGGCCCCTTGCCCACTGAAGAACCTAAAGCACATCATGCAAGATACATCCTTTTATTATTATACACCACACTCACCATGAATCTGCAAAACTATACAGCTGAACTGACTTAAAAACCACTTAAAGCAGAAACAACTCCTTTAGCACTTTCCTACAGCAAGAGATCGTTATGATTTAAAGTGAGCTGTGTAATTAGTAATTACAAAGAGGTGATGGCTGACACTGCAGCTGTCTCTGGCTTTTTGGGTTAAACAGCCAGTCAACCAAGGAGCAAGTTCCAGCAGCACTGACAGAAAGGTATGAACAGCAAATTAACAACCAGCCAGGTGAAATTCTATTTGGCATTTTAACAATGACTTTACACAAGTTAAATAATTTGTGGGTTTTTCCAGTTGACAAACATGTCACTGAAATTCTCCTTGGTAACTGTTACCAGATTATTCAGAATAAAGAGATATGTAAAAGAAATGTCTGGGCATTAAACAGGAAAACATCTTTCAGTGCAGCTTATGTGCCAACTTGTCATAAATTAAGTCTAATAATTTTACAGCTCTCATCATACCTTATCCTTATCTTTAAGGTCTAAAGATTCCATGGGTTTACCCTGCTGCTGACCAAATATTTCAAGCAGGTTATCATAGTTTGTAGTCAGAACCATCGTGCCTCTCTCCATGAGCCTCAGGATGGACTGCAGAACCACAGGGTTCTGAATGTGCTGCTCTAAATTATCAAACACCTCCATTAGGCAATCCTGGAAGAAGTTGGGCTTGGTGTCCCCGGTACGCTGAGGAAAGAGGAGAGGAACAGTTGTCTGGGTTTCTCAAGAGAGCTTGTAATACAAGTGCAATAGAACAACACTGAAATTAACTCACCCTGGATTCACACACCAGTATCTTATCAGTATTCAGCTATTCAGTATATCCTGAATATCCCTGGGATATAGTACAAAGAGGGATTGGGGGAGGACAGCAATTTCTGTGTTTTCATTCCTGGCTGATAAAACTTTATATGATTAAATCTGCTATGAACACATGCAGACTTATTGTCACACTAGAGCTGTTGAGAGGCTCACCCCAGCTTACATTTAGCACTATGTCTGTCATCCAGATTATTTAAACTAGAAGGAATACTTGGCAAAGGTCTACACTGAAAACCTCTGGAAACTCAGATGGATGAGTGAGACTGGGCATGCACAGGCTGTCCTCAGGGAAGAGTGATCTGCACTCTTGTTGTTCACAATGTTTGGCCCAAGGCCATCAGCAGGATCAAGGCCTAGCTGTACTTACAGGGTCTCTCCAGTTATAGCCACAGATCTAGAAATTCCTCTTTCAATCTCAAAAACATTACAGCAAATATTTAATAGTCAGGACTCCTGTTTGCATTAATTCTGATGAATGCTAACTTATACTAAAACCCAGGGATTTTTTTAGTCTCCCCAACATGTACAATGTGCTGTGTGATTGTGGCATTCACATTCCCTGAATATAATTCCTTTGCCCAGGGTTTTTCTCCTGGGAAGCTGAAAGGCAGTGAGAAACCTCAGAGAAAAGAAAAACAAATCTTAGCTCATTTGCTTCTCCTGTGTTGTGCTCAGATGTGGAATGTGCTTGGAGATTGTTCACCCACAGGTGATTGTTTCATTGGATTCTGGTGTGAGTTGTTTTGCCTCATTAGGGCCAATTGGGGCCAAGCTGTGTCGGGACTCTGGAAAGAGTCACAAGTTTTCATTATTATCGTTTTAGCATTCAGTATCTTTTCTGTATTCTTTAGTGTAGTTTAGTATTCTTTAATATAATATAGTAAAGTAATAAATTAGCCTTCTGATAAGATGTAGTCCTTCTCATCATTTCTTCCTTCATCAGTGGCCCTGCATTTACAGTAATATGATTACTCACAAAATTTCTATTTTCACCATTAAAAAAAAAAAATCAACTTTTGGAAGAAATGTTCCCTTAGAACATAACCACATAGTAGGCTTAGAAATGAACAGAGGTAACAAACATACTCACTGGTGACATCTTCCTGATGAGATCATGTGCCACCACAAGCAGGTCCCTCTCTTTGGCCACCTTCTTGCGGAATTCAGCGACATCCCCGGGGTGCAGCACCTCCAGCTGCTCAGCTGCTCCAAGCACAGCCTCGATGCAGCTCCTCCAGGAGCACAGTGCTGGGATTCCTGGGGCCACTGCAGCACTCACCCCCGTCCCAATCACCAGCAGAAGGTCCCGAGGCTGCTTTCTTATCAGACTTTTTAGGAATTTCCTTAAACACAGAAAACAAAAGCGTTCATTGCTCACAGCGCGTTTCCTGGCTTGCATGAAGAGCTCAGGGACCGACTCCACAAGTTCACCTGAGCCATGAAAGTGTCTCCAAAACACCAACAAACCTGCAGGAACACAGCTCTCCATTCCTGCACAACAGCTCTCCACTCCTACACATTCTCCTCTATTCCAGCCACAGAAGCTCATGGCCTCCCCCAAACCAACAAATAGCCTTGATGCCTTTTTGCCATTTCAGACAAATAAATGTGGTAAATGGTTAATGCCAGCCAAAAAAAGGCAACAACTTCAAACCACCGCTATCTCTGAGATCCAAATTGATAATTGCCAATTTCCAGGGCAAGCCAAACACCATTTCCAATGAAATTTTGAAAAAAGTAGGCAAAAGATTGTCCAATGACTGAACTACTACATATGTGATAGAGAGGAAGTACAACTATTTCAAAGGGACAAGCCACACTATTCCAAGAAAACAAACTTTCAGATTTTTTCAGAGAAAAAGCTGACTATTTTATTCTCATTTCTGAACACTGTAGGATATGTGAACATAGCAGCCATGCTGGTGCAGATCAAGGGTTCATCCAACTCACTGTTTTGACATTACTACCCACAGATCCCTCTCAGAGGAGTGTTGGTGTTACATCCACAGTCTCTGCAAAAACCAGCAGAGAGGAATGTGAGGAAAATCTGCCTTTCATGATTACTCAGCAAATAAGTGAAAATGCATACAGCAAAATCACTCTGTACAAACAAGGATTTCAGCAGGACAGAAACCCAGAACTCCCTTGACTTTCCAAACAGCCTTTACAGATTTTCAGTTCCTGGCAACATGGTAATAAAGATGATTACACATTTTATTTCACAATCATCTGAAACTATGCAGGTCAAACTATAATGGTCAACTTGAAATGGCCTCAGGCAAAGCAATAAACATGCAGGTATGGTTGCCAGCTAGGGCCTACAAATAAAATATGTTTGATACCCCCATGCCTTCCTGCTGCATTTAGCCCAAATTTTTTCCTCTCATTGTTTACTCCTCACTAAATAACTTGAGTGAGAGAAGTACTTGGTCAGTGAAGGAACTAGCTCCGGGGATAATTTCAAGTTTTCTGGCATGATGTTGTTCTTGTATTCAATATTCAGAAGTTTATTCCCACTGTGGTTTCAGATGTTCATTAAGAGATGGTTTTGTATCAACTCTAATAAAAGTTACCTGTATTTCTGCTCACTTCTAATGGAGGCCCCTTCTGGTGAATCCATCTCTGAGCCCTGAATAAAACAAAAAGCAAAAGAGTTCTTAATGCTTCTACCTTAGAAAAAGCCAAAACGAAAATCAGATTAATTACTGTTGATTTTCTTTCTCTTTATTCCTTAAACAAGTGTTTGAATATCAAGGCTCCATGTGTCACGTCCCAGTGAAGCCAGGCACTGATGGAAACAAACCTGCCAAAGGACAAGTGTCAAACCCAGCACACTCCAGTTGAGCTTCCAAATGCCACAGGACTGGGTAACAGAGATGCAGCTATTCATGCAGCTAAAAAATTCTTGTGTCTAAATTCAGGATAAAATTTGTCACTCCCACTAAAACTACAAGTCATTACAAGTCAATTAATGAGTTTCTTGGTTTTATTTCCTGCTCACAAAAAGCCCTCTGGCTACAGGACCAGACTGCAAGGTATGAGAGATTTTATTTAAAATACGTGCTGAGAAAAAAATAACTTATTTCTGTATCACCTATTATGCCTTATGCCTGAAGTACAGGAAAGACTTTGTCTTGGCAGGAGAACTGGCTATGGGGTCATTACTTAGAAACCCCCAAATTTCATTACAGGGGTTTATTTTTTTATGAGAATGTAATTTTTGGTTGGCTTTGAGACACAGTTTTTGGTGATGGTGATGGCAAATTGCAGTCCCTAATCCCCTAAATAAACATTGTGCCAGAGCCTAGGTCTCCTAAGATAGCTGCCAGCTCTCTCATTCATGTGCTGGAAACTAATTTGGAAGCAAGAAGCTCCAAGTTTGGAGATGATTTGACTAACAAAAAAACCCCAAACCAAACCAAAAAATACAAACAAAAAACCATCACAAGCCCCCCTCCAAAAAAATTTAAAACCCACAAAAAAAACCAAAACAAACCCAAACAAAAAACCCCACAGATGTCTTCAGCAAATGCACCCAGGGTGTCTTTTAAGGCAGAAAAATCTTTTCTTGTTGTAATATTTATTTTCTCTGTACTCCCTTCCCTGACCAACTGTACCCTATGGAGGTGCCCCCACTGTTGTCATTAGCACATCCAAAAATCAGGACAATAATCTGTTTAAGGCAAAGCACTTCAAAATCACACAGGCTGGCAGAAACCTTCTGGATCACCAAGGCCACCATCCCAGTGTCACCATAATCACCTCTAAAACACGTCCCCTTCATACATGGGAACATTACGAGTGCAAAAGGCAAAATACAAAAACAATGTACAAAACAAACGCAAAAACAAAAAACGCGCAATGCAAAAACAAGACAGCAAGAGAGCGCAACTTATTTTTGTGGAAAAAACAGTTCTTATTTTATAACCCCATTCAAAAAAGCTTTATTAATATTATTATAATTTTATTAAAATCCCCACATTTAATAAGAACATCTCACCACGGGCTGCTGTCAATACCAACATTTCAGGCCTCGCTGTTTCCTTTTAGCTCCCAAAGTTATTCCTGGAAGGCGCAGCGGGAGCAGCGATCCCAGCGAGGAATGGCTGCGATGGGGGATGCAGGTCACATCTGCCGGTGCTCCGAGCGCTGCCAGCCGCTCCGGGACAAGCTCCGGGCCTGACCGCAGGTGGGGACAGCCGCCTGCCAACCTGGCTTCCCCTGCAACTGGGAGCTCACTGTGGGATGCCCGGCAGCCGGGATGGGAGCTGGCTCCTTACTCCCAGCACAACGAGGGGACATCGGATCAACTCTAACCTCGCATCTTTCCTGCCCCTGCACACTCCGGGCTTATCGGTGAAATAACAGCTCCGTTCACCGGCTGCAGCTCCGGGTCACCGCGCTGACTCAACAAAGCGAGTGTTCCCAGACACTCTGATAGCTGAAAACAGCCTAAAACGTTCAACCCTAAAGGAATGCCCGGTCCCGAGCCCGCCAGTTCCCGCTGAGAAGAACCACGAACAACGCCGGGAGCAGGAGCCAAGCCGGGCCAGCCGCTCCCAATTCCCTGAGGGCTGCTGGGTTCAGGAACCGGGCCGGGCCAGCCGCTCCTGCCGCTCCCAACTCCTTGAGGGCTGCTGGGGTCAGGAGCCGGGGCAGGACAGCCGCTCCCAGTTCCCGGCCGGCTGCTGGGTTCAGGAGCCGGGCCGGGGCAGGACAGCTGCTCCCAATTCCCTGGGGGCTGCTGGGTTCTGAGCAGGGCCGGGACAGCCGCCCCCAATTCCCTGCCGGCTGCCGGGCCGGTAGAGCCGCTCCCAATTCCCTGTCTGCTGCCAGGAGCAGGAGCTGGGCCGGGAAAACCGCTCCCAATTCCCTGCCGGCTGCTGGGTTCAGAGCCAGGCCGGGGCAGCTGCTCCCAACTCCCTGCCGGCTGCCGGGCCGGGCCAGCCGCTCCTGCCGCTCCCAATTCCTTGCCGGCTGCCAGGACGGGAAAGCCGCTCCCGCCGCTCTCAATTCCCGGCCGGCTTCCGGGAGCGCCCCGGACGCACTGCGGAGCCGAGCCTCCCGCCGCCCGGGAAACAGCCACCCCGCCGCCGAGGTTCCGCACAGCTCGGAAATGCAGATTGCGATCAGAATCTGCTCCCAAATCGCGGCCGTTCCGCTCAAACCCCCAGCAGGGTGGGCGGCGGGTCTGTCCGCTAGGTCCCGGTCTGGGATCGGGCACGGGAGCGGCTCCTCTCACTGGAAACCCCTGAGAGGCAAGAGCGCCCAGCTGCGGGTCTGCGTCAAGCACAGCAGCAGAAAGCGACCTGGCTAACCCGCGTATTAAGCATTTGGTGCTCTGAAAACGTATTGGCGATAGAGATGTTAGAAATGAAAAACACTACAGTGAGGAAAAATTAAAATAAATAAATAAATAAATAAAAGCAGGCATAGACGGCGGCGTTACCTTGTGCGGCTCTACTGACGGCACGGTGGGGCTGGCGGGGGTGGCCGGGGCATCGTGCATGAGGCGCGGTGCTGTGAGGCCGTGACAGCAGTGACAGACAGCAGGTGGCACAGGCCACCTGGGACAGCAGTGACAGCAGTGGCACAGGCCACCTGGGCACGTTAACCTGCCCGGAGAGCAGGGCAGCGCAGCCCGCCGCTGCACACAGCCGGCTCCCCTCAGCGAGTCACAGCGCAGCACCCACAGCGCCTCCCTCCTCCTCTTCCACTTCCAATCCTTCTCTCTCTTTTTCTTTTTTTTTCTTTTTTTTTTTTTTTTTTCCCCAGCTTTTAATATCTTAAAGCCGAAGTGTAAAAACTTCCAGGTCCTTCAGCATGGTTTATTCTGGTGTTTGGTAACAATATTTAGCTCAGTTGCAGCTTTTTTCCCATCAGCAGTTCCCCCTCCCTTTGAAGCGCCTCGCTTTAAATCTTACAGTCAGATAACTAAAGGCTCTAATTGTGCCCAAGGAGGCTGTAACAGACCTGTACCCCCAAATTCCTGTTGCAAAACTCTGTTGAAAATGCCTAATTCTCTGGTTTTAATTCCATAACTGGGGTTTTCAAGGCTATGTGCAGAAGGAATTCTTTGCTGTGAGGGTGGTGAGGCCCTGTCAGAATAAGAAATTTCCCTAACAGAGCAGAAATGTGAAAAACGCCAGTCACTTGTTTTTAAAATTTTAAAAGTTTAATATTAATAAAAATTGTTATAAAAATAGTAATACAATTAGAGCAATAATAATTTGGACAAATTGAATTAGGACAATATGAGACAATAGAGACAAAGAGTTACGGACGTCCGGGTACCTTTTTCTGGGCAGCACAAGCCTGAAAAAGGACCCCTGTTAACAGAGGATTAACCCTTAAAAACAACAGCCTGTTGCATATTCATACATGATGCATAAATTCCATTCAAATACAGGATTCTGTCTGGTCATCATGAACTTCTTCCTCTGAATCCTAACAGCACCTTCGAGACAGGAAGAAGTTTGTTTCTTCTGAAAAGAGGGCAATAAATTCTTTTTCTCTGAAAGATTTAGGTGTCCTGAGGCTACTATCTTGCTGCGAGTCCTCTTTTAAAAAAGTATCCTAACATAGCATAGTTTCTATTTTAACATTTTTTATAACTTAAAACAATATTTAATACAGCGCTTAAGAGAATTAATACAGCATTACTTTCTAACACAACACATATAATATTCATTTTAATATTTGAGAAAAACCAACCATAAAATACATGCACTTTACACAAGAAAGTTTGCCTCTCAATGTGGCTGAAGTTTGTTAACAGACCAAAACTTGTACTCATACCACAGCTTTCCATGTGCCTCAATGAGCATGCAAAAAATACCTATTCATCTCAGAGATTGATGACACTCTTGCTAAAATTAAATTAATTTAATATCTTAAAATGTGTGAACATTGTATGCTCCATCTGTGCTCACAGGATGTTCTGATCCTTTCCCTTTTGTTTATTTAGCAATTATGTCATTAGCTTATGTAGAAAATAAGATCAAAAAATAATTAAACAGTCAAGCCACAAGCACTATTTCTTTCTGCCTGGTAATAAGAGCTAATTCCAGCACTAGTTATTAATTTTCACTCAACTTACTGATTCCTTCCTTGGTCCTCATGTAATCACTGTAACTTGCATGAGCATGGAGGATGTACAAGGTCTGGTGGTTGGAACAGGAGACCAGACAGTTCCTCATCTTGCTTGTTATGTGAACCTGAGAAGTTGTTTTTACAGCCTTTACAATTTAGGTATCCCTGCCGAGTGAGAGTAAGGCTGTTTATGTGCAGCCAAACAAAAGTACTGATTTACTGCAGAAAAGCTGTGCTGAGTGATAGGACTTACCTGTGTCTTGTTTTCCCCCATTTTTAGAGCACATGAGAAAATCTTCCAGGAAGGAACAAAAATGACATTGTTAATTTAAGTGATTAATGCTTTTATACACACACACAAACAGGAGTTCTTACAAAATATAGTTCTTACTGTTGTTATCACCTCAACTCACATGTAATCTTCCAAAGCTCAATAAAAGGCTGTTATAAAATGTGAGGAAGGAAAAGAACAAATTTCAAAAATAACAAAGCCTAAATACCACCGCAGGAAAGAAAGGAAGTGAAGAGTCATACTCTGCTTTTCTGTTGAGACAGAACAGAAATGGAAATATATCAAGATAAAGAGGTGGCAGCATCTGGCACTTGGCAGAGGCTCCTGTCCCTGCCCAGTGACTCAGAATCCAGGCAGGTGGACACTTCAGCAGAGGGCACCAGAGCAGCAGGGATGAGGAGTGGTGCTGGCTCTGCCTTGCTCAGCCTAGTGCACCTAAGGGCTTGCTGTGCTGTGAATTCCTGTTCTTCATATTGCTTCAGCATTTTTGTCACACCGTGAGAGAGGTGCTGAGTAACACTGGGAGCTCTGGGATGGCAGCAAAGCAAGAATGAGATGGAAGGAAAAAGGCAGTAAGGAGTGCCATGAGAATCTGGGGCACATCCACCTGAGTCAGCATTCTGTATCCCACACCACCAACAAGACCAGGAGGATGGTGAGACATGCCCATTTAGTAAGCAAAACTTCTAATGAGAAATCATCAAAGCCAAGTTTCTTATCTTCCTTATAATTTTTTTCTTTTTTTACATCTGGTGCAGCTGGAGGAGAGATTTACATAGATCTTTTGCATTCCAAGTAGCCTGAAAACACAAACATGAGTAACTGCACTGATATTCTGCAAATTCATTATATACAGCATCAAAGAATTGCAGAAGGTGTTTAAACAAATCTGATGTTTGATGGGTTATATAGTATAATTTGTGGAAATTTAATGGTTGGGAGAGAAGCATTCATGGTGGAACATTGATTTTACACATTCCCTTAGATCCTTCAGGCATTTCTTGCACAAAGAAAATCTAAACATTGTGTGTTATGGTGGAGATACTGAGCAAGTCCTTCCACAGTGGAAGGCTCTACTCTGCTGTCATCCTTTATTATTTTAAAAGAAGCATATCTAACTAGCTCTGATAGTTGCCTCTATATCCTATGGGCTTGGATGGTATTTAACACACTCTTTAATGAATACTGGAATTTTTTGCAATGGTTATGTTGGATTGATATAGTCTTCTGCCTTTGTCAGTGGAATTTTACGAAAGGAAATTAGGTTTTATTAATATGAAGGTCAAGCACATACCAGTACTAAAGTTTTTATTTTTTGCCATCTGACACTCACATGAAAGAATCTTGGTGGTGTGAAATAACAAGAATTTTTTATACATGCTTGCAGTCACCTGGAAAAATATTTCATTCTGATATCACAGGTTTCAAAATAGAATTTTTTCCATTATTATCAGTTTTACAGGTCATGTTGATAAGTAAAATTTATAATGATGGCTATTCTGGTACCTTGGTTTTATATCAGTTTTAAATGGAAAGTGGGATATAAAAATTGAATGGTGAGATAATGCCATTTGACATTCACAATGGTATTTTACCTATTTCTCTCAGTCATACAAGCTAAAATGGAGAGTCAGTTTTAATGTATAATCTGAAAAACATTGCTAGGGTGGCCACAAATGCCAAATCCCAGAATCATGCCTACACATTATCCTCTCTTGGATGGAAAAAGAAAAAAAGGAACTGAAAATTGAGACTATATGTGGTAGAGTCAAAACTAATTCTTGTGGGTTTTTAAGAACAGGAAGAAAGAGCAATGTGAACAAGTGGAGATAAATTATAACAGATTTAATGATCAACCGAAATTAGATCTGAAAACAGTAATCATAAAAGCAGACACTGTTTTCTGTTTCAAATGCTGAAGCAGTGTGTCATGCAGGAAGAAGTGCTGTGTAACTGGGGAAAGCAGATATTAAAAACAATCTGATTCCGCTATTATCTAGCAGGATCTGTCCCCAAGTAGAAAAGAAGTTCATATGCCAATTTTTTAACTTAAAAAAAAATGCTTAAAGATAAGCATTATAAAAGTGACTCTGATGGAGGTCTAAAGCAGGCTATGAGAATTTAGGTGCTCATCTTTGTTGTCTTATTATATAAGAACCATAGGTCATTTCAGATCCCACTTCTTTGAATTTCATCAGTGCAGTACTGTGGTAATCCATGTTGTAATATTAAAAATTGGTGTTAGTATGTTAGTGCTGGTAATGGAATTAAATTCTGAGGGAAAGCACAAGCTACCTGAACACTACAGGAACACAGCACAGAAAGTGATAGAAGTCTCCACTAGGAAAACTAGGAAGAACAAGGACATTCTCAGGCCCTGACCATTTCCAGCTTCTGTGAGTTTAAACAAAGGTTGCAAAGAACATTTACCATTTTAGCTCCTGGTACCACTTTCTGCTTCTGATCAGGGCACTGACGACTCCACAACGTCCACATTTCTAGTGCAACATTTAGGAGTGGATTCTGCAAAAGATGGCAATTGCTGATTGAAAATTTTCTGTGGTGTAGAATCCCAGAATGGTTTGGGTTGAAAGAAATGTAAAGCTCATCCAGCCCACCTACAGCCATGGGCAGGGACACCAGCTAGATCAGATTGCTCCAACCCTGTCCAGCCTGGCCTGAAACACTTCCAACTTCTTTTGCAATTCATAGTAAGGCTCTTGCTAAGTTAAAGGTGAATTTTGTAGATGTCTTATTCTGCTGTGTTTGTACAATCTCAAAGGTCTGTGACTACAACAAGAAAATTCTGCTTCAGAAATTAGTAGCTGTTCCTAATATTATTTTATTTAACCACTGATACTTGACAAGCATTAAACTTGTTTTGGTGGTAAAGTCTGAATAGTAGAGATTATTTCTTTAATAAAATGGATAGAAATGGCACTTTTATTTGCTACCACCATATTTCTTGTAAAGGAAATGTTACTGCATATTTATGTAAATGAAATGTTACTTTTTCTAAAGCAAGAATTATTTTTCCAATACTGAGAAGGTCTCAGAGGGATGGCTGTGTACTCTAACTTAAGTTTGTCAGCATGATGTTAAGAATCTTCATCAGTATTGTTAAGATGTTAAATAATGTCAAGTTTTATTAATAGCGATTATTGCATTTTAATGTCTTCTCCGTATGTATATAAATTTTATGTTGCTACAAGCAAGGTTTTGGGATGTTTTTGTTTTATTTATGTTTGCCACAGCAGATGGAAAAGGTTCCTCCCTGAGCTTAGTTTTGGAGCTCACTCAGGATTTCATATGATTATGAAATCAGATCTGTTGCTGTGCTGAAGGAGGAGGATGTGGTAATAGCAAGTGATGTGTAAAGCATGACTGTGCAGAAGAGGGGATGACAGAGGAGCTGAGGTGGCAGCTGCAGAGTTTTCTCTGGCTGTGGGCAAAGAAGGCAAGGCATGAGTAAAACTGACAGAAGAGAACATTTCATGTTTGGGAAACAAATCAAGGGTTTAGTGAAGAATTTGTTCCCAGCTGTTACAATCCGCTTTAATCACAGAGGAGCAAGTGAGCTGTCTGTGGATTAACAAATCTTGAGGTTCAAATATTCCCCAAAACATGAGAACATGTACTTAGAGAAAGTCTTACAGTTGACAGATTTTTTTGTAATTTTTTCAATGTAATTTTTTCCCAGTTCTTTCAGGCTCATCCAGTAAAGCCAGACTAAATAACTAAGGTGACTCATGGAGTGAACTGAGTGGACAATTCCAGCTATGTGAGTTCATAACCACAGTTAGCTAGCTACAAAAACTAGCAGAGAGGTCACATGCCTAGATTTCTAGAAAAATGTAAATGAAAAGATTTTGCCACTGGTATGTAAGGAATATCTTTATGTGTGTTAACTGTAGTTAGTCTTGGCATTGATGGGTAAATTGCTGTGAATTCTCAACACATGAGTGATTGACAAAAAAAGAGAGAAGCAAAAATAGAAATTAAATTATGTGTGTCAACCAGATCTTCACTGGATGCATCTTCTGAATTGGCTCATCCTCAGGCTGTCACAAGTGCATAGCTGAGAACATGCTTGAAATGATTACTAGTGTGGCATTTAAATTTAAAGACTGTTGATTGAATCAGCTTAAGTATTAACCAATTTTGTCCCCGTTTCAGCTAATTGGAATCTCCAGTAATGGAATATCCCAGCCCTTCAGTGTCTTGTTGTGGAGACACGCATTTCTGGCACAGCTGGATGACTGAGCTGTTGCTTTAAAAAGCCACTTTCTGTCAGCTTCTCTGAAATAATTCAGGGATTTTTTTTTTGGCCTTGTTTTCATGCCTGAGTCAGCATTTGGTAGCTGTTCTGTGTGTGTGCCTTGCCAGGCTGTTTCTGTCCTATCCTCTCTGAAGTGGGTGATGAAGATTTCTGTCATTGCTGGGAGGTGTTCCTGACACAGACTCTGCCCTCCTCACTTGATTCTCACATGCAAGGACAAGAGCAATGATGAGTTTTGTGAAAAGTGCATATTATACGCCTCTATGCAGATATTTACTATTTGTATTATGTTGTATTGATCACTAGTGCTGTATTAACATTTTAATAGTGTGGCAAATGTAGTTTTGTAGTTAAAAGGTAACTTTTGTTTGCATTTGAAAAGCAAAAGCCATGCACACAAGCAAAGCCAAGCAGGGGATTCATTTTCCATATTGGGGAAAAAATTGAGAGAAAAAAGCAAATACATGAATCCGCACTATCACAGAAACTGAAATGGCTGCTGAAAGCCACAATGAAAATCACTTAATTGAGAAAAGCAAAATTCTGAGTGACAAGTTTATATCAACTTGATAACCTGTTAAAAATAAACAGAAGAAAAATTTAGAAATAGGGAAAAAAATCTATGGACAAATCATGCCTAAGAGATGGAGCAGTGGCAAGCAGCATGGAAAAGCAGTGATTGCTGTCAGTCAGCAGTTGTAGTCAAAGCCCAAATCATTTCACATCACAAACAGCTGTGAAACAGCTTTATACAATGCAAAACCACTGTAGTTTCAGGCAAAGAGGAAAATCTCTTAAAAAAAAAAAAAAAAAGCAGTCAGAAAAAGCTGGAATTGGCGAGGTTATCACTAAAATCACCAACCCCGTGAGGTTGAAAACTCTATGAGACAGGGAAGGTTTCTCATCAGCCTGAAAGCAGCACTTCATTCAAAATGCTAAGGATGACCTAAGCATTTGCACAAACTGTGAAGGCTTTGGGGTTCCTTCAGTCTTCTCCAAAGACAGAAATTACTTTAAAAGGATTAATGAATTAAGATGAAAGTAAAGAAAGATCAAGATATGGTCCTTTCCAGAAAACGAAGGCCCCACCCGATTTTTATCCTAAGAATAGTCATCAAAGAGATAATTGAATAGCAAAAGCCACCAAACTTCTCATATTTAAAGAAAGTTTTTGACAGGCTTTAGTATCAATGTCATCTTGAAGTTTTATTAAATCCAAGAAAAATAATAGACATGAAAACTCTTCTAGCAAGGCATAGTTTCATATTTTAGGTAAGCATAGCTTCAAGGAACATTTTAACAGAACTGAGTGTCAAATGAAAAAGTCTTTTTTCACCTTTATGTCACTGCCTGCTTCATTATGAGAGGGGATAATGAGAATTATATGAGAAAGTATTTATCATTTGGCTTATGTAGCACCAGATAGCTTAACAACAGCAAGAATGATTTGTATTTTGCTGATGATACTCAAACACCTTCTCCAATATGAACCAAAAAAGCTTTAATAGTTAGCAATTACCAAAATCAAGGCAGAACTCTCCAATTTGCAGTTCTAATTGTCTACAAGATATCAAGAGTAAAAAAGGTGATACCAGAAGAGGTTTAATTAGGCAGCCCAACAAGAGCTTTCCCCAGCTTAAACACTTGCAGTTTATCACTGCTTGGACTTGCAGGCGTATTAAAGGCTGCATCCAGTCAGAGCTCTATCTGCTCATAAACCCTGTTAATCCCTGGGCAACACTTGGGATATGTACATTGTGTCCTGAGTGATGAACTTGTATTTTATATTCATCATAGAGAAATAATTATTACAGGCTTGAGAAACACATTCCATTTCTGATTAAATAATCTGAGTTAAATGTAACTGAGAAAGGGCTAGAGGAAGACCTGGGCAGCAAGGTAGTTTTTGCACCTGATTACCTTAGGAATGTCCTTTAATTTGGTGAGCAAATATTATTTTCTTGCTTAATAATGCCTTCTATACACACTGCCATAGGTAAGTCTACAATGTACATTATAAACAAGATGTTAGCTGTTCCCTTGATATTTCCATGTACTTACAAACACAACTGTTGAGACTATGAGGAGAGACTAAACCCCCAGGAGGAGCTAAACATCCTTGGACTCCTCCTTGCAAACAGTATGGGTGACAGGAGAGTTGGATTAAGTACAGCTTTGGGCCTCACATTTAAGTGTCAGACTCATGGTACTCCCCACTTCTGATTTTAACACACAATGAATGTGGATTAGTATTTTTTTTAGGTCAGCATCACTACGTGATGAGTGTAGACTTCAGTTTTGCAGTGGTAGAAAGTAAGCAAAAGACTTGATTTCATCTCTCAATAAGGGTTAACCCCTTGTTTCTCCCTGGAATACAAACTCAGAATGACTTCTTCTAATCCTGCTTGCCATCCAAGATGAAGCCAGCCAGGTCATGAAGAGGGAATCAGTTTTGTGGGATTCATGGAACTGATCAATCGCTATCAGTCAGGGAGCTGGAAATCCAGAAGTATACATTTTAAAGCTTTATCTTCAACACTAAACCAGACTCAGAATATGGTTGAAGTGGCAGGGACCTCTGGAAATCATCTTTTCCAGTCCCTCTGCTCACCTGGAGCTGGTTACCCAGGACTGTACCCATTTGGGGTTTTTTTAATGTCTCCCAGGATGGAGATTCCACAGCTCCTCTGGGCAACCTGTGCCCACTGCTCAGCCACCCACAGAGCAGAAAAGCATTTCCTAATGTTCAGAGGGACCCTCTTGTATTTCAGAGTGGGCCCCTGGCCTCTGCTGGGCACTGAGCAGCACGGACAGACAGCAGGACAGGGCTCTCCTTTGCCTTTAGTTAGTTTTTGGCTGCCTGAGGCAGAGAAGTTCCCTGGACTGTGGTTTTTCTTTTCCTTGGGCCTGTTTAACCCTGCTCTGCACAGAACACCCAGCAGAGCACCGGCAGCTCCAGCTGTGGGCACCGGGCCGGGCCTGGGCCGGGGCATTTCCAGCCCTGGAGGGGCTGACAGAGACTGAGTGAGCTGAGCTGCAGCCCATGGAGGGGCTTCCTGAGTTTGGCATCTCTTCAGATTGGCAAGAGTTTATTGTTCAATATTGTACTCTTTTTTTTTTTTTTGTGCTGGTGAGTGCTTTACCTGTTAAATAAACAGTTTTTTCCACTTTTTTTCTCCAAGAATCAGTCTGAAAGATTCATGCTTAAAAAAAAACCCCAACAAAACAAAACCAACAAAACCAAAGGAAAAAAAAAAAAAGAAGACTGTCCCTGCCCCCTGCCATGACTGAGGTTTGAAACTAGATGAACTTTAAGGTCCCTTCCAATGCAAGCAATTCTGTAATACCATTCTACAAGGCACTGGAAGGATTTTGAAACCTTCCTTTCTTGTTAGGACACCTATTGTGTTCAGTAACTTGTCATCTGTTATAGCCTATTTTAAAACCACTGGATGAATTTAAGGAGTTTCTTAAGAAGAAATGCAATAGAAGGGATTGAAATGTAAATACAGGACTGGATTGCATTGAGGTGTGTGCTGTCTGGAACAAAGTAGTGGTAAGATAGAAAGAGCTGCATATTTTGCTATGAAATGCTCTAAGTACAGCACTGTTGACCATTTCTGCATTCCAGTCCACCTCCTCTTAGGCTTTGGTTTAATGAAAAATCTCTGTAGAATACACAAAGACCAATACATCAAATGCAGCATTCTGCACAAATTTTTTTTCTCAACACAGTATGTGTCCCTTCTACAGTTTTAAAAAATTTCTTTGGGATTAGACTAGGTTTACTAAATGACTTTGCAAAAAAGCACTGTTGTGTTATGAAAATGCAAGCAGTAGCTAAGGTGAAACAGATTATCACCAATCTGCCTTGTTACATAGACATAGACAAAGCAAAAGAACCTCAGGACAAATGCTTTGGGTTTAATTCTGAAATCCTCAAATTAAATTTAGCTACAAGAATTTTCTGAAGCCTAACTAGATTTTTGTATTTGGCCTCAAATATATAGCTTGACCTGAAGCATTTCTCACAGACTTAAACATGTCATTGAAAATCAAATCCTAGTGGACATGCCAAAATGTAACTTCAGGGCTCAAACCCTACTTTGCTAATGGCAAATATGCTGGTAAATGCCTGTAATATAGCATTTCTCCCTTCTGTGGGGCTGCCAGTTCTCTCCCAGTCTAGCCAGGGAATGCATGGGGTGGTCTGTCCCCATCTCTTTTCCTGGAGCTGAGCATGCACACACTGTCTGCCCCCAGGTAGTGATTCCTGAGCTCACAGGGAATGCACCACACATTCCCTGCATGGATCTCAATTCCCAGCTGCTGTCCGTGCCAGGGCACAAGCCTGGACAGCCTGGAACTGAAGGGGTTAATACTAATGCCTTTGTCAGTCAGGTCAATCCTTTAATAGCCACTTTAGGCTTCATAAATTCAAATTCCCCTTTGTGCTGGGCAAAGGGGAAAAGATAGGGTGATGCATCTTTAAGCAGTGAAGATGAGATCACCTCCTTTTTATAGAAACTGAAGTCATCCGAGAGCTGCACAGCAGTAGGCTGAGCACGTTTCCCAAGCTGCATAAAAACAGCACTATCTGGGAATTTCTTTCCAAATAAAAAGGGAGCACATACTCAGCCAGCTCTTATCTCAAAATATGACTCTTAGACACTGCTTTCATTTCTTGGGGAGAACTGGGGGATTTGACTGGCTTTATGTTATTACTTCTCCAGCCATTTAAATCCATCTTTACAGTTGTGAAAGTGAAAACCAGATCATTCATTTTCCACTGGATGTGATGAGAAATCATTGTAGCACTTTGAATCTCATCTAGACAGGAGCAAGCTGATGCAGTGATAGAGCAATCAATATTTTTAAAGATAAAGCAATAAATCTCACATTAAAAAAAAAATCATCCTGTCCTAATACTGTGCAGTATCATAGAGGCACTGAAGAGAAGGAGTGTACATGTTCATAAAATAGACCTTGCCCCCATGCTAGCACACACAAACTCCTGCACACACAGACAGAGAGACAGACATGCAGACTGAATCATTCCTGGGTTGAACAGAGGCCAGACCAGGATTCCTGCAGGAGTGATGACACCATCACAGGACATGTCTGCAGCCATGGTTTGCCCCCTATAAAACCCCAAGAACATACTCTAAATTTAGAGTCCAGCAGGTACACCCATAAATCAATGCAGTGCCTACATTTAACCACACATTGTGCAAACTGAGTGAACATCACTTTGTTCTGACTGTTCTGTACCTTGCTCTGCTTACATAAGTCTCACTAAAATCAGCTCTCCTTGTGTTTCCCAGTTTTAGAAAAGGCTTAGTAGTTTCATGCAAGCACTGGATATGTTTTGAAGTTTGACTGGTTTCACACACTGTAGCTTTGTCTAGCAGAGGAGAAACTCAGAGAGGGTGAAATTATTTGACCACGTTCCTTCAGTGCTGGCCAGAGTTCAGGTCAGCAGTCTGTTCACTGGAGCCTTGTGCTCCCCATGCCAGTTCAAAGATCAGGGTTCAAAGAGAATTTTAACACTTGGTGTAAGCAGGACTGAAGGGGGGTGAGGAGTGAGGTGTGTTGAAGCCCTGAAAGTTTTTACTCATGGAGTAAAGGGTGAGAAGATGAAGCACTGCTGTGGAGTCTTTGTCACAGGTTCCCTGAGCCACAAAGAGCCACTTAGGGTGACAACTATAAGGAAGCTTGGCCATTAATGAGCTAGGGCTGTAACAACAAGAGAGCACAGCACCAGGATGTGTGCTAGGACCTCACACGGACCAGAAGGAATCTGTGCATCTCCCTGGTCATTATTCATTTCAGGCCCAAACTTCTCCCTGCCTATGGGCCCCATTCCTGTGTCCATTCAGCTGTGCCCTGGGAATGAATAACCAGGGACAAGCTGCCCTGGAGACCTGGCTGTCCTGGCCCTCTGCTCAGCATGGAGCTGAGAGCATCCCACACAGAGTGCAGCAGCCTGTGGGGAGGCAGAATCACACACACCTGGGAAAGTGCCAAGTCCTGCAGCATCTTTTAGGGAAAATGTAAAGCATGGAAGTAGCTGGGAGAAATGAGCTCACCTGTTTTTTGAAACCTCTGTGTGTGTGCACAGATGCGAAGCCCACAGCTGATGTTATTTTGATTTATTAACGTATTTGCTGAGTTTTACTGTGGTACAGACAGACCTGTCTGTGTTACAGTGTAGTGGGTCTCGCTAGGATTGACATAAATCAGAGAACCACAGAATGAAAACTGCGATTACAGTAGAATGTGGATTTCATTTCAGAAATAATGTGAAATAGCTGTCCTTTCAGGTTTCACTTTCATAAGCCTCTTAGAAATTCAGCTGTGAAATTTCACTCCACCTTCATTAACAGCCAAAACCCAAGTGCACTGCATGCCATGAAAAGCAGGTAGTGTATGACTCTGATATATCTGTACAAGGTAGTTATATTAAAGATTTATGATATTTACTAAAACATGGCCATATCCTTAGCTTGCACAGCTTTAGGCTTGCACAGCTCCACTGGTACATAGCCAATACACCCCAGCTGGGAACGCAGCCTTCAAAACCTTTACTCATTTGATTGTTAAAAGGCTGAGGCATAGAAGGTCTCACTAAAAAATTACAGTCCTCTGGAATATCTGTGTAATAAAGCAAGAATTATGTATTTTTCACATCTATTGTATTTTCTGTCATTTGTCCAGGCAGACAAAATATTGAGAGTTGTTTCAGCTGAGTTTTTCTCCTGGAAGAGGTTTCTAAACCAGGGACATCTAGTTTCTAAACTAGAGATATTCTTTCAATTTAGTTCTCTACACAATCCTAAATCACCTGAATAATAAGGCATGAGTGTGCATGCATATGTCTGAAAGTTTAGAAGATTTTTGTATCTTTTCACTGACTTTTCCTAAACACCAGTCACTCTACAAGTACATTATAACTTTGAAGAAATAATTTCAAATACATGGTAGCGTTGCATTTTTTGCTGCCCAGCTAAGAAGCTGACTTAAACCAAACATCAATAACAAGAAGGTCTCACCACTGAAAAAGTGTAATACCTCTAAAATTAAAAGCTCTGGCTTGTTTGTTAAGGCTTATTTTGTTGCCCACACAGAAATTAAAAGAAACAACACAAACCCAAAGGCCATCAGGACTGGTTTTCTGCCTTAATTGTGGCAGCTGAGCTGCTGCAGAGCCCTGTGCTGAAATTCCTTTCCAGCCATGCTTGGAGTGCCCTGTGCCTGTCAGGAGGCACACTGCTGCTGCTGCTTATCATAAGAGGAATAGCAGAGCAGGAAAAGGCATTTCCTGTGCTGCCCACAGGCTCAGAACACCCTGCAGAGATGTGAGGCAAGTGCTGAGCCATCCCTGGAAGGCAGCCACATCTGGAAGCTGGAGAGCAAGGAAGAGCTGGCATTCCCATCATCTAGGTTTGAAGAAAGGTTGGAGGATGGGGAAAAAAGAGAAAAAATAAACAAAATAAGGAAGGAGACTTGCAACCAGCTAAAGAGAAAGCAGATTTTTATGATGATGAAATGTTGGGTGACATCCAAGTTAAAGAAAAGACCTGACAGTTCAGGATGCCTTTGTTATAATAATTTCTTATCTGACTGCTGCCATATGTGATTTTTGAAAGACTTCTGACATCTAATTTCTCACCCTTTGTTCATAAGCAATAACTTGTGTGTTTAATCTCTTCTTTTGTCCCTGCACAGTAATTAGACCTAGCATAATTTAGAGCCTCTAGATATTGCATGTGTGTGATACTGTAGCATTCAGAACTAAATGCATGACATTTTCCTTGAGTTTAATTTGAAAACATTAGCCTTGTCTTTTTTCATACTGCCCAACAAAAGAATATGATTTTCACAAGTGGAGTTGTCCCTTTCCACCCTCTGCAAAGCCTTACAGGTGTATTTCCCCTGGACATGAAGGCTTTTGAAACAAAGCATGACATCAACCTGGCTCATCAAGGGAAATTGGCAGCTGTTCATGACACTGTCAGTAGTGTCATATGCTCAGAAAACCATATTCTTTTTTGGGCAGTATGAAAAAAAATAAGGTTAATATTTGCAAATTGAATGAAAACACTTGTCAGGGCTAGCACACAGCCAGACATCCATGGACAGACAGGGTTGCACTCACCAATTAATTCCCAAACCTTCCCATTTTCTTGATTGTGCCAGGCCCAGAGATGCAGCGTGTGAAACCCCTGCTCTGCAGGGACTTGGTGCTTGCATGTAGAGACTTTAGATCTTCCTGACAGGAGATGGCTTTTCTCCCTTAATGTTTCCACAAAGAGTTGGTAAGATGCAGGAAATAATTCTGAGAATTTGGCACCCGATGTGCATAAAGCTTCCCCAGTAGTTGTAAGCAGGCAGGATTGTGTGTGTGTTGGGGTGCAGTTCGGCTCAGAGCAGGCAATGCAGCACCCCCTGCCCTCCTGACATGCAACACTGACAGAGAAAGGATTTTCCTGACAGCCACGCTTCGGGTGTGCTGACAGAGACAGGTGTGAAGACAGAAGAGATTTTTGCCATACAGCATTTCGTTTGGCCTTAGCAACCAAATTTGTGTTTCAAGAGTGAAGAGTTTCTGCCTAAATTCATGAAATCAAGTAATCCTCTGTGTTCTTTCTGCCTAAATTCATGAAATCAAGTAATCCTCTGTGTTCTCTAAGCCATTAGAGCTGTGAAATTCAAATTTATGTTCTTCAGCTTATTTTTCTCAAACATGCTAAAAACAGCCTTTCTTCAGTGGAAAGACACATCCCACCTCCTTAGCTGCTCCTTAGCTGCCTCTTCTTCATCAAATTGCTTGAGGAAAGGAAATCTCACAGCCTCCTGCCTGAAACAAGCACTTCATAAGCTCCCTAAATCTAACAGATACTTTTTAGGCTCATCTGGGGAGCACTTTTTATAATCTATAAAATATTTGGCTAAGGAAGAACAGCACTACATGAAGGAGTGCTGTGCTTGGGGACACCCAGACGCTGGCTGGCTCGACTCCATCTCCTCCTGCTCTGCCTGCACCAGTGTGATCAACATTCCCCAGGACAGTGTGGGAGGGTGCAACTGGCCAGGGAAATGCCTGCCACTGACAGGAGGAGCACTGAACACCTCAAGCCTTCAAATGTCTTACTTTTTCCTCCTGGTGAGACAAAAATGCCTTACAGCACAGAGTAAGCTTCTCTGTAAGCAGTACAGAAACTTACTTCTGACACACACAGTTCACCTAAAGCACCATTTGGGGAATTTTCTCTTTAAAGCAGGCTGAAACCTGTTCTGTGTGGTTACAAACAGGTCTTGCACAAACCTTGAGCACCTCCTGAAGTGGATGGCAAACACTTTCCTGTGCTTTCCTGGCAGCCACAGCTCAGTGTGACACAAGGGCAGCCCTGGCACACCTCACTGAGCCCCTGTGGCCCCAGCACCCACCTGTGTTTTGTCCTCTCAAAGGACACAGGCAACACTTAGCCAGAGTTACACATTCACACTTCTGAAATCCTGTGTCCAAGAGGTGCTGAACACTTATTTATCAGCTGCTGCCCATGAACTCAAAGCCTGTAACACACAGAGGCTCAAGAGCACAGGCATGTAAAGGTGAGACACAGGTAAGGTAACATCACAAGGAATTTAGCAATAGACTGGCAGCAAGTAAGAGTCCTGTGGAAAGAAATGCTGTGTCACTCTCTGGGACAGACCTGTCAGCAGATACCTGGCCTGTGCTGATTACCTGAGTCCTGATTACCTCTGCTCTCTGAGGTGGCTTCCAGCCAGTTCAGTTTTTTCAGCAGAATCCCATGCCCTGAATGAAAAGCCCTACCTAGCCTGGCAGGGGCTCCTTTCCTGAAAGGAAATTGAATTTGTCCAGGGACTTCCCCACTTCCTCTTATCCAAGAGCTTAGCAGTGTGAAAAAATAGTTCCTACATGGATTCCAGACTTGGTGGGCTGGTCAAGAGCTTGAGGTTGGTTCACAAGTGATGAAAGATTTCTGGGTAAAAGTATAGCTCAAATAAAACAATGAGACATGGATTCTGTGTAAGTGGCTTATTAATCTCAGAAGTCTGTTATCACAAAAGCCGTGGTTCATATGTCACTCCTGTTGAGATAATTATCCTTTCAGGAACAACTTGGGATAAAAGGCTCAGATGCAGAAGGCTCAGTGGTTTTGGCTGAAGAGAAGAGGGATCAGTCTGGGCTCAAAGCTCTACATACAAGTTCAGATGTGTTCCTACTCCTGCAGTGCTGGGCTGAGCCTTTCTGGCCTCCATTCAGTATAACCTGCAGCAATTAACAGATTAAAGTGCTAGCAGAGGTAACAAGACAAAGAAAGGGGGAAGAGCAAAAGAAAACTAAAAACATAGAACACCTTTAACTTCAAAATTGCATGACCTTAAGTATTCTGCTGTGCATTCAGAGATTACCTTCAAAGAGTTATTTTAGCTGAAAAAGATCATGTAACATTCTGTACATAAAACTTTCAGTAACTTGTATATTTAATCTTGGAAGCAAAGTCAGGCCTGTGCTGAAGTTCTAGAAGTAACTCTTCTTTCAAGTTATCTTTCAAGCTGGCCAACTTAACACAGTTTATAATAGGAGGCCCCAAACTGCCACGTCCTAAGTCAGAATGCTTTGATGCAGTTAGAAAAGCAATTAAGTAGAGATTGAGAATTCTTCTTTGCATATAAACTGCCTGGATGGCCACTGACCCATAGGCAAGCCCTCAGCAGAGCAGCAGACTACCAAAGATGGCAATACTCCAATTTGAGATTAAAATAGGATTTCAATTTTTAAATTGCCTAATCTCTTCCTCAAAAAAAAAGCATTTCATGCACCATGTCTTCAAGCTAGATGTAACATTAATTTGCTACATACAGCTGCTATTGATCTCAGTTTCTTATTATCAGTAAAGAGCACATGAGAAAAATGGAGGTACTTTACATGTTTATAGTTGGTTGAATAGAACTTCCAAAGCTTCAGAGTTACAAAATCTGCTCCTGCAATAGTTTATGCACACAGAGAGCTTGAAGTGCTCAAGAAATGCAGAGCTCAAGTGCTCTGACAGGCTGGAAGAGGCCACACAGGTTTGCCAGGGTCAGGACTGTCAGGTGTGTGTAATCTAGGACTCAGCCATTAAACTCAAATGCATTCAGTAAGCTCATATTTTCCAACTTGCAAACTCATTTTCACCATTAGATATTCACACCCCATGTGGTCCTATTAGCTCACACTGCAGGCTACCTCTATCAGCTACTACTAAAATAAATATAGAAAAAAAAATACAGCCTCATACAAATAACTTGCATGACTTTCACATAGCAAAGGTGACTGCTATTGACTGGTGCCAAAGGCACACCACACAACATTATTTTATTATATAGATATTTTTAATAAACCTAAAGCCTTTGTATTTACCTTTCTCCTGTATAGAACATGCATTCTAAGGTACAAAAAATAATTCAGCCCAGACTCTGCCCCAAAGCCTATCCATCTTGTTGATCAATATACATATTTTACATCAGGAAATGAAGTGCACTATTACATAAGAAAGCACAGGAATCCATTGTTAAATAGAGAACCCAGCTGGGGAAGGGGAGCCCAGGTAAGAGTGATTAGGGCTATAACAATCATTACCCCTTTGTAAGGCAGTGAGTTTTGTGTATAATTGAGTTGGGTGAGAGCCTGTATGGTCAGACAGTGCTACTGGTGCCCATTACAGTGATAACTATAGTTATCACTATACAATTATATAGTTATTATAGTGATATAGTGTTAAGTGTTGATGAAGAAGTTCTTTAGGACCAAAATATAAAGATTAGATACAAAGCCCCCTCTCTGTAAAGATTTTGGGTAGACAGAGTGGTTTCTTGTTTTACAGTGTACCGTGAGATCTTTAAAAGCCAAAAGCAATTAGCATTCTAACAGGTTTCTAACTTATCTTAAGGGTACTTAATTAATAGTCCCTTTAAGAAAACAAACTTTATTCCTGTGTTTTCTGATCAAGTGCTGTGATCTGCTAGGAGGTATATTTGGCTATGGAATCCTAAAGGAAGGAAAACAGCTGCACTTTTTGCCATGGATGTGTTTTGATAGAAACCAGAGAAAGTAGAAGGTAGGGTGGGAAGCTGAGAAGGGGCAGGAATACCTTTTCATTTTATAAAAGGCCTCGACAGGGCAGCAGCAGGTTTTCTTGACTGTTTCTTTAAACCAAGGTGGCTGGAACTTTACAGATAGCTTTCAGAGCACAGCAGAGGGGCTGAACTCCTGGAGTGACACTGCTGTAAGGCTGGTGACACAAGTGTTCCTGTGTGCCCCCAACATGACACTGCTGTTAGGATCCAGAAGCAATCTGCAGGAAAAAGATATCCAAGCCAATCCTGTCGCTCCTCCAACAGCAGAGAGAGTCTTTCCTTCTGGCAATGTCAGAAGCAGCTTGGAGGGTAACAGTACAGGACAGTCTTCTGCTGCTCTTCCCCATGGGATAAATAACTCTAATAACTCATTTACAGGGCTAACATGTAACTGCAAACTTCATTCTCTCCAAGGAAAAGAGCTATCAGATTTAACCAGGAAAGAGGTGCTTAAATCCTGAGACTGTATGTCCCCATTTTCTATTGCTTTATAAAAGAACTAGATATTTTACTAGAAAATTGGTACATCAACTTCAAATTTCCCTCCATCTATCTGATTCAGCAGAAGGGCCTTCCTTCCACAGAAAATACTCATCTGTGTTGGTGTTGTCATCTTATTGCAGGGGTTCCATACTGTTGTCTCCTTACCACAAGAGTTCCATACCTTCTTGGTGTTCCTCATGGGCAGGTCCTCAGGGCACAGCCTGTTTCTTCTTCACACAGCAGCCACTGACTCCAGTTGCTTTCCCAAAGGGCCACCCCACTCTTTTATAGCATCTTCTTCTCATTGCTTACAGCTGTGGCCTGTTAAACTCAGGCCTGTTCCTAATCTTTGATAATTGGCCCAGCTGCAACTCCTTAGGGGTAACATTACTTTCTACCCTACCTTTATTTTCTTATATTCTATCCCACTACATGTTGGTGTCATGGGAAATGAGTTCATGACTGTAAGTTGCATTGTCTTAGGCTGGAAATGCAAGATGTGGCTGGGGGTGTGTGTTCTATTGCCATCTGTTGGACATGGGGCAGTTATCTGCTGTTAATTAGACCACCTGTCTGCCTGTTAAAACCAGGTGGGGCAGCTTTCTTTATCTCTTCCACAACCAATCCCCCCTCCAGGAGATATCTATCTTTTGTTAATGGGCCAGTGAGTGTCACTGCATGGCTGATAAAATTCCATCATCCTATTGTGAGATGCTCCGCCCAGGGGGAGGAACCAAAACATTCCTACCTGGATATAATTAGAGATTTGAAACACCAGTAACAGCCTTTCCCACTGAATTCCCAGAGAAACAGCTTTATTTTCCACTAGATTTCCAAAAGACCAGGCCCATCTACAGCACCACCAGATATTCAGAGGAAAACTCCACCCTTCTACAGGATCCCTGCTCCACCAGAACCACCTCTATCACTGCAGGAGGGCTGAGCCACCATTTAACGGGACTGTGCAACCACCCTGACCCACAGGGTGTCAGGTCATATTCTGTCACTGTTGCTTTGTATAACTGCATTTTTATTTTATTTTTATTTTTTCCCTAAAAAGCAATTGCTATTCCTGCTCCCATATCTTTGCCTGGGAGCCCCTTAATTTCAAAATAATAATAATTCAGAAGGAGAGGGTTTACATTCTCTATTTCAAGGGAGGCTCCTGCCTTCCTTAGCAGACACCTGTTTTTCAAACCAAGACATGCATTCATCAGGTGTCTGATTGTTAACTTACTGGTGTCAAAAGCTGACATGAAAGTGAATGGGCTAAATGTATGTCATGGCAGAGAATGGACATGCAGTATTTGATAATTTTTCTTTCTTATTGTGCTGTGGCAAAAAGCCCAACTCTCAAATGCTGTCAACTCAGGCTTGAAGTCCTCTGATCCATTTGCTTCGCCCCACCACCACTTGCAAGGCCTGCCAAATTTCAAATAGGACTCAGAGAGAAGAACATTCTGCCTAAGCCTTTACAGTATTTTTAGGAACTAAGGAGAGGCTAAAGAAATATTGTAAATAGAAAATGTTGAACAAATTGTTAGCAGAAGAACTGAGAAGGTGGTGATATTGCTCTCCAATGGTGGCTTAGAAAATGGTAAATTTCTGAGGAAGTTTTGGCCATTGTTGGAATCTGCTGTGGACAAGCACCCCCAGCTGCAGGAGGACGTGGGATCCAATCTCCGCAGCACAAGCTGGGTTATTCCCTGAGATCAATTAGTGATTTTCACAAGAGGTGCTAATGCTCAGGAAGAGGTGACAGATCTTGGCAGAGACTTCAGCAGACACCTTTGGTTGGGTGTTGTCCCCACAGAGGAACAGGAGAGCAAGAAGGAAGCTGTAGGGGGATAGAACATAAGTAAATAAAGGTAGTATAGAAAGTAATCTTAGCCCTTAAAGAGTTGTAGCTGGGTTAATTATTAAGGATTAGGAGCAGGCCTGATGTTAACAGGCCACACATGTAGCCAATAAGAAGAATGTTATAAAAGAGTGGATTGGTGGGAACTGGAGTCAGTTGGCTGCTGTGAGGACAAGGAAGAGTCAGTGCCTGGAGGAGCTGCCTACAAGAAACATCAAGGAGGTATGAAACTCTGGCAATATGGAACCCTTGCAACATAACAACAATAGAACTGTTGCACTGTAATGACAACACAGGACTATGTGAGTAGTCCTGGATATTAGCTGATGTCAGGCATGCAGGATGGGCTTCCCAGGATGCTGGTTGCTGTCAGGGATGCAGGATGGGTTTTGCAGGATGGACTGTCAGGGATGCAGGAGGGGTTTCCCGGGATGCAGGATAGATTGTCAGGGATGCAGGATGGGTTTCCTAGGATGCTGGCTGATCCCAGAATGCCGGTTGCTGTCAGGGATGCAGGACGGCTTTCCTAGGATGCTGGATGAATTGTCAGGGAGGCAGGACGGGTTTCCCAGGACGCAGGATGGCTTTCCCAGGATGCCGGTCGCTGTCGGGGATGCAGGATGGCTTTCCCAGGATGCAGGATGGATTGTCAGGGACACAGGACGGGTTTCCCAGGAAGCCGGTCGCTGTCGGGGACGCAGGATGGCTTGCCGGGGATGACGGTCGCGGCGGGCCCGCCCCGTGGGCGTGCCGGGGCTGGTGCCGGCCCTGCCGGTGCCGCCCGGCCGCAGCAGCAGCGGGAGGAGGAGGAAGCGGCGAGCGCGGCCGGGCAGCGATCGGGGGCAGCAGCGGCCGCCGTGTCCCGTGAGGGCCGGCGGGACCATCCCGGGGGAACCGGCCGGGCAGCGGGGCCGGGAGGCGCCTGCTCCTGCCGTGCCGGGCCCGGTGCCGCCTGCCGGCGGCCTGACATGAGCTCGGCGCCGGCAGCATGGCCTGTGCCCGGAGGGACGGCGAGGCGGACGGCGAGCCCGACCGCTCCCTGCGGCACATGCTGCGGGCCATAGCGGAGGAGCGGAGCCGCGCCGGGCTCCGGCACGACGGCCTCGGCGGCCTCGGTGAGTCGGGCGGGGCGGGCGGGAACCGAGCCGGGCCGGGAGAGCCCGGAGGCAGCAGCAGCACCCTCAGCCCCGGGCCGGCACCGCGCCCGCCTCACAACAACGCCCACAGCAGCAGCAGCACCTGTTGTGTTCCACGGGCACGGCCCCTGCTGCCCGCCCCAGCCCTGGGGATCATCCCCGCTCCATTGTCTGAAATGCCCTTGTGGGGAAAAACGCTCAGGCAGCACCGCGCACATCACGCCGTGTTGTATTTCTTAAGCGTATCGTGTGTTTTGGGATGGAAACAAGCGATTTTGGGCGCCTCTGGGCAGCGCTCGCTGTTGTGCGGCTCTCTGGAGATTGCGAGGCTGGCGCCTCCCTGCTCTGTTTAAATGACTTCACTCTGCTCGCCGCGCTCTAGTAAGCACAGGATGTTGTGGCTCTTGCAGGTCGGGTAATTTCTTAAACCGTGGAGGATTTCTTGAGCTTTCTGTCTTGTTTGTTTCCATCTCGACTGATGTAAATTTCACCCAGCGTGTCTTTAGGTTTTGGCGAAGCTTATGCGCTGCAAAACAGAAGTTTCAGGTGGAATTTCGGTCGACTTTAGGCAACAGAATGGTGTGGCAGCTCATTAACCAAAATTGTTCACATCAGGAAACTCTTCTGGACAGGCTAATGAATATAAATTACTTATTTTTATATGCAGCAGTAGAGATCATGGAAATTGTTCTCCACATCCAAAATTTCTGTCTACCTTATTCAAAGCTTTTGTAAAGCCAGAACTGGACCTCTGTTCTAAGGGGGTGAATATCCAGAAGTTCTTGCAGGGGCAGTGCTTCAAATGATGAAAAGTGATGTACAACACTTGTTTCTCCCATGGTGCCTTCATTAATGACTCCTCCCTCCTCAGCTTGTTTATATGGCCCCAAAAGTCTCAGCCATTTCTGAGTCTTTGTTAAAAGCTCAGAATAAGTTCTTATTCAGGTTTTACAGGCTCTGAGGTTTGGATGAACATGGGGAATCTCTGGTTCTCTGCCTTTGTGCATCAGTTTGTCTGTCAGTGCGTGCTGTGGTCTCCTTTGGAAGGAATGGGCTCTCTGTTCTTCCCTTTTGCTTTGCCACAGAGTGGACTCTTGTATGAACAAAGAGAAATGATTCTTGGTTCTTTATGCCTTTTTTTCTGATAGAATTGGCTCTCTGGGATGTAATATAGTGTTGAAATGTTACAGGGCCTAATAAAGCAAGTAAAATGTTGTGGCAAAGAAATTGTAAATGATAATTAAATGCCTGTGAGATAGCATTCATTGGAAAGCTTCTGTCAGGTCCTGTTTGGCCATCTCATGTTTGAATGTGTGATAAAGAGAAATATCAGCATCACTTTCTTCTGCTGAAATTAGGAAAGGGAAAAACTGTGGCAGCTGCTAGGACCATGCAGGTACTTCTTCTCTGCTTGTGTTTGAGCACACATCCACAGCAGCCCATCATGCTGAGTGGCTTGGGGACGGTCACACAAGGAACAGCACAGTGGAACTCCTTTCTACCAGGTGAAGAATAGAACCTCAGGAGAGCTGCTTAGCTCGTGGCACTGAGGGGCTGCTCCTGGCTGTGGAGATTTGCATTTTGCAGTGTGCTCCCTGATCCTCAACATCATCAGTCTCAGCTGATGAGAGCTCTTTCCCCTCAGCTGTGATTTGCTGCCAGGTCAGTAAACTGTTTAAATACCTCCTTTAGGAAAAACACCTTTAGGAGAAACTGTAGATGAAGCCAAGGTGTGATTTTGAGCTTAAACTTGTGTGTGTCTGCCTTGTACTAATGAAAGCTGTTGCAAGGCACAGCTGGAATAGCCTGGGCTGTGCTGGGCTCTGGCAGCACAGCAGATTTTCCTCAATTTCAGAAGTCATGGAAGCAGTCACAGTCCTGTCTGGGTTCAGCACAGAGGTTCTGTCTGCCTTTTGTGCCTGGGTAGCACATCACCTGTGGGGCTTTGGGAGCTGCACACCCACAGCTGGTTTTATATTTGTGGTGGGGTTTTTTGTGGTGGCCGTGTCCTTCTGAGCTGTATCAGCAGGTGAAACCTGTTGTTTTCAGTTCCCTTCAAATCAGTTGGCAGAGACTCCAACAGTGGCTTTTCCCTGAGTGCTGCTACTCCCCCAACAATAAAATGGGACTCACTGGGTCCCATTTTCTGTGTTTTCTGGAAGTGAGGCTGATGAGGAGGAAATTGCCATTTTTGCTGACACTGAGGTTTGGCGGGAGGAATTGCTTTGTTTCAAGAATGTCACATAAACATTTGGACAGGCTTTGTTTAGAAAGGTAAATCCCCTCATGTGATGGGATTTTCTGTAATGTCCTGTTTATGTAAACAATGTAGCACTTCAAAATAATGACTCATGTCATTATTTACCAGGCTGGGGAGGGTGATGTCTCTCCAGGAGCTCTTGGCTGGCTGCTGGTGTCACCCAGTTGGACAGCTCTGGTGTTTGTTGTGCACTGAGGCCCCTCTGAAATGCTGCTGGTTGCAACACTTCTGTGGCAAAACACTTCTCCTCCTGAGGGAAGGATGGATGTGCTCTGTGTGTCCTCAGCCAGGCTGCAGGAGACACGCTCCTGGCTCTAAAGTTTTTTTTTTAACTTCTTAAGGGTCTGAAGTTTCCTGTTGGCCAAATCCCTGAACTGGGGAGTGTTTTAATTTTGGTGGTTCCTGATACTAATGTGTAATATTTCCAGATACTTAATTTCCTTTAATTCAGCGACAAGTTGCCCTGCTTTTGGAGTAGGAGAGTGGGTTTGGGTGGAGTGTGGCTTTATTCCTGCTGGAATTTGGGATGAGTAAGAAAAAATAAATGGGTAGATCTGAACAATCTCTTGAACTGTGGCTAGTCTGTAATGGGGACATGGAGTGGGTGAAAAATTGAGAAGTCCTAAAGAGTGTGGAAAGAAGGTGAGTGCAGCCCATGGGGCTTTAACAAGCAGCTGAAAACTGAGGTGTGCAACAGGAACCTGTTCCAGGTGCCAGCAGAGAGGCCCAGTGGTGTTCCCTGTCATGAAGAATTCCTTCTGCTTGCTTTCCTGCGGATGTTCTGGGACTGGAGCAGAGCAGAGTGTGCTTGGCACAGGGGCAGCAGGAACAGGAAGGCTCATCCTCAGAGCCAGAGGTTGCCTGGGCTTGTTTGTGCAGCAGTGCACAAACCTCAGGGCTCATCATGTGAGAGAAAACTGTGCTGTGATTCATGGGCCACATCGATGAGTAAGACCTGGAAAGAATTCTTTATCCTTCCTGAGAGAAGGGAAGGTGAGGTGGCGCACAGCAAATGCTGGTCCCTGTAGTGGAAACAGTGTGGGGAAAAGGATGAAGAACAGGGGAAGAATTTTTTTTGGAAAACAAAAAGAGGTTAAAATGAAAAATTAGGAGGAGAATTAATTTGGATTTGAAATATTCAGGCCTTAATTCTTTCATAGTGTAGTAACTTTTAATTAAATTATAATATTCCAGAAGGATGTAATTGTCTGTAACTTTGAAGAAAGTGTATCCACAGAGTAGGTGGAAGTGCCTGCAGAGGATTCACTGCAGCACAGAACTGGTTTGACAGGAGTCACTTTCCAGCAGACACAAAACATTCTGCATTTGTGGTTCTGGGAGTTGTGGAGTCAAAGGTGAGAAACTACAAAAGCTGCAAAGCTTTTTCTTCTTTTGATCTGTCAATGAAAATCACATCTGTCCTAAAAAAACTTGAGGCACTTATACAACCCAATTCACCAATGAGGGTGTTTTATTTAGAACAATTTTTTCACCTTAAAAAGACATTTTTTATTATTTTTACTTTATTATTTACACAATTCCTTTTGCCCTATTTATAAAGTGCTTTGCAGCTAATGAATATGGAGTGTTCACTAAAAAATGCATAGTCAAATACTGAGGAGAAAAAGAAGATACTAATGTAAGAAACTTACAAATAGTAAAATAAAAAAGTTCTTATAGTGGAGCTTCCTTATCAGTCAAAACCAAAAATGCCCCCCCACAACATTCAACCAAGAGGAATCTGTATTTCTTTTCAGGAAGAGTTCTAGAAAGTGCAAATACAATGCAAGATCAGAACAGGTTATTTAAATCAGAGTCAAAGTAGATACTTTGATTTCAAAGTGATTCAACCAGTTTACCCTTAGGTAAATACCCTGAGGTATTGAACCTCAGATTTGTAGTTGGATAAAGATGAGCAAATAGCCAAGAAATTCCAGTGTGAAAGATAGATTATTTTTAAACTGCTTTTTTCTTTTTTTTCCTGGCATTGAAAAATGTCTGGAAAACATTTCTGCAATCCGATACAAGAGGACATTTGATGTGTATGAGCATTGGATGGGGTTGTGTGGGAGAAACCACAGGTGGAGCAAACTTGGATCCAGTGGCTTTGTCCAGGGGATGGGAATGCATTTCTGCTTTTCCAAGGGTTTTGTGTCCTGGGATCCCATCCTGTCACTTCTACAGCCAAGTTTAGGAATTCCCTGTAGGGTCAGGCCATGCAGAACAGCAATCGGGGGCCAAACTCTAGGGCTGCAGCTCACCTATTTCTGTGAGGTTTTATTTTTTTGTTGTTTGTTTGGTTTTGTCTTTTAAAGGGGATTTGTTTAAAATTCTGTTCTGATTGTTCCTTAGAGCCTTGTTCATGCTGCTGTCACTAATAACCTGTCAGGTTTCCATCACCCACTGGTGGTATTCAGGGATTTGTCATGTGGCTGCTGAAGGTTGGCTTCTGTCTGGAGTGTGACTGATACTCCGTGCCACATGGATAATATACCAAATTCTCTTTTATTACAGCTTTCACACCTTTTTATACCAGTTGGGTTATTAGTTTGTTCTTTCATTTTAACAGAGATGAAACCTTGTGGGATTTCTCATGTCCTGCTCAGGAGTGTACACGCTCAAATTATCAAACTCAGACTGGAGATGCTGAAGTAGAGAGGCAAGATTTTTCTAAAAACTAGGAAAAATCCAACACCACCACCCAAAAAAAAAAAAAAAAATCCCACAAAATACCTTCTAGAACATTGTTGCCTTACCAAAATGAGCAGTTAAGTTTCTAGAGCATGGCATGTTGCTGCTGTTCATTTGTGGATGCTAGCAGAAGTTGCTGGATCTCCTCCTTTTTGTTTTGTTTCCTCCTTGTTTTTTGTTGCGTTTCCTCCTTGTTTTTTGTTGCGTTTCCTCCTTGTTTTTTGTTGCGTTTCCTCCTTGTTTTTTGTTGCGTTTCCTCCTTGTTTTTTGTTGCGTTTCCTCCTTGTTTTTTGTTGCGTTTCCTCCTTGTTTTTTGTTGCGTTTCCTCCTTGTTTTTTGTTGCGTTTCCTCCTTGTTTTTTGTTGCGTTTCCTCCTTGTTTTTTGTTGCGTTTCCTCCTTGTTTTTTGTTGCGTTTCCTCCTTGTTTTTTGTTGCGTTTCCTCCTTGTTTTTTGTTGCGTTTCCTCCTTGTTTTTTGTTGCGTTTCCTCCTTGTTTTTTGTTGCGTTTCCTCCTTGTTTTTTGTTGCGTTTCCTCCTTGTTTTTTGTTGCGTTTCCTCCTTGTTTTTTGTTGCGTTTCCTCCTTGTTTTTTGTTGCGTTTCCTCCTTGTTTTTTGTTGCGTTTCCTCCTTGTTTTTTGTTGCGTTTCCTCCTTGTTTTTTGTTGCGTTTCCTCCTTGTTTTTTGTTGCGTTTCCTCCTTGTTTTTTGTTGCGTTTCCTCCTTGTTTTTTGTTGCGTTTCCTCCTTGTTTTTTGTTGCGTTTCCTCCTTGTTTTTTGTTGCGTTTCCTCCTTGTTTTTTGTTGCGTTTCCTCCTTTTTATATAAATAAGACATCTTTTTAGGTAAATAAGATCACCCATCTCTTATTTATGTAATACTGTAGCTCTAGCAACATTAACTGCTTCGTTTTGTTGTCCTGTTAATGTGCTCTAAATCTTTAGTAAATTTTAAATCCATTTGGGAGTCTTGAGTTCTGTTTTGGAATTTAAGATGGATGGGAGGTTTGTCTGAGGGATTAGGACACATCTTACCTGTAAGTTTCAGGATGGACCTTTCAAAGATTTAACATTCCATCTGTTTGGATTCTTTCCAAGGAAAGAAAACTGGAATTTCCTGAAGAATGAAGTGTGCTGATCTCCCCTCTAAGTGTTAGTTCAGGGTGCTGATCAACAGAGAAAGCTCAGAGGATACAGGTTTTTCAATAGCTGAAATATACAATGTCAACACCTGAAACAGCTGAAATACACAATGTCAGTAGCTGAAAAATACAGTGTCTCCTGTCCAGCTGCATTTCTGGAAAACCAAACCCCTGCAGTTAAACAGTGACTGATGATTGTTGCATCTGCTTATCCCTGTAAACTGGCTCAGTAGGATCACGTAGCAGCTCACTGATGTTTAAAGTATTACCTGGAAGTGAACAATAAAATGGAAAGAGAAAGTCTGTATGAAATCAATTCATGGTGTCAGGAGCCCACTGAATAGTGAAGCTGCTTTTTACAGAGAGCCTTTAAAAGTGTGTGTGAAACAAGCTGGTTTTTTTTGTTAACCCAGTCCCTTGGGTTAAGCGGGGTGAATTTCAGGGAAGCAAGGTTGCTCTTTTTGGGGGTGTGTGCTCATAAAGAAGGCTTTGATTGCCTTTCTCTGTGCAGGAAATAAAATGCAGTCAGGATACAGGAGCAGCAGATACAGCATCCTGCTGCTGCTGTGGAGTTGTGGTCACCTGGGCACACTGCAGCACTAGTTCTGTTGGCTGAAGTTAATCAGATGCACCAACACTCCTAAGGAATTTTTTCCCCCTGAATTCTTACTGTTTAAGGTGCAAATTATATTATGTGAAGGCACAAATTATAAGGGACAAAAGATATGTGGATTATATTATTTATGTGAAGATTTATAGGGTTTTCTGCAATCTCAGGGCTTTAAAACTGAAGATTTTGTTGTTTTGGTTTACCTGGTCTCTAGGATAGACAGTGCTAGTACTATGCAGAAATTAAACCCTGAAAACAGTAATATTCTTTATCTTCCTCCTCTGGGGGTTCCCTAGACATGTTTTCTTAGGGGCCACAAGTTAAGTCCCTTTAGGTGAATGTGTATTTTGCAGGCAGGTGATGTACTGTGATGTGAAGTTCATTTTGGAGCCATCTCTGTCCTGCCACAGCAGTAAGGAAACTGCTGCTGGTATTGAGGCTGCATTTGGTGTTTCAGAGTATTTTTTTGCATAATTTTCTTTCTTATCTCAGAAGGCAGAGCAGATGTCAGGCAATCATCAGTCCTTCCATATTTGAAGTATTCTGGGTTGTTTCCAGGTACAGCAGTGTGCTGGATGTGCAGAAGTGCATTTGAGGTGGCCTGATCTCTTGAACTTTGTGGTGTTTCCCTGTGGAAAATGACATCACTGGGCTTTTTGTTCCTCCTTTTTGGGCAAGATGTGCTCAGTGAGTCAGGCTGAGGCTGCCCCTGGTTTTGCTGAAAATCTTTGTGGCTCAACGGTGACCCAGCTTTTCATGAGCTCCCATGGCAGGAATTGCCCTGTCACCACACCCAGAGTGATTTCAAGTGTCAGGAATATTGTTTTAAGTGTTGCTCCCATTTTTATCAATCTGTTGGTGCTGCATTGTGTCAGGTGTTCTGTAGGAATATGGGTGAGCACTGAGGTGGGGTTTCCTTTGAGCACATGGAGGTGGAAGGTAGATTTTTTCTGATTTGCTGTGTCTGGCAGTAACATAGGGAGTTTTAGCTCCAAACTCTGTTTGCATGTCTTAACTCAAGCTTGGATAGAAGGCAGAAGTGTGTTGGGAGTTCTTGGTCCTACCTTGCAGGGCTTGGTGTGGTCAGCAGGATCTTGAGAAATGGATTAAAATGCCAGTGAAGCTTTGGCTGTCTTTGTGCTATGAAGAGCTTGATTTGATTGCCTGGAGATGTTGAAATAAAATGAGGGAAGTGTTTTGAAATGCATTTATAACATTCTGCTAAGAGCTGTGAAGGATTTCACTGGAAATTTATTCCCCTGTGTTGTTGGAGAGCAGATCCAGGAGATGTTGGATGTCTAGCAGTGTGACATTTCCAATAAGAGATTTTTTTCTTACCTGCCTTAAAGGACCCTGAGAGGTGGGTTTCAAATTTCCATAAAACTCAGTGCTCTGTAATATAAAATAATAAAATAACAACACACAGGGTGTGCAGTATGAGAGAAATAATCAGTCTTGGGATGAGTTTATTGCCTCAGGGAGTCACTCCTGCTTAGTGATTGCCTCATCTCATCCTCTCAGAAGGAAAGCAGCAAGTTCATGGCAGTACAACCTGGAGATAAAGCTCTGTAAACCCTGGTGTCTTTCTGAATCATGACGATCCAGCTTTTTATATACTTTGTAGGAATGTTGAGGTACCTTTTTTTGTTTGTTTGTTTCTAATGAGCAGTTTAATTCTGCCTAAATAATGAAGGTCTGAACAGATGACCCTTGTTTTTCATAACAAGGGTGACTAAACTCTACTCAAAACATCATTTCAATTGTTAGTAGCCCATGTTTTATGTGATTAAAGAGAAACTGATTTCATCCTCTTTGATCTTTGAAAATAAAATCATAGATTACATTATGCTGAGTTCTTTGCTCTGACTCTTCAGATTCATTCTAGATTGTTCTTAATCAGTGGCTTTTCTTTCAAAGGAACAACAATTTAAATGTTTGCAGTAGGTGCTTTAAAAATGACCAGAATAGAACTATGAGATTTTTCCCTTTCTTCTGTTCAACAGCTGTCAGTCTAACCCATTTGGTGATAGATATCTAAGTAGTCATATGTGTGTGTATATTTAATAGGATGCATTAATCCTGTGACACAACAGAAGTATTTCTGAATGGAAGAATGATCCTTTTGCACTTGTTCTACGCTTGAGTAGCATCCTAGAAGTCCTAGTTGCTCCTAGAAGCCAATAAGGAAAATGTGGTTGTGAGTCTCAAATGGAAAAGTGGAAAGGCAGGCAAAGTGTGAGATCCCAAGTACTCTGTTTGCCACCTTTACAATCTTGCTGTCTTGAATTAATTTCTAAAGTAACATTTCTAGGTATCTTCAAAATAAAGAGACAAAAAGTTTAGACTTGCTGTGTTGCAGCTCACTCTGATGTTTTGCTCTGAGGCTGCTGTAGCTGGTGCCAGCAGAGTTGCACTCAGTGTCCTGTTCCTGGAGACTGTGCTGTCTTCTCTGTCTTCTCTTCCCTCCTGTGACATGGCCAGGAGCTCCACCTGGCCTGTAAATAACATAAATTCTGCTTTATTAACAAAAAACATATACATGGAGTTGTCTGTGATTTTTTTTTTGCAGCAAAACTTGAATTCTCTGAGTTCCTTTCAAATTTGAATTATTTTCTACAACTGCCAGAAATGAAGAAAACTCGAGGTTTGAATTTTTTAGTTTATATTGTCCTGAATGGGTCAAAAAGGGAAAATAAAGTGTAGACATGTCCTTCCTCTGTCTTCTTTTCTGGTAAGAAACTTTGAATGAAATCACAAATGTTTCTTCAGCAAAATGCTGTGAAGAATGCAGCAAGTAAAAATGTAATGCTTACCTTGTACTTGCTTGTCACTGTCTGTGCAACCTGAGGTTGAGGGCATTTCCTAAAATTTACAGAAAATGAAAGGATAGGGAGAATTTGGAGTTACAGTGGTTATATCTAAAGCCTTGGTGTGTCTCTTCAAATGCAGGATCTGTGCTTCAGTGCTGTAATGATTGAATAGAAGAATGTTAAGATTTATATTCTTTACTTCTGAAAAAGTAGTTGCAACATCAAAAGGCAATAAACTGTGTGATCAAAATCTCAGGGGAGGATGTTTGCAAGCCCACTGGTGGGCAGAGGCAGTAAAAGACCTTGTGGTGCTTGTGTGTGGAATTTTCTAAGGAAGACTTTTCTTCTTCAGCTCACATGTTCCTGCCTTGAGACCTTGTCACTGTCATGAGGCAGGAGAAGTGATTTCTCAGGAGATAAAGGTTGTGACTTTCTCTGGTTGTTTATAAGCCATTTTTGTAACTCTTTTTAGCCTGTTGAGGGTGATGTGGTGGGTGGGAGGGGAAGGAGGTCGGAAACAGCAGAGCAGAAGTGCTGAACAATAGACATGTTGTAGTTGGAGGCAAAAAGCTTCAAAGTCTCTTAACTCTTTAGTCAGGATTCCATTCCCTTGGCCAGGTTGCTGCAATACCCCCATGAACAAAACCTTCCAGTTCTGCAGGGATTTGCAGCCGTGCAAGTCTCCCCTTTGGATGAGGAACTGGAGCAGTGATGCTGGTTACCAATGGAAAGGGATGGCATGTTTTCAGTAGCTGAAATATTAATGCAAGACTAAACCTCTGTTTATGAACTAGAACAGCAGCTTTGCAGTAGCTGCTCTCTCCCTTAAGGAGCAGGGTGCTGGCTTTAGGGCAATTTGTGGGTTCTGTCTGACTGAAGGTGGTATGTCACATCTGTTAATAAAATTCCCTCCCCTTTCCTCTCACAATAATAACCATTTCCACAGAGAGCCAGTTTTTTTCTTGTTTCCAGTTGTTTGGTTGTGGACTAAATGAAATTCTTGTGCCTTGCTTGGGACTGTCAAGAACTGTCCCTTTCCTCACGTGTATGAGGTGCCTGCAGCATGCAAACCTGGGGTGCTGATGAGGACATTGATGCTCTCCAGCCCTGCAGGACAGCCTGGCTGTGCTTCCCTGACAATTTGATGGTTTCACAGCAAAGTGAGCAGCTGTTAGAGGAAACATTTTTCTTCCATGCACAACTGTGATTTGTTTGAAGAGAGTGGCCTGCATGTGCCATAAGAGGAGATTTCACTGGGGTGGAGGTGAGTGGGCAGGCAGTTCACTGTTATTTCTATCTAAACAGATATTTGTATTTGTTGTCTTAGAAACCTGCATTAACAGTAATATCAATGCTAAAGGGAGTGCTGTCTAAATAGCTGAAATATCCAGGCACTGGCAAAGACACTCAGTTTGTTGGACAACCCAACCCTGAACAACCCTAAGTGGGATTTTTAAAGTGCTTTTTTTTTTTAAGAAATACATCCTTCTTTAGACTGGTTGTCTTATGTGTGCATATCAGGTTGGGCACTCAGCTAAGAGATGGCAGTGTCAAACAAGTTTTTTTTTTTAAATCTTGGCTGCAAGATAGGTGAAAGTGTTGGTTGTCAGCTTCTAGAAGTGAGTGGGTTTGTGGTGTAGAAGGTAAGTGAGAATTATGGCTTCCACTGTAAGGTTGCCAAGTGCTCACTCAGAAAGATGCTGCTGATGTTTCCAACCAGAAGAGAAACTGAATTTGGAAAATGCCAGTCTGTGAGAGCAAGTATGGCCGGGAAATAACTCTGCTTCTCTGCCAGCTGCTGTGTGATAGCTGCTCCTTCCTTCTGCCTTGACAGCAAGCTGCAGCCTGGGCAAAGATAAGGTGCTGGGGGAGGTACCCACATGAAATTATCAGTAACAACCACAGTCTGGGTAGTTTTGTAAGGCTGGAATACTTTAAAAATACAATTTGCTGGTTTTACCTGACCTACCACAGTAGTCTCTCAGATAGGACTTTGACAGTGGTGTTTATTAAGTGTGAAAATGGGGATCTTGGATGTCATAAATTTACAGAAGCAGCAGTCTGTGATCAGGGGGGTTGCTTTTGCTTTGGCAGAGAACAAAAATAGGATATATTTTAGCAGTGAAAACACATATTTGTGCTATTATAGACAAGTTTGTGCACTCCAGCAGGGCCAGCACACTTTTTAAGTTGCCAAGTGACCTTTCCAGCTTGGATCTAGGTCTTGGAAAGTTTGGGACTGTTGCTGGGTAATCCTGAAAGCAGCAGTAGGAAATGTGTAACCATTTGTCCCTCTTTCACTGGATTTAGTGTCTGCATCCAGTGGGGTTGCCTCTGTTGAAGGAGAATGTGTACACCTGCACTAAATCCCCAATTAAACCAGCTCTGAAGCACAGCAGCTTCTCTGCAGTTTCTAGGAAAGGCATAACAAGGTGATTCCTCTGGTGCTTCCCTCCTGAGTAATTTAAATCTGTGGATTTAAGGGATGCTGCAGCCCTTTGGGAATTGCACATAGTTTGAGAGTTTGGGTGCCATTTCCAGAGAAGTGAACTACCACATGCTTTGAGAGGCTGAGGTACAGCAAAGGAGCTGACAACTGTTGGATGAGAATGGATTTATTATTGCTGTGCACTGCAGTTCAGTAGCAGGTAACCAAATCCTTTCAATTGTGTTGACCCTTCCCAGAATTAGTACTCAAAGTAAACTGTCAGATGTCTGTAAAATGCTGTCTTTATTTTTGGTCTTTCGTACTGACCTGTCATATTTGATGATTTTTTTCTCTAAATTTATCTTCTAGGCTTACTCTTGTTGGAAAATATTTCTCATGTTAGTATGGTTCCATTTGAATTTTACCTTTTCAAAGTGCAAATCTGTAGATGGTGCACAGTTGTTTATGCTTTTTAATTATGCAGGCTTTGATTGGCTTTTGAGTATTAACTGAAAAGATGGTTTCCTCAGCATATGGTGTAATAGTAAAGAAGAGACCTGTAGGAAGATGTATGAGCTTTAGGAATACATTTTACAAATCTTTTTTCTAGAGGAGATTGTGTTTGTCTTGTCAGCAATGGTGCTATGAAGCAATTTTCTGTGGTGGAAGAAGTGCTGGTAAAAATGGAAATGGAGAATTGAAACAAATGTGGATGAAAGAAAGTAATCTCTTTCCCACCTTCCACTTCTGAGTAACATAGAAACCATCCCAAGGAGAGTAAAGCAGAAAACTGCAATGCCCAGAGTCCAAACTCTGAGATTTTTTGATGCTTTTGTGCAAGTGAGCACTTATTTCCCTTCAATATTCTCACTACTTGCATGAAATGAAGTGACAAATAAGCAATACTGGGGTTTTTTTCCAGGATGTGAGGAATCGAAGTCCAAATTTGAGGAAGCTCTGAAACCCCAGGTAGACTTTGTGACCAGTGTTTAACTTCAGTCATGTTCAGTTATGCTTTTCTTTGTCTCTTTTAGTGGACTTTCAAAGTACTACACAAAAATTTGTGTGTCCTTTGCATTTTGGTGGCCAGCATCAAGTGCATTCCAGTGCTGTAATATTTGACACTGCATGGCTGTGGTGTCAACCTTAGCATGAGCTGCAGGATCAACTGAGTTGTTCTCTTCATGTGTCTTCAACTTAATAATAATGTGTCTTCAATTTAAATAATCCATGAACTTGTGTTGGACTTCCACAAGGTCATCCTGTGCTCCTCTGCATGGGAGAAAACAAAGGGAAAGCAAACATGGTAAATGTAATCAAAGTGGCAGATTATAGGTGAAGTTCAGAAAGTGGAATTAAAAGTGTTCCAGAAACTGAAGTTTTCTAAAGTGACCACAAGTACTTTAGAAAGCAGTTGGGGATGCAGATAAGATATGTTATTATCTTATCTTATCTAGATAGGTTATCTAGATAAGATATCTAGAATGGTGAGATGAGTACTGGGCAGAAAATCTTAGTTTGGTGAGAAAATAGGTAGAAAAACCCCAAAACCAAAATAAAACCCCAAAGCTGAGAGAATGCTTGTTAACCCATGGTGTACCTTCTCTCCTAAGGTAACAGCTCTCTGTGGGAGTTGTCCTACTGGCCTTTAGCTGTATTCTATTTAAGGAGGTGCTCAATTCACCACTGAAAAACCAATTTGGTCCTTAACAGAACCCCTTTGTGTTGTGTATTGCTCTCCTTTGGTTGTGCATTGCAGATGTGCCTAAAGCCACACTCAAGTTTACTTCTGTGAATCCCTTCTCTCTTGGGTGAAATTCAGTTTAAAAAAAATAGCAGAAAAGAATTGTTTGGCTTGAGAAACATCTGTACAAGATCTTAAGGGCAAGGGAGGAAAGTGAGAAACTTGTGTTGGTCAATTGCTCTTCAGTGCTAAGAGCATTCCTCAGGTGGGTGGAATTGTTTCTGTTGTTGATGCAGTGGGTTTTTACAAATTTAATCTTGGAAAATTAAAGCACATGAAATATTGAACTTTGCTGTGTGAGGTATTGTTGATAAAGATGTATTAAAAGTTAGGAGCTCTGGGATGAATTTTCTTAATGCAAAGCTGTGCAGTTTCACATGTGGTTGTGAAAGCTCTCATGTTCTCTCCTTTAGGTCTGTAATGTGTCCACTTGTGCACAAGCACACTGGAAATCTGCACTGTTCTTCTGCCTGTGCATAAGGCTTCTTCCTTTTAGTTGTGCTACAGCTCTGCAATGAGGTCTGAAGAGCAGGGAAAAAGAGGAGATAGTTTTGTGGCTGGGTTTAGCCGATCAGCAAACATCATCTTCACAGAGCAAGCTGGTATTACCTACTCTGGGACCTGTAATTGTTCCTGTGTTCAGTGCAATCAAAAGTGCAGAAAGTTTCTGTGGCATTGGGTCATTTTTAATATTGTAGACTTGAAAAGGTTCAGAGAAGGGCAGTAGAGGTGCTATGGGGATGACTTTTGTACACGGGATACTTCACTAGCAGGGTAGGACTTGTCAGCCTGGCAAAGGGATGCTCCAGGTCCTGTGTGCCACAAGATATTTGTGAAGTAGTTGGTGTGAATACAGTGTGTAGGCAGGAATCACTCACTGTGCCTCTCTGTGAATAAAACCATTGCTTAAAGTTGGAAATTGGTAGGAAAGAAAACCCCTGTTAGTGAAAAAGAGACTGGGAAAACTGGTTCAGTGATCAGAATCTGAATTTACTGTGGACTACCAATGCTAATATACTGTTTTAGGAAGGCTGGTAATGTTTACTGCAATGATTATGTTAAAATCACATACACAAACTTATGCATATTACAACATCTCTGGCTTGCAGAGTTTAATGAAATTTTACTGTTCTGGTAAACCAGTCTGATTGAATCTTCTTTTAATCCTCAAAGTTCTGTTTGCTCTTGCCAAGGCGTCTTGTTATCAAACCTCTTATGCTAACCAGGTCCAAAATCCATCATCTTTCCTGTGTCCCAATATCTCAACAAACCCCCAAGCCCCTAAAAAACTCCCAAACCAAACCAGCTCCTGTATGATAAAAGCTGTGGTTTTCATGGTCACAAACAATTGTAGGTTGTGAAAGTCTAGGTGTGTCCAAGGAGATGATGCCCAGTAGTAGTGTTTCTCTATGAGATGTAATACAGAGGGAATTTGAAAAATTTCTTCTTTAATTTCATGCTATGCAGTTTTGGATTATCTGAATTTAGCTACTTTGTGGTATATGTGTGCTGATCTTTTAGTAACTCTGTGGAATTACTGGATATATAACTTTGATCATTAAACTTCATTGTGCTGTAGAATAATACCCCAGTGTTAATCCCAAAAAACTCCTAAGAGACAAGAAAAATAAGCTCTTTGTGTCACTGTTTAATGAACCAAGGCAGATCAAAGTGCTGGCAGGGGGATGGTGTAGCAAGAGGTTAAACTGCAGTTCTGTGGTGTTCTGTCAGGACACTCCAGAACACTTGATGATACTTCTATTGATAATTGGTGTCTAAATAGCTCCTTGGTATCTTTCCTGTGTTTCCATGGGTGCTCTTTGGCTCATCACTGCTTATGCTAGAGTAATCTACATATCAGAGAGCATTTTTGAAAAAGAATGGCTTAAAGCATGTTTCTCATTAAGTACAAATGAAATATTTGGAAGGTATTTATTTATTTAACTGATCTTTCTCTGTGGCAGGATGACAATATTGCGTTATCCTGACACATGGAATAGTCAGGCAGGGCTGCTGAGTGACTAACTCAAACCAAAAGAGTTAAAGAGCTGGTGATGGGGGCAGACAATCCTCTTCTGGTGGTTTTTTGGCTTGAGCTTTCATGACTTCTGTACAATCTGGATCATTTGTGAATGCTTCTTTTTGAATTCAGTGTCTAACTATGTGAAAGAGTTTGTTCAGAATGGGCAGGTGCTGTGGTTAGAGCTGTCTGGCTGCTCTCACTGTTTTATCTCCTGATTAGACTCCTTTCTCTGATTTCAGTGTGCAGAATTGTGCAAAATCATCTTTCTCTGATGATTTCAGTGTGCAGAATTGTTGTGCCTCACACCCCTTGCACCCCCTCCAACTCCCCTTTGTTGCTGAGGAAGTAATTAAACCTTTGGGCCCTGAAATAAATGTTGAAAAAGACCCTTCAGGTGATGAGTTGTTAAGCCCCACTCTCTGTGCTTTGCCCTCTACTTTGTGTTCTCCAGCTGGGCAGGTTTGCAAGGCCAGAGCCTCTTCTGGCTGCCTTTTTCTTCCTTAAGCCCTTTCCTAGGTGAGCTAGAGCCATCTCTCACACCTTTTTTTTTTTTTTATCCCAGTCCTGTATTTTCTTTTGAAAACCAGCTGAGACCTTCCTTTTCTTAAACTTTTCCTGTAGATTGTAGAATTGCTGGTTGTGTTTGAGGCCTGCTCTCCCCATTCCAGAAGTCTATAAATACCCCAGGGGCCAAGCAAAGTCCTTAAATACATGAGACATGCATTAAGTGTTTGTAACTTTGACTGGCAGGGCTGTCTGTGCTCTTAGGCACAGCAGTAATGACCAGTACCTAAAAGGATTTCATGGTATTATATTCATTAATCTTGCTGTGTTCTGACTTTAATTCTGGGTAGATTAATGGAGAAGAGGCAGTTTCTGTCAGGAGGGAGAGTGGTTAAAACAGTAGGAGCTGCAGGAAAAGGTTGGGAAACAGATTGTGGGTTTCAGAGATTGGTGTAGGATAGCAAGACCAATTTTGTTGAGTTTGGTAAAAGCATGATTTAAATGGAAAAAGCAAAGCAGCTCAAAAGACACCACCAGATGGATGAGATATAGGAAATACTTCTCTAGTGATAAATTTTTAAATAGAATAATTATGAAAAATTAAAAAACATGCTTTAGAAGTCAGGATAATATGTAGTTACACCTAGCTAGAGTTATGTCTGTTTAAATTCCTGGAATATATGGTGCATATGGATGTGGGGAATATATGGGTGTGTGCATGCCACACTTGGTGGGGTAGAATAGTTTAATGTAATAACTTGGTGTCTAAATAACTATTTAGTGCAATAAAGCAGTTTACTTTAGGGTGTTATAGATGAATAATGTGGTGGTTGGCTCTCACAATTAAGAGATGAATATTATGTGTATGTTAAGAGAAGTTTTGTGGATATATAGTGATGTTATTTGTGAAAAATGCCAATCACTTGTTTTTAAAATTTTAAAAAGTTTAATAATAGAACGGTTGTAAAAATAGCAATATAATTAGAGTAATAATAATTTGGACGATTTGGATTAGGATAATATGAGACAATAAAAACAGACAGTTACAGATGTCTGGGTACCTTTTTCTGGGCAAAATAAGCCCAAAAAACGACACACCTGAACAGAGGATTAACCCTTAAAAACAACAGCCTGTTGCATATTCATACACCTCATACATGATGCATAAATTCCATTCAAATACAGGATTCTGTCTGGTCAGTGTCAGCTTCTTCCTCTTAATTCTAATGGCATCGTCCTGGCTGAGTGAGGCGGGAAGAAGTTTGTTTCTTGTGATAAGAGAGCAATAAATTCTTTTTCTCTGAAAGATTTAGGTGTCCTGTGGCTGCTATCTTGGAGTCCTTTCTTTAGGAAAAAAGTATCCTACATAGCATAGTTTCTATTTTAACATTGTTATAACCTAAAACTATATTTAACTCACTGCTTAAGGAAACTAATACAGCATAACTTTCTAACACAACACCTATAATATTCATTTTCATATTTGCAAAAAGCCAGTCATAAAATATGCATTTTTCACATTATTGTAATATGTCTTCCCGTAGTCCTCTTTCCCCTCCCCCTTGTAATTGCCTTGGTAGTCAGGACACTTGGGGAGGGTCAGCTCATTACTAGGAGGTGTGGCATAACAACACCTGAGCTCCAATTGAGATGTAGCAAAGTGATCTCCACTGCTGGATGGCAGAGGAGGAGCTGACTGACAAAACCCTGGGAGGGCCTCAGCTGTAGAAGGCAGAGCACCCATTTTGCAGAAGAGCACATGGCTGCTGGTCATGGAGACTCCTGGCACTGTAATTTTTCCTTATTCAGCCCTTTGTTGTATTTTAAGGTTTAATAAACCATTGAGATTTTAGAAGTGAGCATTGTTTCTCACAGGGGTAAGGAGGAGGGTTGTGTCTGTGACATCTGTCTTGCCCCTGTTGCTCTGTTACCGTGTTTCCTTCCTTTTTTAGCCAAAGTTCTGCCAGTAAAATGTTTTCCTTCTGTATCACCTGCCTTCCAACTATTGCTTGCCACTGAACTTTGGAAGTTCACTGGAGTCCCATTTTTGTAAGGTCAAGCTGAAGGGATTAAGTGGTGTCTCTGTATGTAGTCTTGGGAAGAAACCTGAACTTCAGATTTCTGATGATCTGGTTAGCTGGCAACTGTCTCTAGAGAGGGAACATCCATTCTTATTTTATAATTGCATAATTGCAACCTTATACCATCAAAGGTAGCTTTAATATATGTGAAGCTCTTCTTATATTGTCCTTGCAAAATACTTGGCTAAACTCAGAAAGAAAATTAAATACAGTGTGAGTTGCTTAGAACTCTCATTTCGTCACCATACTGGGGTTGTAAAGATCTTCATTAGTGTTTAATTAACTCCTAAACATCTAAGGATAATTATTTTACAGAATGATCACTGTGGCAGTGTTGGATGAAATGAGTTTTATAATGTTTCACAGTGAGGAGAATCTCCTGGCAGACTAAAGGAATAAAAGCATAGCAAGAAAGCAACCTTGTGTAGCTGAAATTATTGTTCTTCTAAGCTCTGAGTGGTACATGCTGAAAAAAATTACTATCCACTGAATGAGAAGTCTTTTATTCTATTCTTTTGAAACAAAATAATAACCTGACACTTCCTTTTATCCAATGATTTTTTTGAAGGCATTAAAAAAATAAATTCATTATTTTCTATGTGGATATGAAGTCAGTTCCCTGAAATGAATGCTCAGTATAAAAACCTAATAGGTAAGAAGAAAGACATTTATTGCATACCAGTTGGCATAAATTTTGCTTCTAATGAGGATAAAATACATGTAAATGTATAATTACAGTAATTGTTGTAGTTAGGATTTGTTCATGACAAAGGTCTCATAATTATATAACCTACTTTGGATTTATTAAGATTTATAGTCTGAACTCTTAATTCCATTTTATTCCTTTAGAAGTGGGATTTGCTAGGGGAGGAGCATTTTCAGGAAGCTGACTTACTGCATGCTCTCAACTATAGATGTTTCTAATTTTCTTCTTGGCAAAGCTGGAAGGCTTCTAGTGAGAAGCTGTAAATGACCAAAATTACTGTAATGTGGGGATGTTATAGTGGAAGGCATTCCTCAGTGGACATTCTGGATCTGACAGTTTCAGGCTTTTAAATTGTAATAGATTTTCTCCCTCTCAATTTTTAAGTTCTGGTTACAAATAAAAATGTTTTGTCTCCTTTGCAAGGTAATGCAATTTAGTAGTAGCTTTTAAAGGCTATTTCTTCTTATGTGCTGTTGCACATCCTCGCTGCTTCTACTAGAATTGAAAAAAAGCAGCTCTTTTGCTGTGGTTTGGCTCTTTTTGGCTTCAAGACGAGTCCTGTAGCCACTGCAGCCGCAAGTTACAGCATCCTCAGGCTGGTTTTAATTACAGCAGAATCTGCAAGCATCTCTGAAGCAAGGAAAAGAGTTTTACATCTCATCAGCTTCAGGTGGGGTTGAAATTGACAGTGATCCAATGTGGCTCTAAAGGTTTCCAGGGTTTTTTCCCCTGCATTGTGCTGCAGTGCTGAAATAGGTTCAGTGCTGCAGCACTTTTCTCCCCAGGTTTTCTGTTTAGACTAAGGTTGAATCCGTGGAATCCCTTTGTTCTGTGTTCCCCAGCAAGGGTAAAAGCACACACAGAGTCCTAGTATTCTACCCAGTTTGTTCTCCTGCAGGTATAACCACCCAATAATGCATTTGTTAAATATATATGCTGTAACCACCCCTGAATACTTATTTGAGCATAGTAAATTCCCGTGGTTTATAGCCTAAAACACACCTGATGGTGTCAGCACCTCATGGACAGTTTCTCAGAGTTTTGCACGTACTGTAAGAACCTAGAAGTGATCAATAAACCCTTTTTTATAATGCTGGATTTAGATAACTTGATTTTGCATTATAAATCTAGGAGTGCCTTGCCTAGACTTACTTTGTTTATGGAGCAAACCAAAGCAAAGTATTTCTGAACACTAGAGCACTTTCATAGGTGGTTCTTACAGAATGTGCATTCATTTTTTAGCTTTTCCTTTGTCTTTCTTAGAACTTCAGAGGAACTCAGGGCAATCCTCTTTCCTCCTCCCTCCCTATCTCATTAAGGTTGGGAATTCAGGTACTCCAACCCCACGAGATTTTGAGTTTCTTTGAGGCTATTAGTTAGTCACTATAAATGTGTGCCATTTTCTGCTCTTTGCTAAATATAGAGGTAGGACTGGGTCATGGTGTCCTCAGCTGTCACAGGTACCACAGGAACTTTCTTAACCTAGCTGAGCTTTGTCTCAGCTGCAGGGATTTTTGCCTTCACTATTCCAGCTGAGGGTGCTGCTCCTCAACTTCGTGGCTTGGATGCTTAGGAATCAGCTTTGAATTTCCAGCCTGCATGTGTGTCAGTGGCTCATTTAGGGACATTTGGCCTTGTGTCAGTGAGGTTTATCCTTAAACCTGAAGAGTTCCTTTTCTCTTCTTGGTATTCCTGTGTGAATATACAGGCCAGTGATAATCCTGTCCTTTTTCAGACTGGTTTTGTGAGTCTGAACATACTGGACTCCACTCTTACATGCTCTCAGGTGTAACTATTTGCTGTACACAGTCCTGTTCATTTGTGCCCTAAGGAGACATTCCTGTGATGATGATGCTCAGGATTCTGTATTTAATTTCTCCAGCACTTGATTTCATTTGTCCACTGGAAAAAAATGGATAGACCTTAAGTACTCAAGTATTTAGTGCAGATTTTATTTAGGATTGCACATTATGTTCCATGCTGCCTTAAGTAATTGAAGCTACTTCACTGCAGTCATGCAAATAAAGTAATTGCAGTGTGGCCTGGAATTAGCCTGCACTGGTAACTAACTACCTTGGCCTTTTTCTGTTCTCCCTCAGCCTTTCAATTATTTTTTTTTAATCAGCTATATGCATATTTTCAAATACTGTCCTGCTTGATGTTGATTTACATATTCTGTGCATGGTCCATCAGTGGATTTTTATTGTGGTTTCAATATTGCTTTTTTATTTAGTTTGGGGACACTTAATCTTTTTCTTTCAGTCACACATCTATCTGCTAAAATTTTGAAAGTCTAATCTCCTGCCTACCTCAGTAATTAAAGATTGGAAGAAAGATTTGTCTGGCAAATGCTGCACATGGGTTGAAGTAGGAAAATGTGCTGAGGATGTCCTGTGAAGGGTAGATGTTCTGGAGGAGGGGTTGTACATACACCTCCACCTGTCTTGCTATCTTGTACATAATAACCATACATTATCCCCACTATCTATTTCAGGTTTTTGTTGTTTGCCAGCAATATAATTTGTATTTCTTTTAGAGTTTCTCTCCTCACATGTTTAAAACAGCTTGGTTATAACAGCCTTGGGGCTTAGGGGAGGGGACGCAGTCACTCCATACAGTTGTAATCAGCTCCTCTATCACCAGGCACAGGACTGCATTCTCTTCTTATCTCTAACAATACAAGAGGTGCAGCTCCCTTGACTGTTTTATTACAGCTAAGAGCTTTGGAGAGTTTCACAAAATGAGATGTCACCTCTGCTGTGCCTCCTTTTCTTGGGGAGAGGCCAACTGCAGTGCTATTGCTGATGTCATTCATCTCCTTGAGTGAGACTTCGTGGCATCTTCCTCTTCCCATTTTTGTCCTTCTCCTGCCACCTTTTTTTGTGTAATTGGGATTCAAGGCTTGTGAGCTCATAATTTCCTTGAGTTGGATTTTGTTCCTTTGTCAGAGAGAGGGTGAATTACAGTCCCAGGTACATTCTTGTTTCTGTGTATTGTTAAGGAAGGCATCAGTTCCTGAAGGACTGGCTGTAATCCCCACGACTCCATAAGAAACCTGTAGGCACCTTGTGGCTTCAGGTCATTAACTGGAGCATTTGCTGTCACCACATGTCTTTGAAAGTGCTTGAGTGTGGCTGTGATGTGTTCTCCCTCAGGGCATAGGACCTGCACTTCTTCACAGCACAGGCAGAGCCAGGTATTGTATTTGTGGGGGGCCTCGATGAAGGGAGGAATGGTGAATCTGACTCCATTTTCTCACAAGGCTAATTTATTAGTTTATGATACTATAATATATTACAGAATACTATACTATATTATACTAAAGAATACAGAAAGGATACAGACAGAGTGCTAAAAAGCTAACAGTGAAAACTCGTGACTCTCTCCAGGGTCTTAACACAGCCTGGCATCGATTGGCCAAAGAGTGAAAACAACTCACAGCAGAATCCAATGCAACAATCTCCAAACACATTCCAAAGGAGCAAAACAGAGGGGAAGCAAATAGATAATTATTGTTTTCCTTTTTCTCTGAGGCTTCTCAGCTTCCCAGGAGAAAAGCCCTGGGTGAAGGGATTTTTCAGAGAATGTGAATGCCACAAGCCAGGGGCTGCTCCTGGGCCCTGACCTTGTGCCCTGCTTGTGGGGCAGAGGGGCAGATTGGTTGCTGGCATGTGCTTGACAATGTCCCAAGGCAGCCTGTGGGCTCAGGCCAAGTGACAGCCCTGGGTCTGTGTGTTAGCATTCAGGAACACAATCATGGAATGGTTATATGTAGGGGCTTTTATTGAGAGCTCTGGGTGTCAGGGATAGACAAACCCAAACCTGACTCCGACATGCTTTCAGACCAAACATCTTTTATATTCTATCGTTATATAGCTTACATATTAATTATTAAACTTGCATTGTTCTATTGTATACATTGATTTCATCCAAGCATGGATTTCTTGTGATCCCCTCAAACCTCTTACATAGTTTCTCATGATTCTTTAAACAATAATTATATCTAATCACATCTAACAATTATATCATTTATTGTATACTGACTACACAGGTGCAGTTTCACATGATCTAGCAAATACAAGGTGTAACATTTCCGAGGGCCTACTAAGCCTAACTTTCTTTCTAGCTCCCTGAATTCTGTGGTTTTAAAATCTTTTACTGTCATGTGCACCACAGAAGGATTTATAACTATAGTTCTGGTGTGTTAAGCACAACAAAAGTGACACCCTCATTTACAACTCTCATATCTCCTTTCCACTAGGGTGTTTCAAAGATGACCGTATTGTGTTCTGGACTTGGATGTTCTCAACCTATTTCATGGAGAAGTGGGCCCCCCGGCAGGATGACATGCTCTTCTACGTGCGTCGGAAACTGTCCTACGTCACTGGGGAGAGCACGGAGGGGAAAAAGGTGAGTAACAATGTGTTTTAACTTGGGAAGCCTAAGGCAGTACCTTAGGGGTTTGGTGGTGTTGTGGGGTACCTGACATATCTGAAGAACCGCAAAGCAAGGATGAGGAATTGCCAGCTCTGCTCACCACAAGATGTGATACAAAATTGGTCCGTGAGGAAATACCATGGTTAAGGTTGTGAATGCCAGGTGACCCTGCCTTGGCAGGGGATTGGACTGGGTCATCTCCAGAGGTCTCTTCCAACCCTAATGATTCTGTAACATCAGCAGCAGTGTAAATGAGCTGCTCTGTTATGGACTTGAGAAAATGAGAAATCTTGCTTGCCTTTTTGGAAAGCTGACTTTTGTTTTGCTTCTCAGTGATGATACTTTATAAACTCAAAGCACAAGTCTGTAGGAAGAGAGTAAAAAAGGAGAAGATAGTGACACTGGTATGTCTAGAAGAAAACTGGCTGAGATGACCAGAGTTATCAGGAATGAACATCGGTTGGGTGCACTCAGTAGCAGAACACACGCAGCCTCCTGGAGCTGGGACACAGCAGTGACAAACAGCAGGGAAACTCTTGTACTCTGAGTCTACTTTTAAGTCAATGTACCCCTCATAAAGAACTATTGTTCCTTGCAAGAACAGTCAGGTATCCTAGTGCTGCTGCACAGATATTTTCCCATGAGAGATCTGAGAAACTTCTTAGATTCCATGGTAGTTTTCGTCTTAGGTGGGGGAAACAGAAGCAAGAGGTAGGATGGTGTTACTGGGAATTGAAGGTAAACGGAGAAGGAAAAGACTGGGATTGATTTCCTGACACATGTAAATAATTGACACTGTTGTTGAATCACAGGTGTTTGTGCAAGGTGTCTGTGAAAGTGTTTGTGACCAGCTGCACAAGAGTTCTCTGGGTTCATGTGTGCTGGTGTAAAGAGCCACAGTTGTCAGCTCCCTTGAGAAAAAGATTCCAGAAGGTTTTCCCACACTTTTGATGAAAGTACAGAAAATGGACAGACTTTTCTTCTCTCTTCTCCCTGGCACAACTTCCATCATGACAACCACTAAGGAGAAGATGGAAAAATATGGTTCTTTCTCTATCAGATGAGTGGTTTAGTCTTCAGCTTGTGTATTTGGAGTTTAGGACTTATGGGGAAACTTCCATCCTGATAGTTGTTTCAGTGGCTATAAAAGCATCTCTGTTTCACATCAAATGATATCATGGCTTTATGCAGCCTGATAAAAGCATGGGCTGTTTAACCTCTTATCCTTCTCAACAAGGAAAGTGAATCTCAGGGACAGCCTAGTTACTTAAATCCATTCAATGATCAATCTGTTTAACTGATTCATTAGCTTAAAGTGTCTGAAGCTCTTGTGGATAGGTGACAGTGACATAAACCCTTGTATTTTCTCTCTCAGAGCATTATTTAAGCTTTTTTAAAAGCACCATAAATAATTTTTATTTTGAGGAGGCTGCATAAGTGGTGGTTACCACGAAATCAGCGTTAGTGAATCGTGTGGGGTAACAGCTGGGATGGGGAGTGGGCCTTTATAGCACACACAGCGTTTTGTAACTCTCCTGTGGCTGGCTCTATTTTCCATGGCTTCTGGGAATTGAACCTTTCCTGTGACTTTGAAGTGCTTCAATTGCTTTGTGAAACTTCATAGTTGGTGATTCATTGGTACATGTTCAGCTGTCCTCCTGTTAGAACTACAAAGCAGTTAAGTTAAATCTATCTCCTCTTTTATCTGATTTTTGAGCCTGCCCAGTGCAGTGAGGCACCAAACAACTACTCCTACACATCAAATTATGACTACATGGGTTTTTAGTTTACTTTGTAGTTTTGGACATTCTTCCTTGAAAAATGATGCCAAAGTGATACTGTTAAAGGGGAGGGAGATGGAGACCGGTGTCTGTAGGAACTGGATAGAAGTGCAAGCTTTCCTCCCCCCTCCAAGCTGTGCTCTCAGGGGTAGACTGAAAAGGCAAATGAAGGGGAGAGTTCAGAGTTGTTTGGGGACATTTAGGACCACAACTGGAGCTGTGCTGTTGGCTCCTGCTTTATGCCAGGCTGGGCCAAATGGCCTGGTGATGATTCCTTCATGGACCACATTGAGGATGACTCTGTAGTTTGGGTGTGCAGTGAAGCAAGGTCATTGTAGTTCTTCCACAAACACTACTACCTATGTGCTCTGTGCTTAGCTGTAGTTTATGTTCATGAAAATAAGATTTGTGCAGCTTTGAGGATTGTAATCATCATGCTGATGACAACAACAAAAGGGGCTGAGTGGGGGCTTGCTGTTTGTCTGAATGCTGACAATGGTGGTTTTTGCTTGTGTCATTTCCATGCCCTGCTGTGATGGTGTGTGTCAGTGGGAAACAAGTGTCAATGAATCCAGTGGTTCCCAGGCTTTGGTGCCTGAGCTGTCTGATTAAAAGTAGCTCCTGCTGGTGAGTTTGGGTTTTTCTGTGCTTACTGGAGCTGGAAGAGTGTTGGCAATAACATTTGGTTTTCAATTGAAGTGTAACACAGAAAACGCATAAAAAAACCTGATAGAATTGAGATTAGATGTTCTGCTCAGTTTTAAAACTGAATGAGAAGGGCTTTGGATCAGTCACAACAGCTTGAAGTAATAAATTTTACCATTTGGTATATCCAGTAGGTGCTGGTGGTAAACTTCTCTACCATCATAAATTTTATTTTAAAAGGCCTTTTAAATTATCTGCTTTGCACTCTGCCTGGCCTAAGTGACTTTCCATTTGGTTCTCTTTTCCTTCCCACCAATTTCTAAACTGAGCATAGATGGGTGAAACAGCAATTAAGCTCCTAATATGTGAATGCCAGGGCAGAACTTCCATATTGAATTCTGGGCTATATCCACTACACAGACTCCTATGTACATTTAATTCTGTCTTGCCTTGGCATGTCACAGTAACACTCTTGCAGTTTTTCTTGCCAAGTTTTGAAGGTACATCTTCTCTTGGTGTCTTGTGTCAGGTTCTTTGCAGACCAAGGCACTGTGTAGTGTAGCTTTTCGCAAGGTTAAGGAATTTAGCAGGGTTTTGTAAAGTGGAATCTCTTTGACTTGTCACTTTATATTAAGTCAAGACTCAAAAACAGCTTTGCTGCTGCCTCTCATGCCAGCTGGTGTGACCTATTGGAAGATGTAAGCCCTGATCCTCACTTCCAGAGGGTCTTGGACACTGCAGGTTTGAAAGGTTAACATGGTTGGACTTAGGATTATGATTTTAAAATGCTGTTAGATCAACATTGAGTATCTCTGATCTTTCTGTAGAGAGCAGCTTTACTTTCTCCTGGGAATCCAAAAGATGCAAGTATACAGTGTTACACTGCAAAGAAAGATAAAACTTCAGAGACAGACCAGCAAGTTGTATTCTGCTTTTCATTGTGCCTTGTCACCTGAAAAGGTGCCACATCTATAGGGCAAAGCAATAAAAAGTATAAATGTAAGATACCCTGGGCATATGTTCTGAGCTTGCCTGGATATTGGAATAGTTCCTATTTTCTTCAGCATCTTATGAATGTGGAGGAGTGGAGTTGCTGGCAAATGCACAAGACAGTCGTTAGGCCTGTTAAGTCTGCAAAAAGCTCAAGCTATTGATGTTGACACTGCAGCTTCAGAGACAGAACTGAGCAGAGTTATGTGCATCTGGACCTGTGACTCAACAAATACTGCTTGTGGTGTGACCAGGCAGTTTCCAAAGTCAAATTACTTCAGGCACGTGACTGGCACAGAAAATCACAGGATTTTCCTAACCAAATCTGTAAGTCACTGCCTGCCTGCCTGGAAGATTCAACAGCCTGAACTCAGCATCTAATAAAAATACAAGTTTTAAGAATCTTTCATTGCTGGCTCTGTTCCAGTGCTAAGGTTTTTTCCAGCACTGCAAGCAAAGAGGATGTCTCCAGAGGAGCTCTATGCTACACTTCATGGCAGTCCCACGCCACCACTCAAAGAAATGCTGAAGAGAAAAACAAATAGCCAAAAATTGAATCTTTTTTTGTTGAAAAGGTTTTCTCCTTGTTCCTGGGTAGTATGAGGGAACAATTATTCCCACACTTCCAAGTTGATACAGAATCAGCTGTTGTGCCTGAGCTCTTCCATTGTGCTGAACTTGCAGAGGTGTTTCTCTGGCTCCTGCAGAGTTCAACATCCACACAATGCTTTCATTTTGAAACATGAAAAAGAAACCCTGGCATTATCAGATTGATACTCTGATTATTTTTTATTTGTAAGGAGCTCAACTGCAGTGTAAAGACCTTTCTTTTGCAGTTCCCCTTGCCAGAAATCCCTGAGCTTTCTGGTGCTACTTTGATTGTCTAAATGTGTGAGCAAGTACAGCTGAAATACTTTCACAGTATCACAGTCACAAAATTCCAGACTTAGGAAGGAGTGTGGGCTGCAAGGGCATTTTTAATGAATTGCTTTCTATTGCTTCCAGTCTCTGAAGAACTCTTCTTAAGCAGTCAAATAGGGTGACAAGAAAGCCAGAATCAGATGTGATTTTAATTTGAATGGCACTGAAATGTGGCAGCCAAGAAGATGCTCTGTTCTCTGCTACAGAGAGCAACTTCACTGGGAAGGGAAGAAGCCCAGACCCAGTTTTCCTAATCTGATGAAATGTGCTGAATAATTCAGTATCAGAAATGCATCATATCTGTCTGAGTCACTGGGGATTTGAGGGACAGAAGGCCACTGCTAGGCTAGACTTGCATCCTGGAAAAGCTAAAAGTGTCTGCTTGGAGCTCCCCAAAAGCCACATGAAGCCACTGGTTTATCAGAACATTTAGTGGATTTGATCTGTGGGTTTCAGGCTGGTCAACTTGCCTATTAGAGGTATGTGGAGGTCTGGGTTCAGTGTTGAAATTAATATGCAATTGAATTGGAGATGTTTTCCCATCCCATATTGGCACTCTGTTTGTCAAGAGCCAGTTGGTTTTTTTCCCTTTCATCCACTGGTGTTCATCTCTCACTGGGAGAAGGGGATTGTTGGAACCCTTTTTTTGTTAGTGGAAACACTCATTCCAGAGTGTTCTTCTCCTAAACTTTTCTCTAAACCAAGACACTAGCAGAAGGAAAAGTTCCCAAAGTTTGCGATCATTTGGTTGTACAGAGGGGTCGTGGGCACAGAAATCAAGCAGTTAACACAGAAGCAAATTTTTCAAAATGAGTGGTTTTTCTGCAGCTGAACTTTGCTTCTTGCGCAGTTTGCAGTTGCTTTATTGCAGTGGGCTTTGTTTCAGCTTTATAGCTGTGGTGGGTGTCGAGTTGCCATAGCTACTGGGCATTATCCTGCTTTTATGTGGGCTCCAGAGTGTGTTCCAGGAGGATCAGGTGCAACTTCTGAATAATTGATAGTATCCAGAAAAAGGGAATAGGAATTTTGTCTTGGAGGCCATTCTTTACACTGTGCTCTGCTGTTACCACCAGTGAAAATGTCAATAGCCATAATCCTAAGAAAGCTTCTCCATATAACATCTGAAAGAATCTTTTTCATTTTAGGACATTGTTGCATTGTTGAATACAGTTGTGCCCTTTGAAATATTGTCTCGGATATAAATATTCCAGTGGATCTTGTAACATCAGCTTCCCTGTGTGACAGGACTGGGAGTGCACCCTTCCCACAGGGCTTCTCTGCAGGCTCCAGAAAATAGCAGGCTCCTTTGATTTCCTTCCCATTTAGCATTTAGGGATGTCACTGGAGAACAGATGCCATGAGCAGATGGGTTTTGATGGCCAACAGGCCAGCCCAGCCTGTGTCCTGTTGAGCATCTGCTGTGCAGCACTGCTGGGTACCAAATGGGGTTCTGCACGTCTGGGCCTTCCCAGCTTGTTAAAACACGGGAATCACAAGTCCTGGGATATTAGACATGCTGTTTGTGGGGGTTTCTCAGTGTGAGAAGATGCTTTTTTCCTGTGCCAAAGGGTCCAGGCAGCTCCTGAGATAGCCTTTTTTCCTAATTGCATCATGCTGTTGACATGTATGGAGGAGTGACCAGTGTCTCCATGTCTGGAGGTGAGGGGCAAAGGAGCACAAATTCTGAGGTGATGCCTAATGAAAGGCTCAGAGGTGTCCTAAAAGTATTTTGTCTGCTTTATTTAAAATATTAGCAAAGATTAACACATGACAGAAAAAAACCCCAAAAGCCTGAGCACAAAACCAAAAAACCTAAAACTGAATATTCAAGATCTTCATATATATATATAAATACATAAATTGGTATGACGAGATCCGGAGGCTGGCAAAAGGAAAGCAGCTGAATTAAATGAAGTTGCACACTTGGAGCCAAGAGGCTGTTTAATCATTGGAATGAGTTCTCAAAGCAAGGTGTTTTCCCAGGTATTGTCCAGCCAAAGGTCATTTAACTGGGGTTTTTGAGGAAGTAACTTGGTAAAATATCCATGGCATGTGGGAGGTGAGCCTGGCTGAGGTCCCTCTCCTTTACAACTGTAGCTCAGGAACCCTTGAAAACTTGATACAAAGGTGACATAATGGATTTCGGCTCCAGAAGGGTCACTGATTTAAATGAGCAAGGATTTTGGATTTCACTGGGAATAAATAGTTAGTATTTACATAGTTATTTCTATTTTCATGCTTGCAGGAGTGCATGTCTGATGTAGAGCCAGGTAAACACAAAGATAAGCACAAAGCACAGAGATAAGGCATGGCCAGGTGAGTCAGCAGCCGACCTGGAAAAGGCCCAGTGTCTCCTGGATGCCTGGCTGGGGCAGTTTTGTCTTTTTGTTCTTTTCAAACTCAGCTGTTTGAAATCCAGCATATTCTCCAGTCCATGGAGAGCTGTGATTCATGGAGATCCACTCTGCCCTGACCCACAGGTTGTACACCAAGGAATCCTACCCTGAATTAGTGCACAGGGTAAAAATGGTTTAAAAAAGCCTTTTTCCTGTTAGTATCTGTGATGGACTTGCAAGGCATTCCATGAAAGAGTTGTTGAGCACTGGCATTGTAATTGCTGGGGAGAAGTTGTTCATGTGTGAGTGAATTTCACCAGCAGAAAGAATTAGTGGGTGACTTCTACAGAGGGAGGTTTGAACCTCAGTGTTATGAGGTGATTAACTGCTTCTTGGCTTAAAATAAAGGCTCTGTGGATGCAGAGGCAGGAGAGACTGAAAAAGTGTCTGCTGTGCACTTGGTTTTGCTTTCCCTGGTGTTACTTACAGCTGGGGTTTTACCCTGGCATTGCTCAGTCCTGCCTTCACCCTGTTTTCTCACCACTTCTTTCCTTCAGAGACAGGATGGCTGTTGTTTCACAAGGTATTTCTGGAATTTTGTTCTTGCCGTGTTTCTGTGCTTTTAGGCACAGAACTGCAAATACTACCTTTCTTTGGAGATGAATCTAAATAAGATTGTTTCCTTCATCTGCTCACATCTTTAGTTTTTTGCAGAAACTGTAATTGGTTTGTGTAATTCTATTGCTAATAAAAAATCATGGATGGGAACCTTGGAAGAACTAAAAACAAACCAAAAGAAGAACTATGTCTACAAACCTTTTAAAAAATATTTCCCCCAGTACATTTCCACACAAAGCCTTGCATCATCAGCAAAATCTGATCCTGACAGAAAACTAGGAAGCTATGTGATGTGCAGCTTCTGCTTCCAGTTTGATGTTTGGAAATAGGTACCTCTGAGTAATAGTTTTCAAAGAGATGTGGTATTTTCTTAGCAGGTTGAAGTTGAAGTTTATAGGAGAGATTCTAAGAAGCTTCCTGGCCTGGGAGACCCTGACATTGACTGGGAAGAGAGTGTCTACTTGAACCTCATCCTGCAGAAGGTAACTGGGATGCTTATCTCATTTGCACTATTTATGCAGTTTGGCCTTTCAGAATCTAAATGAGCCTAAACTGAGATGTTCATTATTTTTCAAGAGTCCTAATAGCTTTCTAACTGTATGCAATGAAGCTAGGCTGAGTTTTATGCTCTGTAACAATGTTTTGCAAAAGGAAAGCTTCATCCAGTTTAATGTTTTTTGAGAATGAATGAGACTTAGATAAGCAGCATTTCCTTTAGAGTTCACTGGTGCAGCTAAGAGAGAAGAGTGTAAATGTAGTGTCATAAATTATGCTGAGGGGTTACTGCTCTTCACAACATAACTTTGATAAAATATTTGGGGGTAGAAACATGAAGCTAGAACTAATTATTTCTTTAATTGACTTATAGGTTGTTTGGTTATTGTGTGTGTTACATTATGGCTTAGGAGAGCTGAATATGACTGTAATCATTTGAGATCCCTTAAAGGTTTTGCTCATTATGATCTCAGAATGGGAAACTGTTGGCTCAGGCACACATCCTTGAAAATAAATTGTTTTCATTCTCTCTCCTTCCTCCCAGAAGTCTCCTTGCAGAACTCTGCAGAGAGCAGATTTTGCCTTTATTTGATGCTCAATAAACCCAGGATACATTTGCCACAGTCAGAATTCAGAGATGTTACTACAGCTGGGTACTGCTGTCCAGAGCTATTGTACTTGCTCCCTATAAGTCTTTTCAGGTTGTTTGGAAGGCTGTGCTAGTGTTTTCTGACCTCTGTAACATGTCACTGCTGTTCATTAGTGTCTCTTTTTCCTGTTCAAAGGGAGGAAATCTTTTCCATTTCTATCCTGAAGTGTGCTTAGGGGTTTGTGGGGGTGGGTGTGTGTGTGCTGCTTATTCCCCCAGCTGAAATTAAGCTCGTGATAAACAATATTGGCAGGACTTTTCCTTACCCATCAGTTGAGCATTTCAACAAGCAGCTGTACAAGAGATGTCGATGTCACTGAGTTAATGAACAAACACAGGTTCCAAACAATTGGTTCCAAACCCCTTGGTTCCAACCAATTCCTTTCCCCCAGTAACGAATTAAATACTCTAATAGGTTTAAGTGAAAAAAAAAAATATATTATGAAAATATTAAAAAGTTGGAGATGATTCAGTATAGTAAAGAGAGCAAAGAAAATGGCAACACCAAAATATCTTACTTTTTAGACAGACAACTAAAAAAGAAGTCAGAATGTGTTCTGCTTCATGCTCACGAATGTTTTGTTTTCCCAACTCTCAATGTTAATTTCTCTGTCTGGTGCCCTGTTCCAGCTGGATTATGTGGTGACCTGTGCTGTGTGCACACGCTCCGATGGAGGAGATATTCATATTCACAAAAAGAAATCTCAGGTGAGCTTCCCCTTTTCTTGCTTTGGATCAGAGGTGGGTATCCAGTATTACCTAATCCTAAAAACTGCTCCAAAACTGGAGCAGTGGTTCTCAGGCTGTGGTCTGACAGATTCATCCTCCTGAAGCAGCTCAAGTCTTTGTATAGTGATATTTCTTGATAGTTGTCTAGATTTGAGATCTAAATGTCCTTTATAGCCCCTCTCAAAGGATTGTGAAGACCCCTGCATGCTTCAGGCTGTGTATCTTTGCTTGCTGGATTTAGGAGAGAGAGGGAAGGTACCAGGGGGAGGAAGGAATATGATGCCCAACTGTTCCCCAGTCTGAGACTTAATCTGAAATTGTGTGAGATCTGGAATATAAGGAGCCTTCAGGGTAAGTTTCTAATATAGAGCTGCTAAATGGCAGGCAATTTACTGATTACCAGTTTGGTTTTTTATTATTTTACAAGATTTTAAGTCAAACTGCTCATTCCTTCCACAGGCTTTTATCTTTTGTGTGCAGTTAATCCATAGTGGAAGAGACTGAATAACAAGGATAAAGGGGATAAGAACAAGAAACCTGAGGCTTCCCCACTCAATTTCAATTTGCAATGTAGACCTTGCAACAACTTCTGCTAGCTAGCAGAAATTCTTCTTTTAAAAGGATCCTGTTGCATTTAAATGGCTGTTTCTCCCAGGCTTTCCATTCCCTTAGTTCATGCAGCTGCTTGTGTGGCTTTACTTAAACGGTCCAATGCTCTTTGGTTTTTAATTATGTTTAACCACTTTAAAAGAACTTTTGCTTTGCCTACAAACAGAACTAGCAATGCTGATTTTGTCTTTGTGATTTACATTGATTACACATAATCTTTTTCTTTAGAGGCTCTTGAGATGCCACTTTGCACTGCTGATTTAAGCCTGTTCTTTCTCATTGCTTTTTTCTCAGTTGGCTAGTCCAAATTTCACCACAAGTGAACTTCTGCAAATGTTTTTGAGAAAAATCTGTAAATATTATTTGCAGATTTGAAAACTAGAAAGGAGAAGATGAGGGATATGCTCTTATTGCATGTAAGCATTATTTAGAATGAAGAGGAAGTTTTTTGTTCCTCCTTTCTGGACTCTCCTATTGTGGGACTGCTTAGGAATTGTTGTCTTCCCTTTTCCACATAAACTTACCAGTACATACCAGAAACATTTCAACGTCAGTGTGTTGACATATAGAGAAGCAAAGGCAATTCCATATGCTGTGAAAGCATGTTTTCAGTTGGGCATTTCATTGTCACATCCACTATTGAGGCTGTTGGTTTTGGATAAAGAAAATCCAGCTGGTTTGGATCTGCATTTCTGCTCTGATGGTTCTTGCTTTACAAAATGTTTCTCCTGCCCATATGCAGCCAGATGTTGATGGCCTAAGATTTGCTGTCCTACTTGAGACCGATGACAAATTTACTCTGCTCACACAAGTGAGTGCCTGTGGCATGAAGCCAGTATGAAAAAGGCTGAATTTATTTTGCAAACTGTTGGCTTAACAATAATATCTCCACAAACTGTATTTTCCTCAGGTGTGCCTGATTGGAGATGAATTTGTGAGGGTGTTTTGTTGTTCATTAGCTGATTTGAGGGAAAGAATGCCTGGAAAAGGTCCTTGTTTCAGGCATTGGTGCAGGTAGCATTTTTGAGGAGTCTGATTGCTTTCTAATGATGTTTAAGGCCAGAAACCTTTGTTTTTAATTCTATTCAATATGCATAAAGGCTGCATAAGTGCAAATAAGGAAAAGCAACCCTCTCATAATTATCTAATATCCTTAATTATGTTTTGTGTTCAATGGTTTGAGCAAGAATGTCATGAACTTGACAACCTGGTCACATCCATAGCTTTTGGCATGTTCACAGTGGGCTAAGATTTGACAGGTTTCTTTAATTCAAGGCTTTGTTTGTAAACAATTGTGAAAGCAAAGAAATCTGCTTGGTATGTATTCCTTCTCCCTCCTTACCTACTCATTAATCTTTTTGGAATAATAAAACCTAAAGCTTTTATCTGTTTAAACAAAGTCACTAAAGGAGTTCAGGAACTCCTTGGGAGGGAGAAACATGTGAGAGGAAGCATAGTGATAGGGAAATAAATAGTAACACAAGATGCAGATGAGAAACCAAGTGAGCCATTGTCTTGGCTTTGTCACCAAAACTGCAGGAAAAGCAAAAACTCTTCGAAAACCTTTTTAGTGTTAGAGAATCAAAGCATTACTTGATTCTGGCCAGGATGTTGTCCTGGCCAGGATGTGCAACAGAAATCATTTCACCCACACATTGCCTGGATTGTGCAGAGAAAATCATTCCATCACACATAATTTTTACTCAATTTTTCACATACTTATACAGTCAAAACCCATAGAAATTAATTAGTTCAATGTTCATTGGTTACACATTACACAATTCATAGTATTTGGTTCCCTATTGGTTATCAATCTCTTCACCTTAGATGTTAGTTAGGTTCTCATTCTTCATTCTCTTCTCTCTCTTTTCCCAGACCAGGTGTCTCCTGCCAGGGGTGATGTTTGGAGTTGCTGTTGGTTAATGGTTATCTTTTGTGTATCTTCCCACTCTGTTGAGATGTTAGGCTCATCAGGCCTTGAGTGATGAAGCAGTCCCCTGAAATCAATTCTCTTCCCCCTCACCCGAGGGCAAAGACAAACAAAACCCCTGACTAAAGTTATATTAAAAAAATTTAAACTTGGTGTCATTTCCAACAGTTTGAGATAGTCTAAAAAGAGGTAGGCACTCTGAAATGAGCAAACTCCTCCTTGGTTCCAACCTAGTCCTTTCCCCCAATAAGGAATGAAAACTAAGTGAAAAAATAGCATTTTATTATGAAACAGACACCAACAGTCAGAGGGAAGAAGTAAATAACTGCTAGATACCAAACTGCTGCAACTCAAAACCTGGTGGGAGCAAAGAGAGCCCCAAAATGCCAGAAACGCCTGTTCCCAAAATGGCGCCTGCAGGAGGCAGCCATGTGGCCAAGGCAAGAAGGCGTCACACTGTTCCCTTCCAAGACGGCGCCTCCCAGGTGACTGTGTGTCCCAGGAATAAAGTGACAAGATGGTGGGTTACAAACAGGAACACACTCCTGGAACTAAAGTGATTTCAGCTTTTATTATAAAGCCTAAAGGTTGAAGGGCCTGTGGGTGAAGCAGGAGCATTCCTGACGGGTGAGGATGCTGCAGCAGCAGGGCTGGATCTTCTTCCCTTCTTGAGCAGGGATGTTCCCAATGTTCCACAGTCTCACTGACTCAGATGCCCCCTTTTTATCCTGTTTTTTGTCCCTTTGGATTGGTTTCTTTTTGGATCCTTCATTTGCATGAAGGTTTAATGTGCTTGATTGGTCCTTCACAGTTCTGTCCAGGCTGGCTCATTTTTCCTTGATGGGGTGGTGCACTTTACTTAAGTAGTGCAATACAGTATGTTGAATACCAAATGTCTTATAACTACCATTTCACAATATAACAACCAAACTTTTTAACAGCACGTGCTTAACAATTATTAACTATTTTACAACAGTTTCTAACCCGTTTTTGACAGTGACAACCCTTGCCTTCCTCCTGCTGCTTGTGGGGTGAGGGAAAGGAGCAGCCTGTGGGCACTGGCACAGCATGGCCGGGTCCCCTGAAATCGCTGGCTTTTTTTGGCACTGCAGGGAGAGTTCTCAAAGTTCACTTTAAATAGTTTCTTGTTGCAAATGCAATTTCTACGAGTAGCTACAGTTGCAAACCTAAAGCTGCCACAAAGAGAGAGATTAGATTCTCCATAGTCTTCTTTCCAGGCATGGCTCAGTATGGCCTGGACCCTGAACTCGCTCACTTTTTTTTTTGTCACTGCAGGGAGAGTTCTCAAAGTTCACTTCAAATAGTTTCTTGTGGCAAAATGCAATTTCTACAAGTAGCTATAGTTGCAAACCTAAAGCTGCCACAAAGAGATTCTCCATAGTCTTCTCTCCTGGCATGGCTGGGACTGAAGCGAGGGCTGCTACAGCTGGGCCCCTGTGGAATTTGCTCCCAGACAGCCCAGTATCCTAACTGCAGTCTCCCCTAGACAAGGAAAAAAAACCAAATCAAAATGAAGACAGAATGAAAAATGGAAAGTCTTTGCCTGAACAAAGACCAAGTAGCCTGTGATGTGAATACTATATAGCCAAGAGCCTAGAACCTGCCTCCACACCAATTTCAAAAATGCCCATGATAGCACCCCACACACAAGGTCTGCAGCTGTAGGGTCAGAAAGATACAGTAACAGTTTTGGGGTGCAGGTAGATGTGGAATAAAATAACATTATGAATCTCCCCAGGACAGCCACACTACCCTGACTGACGGAGGTTGATCTTAGTGTGGTACTAAGTAAACAACAACAGATTAATGTAAAGGTGTTGGGTCAGCTGCTTCATGGTGACTTTATTGCACTGTGGCATTTTACTTTGCAGTGCATTGCAGCAACTTAAAGGCACCTGAAAGTGGTGATGAAAAAGTACCATGGTCTACTGTAGTATGGTGAGAGGTCAGGTACACACAGGCACATTTACTGTGAAGGAATGAGTTTTTAATTACTTGTATGTGAAAGGATTTCTCAAGTTCCATTATTGCAAATCTGGCTTTAGTCAGAAACCAGCTCAGCTGTGCTTGCAGGATGCCCAGCATCTCTAGTGTAAGTGAGCAGTGCCAGCCTGAAGTGTTTTGTAATTACTTGCCTTGTAAAATACTTTTGTAATTACTTGCCTTGTGTTTGGTGTGTCTGTTCCCAAGCACATTTAACTGAGAAGTGACATCTCCTTCTGCATCTTTCTCAGCAAGTGTTTGCCTCTCCAAGCAAGCACCCAATGGACAGTAAAGGAGAGGAGTCAAAGATCAGCTACCCCAATATATTCTTCATGATTGACAGTTTTGAGGAGGTGAGTTCCTTGTTGCAGCAGCAAAGTTTTATCCTGTTCTAGTCTTATGTCCCGATTAGCTGTTTTCTTGTACCTTTTGATCAAATGTTTTTGCCAGTTGAGGGTTATTTTCTGCTAGATCTTATTTTATTTTTATTTAACCTTCCTCTCCCTTTAATGTTTGAAATCTGATCTTAAAGCTGGATTTTGACATTGGTGTTGATGATGGGCTAAAGCATGATAGGTAGATGTGAGAGCTGCTCATCTCAACAAGTGATTTGCTTGTGTGCACTGCCTGGAGTCTTGTTGTTTGAAAATGGAACATTCTGCTCCTTTTCAATTTATATTGAAGTTTCCTTGGGTGTCAGGACAGCCATGGGAATCTGAATGTATTTTGATTTGAACAACTTTGCATCAAAGTGTTTCATCTTGCATCTTTGGCAGGTTTTCAGTGACATGACTGTGGGAGAAGGAGAAATGGTCTGTGTGGAGCTGGTGGCCAGTGATAAAAGCAACACCTTCCAAGGGGTGATTTTCCAGGGGTCCATCCGCTATGAAGCACTCAAGAAGGTCTATGACAACAGGGTAAGGAGCTTCTGAAAGACAATGTCCTGTGCAGCAGTGGTGCTCTGACTAGATTTTCTTTGTGGCTGTCAGCTTTTTGTCCTGTTAGATCAGCTACATCACAGTCTGTCTTTTTTGGCTTTGCAAGTTAGCTGAAAGCTGCTGATTTTTCCTCATATAACTGAATATTCAGACTGGGTTCCTCTGCTGTTTGCCAGGAGGAGGGAAGGGAGGGATACATAAACAAAAGTGTGACACAGGAATGGACCTGAACAACAGTTCTTGGAGCCCCTTCATTTTCTTGAAAAGTCATAGATATTTCTGTGTTTAGAGAAAGTATGACTTCATGGGAAATCTTAAACACTGATTACTACCTTGTGATAAAGTGTATTTTTCTTCATTGTATTTTGCACTTGGCTGTATTAAAAAAAAAAACCTGTAGTCTCATTGCCACTGAGAGAAACTTTCTTTGTCTTTTTACTGACATGAAATACCAGCACTTTTTCACCTTCAAATTCAGTACTTAGTGCTGAAATCAAGAGCAAATAAACTTCTCAAATGGTTTATTATGAAGACAATCCTTAGAGGTTTTTAGAAACAAACAAAAGAAATGCTCACAATATCTACTGTGTCTCTAAATCTCGTTGTTTCTACCCTTGTCAGGAGAATTCCTGAATAATTTCCCATCTCCCTGTTTTAAATGTGAGCCATTACACTCTTCCAGCAGGTTTCTGAGAGAACATGGAACAAAAGTTGTTTCATCATCTTGTGGCCTTACACCATCAGCAGCTGGGTTATTAAAATAGGTGGGAATGCAGAATCACTGAAGACAACATAAAAAGAAAGCCCTGCAGTGGAAAGATAAGATTTCATGTGGTAAAGTCACCCCATAGCCTAGGAATGTCCTGACTGACCACACAGCTACTTGACATTATTTTGTTAGATGAAGTAAAATTGTTAACTCTTCAAATATTTCATCATGGCAGAGGCAAAACTTGAAATTTTACTTTTTTTTTTACGGAACAGGAGTAATCTCTATGCTTTTGAAGATTATTTGATATTAGTTGTTTCAGGGAAGGCTTAGATTGAATACTAGGAAAAAGTCCTTTGCTAGAAGAGTTGTAAAACACTGGAACAGGCTGTCCAGGGAAGTGGGGGAGTCTCAGCCCCTGAGATATTTGACAGATGTGTAGATGTGACACTTAAGGACATGATTTAGTGGTGGGCTTGGCAGTGATGACTGAACTTGATGATATTAAATGACCTAACCTAAATTATTCTAGGATTCTGTAATTCTCACTACATTGCAAGCTGATGAGCATCTTGGCCTTTTCATAAACTAATGAAAATTGCAATAAATCACTTACACTTATGGATAAAAGCTGAAAACTTAAAGCGTCATTTTCACTTAGCAAAACCTCGACTGTTTTCTTATTGGTCTGTTCCTTTTTTCAGTTCTCAGTTCAATTTTCAGTTCAGTTGTGCCGACTGGAAATTGAGCCCCTGTGTCTGTTGAAGGGATTTAAAGCTGTCAGGGTGTCCTGGTGAGCCATGCAGTGCAGCTTAGTTGTGCATGGGGCTGGTTCCTTATTTTTTGGCCGTGACAGTGGGAACATAAAAATGCCAGAAATTACTTGGGACAAAGAAGTGACCCCGTTGTGGGGTGTGCTTTGCTGGTTTGAGGGATCTTGTGTGTCTGTCTATTGCTTTTTGGACTCATATGATTGCCCCAGCACAGGCTGCATTGAGTTGAGCACACACCTGCCTGTGCTCTCATGTGCCACAGTGTGTGGACCTGAATAAAAACCTTTTCTCTTATTGTGCCACTGCTTGCTGTGCCTTTTGGGTTGCTGAAGGAGTTGTTTCTTCTCAGAACCTGTTTTTGTCTCTGTAAAATTACTTTATTTTTGGAGATCGCCTCAGATTGTGGCTTAAAATGTTTCTTAGGAATTATTATTCACTGTGGTTCTGCCTTTTTCTTAGATAGCTGCTTTCAGAGGATGTTGTTTTCAAGTGGTAGAGCTGTTATTACATGTTTTTCTCTCCTGTCTCCATGCACTGTAGGTGAGTGTTGCAGCTAAGATGGCTCAGAGAATGTCTTTTGGCTTTTATAAATACAACAACATGGAGTTTGTCCGAATGAAAGGACCACAGGGAAAAGGACACGCAGAGATGGCAGTGAGCAGAGTTTCCACTGGTGACACTTCACCATATGGGACAGAAGAAGATTCAAATCCAGACTCCCCAGTGCATGAGAGAGTAAGTAGCAAACAGAAACACTCTTAAGGTGAAGCATGAACATGCTTTGTTCCAAAAACAGGAGGGCAGGCTATTGGAAATGCAGGGCCACCAACGAGGGGAGAGAATGATGCATCTGACCCCATCTTATCAGAAGGCTAATTCATTACTTTATTATACTATATCATATTAAAGAATACTATACTATACTAAAGAATACAGATAGGATACTTATAGAAAGCTAAAAAGATAATAATGAAACTTGTGACTCTTTCCAGAGTCCCAACACAGCTTGGCCCCAATTGCCCAATGAGTGAAAACAACTCACAGCAGAGTCCAATGAAACAATTACCTGTGGGTAAACAATCTCCAAACACATTCCACACAAGCACAACACAGGACAAACAAATCAGATAAGAATTGTTTTCTTTTTCTCTGAGGCTTCTCTTGCTGCCTTTCAGCTTCCCAGGAAAAAAACCCTGGGTGAAGGTGTTTTTCAGAGAATGTGAATGCCACAGCAGGCTGGAGCTGGGGTTAACTCTCATCCAGGTTCTGCACTTAGGTTTGCCTGTGTGTAATTTGGTTGTGCTCACTATGTGGAATGGATTATTTAACACAGTTTCTCCTGAGCAAATGTTGAATACAGAGATGACTGGATGATTCATACTTCTGGAGGAGTGCTTTGTTGAAACAACAGCAATCTTGATGCCAGGGAAACCAATGATTCTGCCTGTTTTCTAGGAAAAAAAAAAAGTAGATTCCACTTCTGTGCAAAGTGGGATTTACCTAGAAACGTGGAATTTATGTATTACGTAGGTTGCTTGCTAAACCTCATATTAAGTGGTGCTCTTAGGTTGTGCCACTGAGGAATGCTGCCAACACCAAGCCTATATAATGCTAAAGCAAAGATCATGGATCCAGATCCAGCATCATATGTCATACATATGCCTAATTTTAATGCAAGTGCAGTAAAATGCCAACAGAATCAGATGCCATCACCACAGATGCTGATTTGGCCTTTATTCAATCCTGAGCCTTATTTTCCATTGAGACATTTTACCTGGTTAATGGGGATTAGGTGACATGTCTTCAAAATAACTGCACAGACCTGGCTGGGTCAGTACCTGATGGAGTCTAGCATGGTTTTCTGTGTAGTGCAGCTAACCTGTATCATTTAAAGATCTGCAGAACAGCTTCTAGAGGTCTCCATGCAGGCAGTGAAGTTTTTGTTTCTGACTTGGTAAAAGGCAATATGAGCTACCAGCACAGAACTCATTAACTGGATGTTCTTGCTCTTTACCACAGAAACATAGCCAGAAGACATCAGGCCTGGAGGAACAACATGATTTTTTTGTCTCCAAGGCTTTCAGTGTCAGCTGGAAAATGTAAAATTAGATTTGATAATGTGTTACCGCTGCTTTTTGCTAATGTTTTTAATGCTGATGTGTCTGTTTCTGGTTCCCCCTGCAGTTTGATATGAAATGACTCCCAAATTAAATACAGAGACAAGCACAAATTAGAAATGAAATGTGCTGGGAAGAGGATCAGTTGGATGTTACAATGTCCTTTTTTTTTTAGCATTAATGGTAGAGGTACAACATGGAGTGAGTTGTGTTTTGCACTCAACCTGGTTTGGCTGCCATCATCACTCCATGTCACCTGTCTCTCATTTCTTTGGACAGATATGAGCAGTGTCATTTACCAGCTCAGGGAGGTTATGGGATAGTTAAATTCTGTGTGTGAGAAAGAAGGACAAGATCAAAATTACTCACGTCCATTAACAAAGTAGTTATCCCTATTTTCTTCCCTTTTAAATGAAACTATTAAAATATTTTCATTTTAAAACTATTAAAATAGTCAAAACCAGTACGTCAGCATACATTTCAGTTCTCTCCAAACCAGGTGTACTTGGCTTTAATTGTAATTTACTCAGTGGCAACTACTGCTCTGAAGGAAGGGTGTCTCCATAGTTTTGTCCCTAACTTGAGTTTCACCACAGACAGTTCCATCCCTGTTATCACTTGGACCAACCAAATCTTCTGAGGCACCACAGCTCCACTTTCTCCTTCCAGTATTGAAACACGACACACATAAATGAGAACATTGACTTAACTTCTGCCTCAGTGTGCTGGGCTCAGGAATTTGTGGCCCTGCTCCCCAGGAACATTGACCTTCCACAAGGATCCCATGGGACAGCCTTCCCAGTAGAGAAGCTGCTGCCTTGTGCATGCCAAAAAATGAAGATGCACATTTTGAGTGTGTCCAACACAGTATATTCTTAAGTCTTCTGTATTTCAACATGCAAAAATAAGATTGACATTCTTGGTGCCTAAATTACTAATTTTATGCCGTTATGACTGTAGATCCTTGTTAAAAGTGATCATCTGAGGAGAGAGGTTTTTCATTATTCATGTAACAGTTGAGGGTTGTGATATATCAAAATATTTTCCCCTTGATGAGCAACTTGAGGTGATTTTTCAGTTGAAATTCTGTAGCCACTGTGATGAAATAGAGCTAGATACCAGTCATCATTCTGATTTTTATGCCTGTGATTGTCTCGTGGCACATGGAGTGAAAGCCAAGACTTTCTCCAGCATTTCTTTTATTTCCCTTTCAGGTTACTTCTTTCAGCACACCACCAACCCCAGAGAGAAACAACCGCCCCTCCTTCTTCTCCCCATCCCTCAAGAGAAAAGTGCCCCGAAATCGAATTGCTGAGATGAAAAAGTCCCATTCAGCAAATGACAGTGAGGAGTTCTTCAGAGATGATGATGGTGCAGGTGAGAGAAGTACTGACAGCCAAACAGACCTGTCTGGAGAGGGTACAGAGCTGTGGAAAGGGATCCCAGTGTAGGGTTTTCAAGAAGGTTTGCAGGGTGGAAAAACATGAGCTCTGCATACAGCCAATGCCTCTCTGAAAATGAGATTTTTCATAGGCTTAAGCATCTCTTTGAAGGCTGGAGCCCACAAGTCCTGAATATATTAAAATTTATTTTGTGTGGATCCATTTGAAAGTGGAGCAGCTGAAATCCTTCCCTTTCCCAGATGCCACAGTCTCTGGGGGCACTTCTCCAGGTGTAGTGGGTTTGGACATGTTCTGAGGAACACATTCTTTGAATTCTAATTTGATCCAGAGTTGGTTAAAGCTGGTGAAAAGGCATTTACTTCAGCTGGCTTTGAATCAATTCTAAACTTTATAGAGAAAACATAATGAATTTGTCTGCATCATAGTTTAGTGCCTTGTGAAACTCTGCCTTTAAATCCTAGTTACTCAGCAGGAAACAACTGGCAAGGTGGAGCCTGACTCAGAATATAGTACATAAATCCCAGTCATATCACTGTCTTGTGAGGCAGGAAACTCAAAAATATCCATGTCCAAATTGCTTTCCTAGTGTTGAAAAACATTTCAGTCAACAAATCTGTCTGTTAGCATTCTAACAGATAAACCCAAAGGTAATTTCCAGATTACAAGTAGCAAAGAAAGTAGCAAAGAAATTGCCTATCAGCAGCACTGGACCACCTTAGCTAATAAAGAATTGCACATTAAAAAGCAAACTGAAGTGACAGTGTTCAATGCAAATTCTGTGGCAGCTTAAACTGATGGTAGCTAATTCAGGGTTCTATCAAAAAAACCTTCACTCATCTCTTTTTCCCTAATTTGCCTAATCAAAACATATGTTATTTCAAATGAGATGTGTTTTAGTATATTTTACTGAACACAGAGTGGTGTGGGGAGAAGGGCAGCTTTCCCCACATGTAGTCCTGTTTCTGGTATCTTTATTTTGGAGTTTGCCCAGGATAGAGCAGAGTTTGAGGTGTTTCTCTGGCAGCCCTCATGGGTTGTGCAGTGCCTGCTCAGGGTTGTCTTGCAGGGTCTGATCCCAGAGTCTTTAATGATAATGATGGACATTCTTTTTATTTTAATATCCTTTTCCTTCTAATATATTTATGGATGTAAACAAATTCTAGGTTTTTCAGATATTTTATAGCATTCATATAAAACACCAAGAAATGGTTTCTAAGTGTTTTGACTCTATTGATCCTCATCTGAAAAATGAAAAGAGGAATATTTTAACAGCTTATGCTAAGGAAGATTGATTTATTCAAAAATTAGTTTTCTGCGAGAAATAGTAAAAAGAATTGCTAAATTTTGTAAAATTGCCATTTTTTTACAAATTTCAGAAACCTGAGTGTCCTACCAGTGCTCCTTGGGAGCTGCAGTGGTGAAACTCTTCTTTTGGCATGAAGAAGCCAGGTGCAGATGCAGAAGATGCAGAGATAGGAGCAGAGATTTGGGTGCATCTTGGCTTTGTGGGTGGAGGAAAAGATGTGGATTGTGTAAAGATCAGCAGTGTCCCTGGTACAGCCAGTGATGCTGCAGAGTTGCCCCAGTGCAGACAGACCTGTGGTGAGCAGGAACAAACCATCAAGGCCCACTTCAGTGGCTTTGCTGTGTGCAACCATGGTACACCAGGAGAGCTGTGCTTATTGCAGCTTCCAGAGTCAGATCCTTCTGCCTTGATCACCACAGAGCTCCTGGCATAGTGGTCATGTATGGGAAGAGGTAATAGACAGCTTGGCTATACACATGTATAGGGAAGGAGGGAAAGATTTTCACAGTTTTGTTCCTCCCACATTGCTACGCATCTTTCTAGAGCAGCTGCCACCACATATTTTCCTCTTTGGATCACAATCTGCTTTCAGTCCCAGAGCTTGGATCACTCTGGTTCAGATTCAATCTATTGACTATCTGATTTTAGCCCTGTGGAACTGAGTTGTACAAGGAAATAGAACAAAGATTTAAAAACACTCCAAAAATCCAGCACGTGGCTGTGAGAGAGACCTGCACTTATAAAAAACTCCTCTGGCCTACAGGGGACTCAGTATCTTTTTGTTTTTAAAGTTGCTTGGGGACATCTAAACTAATTCTGAGAACAATGGTTCACCTGAAGGGTCCTAGGTGTGGCTCAGGGTGTGCATGGAGGTGTGCAGGAAACTGAGGTGTTCATGTTGAATCTCCCCATGTCTGCTAGATAGCCATTTTCTTCAAAAGAAACAATTTCCATTTTGTTACCCAGGTGAATTTCTGCATGAGTAAGTACTTAATTTTAGGGTTATTCTATGATTTTGTGTATGAGGGAAGGCTGAGTCAGTGTTCTGCTGTTGCAGTGTGGTAACACAAGCCCTCTCCTCTCTGTTGTTTTCAGCTTCAGTATAAATGGTGAACCCTGCTAGGCAAGGTCTGCCTGGTTTTTAAAAGGCAGTTATGATAGTGTCCTGCATCTGATTTGTCTCTAAGCAACAAATGGGAGGCTTTCCTCTTTTTTTTGAGTTTCAGAAGTGTTCCAGTGAAGTACAATCCCCTGAGGCTTGCTGTCTCTCCCTGCCTTTGCAGATCTGCACAACGCGACCAATCTGCGCTCGCGCTCCCTGTCGGGAACAGGACGCTCGCTGGTGGGCTCGTGGCTCAAGCTGAACAGAACTGATGAAAACTTTCTACTCTATGCACACTTAACATACATCACTTTGCCATTGCATCGAATTTTAACAGGTAATTTTGACATCCATTGTGCACAGCCCACCAAATACTTGTATTTGTACAAGTATTTCTCTGTAATGCTGTTGTAAATAGGAATTGATTTCAATTTAGAAGAAATTAGATTCCAGTTAAAAATGGGTCATTTGTAATTCAGGATGGATTTTGAACAATGTTTCAGCAAAGAATATAATTATTCCTTATGATCATTGTCTTACAGCAAGTTAGCTGGAGTTACCAAGCTTACTCACTCTCTCACCACAGGCGTTTTGGAATTCACAGAAGATGTATTGTTTCTGCTGGCATTTAATATCTGCTCAAATGGCACAAATGCTTCTATGCTCAAATACTGGCTTTGAGCTTGAACATCCTTTCTGAGACCTAATTTGTTGAACATACTTAGAGTATATATTGAGATACACAGAAATAGGGCATGAAATTTCTGGACTGTAAGGCAGAATTTTCATCTGTAGTTTTTCCCTACTCACATGGACATGTTGTGTAGGCCCTGTTTCCAAGGCCTTTTTTGTAATCAGTGTATTTGTGCCAGTGGCTTTCCAGGTAGCAGGAGCATTACATGTGGGGCAGGGTGAAGTAGGAAAGGTGCTCTTTTCTCTTGGGTAGTTAGGAAACCTGTACTAAGATATTAAAATCCCACTATCACTTTGATAGTGATCAAAGTACTTTTTAAAATGTCTTGAGTTTATTGATAAGATGTCACTCTGACCCTTCTGTCCATGTTGGATAATTACACTTCTGTCACCTTCTCATATGTCAGAAGATCCAGTTCCTTAGTCATCTCTGTGGCCCTTCATTCCCTCCGCTGTGTTAATTCTTCACAGAGGTGTGGCTGGAGCCTTCTGGAGCTGGGGATCATTTTTGCTCACATCTTCTTTGTGCAGAGGCATTTGATCAGCCTTTTAATTGTGTGCTCCCTTTTCCCATGTTTCTTGTTCTTTGTGTAGCCTAGAAAAGGACATCACAGCCCAGATTCCAGATGTTTCTGCATAGTGCCCTGCCATGTTGGTTTTACTGTGTATATTTAGAAAGATGCCCATGATTACAACAGAACTTTTAAGGTTCATATTCTGTCCCACTTTGACAATATGGAATTAAGGAGCCAAAAAGATGAATGTTTTTGTTGGTTTTTTTTTAATGGCAGCTTTTTGAGTGCAGAAATGTAGGCTTTGGGCTATAGCATGAAGGAAAGAGTTGAATGTTTTGTACCCAGAGAAGTCTCCCTAATGGACTTGGGGATGTTGCATTTGTCCCTTCAAGAATGGGAAACCCCTTGGCATCTCTTGTTAATGGCACTTACACTTGTTTCCCTGGAAAATATCGCCAGGGAATAATGTATTTTGCTTCATCCCTGTATAAATTAAAGTGGATCAGCTCTCCTCTCCATATGATGGGATATATTTGCAGTTCTTCATCTTTCAATTCCTCCCAGTTGCATCCTGGTTAACTCAGATTTTAACAGGCAAAGCTGTGGACTTGTCACGTTTTAGATTCCTGGTGAGCTGTGCCACAGTCCATGCTCATGTCTCCAGTTCTTCATGCTTCCAGGTATTGTGGCTGCTCTGAGGAGCCTTTTCAGTCGGCTGTGTCTCTCTGTTTGTCTCCCCTGCCCAGATATCCTGGAAGTGCGGCAGAAACCAATCCTGATGACATAGCAGAGGGCGGGCACTGCCTTGGAGCCTTGTTGCCAAGTGCCTATCCCAGCGGTTCCGTGCTAACACTACCACCTAGTGTCAGGAACAGAGACCTCCGCAGGAAAAAGGGAACTCCAGGAATACCAGCCGATCAAAAGTGCCTCTTTCTTCCTTCCTCTGCTGTCACACACCGAATGCCCACATGACTGGAGTGTTTCTGGCTGGAAGAGGACTTTCAGCAAGACAAAATAAGAAGGGGCTGCGTTTAAACCGAGTCAACACTTTATGGACAGTTTGCTACCATGTTTACTTTATAACTAAGAAGCCAACAATATGTACAGAATGTGCTAAACTTTATATTCTTTGGGAGAAACATTCTAAGAATTTCATAATGATGTGCTGTTGGACATCCCTTAATAGACTCTGGCCATACCCTCTCCTCGTCTGATCAGCCATTTGTGAGTGTGTGTGTGCTTCTGTGTGTGTGTGGATCAGAGCAGGGAGAGAGCAGTTTCCTTCTAAGGGAAGAAAAGGAGAAAGATACATTGCTGTTTTGGTATGTGCAGCAGGTCAGAGCTTCAAAGAGGCTGAAAATGTTCCCATTTTTCATGTGTCAGTGTTAGGACAGGTGAACTCTGCTGACAGATTTCCATATCTACCAAAGAACAGCAACATTTTCATCCTCAAGAGCTGGCTGAGAAAATGAGCCAGTGAAAAGAAGGCTAAAATGTGCTGCTATAGTAAAGCTGAGGTTCATCTCCAGTACTAATGCTGCTTATCTTCCTCTCAGTTGAGTTAATTCCACTTTGAGTCTAAAGTGAAATAACAGGAGACTCTAATTGTTCTCCAAAGGCCTAAAACTTTACCAGGAACCCATCCTCCTGCATGCACTGGACTTGGGGGTTTGTAGTCATCCTTGGGATACCCTTTGTAGGCAGGGAGGGTGTGAGAGCTGCTTTATGATGAGGCAGCCTGCCCGAATTTTCCATCTTTGGTTGTTACATGCTGAAGCACAGAGAGCTTTCTTGAAATACAAAAGATGGAAACATAATTCTGTTCTGAAAAGTGACTAAAAATTGCATAGTGGGAGGTCTGAAAATGGTGTGTCAGGAGCTCTCAGGAAACCAGCCTTATGTTTACACATAAAGTCCAGCTCTCTCTAAACAGCAAAACTGCTGTCCTTGAAATTTGAAAATAAAATTATAGAATACTGAGATTACTGTGCTCTGGCTGGCTATTTTGATGAGAGCCAGTACATTCTTGGGTCCATTTAGGACCCCACAGCAGTGGGAGGGGTGGCATGTCCCTTGGGGCATGTGAGACTCCGGTACATGCACAAAGGGAGAGAGAAGATGCCATTTTTGTCACTTTTCAGACTCTGAGCACCTAAAGCTGATGCTGTGGCATGTGCTCTGAGCCTGGACCTTTGTCTCCCTCGTACCTGGTCTTTCCAAAGTGCTTTGTTGTTACTCTCACAGTAGCACCTAATGACTTAACCTCTCAAATAGGACTTACTGCTTTTTTTCCTCAGGCTAGGTTCCGTGGAAGTAGCTCCACTTCAGCATAAAGGCAGGCCAAATTTGCCCTTGAGCCCAACCTGATGACTCCAGCATGGTAAGGAGGTCTGTCTGTATTTGAGGCTGGCTGTCACCTTAGTACAGCACAGTGGCCTTTCTTACACTGGCAGCATGAGTGTATGACAGGGACAGCTGACCCTGTTCAGTTGGCTTCAAATGTGTTGCAAGAAAATGTTAGGAAAATGTTCCCTTTGTCACTACCAGCACACCCACTTTTCATGCTGCAGCCTTGGAATGTTGCCTGTGGTCTGTGAGGGTGTTTCCACCATCTAACCTGGTTGCCCCCGAGCCCAGGGAGAGGTGGAGTCCTCACACAGCAGCTGAAGTGCCCTCTCAAGGAACTGGCCAGGCAGCCTGGTTGGGTGTCTGATATCCCCTGCAGGTACTGTGCCTGGCATCAGTCAGTAAAATATTCTCACTTTGCCCATGCTGAGGGTTAAACCACAGCTAGAAAACAAGCCTCTCAATGTGCTCCTTACTCTGTACTTTCATACTGCTGGACTGGGCAAATCAGTGCTTGGTTTTCCTTCAAATCTTCATTGCAGAGGGAAGGGAGAGAGGGTTCCCATTTGTACTAATCATGACAATTGATACCTTCAGGCAGGCAGCCAGAGGAACAATGTAAAAAGGAAGTGTATCCACATAGGACCCTCAGCTGTGGGTGCCTGAACGCTTCTCAGTGGACAAGAATTTGTAATGCTCCCTTGGTGTTGTGTATTATGTTTAGGTGGCTTAACTTTGTGTGATTTTGAAAGACTGAGAAAATCTTGCTGTGTAAGATTTCAAAGCAAATGAGGAATGATTCTAAGCTGGTGCATCAGTGTAAAAGCAGTGCTATGGAAGGTACAGTTTAGATCCTACATCTGTGTTTCAGGAGGTATCATCTGCTTTGTTACATGTATGTGGTTGGATTTGATGTCTAGTGTTTGAAGGGCTGTAATGGCCTAAAAAAAGTGAATTAATTTCTTGTATCTTGCTAGTGGGATATGCTGTAGGTACATTGATGACTCACCTTTTCTAGTAGAAAAGGACCACAAGTATGCCCTCATGGACATCCATGGAAAACAAGAGGTCAAAAAGTCTACTGAATGTCAATAGTGCTTTTTGGAAGCAAAAATGTTCCAGATTCTCAGTTATTCCTTCTTTAAACAACTGTCTTGGACTTTTTATGTATAGCCAGTGGTTCCCACTTTTTGTTATCAAATTCCACATTTTGTTCTGCTTTTAAACAAACCCTGAAAATTGTCCTTTTGTGTGGACAGATTGACAGGGAATTTGATCAAAAAATTCTGTTTGGGTCAGGATGGCACAGCTGGACCCTTCGCATGCTCTTGCACTACATCAAAAAAGAAAAATGAAGGTTGCTAAGAACCTCTCACAGTATTTGAGAGGGGTGAGGGGTTTAATTCTGTAGCTCCTAAGCAGTGAACTGGATTCAGCCCCTGTTGAAATAATTCAGCATTGAAATAATTGCTGCAGATGGAGCTGGTGTGTCCTGCAGTGCCATGAAGGCTTTTGGCTGTCATTGTCTTGATGGTTGGAGCACAGTGTGTTTCATTAGTCATGCTGATGTTTGAAGATGCAGCTCAGTCAACACATTTGGGAAACTTGGCAGAACAGCTTTCTTTTTGGAATTCCACCATACCTCATTGCTCAGTTAACTCCTTCCATCCTTCTGCCCATTCACTCCCTCTGGAGATCAAGGTTTACCACTTGAGCTCCTCATAGATGTTGTATATTGATAGATGTGAAATACAAGGATGTGAATCTTTTAATCCATAACAAATTTTTCACTGCTATTGATTTAACCAGTATAAAAAGCTTGGGATGTTTTGTTTTGTGTTGGTTGGGGGTTTTTTTGGGTTGTTGTTTGTTTTTTCTTTTTAAGAAAGCTCTTAAATCAATTATTTTGTGCTAGCAGATTATTGCTCTGCCTTAGAGACCACCATGTATGTGAAATTATGTTCTCTTATGTCCTGCCAGCCAGGACAAGGCGGATTCCAAATCTCCTTTTAAAAAGAAGATGCTTTTAGAAACTCTATGAGTCTTTCAGCTGTCTTGGCTAATCCAGTTTGTGTTGGTCCCTGTTCCTTCTCTTTTTATTCTCCTGGCCTTCATTGTTTACAAGGCTTGGGTATGTTTGGCTCTGGATTGCTGTTACTATTTTTATAGTTTTCTTTTTCTGGGCAGGATGTGCTTTCCAGAAAAGAGAATTTTTTGCACAGGTGACTTTTCACAGAAATTTGTTTTCCCCAAAGTATGTTCATTATTTAGACAGTGAATCCTTGGCTCTGCAGACAGATTTCTTCCAGCAGACCCTCATGTACAGAATCCCATCTGATCACTGAAATTCTGTGTGGATGTGGAATCCAGGGAAATAGACTACACTCTTAGGCTATTGACCTGTTTCTTGCCAGTCACTAATTGTTCCTTTTTGAGATGATTCCTTGTCCTGTATTTTATAGTCTAAAGCTTCCATATTAAAGACAGATGTAAGATAAAATCTTCAGAAGTGCCTAAGCCCTGTTGTTACTCAGTGGGGTTTAAGAACAAATTTTTATTTAGGAAAATAATTTATTAGTCTTAAATTCTATCTGTGTTGTATGTAGCAGTGTCAAGAAATGACAAGTTTATAGTTCTTGGATGAACAGTGTCTCTCATATGAATTCACTCTTTGTATTTGAAAGACTCTCATGGTTTCCAAAGGTCATGGCTGAAAGCTCTGGAAAGTGGATTTCCTGTGGTCACAGCAATCAGATGTCTGCAAATGCCTTACACATTCTGCAAGGTATGTGTGGTGCTGGTGTGTAGAAATTCTGTGTCAGAACCAGGTACAGTTATCCAGTTCAAGGCATTGTGAAATAAGTAGCTTTTACACAAAACCTTAAACAAAAGAGTATTTTACACCAGAATGTAGCTGTTTGGATACTTGGTCAAGATAATACAAGTCTGCAAGCAGGTTCCAATGTTGAATGTTCTCTATGTAAATATATAAATATTCTCAGCCTAATTTTATCAGCCTAACACATGTTGCATGGTTCGGGTTTTATTTGCCTCATCGATCATTGGTGTTGCTTAAAAGGTGATGGGTTGAAAATTGTGCAGGCACTGTACTGAGCCATTTGATCAAAGAGCAAGGAGAAGGTTGTGCACCAAAAATAAAGTTGGCTGTGCTTATGGCAGCAGTGAAGAAAGTGTTGGACCCTGCAGCAAATAAACAGACCTCTTTAATGACCATGAAGTCTGTTAGTGGTGTTTTCTTTCTACTGTGCCTGCTGGTGTTGGGAGTTTGGATGTGTTCCTTCCTGGTGGCAGGCACCAGTGGTGGGACAGGCTTTGTGGCACTCCTGTAGGCATTGCCAGATGGAAACTCATGTGGCAGAGTGGCCTCATTGCTCTTCATTCTGACTGCACTTGGAGCAAAGCTGCTTCTGCTACAGAACCTCTGAGTGATCAGTCCCTGACTGCTTGACATTGGGTAAGGGGGAAGAAGGTAAAAGTCAGTGGAGTCCTGAATTGGTTTTAAAGTGATCTATGGTTTGTTTTCAACTTTGTTATGTACTCATATTTATATTTGTCCAGTGAATAATAGTGAGGACTGATGGCTGTTATGGTTTCTTCCTGATTAATTCAGGAAGAATTTCAATGCAGATTTGTGCACTGTCACAAAAATGAGATTGCATTTAGATCTGCACTGCTTTGAATTGTGTGTACTGGCTGGGATCTGCCTTGGTTTAAAGACATGCAAGGCTCTGAATCCTCTCTCTCCACCTGATATTTTGGAAACCTTCAGGGGATTTTTGTATATACTCCTTGAACAAATGTTACCAACTATGTCCATGAGCTGATGTGCTGGTGATTTCATTTCCAAGAATTCGAGACCAGGATGTTTTATGAATCCATGTGGTAGGTAACAACATTTATCCTAAGCTCAGAGATGTGTGGGATATTAGGGAGAAATAAAACACAGAGCTTAAGAAGAACAGGATGTCTCAGTTCTTTACATGGATGTTTGAGCAGATTGTTGGCAGTGCTGTTTTGTGACTGCTCATGCAACTGGGCAGGAATCTTAGCTGGCTGGGAAATACTAAAATATTGCTTTGAAACAAACTGTGATTTTTTTTCCTTGAATGCTTCAAGTTGAAAGGTTTTGGAAGCAGCCATAAGGGAGAAACATTATTTAAATCATTACAAAAGGTAAAGAGCATTAGAACCTCACAAGTGTTGGTAATAAACCTCCCCCTGCTTGGTTAGTCATTCAGGAAGTTTGGACAGGAAAAGGTTTGCTGGTTTTGGATTTAGTTTTTAATCCAAATGGTGGTTTTTCTTGTGTTTGCAAACTGTCACAAACCAATGAAAAAAATAATCACTTTGGCCTGACTTTAGGTTCATGCCTCTAGGCAAGAAGTAAATTCAGTGAGGGGTCATCAGGTAGAGCTAGATGATGTGGTTTCTAAATCCTTTAATATTCCTGTGCAGGGTTTAGAGGTCAGTCACTCTACTGCTGTGTGAGCACAGGTGTTCCCTCTGTCCTCCAAGGCAGCCCCAGCTCCTTGACCTCACAAGGAGGAAGCATTTTGCTGATCTGGCTCCAGGTTTCCCAGTCAGGAATGGGCAGGGCAGGACATTCCTTCTTTTAGTAGCAGAATTATCCAGGCAGGAATTCACCTGCAAGCCACTGATTGTACAATAAATTTTATTACTCCATGTTATACACTGAAAATGAAAGTGATTCACACAAGACAAATGAACCTTCCATTCATTTATTCACATTTTCCATGGATTTTTGTACATGACCTCAGTGTATCAGAACTAATGAAAACATTAACATACACGTTATGTAAAACTGAAGTATCCACTGAAAAATTCAGAGCATTTTGAAATCTACTAACAACTAACAAATCATCACATTCAGCATCTTCATTGGATTTAGACTAGCTCATGCCACTTTAAATTGTTTAATGTCAGGTAATTCTGCACACAGGCACCAGCTACAAAATTTTATCAAATGCAAATAAGTTAAGGCATCAGAAAGTCAATCTTTAACAACAGTTTAAATGTTACAGTGCTGCAAAGGGAGCTGAACTTCAATTTCAATAGCACAGCAAACCTCCTTGATTGGTTTATGTTCTACAGTGTGTTCATCTGAACTGTAAATTTAATATAAACTTTCACATCCATCAGCCAAAAGGGCTTAGAGGAGCACAGTGTTGCCCTCCCAAATTAAACCTTGCATACTGCAATTTAATATTTTAAAATAAATTTCAAGCCAACTGTAATATCTCCCTTAGAAATTATTCTGATAATTAAAAGAAGCAGAGATGTTTATTTTCCAGCTGAAACTTCAAAACCAGAGGAGGAGGAATGGATAAGACACTCCAACATCTACATACACTTGGAAAAACGAAGGCATCAATGCAGATTGGGGCAGAAACTTGCATCTTTAATATCAGGTATCTGATATCCAGCTGTTAAAATACATTACTAAGACACAGGAATGCCTCTGAGTTGGAATTCTGAGCAAAATTCTTTCCTTGGATAGCATGTGCCAGTTTGTTATGAAGGCAGTAGTACACTGATGTCTGTGGTCTCTGTAAAATTTGCTTTTTCATTTAAGGCCTTTATTTCTATTTAACAATCTCTGGCCTTTTACAGCCTTTCTGTATTTTAGTATTCCTTAAATAGAAACTGAAGCATCATCAAAAATTTCTAAAGTGCTGGAAAAGGCTGTGCTTTATACCTGAGCACCAAGTTTGTCAGTGTATGACTATCTTTTCCTGCTTCATAGTTCACATAATGGTACAGACACCATGAATTGATGTTGATTGAAATCTGCTTTGCAGGGAAATTCTTCCCTGTCCTTTCAGAGGCAATTTTCCCCATGTAAAATGTTCAAAATTGTATGTTTATGCATATATTTGACATTCTAATGAAGGTGACATCTCAATTTTTTACCTTCTCCTGGCTTTACTGATTAAATACAAGCACAGAAGAATTCAGGTGTTACTTGCTATGATGACTAGGGTAAGGTTTAATTCTTTCCAACACAATTTATTATTCCTCTATTATTTTTCCATTCACTCTGTGCCCTCTGCTTGTAAACAGGCCAGACGTGTACTGTCAGAATTGGGCCACATCCATGTGTGCAAAACCTAACAACTGCCCCTCTTTAGAGGCAGGCATAAGGAAAGAAGTGTTAACTTCAGCTTGTTGGTCCATGTTTCTAAGGATAAAGAACAGTTCCAAATCCATGAGCTTTTGGAAGTAAGCAAAGAAAAGGCCAAGCTTTTATAGCCAGAGCTGTTCTTGATGGGATGTACAACCAGAGCTCTGTCTATAAACCTTTCTGTACAGAGACAGGGTTAAGACACTACAGTCAAAAGACAAATGCAAAATTAACTGAGCCCTTGGACCAGAGCCTGGACTAAACTCTTAGGCAGCATTCTGTTTTTCATTCATACACATTTAGACACACCCTGTCAGCTTTGGGCCTCCAATTTAGGTAGCAGCAAGACTTGTTATTAAAAAAAAGTATATCTTTTTTGAGGAAAGCAATGTCACTGACTTTTAATGGTTTAAGTATTTAGCCAGATGCAAAAAGAATCCTCAAAGGCACCAGTTTATTTTTCAAATATCTCAAATGGCATCTAAGCTCCCTTCACACTCCAGTGTTAAAAATGCAATTCTTGTACCCTAAACGTGGCTGAAATGTGAGCAAAGGCCTTTATTTTGGAACTTTGGTCAACAGGGCTATAGATGAAATCAAGATTTTCCTCCTTTTAATGAAGAGGGGAAAAAAAGCCATAACCTGAATTGTGCAGTGAATTAGGCCTACAGGCAGCCATTTGCTCCCCCCCAGAGCAGGGGTACAGGTGAGATGTGCTGCACCTCATCAAATGGTGTTAAGGAATTCCTTGTTCCCTGCCCACAGGATACCACTGTGCTGGACCACCAGGTCCCCTGTATGAATTGTGTCACACTGAGGTTTTTTAAGGAAAGGGGTTTTTCCTCTTGTGTCACATTAGCCAGAGGCAAAACAGCATGTTTGTTCCATCTTGCCAGAGCTGGTCAGTGTGACACATCTGAGAGCAGTTCAAGTTTCATATTATCATCAAGCTCTTGGAGAAGTCCCAGAGTTGGAAGCAAAGTAGAAAAAGTTACCAGGGAAGAGGTTTCCAGCAACATTTGAAAAAAGAAAAGGATTAAACCACCAAACACAGTCTGACAAAGTTGAGAGTGAAACCAAGACCAGAATGACTGCTCTGATCCCCAAATTATTGCCACCTGGTTAATTTTATCACAGCTGAAAACTAAGTTTACAAAATACCCCATGCTCCCCACATGCAACAGAAAGCTTCTGGCAAAGCTGCCCTCTGCTGCTTTGTTTTAATGCACTGCAGCACAGCATTTTTATCACATGGAGAAATACTGATACACACCCTTGTGCATGTGTCTCCTGGCAAGGGCAACAGGCAACAGAAAGGTCTTTAAAAGTCCTGAAGTTTGTTGTGGGAAGAGCTTTCTTCAGCAAAGTACCAGCAGCAGGAGCAATGCAGCACATCCAGCTCTGCCTCAGCTGGGTTTTGGGACTAAGGACAAACACCTTGGAAGGATCATGTGGAAGTGCAACCCTTTGTTCTGACCTGTCAGAAGCCAGGGGCTGCCAGTGTGTCCAAGATAAAACTGTCTTCCAGTTGTCTGCTTGTACCATATTGCACATCATTCTCTTGTTGCTACAGTAAGAACAGAACTGACAGTTCCTCTGGAGGAACCACTGCTGCCAACAAGGCTACACAAACAAATTCTCTTTTAAATATCTGCAGTCTCTGAGTCCTGAAAGCACACAGGTCTGCAAGGGTACAGACCCAGCACAATGGAGATCATCACTGGTGGGGTGCAGTTCTGTCACTGAGTCTAAGAAGTCAGTCTCACCAGAATACAACAGACCAATTAAAAATCTGCAGTCTAGAAACAGTTGCAACAGGTAAGCTTGAACATCCTCCCTTCCCAAAACAGGAGGTGCTTGCATTGTATTACAGTCTGTAAGGAAGCTCTGGTACCATGGTTTTGTACTCAGCTTTCTGTCCATTTGGTTGACTGGTGCTAAAAACATTTGCTTGGAATTATATCCATGTGCTTTATCCAGAAGAGGTCCTGCATTTAGTACTGAAAATGAGGGAGAACAGTCCAACACTTGTGTTCTATTAAAGCTTTTATTAGCTAGTTTAGCTTTTCCTCACATCATTTTTCCAGAATTCCTATAACAGTTCTTAATATCAGAGCAAAGAATTAAATGTTCAAATGAAGTTACGGAAGAAAAAAAGAGCAGCAGCAGTTTGGCAATAAATCCTCAAATTATGGACTGCAACTTATTTAAGCCTCCTTTTTCTCCAGTAAGATTTTGTGCAACTCATCTGCATCCTCACTTGTTTTCACTCTTATTAGCATAGTGACAGGAACAGCTGGGTTCTTCTCATCGATGGGTGGGTTAGGAACACAAACTATTAGAACATTGTTTTTTCCAGTTCTTGTGCATGGCATCTTAGGTGGAATTAGAACATTCAACAGGATATTTCCTGCATTTGAGGAGGGGGAAAAAATTACCATTAGCCATTTTCTAGCTTTTACTGCATTACAGGGTTAGTACAGATAGTAACTAGAAATTTAGGGAGGTGTTTGGAAGGAAGGCAATTCACAAACATAGTGTATGTTTGTCTTCTTCTTTCCTAAGCATCCATTCATGGCCATTGGTCTCAGATTGCTTTCCTCACTAGAAATGAGAAAATCTCTGCAAATACTGCATCCTCCTTTTTTAAATGGAGGAACCTGAATATCAAATGATAGCAGAGGGACACAGGAGAAAGGGGACAAGGGAGAAGCAGCAAATGAGGAATCCAGTCACAGTGCTTAGTGTATACCAAGTTCCTCATTCTGACCACTAGATGCAATTCATATACAGAAGCAAAATCTTCTGATATGGACAGATGTTAATCTGGACAAACCAGGGTAAAACTGGTACTTATTATCAAACATACACCATAGCCTTTTACTTCTTGCACTGCTTCATGTGCTGTCTTTTGTAATACTCACTAGAGGCACCCAAGTGTTTGTCAGTATTCTAAATGATTTAGGAAAAAAATAGTAGGTTTTCACTAATTGTATCTGTTAATGCTGTGTAAAAAAACCCAAAAAATGCCTAATTCTTAGCAAGGAATTCTGACATTAAGACTTGTTACTGGGATAAATGTACTTACCTAAATTGGTATCTGCTCGTACTAAGAGTTGAGTTTTTTCATTTCCTGCTGGTTTTAAATGTAATGTTCCTACACCTTTTTCTTTAAATTCATTATCCTTTTTGTAGAACAGTTTGCACCTGTGGAGAAAAAAAACCCACAAATCCTTGTTTGTGCAGCCATGTAGAGATGAAATAAAAAGGTATCTCCCAGGTACATGTATCCATCTGACTCACAGTAACAGTAATCAGGATTTAACATGCTGTGAGTAACCTAAATCTTTATTATTCTTGACCTTGTTTCATGTGCTAATGGACAGCACTTGAAGATCAAAGAGAAAGTGAACTATTTCTTTCAGTATTGAAATGATAAATGGATTACTTTCAGGGCAAAGTAAAAGGCACAGCAACTTGTACTCAGGGCCTACTCAGAAAGCCATAAGAACTGGTTGTATCATTCTGAAGTTATAATAGGACTTCAATGTACAATTTATAAACATTTTTAAGTGAGGCTCTAATAAACTTTAAGCCATTTTAGGTGGTGAAGAATAGCAATACACAGATATTAATTTTATTTTCCAAGTTAAAGTCACTTACTTCTTTGAGTAGAAAGCATCATCTTCTTTTATTTCATTGACGATGACTTTTGGTGGCTCTTCTTCCTCCTCTTCCCCTCCTTTAAATAGAAAGTTTTGATATGTGAATGTTGGGAGCACAGATTTTGGCACCCTTATGCCCACCATGGTTAACGTGGACATGTGGCTGGTCAGTGACACCTTTCAGTCCCTGTGTACTCTGTAGCAGCTTCGGCTACAAAAAAAGGGTTACTTGCTTTTCATTCACCTCTTAAACAACTTCATCCTCACCTTCAGTTTAAATGGGATGAAAATACCCAATCCATACCAAACAATCAAACACCAACAATAAAAAGCTTAGTAAGTCAAAAGCTTCTGTTTGAACAGAAACAGTTTCACATTGCAGAGCATGCTCCATAAATGGGTTCAAGTAAAGCACAATAAATACTTCCAAGAGCCAGGTTTAATTTGGGGAATTGCAGAATGACAGATAATAGTGGCAGATTTTGCCTTTCCATCCCCTCAGCTGCTGGGATTTCTATCAGCCTATTGTATTCAGCACAGGCAAAGACCAGAGTAAAACTGTCAGGTACTATGCAACTTTGTTGGCCTCCTTACAATCTATTAAGTAAAATGGACTGAACTATTCTGTATCTCATGCTTTTTACTGCAGGGATCTCTTGATAAACCTACTAAGAAAAGCAGTGGGATTGAGAAGTCCAGCAGGCTGAAAGGTGAACATACTAGCTGCTTTAAATTTCATCAATTCCTGCCCTCAGATATGGGATTATTTTGTATATTATATTATATAAAGTACAGCTCTGACAGAATTATGTAAGTCTTGATAAGCACATACTTTTGGTGTTGCTTACATAAGGGCTGGGTTCTCCCAATAAGGGGGATATTATATTATATCATAATCTCATATTATATATTGTATATCATATTGTATTATATTATAGAGGTGTGTATATATATGTTATATAATTCTGCACTTTCAAATTGAAGAATGATGATGATCACAGAATACAGAATTTCCTGAGCTGGAAAGGACCCACCAGGATCATGGAGTGCAGCTCCTGGTCCTGCCCAGAACACCCCAACCATCCTACCCTGTGCCTGAGAGTGTTTTCCAAATGCTCTTTGGGAGCTCTGGCATTCCCTGGGGAGCCTGGGCAGTGCCTGAGCCCTCTCTGGGGGAAGAACCTTTCCCTGATATCCAGCCTGAACCTCCTTGGACACTACACCACGCCATTATCTCAGTGAACTTAATATTGCATTTTCTTAGTATTCTGAAGTCACATACACTCACAGCTGACCATTAAAATAACTATAAATAGAAATACGTAGAATTTACCTTTGTCATCATTATTGCCACTGTCTGTTTGAGCTTCCAATGAACTGGTGGGTGCTGCAGTGACAGATTTGGCCTGGTTTGCATCTTTTCCAAACAAACCTGAATTCCCAGAAGAAAATGAGAAACTACTAAGCGTTCCTGAACCGAGGGAACCCAAAACAGAACTGTCAACACTCTTGCCAAAATTAAACGAGACAGTTGATGTAGCTCCTAACAACGGGTCTCTTTTTTCTGATGCAGCTTCAGCTTTTTTGTCGGAGGTATCCTCAGATTTGCTGTTAAACAAAAAGGTGGAGCCTTGCTGGAGCTTTGAACTCCCAAACACAGGAGCAGCCTGGGGGGCAGGGGTCTTGCTGCCCTCGTTCTCGGAGCTGCTGTCACTGCTGCCCCCGTGCTGCTGCTCGATGCTGGCCAAGTAGCGCTCGTAGTCCCTGAAGATGGGGCTGAGGTCGCACAGGGGGTTGCTGTTGACGTGTTTCACGATCCAGTCGCGCACGGAGCGGTTGAGGGCAGCCAGCTGTTTGTGGTAGGAGCCAGAGGCGGCTGCTGAGCCCAGGGTGCTGCCCGAGGAGCAGGGCTGGCTGCTGCCGCCGTTGGCTGTGGGGCTGGCAGCCTTCTTCTCAGCAAACACAGCGGCACTGGGGCCGTTGGACATCGGGGATCCTGTCACGGGAAAATCACAGAGTTACAGGATATCCTGAGCTGGGAGGGACACGGCAGGATCACCCAGTCCAGCTCCTGGCCCTGCCCAGTCACCCCAACAATCCCACCCTGTGCATCCCTGAGGGCATTGTCCAAATACTCCCAGAGCTCTGGCAGCCTTGGGGCCGTGACCGTTCCCTGGGGAGCCTGGGCAGTGCCCGGCACCCTCTGGGGGAAGAACCTTTCCCTGATCTCCAACTTAACTCATTTGCTTAACAAGCTGTGGTTTAAAAAATAACACAGATGCTTTGCTGACCTAGTGAGAAATGTGGCTTAGAACCCTTTTTCCTACCCAGAAAGCACAACTCTCTTAAAACCCTAACATGTGCAATATTTCTTATCAAATCAGTCATCCTTCCTCAGCTGATCTCCTTCTTTTGAGTCACCACACTGTGCCCCAGGTACTCCCATGCCAGTGAGCTGACCCATGTTTTCATTTAGACAAGTAAGTTAGGGATAGACAAAGTAGATGGAGCACACTGGTGTACAAAAAAAAAAATCCAAAGACATCTTGTACAGAACATTAAAAAAAATACATGTTTTATATATTGCCAAAACCTTCAGAATCTTACAAAAATCTAACAACTTCAGCAAGCTGTAATGCTTATTAAATCGAAAAACTCAACTTATCTCTTGCCATTTGTCCTTTAAATGTACTTTAAACCACCCTGAGTGCACTAGCCCATAATTTTACAAGCTTTTGAGCACTTCTGTATAAAAAACCCTAAGAAGCAAACTAGAAATAGTCTCATTGAATATTTCAGTTTCCCTTAATTTATTCAAGCTCACTGAAATCCACATTACTTCAAAGTTCAAATTCCACCATTTCTATTCTATGGCATGGTGACTCCAAAATAAGGGTTCACATTTCTGCATGTCCAGCACAAAGGGACAGAACTAATATTCCTCAGGTAATTCCAAAGCATGACAGCTCAACATGCTGAAGTATTTCAAATGTCCTAAAATGTAGGTATAACTGTAACAGATAAATTCTAGTAAGACTGTCTGCAACATCAGATGTACAAGGAAAAAAGATGAAGATTTTAGCTATGCAGCATGTATTTTTAATTTAAATTCCAAGAATTGGGACATGTCACCAGATGCTTTATACTTTTTACAGACTGCCTTATGCCAGTGCCTTCCATTTCCATCTGTGCCTAGAAAACTTTTACCTCCGTATTAGAAATATAAATTTAGTTGCCACCTCTTTAAATTGCAAGCAGATAAAAACTTGTCCCTCCAGCACTCTAAAATAATAAGAAATCTTACAAAGAGGTATAAAGTCTCAAAACCTTAAAACACAACTATAAGACGGTGTAAATTTGTTTTTTTCACTACTAAGATGACTCAAAAATTTTTGTGACTGAAGGTGTTGATAAATATGTGTGCTTATTTAAAACTTACCAAATGCTGATTGTGTTTCAGAGGTGCTCTTCAAACTGCTGAAAGGAGGAGTACCAGAGACACTGCTTCCATTAGACAGCCCTTCCAAAGGCTTTATTCCTGCACCATTCCCAAATCCACTGAAGCCACCTCCTCCTTTTCCAGAAGGCAATACAAAGCCTTTAAACCCTTTAAAAGCTCCTCCACTTTCAGACTGGGGAGAAAAAAAAACAGACAACCAGTTATAAACATCTTATCCACACAAATCCTATCCTCACTTAATATTCCTGATATCCTTGGTTTGTTTTTCCCTAGTTCAGTGTGTCATTCCATGCATTTCTGTGTCAGCTATGTAAACAAAATTAACAACTTCCTTATGACACACACTGCTACTGTTTTTAAAAGACTCAGATGTTTGGTATGAAAACAAACTGGGTCTAGGATGTGGATACATGGAAGTTGCTCAGAGCTGTGGATGTGTTTATCTATTAGACATTTTGGTAATCTGTAATCTGGTTTCTCTTTAAATAACTACACAGGATTATGTAATTTCAGGTTTATTTTCAACAACTTTTAGCATTTACAATGGCAGTAAAGAGCTCAACACTTTAATCCACTCATCACTCTGGAGTCATCTATGAAACCTCTTGTGATTTACCCAAAATATTCCAATGTGACTGATGGAAGATGCAAAGACAGACTGTACCTGACCACAAAATATCCATCTCTGCAACCTTTTCATTACCCAGTTCTGATCACTGTCTTTGCAACCATATTATTTTATGGTATAGTTTCTTAAGTGTTTCTAAAAGACAAGGTACAATTAACATGCAAATAAAGCACTGCAATCTTTAGGCCTTTGGAGGTAATGAACTTTCACTACTCAAAGTGAACTTTCAGTGTCATGGCCAGCACAGGAACTGGGAGGGGGTGGCTGGAAGCAGCTAATTGCTGCTTGGCCATGGGATGAGCGAGGTCTGTGGGTAGTGAGCAACCTTCTGTGCATCCCTGCTTTTTCTTGGGGTTTGTTTCTTTCTCTTTTTTTGGTTCCCTTATCATCATGATCACTGTATTTCAATCATTAAACTGTTCTTATCTCAGCCCAGGCTTTTATCCTTTTTTCTGATCCTCCTCCTCATCCCACAAGGAGGAAGAGTGAGGGGCTGCATGGTCCTTAGTTGTCACCAGCCCTTCCACCAGCTCTAACAGCTGCTCCCAGTCTCCTAACTACTTCTACAACCCATCTGGGTTCCTTTCTCATTCTGTTCTATTTTTCCTATCCCATTTGTCCCTGAATCTCTCCTGATCAAGTTGTAATTTGTGTTTTGCATCACCTCCTTCCAGTACAATCCTTCATTTAGCTGTATTCTCTACCACATTTGTGGCTAAAACTACTCAGGGCTTTAGTGGGCTAAGACAGCTTCCTCATTCATAGTGCTTGGGCTGAAGAAGGAAAATCAAAAGCATAGGAGAAGGCTGTCTAGTTCCTAACTGTGCCTAGTCCCATCCAGTCCTAAAGCAATCTGTGTAACACTAAGTTCCAGGCCTATTTCTAACATGATGCATGCCTCTTCAAACATGTCTGGGAAAAATATATACAACAAAGCATTGTCAAGGATTTCTGAAAGGACAACAACTTGGCTGCACTGGGATAATGCTTTCACAGGAACTAAACCTGTAACAAAGGCCAACTGCCTTTCAATTTTCAATTTGTTAGTGCCAAGAGTAGATGGCACTAAAGCTCTTGACAGGGAGGGAGGAAAAAAAGTAGCAGCATTCTTAAGAAAAGACATGTTTCTCATTCTTAGAGCAGTTTAGTATTTGGGTGTTTACTAATAAAGTTTCTGAGACATCCCCCAGCCCTCCAGTATGGATAACTAATAACTTTGCATTTCCATCCTTCCATCTCTACAAAAAATGGAAGTAGAGCAGTAAAAATGCTGTTTTACCCATTTGCAAACAACATTGTGTCTGAAATATGCAAGAACACCCTGCTCACCAGTCAAACTAGTATTACCCTTTTTTTGCCTTAGCCTTATTCTTAGCATGGAACAGTAAAGCCAAAGTTCATGTGCACATAAGACCTAGTGAGCTGAAAAGATAACTTTATTCAGCATCACTACAAACCCAAGGAAGCAAAAACCTGAGTTTGATGTGTTTTGTAAGTGAGAAAAACTCCAGCACCCCTGTTCAGTGACCACATTACCTCTGACCCCACGTTGCGGCGCTTTGCTTTTTTAATAGCTCTGTTCTTCAGGACCTCCTCACTTGCCACAGAGAATGTTCCCACCTTGAAGAGGAAGTTATGGAATCATTAGTGGAATGTTCAACATGAAGGGATGGCTGAGATCACGTTCTGAACACAACTCTAACACTGCTACCAAGCAAACAAGGGAAGAAGTTAAAAACCAGCCCACTGGTTGTGAGCTGATACTTTGAAAACTCTGGTACTGCACTACATTTCTCTCTGTGCTATCTCCATTTTACTACAACAAATAATGTAAGTTTTCCTTTGCTTTTTAAAAACGCAGCTCTAAGATCTCTGTGCTGAAGGGAATCTGTCAGTAATCCACAGTTTGAGGCACTCTGGGGAACTAATGTGTATTTTACCTCTTCAGCTTCATCCTCCTGGTCCCAGTTTCGGTCAGTCAGCTCCTTTTCTGCAATTCTCTTGGCCATTTTTCCCCACCTGTGGGGAAGAAACAAAAAATCTTAGAAAGAATTGCACAGAAATAAATTCTAAGTGTCAGTGATCTTCAATTTGTATTCTTAGAACAAAAAAACAGGAACTGCAGTTCATGTAGAAGCAGGTCAAGATTGGAATGACAATTGAAAACTAAATGTAGCAAAAACAATCATCATTTTTCTGGTTATCTCTGTGATGTAGAGCAAAATCAGCTTTGCACAAGGAATGTCTGTAACTGTTCTGAGTCCCATTTTACTAAAGTACAACTTATGAGCTGTGTACAAAACCAAAGAAAGAAAACATGGTAGCTGGAGTCAATCTAAAAAACCTGGCAAGCAATCACACTACTGGAACTTTATGTGAAAAAAGAGTATTTTACTAACTATGGTTATATCTTCTGACACTAAATATGAAAACTTTCCAAAGGAAATATGCAGTTTTGTTGCAATTAAAATCTCAAGCAAGCCCAACAACTAAAACTCTTCCAAAATCCCCTCTGGGTTTATGATTAAGACCTGCCCAGAAAAAAGATTTAAAAATCCTCAAATAGCTGAATTTCAGAGCCAGACATTGTAACAATACATTATTACAAGATATTTTGTTTATATGTTGAAACATTCTAGAACAGTACATCCAGCAGCACACTTGGAGATCACACATCCAAGTCCTGAATTTTGTCTGACACACATCACAAATTACTAGGTCAAGTTACTAGAGCTTCTGGAAATAGAGGGACAAAGATTGGCCTGTGTATACACATTTAAATGCCCTAATCCACTCTGTCCTGGAAGTAGACATCCTTGCTTGATAATCCCTGGGAGATCATTTCAATCTAACCCATTGAAAAGCTAAATAAGAAGATATTTTAAAGTCACCTTTATATAAATTATTATTATTTTATTACATAATTTTAATATAGAGTGTATTATGTTATGTAATACATTTAAATATTTATTAATAATAAAAGTGTTCTGTATATATATTCTGCATATATATACTCATTATAGATATAATATACACATGTATACATAATAATGTATAAAATAATATATATGTGTATTTAATATATATTATATAATATATACAATGCTATATATATTATATAATCTATATAGTATTTTTATATAATATACTATAATATTATATAATAGCATATACTATACTATAACATATATTATATAATATACTATAGCATTATTTAATATAGTATATACTATACTATAGTATTATTTAAATGTATTAGTTTCATTATTACATTAGATATTTGATTTACTGAAATAGCACCTTAACTACAGAGCCTGTCCCCCACCAAAAGAGGGGAAACCTTGTTGACCTAAGCTCCAGGTTCTCTGTACTCTGTGTTTACAGAGTTTCTCTTTAAAAGCATTGTAGAGGATCTAACATGAATCTAACAGAGAACCTGAAGTGTATTCTGTCCTGGGAACGAACACAAGCCTGCATCTGGTTGGTATTCACAAACTTCACTAAGTTTTTGGAGCACATGTTCTGAACAGCCTGAGAGAGAGAATGATTTTGAGAAACACATCAAAGAATCGCAGAATATAGGATCATCGATTCCAAACCCTTGCCCTGCACAGACACCCCGACACTCCCTGCACAGACACCCCGACAGTCCCTGCACAGACACCCCAACAATCCCTGCACAGACACCCCAACAATCCCTGCACAAACACCCCGACAATCCCTGCACAGACACCCCGACAATCCCTGCACAGACACCCCAACAATCCCTGCACAAACACCCCGACAATCCCTGCACAGACACCCCGACAATCCCTGCAGAGACACCCCAACAATCCCTGCAGAGACCCCCCCACAATCCCTGCACAGACACCCCGACAGTCCCTGCACAGACACCCCGACAATCCCTGCACAGACACCCCGACAATCCCTGCACAAACACCCCGACAGTCCCTGCACAGACACCCCGACAATCCCTGCAGAGACCCCCCCCACAATCCCTGCACAAACACCCCGACAATCCCTGCACAGACACCCCGACAGTCCCTGCACAGACACCCCGACAATCCCTGCACAGACACCCCGACAATCCCTGCACAAACACCCCGACAATCCCTGCACAGACACCCCGACAATCCCTGCACAGACACCCCGACAGTCCCTGCACAGACACCCCAACAATCCCACCCTGTGCATCCCTGAGAGCGGTGTCCAAACGCTCCCGCAGCTCTGGCAGCCTTGGGGCCGTGGCCATTCCCTGGGGAGCCTGGGCAGTGCCCGACACCCTCTGGGGGAAGAACCTTTCCCTGATACGCAGCCTCACTCTTGTTCGATTAACAAACACTTCTTGTTTAAAAACAACACAACGCAGATGCTTTGCTGACCTACAGAGCGCTTCGCTGCCCTATTTAGCGCAGCCGAGGCTGCCCTGGAGGTTTGCTGCGGGCGGCATCGCCCGGGTACCGAGGGCCGGAGCCCGGCGGTGCTGGCGGCAGCGGGGCCGGTGCCGGGCCCGGCGGTGTCGCAGCGCGGTCGCCGCGGCTCCCGGCGGGAGGAAGCGGAAGCCGGATGCCGGCGGGGCCACCCCGCGCCCCCGTGGCCGCGGCGCTGCCGTTCCGCTTTGGACTCCCGGCTGCGCTCGCCCCGTCCCGGGGACGCCGCGCGTCGCCTGCGCACCGCACAGACCGATCCGCGCGTTGCGAACCCTGCGAACGGTGCGAGCCCCACAAAGCGCCGCCGCCGCCCCGCTGCCTCCATGCCCAGCCCGCGCTCCCCTGCTCGGGTCCCGCTCGTGCCCGGCCGCCCCTCGCGCCCCCCACCCGCGGCACTCACTCGCTCGGGCGGGCGATTCTCTCCTGCCGCGCTGCGCTGCGGGGCCGACGCTGCGGCGGGCGGCGCGCAGGGTCTCCTGGTCTTCTCGCAGGCTGAGCGCGCCCCGCTGTGCCTTCACAATCCCCCGATGCCGCCCGGCCCGGCCTCCTCCTCGGTGTCCGCCGGGAGACGGGGCTCGGTGGGGCCCAGAGCGGGAACGCCGCGCCCGCCGCCGCCGCCGTCCCGCGCCCGCCCGCACCGCGCGTGCGCCCGGCGGGGGCAGCGGGGCGGGGCGGGGCCGGGGCTGCAGTACCGCCGGCGGCCGCGGGGGGCGCCCCAAAGGCCGCTGCGAGGGAAAGGCGGGCCCAAGGCAAGCCGCGGGTCACGTGACTTCCGGCGCGAGCCGCGGTCTGAGCGAGTTCTCCCGAGCTCGTCGGGAAAAACAAACCCCGAACGTCCCCTGACAGTGCCAGCCGGTCACTGGCCTTGCCCCGCAAAAATTGGGGCCTCCGCACAGAAGCTGATAAAAAAGCTTTCTCATGTGTTTATGCATTGTAATCAAGTTAATGTTCGCTTGTTCTGAATTATATAATTCATCATTTTCAGCACGGGAGGCGCCTCAGGGCGGCTGAGGGGGCGGCCGTGCCCTGGATTGCCACGAGCTATCCTGCTTAGTCCTCCCTGCCGCTGCTTAGTTTTCTTCATTAATATTTAATCAAAATCCTAATCAGGATATTAATTATAAGCAGTGTGCTAGGCCCGTAGGAAAGCATAGAACACTATGCTAAATGGTGACTTGTTCCGATGATCAAAGGAAACACCTTCGCAGCCAGGTGAAAGTCAACTAGTTTGAATTTCGGGAACAGGGTGTGAAAAATGCGTATTTTATAATTGGTTTTTAGCAAATATTAAAGTGGATATTATATGTGTTGCATTAGAAAGTTATGCTGTATTTTCTTAAGCTGTGTGTTAAATATAGTTTTAGGTTATAACATAATGTTAAAATAGAAGCTATGCTATGTAAGATACTTTTATTTTAAAGAGACTAATGAGTACTCACACCGAGGTAGCAGCCACAGGACACCTAAATCTTTCAGAAAAAAAGAATTCATTGCTCCCTTATCAGAAGAAACGAACTTTGTCCTGCCTCGCTCAGCTCTGAAGATGCCGTCAGGATTCAGAGGAAGAAATTGACGATGACCAGACAGAATCCTGTGTTTGAATGGAATTTATGCATCATGTATGAGATGTATGAATATGCAACAGGCTGTTGTTTTTAAGGGTTAATCCTCTGTTAACGTGTGTCCTTTTTTGGGCTTATTTTGCCCAGAAAGAGGTACCTGGACATCTGTAACTCTTTGTTTTTATTGTCTCTTATTATCCTAAATCCTTATTGTCCAAATTTTTATAACTCTAATTATATTACTATTTTTATAACCGCTTTATTACTATTAAACTTTTCAAATTCTAAAACCAAGGGATTTGGCGTTTTTCGCAAGGGGGCTCTATCCACCTCTCTCTGGCCTGAATGCTGCAAATAAAGATGCTGATTTTGTCCCAGTGGGGGTCAGAGAGCAGCAGAGAGCAGCTGAAGGAGGAAAGCAGCGCTGTCCTGCCCAGACACACTCGGTTTGAGCTGAAAAGGTCACTGCCCACGATGGCATCACCACGGCCGCTGGAGCTACGAGGCTGTGACAGGTTGTCTGCTTTCACCAGGGTGAGGCATTTTAACTGTGGTTTGCTGAAAAGAACCAAAGAAAGTCAAATACAGATACTGAAATGTAAGAAGCGGGAAAATAAAGAGGTCTTCTTTTTTAAAATACATTATTAATTAATAAAACATTTTCTCAGTTGTTTGCACATTTTGTTATTCCAGAAGTGTAGCTTTTTAAATTGCTTTATCTGTCAACTCTTATTTATTTTAAGTAGGGCACTTCCAGTGCTGAAGGGAAAGGCTATTTGTAAAATGTTCTTTCAATAAGGAGTTTTCCAGGGTCACTTAATAGGATTCCAGGCATTTCCCCATTGATATTTTTTATGTTTGTGCAGTTGCTGGGAAGGTTTCTTAAGAATTCCTACCAAGTGTTTTAACTGGAAACGTGGCTGTTCTGTTGTATAAGGATTCCTGGTCCACACTAAGCAAAATAACTTGATTATTTTAAATATTTAGCTCTGCATGGTAATATGGGATCAGCACCTATTTCTGTTGGCAGACACCAGATGATAAACTCAGTGCTGATCTAGGGTTAGAGTTTTGTTAGAAGTTTTCCTTTTGTCATTGTCTCTGGTTTGCAGTATTTACCTATCAACTGTTAAAAGCCTCAAAATAACTATATTTAAAAGGCTTTGTTTCCTTGGCTTTTTGGGTCTTGCCCAAAAATTTAATAAAAGAGAGAGCTACTATTTCCCAGCAGGGAATTGGATTTGCTAAAATGTCATCACCAATCTCTTAATTAGCCCCTCAAAATACCATGTTGTCTCTTGGTCCTCAGTGGGAAAGAACATGAGTTGAAATGAAATGGAGCTTTTTCTTAAATAACAAAACCAAATATATCCTAAACATCAAAAATCACAATTGCAAAGTCAGAAGTCATGTGGGCAATCTTTTACACAAGCTGCACTTTGAAATATCAACTGACTTAGAAATTTGATAGTTGATGGAAATAACAGTAAATGCAGTTCTTACAAAAGGATTAAAGTTTGCATTAAAAATAAACTTTTTATTAATATGGTGAAAAAGGGGGAAAATGCCTCCTAGTGGTCTATAAAATATGTTGACTCCAGTTGTTAATCAATTAATTTATGTAAAGTTAGGCCTGAAACCTCTTTGCTGTATTTTCAATTTCTTTTTTCCAATTCTCCTAAAATCAAGATGCCTTGAACAGAGCTGTTCTCCCCGGTGAGGAGGATGTTGGAAAATGTATCAGAACTCCCATTTTTTAATACTCATAGAAGGAACAAGCACAACTGTCATTTTTGTTGTTTTTAATAGGTTGGTCCTTGCCATAAACCATTTCTGATGTGTTGTGCTCATCTCCAGCACAACAATGACCAAATGTGGCTGTCTAATATAATCAGGGGGGATGTTTTAATTCTTTCAGAAAATTGGGAAAAGGAAAGGAAAATGTAGCATTTTTCTGCATTCTTCCTTACACTGAGGAAGGGGTAAAATTTAAATAAAACATTCCTCAACTAATATATAATCACTAAATAGAGATCACAGATTTGTCCAAAGAAGCCACAGTTTTCCAAGTTAAAGTTCCAAGTCAGGGATAGATCTGTTCAGTTTGGTTTCTGCTAGCTCAGTTGGAAAAATGTCTGTGAAAAGAGGTTTCTTTGATGCCATTTTCAAGATTCTTGTGTATGTTATTAGAATTCTACTTTATCATCATTGTAATAGTAATTACTCATTACAAATTGGGGTCATTAGCCCTAATTCTTATTTAAAAATACACCAAATACTAATTAATATTTACAAATACACCCAATACACATACAAATACAGTTTTAAGGTGAATCTTGTTCTGAAAGAGTGGAATATTTTGTCATGGTAACGTGTCTCAGCAGTGCAAAAGTGCTTACGGTACTATTCCAATCATTTTCTAGTTCCAAAATAGGCCAGGACTGTCAGATTTTCTCATTCTCTGACTGTAATATAAATTCTCCTCTCCCACACTTTAAGCAAAAGATTTGTTTGTACCCAGTTTTCAGCTCCTTCCAGCAAATTTAAAAACTACTAATTACTTGAACTGTTTTTTGCACGTAAGCTTTTTCTCATTGCAGAAACAGATGCCATCATTTTGCCCGTATCTCCATAAACTCCTAGGAAGCCATCAGGCTTATTAGCATTTCTTAGAAAACTATTTCTTCATGCATATCAGGTTATGTTGTAATTTACAGCTGATATTTGGTAGAAATACAGCACCTGATTCTCCCACAGTACAACTGTGAGCACATTACAAGAGCCTCTGTGAAGTAGAGCTTCATTTCTGCTTTTCAGTGGCCAGATGGCCAGAATGTTTGTGTGGGCTTTTTTATTGTTTTTCTTGTTTTCTATCATCTCTTTTGGAAATGTAAAAGTTGTTATTCTAAGCCTATAGTCTTTTGAGAAAACTGAAATTCTATCTGCTGTTGACTGAAGGAAGCTGGGGGGAAATCAACAGAAACCTCCATTTTCTAGGCAGCGTTTGCTGCCAGTTCTGAGCCAAAAAACTCATGCCACTGTGCATTAAGTGCTCTGGATAGCTGGTGATTTAACCTGCTGGCCAAGGCAGATGAACATTTAATTAGGAATCTTCATTTGTTTCTGTGATTTTTATTGTGCCCTAGTTACTAGCCACAGAACTCATGAAGGGTTTTTTTGAAATTACATTAAGCAGACTTTATATAGTCATTAAGGTGAAGACATGCTTAGTAAATCAAGTGTAGACTTCTCAATACACAAAAATATCTTGGCTCTCATGGTCCAAACTTCCAGAAGCATCAAATACTTTGCAATCGGTTGAGTAAAAGTTGTTGAACTATTATGTCTTTTATTAAACATTGCTGCATGTTTGGACATATTCATAAAACTCTGAGATGGAAGAAGGACAAGGATTCCTTTTGTCAGTCCAGTTCCCCATGAATATCCATCATAATGGAATTTTATGTATCCTAGCTAGTCCTGTTCCTAACCCAGCTTTTCCTTAGCCACTCCTTTCCCAACGTCCTTTGGCCACAGCAATCTCCAGGTCTGACCACTGCTAGTCTCACACCCCAAGAAAATAAACAGGTTTGGCAGATCTTGTCTCCTCTCCATTATTTCCAAGAACTCTAAACCTTTAGCATAGTTAACAGTCCAACAACCTGTTTTCTTTTTCAGCTCTCTCATCTTCTGCACCATTGTTCCTTGCCACCAACTTGGCTTTCCCTAGCAAGATTCCTGGTGAATCACAGAGCCTGTATTACTTCTGTGTTCCTGGCACAGGCTGGTGTTAATGAAGATCAAAGGCAGGTGGAAGATGTTGAACTTCCTCAGCAAACAGAGTAGATTTCCTCAAAAGCACTTTGGATTGTGGGGCTGTACGAATATTCACTGATGGGGAGGTCCAGGCAGAACATGTCACATTTGAAAAAGGTAAGTTTGTGCTATTAACTTGTTTTATGATGTACCTATATAAAGGCAGGAATTTCAGTACATCTAAATGCATCACACTACATACAACTTTCCTGGATTTAGTTTCAATGAATAATGTCTTTTTGGCTTTGTCATCTTTTAGGAAGGAAACTCAGAGGAAGAAATCTCATTTACCAATTGGGGGAGATTTTATATGTTGTTTGTTGGGTCATTTTAGAGTAAATTAATTTTATTCATAAGTTTGTAATGGAAATACTTTCTAATAATTTTCAAAAGGACAGAAAATGTTTTAAAATATTTTTATCCATGCTTGGGAAGCTTGCACCTCTAGCATCATTATTGAGATACAGTCCTGTTTTGTAGCTTATTTATAATATGATATACTATGAGATCAGTGAATAGGGCAGAAGAGCAGAGCAACAGATTAATAAAGGAAGAGGACTTTTAATGTACTTCAACCTAGGAAGATATTAAACTTTTACAGCTCTCTGAGAGTGTCATGGTACTGAAGATATGTGCTGGGTGTTTGTTAAATCCCTGTGTGTGTTTGGGATACCCATATGATTTCTGTACTATTTCCCCCTAATAAATAGTGGAAAAAACTTTCAGCTGTGGAACTGGAAGTGCCAATTTTTGAAAAATACTTGTTTATTTTTTCCCTGAGAGAGCAAGAGAAAATGTGCCTCTTTAGTCATAAAGTAAATCAATCATTTTGTGTTTAGATTGTTGCACTTCCTGGAGAGCAACTTTACACACATTTAGGGGCAAATCTTACCTTATATTGATGAGAGACTGTTCTTCACCCCTGCAGTACTCATTGTTCTAAGTGCTCCTCATTTACACTTGAGGATCTTGCAGTTTCACACAATCCTCCTTTAAAAGAAATCACTGATAAAACTGACAGATCTTCCTGGTATCACTCTGAGTTGAACTGAATCTCCAAAAATTCTGCAAAGTACCCTTAACAGTTTTGTTTAAGCATTATGGATTGTTGTCAAACCTAGCTGAGAGGTGTGATTTTAAGGAGATGTAGTTAAGATGGGATGGGGAAAAGTTGAAAGGAGCATTAAGGAGGTATTTCTAAATTGGTGAAAACTTAGAACATTTTAAAATTAAAACAAGTGTAGGTATTTGTGAGGTTTGTTCAATGACTCAATAATGGGGTTTCACTGTTTATCTCTCCACAGCTAGGGTCATTTTCTTTGCATGCTTCTTTCAGGCTGAGGAGGCAAGGAGGAGTTCAGAAAGGAGGTTTCTAGCAGAAGTTACTATTGTCAGCTGTATCCCCTGTAACACAGTTTTCCTTTCAGTCCCTTCAGCCAAGTCATGGTTTAGCCTCATGTTGCATCACATAGATCACTGGGAAGCAGTTAAAAACTTCTATTTAAAAAATCCCCAAACAGCCAAAACAAAAGAAATACAAAATTTTGATCATAAATTAATGAGAAAAGATAAGATAATTTATCTGATTTTCCTCTGATGGCATTCTTTTCTGTGGGCTTCTTCAAGAAGACATTCAACCACTTGTCTGTGTGCAGCTAACATTGTAAGCCTTCTTGAATAAAAAAAGCTGAGTTTTATAAACACTTCAACTGCTGCCAGGAGAGAAATGGTAGTCCTACTGCCTATTCCCAGTTCAAGTGTTGTTTCCTCTGTGCTGGGAGATGTTTTTTGCAGCTGGCATTGCAGAACTGGTTTGGATTAATACTAACCTGTTTATTTCTTTGCCAGGATGGTTACTGCTCAGGTGAGTTTCCTGATCTGGCTGCATAAACAATTCTGGGGGGTGGCATCACAAAGCCTGGGATAGAGCTCTAAATTTAAGCTATTTTTGTTTAGACCACCCTGGTTAGTAATATAAGAATGTGAATTATGAATCCACAGATTTCAGCTGGACAAGTAACAGAGGGTACATGTAAATTAATTATGGACCTGGATTCTGTCCACAACACATGTAATGTTAGTGTGCATTATTTCAGAAATTGTCTTTAATTCTGATTTGTGGAGAGAAATGGATTAAGGAAGTGGATTATGGAAATTCATGAATTAAGGAATGGGTACTTTGGAATTCCCTCAGCATTACTAAAATCCTTTTATTCCAGTTTTCTTTGTGCTACAGAAGGAAGAAGCTAGTGGAATGCATCATGTAGAATAATCCACAAAGCATACAAAAATATTTCAGTGAAAAAAGCCAAGCAAAGTCAGTAGATAGTACAGATTTCAGTATGACATGATTGCAGGCAGGAGCAGCTTATGCTACCTGTATTAACCCTGTGTCCAGACAGGCTGTCCCTGGCAATGCCCAGCCTGCCCTGCTCCCCCCAGGGAACCCTCACTGCCCCCAGAGCCAGAGCCCAGTGCACTGGCAGGTGCCACCCTGTGTGCCTTTGGGCACCTCTCAGCACCCAGGACATGTCTCCAGAGCCAGGACAGGTAAACCAAGGACAAAAAACATGAAACCATTAAGAAAAGTGGGAGCAAGGCAGCATTTCCTGGTAAGATTATAATGAAGCAAGGAATAAATGCTTCCACAGGAAAGCTCAACACAAGGCAAACCTTTGTGGCTGCAGCAGTGAGGTGACATGGCTGTGACCATGACCCTGACAGGACAAAGAACTGGAGAGCAGCTCGTGGCACTCACTGATACCAGGCTCCTGAGATGTGAGAGGGCAGCAGGGAACTTGGTGGTTGAAGGTCTTTGCTGCCTTCCTTGTGGCACTTGGGGACAGATGTAAAGGTCCCAGAGCTTGTCAGTGGCTGCTGATATGAAGGGGATGTAAAGTTATGTGACATGTGAACACTGCAGAAATACTTTGAATTACATTGTAGGGATACAGATAGTGTTGTGAGGGAGATACAGAAAAAAATTGCAAAGGTGAATGTTTGGTTCTGGTTAAGTTTTCATAACTGAATCCATTTTCAAAGCAAACAGAATAGATGTTTAATATTTATTTAGCTGCAGTTCTTAAAAACCTCCAGGCTGTCTTACATTCCCAGCTTGAGAGAAGCCAGAAGATTTTGAACTGTGTTGTCAGTATTTTTTACACCTTCCTATGCTCAGGACAAGTGTCCTTGAAAGGGCAGCAGCTTTGGATTAGCTGGTTGTCATGTAGACAAGGATGTTTTCAAAATAAAGGCACACAATCCATTTGTAAATCTTCCAGAATATATGAAAGTCTAATCAGACTGACTCAGACAGCCAAACTGCAGTGAATCTCATTTGAATTCTCTCTTCCCCCAGGCCTTGTCTACAAGAAATATGCAGACATTGTATTGGAAGTAGAAAGCATGAATGATAACAATACTCAGTGCTGCTGCAGTCCTGAATGTATTTTAGTTTTAAATGCATCTAAGCATTTCCATTTTTCATATACTGGCTGTGGCTGCACCAGCATTATACAATACCTACTTTTTGTCACCAACAATGTACTCCAGGAACAACACAACCTTGCACTGCCCCACTTTTTCTTACTGTTAACACTTGGTGGTATTTTATTTTCTGCAGTAAGTTACATGGTTATTGATCTGATAGACAAACAGGGATCTTGCACAACCTTCTCCTTGAATGAGGGCATTATTATAAGACTCTCAGGCAAAGATATGGGATTAGCAATAATAGTTCTTTACCAGGAAAAACATCACCAAAAAACCCAAAAAAACCACTGACAGGGTCAGAATAGGCCCTGACACCCTGTTGGTCAGGGTGTTGGTATCAGTCCAATTAAATGGTAGCTGCAATCCTCCTGCAGTGCCAGGTGTGGTTCTGTTGGAGCAGGGATCCAGTAGAAAGGTGGAGTTTTCCTCTGAAGGTCCTGTGGTGGTATAGAGGGTTTGGTCTTCCTCTGGGAATCCAGTGGGAAAAGGCTGTCCTGGTGTCCCAAAATCTCAGATTGTATCCAGAACAGAATGCTTGGCTCCTCCCCCTGGGCGGAGCATCTCCCAGTGGGATGATGGAATTTTTTATCACACTCAATTAACAGCAGATATGTCCTGGAGGGAGGATTGGTTTGTGGAAGAGATAAAGAAAACTGCCCAATTAACAGAAGATAATTGCCCCACCTCTAACAGATGGCAAATAGAACACACACCTTACCTTGCAATCTAGGACATTAAGACAAGGTCTGCTGCAAAATCTGACACCTGTTTCTTTCTCTCTCTATCCACACAGGTGAGGCCACTGCTGTGGCTCTGTAGATAGAACATGATTCCACTGCCTTTCCCCAGAGACGAGAAATGCTCTTCTGGCAGCCAAACTGGCTCGAGATTCAACACAGTGCCTATAAGTGTCAAAAATGAGACAAATTATAAACTTCAGAATTCTTTAGAAAAGGCGAAGAAACATTTTTAGAAAATAACTTTGAAGTAAATGTTAAAATGAGAACTCTAAGGAGATCAACATTTAAGGGTGCTACATTTGATGTCTGAATTGTTTGAAACTGCTGTTTGCTATTGTCATAATCAAATGTTTCAGGACAATGGTATTGATAGCTATTCTACAAGATATTTTCTAAGTCCTTGTGATTCAAGTATAAAAACTGTCAGGAAACATTGTGATTTCCTCTCATCTTTTACTTTATTTTTCATAATCCAAGATAATAAAGCCCTTATTTCACATCTAGAAATACTTGAAATAATATGCTTTACAGCTAGGAAAAAGACTTGGCAGCAGTTAAGCTATTATTTTCACTTAGCCAAATAATAGGCTTTAATAAAAAGCCTCTTCTTAGCTGTGTTGTCCATTATTAACATGACTACATCAGTCCTGTAATATTAGTTTTTTAAGGACTCTTGATGGTGCTTTTTTCCTCATGAGAGTGGTGATCTGTATGTTAGAGGCTGGTCCTGGCTGATGTGCCAGTTGTGCCTTTCCATGGAAATCCTCATTTCCCCAACCAGCCTCTGACAGCTGATGCACTTGGGTCAGTCACGCCTGTATTAAGTGCATGGCAACCTAAATAATCTTGCTAAAAAATACTGCAGTACACCTGGGATTGCAAATGCTTTGGGGTTTTGGTGTACTTGTGAAGATAAAAGGAGAGTTTAATACTGAGTGAAGGGATCATTAGTGCTGGGGCAGTTGTCTGTATTAACCATAATACACTGAATGTTTTTAATGCAAAACCTTTAACAAAAAAAATGTTAATTAACATAAAAAATGTTAATTTTGCTGAACATTGCTGTCTCCACACATCCTTGGGGTCGAGCACTGCATGTTAAAGTGCAGAGCCTGCTGATTCCCATAATTTCTGAGTTCTTTGGATCAGAAACCTGCCAGAGTTTGTTCTGGAGTGCCCAGTAGCTTTCTTAAACCAATTTATTTAATCTTTGTAGCCAGAAGAGAGCAGAACACAAGAGAATGATGTTTTGATGCAGTAGAAGAGGTACATGCCTGTCTTTCTTACCTTAAGGTCTCTGCCCTGTGGTGCAAAGTAACAGAATTTTTGCTTCTTCAGATCTCACAGTAAAATCATTGTGCATTATTCTCTGTGGAATTTCTTTAGGGAGATTATTTTAGTCTGACTTCAGATTTTAACTGTTGCCATTCTTTTGGATGAGTTTGCTCCCAGACTGGCAAATTCAACAGTGTTAACCTTGCTTGTAGTCTGTCACAGGCTAGAGATAATTACATATATTACTTGACTGTTAGGGCTGGATGTTATTTTAGTAGTTACTGCTTTCTGCCTGAGAGTTATTTTCAGCTAGATCCTTCTCCAGACCTGGGCAAGACTGCAGTCTCAGATGTGCTAAAGTAGCAAAAACCTCTCAAACTGATGAAGACAGTGTTGGGAGGAGTACAGAAGAGTTAGAACAGGAGTGAGTACTAATCACCTAGTCATCAAATCTACTGTTTCCAGGAAATAAATGTATTTACACCTTGAAAGCAGCACCATCCAAGGGAAGTGCAAAGATCTTTCAGTGACCCACCCAGAGTGGTGTCAGGGGGAAGAGCCAGTTGCTATTTTGTCATGGTTTTTCCCTGTGATTTGTTTTTTTGCCTTATATCTTTTGTTATTAATATTGTTGCTGTTGCAGTTCATTTTCTTATCTCATTTCTGCTTCCAGTAAATTGTTCTTATCTCAGCACGTAATTTTTATTTTTTTGTGCCTGCAATTCTCAATGCCATCCCCAGAGTGGGAAGAGGGAGGGGAAGGATGGGGTGAGCAGGTGGTGCCTGGTTCAGGAGAGTTTCAAGGAGGGGGTGTACTAAACTGGGGAGTGGCATTCCTAAACCAGGACACCTATAAAATACAGTATCACAACAACCAATAATTTAAAATTAACTTTATGTCCTTTGCAGCCTATGCAAAGTGCAAAGTTACTGACTACCCTGGTCCTTACTCTCTTACATGTGCCAGTGAGAAAGGACTACTCAGAGCTTCCATTGTGTTGTGATAAACATCCTCTCTCAAGGTGAGAGGATTCTTACAGAATGCTGTTTATGACTGTTTTTCCCTTTAATGAAATATCCCACAATAAACTGCTGGAAAATGTTACCTTTTTTTGGCAATTGTGAAATTTTCAGTGTCACTGGTGGGGTTGCCTCATCAGTCCACAAACAGGTCTGAAAGCAACAGGGAGTTTTGTGTGTGAAGCATGTTTCCTACTAATGCAAATATCACTAGTCGAATTACAAGAAGAATTTCCATAGTTAGGGTTTTATGAGTCAAACAGTAACATCACTGAGTGACATGACTGGAAGAATTTTTTTTTTTTCCTTATGGAGTAACATACCTAGAGTACTAAGGAAAGTGGACCCAGGTCTTGGATCTGAAGCAGAGAACAAAACACATTGATTACAACTTTTCAGCCCTCATCTTAGAGGCCAAAACTGTAAGTGGACAGGCTCATGTCTTCATCACTTGCTACATATGTAGAGGGGCCATTTCTGCTGGCTTTTGGCTAGCTTAAGGAGCATGTTCCAGTGCACAAGGTATTGAGCTGGGTCCTGGCCATTTCATCATCTGAAATTTTTTTCTGCTAGGAAATAAAGGATAAAATGGCCATCTATGTACCTATACAGAGATTAAGTGATGATATAATCATGGCATGAAATGTATGAAATGCTGTTTTCTTTCTTTTTTTCCTATCCTGAAAGGTTTAAAGACAAGATTTTCAGTGTATGATTGCCAATTTTCTGGGTATTCCTTTGATAGAAAGTGTCTGCAGCCTAGCTCGCACCTGAGTCTTTGCCTATAAAGTGAAGAGATTTATGGATTATATTATGTTGCCTCTTAGCAAAGTTATTTTCCTTTGTCTGAAAACCAAGTACATTTATTTTAGAAAGACCAGTCTCTTCATATCCTCAGTGTAACTGTGCTGTAACTGCCTGTGAAATAATACAAAAGGAATTTCCCAAATAAACTTTAAATTTCATTAATTAATGGAAGAAAAACAAATTCATTGGTTGAAGAACAGCCATTTTTTGCAGCTTTTCACACAACTGCTCTAGGAACAGATTTAAAGAATGATTCAAATATCCTATTACTCTAATTCAATTTTTTCCCCCTATTGCTTACACTTTTGAGTAATACTGTGTAATACTGTGATATTCATGTTACCTTGAGAGAGGTTCAGTTTATTTCTTTCAAAAAGTTGGTAAGATATTCAGAGTAAATCAATTTTATGCTGTTGGCACTTGGGTGGAAGGATTTGCTATAATAAGCACCTCCCATGGCAACTCCTGTACCACAGCACGATGTAGGTGGTTTGATTTCTGAAATGCAAACCTTGTCCTTCAAGAAGCCAGACAGCAATGCATGAAAGAGATGAAAGAGACCTTTTTCATCCTTGCACTGGAATGGTGAAAAGTTACAAGCCCATTTCTTTTAGCATTTGCAGTTCTAGAATAAGGGGAAGCACCAAGAGTGGATTGCAAGCTGGAGTCTGCTGGAGAATGATGCAGAAGGACAGATGTCCTTCCAGAGGACCTTCATGTTCCTCTGTTCATCCAGAAATTCTCATATGGCTTAAATTCTTGTAATTCTGTTCAGCCAGAAATTCTCTTATGGGTGAAATTCACATTTATTGTCTTCAGCCAGAATTTTCCATAAAGTTTATATAGTATCTCAACCTGGGCATTCATGGCACACATATCATTTTCACAAGACTGGGACTCCAGGCTTTGTCTGGATCATAGCCCCTATCAGTTGGACTGTTAAAGCTCTGAATTCTATCAAACCTTTGATACAATTCTGACCATAACAATACAAGCTTCCAAATCAAATTCAAAGTGCTGTGAAACCTACAGGTTCCTCAGGCATAGCCAGGAGAGGCTTTTATGTTATTTGCCAAAATAACTTGTGTTCAGCTGAATACTGAAAGACTGGAAGTGACCCTTCTGCCAAAGATGACTTAGAAGCCAACTGATCAATAAATGGTACTCACGTAAACACTCTTTATCTAATCAGTTATTCCTTTCAAATGCTGACAATAAGGAATGTTCTAATAATTACTCAGTGTGTAGCCCCCAGGAAAGAAAACAATGGGCTATCAACCTAGCTGAATCTGCCTTTTTCAGCTGTTTAGATGGTCTTTAAGGGAACAGCAAATTGGGTCAGGCATTGCATTTGTTTAAAAACTATGTTTGAGTAAGCCTTTATTTCTGTTTATTCTGTAAAGCCTCCTGGAAAACTGGTGGGGAGTACCAGGGGTGTTAAATCATTACATCTGTTTCTAAACAGTTTACACCTATTTCTGTGAGGTTTCCTCAGTTCATATTTGTTTGCCTGTCTTTAATTTCAGTCTAGTTTGAGATCTGGAATTTAATTTCTGTGTATCTGTTTCCTTCAGCAAATAATGTACTGAAGCCATGCTGGGAAATGTGCTGCACTTTTATCAGAGCAATTTTCTCTGCATCTAACCCCAGATGAACTAGAGTTTTGAAAAATACTTCTGGCAGGTAATTTACTTTTAGTATGTTAGAATTTTGTTCAAAAATATGTTGTGTTACTTCTGCCTGTTTGTTACCCAGAATTGTCTGAGTCCTTTTTTCAAATTCATGTCAAATTAAGGACCACTGGAAAGTTGACATGCTTGATTGCCTTCTTTGATGTGTATTAAGAAGTCCACTCTGTATTGGATTACTTTTGCTCTCCTGGTGGACTATTGAAACTTTCATGGAAGAGTGGAAGAAAATGGGATTTCAAAGGAACAAAATTAATCCTGATTTCAATATATAATACTTCAGGTAATTTGTTCACAACTTGCTGATAATAAACACTACTCATACAGATGAAAGATAAAAAAGGAAATTCAAAGTTTTAATCCAAACACATATAAATATAAATTCAATCTAGCTAGTGTCAGTTATTGCTTGATAATCTTTGTCCAGGCTTGTATGACCATGGGACTTCAGTCTTCTGATTTATTGATATAGTTATTCAAGTCCTATTTCTTTCCTTTAATCAGCTAAAAGTATTGTGAAGAATGTGTTACAGAAAACTGTAATTTCTTTTTAGTAGGCACTGATTAAAAATACAAGGAGTATGAATCTAGGTAAGAATATTTATTCTGAAAATCAATATTTTGACATGGCCAAAACATATTGGGAAGGATAAACTTTTAAATACACAGCAGTGAGACAGCCATTAATTTTCAGATCAATACAATTCCCATTGATTACAGTGGTAATCTTTGCATTTATTTCAATATTCAGTGAGTTCAGTCTCCTAAGCAGCAGTATCTTTTTCACTCATAAAACTGGCCTGACACCTTGTTGGTGTCCAGATTTCCTGCTGTCTTTGAGGTGTTATAGCTATCCAGACTGGGAATTGTGTTTGAATTCCGCTGACGGTTTTTTGGGTTTTGCTTTTGGGGAGGGTTTTTTTTTTTTTTTTTTGTTTTGATCTTGTTATACTTCTGTGTATTGTTTTAGTCCTCATTGATAAACTCATTTATTTCAAAAGTTTCAACCTTTTGGGAGTCTCTAGCTTTTATATTATTATCATGTGCATAAAGACAAGAGTTGGTCTAAATAATTGAATATTGAAGAGGGTTTTAAAGGGAGTGGAGAGGGCGGAGGAGAATGGTGAACACTTCTCATGAGAGAAATCAAGCAGGACTCTGTGTGCAGGCTGTGGGGTGGGTTTTGTGCTGGGAGCAGGGAGATGAGTACACATTCCACGGATGAGAACACATGGACAACACTTGGCTATAATGAGCAAAAGAAACCTGCACATTTGGGAGTCCCTCCACAGAAGTTAAAGTTAATTTATTGAATATTTCTTTCTATTAAAATAAATGGTGACTTCTCAAATAAGGTAGGGCAGTAGTACCTGGGAGAAGACATGATGGTGTCAGAGTAACTGTATGTAAGGTAGGGACAGCACCTTTTAATACAATCCCTGCAATAAATTCAAACACCCATATCGGGTATGTAGGTGTTTATATACATATGTAGGCCATATCTTTATGTATGTGTGTTTAATTTTTTAGTTTCTTGTGGTTTACCAGACATGTTGTAATGTCTCAGAAGTTAGTGTTATGGTATACATAATTAAAAAAAAAAGGGACAGCAAATTTTTAATATCTATTACCCAATATATTAAGGGAGCTTCTAAAGACCAATGACACTCCACTGCATACATGTGGGTTTCAATAATTAAAGAAACTGGATGATTTACTGAATGGAAAAAATATAAGTTTTCTGCTACTGGTCAAAGTTGGACTTGGTGATCCTTGTGAGTCCCTTCCAGTGCAGAATGTCTGTAATAATGGTTCTATTGTTCTGGTCTTCTGCATGCTGGATGAAATGCTAGCACATGATATAGGAAAAATTAGGTGTGATGAAACAGAACTCTGCCCCTCCACTCCACCTTTTAGCTAATGCTAAAATATGATGAAATATTTTTTGTTTTGCATTCCTTCTTTTCAAATATTGACCCTCTTGGTAGGAAAAGATTAACTGACTCATGATGGTGTTCCTGATGCTTGAGAAACCTCTGGATGGAGAGCAGTGTGAATTTATGTTCTCTGCTGGAAAGCACTGTGTATTTGTGTCCCATTCTGTGGCATCACAGAGGGCTTGTCCTAAAAGGACAAGTGATGCCTCATAAAGAAAAAGGCACTATTGTGGAAAAAAAGCAAGACCAATTTCTGAGAATTAAGCAGCATATAAAAAACATGTAGCTCTTGGCTTAAATTTTTGGCACTGTCTTATATTCCTCAGAGCAGTTCAGAAGGCAGCCATTTCATCCTTGTTTTCTGAGTCCCTGCAGATTGAGTAATGGGTGAGAATAAAAACATTTTGATGGCAAGAGGTTTACAATGGGCTCATTGTCAGATTGGTACCTTGAGGGCTCTACTGGGGGCTGTTGTCATGCCTGTTTCCTTTCTGCTAATGAGTGGATCCAGCTCTTACTGAGGTACAGGAGAGATCAGTGTAACAATCCAAGAGCTCAGAGTGGCTCATCTTTATTGTCAGCCTCCCATACTCACTGTGACAAAGTGAAAGGCTTTGGAAAAACCAGGCTCATTCAATGTAATTGGACTAAATGGATAATAGGACACTTATTAGACATTAAACAGAATAATACTCTTTGCTGGCTTTTGCAAAGACTACAGCTCTTTGTCATTTGATAATAGACATTCACTTAGGAGTCTATTATTTTTTTGTGTGCATTGGGATTTTTAAGATATTTTACTCACATCAATATTAATGAGAATTGTGCAAGTAAACCTTGGGAATTCAGAAAAATAACACCCAAACACCTTTGTGTTTCTAGCAATCAAAAGCCTCAAATAACTGAGAATCTGTAATTGGTTCTATTATGGGACAATCTTGGATGGGATAAAGACCTCCAAGTATAAATAAAAGTCCCCCACTTAAGGACAATTTCTACAGTCCTAGGTTTGCCTAGATAGTAACTTGCTCTTCAGACAATCTAAGTCTGTCCAGTTATCCCAGCTTTTTGTGGAGTAAAAGGGAACTCAGAATAAAGCAGTATGAACCTCCTGCTTCCCAGTCTAAAACCTTGATATACATTTCCTGTATAAGGTTATCCTCTTGTTCTGTTAGCATCATTCAGAAATATAGTTTTCAACATGAGGAATCATGTTAAAATGAGGATTTTTAAACTCAATGTTTAATTTCAATGATCTGAAAGTACTAGTAAGACTGGTATTTCCACCTTTCCAGTTCAGCTCTGCATAGATTCAATAACACCCATTTTGCAGTTTATGGATGCCTTTTGTCCTCAAAAGGCTTTTTAAATGTTCAACCATATTTTCTTGTCATTTAATGCTTTGGCATAACCCAGACCTGTGAAACCATCAGAGTCCACAGCAATTATAAACTATACAAAGCCACAAAGAAGTGATTACTTGTTAGTGTTTATCTTGTGGAGAAGTATTTCAGCAGGACAGCACTGTAATATCAAACTTTACATGATGAGACCAACATTACAGTAAAAGAATTCCAGCTTCTAATGTTTTTATCCTGCCATTTCTTTTTTGAGAGGTGGAAAAGCTGTGTGAGGAACATGGGTGTAAATTGTTCTGGTCTGAAAAGTGGATCAAATTAGGAGCAGAATTAACATTCAATTGCCACAGCTGTCCTTCAATAAAGTATCTCACAGTCCTTCAGAGTAACTTGTTGCTGGTGAAGCCAGCTGCAATTACAATGGAAGTACTGGAGTGAAAAAGGAACTGGGGAAAAAGGTAGTGCAGCTCTGCATTCTTGTTTTGTTAGTATGTGGGGAAAAAAGAGATATTTGCCTGGTATAGTGTGACCTGACCCTGTTTTGTCCCCTCACTTAGTTATTTTAGTCAGCTTAAGAAATATCCAATTTGTTCCTCATGGTTTCCTTATTAATTTGATATAGTACTTTGTGCATTTCCTTTGCCCTTCTAAGTGAGTAAGGATTTTCCTGAATGGATCAGTACACACCTACTCACAGTTGCAGGGAAATTTCAGTCCTTTGGGGTCACCTCTGGCTGTGCTAATGGTAGGAACAAACCCAGGATTTGTCAAGCACTGAGTTAGTTTTTCTGTTAGTTGTTTATCTCAAATAGACAGTCTCTAGGTCTGAAAAAAAGATTGCTTAGGAAAGCACCTCAATATACACATAATATGCCCCATTCCCATCATTTACCTTTATAAAATCAGAAACACACTCATTAATGCAGAACAGAGTTATGCCAAAGTAGAGCCAAGCTGATAAGAGAAACCAGCCTATTATATTTGGGATGTTATCTTTTCTTAAAGAGAGGAGTTAGCCTAATAAAATTGCTACTGTGTAGCTGAAAATGATGCTTTAGGAAGACTTTCAGCAAGGTTGCTGCCTTTTTGATTGCTACTTATACTGAGATCTTCTGAATGCGTGCAGAAACACTCTCTTCATTTTTCCCTGATTGGGAACATTCTGGTTGTGTTCCACTAGATGGCTTCAGGGAAAGCAGTTTTGCAGGGAGCAGGATCATGCAGCTCTTGGTATCCAGGGAAAACCTGTCTGGGATTTTTGTCTTTTCTTTGCAAGTTCACTCTCTATGTGATACAGCTGAGCCAAAAAGTCCTGTTCAGTGGGGCTGGAGAGCTGCCTTACTGGAGACTGCAGCAAATCCAACAGGATGATCCATTTGATCCTGGTTTCTTTCACTGACATTGCGAGTGCCAAGACTGGAGGTTTATCCTGAGTGTTGTGGGCAGTGGAGCTTATCATGGACCCCTGTAACAAGATATCAAACTAGATGTGGCCTTGCACAGATTATGCTTCACGGGGTGTTTGCTTAATCAGTGCTGCAGGAGCTAAAACTGGGTTTGTGCCTGACTTGGTCACCTGAAGCACTGAGGTGCAGAGCTGTGGAGAAGCGCTGGTGATGGAGTGAGAGGCAGTGGTGCTGGAACCTTCCAGAAAGGTCTCCAACAACAAAGCTGCTCAGTGGCACAGGCACACACACAGTTACTCAAGCACACACTTCAGAGAGCTCTTGTAGAATCACTGACAAAGAAATGGAAAGGATCTTTGTGTGGCATTTTGAGAAGGAGATTTATTCCAACCACACGCAAAGCCAACCATGGACAAAGACAAAAGCACAGAGCAGCGTCCAGGTTTAAATATGGGGACGGGGGGGGTGGAGCAGAGCATCAGGGCCAATGGGCTGGGGGCTCAGGGAGGGACAAGCAGTGGCAGCCAATAGGGTAAAGGGGGTGGGACACTGTGGCAAATGGGGCCAATGGGTAAGCAGGGAAGGGAGAACATTCTAGGGGATATACATATAAGGAAAAAGGGGCGGAGAGAGGCCAACAGGCCAACCAGGGAGGTAGAACTGATATATATTTGCATCCACGACAAAGCATACTGGGAGTGGTTCTGATCAGCTGCCCTGAGCGGGGGATATTTTTCTGACTTAGGGTCTGTCCCTCCAAGGAACCATAATGGACCCATTTTGTGTAGGCCCACTGGCCTCCACAACAAGCACATGCAGGCTCCTAAACAGATATCACTTTGTTTCCATCAAATTAGCCAGAGCACCTTATTCCAGCTCTCCCCCAGCTGCCAGAGGACACAGAATACTTGCTGTAGAATAAAACCTGAAATTTACAAATTAATTATAAAATGAAATTTATATTCACTGGCCAGAAACAGTCACTGTTAGATTACCCCCCACCTCTCCTTATTTCTCATGTGTCACAGGCAGTTAAGGGGCAGGTCAAGGCTTGGTGCTCTTGCAGTGGTTTTTCTGCTGTCTGTATTTTTCTCTCCTTGTGCACAGGGTTCTGCTGTGGGAGAGATGGGAATGCAATCAGAAGCTGCGCAAAGTGTATCAAGGAATACTGCCAGGGCAGCCAGGTTTCTCTTCACTTGTTGTAGCTCTGTGAGCAGAATCATAATCTCTGTGTATATGTGGAAAAAAATATGGCAAACCTACAGTGATAAAATAATGGAACTCGCAAAAGGCAGAAAATTCAGAGTTCATATTGGCATTCCTGCACTCCCTGTGCAGTTCAGAGAGCCAGGCCAGCTCAGCTAGCGCTGGGGATTGCAGCCATGCAATGAAGTTCAAATGCTCTCTCAGCACATGCCTGCTGTTTGGAGAATCTCCACCCAAATAAATACTTGCCTACTGAGTAGTTAAATTTGACAAGCAGCTTTCATTCCTATTTCTGTGGTGCTTTCCATCAGCTTAGTGTATGTCCCTCTTGTTACTGTACTGTCATGTTTTGATAACTTCTTTAGCCTGACTGTTCCCTTGTTCTGCTTCCAAGTGCTCTGTTTCCCAAATTCCTTCTCAATACATCTTGTAGCACTAGAGAAATGCTTTAATTTCCATCGGACTCTGCTGCTTTCTGCTCACCAAAGAAGCATCTGAACAGATTCTCTCTTGTATCAGCTGCTGAAGTTTGTTTATTCGGCACCCAGGAGAGGGGAAAACAGAAATGAGCAGGATTTTCCATGTCTTCTGAAAAAGTTTGGTTTGAATATCAATCTCCTGCAATTTTGCCCTAATTTATCTGAGACTGTAAGTCCCACTTTTGCTTCTTTCTGATGTGACTAATTCTCAATATGGGCTGCAGTAAGACTGATAGTGTAAGAACCTAAATTATCTACAGTAAAATTTGTAGCTTATAATATTCAATAGTAAGAAACTAAGTTGTAAAGTTTAAGCAATTTCTCTAAACTCATAGTAAAATAAAGCTGTGGTGGAAGATCATAAAACACATAAAGATAATTCAATATTTAATATCTTCAATCCTACTGGACTAAATTTATTAATGAGGTTTAGATCTAAATGCCATCCTGTTTCAGGTGGGACAAGTCAACTCTTTTACTATGACACAATATATATAATAATGGAAGAATCTTTCCAATCTAAAGTAATTTGAAGCTTAGCAAGAACATAATTGCCATGGGCATTCCTGTGATTTGGTCCAAAATCAGTTTCCCAGAGTAGGTGAAAATTGGTGGATTAACACACAGACATGCAGACACACACACATGCTACAAAGGCTAGATCTCTGCAAATAACTTGTCTCCTTCTCAAAGTGCAAGCAAGCTATAAAAAAAGAATAGTTTGGAGTTAAAGAAATTAAACAATGTTAATGTCAAGATGGACAAAAGTATCTAAAAGGAGATACTTAAGTTAAAACAAGAGAAAATATTTCTATGTGACTTCATGTCTTCATGATTAAGTTTGCTTCCAACAAAACTCTACGACCAGTCTGAACTGATTAAAGGAAGTTTTGTTTGGAATTTCTAAAGCAACTTAATGGTAATCAGCATTTCAGTCAATGTGAACTTCTGTTTCTTGAATGAAAAATTAATAAAAATAGTCTACTCTGTTAATGTTGCAATCAAATGGCAAAACCAAGTGACCAAATATCACCCACACATAAAGGAGGGCAAGGAAAACTTCTGAGTGTTCCAACCAGAAGAGGAGAGTTAAATGCAGAGTTTTGGGGAAAAGAAAGTACTGATAATCACCTCAAAATTGTAAATAACCTCCTTGCAAGCAGATGTCAGTTAGGCAGAGATTATTGATCGAATCAGAAAAATAATTGTTACTTTAAAGATATTTTGAGGATTAAAAAATAAGGAGGAAAAAAGCAAATAAGTTTAGGTGAAAGTTTTCAGAGAAAAATTCAATGCTTCCATTTTTGATGAAGTTGTAATTCCAGGGAGAGAAGTTACAGTCCACAAAAAAAATTGTACTTGAAAACAAATTTCTTGTTGAAAACTTGCTTTGATTGTTTTTTTTTTTTTTTCCTTAAAAGTTCCAAGCTGCTTTGGTAGAAATAGCTATATTCAAAATGTGTGAGACAGTAAAAGACCTAAAAATTTTGACAACATAAAAAATACTGAAAGATGTTGATGTACAAAAAGCTGTATAAAATCCTCTTCCTTTGAAAAATTATGGCCAGCTGTATTTAGTATGCCTTAATTATGCATTTGATCCAGAATGTCATTCATCCTGCTTTCCCCAGCTGATTTCTGACTGAGCATCTCAATGGTAACTGGGTCAGCTGCATTTTTGGTGTGAACTGAAAGAGAGAATAAGTTTTGATCCCTAAGGAAAATTTGGTTTTGGCTATGAGAAGAAGTTTGAGGTGAAGGAATCAAGCATGCAAACATATAAACATTTATTTGTAGTGGAAGAGTTTATATAGGACAAGACAAAATTATTTGCATTGCTGCAGTTACTCTGCATGTCAACACTCCTTGTTTTGAGGAACCATCTTGCTGTTAGCAATATATGGGCAGCATTCAGAGAAATTTCAATGCAAAAAGATGTAACAAACCACTGGTTACTGCTTTGAAATTCCCTTTCCCATGTCCAAGATTTTAAAACTTTCACACCAGATCCTTGCTTGCATTACTGAGGAGGAAGATCTCTCTCCAAGACATGGTTATTTCTTCCCACACCTTGCCAGAGTATAACAAGATAAAGAAATGGACCTGAACAGAGCTGCAGGAAGACAAACAGAAAAGCAAGTCAGGGGGATCTTATCACACCGTTGTTTTTGAGGTACTGTTGATTTGTTCTTTCATTTTAATCCTTGCCTGTTTGGGAACCAGATCAGTTTAAAATAAGGAAACACTTAAAAAATATAACATTATGAAGAGATTTCCTGTTTTTCTTCTTCCCTTATATCCTTAAATTATTTAGTGTGCACCTGAGGACTGTCAAGTGGCAGGGCCCCAGGCATCATTCTGGGGAATACTTTTGTTAGAAGCATGAAGTTTTATAACCTGAACTGTGAACTCAGGTAAGCTCTGGTTCTCACTTGGATGGGCATTAAGTGTGAGCTGGTTAAGTACAATCTGTTTTCAGCCCTTTTGGGGAGCTTTTGGCTCATCCCATGAGCTGTGAGATTCTCCTCCAGCCCATGGGATGCTTTGGGGAGGGGTGTCCCTGCTGCTGGTGCTGATCACACCCAGGTTCATCTCACCACGGGAGCAGAACTTCCTTTTTTGTGATTATCTTTGTCTTCATCAGTTCAGGCTTATTAAGTTTATTTTGCCTTGTGAGTGTTCATTAAGCCTTAGCTGGCTGCTTTGAGAGGTATTATTATTCCTCACACAGAAAGGGACACTTAATTGTGAGGTGAGTCTGCTTCTCCTGGTCTCTCCAGATTTCACAGATGGTCACTTTGGCCCTTTCAAAACTGACTTGAGCATGGCACTGTAAGATGGCTCACACCTCTTCATGCAATTCCCCCAAATTAAACTAGAAAATGTAACAAATCCATATAAACTGTGAGGAAACAGGGAAATGTCTGAGTGACATTGGCCCTAAAGGGCCTTTTTTTGGAAATTTCTGATTCTGCCGTTTCTGCCCACTTATATAAGCTGGGTGACACTGCTGCAGAACAGACAAAGCATCTGCCTTGGATATTTTTAAAAAATGCCAATTTTGGAAAAGTGTGATTAGTTGTTTATGTTTTTTTAAAAGTAGGAAGGCTGGATGTGAGTCACTGGCTGGGTTGTCCCAATCCTGCAGGTGTTCAGGGACAGACAGGACATTTTCCACCTCTGCTGCTCAATGTGGGGTGCTGAGGGATGGCTTTGCTGAAGGAGTCTCTGGAAGTGCTGTCTCCTAGGATGGCTTTGTGCCCTGTGTTACAGCAGGATTGCACTGTCATTGTGCCTGTCATGGCAGCAGGGATGTGATGCCAGTTGGGCAGTGGAAAACATCCCCATTAAGTTCAACTTCTTTTTCTTTAGCAGGGCAGCACAGCATCTCAGCTGGGAGTGCAGTTCCTCCTCTGACTTTCCTGCTCCCCTCATGTGTGCATCCTTGTGCAGCCATGGAGCTGCCAGGTGTTAGATGGCACAGCCCCGGAATCTGATGGCAGAAACTGCAATTGTTACCTTTACAAATAGATAATGATGCTTTTACCACCCTGTGTTCATTCTCACCCTGGTGCCTTCTGAAAGGGGTTAACAACTTGGATTTTTTTCTGGAGCTTGGAGGGTGAATGCCTCCTACAGCAGCCCTGGAATGACAGACCTGCCTCTGCAAAAAGTGCTGCAGCATGGCAATGGAAGATAAAGTTGACACAGCGTCTTTGTTAAGAATGATTGAAAAAACAGGGTTTTGGCACATGAGTGTTCCCTAAAATTTTGAAAAGAAAGGGCTAGGTACAGAAGCCATTGAGACTTCTAAAGACTTTTATTTTATAGACTTATGTCTTAACCTAGCTTGCTTAGAACTTAGGGAGGAAACTTGAATAAAAAGAAACATCTGAAAGTGTATCCCAAACTAACACAACTTTGGTAGCAAAATTGTCAGTGTCCAAAAACCCTTCAGGCTGAGATGGCTAGTGACAGCTCCTGGCACCTGAAACTGAAACACGTTTAAAAGTGCCCTAAACATGGCAACTTTGGCTTCAAAGGCATCATCGGGAAAGTGTTTTGACTTGCTAAGGTTTGCCTCTTCTCCCTTATCTCATTTAACACCCAGCCTGTAGCCTGAGAGATTGGGTGTGACTGGGCAGCTGCTGTGAACGACCCATCATTAACAGTGTGTCAGAAATGTCAGAATCTTTGAACTTAGATCAAAGTTACAAGGTGATTATATAGCTTGAGTTATAAGGTATCGGTATATCCTGGTATATCTATATAACCTGATGTCAATATAACCTAAATCACTTTTTATAGATCTATGTAACCTGATACCTTATATAGCCTGAATCATAACTTTTATACCTATATGTATGACCTGATATAGATAACTTTCTATACAATGTAATGGCTATTTGCTTAATGCTGAATAGATTAAAAAAAAAAGGAAAAAAAAAAAAGAAGAAAAAACTCACCAGTTTTGTATAACCACCTAGTAATTTTGATCTAAGTTCAGAGAAAGGGGTCGTATATTCCTAGTTTGAATTTTTTTTCTATTTTTACTTTATGCTAATAAGATAGCCTGTGCCAGAGAAAATAAACTCTTTTCTTTTTCTCCATTCCTAGTCTGTCAATGTGATACAAATACCAGCCCACAATTTAGCATTGTTAATTAATATGTACTTTCCATTACCTTCCTTTTGGTTCCATTACTTTCCTTTTTCCATTACATTCCTTTCTTGAGGAATGTAGCTCTTCATTCAAACATTTCATTTCATAGCAGGAGAAAGAGACAGAGGCACAGAAGAACTACTTTAACTGGATGGTGTAACAATGGCTGTGCTAATAATTGTCTGGGAGAATTATATGGAGGTAACAAAAGGACTCACAAAATGAATACATTACAAAGACTCTTTTATGACTGAAAAATACTGATATCCTTAAAAGAGAGAGAGAGAAGTAGGAGTTGGATGATTTTTTTTTAAGAAAATGCAAAGATTACACATTGAAGTTTGTCTTGGCATAGGGAAGATGTTTTTTAGGACTGCTGGAGGAAATGGAGTGCTCTGTTCCATGGTTTCCTCCCCCCTATTTCCACGGCACACATTCCTTGTCCTGCCCTGTTGGCAGTGAGGGGCTGGGCTGGTCAGCCTGACCCGGGCTCCAGCAATTCTGCTGCCACCAAGTGCTCGTCCAGCAGAGCAGCTCCGGGTGCCTTGGCTGCTGTGCCAGTCTGATCGATCTCTGCTCAGACCCAGTTAATTTGGGCAGTCGAGCCTCTCTGCCAGTATGTCACCCTTTAGGATGCCGTTCTGCAAGCAGGGTAGTCCTGGATGGGGTCAGGAAGTGGGAGACTAAGAGGAAAGCAGAGAAGCAGAAGGGGTAGCAAGTTATTCTGGGCATCCATTACCATGGCAGTGATCTATTTCTAGATCTATCATATTCACACTTATTTCCAGACCATGCAGGGGCCTGGTCTACTAGGTAAAATATGGGGATTTGCCCCTGTGAAAAATATGAGATACTCTTTGTTGAACCCATTTGACAAGTGGATTCAATATTGTTCATTTTCTCTTAACTCTAAGTTATAATCATGAGAAGTCTTTTTTTCATATCAGCTATCATATCAGCTTCATATCAGTTTTTAGTATCAGCTATCTGTTTTTTATTTCAGCTGAGAAGTTGCACTTGCTGTCACCATTTGGAACGCTGTAGATGATTGTACTGAACACTGTTCAGAGATTTTAATTTTATCATGAAAGTACAGCTGTATCTTGGAGGTGCTACAGAATTAGAATAAGGTATAATGAGGTACTGTAGGTTGCTAATACACATTACACTCAGTAGCACCTTGGCATGTGGAAATGTGCAACTTTACACATCTGGATAACAGGAACCAACAAAAAAGAGATCAAAATTCTTTTAACGTTAACAGGGGAAATATCATCCTCAATGAAACAAATAATTTCTTCCTGTAGTTGGTGGCTGCCCAGATGATCACCTTTCCATGGCTAGTGTTAATGTAAGCACTTCAAAGGCATGGGAATGTGGGAGAGGAAAAAATCTGCTTTAAAAAATATTTTATACTTTTCTTTGCTGAGCATCTTAATACAGTAGAACCAATCTATACCTTAACTTTTATCTATAGCCTATCATCACTACTATAATTACCATATTCATGTTACTATTCTCCAAACACTAAAAGTTAGTTCATTACAGTTTAAGCTAGAAGTCGTTATTCAGTTTTCTTGCAGTGGAAAATTCTGAGACCCTTTTTCTGCTTGCCACATTTGCTGACTTATTTGCCTGTGCTATCTTTCTGCTTGGTAAAAACATCTTGTTTGAGGTGGGTTAATCCTTTGCTCTAAGCCATAAAAACCCCTTCTAACTAACACACCCTTTGCCTTCTTGGTTATCCAGTAATTCTGGCTCAGCAATTCTTTTCTTCAATATCAAAACTTGCTTCCAACTCTATTCCATCATCAGATTCCACATTCAAAAATCTTTCTGCTAAGCATACATATCTGTGAGACTTTCCTGTCAAACTTTCACCTTTCCCAACACTTCCCCTTTCTTTCTCTCTGCCCTCCGAGCAGATTCTCTCTGCAGCCAAAGCCGGTTTTCCCCGGCCAGTCATCAAACCAGCCGGATGAGGCTGCTGATGCGGTTGCGAGGAGTGCCTGCTGATCTGTCCTGTCATGTAGCCTCTGCCGGTTACAAAAATTAAAAAAAAAAATTTAAAAACCAGACCCAAAACAAACAAGCAAACAAAAAAGCCCCAGCAGCTCCCTCAAACCCAGGCACCGCCGTGCAGGATGCGCTGGCTTTGGCGGAGGTGGGGAGGCGAGCGCTGTACGAGATTCCTGCGGACCTGCGAGGAGGTGGAGCTTGCTTTTCTCCGCTTTCTTTGAGCCGCATAATTCCTGAGCTGCCGGCGTGTAAAGGGGCTGAACTTGGGCGCAATTTGCCGGCCTCGGGTGTAGGACGAAGCCCTGTCCTGCTCCCCCATCTCGCAGCAGGGCAAGGAGAGAAGCTGGAGCATCCCTCCCCTTCCTCCGGATCCTTCCCTGGCATCCCTCTCTGGCTGTCCTTCCTCCTCTTCCTCCCACTCTCACCCCGCTAAAATACACAAGCCCAGCGGCTTTAATGTGATAATAGAGGAGTTCTTGAGGAAAGTCAGAAGCACGTGGGGAAAGAAACAGGTTGGACATGCAAAGAGAAAAAGAGCTCAAGAGTTTCACAAGTGAAATGAGAAGTAACAGCTGGTGTACTGAAGGGAAGGAGAGTTGTCATGTGGAGCTGTGGATCCGAGGTTAGTGGTTGTGGGAGGGAGCTGGAACTTAAAGTAATTACGCAGGCAAAGGAGAAAGCGAAAGAAGTAGATCCAGGCTATTGCTTTGTGCTGCTATAGCTTGGAAAGAATCACCAGGAAAACTGGCAAACATTTGCAAAAGCCTTTGTGTGGTCCAGAGCCCTTCCCCTCTCCTATTAGAAACATGAGGCTGAGCATCTGATTTACTTCCGAAAAAAAAAAAAAAGAACAAAAAAGCCTAGAGGATTTCCAAGAATTTGCATTTTCTATTCTCACAGTTGAAAGGAAGAACCTATTTCACTTCCCCCTCCCCCCTAGTTAGTGCATAAATACAGAAATAAAGAGCTAAGGAGTAGCAGTAGAGGTGTAGGGGGTAACTGTGCATCGAGGTGTAGGTTAAAAATGTCAACACCACTGGAGAAAGAACACCCCTTAATTTTTCATGCAGAAATATTAAAATGAATGTGTTAGATGTTGAGAAGAATGTTGAGTTGAATACCAAATCCAAGGAAGGATTTTTCCTGCTCCCGTTTCACAACCTCCTATACAAACACAAAGCAGGGCAGAAGTTTTCCAAGGCCCAGGAGCCACAATTCCCATTGCCCAAGCCCTAGTGCACAGAGAGGGGTGACATGTCTGCTCCCTGTCCCAGTTCATCCCTCAGCACGTGGCTTTTCCACCAAGTTGGCCAATGCCCCAGAACAATGAGGCCAAGGAGATTTGCAGGAACGAGCTCTCTGTGGGATCCTCATTTCCTCCTTTGCTCCATGGCAGTTGTGGCTTGACTGCATCTCCCAGCAGGCTGAGATGGGAAAGCATGGGAGAAAGGCTTACCTACCCTTTTTCCTTCCCCATTTCATCCCTCCTCAGTGAGATGAAAAAACCATACTCACTTTGCTGACACATCATGTGCTTTGAGAAGACGAGGTGCAAGGTTGCAGGAAGTCAGTTAAATCCTGAAGGAGGAAGGATGTAGCCCTGAGCTTTGAAATCTTAATAGAGGTGAGATTTTTTTTGTGTGCAGGACCAATCTCTCTGGATACACAAATTTAGGCAATCTTTTCTCCATCACCAACTAAAGCACATGCATGCCTCGCATAATATTGTTTGCCACCATACAAATATTTTTTTCTGGCCGCTGTAGAGGCTACAGATTGCTTTGCTGATCTTCTGCATCAGATGGCTTTTTCCTTCTGGTACTGCATATATGCAGATCTGAGGTCTGTGTAAATATGTATAAACAAAATGCATATTCTGTAACAGATTTATTTTTAGTCCCTATGTTTTTATGCTAGGGATAAAGAAGTTTTTTAAATTGATATCATTGGTGTGAAATGATTACTGCTAACAGTGGAAGCTGAAATCTTATCAGGACTTTTAGAATTAGAATTAGAATTGCTGGTTGTAAGTGGTCTCCCTATAAACACTGTTCTCTTAGTTATTCTTTTGATTTCAGCAAAGCAATGCTTGCTTAAATTAAGAGTTATCAGTCTCAGGTTTCTGAATAATCCCAGCCTCAGAGTTTCTTTTCAAGAAGAGCTTGGAAGTGATGATTATAATGAACTCTGGGAGAAGCATGCCAAGCTCTGCTCCTCAGAGAGATGGTTCTGCTCACACTGAGTGCTGCCCTGTGTGTGTGGATGTGTTTGGAAACTGAATTTAAATGACTAAAGCAAGCTGAGGAGTAGACCTTACCCTCAAGCATGGGGATTTAGGTATATATGTGAGTGTCTAGGTATTTCTGTGTGCATGTAGACATAAATAGCTTTATAAGTACTGCATATCCAGTGTGTAACAATTGTCTGTTGGTATTGATGCCTTGTGAAGGCTGACCTAGAACAAGCTGGACAGAGTTACAGAATAAAGTAGGGATTTATTAAAGGCCTCAATTGATCCTTGGGCAGTACAAGAGCCCAGCCAGGGCTGCACCCAAGATGAGCCAAAATGGTCCCAAAATGCACGAGCGGTCACGAGGTGTTTCACTTTTATAACTTCTGGTCCATTAGCACATTGGAGTTAATTGGCCAATTATAGCTTTAGGTTATGAAGTTTGTTTTCCTCTCTTCATTCTGCCGTTGTTTCTGCTCTTGGGCCTGAGATTTGATCCTTTGTCCCTGGTCCCCAGCTAGAGGAGGAATTGTTTTGTCTCCCTACCCTGTACAGAGAGCTCACCATCCCCTGATATGAAGCCCAGACCCACACACTAAAGCAGTACAGAATCTGAAAAATATAAAAGCTAAAACCTGAGGCATCAATATCATGTCAATATACACAATTGTCTGTGTGATAAGAGAGAAATATAATGTCAATATATAGGATTGGGTTTTATTTTAAATTGTAAATTGCATCAACTTCTCTGGCTGATTTGGCAGAGTGAAAGTTGCTGGACCAGCCCTTTTAATAAGATCACATTTATTTTTGTGATATGTTTTTACAGTATATACTTATTAAGAGGAAATTAAGAGGGAATTAAGAGGAAAACCTGTAGGAATAGAAGCCAGGCAGTACAGGAGACACCTTTCCAAGTCATGTTATTTAGGTCCAAGTTATTTTAAATTATTTTTTGGCCTTTAAATTTTGTAATCATATATTTCTCAGCAATGCAAATCTGCCAAGGGTGAGATGAAGAATTGTGAGGAGCAGAGGACAGAGACGTTCCAACAGCAAACTCAGGATTGCTGAGCCAGGGCACTCAAACCTCATGAGTCAGCCTGTTCCTGCCTAGTCATGAGACTGAATTAAAAAATCATGGGCTGTTCTCAAAGCAAATTTGGGCTTCCTCTTGTTTGCCCTTGGATTCTGGTTTTGTTTTATGCCTAGGATATGTGTCCAAGTTTTTCCCCATAGATAAAAGGACTACAAGGGGATTTAAGTCCCAAGCAAAGGGCATTTGAAAAGCAAGTCAAATGCTAGTCCTGCAAGAATGGGCCAATGTGCAAAAAAGGTTTCTACAGAGACATAAAGAGAGTAAAACAGGCATCACAGAACATAGCAGGATGAACTGCTTGGCATCCTTACACAACTCACCTAGTATTTAACTGGGGCAAGGACAGGGAGGCTGATGTTTAGCCCAGAAAAAAAAGCAGGGAAAGCATTTAGGCTGAGAATTTAGTGTGGAAAACAGGAAGCATCAGGACATCAGTGACGTTTTAGCTAACTTGCATGAGCTGCAGCTTGGAGATTAGCAACCATTTCTGGGCTGTGTGTCACTCAATCTGCTTGTTCTGACCCAGGCAGTGTGGCCATGGCTGGGGCACAAATCTCCCATGGGAGACACCTCTGCACCTGAGAAGTTTCTGTGTTCATCTGGGGTATGAGCACAGTGTTAGTATACCCAGTGCCCATCTTCCTCCTTTATTTTGACAGACCTGGCAGCTTTTGGAAGGCCCTCAGAAATCTTTTGTTTTGCCATCTTTTAGAAGAGCGTTCACAAGCAAGGTGAGAACACTTTAATGCCTTACTAGAATATTGGTGGTCAGGAGAGAAAGCCTCACTCATGCAAGGGTTTAATACATTGTTTTCTGATAGCCTGTTGTGTTTTTTCTTTGCACATCTTTCATTGTACTTATGCTTAGGGCAGAGAGGACTATTTAAGGAAACTCACTATGTTTATTTAAAGAAGAGAAGAAAGCTCTGAGAATGCAGAATGTACTCTCTAATATTCTTTGGAGCTGTTCCCCATGATTGCATATTTAAGTAAGACAACCGATAATTGCATTGAACATGGAAACTTTCTTTCCTAAGTATTTCACAGAATCACAGAATTTTCAAGACTGGAAGAGACCTATAAGATCATCTAGTCCAGCCGATGTTCTAACTGTTCAGCTAGATCATGGCAGCAAGTGCCACATCCAGTCTTTTTTTAAATTCTTCAAGGGATGATTTCACTTCATTTCATTTCATTTCATTTCATTTCATTTCATTTCATTTCATTTCATTTCATTTCAATTTCATTTTTTTAAGCTCAGCTTGTACAGCTCCTAGCACAGTTGTCATACTGAGGAGCCTGTGTGTGTGCTGCTGCAATAGCAGGAGATAATTAGTGTACCCTGCCCTGCTCCAGAGAATGAGTGCATGGGCTGCATGAACAATATCCTGTTGCTCAACACTCTCATTTGACTTTCTCAGATCCCCATTCTGAAGATGATATTCCCACAGCCTCACTCTGTGATGCTCTGCAATGTTGCTTTCCAGTGATAGCAACAGGAATCGTATTGATCTGAATATATTCCCAGAGTGATCCTTGGAGCAAGATTTGTCGAATGAGTGTTATGAACAAATTCACCTCGATGTACAAAAGAAATTCAATTCTCCTCTTCAAAGCAGAGTGATAAAAGGATTCTGGGGACTGGATCAGCTTTGCAAGACAGTGAGGCTGGAAGTGAAGGACAACAGCAGCAACAACAAAATTGAAAAAGAGGATGGGGATGAAGAGAGAAAAGAAATACAGTATCTAGGAGGCTTCAGTAATTAAAACCATTTTAAATATCTGTGCTCTGCAAATTATACCAATTGATACAGTTTCAAAAAGCCATTACTGGGACTCCACTATGGGAGTTCAATATATTTTCTACCCTAGGGCTTTGTTCAGCAGAAATGTTAAGCAGGACATCTATGTGCAGGAGCCTGCTGAACACAGTGAAATGGGCTGCTTCATCTCCTCATCCCATTCAGCAGAAATTTAACTGTCCTGTGAAAATATGTCTCAGTACTGCTGGGAACTTTTGCATAGAGCCAAAGAGAGGTGAAGGCTTCATTGTAATGTTCCTCTTGCTCCCTGCTGGGTCACTCTCTGTTCATTGCACTACAAAGCCCTGTTGCTTTCTGCCACAGAAATTAATTTGATATTTTCCTTTGGAGCAGAATGGGTTTGGGTTAAATTCCGCATGGGAGATCAAAAGCTTGGGAACAGATGTGCATGAACTTTGTCTAAGAGCAAAATGTGGCATCAGGCAGCTGAGTGAGTTAATTGTGATGAAGCCAAGGTGATTGGTGTCTGTGGTGGTTTCTGTTCAAAACCAGGTAGAAACACCAATTGTGTTTAATGGTTTTAGTTTGCCAATTAGAAATTTCACCAACTTCTAGATTTCCCAGCCAACGCACCAAAGAGCTGGGTGGGTTGGTGCTGGCTGATCACCAGTGCATCAATTCCTGCTGTGAGATAAGTTTCTTTCATCTTTAACATGTGTTTTTCACAGAGGTGTGTACAGCACTCATTGGCTGAAAGATTTGCATCACTTTGCATGGACACATAAGTGTCTCCCATGCAAAACCATTACTTCTTCACTTGACCATGAGGAGAGGTGACAGAGAACAGAAAGTTTGTGGCATCTGCCAGAGCCAGGCCTGGTTTTTGGAGTAGTAGGACAAACACAGATTTCCTCCATGACAGGTTGGAGTGAAGACATTAGGGGCACAGATACCTCTTCCATAATAGTGTGGTTGAATTAGGAATCAGGCTTGGGCTGAAAACTGCTTATTCTTTCCTACCTTTCCCTACTAAAAAGCTTAAAGAAAGTATTTCCCAAACTGCTAAAGAGATTCAAATTCATAACTCTTGTTTGAAAGAGGCTTCTAAATCTCCTTGGCAGCTTGGGAAACCTTAGGCCTTGCATGAGACGTTTTTTCTATTACTGTGACTTTCAGCCAGGTTTATCCATCAATCTGCCCATGTTTTCCCAGGTGCCACAGGGAGATGAAAGCATTCTGTGGAAAGAGTTGGCTCATTACCTCCTGCCTGAAAAAGAGGTGAAGGCACTGAGATAGGGTTCTTTTCTCAAAGGAGATGAGCAGTTTCAAGGTCTCAGTGGGGCTCAAGTATGAGTGCATACATCCTGGAAGGGTTGAAGAATTCCAAGTCCAAATGAGTGATTCACTTGGAGGTTATGCTTTTATTTTCTGAACCTTTGACACTTTGACACAATGTTATGCTATACTACCTATATACCCCTGTTCTTATGCTTCTATCCTAAATTAAAAAAAGGAAGAAAAGGAAGAGAAGGAAGGAAGAGAAGGAAGGAAGAAAAAGAAGGAAGGAAGGAAGGAAGGAAGGAAGGAAGGAAGGAAGGAAGGAAGGAAGGAAGGAAGGAAGGAAGGAAGGAAGGAAGGAAGGAAGGAAGGAAGGAAGGAAGGAAGGAAGGAAGGAAGGAAGGAAGGAAGGAAGGAAGGAAGGAAGGAAGGAAGGAAGGAAGGAAGGACAGGGAATTTGTCTACTCTTTGTTTTCATATATGTAACCTAGTACATCTCAAATTGACTTGATTCTCCAGAAAAAAAAAAAAAATCAAATGTTAGCACCCTTTCCAATTTGAGAAGAGAAACATCCAGAATTTACTGATCTAATTTAACAATATTCCTTGATTGTCAAGGTCTTCAGAGGGATTTTCAGAAGTGCTCAGCATTATTATATCTCATTAGAATTTTACTCCTCACTTCAAAATTAGTGATGTTAGCCCAGCATGAGAGCTTTAGGAAATCACAGTGCATTGATTTAGATCTCACGGGTGGTGATTGCCCTGTAGTGACATCATGAATGTGAATCAGGGCAGGGTAACACTCTCAGGACTTGCTTCAACCCAGGCACAGCTCCTGCTTTTGGAGTAACGTGCTGGAATTCTTTCTCAGTAGGAAAGAGCTCCACTGGAGCCTTTTCCAGAAAGAAACATTTTTTTGAGCAGCTTTTCCCAAATATCCAAGACTAGGTAGAGTTTAGCTCCCTTCCCATACAGGCTGCTCTATCATACGGGGACCATACTAGAATTTGGGTTTTCAATAGGACTGTACTTTGTATTGTCATTTACTTGGATTTAAAAGTGTGTTTAGCGATTCAAAATGTTCTTTAAAAACTAAAATAATTGACTCAGAATAAAACTCTTTTGTTTTAACTCTTGCCAGGGAAATTGAACACAAAAATCTCCCTGTAATGCATCATGCTTCCAAAAAGCAGTTTATTCACTTTACCAGACACTGTGGAGTAGGTGATATGTGAGCAGCAGCACACAAAAACTAAGTTTTGCATTTAGAATAAAAATAAACTGTGTAGGGAATGGAGGTGACTTTACTTTTTTGCCCCCAAATAAGGTGTGTATACCTAGTGTTTGGGTATGGAGGGATGAGTAAAAGAACTTCAGTCAATCCTTCACATTCGCTCTTGACTAGAGTGGAATGTATTTTTTCTCTTTTACCTGAAGTTCTACATTATACTTACTGATGCAGCTGTTTTTCAAAAAAACAGCATGAGGGCAGTGCTGCTTGGCTTGCAAATGTGACAAAAAAGTTTGATATGAACAGACTTTTTTCCCTTGCATTGGCATGTCTGCATTTTTCAGAAGTTCTTTTACCTGTGGGTATGACAACACAGAGAGGCATTTTTCAAGGTCTAAAATGAAAGCAAAAGCCCAGCTGATAGTTTACACTGGCACATAACCCACTGGAAGTTTGTCAAATGCACAAAAATGCTGGTAGCATTTTGCATTTAAAGGGCCAGATATTTTCAGCAGATGGAATCAGGCATTCTCCACTGAAGTCAGTAGGAGTTGTTAATGCATAGAATAGAATTTAATGCATAGAATAGAGATTCAGAGTCTGCTTAGGGGGCTCTGATTCTGTGATTCAGACAGAAGGCTAAAATGAGATAGCTGGGAAAAATCAGGGGAAATAGAGAGAGGAAAGGACAGGATGAAAGGCAGAACAGGAAAGTTCTTATAACACAATGAGAGAACAAGGAGATGGTTATAATTAGAGAGATGCTCAGAGCTGACAGTGGAAAGGAAACCATTTAATTGCAAACAATGGATTTGAGAGGACAAGAAGAAGAGCTCCTACCTCCAGAGAAAAGCCAGAATGTAAGCCTAAACAGGCACCTAACACCTCCTGAAATCAAAGAAATTGATGCTTTGGAGGACCAGCCAGATCTCTAAAGTTGTTTGAGGTCCAGTCAGAGGGATAAATATCTTTACAAATTTAGTCCCAAAACTCTCAACCCTTCAGTGTTGAGGAAATCTGTGCTCCAGAACTGGGCTTCAGCTAATGTTAGTCAAAGTAGAATGATAGAAAAGTCTGGTGAGGCAAATCCTGAATGCCTTGCTAGAACACAGACAAGGAAATTTGCCTTTAATAATGATAGGATGAAGACTGCAGAAAAGCCTCAAGATGTTCTGTTATAAATGCCAGTTTTGCAGAAGTAAGTTTTTGAGAAAGGCTGAAGTGAGTCTTGTGATTGCACTTTAAAATCCGTAGCTGCTTTTACATTATGGCAATATCCTAGAACAGCATCCTAGCTCCTGTTAGATTGGTACTGCAGCTTCTACAGTTTTCAGTGTAATCCTTTTCCATAAAGAAGGCCAGGATAGTGTGTTTACACCTCTCTAGAGTCTTCAAGTCAGGAAGGATCTTGTGTTTGTCCTGACTGGTACTAAGAATATTTCTGTGAAGTCAGTATGTGTGAATCATTTTGGTGGATGTGGAAGAAGTAAAGCAAGAAGATAAACATGTTCAGAAAAACCTTGATACTTCCTTAAAGCCTATCAGTACTTAAACTTCTTTTAAGTTGGTTTACATTTGGAAGATAGTTGCACTTAAGGAATAATATTTTAAAGAATTCCAGTTAAGAGGAGATTGCCAAAATTCAGCAGAGATTTTTTTCATGGTTGAAGGGATAAGCTCTCTTTTCCCATGCTGAATTTCCAAAAGAATTGCAATGCAGTCTGTTCTTGGTTTTTTGCCTAGCATTGTGTCATTAATAGCTGGGGTAGTGTCAGCTTTCAAGTGCACAAGGTAGAAATGATCCAAGGAGAATAAATTCTGCTTCTGGGACCCTGATCTTACTCCAGTAAAGGAAGGGAAAGAACACAATGCCTCTTGTAACTACATGCAAGACCTACCTTATAAACCAGTGAGGAATAACTGATTCAGAATTCTGGTGAAGGAATTGTGGGAATATGGACACTCGTGGTAATGAGACAGTGAAGATGTCAAAGACTCAGAAAATAATCCAGAGGATCAGATCTTTAGACAAATGTTTCAGCCTCCTGCATACCTTAGCCTTCAGCATTTCATTGTTCTTCATATCCCTTCCCTCTGATAATCATGGGGAATTAATTAATTTCCTGACTCATTTTCCCTCTCCCAAAGGTTTTTCCACCAGAGACAAGAGCTGGCTACATCTCTCAGTTTCACCAAGATGACTAACCATTGTCTCTACTCTCCAGATAAGTTTTTTGAGAAGAGGAAAACGTTACTTCCATAAAATATTTCCTGTTCTCTAAAGCATCTCCTCAGTTAAGGTGGAGAGATGATCCTAAAAGGGAGAGAAATATATTGCAGGATGGAGGTATCCAGAGAATACAGGACATGGAACTTACAATGTCATTAATTCATTCGTTGCCTTTCAGTACTTAATTCCTCCATGTCTTTGTAGCATTTTCTGTAGGAAAGTGAGAATATTGCACAATGGTATGGGGGAATGTGAATTTCCAAGTTAACTATAATGAAAGACAGTATTACCAAAAATAATTTAATGCCTTGCCCTCCTCTGTGAATTTGCAAGTCTTGTTCTGAATCAGCTATAATATCTCATAAGGGAGGAAGATCATCAGCTCTTGTGGGGACTTGAAAGGTGAGATTTGACTCCCAGATGTTGGATTCCTGTATCTGATTCCTGGATATCTGTAATTAGATACATGGGAAGAAAAAAGTTTTGTGTGTCTTCTGTTCTTGATACAACAATTGGTCCTGAGTCTCTGTATGCAGGGAATATTGTTACAAGTGTTATTTATTGCTCTTCTATTGATGCTGTACTATGCCTTTTTAGGTAACCTCATCAGACAGGTCAATCTGTCAATGCATTTCTGCAATAACTTTTAGCAGATAAAGGTTCTGATTTAGAAATGTATGAGCACATAAGTAACTTTATTAGCAAGGACAGTAAAAGTGATACACATTAAACTTTTTATGAGTGCTTGTAAATTGACTACTGTATTTGTGGGGTGCCCTGTGGCAGGAAGGAATGATGAATCTGACTCCATGTTCTTAGAAGGCTAGTTTATTATTTTATGATACTATATTATATTAAAGAATATTAAACTAAACTATACTAAAGAATACAGAAAGGATACTTACAGAAGGATAAAAAATAATGAAAACTCATGACTCTTTCCAGAGCCTTGACACAGCTTGACCCTGATTGGCCAAACAGTGAAAACAATTCACATGAAACCAATGAAACAATGACCTGTTGGTAAACAATCTCCAAACACATTTCAAAGCAGCAAAACACAGGAGAAGCAAATCAGATAATTGTTGTTTTACTTTTTCTCTGAGGCTTCTCAGCTTCCCAGGAGGAGAATCCTGGGCGAAGGAATTTTTCCAGAAAATATGAATGTGACAATTGGCCTCTTTGTTCTCATCCAAACAATGTCATATAGAAACTAAAATACCTTCTGGCAACAAAAAAAGCTATGTTTATATTTTGCTGTTAAACACACATCTTTTCTCCAGTGCTGAAGAGTAGTTTTGTTTGTAAAAGTCCCTTTACAGGCTCTGAATTGTGTCTCTCCACCACTCCAGGAGAAAGAAGGGATGCAGTTCCTTCTGGAGGACCTCTGGGGCCCCACAAGTTCTTAGAGCAAGAATAATCTTTTCAGGAGATAATGAAAAATGTGTTTAATCACATGACATATGACATTTCATTCAAAATCATCTTTTTGTGTTTAGCACTGACCATAAACTTCCACCTGCAAGACTGCCAGCCATCCAACTCACCCCCCAATTCACTTTGAAATCATTTCCCAGCCAAACTGTAGCTGTTCCTAATGCAGAGGAATAGATGGAAGGGAAGTCCCCTGAGCTCTTGCAAGCAGGATGATTTTTGCCATCATAATCCTCAAGTAAATTGCACAAAGCTGTTAACATTTTCCTAGGTGATTGCATAATGTTATAGCATAAATGTATTTGTCAGATTAATGTATTTCACACAGCTTCACTAGAAAACAATATTTGCAGCATCAATAAATGAAAAGCAATGCACTTCATTAGGGGTTATAATTTATAATTTATCACTGATAATTTATATTTATATTAAAATTTGTGGCCCATCAGAGTAGCATTGAAGATGTATAAACTGATATTTGAATGGTAGGCAGGTTAAACAAATTTCTAAACTTTTCCTGTTGACATCACGGTGCTGTGGGGAGGATGACATGATAATCCTCACCCCTTGCCAGTTAAAATCAAATTTCTACTTCATGAACCCATAGACATCTTTGCAGGAAGTCAGGCTTGCAGGAATCACCAGTTTTGTTGTGGTCAGCAAGTGACTATTTTATAATGGTAAGAAAAAGGCTCTTTGCTCTATGCATTAAAATAAATCAACCAGCCTAATGTCAGTGAATTAATCACTAACACATAAAGAAATCATACTTTACTAGTTAAATCAGCTTTAGTTGATGGCTGAACTCACAGAGGCTTTGCTCTGCTATAACCAGAGGTTACAAAGGTAACCTTCACAATTTACAAAATTACTTGGCAAAGCCCTAATTTTGTTGTGTATACCACTAAAAAATACCTTTGTACATAACATATGAGAAGTAACATCGCTTCAATATTGAAAGATTTTCATACTTATCAGTACCTGCAAGATTGACTGATTTCTCTTTACAAATGTGAGTAGAATTTAGATTTTAAACAAGGCTCTTCCAAAATAATTTATTTCATTGTAACATTAACAGAAAATTTCTGTTTAGACTGTACTCCTAATTTTGGCTGGCTAAGAATATTTCACCATGAATCTTCAAATTATTTTAGTGTAAGAAGTTGTGCTATGCTTGAACAGAATATGTTTGAGAAGTTTATTGGGAATTTGGTACATTGTTTTGGATTCACAACACATTATATCTCAAACCAGTTTTAATTAGAGTATAGTTGATGTAAGCTGGTTTTGCTATATATTGGTGCCTTTAAATAGTTTTGAGATGAATTAGTTATTAAAATTGGCATCCAAGTACAACAGCACAGTGGTGTTTTAAATACTGACTAATGATTTAGGCTGAGTTTCAGCTTTGTGTTTCAGTGCGGACTGAATAAAATATCAGTGTTCAATCAGTGCAGGAGTGGAGTATGTATACACCCAAATTCTGGTCCCAAGCACTCCATTGGCTAAAAGGTTCTTGCTAAAAGGTGCCCTAAATTTTGACTGTCATCAATAAAATTATTCTGAGCATTGTTTTTGGCTTCCAATCCTACTCCAGCCATGCATCAAGACAACAGTAAATCTAACTGCACAGCTCCCATTACTGCATGGAAAATACTGCAGCTGCATGGTATAACACTGACTGAATGTACATTGATGCTGCTGGTTTGAATCTATTTTTAAAAAGTTGGCAGCTGGCTTGATGCTGCATTAGGTGGGGTCTGTCTGTAGGACCTGGAGCCTTGTCACATATTCATGTGACATCAAGGTGATGTGTTTGTGTCCACATCTGGAGCACATCTGTGCTGCAGGGTGACCTGGTGGCACTCAGATCCCTCACTGATGCAGCAAGTCAAGTCAGCAACCATGACTTGATTTGGCTGAACTGGAGCATCCTCTTGAGTCAACACTTCTTGAGTCAACCAGTTTAAAGTATCACTGCTGTTATTTATTGACTAAACAGAGTGAAAGGATCTGTGTTGCCATCCCTCAGATCCAACATCCAAATGTCCCACACTCCCATCCCCTCCCCCTTGAGCTCCCTCACCGCAGGGCAGGCCCCAGTGGACACACTGCGGGTGGGTTGGAAAGGGAAAGGAAAGGAAGCTGTCCGTGCTCCTGTCCTTTCCTCTGTCCCTTTCTTTTCCCCTGTTCCTTTCCCTTTCCCTTCCCCTAGTCCTATCATTATCCCTGTGTGCTTATTTCTGTCCCTATCCCCATCCCAATCCCTGTATTTGTCCCTTCCCCTATTTCTATCATTATCCCTGTACCAGTGCCTGCCTGTCCCTATTTCTGTACCTGTCCCCATCCTGATCCCTGTATTTGTCCCTGTCCCTACCCCTGTCCGTATCCCTATCCCTATCGCTCTGTGTATCCCCTGTCCCTGTTCTTGTCCCTATCCCTATTTCTGGCCCTGTCTCCTATCCCTCTCAACCATCCCAATCCCTACCCTTGTCTCTATCCTCCGCCCTCTTTCTCTCCTTCTCCCTATCCCTATCCCTATCCCTATCCCTATCCCTATCCCCATCCCTATCTCCTATCCCTATCTACAGACCCTACTCCGTTATCTCTCCCCGCCCCTCCCTCCCCACTTTGTTGTGGCGGCCCCGGTGGCCGCAGGAGCCGTTCCGCGCACGCGCGGGGCCGCGAGACCCCCGCACACCCCCTCCCCCCCCCCCCGCCTCTCCCCCCCACCCCCAGCTCCATCCGGGCACCCGCGCGCGCGCGCCGGGGCCGTTTCACAACTTTCTGCCCCCCCCGCGCGGCGGATCCCGGCGCGCGCGCGCGCGCTCTGCCAGGAAATATAGTCCCTGGCCGGCCGTGGCTGCGGGCCCGGCGCCGCCGGAGCGGCCCGAGGGGGCCCCCGGGGGGCGGCGGGGCCAGCGCGGGGCGGGGCGGGGGCCAACGGGGCCAGCGGGGGGGGCCCGCGGGCGGGGGCGGCCGGGGAGGGGCCCCCCCAGATCGGCGGAAAGTGAGTGATGAGTCCGTGTCCCCAGCAAAGAGGCGAACAACTTGCCGTGCACGCCGAGTACTTGTGTCTGCCCGCTGTCCTGCCGCTTTTCCTCACGTATTGTTGTTCTTGGTGCCGCCACTCCTTTTGTTTTTCATTTTTTATTTTACTTAATTTTTTTCCGTCTTTTCTTTTTTTTTCTTTCTTTTTTTTTTTTTTTTTTTTTTGGTTACTTAAAAAAATTATTTTCTTCCATTTTCCCGCTGAGGGAGGGGTGGCTGGCTGGCCGGTCTGTTGCAAAAAGCGAGGGAGAAAAAAACAAAAACAAAAAAGCCAAAAAAAAAAAAAAAAAAAGAAAGAAAGAAAAAGAAAGGCAGGGAAAAAGAAAAGGCCAAACAAAATCAAACCAAAAACCAAACCAAACAAAACCAAAAAAACCAAACTTCACTCGGATCTGAAAGTGGCAGGAAAGTGCCTGGCAAGTTGCAGGGATGGAGCTACACAGCTTGCGGGAGGCGTTAAAAGTGGAAATCCCATGTCAGCAGGTAACAGAATGCAATGCTGAGGCACCGGCCGAGCCGTGCCGTGCCGGGCCGTGCCTGGCTCGGGCTCGCAGCACCGAGCGGGGTTGCATGTTCGGAGCGAGCCTCGGTGCCGCAGCGGCCCGGGGAGGGGGCGCGGGGGGCGCGGCGGGGAGGGACCCCCGGCTCCCCGCCGCAATGGCGAGCACTCCCACAAAGTACTTTGGCGGCTTCTTTGGCTGAGTTTTTTGTGTGTGTGGGTGCCGTGGAGACGCGGAGTCGACGCTGCAGTCGTGTGAGTGTGCGTGAGTGTGAGAGAGAGTGCGTGTGCGTGTGTGCGTGTGCGTGTGTGTGTGTGTGTGTGTTGGAGAGATTAGGACGAGACTTGAATATTTATGAGCTTTGCTTGAAACTGACTCGCAGTGTTTACTTGCCTCTTTGTTCCTTACCCCCCTCCCTCCCCCGTCCACACACATACATACATTTAAAAAAATCCATTAAACTTGAAACAGTTTCTAATTCCTCCTTTTTTGCGGGGCGATTTTTTTTTTTTTAATACAAACTAGTTGCACAGATGAAGCAAGATCCACAGGTAAATGCAGATCCTTTTTTTTTTTTTTTTCTCTCTTCTTCAGTATTTTATCCCTGCCGTAATAAGCGCAGTTGTGCTGGGACAGCAGGATGAGAAACTTTATCAGTAAGAGATCTCATTTTGTAGTCTGCACTGAGCTTTCTTGCTAAGGAGGGTGTTTTGTGTGTGCATGCTTCTGTACGGCTTCGGTGGAATGGTTTTTGCCTTTGAACAATTTCTAGCTCGCAAGTTTATTCATCACGGGGTTAGTTTGCACTTTGCCTTTAATATGCGTCTTGTTGCCGTTTTTGCAGAACGGGGATCTTAAGAAACAAATCCATGAAAGGCAATCAAGAATAGCAGCTCTTAATGAGAAACAAGTAAGGAACAGATCGATTCAGTTGTGCTTGGTTTTTCTTCTTGTTTTTATGATGCACTATCTAAACATCCGAAAAGTGTCTGCGTTAGCTGAAAAATACTGGCGGCAGGGGATATAACATCCATTTTCTTTTGCATAGAGTCAGAAAATGCATGTTTTGATAATGAGGTCGGATTCTCTGATGTCTTGCTGGGGGAAAGAATTATTTCAGGACTAGCAGCAAAAAAGATAAGCAGTAGTTAAAACGTAAGAAAAAAAAAAGAGGCGTCCATTTTGAGTTGGTCGACATGTTTTAGGAATATGGAAAATTCTCCTGTCTTGGGCTACTTTGTGCACTTCTGTGTAATGTGCAGAGCAAGAGTTGGGAAGGAGGAGGCTGGAGCCCCGTTTGGAGCCATTTCTGGGTTTAATTACAAAACTGATTTTTATTGATCACTTTATTTCTTTTCTTTTCTTCTCTTTTTTTTTTTTATTTTTTTTTTTTATTTCCCCTCCCCACTTGCCTTTCTCTTCCCTTGGTCTGATCTGACGTGTTGCCTTTTGATTCGAGTTCACTTAGGCACTTTCACTTTTTTCCTACCCCTTCCAAAAAAATACGAATAAAACCAGATTAACCCGCTTCAGCAGCCAGGGAGAGGGGGGAGGAAAAAAAACACCAAAAACGGAGGAGAGAAACAAAACAACCCGGGAACCTTCCCCGCTGCCTCCTCCCCTTCCCGCCCTTGCCAAAGTTTCTGTTTTTGTGCCGGTGACCCCTGGGCCGAGCGGGGCCCGCAAGGAAAGTTCAGCGGCGGGGGCTCCGGGGGGCTCAGCACCGCGGACAGCGCCGCCGCCCTCACGGCTTCCCGGCCCTTCTCCCGGCACTTCCCGGCGGGAAAGGCGCTTGGGAAAGGCACTTGGGAAAGCAGCGGGAGAGCTGCCGGCCCGAGCTTCCCCCCTGTCCAACTTTGCGGGTGGCCTTTGGGCTGCTGGGCTCCCCGCTCCGTGCCGGCCCAGCGCGGCCTCCGCCTTCAGCACCGCGCCCGGGGACAGCGCCCACAGCCGCCCTCAGCCGCCCCTGCCTCCCCCCTGCCTCCCTCACACCCTCCCGGCGAGAGGCGACGCGTGTGCTGCTCCCCCGTCCCTCTTTTTTGTTTGTTTTTATTTGTTTGGTTTTATTTTCTTTCCTTCCCTTTTTTTTTTTTTTTTTTTTTAATTGTGTTTTGTTTTGCTTTGCCGGAGTTGTGCTTAAAGTTGCCAAGTGCCTGCGTGCGGCGTGCCTGCGGGCCACGGCTGCACGCCACCCCTTTTTCTCCCAGGTTTATTGTAATGAGAATTGGTCAGCACTCTCAGTTTGGTAGTGGAAGCTTCCATTTTGTGAGGAAGGGGTGTTGGTTGCTCCTAACATGGAGAAAAGTCTGCGGAGTTTGCCGGTGGGGGATGGGGCCCCATTCATGCTGAACATTACCATTTTGATTGCTTTGATGCCGTTTTTGGAGGGGGGAGGGGAGAGAATGCCCTACTCAGCAGAGCACAAAGATGTTTAATCACTGTATAGAATCAAACCAGATAGTTTCTTTTAAAAAGCAAATCTGACACTACATGATGTGTAGGGGCTGTTAGTCCTTGTTGTGCAGTGTAAAACAGCAAATTGTTGACTCTAATACTCCTATATTTGGTAGAACCTTATTTTTTGTTGTTTTTTTTTTTTTTTTTTTTTTTTTAAATAAGGTAAAACCCTTTCCTACATCTTTATGTACTATTTCTTAAATATCAAAATAGTTTTACTGTTCTAAGTGGGTGTTTGGAACATAGATTTGATCATTTCCCCCTATATTGCAGCAACTGTTTCAAGGCTGTTTAAATTTTTATGATCGTGGTAAATGAGAAGCTATTTATTATATGTCATGTTGGAATTTAGATAAGGCAGAGAGACACATTTGAAAATTCAGTTTGAACATTCTGATTCAGCTTGGGGAAAATGGTTTTTGCTACGCTTGCACAGCATATTTATGTATAATCCAAACTAACTAGTAAAAATATCTTGTATATTTATGACTTGCTATTCTCATAATCTTGTAAATAAATCTATAGACCATGAAATAATTAACCATAAAATACCTAAATTCTTTAAACAGCAAATTTGGCCTAGCAGGAAATGTCCTATTTTTAGGCAAAACTCTGGATTTCTTTTGCTGTTTTCAACATGCTGTGCAACAAGAGCTCATAATTAAGAGTCTGGCTGGTGCTGTGGTGTCCTCATGCTCCAGGCTGCCACCTCCAGAGGTCTGCACTGAAATCCTTCTCAGGTCACAAGTGAAATGAGTTTGGAGGTCTTAGCTCGTGACCAGGTCACAAACCCATCGAGTAACTTTGCAGACTTGCTATAATTATTAGCTGCTCCTTAGGAGTGGCTTGTAAATGAGCTCTGTGTCCTTGGGGGTGTAGAGAAGGAGCAGTGAGACCCCTGAGACCACAGATGGGCTCAGGGTGGGGCTCTTTGGTGGTTTCATGCCCTCACTTTCACGGAAACACAAGTGTAAATTTAAAGAGGCAGTTCAAGCAGGGAGGTTATTTTTACATATGTATTTACACTCTTTCCTCCTTTATCCCACCAAAGATTTGTTTAGGCACAACTAATTCATAATTCAATAATGAATACCCTTGATTTTGTGTACACTGAATACAAAAGACCCTAAAATTGCCTTTCAATTTAACTGCACATGTTAATGATGAAACAGTAAAACAAACAAACAAAAACCCCCATCTACACCTGTTAGGAACATAGCAGGAGTAAGTGTTATCTCCCAGTGCCCCCATTCATTACTTTCCATTGTAGATGGCTACAGTGGCATTTGTGGCAATGTGTACTTTTCTTGAAACTTACAAATGAAGACAAGAAAGAACTGAATGACAAACTCAACTTTTGAGGGAAATTTACAAAGTGGACTTGTATATGCAGTTAAAGTTGCATCCCAGTCAAGGATCCCTGGTTAGTCATTGATGTTTCCTTTATTTAGAATAGTTTTAATATTTTTCAGTATGTGCAAATGAGTACTTAGAGCCATCATTTTCATTTCAGGAAAGCAATAGTTTCAATCAGTTCCTAATTTGGCATCCAACTCAGAAAGACAGCTTAGACTTCTGTCACAAGTACATCCCTCAGATGCTGTGGTTTTGATTAATTGTCATCACATTTGAGGATGGGTTACCTCTTCTTTAACAAGACATGATGTGTGAAACTCCATTAGTTAGTCCAGTGGTTTTACACCTTCAGTCTCCAGCACATGCAGAGCAGCAGTAACATTTTTATCTAAATTGTCAAGCAACAAGCATTTATATGGAAATAAAAGAGCCATCATAAGAGCCAGCACTGGCCTTAATAGCACACCAGAGTTGCTCTGCTGCATGTGTTTCTTGCTCTTTATGTCCTTAAAGAGTTGTTAAGGGTCTTAATTCTAGGAAATTGTCTCTTATTAATTAATAGATCAAGATTTAAAAAAATAGACAAATCTTTAACCTCCATTGGAAGTTCATTTTTTCTTATTCCTCCTTACTGACATAAGTGTTAGGTGGCCAACCAGGTCTTTAACAATGAACATGAGTGGGCCACTATATTTTTGACCATGATGAATTCAGACACCCTGTCCTGTAGCACAGTAATAAAAATATGCCTTGCTGAAAGACATTATGCCGTTCACTTGTGTGCTGCCTCATTTCTTTACTATAATTTACTATCTATGCAGAAAATCAGCATCAGTTTCAGGCAGACTTTCCCAGACTGTGTTATTGCTGGTTATTTGGGGTTTTTTGGGTAGTACACCTGAAATGAAATCACTGACTGTATTTTGCCTGTGGTGACCACCAGCAAAACCTGCTTGTGGAAAGTGTTAGACTTCTTAAATTGAAGTAGAGTTCTTGTGCAAGTTGTTGGAGATGGTTTAGCTCCAGATGTCTCATTGTGCTGATACTGTCTCTGTTTTGGGGAAGAGGAGGAAGTGGATTTTGGGTTTGTTGAAGTTCGTGCTGCAAATGGCAGCATTGTTTACATGAGGTAAAGAGTAAATTATTGATATTGCCAGAGCTCAGTATTTCTTATGGCTGGGTTCTTTCAAGATTATTAAGGTAAAATAAGGGTTATAAGCTTCAGTGAAAACTCAGGTAAAATCTGAAAGGCATTTCCAGATTGAGTTGGACCTGATGTCAAACTCTGACCCAAGGCATGCATGGCCCTCCCTGTTGCTGTGGCAAGAACTGCATCCATGTCTGGCTCTGGGTGTCAGGGCAGGCAGGTGATGGGCTCCCAGGTGGAGCATTAAACTTTCCTGTCACTGCACTGAGTCTGTGAACACACAGACAACAGGCATTAAATATGAACTTGACTTTGCCATTCTTCTGTATAATGAGGTCCTGCTGACTTTGCTGGGAATCCTGGACAATTGCAGAATAAAATGAACTTGCTGGATCAGAGTAAAGATTCTGGATTGTAATTCAGAGAGCTCCAGCTCCCAGAAAGCTCCAGTTCTTTTTCTTTTTTTCCAAAATCAGGTGGCAATGTATTATTTGTTTTGCCATCTATACAAAGAGGAGGGAAAACTAGGGAAGGATTTACCTTCAGCTTCTTGGAGGAGAAACTTAGGGATATGGTTTGCATAATGACAATCCTGGCATTCTGTTTGTGCTTTCAGTAGCAGCATACTGGGAGTCCCATGTCATATTGGAGAAAAAGGGTAATAAAGGACATTTTCATGGAGGAATGGAAATATGGCTTTCAGCCTGCCATCAGGTTGCCCTTAAAAAGATTCATGGAATTCACACATCTGTAACAATAATTTCTGCTGGAGGGGTTAGAACCCCATTTTGTTTGGTAGCTGGACTGGCATGGGAAATGCTATTTCATTCCAGCATTTTTCTTTGACTGCACAATTTCTCTACTTGTACAGTGTATCACTTGGCAGGGCTAACTGCTGAAAAGAGAATGTTACATTCATTCTAACCATTTTAAAGAGTTCACTTTGATATTTTACCCACTTAAAACACCTGCTGTCAGAACAGTACAATTGATTTCAATTAACTTTGAATTTCTTCAATAAGATGACTCTTATAATAACTCCAGTAATCCCATGATGCCTCATTAGAGGAGCTGGCTATGATGATTATCCCTGTGATTTAGCAATTTTTTCCCTACAATGCTTTTGTCTATTTAGAAAAAGGAATTATGCCAACAATGCCTTCTTATTTCATTTCTGGTTTTACACTAAAGACATTTGCTACCTGTTACACACTAAAATATCTAATTTATGCTTGCAGCAAACAGGTATTTGTTCAGATGTGCACAATACTTTAGTAGGGAGACTCTTTCAAAGTAACTTTAGTTCTTTGTAGGAACTCTGCCTCTTGGAGTTAGAATTTGTTTTAATTTTTGAGCATTCACTTGGGTAGCTGTGAAGTGGTACTTCTAGAGGAGTCTTTGTCAGGAGCTCTGGTTTGATGGAACCAAATCTCCACTGCTCATGCTGTGTGTGGCTCATCCAGAGCAGAGTCATGGCAGATGTTTGAACCAGTTCCTCTTGTCTCAGGATCTGGTGCACAGACTCCTTGGATCTGTGGAAGAAAAGGGGAATGTCTGCTTTCCTTGGCATGATGCTAGAATGGTGGTTTTAAATAACATTTCCAATGGGATACTGCACCAATCTAAACACTTCTGCTATGCTCAAATAGAGAAAACCCCTTTTCATCTCATTGCAGATTTGATTGTCAAGTTGAAAGCATGAAGGCATATAAATGTTCATACAAAGTTACTTTTAACTTTTCCTTCTGTGCCTTTCTCTTTGTGATCAAGGATATTATGTGCAGTATTTTTGTACTTGGTTATAAAATGATGCTGCCTCCTCCTCCCCTCCACCCCCAAAACAAAATCTGAAGCACCAACAACATTTTTAGGCAATAAAGGATAGAAATTTGCAAATCAATGAGACAAGGCCATGGTAAATGGTGTTTGTGAGGCCATAGTGCCAAGGATGGAAACTGGTACATGCAGAGGAGTTGGAGGTAAGGGAAGTATGAAAATAGGCTGCAAGTTTAATATAAGAACAAAGAGGAGCCAAAAAGAACCAGAATTGGACTGATTGAAGTGAAAATTTGTCATTCTGCAGTAAAGTAGACAGTTACTTCAGTGTAATAGACTCATATTTGGTCTATCCAATCCTCATCACACACTTCTCTTATATGTCTGTATATACAGGTATTTTATATAATTTTTATTTTTTTTAACTTAGGGTGGTGCTACTTTTTTATTTGGAATTGTTCTTGAGTTAAAATGTACTTCAAGAAAAATGTTTTCTCCCCCACTGCTCTCTTTTTTGAATCAGCTGCTTATTGTTATGCAGTAGCAATTTCCAGAGTGTCATATGAAATTGCTGATGTGGCTTAGTTCCTGCTCCAACCTGCAACTGCCAATAGTAAGGCTCTATTGAAATCTAATATGTACCACAGGGCTTTTTGCACATGTACAGGCAGACCCTTCTGCTTAATAGACAGAGAACTAGGAAATAGGAGCATGTGTCTTCCTTTTTTAACCCATGGAGAACTTAAATATATGTCCAAGTTTAAATTATAAAACAATCCTTTGACTGAATTAAAGTAACCAGGGTATTGACCATAAGTGCAGCTGCAGTAAAATCAAAACAATAAGTACTTGAGAGCTCTGTAGATATGATGGGTGGTGTTAATTTAGGCTTTTGAGAGGCAATCTTATTTTCAGAGCTGTAATTCTGTTTTAAGAGCCTGGGTATTGAAGCTCTGGCCAGAGCAGTGTGTTCACCTGAAGGTTGGTCTGATTGTTTGTGTTTAATTGAGAGAAGCATATCATTGGCCTTGAAACAGAAGTTAAGTCTATATTGCTGATAAGTTATTTTTGTTTCCACATTAATTTAGCTTGATCCTGTTGGTACTTTGTGATGTAGCTTCTGTATTATCTGGGGAGAAGGAGTGGGATTGCCTTTCTGTGCAACTCAGCTATTGATGACAAATCTTATAAGGTTACAGAAAGTGAAATTGTATATTACATTTCAAATAATTGAGTCAAGTGAGAATCATTGATACTTTTGACATGCAGCAGAGATTAACCTACATTTTCTATAATGATCTGTTTTTCTAAAGTGCTTGAAATCAGCTAAGATTGCCTAAAGATTTATTGGTGAGTCAAAGCTTTTCTAAGAATGATGAAGAGAGAAGCTTTCATTCTCAGAAATGTACAGAGTGTCTCTGTGTATAAATTTGCTTCTGTGTCTGTGTGTGTGTGGGTGTGTGTGGTTGGGTGTGAGCATAAGGTCTTTCTCTTTGATATCATTCAGGCAGAAAGCCAATATGCGCATGTAAATGAGCCTGAAAATGTAATTAAAAATATATATACGTACTGGGGACTGCAGCACAGAATGTAGTGTGAGATGCAGGTTATAAAGTGACAAGTAACATTTCCTATATAATCACTGATACTGACTCTCATCTGGGATTTATGCATCTTGTGTGTTATTAAGTGCCAAACAGATAAATGCTGAAATTATTTCTTTAGCATTGTTTCACCACAATGACTGAAAGCAAAGTACATCTTGCCCATTCTCTTCCCTTCAACCAAAACAAAAGCCTGAGTACCCCTACCATCCAAGTGTTACTGGGAGGACTAAAAGTATTTTATATAAGGTCAGATAAAGACCTATCTGATAGCATATCTTTCTTGGCAGTAAAATATTACAAAACAGATTTACTTGTGAATATATTAGATCAAGGAAATTCTCTAAATCATTAATACACATCTAGGAATTTGTGTACAGATGGAAAAAGAGAAAGATTGCCAGGGGAAAGGCATGAACAATTTTGTCCTTTATGTCAGGGTAGATAACAAAGGCTTGCATATAAAAGCCTATATGAGAGGCACCTCATAAACTCCAAACTTTAGGCAAGAAGCCAGTTTTCTTTGCTTGAAAGTATTTTCTGAAAGTTGGGTCAGAGTGCTGGGTGCAGAAGCTAATGTTTCTGCTCTCTTGCTTAGGGATAAACTACTTGAAAAAGCATTTATTTTGCATTTAAAAATACAGGTGGAGTCCAGATGCATTTCTATCAACAGCTCTGCAGCCCATAAATATGTACAACCTAAACCAGTGCCTTATTTACATTATTTTATTAACATTCTTTGCTGAGTGGGCTTGAATGGAACACAATCTCTCATATAGAGGATCTAATTATAAACACAAGGGACAGAACCAAATAAGCAGTCTTTAAAGGGAAAAGAGTCTGGCAGCTTTGTTTAAAGTGTCCTTTAATGAACTTCTTTAGCAGCTTGTATCTTAGCAACACGTTTTATTACATACCAGTGCGGGAGAAGCAGTTTGCAGATGGAGTTGCACACAGTAATTTATTTCCCCCCTTTCCCCCCTTTTTTTTCTCCTCTGTGGTGACTCAACTGGAATCTGCAGAGTAGCTTTTCTAACACTGATAGCTCACTGGAAATCCCTGATTGGTTCATTTGTATCTGTTCTGTTTTGTTGGTTGATGAAAAAGGCATTTATTATGGTAAATGCATACTGATTTTGCGTGCTCTTAGAAATTCAGATATGACTGTTTTGAATAGGCATGGATTTAAATGGAAAACAACCCCAGCTTTTTCCAGAGCACTTTTATCCATGGATGTGTTGCATTCAGCGCTCGTCCTTGGTTGCACACGCCAACGAGTTTCTAGATTTGGAGGTTATTTACTCCCCATGTAAGATGGAATTGTTTTAATTTCTCATCTTTCACCCCTTCAAAAGTAATTGGAATATAGGAGTGACAGAAGTATTTGCAATCTTTTTTTTTTTTGTCTTCTTTGACAAAACCTGGCACTTAAACTGCAAATACATTTTTTAAAAGCTGCTGTTTCAGAAACCAATTGAAATTCTGCACTACTGTCCCTCCTTCAAATGACCTACAGGGCTGATCTTTGTTGAAAGAAATACTTTTTGTTCTCTCCTCTACTAATTCCAGACTAAGTTCTCCTCATATGTTTTGAGTGAAAAAGTGGGTAGCTTTTTTCAATAGGATCATTTGAGGAATGTGGTATTACTGAAGATGAGTATGAGCAATGCAATCCAGATTTCATTTCTTTCTTATAAATTAAAGGGGAAAAATGCCTTTAATGAGCAAACTAAATACTATTCAGCTAAATTTACATTTTCTGCTGGCTAGGCAGGTGTAAGTCCGGAAATATATTTCCCTGGAGTTCACTGGAGTTACCCAAAGTTTGCACTGGTGTGATAAAAATCCGGATATTACCAAAGGGAGCAAAGCAGGTAGGAGGGGAGAGGGTAGATGAAGGCAGTCCAGAGTGTTGGGAGAACCCACAGAGGATGGAGATTGTTGGCTTAAAGATGCTGCTCTTGGGGATGGCTTCATTAAACTTCAGTTAAGAGCTAATATATTAGGGGTTGATATGAAAAAGACAAAACCTATCCATTTCATAAAGTCCATTGATATTTGCAAGTAGACAGGAGAAGGCTTTTGAAAGAGATGGAATTGTTTCTCTTCTTAACAGTAGTGAAATATAAATGCATTTCCATTAACTGGCAAACTGTTATATTTCTTGAGTGCTTAGTTCAAAAAACCCAGTTTCCTTTCACTCCAAAATATGGATGGATGGATGGATGGATGGATGGATGGATGGATGGATGGATGGATGGATGGATCTCTCCAGTTTTCAGGTTTCAGTATGTCGGGTGACAGCCTGCCTCTTGTCCCTTTTGGATCTGCAATATCTCAGCCTCAGCAGCAGCATGAAGGAGTGCTTTGAACTTTAAAAGCAGTAAGAGAGGTGAGCAGTGGAGAGGTAAAGGATGCTGTAGTCCCACTCCCCTTAAACCATGATGATACTGGTTTTAAAACAGAAGCATATCCTCAGCCAAAGATGATTTAGTTGCCATCTGATTAACTTACTTTTTCTTTCACAATTCAGCCCACTGTTAATTAACTTAATTTGGATTGAAAAAACTCTAATCTGGGGGAATGCACTAGAATCTTGCACATGATGGTAGTCTGAACTGTCAAACAAGCTAAATCATGAAATTTGCAATATTGCTGGACAAAGGCTTGTATCTTTTTTTGTAGCTGTAGATCCCTAAAAAAAGGGACCTGGAACAATTCATGTCCTGTCATGAGAAATAGTATTTATGCCAGGTACAGCATTTAAAGACGATGTCTTTGGTTAGTATTTTAATGTGATAGAGCTGGGAATGCTTAAGTGAAGTGTTAAAACAAGAGTCTTAACACATGACAAAATTTCCTTCAGAAATGTTGCAGTAAGAAAGAACAAAATGAAGAACTTCGTTATTTTCTGAAACATTTAGGAAGGAATAGGAACCTGTGTGTCAGATTGGCTAAATAAATCAGCAAGACCAGTGTTTCATTTTTCCTTCAATAGAGGAAAAAAAACCATTTTTTTTTCCAGAAGCACAAACATTTCCAGAAACTTCTTTAACCCTCTGAGTGCTAGTGCTGTATCTCATTACCAAAGTACTTTTAGTAAAGGAAGCTTAAAGGAACTTCCATCCCCAGATGAAGCAAAGACTCATTTATAAACAATGAGAGCAGGAACAATAGAATGCTGAGTGCATTCTGCATGAATAATATAACTGAGGATTGTGAGAAGCCTGTGATTTCTGTGTGCCAAACTCAGTTTGGGAGTGCAGCATTCTTTTGCAGCTGATTTTTTTGACACTGGGGAGTCGTCCCTTCTCCCTGCCGTGTGTGTGTGCAAACATACACACAGAGGCCTGGTACTGGTGATTAAAGAGGGGAGTCAGCAGCTCCCAGCAATGGTGTAAATTCATAAAACTAGTGGAAATTGGGCTGAGATCTAGGCCAGCACTGAGCCTGAGGTAGGTGGAGCAAAGGTGAAAGACCTGGTTTAGCAACAGAGTCTGAGCTTCTGTCTGTATCCTTGGCTGGGAGGCTGTTTGCATTTGTGTATTTTTAAGTCCGAGAGTTTATGAGGCCTTCAGCATGAATTCCTATTTCTCACATCTTTAGATAGATAATTTTTTAAAAATGAGACTATATCTGGATTTCAGGCCTTTTGGTTGCAAAACTTTGGCCATAGTTGATTATTTTATCTTTTTTTTCCTCTTGCACTTTCTTAATAAAGTAATTCTCCTAAATATGCTGAAGTTTTTTGGGTCTGGGCCTGTCTTTATCCTGTGTGTATTTAGGTTTGGCTTAATGAGATTCTCCTCCAGGGTTCAGACCACAAGGTAATGCAAACAGTGAAAGCAGTAGTAGCTGACAGTTTCCCATACACAGTGGAAGAATAAAGTTCCCCCAAAACTCATCTTTGAGTGACTTTACCAACTGTTACAAATACAGAGCAAGTCAGCTGGCATTTTCCTGGCTTGGGCTGCCTGAGGTGGTCCATTTCACCCACTGTTATGAACTTGCTACCCTATTTTATAGAAAAATAAAAGAAAGATGTTCTTTCCAACCTAAGGAAAGGTGTTCTTTCCAACCTTAGCCATTCTGTGTTTCTGTGGTTCTCTCAAAGTTGAGTTGTTGGGTTATTTTGCAGTTCAGTCCCTGGTTGCTGTTTGAAATTGCCTCCTATTAAACTGAGTGCTGTCAAATGATGATGATTTTGTAAGATGATCCAATGTCCTGAAAGCTGGACTAATGTATTTTCTAAAGATCTTCCTACTGTGTGGCTCCTATTAGTTCTACTAGTGTTAGCTGGGTAAAGTGGTGTGCATCAGCTCTGTCTGTAATTACAATTTCTGATAGTCTTCTATTTGCTTCACTGTTTGAAATAAAAAAAAAAAAAGGAAAATATCTGAGATCTTCATGTTAAGATTTTGTAGTTTCCTTGGGTTCAGTTGAACTGTGCCTGTTTATACTTCTCAAAAATCTAGCCCAGGTGCACTTAAGTTTTCTTGCCATCCCAAAACTATGAAACTGGCCAATAACTCATACAACATTTGTCTGGATCTCTCAGGTTCTTGCTCTTTCATTAAGCTAGCTTCAGTTTAGGTTAGCATCAGCTGCTGGTTTGCTGGTAGACTTTCTCTAAAGTCTGTGGCTAAACCTTTAAATTTCAGTGTCAAAAAATAGCTTTAAAAATGTTATTCCAGAACAAAGTCTGAATAATAATGCTTAAAATTGCTACATATTTACTTAATGATTCACTGTTCCTTGAAAAAGATCTTTTGATCATCAGATAGTTATGTATTCATCAGCTGGCCTGTTCCAACCTATCATATAAATACATGAAATTTTCAAAATGCACAGTTCTCAGCAGACTGGGCATGTACAGAATCTGGCATTTATTAAAATGCAGTTTCTTGACATGACTAACTCAGCAGTCCTGTAGTCTGTTGAGTTATTATCCACTGAAGGAATTTTAGCTTCTCCGGTTAAAGATCCTCCCAAGTAATTACACTATTTTCAGCATAAAAAATCTTGAAACTGGAATTAGTGGATGCTGGAATTCTGTGAGAATTTGATTTACTGTGCTGAATGTGCAATGGATCAGCCTTAAACAAAAATAATTTGGTTGCTTTACATGCTGTCCAGTGTTGTTCTGAGGGAACTGACTGTTGTCTGAGAGCATCCCAAATGTTTTTAGTGGAAATGGCTTGGAAGACAAAGTTGACACAGGGATTTATATTTCAAGGACCAGATTCTGCCAAACCCAAGGGTGTTGGCACAAACACCCTTCAGATTTTAGAGAGAAAAATCCCCTCCTCCTGGAAGAGGTGTACAATGTGTACTGAGATCAAAACACACAAAGAGCTTGAGAAAACAAATTTGAGGTGATATCAAGAGCAAAGGGATTAAAATTGAACTGGCAGGTTCTTTGTGAAAACAGCAGGGAGGTCTCAGTATTTTGATGAGAAATAGAGAGGTAGGTCAAAGTTTGAGATGGAAGAGGATTTTCTTTCCCAATTCCTGGCAAAGCAGAGGCTGTGGAGCTTCTGTGGAGGAGCTGCTGGCAGGCACACTGTGACTTTATGGATACTCACAACTGGAAGAGGTCTGAGCAGTCTCCTTTTCCCACATTTCCTTGTTTCCCAGGAGAAATGGGAGAGAACATTTTAAGATTAATTAGCTAATGATGATATGCAGGAATTCTCTTCTACAAGTTTGATGCTAGAAGGGGTATTAAGATGAGGATTGACACTCTTGTGAACACTTTTCACTCTTTGTTTATTTGCTTGGAGTTGATGCAGTCTTTCATAGAACAAGTTTTTCCTGAATGTGTACCTAGGAAATGTGCAGGAAGCTGAGTTTTAATGTGATTCAAATCAGTAATGTCAAAATGTCAATCAGCAATATCAAATCAGTAGTTGTCAGAATGCTGTGCATTTTTATATCTCAAGGCTAATATACTACATCTATATTTAATTACCAGCTGTAACTGGAGGTGTGATTGATTTTCCTCTACTGGAATGTCATTACTAGCATTTCTGTATTCAGTTGTCCATGTGTATGGACAACTGTTAAAGTTTTGAATAACAAAATTTAGAATGATGATGTCCCACCTCTAAGTGGTAATTTCAAGCTCAATAATTTCAATATTGAAATATTTTAATTCCCAGAATAGATGCATCACTTTGCTTCCCTCACTTGTGTTCCAGGAGGTGTAACATAAAGCTGATATAGCAAAATACATGAGGGAACCTCTCTTTCTGTTTGTTTAGCTAGGTACACCCACCTTAGCTAGGAAAGGAGGAAAATACTGAGTGCCGAGAGATGGTGGCATCTAATGCTGTCACTTCCTTAGAATTAAGATAATCAGTTTCTAATGTGGACACTGTATCCATCCCAAGGGCTCATCCCTAGGCTGATCCCAAGGACTGAATGGCTGTTTCTGTGTGCTCCACAAGTGTGCTCTGCTCCTGAGTTTAACCCCAACAGAATCCACCTGGTCCACTCCTGAATTACTTTGCACTGTAAAACAAAGTACAAGATCTGCTTGAGAAATGAGCTCCTGACTTGGAAGCAGTGTTTAATGTGGATTTACCCAGTATGTGTTCCTTGCTGGTGGGTTCCTCTGACACTTAAAACAGCACTTCTCATCTCTGGCCCTTCTGTCTTTATAATGATATCCCAGGCTCTGAATGGAGGAAAGGGAGAAAGGCAGGGGAGGGAGGAAGGCAGTTTCCCTGCTTGTGGGCATGGGCACATCAGGTGCTTTCCTCTCTATTCTGCATAATGAGGATGAAGAACCAACCCCTATTATCTTTTCCCACTTTATTCTGAGGGCTAGAAATGTTTTATATCCCTAAGATCTGGGCCACTTCAGGTGTTATGGAATTCAGGTCTTATGGAAGACCTTATCCTACTTAAAGCTTTTATTTTCTTATCTTGGATGAAAAACTTATATCCCATTATGGGTGGGAACAGGGTCCCTTAAGGCTGGAGCCTCTTCCATGACATTACAGTATTTTGGGTTGCAGTCTGCACTTAATTTGTCTGTGTTAACAGAACTTCATGTCCATTGATTTTGATATCTTGCTTGAACAGAACATTAGAGGGGCACTTTGGAACTCCTTATATTTCTTATGAAAATGCCACCTCTTCCTGTTTTCAGTAGGAATTATTGCCTCTCCTTTCAGATTCCTAATGTTTGTAGTGTTGTCCATTACACAAGACCCAAAAACTCAATGAGGTTCATAAACACAGTTGAAACTTACTTGACTTAGTTTACTCTGAATGTTTTGTTCACTATAGAAAAGTCAGCAAATACAATTGAAAGAGAGCAGAGATGTGCCATTTTAAAATGTTGAGACAGAGTAAAGATCCATTCTGAATTAGGTGAAGTGTCTAAGAAAGGTGAAAAGTCTGTGAGGCCAAAGCTGAAGGAAAAACTCGCATGCCGAGACAGCAAGGAGACAGAGAAAGAAAAACAGAAAAGACCACAAGGTCGATTTGCCCCCAACTTAGAAATTCCTTTGATAAAGAAGAATTGGTGCTAAATGTCACGCGGAATGAATATGTATGAACTTATTGTGAAACTGTATGCATATGCATTTGGAAGGGGGATAAAAGAAGACCCGAGGTCTTCAGAGGTACGCATGCCTTGTTGGGGGACTTGCGTCCAGCGCGCGTTGTAATAAAAGCATACCGGGTGTTACAACTTTTACAAAGTTGTGAGGTTTCTTCTTTTCTCCGCAAAACAATGTTAAATAATATTGACTGTTACAAAACAAGGAAACAAATGAGTGGTCTTCCAACATTCTCTAAAAAACCAGTAGCATTCTTCCATCCAGAACTTTACCACTGCTGACCTCCAGGAGCTGTGTAGCAGCTGGGCAGGGGGCCAAAATGCCAATGGTGCTTCCTCTCACTGGTCTGGGTTGGGTTGCGCAGGTTGGGTTGTGAGCTGGTGGTTGGGTAGCACAGGTTGTGTTGCACAGGTTGGGTTGTGACCTGATGGTGCAGGGTTTGTGCTATGAGCGGCAGGGAAGGGGGCTTTTCTGCCCCTCTGCCCTGCTCAGGTGAGACCCCACCTGCAGAGCTGCCTCCAGCCCTGGAACCCAGCACAGGAGGGACATGGAGCTGCTGGAGCAAGTCCAAAGGAGGCACCAAGATGATCAGAGGGCTGGAGCAGCTCTGCTGTGAGGAAAGGCTGAGAGAATTGGGATTGCTCAGCCTAGAGAAGAGAAGCTGTGGGGTTACCCAATTGTGGCCTTCCAGCTGAAGGGGACCTGCAAAAAAGATTGAGAGAGACTGCAAGGGCCTGGGTGTAACAGGACAAGGAAAAATGGCTTAATACTGAGAGACAGTAGGTTTAGATTAGATGTTAGGAGGAAAATCTTCCCTGTGAGGGTGGTGAGGCCCTGGCACAGGGTGCCCAGAGAAGCTTTGGCTGCCCCAGCCCTGGAAGTGCTATGGGCCAGGTTTGATTTGGCTTGGAGCTACCTGGGATAGTGGAAGGTGTCCCTGCCCATGGGAGAGGGTGGGACAAGATGATCTTTGAGGTCCTTCCAACCCAAACCCATTCTGTGATTCTATGATAGGTTACTGGTTTTTACCCAGCAATTCCTCCTATACCAAATGCAGGTATAGCTGTCTCATACAATTCTTGCCTGACACACTTTCCTGATTTCCTGCTGTCAGCATGTTTTTCAATGGCATGGCACTCCTTCTCCACAGTAAAAAGTCTGCATAGAAACACATCACAGAATTAATGGAGAACTGTGGATGCTGAGGGATTAGTGTGTAGTGGGGATCTTGTGGGGTAACAAACATTTCTTTAAAACTTGTGAGGTTCGAGGTGTGTAAAGTTACATTCTGCTTTGGTCCTCTTACTGCAACCACAGTAGAAATGAAAGCTGGACATTGTGTTTGTCTCAAAATGACAAGAACACTGGAACACTGGAACAACTTTCCAATAGAGGAAGTGGAAGCAAACAACCAGTTTTTTATTATCCAGTGAATACAAGTGAGTATTTTTTATTATTCAGTGAATAAAAGGTGAATCTGTGACATGCAAAGATGTTGAGAAGCCTTGGCAGGAGAAGAAAACACATAGCAGCTACTTGTTTGTGGGCCATAATGTTTGAAACTATTTCTGCAGAAAAACAAGATAAAAGATTGAAAGAGCAGCTCAACATCTGTATTATCCAATCTGTATTTTATATCACGTGGGGAGTTGGATCCAGCTGTCATAAACTTCTTGATGGACAGATGCTTTTGTTCTAATAAGAAACTGATTTCAAAATTATTTTCTGTTCTAGTTCTTATGGTATCAGTCATAGGAGTGTTTCTATAGTAAGTTGAATATAGAGACTTTCAAGGCACAGATTGCTCAGTTTGTAGGAGAGAATTGTTATTTCACAGTAAATCATACTATTTCTGGCACTTCATTTTTCATTGGGATTGTGGTACGTGAAAGAGCCATGAAATACCTGAAGAGCCATGAAACATTTTCTCAGAGTACAGTGCTCCACTCAGATACAGGATGATAAGGAGAGCACTCCCTGTATGGAAATAGAGGTGACAGTTTCAGTTCTGACACTGGAATTTCTGTTTTAGCTGCCAGGAAGCACCAGAAGATGGCATGGTTTGTACAGATGCGTGCTGCAAAGTGAATGAGCTTGTGAAGCTGCTATTAATAATCTTGGGCAGAGTGTTTAACACTGTAGTAAAGAAAAGCAGCAACATGAAGTGTTTTAATTCTAATTTCTTCTTTCTGCCAGTAAGGGACAGCAGTAAAGTCATTATTCATCAATTATCTATTGATTAATCTCTTTGTCAGTCAGTTAGTCTGTCTTTCTATCCTTCTCTGAGTTTGGATGGTGCAGAAAATGGGAGGGAAAAAGTGAAAAGAAAGCAATTGTGATGTAATCTTGGTGCAACATACACTGAAAGGTCATCCTGACAAAAATGGGTCTTGATGGTAACTGAAAAAGTTGCTACTGAAGTCTTCTTAAGAAGGTCAGATTTTTTAAAATTACTATATTGAGCTAATTTTGACCATCTTGTCTCAATTTTAAATCTCTGTGATTACTGTTTGCTTCAGTAGCCTCCAGATGCTTCTTCTTGTATGTGGAAAACCTGGCAGTTATGAATGTTCACTGCTAATGAGCTGCTTTTTGTGAAAATACATTGATTTCTAGATCAACATCACAATTTTAAATGGCCTTTGTAAACTCTGTTTTACAAATGGCCTTTGTAAACTCTGCAAACTGCAAACAGTTACAAGTAGCTGTTTGCAAAGTTCAAAGTCTAAAAGTTAATTAAAATCTGAGGCCCTCTTTGGTATAAAATATTTTCTTTCTTTTTTGTTTAGAATGTCAGATGTTTGTTCTCAGTTGGCAACTAACGATAGCTGCAAGTTAATTTGGTTATTGTATTTTAGGCACCACTAAATATTGAAATCCTGTTTCATTGTTACATTAACTGTGGTCTTTTCTGGATTTGAATTTGTAAAAGTAGTGGCTAAGGTTTTGGAGCAGGACTGATTCACAGCATTTGAGGACTCATTTCTGTTGTGACACAAGACAAAGTACTGGCTGTTGGTTTTCCCTCAGAATGTGGTTTGCTGCAAAAGTGGAAGTGGTTGGGTTTAGGATGGGAGAAAGTCCTCAAAAACAAGGAAGGATCTTAGAGTCTGATCTTTCAGGAATCTTAAAGATTTCCAGGGGCTATATTGGTAATTTGGGGAATAAACTCCAAAAACTTCCAAAGGCCATGTTGGTCATTTGGAGAATAAACGTTTGTCAGTGTTCAGTGTGTGCCTATAGCAAGTTTTCCTCTGTTGTGCAGGACTGTGGGTGGAATAGTCAAGTTCATTTCAGTCCAACAGCATCTGGAGCTGCCTGTTCACCTGTGTGAAACTCCTTTCCAGAACATCCAGATCTCTGGCACATGTGAAAGTCCCCAGTAGAAGGGAACTTATTACAAATGTATAGAATGGTGCAATTTTTAAAGGAAAAAGTTTCATTACTTTCTCTTTTTTCTGTGTGAAGGAAAATAATATATTTGCAAATGTAATTACAGTTTTGGAAACCACTTGTCAATTATTTTCTATTAAAGGAGCTTCCAGAAACCTTTCAGGAGTCTCTTGGTGTTAACCCAAGCACAGAATTGTGGGGAGAACTTCTGTCTGAAGAGCTTCCAGTTTAGAAAAAGTGAGATTATAGTTCCACTTCCACAGAGTGGCAGCTGAGGCTCAGAGGTGTTTAGCAGGTTGGGAAGTTTGTAGCAGAGCTGGAAACTGAAGCCAGGGCTTCTATGTGTAGTTTATCAGTTTACCTGCATGGGCATCCTGTAAAGGTTCTGCACTTCTTCTGGGAGGGATGTGAGCATGCTCTGGCTCTTAAATGAAAACATTCAGAGTGCTAAGTAATCTTCCTGATGGCATTTTCTACTAGTTTTGTTGCAGTGTGAAATGAAAAAAAGGCCACTGGCCTCTCCAAACAGCCACAACAACAAAAAAACTCACAAACAAACAAAAACCTCCACCAAAAAAAAGCAAAAAGAACAAAGCTTCATTTTTTATCCTTGATGAAATATTTATTTGGAAGCAGCACAGCAAGTTGGAATGGTTTGATTTGATTAGCAAGTCTAAATGTATTAGCAGCAAGACAGAAACTATATTACGATTAGTGGTAATTAGTTGCACTGATTACTTCAGTCTCAGCACTGTTTGACAGATGTGTTTCTGTGGTGCGCTCCTGAAAGAGGAGCATGCTTTACCCTTGTGGTGGTTCTTGCCTTCCCTTCTCGTGATATCTTTGCCTTGTCATTGTTTGCTGATGAAGTCTCCACTGTGGCTGCTGCAATTTGTGGCTTGGCAATACAAATATTCTCTTGAAAGTGAAGTTTGAACTGGGAAATAGTGATGGATGTGCTCATACTCATGCTTGACAGTCCTAGAGAAGGCCTCTTGTTCTCTATGGAAATGGTCACAGCCAGCCCATCATCCTTTATGGTGCCCATCAGCCCTGTCCTTCAAGCCTGATCCAAACCTTCATGAAATAAGAACTGCTTCTGTGACTGGAGAAGACTTTGGATCAGATGCCTCCACTGGACAGAAGAATCTGGCTTCCCTGCCTGCTTAGCCCTCAGTCTGTGGGGACTACTGGTGTCAGGATTTGTAGCAAAGAGGCTCCTTAGGATCAGATTAGGGAGAATAAAACCCTTTGGGTGGAGTGTATCCCACAGGGCAGAAACAACCTTTTCTACTGGCTTCCTGTGGTGGGGAAACATGGAAATATAATTGCTGTTTTCTGACTGAGGAGGAAACAGGAAGGAGAACAAGCATTCTGGAGCTACAGTTCATGGTCTATAACCCATCTCAGATTCACTGCTCAATCACTACATCCCTATAAATTTCAGGTTCTGCTTCAAAGAGAATCCCTTCTCAAGTTGGGTGTCCCTTTTATAGACAGTCACTCTCTAGAACTCTGGATCTGACTGTGGATCCTTTGACACAATCATATTGTCCAGGAGCTATATCTAGCTAACCTCACTGGCTCAGCCTCATGTTGATAAACACATTAGGCTCTGACAATCATTCTGGTCCTTAGGAGTAAATGGAAACAATTTTGAATGTCCTGATTTTGGTGTATGAGCAATAATCCCATTATCAGTCATCCAGAATAAAGAGCATTATAGACCTATGCACTGTATTTGAGCTATTTGGGGACATAGAAGCCAGAAATATGAATTTGTGCAAGCCAAATGTTTTCCATCTTTCTCCAAAACATACATCTTATGTTACTGTGCATGTGTTTTGCTTGTTGCTTTAAAATAGTGGTTCACAGGCTATGAATGCTTCTATCACTAGGCAGATATGGTAAGTCAAAGAAAAAGGAATCATTTAAATGTGTGACACAGTTACTTGTTAGTATGGCAGAAAATGCCACAGGTGAAACATTTGGGATTGCCCATGGAAAACATTTGAAGATTGCCAGACAGCTAGCTCTGGAAGAAAGGTCTTGGATGCTAAAACTACATGAGTGGACAATTCATAGCCATCAACTCTTCTAGAAATATTTGTATATTTCCAGCTGGATGAACTTATGAGGCAAACTTTAAATAGAAAAGGTAAAATGTAGAGTCTGTCTTATCATTCTGGAGATGAGATGATTATGTCCTTTGCCAATAAGGTTGTATTTCTGGATGTTTCTTTTGACAGCTCACCAATCCTTAGTCACTGCTATGATAATACTGAGCTCTGAAGGGTTTTCCTGTATTGTCATTTTCCTGTATTGTCTGACATATTGATGTCCTAGGGATCACTGTGTTACTTGTACATTTCTTAGGGATTGTAGTTAACCTGCAGTGCAAAATCAGGGTAAACTGTATGGCAAGTAGGAAAGGATCAGCTAAACTAACTCGTGAAGAAATGTTAGGAGATATTTGATTGCTGAGTTTTTTTCTCTGATGGTGGGATTGTGCCCTTCTGCAAAACTCTGGGCAACCTGAGTTGGTGCTTTCTGGCTTTTCTGGCTGTGTGGCATTTCCCAAGGGAGCTCAGCACGTGTCAGGACAGAGCCCAGAGCCTGCAGTGAGCAGAGGTCAAGAGAACCATCACAGAGATTGGGGCAAGAATGTCAAATGAAATGAATTTGAGGAATACATAAGAGAGAGTGGAGGACTGTGCAAAAGGCAGGAATAGAGGAGGTTGAAGTACTTATAAACCTGATGGCAGCTCCACCATGGCTCTGCCTCCCATGGGTGCTGCTCCCTCTGAACACCCTTTCCCAGCTGGGAGTCCTCCTTCAGGATTACAGAAGGTGTCCCACTTCTTGTCATCCACCTTCCTTTAATAAAAAGACTTTGCTTTTCCATTTCCCTCTCTTCCTCAGCTCTCCAAGCAATTAATAAGCACAAATTAATACCAAACTCCCCAAGCCCTTATTGTAGAGAAGGTTTGTCCCCTTTTCTTCTGTTCACACAAGGGTGAGGAAAAGTATGGGGCTTAAGTGGTGTGACAAAAGTCACAATAAACATTTGTGGCAGGAGTGGGAAGACATCTTACTCATATGCAAACTCACAGAGACTTTTTGCAGCTAATAGCCCCTTGAAATCAAAAGCTTATAGATATGTTTATGGATCTGGACCTTATTCTGAACAGTGGCACTGTCTTTGTGGTATCTACCTTGTCAGCAGATGTTTCACTGAAATAATTATGCCCATGTGGTTTGGCAGCTGTAGAAAAAGGAACTGCACAATATCTCTTTAAATAGTATATGGGGTATTCATGTTCCCAATGCTTTTCTATAGCTCACACTTTTTACTTACAACTAAATACTTTTTATAAGCTTATGAAGTGAGCTGGTTGTCATGATGAGTGGAAAGCCATCTGTGAATGCATGGCTTCCTCAGAGCCTTTGTATGTAAACTACAATGTTATGACAACAGTCCATAGAAATCCTCCTTTACTGACTGGAATTATAGAAGGTGGCAAATTCATTGGTCAGCTGAAACAGGAAATTTAAGTGAAGGAGAAAAACAGTAGGTGAAATTAATCATAGAGCTTTGAATGTGGAAAAAATGGATTTTCAGAATTAAATGTAACTTTAAAAAAGGCTTTAGAGGATACATAAGGTAACCTTCTGGCTGTCATGCTCAATTTGTCTTGATTTTTGGCAGGTCACCTGCACAGGCCATTAAACTGATTGTCTTGGGCTATATGCTAGAGATGGAGTAAACTCCCTAATATTAATTTAAGAAAAGGTGATAATGGTGTCATGCTGACAGTGTACATTTATAGCAACCAACACTGGCAACTGTTTCTTTGAAAGCTATGAAAACTAAGACCATGAATTTTCATTAATGAAAAAAAAATTAGAGCCATGCCTAAAAATTGAAGTAGGACAGCTTTATACCAAGCTATTAAAACCTGTGTTTTCAGAAACCATTACTTGTTTTCTTGCACTGATCAGAAAGCTGCATTTAGGGCCTGTCATGACCTGCTGTACTTGTTGCAGGAAGCTATCAAAAAGCCTGGAGAACCCAAATCAGCTGAGAGCCCAACTTCACATCTACATCTTCTCTTAGTTACTTGGCCAAATGACAGTACCCCAGCACTCAGGATGGTGTCTTAACAACCAAAGTCTGAAGTTAAATTTGCACTTTTTTGTTTGATTATTAACTTCTGTGTATACACATATGTGTCTATTGGTGTGTAATCTATATGTATATATATATATATATATATAATTTCATCATGAGCACAACAGAGCTTTAGCATCCCTGCAAATTTTTGTCTTTGAAACTGACTTACAGAACATCCTTAAAATAGAGACCCCAACTGAGTTATTTTAAAATATGTAATTCTAAAATATAAAAACTTTATTCTGCATTCCCACTGACGCTTCTAACTCTTTTGCCAAGAGGAAGTAAATGGATATGAGCATAACTACCCCAGATAGCTGTTGCCTGTGACAGCTAATCAAAAGCAAAACTCTCAACCCATCTAGACAAAAGCTGCTGTCAAATATACAGCAGAGCTCACTTAAAAAAGGAACAGTTTTCCCTTTGCTGATGTAGTTTAGTTATCACAGTTAGTCACCATTTGTACCCATAACAGATACAGTAATTTCACTGGTTTTTGAAGCTGATAATGTTTCTGTAACTACAGTAATACAGGTCACACTGTCTCTTATACAGCTGGCCACCCTCAATAACTCTGTTTTAAAAAATCATGTGGTGGTTGTGCAATATATGACAAGTGTCTTGTTAGATCTAATCTTTATGTAAAACATGCTTAGTGGTGTTCACTATATAATACTTGCCCTGGTGAATTTCAATTACTATTATAGTTAGGAAACTCTGATTTAAAGTGCCTTTCCAGATGGAATGGAATGTTACCTGTATTTAAAAGAGACAGTTTTCTTTCTCTTGCACTTTCTCGTCTTGTTTGATACCCAGTGTGCTTTGCTAGGTCACCCTGTGTGATGTGGCAGACTAAAATGACATAAAGAGGTGCAGCCAGGTATTCTATGGTGCCTGTGTGCAGCTCTTTTAGGAAACTGAAATGCAGCTTTATCTATTCATTTGCAAATGAAAAATTCCCTAGAAGTGCCTGACCTTACCTCTTGGAGTGGACATGTGCTACTCTTCATGGATAGGGAATATAGCAATGGTAACTGTTTTTTAGAGCTTGTTACTGCTTTACTCAGAGTTATGTGCCCAAAGTCATTGGAAATAATGCAGTTGTGTTTTAGCACTGTGAATATCCAACTACATACCCCAAAGATTTGTCTATATAAAAATGTTAGCAAAATATAACTGTGTTTTTATATATTACACCTGAGCAATTCCTTTCTAAATGTTGTGCACTCAAAACTTCTGCAAATTCCCTCTCCTTTTGTAGGAGAGCCTATCTGCTGGCTTACTTTCTTAGCACAATGTAGCCACATAAAGCATCACTGGCTTCAATTTCCTCCTGAACCTCTTTAACTTTAATCTTGCAACCTCCTGCCCTCTCTAGTACTGCTTCCCAGTTATCAGGCAAGAGCAGGAGGTCACCAGGGTTTTCAGAATTTGATTAGCACCGTTGTTATGAATAATTCAGATTGTTTGGTGCCAGCACAAGTGATCCAAGTAGCATTTTGAAAAATCTGATTTAGGATTTAATATCTCTGAAAAAAAATTAATTAGTGCTGCTGATGAGGGCTCTTGACTTTGTCCATTCATATTGATGAATTTGGTGCCAGTGAAAAGCAAGATTGAAGCAATCCAGCAAAAACAAGTGTTTTTGTGGCAGAGCCCATGTTTTGTTACAGATACCCAGGGTGCACATGCTCCTTCCTCCCTGTTCCAGCCCAGCTCTTTCACTGTGTACCCTTTTCCTACTAAAGAGCAAGTTCCTGAAAATCCATGTAGCTGTAGTAGCACACTGCTGTCAGTAATGGAAGGTGTTCCCCAAGTGATCATGTGCCCATTAAATAGTTTTTTGTGATCCTATTAAGTATTAGTTAACAGAACATTCTGCTTCCTTGGTTCTGTAAGAAATTTGAAATCCAGAAATTTGGGAGCAGAGCCTAATGACACTGGGTTTGCCTCTGATTAAGTTGTTGCATTTAACTCTGCCATCAATTTGACACAAGCCTCTGCAATACTTCACCATTTGAACAGTAATAACAAGACCTCTGCATGTTTAGGACAGTTTTGCACTGGTTTTGTTACACAAATATTTGGGGGTCACTGCACTTACTGTACCTCTTCTCCTTTCCCACTTTGTTTGAACTTTGCAGTCTCCCAGGCAGTAAGATGTTAATATTTTACACATTGAGGCCCTGAGAAATCAATGGAGAGTTTTTCAGGAATGCCCAACACTTTTCCCTGCTCATATCAGTGGGAACCCTTGGCCACTCTGGAAGATGAAGCTTCAAGCACAGCACCCCTTGCCTTGAGTCCAGAGTAACCTCACAAGGGTGAACCAGGGTCAGTCTGTGTGGCTAAGCACGTCTTGGAAGTTTTCATGCTGTGAAAATCTACCAAAGCCCAATTGGTAGGTATTTCCAAGAAAACACAAACCTGCACTTCACCTTTGAGCTGCTGGCTGTGTATTGTCTCAGATCTTGGAAGTTGTAGTGCCATCTCATAGGGACCCATCCTCAAAGTTTCCTTGCTTCCCACCTGACATGTTGGAGCCTCAGCTTGGATTCTGTAGAGTGGGGCAGCCACAAGACACTTTCTGGCTTTGCAAAAGCTGGGGCTGCTAAAACCCAAAGCTCTGCAGATCATCCTCACACCATGCTGCTGCAGAACCTGAAGACAATAACACAGCTATTACAATATTTCAGCCACTGAAACATATTTAGTTTCATCTCTTTCCAAAATCCAAAGGGCCATCGCTGTGTTTTGCACAGTGCCTGTTTGCTGTGCCCCTCTTTGCTCCCTTGGCTGTGACAGTGGCAGAGGAGCCCTCTGTCCTGGCTAGTGTTGGTCAGACACTAGATGGTGGTCAGATTCCCTTGCCTTGTGCCCACCCAGCAGTGTGCCAGGCTCTGCTCCTGTCAGCTGTATGCAAATCCTCAGTGCTGATGTTAATGCCAGCTTGGTTTTCATAGCCTGGTGACAGCAACAGCCCTCAATATTAAACACAAGTACACGTACACAGTTACAGCAGTGATTACTCTAGATGTTCAGCTAGTCATAATATTTGCACTTGGCATGATAAGGAGCTTTGAATGATAATAGCACTGTAGTAGAAGCTTGTTAAAGTGACAGTAACCCTGGTGTCAGTGTGGAGTGGAGCACTGGCGCCTGCGTTCCTGCAGCTTTCCCACAGAGTACATCTCTTCCTTTGCTGGATGCAATGTGTACAAAGTGCTTGAGGATCCTGAGTGAAACCCTCTAAACTTCTCTCAGAGTTTCATCTGCTCTAAGACAGCACTGAGACATGAGGAGGAGTGTAGTTGTTAAGGACTATTTCTATGTGAGTCTTGTTTCATTAAAATAATGCAGTCCTGATGTAGGATAATTGACTCAAAAGGCAGTGCTTTTATTTTCTGACAGCAAAGAGGCTCTCAGCTCCTGTTCTGCTTCTTTGACTGGTACCAGCTGCAAAGGGGAGCCAGTAAGAGCCATACTGTCATGTCATGGCTGCATTTTATATTTTGTCTTTTTCTTTTGGCTAAAGTGAAAATTAAGCAGAGGACTAACAGCAACCATCCCAAACCATATGTCTTTTTCCAAAATGTAACCATGCAGGCTGGCTTTTATTTTAGGAATTCAGTTGTGTCAGTAAGACCCAGGATATTTCTGCTGTCAAATGAGCAGAGGCAGCTCCTCGAATTTACTGGCAAGGTTAGTGCCATTGCATCCATGGGTGTCACTCAGTAAACCTGAGCCAAAATCCTCCACTTCCCAAAGTGGCGTGGTCTAGTCAGAGCTCTTAGGTTGTCAGACTCTGAATGCCTTGTTAATGAAAGTTTTCTTTATGCAGTTACTGTTACAGCCGAGTCTGTCAGCACCTGAATGCTCCTTCCTCTTCTCAGGTCTTCCTTTGTCTTCAAAACCTTGGTTTGTGCTTTACCTGGGAAACATTCAGCCCATGGTGGTGTCTACTGGCTCTTTGGGTTTTGGAAAGAGATGAAACTAAATATGTTCCAGTGGCTGAAATATTGTAATGGCTGTGTTATTGTCTTCAGGGTGTGCCAGCAGTGTGGTGTGAGGATGATCTGCAGAGCTTTGGGTTTTAGCAGCCCCAGCTTTACAGTTCTGCCCCATTCCTGTCTGGTAAGACAGGAGAGACTGACTGCAGTGCTGGGCATCAGAAGGTGTAGAGAGAGCTCCTTGGTAAACAAAATTAAATATATGCCTGAAAATGTGTAAATAACTACAAAAATACTAAAAATATGTATTTATATAAGTATATGGAAGACTGATAAATGTACGCTCTTGAGTTTTTTGTTTTTAAAGTGCCTTTTTATAGCCAAGAGACTTCTCTGGTAAGTAACAGGCACTTTTGAATTAGTCTTTAATTTGACCCATCTTCAGGAAAGCTCTTCCCGTGCATTAATGGAACCCCATGGATCACCCAAGCTATTTGTCAGGGATTGTAACACCCAGGTCTCCTCTTCCACAGCTGCCTTTCTGATGCAATTAAGAGCAAGATGGATGCAGGAATCATAGGACTTAGCCCAGACCAAACACTAATGAAACAAATGTAGTGATTTCAAATGGATTTCTTGTTAAAGCTGATGTTCTACAAGTAATAATCACATTTGGAGCAGGCTGTATTGGCAGATAATGTGCCTTTAATGCCATCTTATGATTTTGTCCTCTTTTCATCAGGAATAACTGGGATTGGAGCCTATTATTTGCCCAGGAAACCCACAGAATCCCTAACTAAATGTAGTCACCAGAGTATCCTCACCCAGGGGAAAAAGTTGCTTCCTTGAAGCCATTTTGTTGAACATTTAGTGTGCCTTTTCATTCCAGTTCTGTGTTTAATATGCAATATTTCAATTTCCATATATTGTATGTCTGCTTATTTTAAAAGTTTGGAACAGTTATTTTTTATATTGAGTTTCAGTTTTGTTTTACTTTTGAAAAAAATAATGGGCACTAGGCAATTCATTTATGTTAAAAAAGAATATGTGAGGAGTTTGAATAATTTGGCAAAAGACAGAATATTCTGATTTGAGACTATTATTTACATAGTTTGTTGTGAGATTTGAAAAACATGGAGCCAGTTAAACTCTGAGCCAGTAGATATTTCTTTTTCTAGACAGAAATCAAATGAGAAGCTGACAAGATACTTGTTTTATCTTCTACCATCTTGGGTGCATGTGCATGGCTACTTAGCTAATGCTAGAGGTTGAGGGTGTCTATTAAATGTCACAAAATTCAGTGTGTCCATGCAGATTAATTATGTTAGTGTTTTCCACTTCAAGTTCATTTATATTATAATATTGTGCTTATTTCAAAATCACTAAAGCATTACAGGGTGATTGTAATTTTCCCAGAAATAGCTATTATGCATATGCAGAAATAGAGTTAAAATATTAAAGTTTGGAAGTGTATCAAGCATGTCTTAATATGGAATTGCAACATTTAGCCACATTTAACTTTGTACTCAAGCAAAATCTGGCCTTAGCCATCCAGTTGGGATTTCTAGTTTCCTGTTTGCAGCTCTGGTTTTGATTGACCTAGTTTGTTTCAAAACACAGGAGGGCTTTTGTCCTTTCTTATTTTTATATTTGTGTTTGTGCTATCAGTTCAGGACAGAATAAAGGTGACCTGATTTTCTGTCACACCCCATGCTAGAATGCATAAGAGAGGTTGTACCACCTGCAACTGCTGTGACAGCATTGGCAGTGGCAATGGGAACACAAAATCACTACTTCCTTTTTGTAACTTCCTAGGAATTGTGATAATTCCTATGGATGTCAGTGACAGCTCAAGATTCTTTCTCCTGCTTTTTACAGAAATACAGATCAAAAAAGCATGTGTCCAGTCCCAAGATCTTACAGTCTAAGTTACCTTAATTTATATTAAAAAATCAGCATGCAGGGTTATTATGGTCTGAAATAATACAATGACATACTTTTAGAAGGAATTGACTTCTAGGCAAGTGCAATAATAAATTTTGTATGAATAATAAAATTAATTTCAATTTAAAATAAGAAAATGGAACTGTGTTATTTGCAGTTGTGAAACACCAGTACTGAAACTCCAGTAAAGCCTTGGTATACTGGTTTTGCAATAATTGATTTTTGGTGAAGAGGGAAGACATCAGCCACAGAAGTGATTTTTCTGTGAGGAGTACTAGCAACTTCCTCTGTGCCTGGCAAGACCAGCAGCAGGTTGGCTCTGAGGATGGGCACACTGCTAATGTGGAAACCCAGGGCACTGGGAATATTTCTCTGTCTGCTCTGGGGTGCCCTGACCCCCAGGGGAGCACTGACTCTGACCCTCATTCATGGAGAAAGTTTCCTGGACTTCAGGATAGACTGGAATCCACAAAAGTGTGAAATAGATTATAGAGAGCAGTGTAGGTGATCATTTGGTGAGAAATTTAAGTTTTGGGATTTTTAGTGTGTTGTGGATGGAAGCAAGGTGGAGGGCACAGGGTGTCATCCTGGGTTTCCTCTTCATTCTTCTTCTTCCTTCTTCTTCTTGGGTTTGGATGGCATTTTGTAATTGGGCAGAAAAGTCTGCATTGTGGGTTCTTTGGGATCAGTTATTGGGTTAAAAGAGAAAATAATCCAGGTGTCAGTTCTTAATTGGATAGTTTGGTCTTAAAAGACCTTGTAACAAGAGATTGTTGGCCATTTTGTGCTGCTGAACTCACAGCAGTGAGACTGTTTTACTGATAAGAAATAATCAACACCTGAGTCCAAACATGAATTACTGTCTCAAGTGCCTTCATACGATCAACTCAATATTGGTTTCCCAGAGAAACCAATAACTAACCCAATCAAAAGGCTGGACACACCTCTGTGAATCGTATTTAAGAAGGAAAAGCTGTAGGATGTTCCTTTTTTCCTGCCTTGGAGGCTCAGCCCCAGGCTGGAGCCCAGTGAGCTGAGATACGTGGCTGGGATCAGCACCAGGAGCAATCCCAGGGCCCAGCAGGGATCACAGCACCAACAGCAAGAGGAATTCCCCCATGCAGAGCTCAGGTGAGATTTACCTTTTCAGCACTGCAGAACTCTATAAAGTCTTTTCCATTAATAGAGCTTGAAAGCTGATGAACCTACAGGCATCAATTTTCTCCCAGAAAAAAGAAAAAGGTGAAGACCTGTGAGGAGAACTGTGGTGGTGTTAGGTTTTCAGGATGAGGTGAGAGATGAGAATTGGGCTTCAAATTTTTAGAAGGTTGATTTATTATTATATTATATGAAATTATATACTAGAACTGTACTATAGAAAGAGAAATGATACAGACAGAAGGCTAGAAAAGAATGAATAATAAAAACCTGTAATGGACCAGAGAGTCTGACACAGCTGGCTGTGATTGGCTATTCATTAAAAACAATTCATATTTTTGGATAAACAATCTCCAGACTACATTATAGAGGAGCAAAACATGGAGAACCTGAGGCCTCTCATCTTCCCAGGAGAAGAAAATCCTGGCAAAGGGATTTTTCGTAAAATATCACAGTAACAGAGAACATGGAAACACCAAGGTCAGTGGAGAGGGAGGAGGAAAAGGAGGTACTCTGGGCCCCAGAGCTGAAATTCTGCAAACTGTTGTGAAGGCTGTAGCACACCAGACTGTTTCTCTGTAATTCATAAAGTTTATAGGGGAATTCAGCGTTCACCCACAGCCCATGATAACTGGAGAATGTAGATGCTAAAAAAGCTGTGATCTTGACTTGAACAGAGAGAGAGAACTTCTGCTTTCAGAGATAGAAGAGGATTCTGCTTCTGTGTTACAACAGCTCATCCTTAGGAATTGTACCCCATAATCCAAAATTTCCCACAAATGGTAGTTGTGGGAAGAATTCCAGAGCATGGGATAGTTTCCACATGCAAGCAGGTAGTGGGCAGACTGTTTAGCCATTAAATTAAAGCCACAAGAAACTGTTCCCTGTGGCATGGCAGGAGAGACTCCTCTCCCTAAGTGAACTGAAGAAAGACTTATTTTTAGACCTGGTTACTGACTCAAATCCCAGGTTTGGCCTCTTTACATTGTTGATGGAAAAGAAAGAGGGGCTGGGGGGAGGAAAGGTGGTGTAAGGTTTATTTTCGTTCTTATCATTCTTCTTTTAATTATTTTAATAAAATTTTCTTTATTTTCTTTTTAAGCCTGTTGTTGCCTTTAAAATAGCCTTATCTCACCCCACGAGCTCAATTTTTAATTGATCTTTATACTTTCTTTGCTCAATTAGAGCAGAAGAGGATGAGTAGGTGATTTTTGTGAGTGCACTGGTGTTTGGCCAACAGTCAACCCACTACACTTGAGCATTCTGGAGTCTATTTTTAAGGAGTAGCAGGTTGGCACTGAAAACCATGACTGGCAATTGTGCTGTGTGACTTTTTATCATCCTGTCCCTCCACTGGGCAGTTTGCAGTCAGTGTGTGCTGCAAGCTCTAGCTGGATAAGCTTAGTGGAAAGAGCATGTTTTAAAGCAAATTTTTCCTGAGCCCAGTGTGCAAGTGCTTTGAGATGCTTACATAGAAAAGCCAAGTTGTTACAGCATGCTCCACTTTCCCTCTAAACATGGGAGATTCCTCATGTATCACAAGTTTTTGTGGGCACACCTTTTTTGTAGGTAGTCAATTCCATCTCTTACACAAAAATATATGTTCTTATACAAAAGGATGTGTTCTTCATAAAGGATGAAGAACATGTTATGGCTGGGAATCTATTGATTGAAAGGGGAGCTAAGCCAGAGCACTTATGCTTTTATTAATAATCCTGGCAGGTCAGTATGAATGGAGAATGGCTTGTAAGTAGGTTTGCAACCATTATTGATTGTTGTCATTTTCAGTATCAATTATCTTACTGCTTGGGAAAAAAATAATCTGGAAACTCCTCAGGAATGCTGAGCAGAGCCTCTAGTCTGTCTTTCTGCTTCTCATGAAATGGAGCCCTGTCAGCTCTGTGGGTTGGGCTTTCAGTTTAGTGTTGCTGGCTGTGCTCTCCACCTCCTGCATGGCATCTGAGGTCATTGGCTGTCATTCCAGAAGGGATGCATCCTTTTCTTTTTTGAACTGCTTCCCAAAATAAATTTCTGGGGAAAAAAAGGGGCTAAATCTTTGTCTTAGATAAGCAGCCAAGATTAATGGTTATTTGTCAGCTGATAACCACTGAAAAGGAAACATATCTGTCACTCACCCCTACAATCAATGTTGTATAAAGCCATGCATATAATGGCCTGGAACAAATGAGAGTATCATGGTATGAGCTAACAAAACTGAAATATAAAATACACAAAACTCCTTTAAAAAGTCTCTGTGATTTCAACAGCTGGCAGTACTGAGCATTCCACACATCTGTAAGATCAAGGTTGTTTACAAACAGATTAGGGAGCAAAGGGAATATGTGTTTTAAAAACAGCAGCAGAGTCCAAGTCACTCTTTGGTTGTGGTGGTGTGGCTTGTAAAGGAATTTTGTGGGTGGCTGTTTGAGAGCAGAAAAGCCCTGTGATTTGTGTTTGCTGAGATCACTGCACCTCCATCAGCACCCTGGGAGGGCAAAGCTGCTGGGAGCAGTGGCTTTGGAGGTTTAGAGGCCATTCCAGAGACTGGGCAGCATTGTTCCTTTGTCTCCTGCATTCAGAACAGAACAATGACATTTCTGGAGAAGAAAAAAATTCCTCAAATGCTTGGGATTTTTTCAGAGCCTTTTGCAACAAGGGCATTTTGCTGATGTGGTGCTGAGTATTGAATTTTTGCCTAATGGAAGTTTCCTTGAATCCAAGAAGATAGTGTTTCTAGTAAACAACAAGAGAGACAAAAGCAAGCTATTTTTTCCCCTTGGTCAACTTCTGCTAGATATTAAGGTTTTGGGTTTTCCACCATTTCTGTTTTGATTAGTATGGAACATCTCATTCCACAGTGGCCTTTTTTTTTTTTTTTTTTTTTTTAATAAAGAACAAAGACCCCCTCTGACCTGGATTTGGATGCATCTGTGACAGCTGACTTCACTGGCTGCCAGCTGAGCATAGTGCATTTAATTGATGAAATAATAATGATGTACCATGCCCGAACTTGCTCTGACGACCACTTGAAGCAGAAGCCAGAGTAAATCAGGCCAGTGCTGCAGCATCCCAGTGGTCATGGCCCATCCACTGACTTGGTGCATGGGAGATGCCAATTTCCCAACCACATCCCCACAGGCTTGCTCCATTCCCATCTAACACTCTCCTCTCCTTTAATTAATTAATAGCCAAATTGAAAGAATCTCTGTTTTTTTAAAGAGCAACATTTTTATGCATCCTCTTAACTGCCCAGAGCATTAGGATTATTAAATCAGATATTTCCTTTTCTGAAGTGTCTCAGTGGAGAGACAGGCTAGGGTTGAACTGCTAAATGGGTTCACTGGCAGAGCAATCTGTCTGCCCTGGCAGTTCTATAGTCTGATTACTGGGGCATGTTCCCTCCAGGAGCCCAAACCTGCATGTTCTTAACTTCCAAACTGCATTTTCACTGATAACTGAGCCTCCAGCCCTGCAATTTTTACATGGGGGAAATCTCAGCAAACTTTGTATCAAGACTCAGCCTTTTTGTGTACATTCATAAAGATTAGTGGACTGTAACAGAGGTTGGTTTTTGTAGTGGTTTGGTGAGGGGAATAGATTTGGAGGGGGATTTGTATGGCTTACTTAATATTACACATTGGTTTAATGCTGTGGAAGGGGACTTCAAGAAGATTAATAGTTTGCCTCTGAAGTCCCCCCTAGGTGTTCTTTGCCTTGAAAATTTGGGTTTTGTTTTCAGGACCAGTGTGGAAAGAAGTATGGGATGTGGAAGAATAAATGGTTTTCTGAGGGCTCTGTTGGAATTTCAGGCTGTTTGTCTTTTGGTTTTGATTCCTCCCTCTCCCCCACCCCTTCCTGCTCAGACATGTATCCATTAACGGCAGCAAAGAGATCAAAGCAGTTCTTACTTAGCAGAAACCAATATTTATGCTCAAAAAGTGTCTTTTGGACCTGATAGTTTCTTTTTAAAAATACAATGTCTTTTTTTCTTGTCTTTAAAGAAAATAGTTAATCTCACCTACTGTTGATAATTAAATATGAAAATTAAATGCAAATGAAGTTCAAGAAAGAGAGTATTTTTTCAATGAAAGAAAATTGTGTGGAGTAAGACAACTGTGTACATGTATCACTAATAATTACCACTGCTTGTTGTGCATCTTATTCCAAGCAGACTGGTGGTAGGAGGACTTGAGCAGATGTACTGGAGACCTTGGTACATTATCATGATGGTCAACTGCTGCAGGAGTTTTTGTTGTAAGGAATCTTTTCTGTAACCTGTAAGGAATCTTGCAGGCATTGTGAGCTGTAGTATTCCAGGAGCTGGTGATCACTTAGCCTATTTGATTTGCTTGGGACTATTTTGGGATCGATAACCTTGACTTTACAAATTCTGTTCCATAGAATATTATTTCCCTTAGTCATCCCATATGAAAGTAACCACTTAAATGTCAAGTAATTACAACCATGAGGTTGAGAGATGAGAATTTTGCTGTGAGTTTCAATTGTGCAGTGCTTTGCTGTTAACTGATTTTACTTTCCACTCTAACCAGGATTTGTTCTTGCAGAGCTGTGGCTGGAATGCTTTAAATCTTCTGTTCTCAATTTCTTGTGGAAAATGCTGTTTAAGCAGTAGAGTATGGGGTGGGAACCAGGAATCTTGGATTCTTCCTGCAGCCTTGTGTGCACTGTGGTCATTGTCTGGTTCTTGGAGAAGGCATTCTCCTAATCTTCAGCAAGAAGTCACATATGGCTTTGACTGCATCGTTCTGTCCATTGTCATTTTTAAAGGAGGATCCCAAGTGCTGAAATCAATAATTCATGTTTCTGAGAGATCAAAGATATGAGAAGAAAGGGGTTCCCTTGAACAGTGTGTCACAGTAGTTACTGTTTTCTGCATTTTCTGCCTCTCAAAGCTGAGGTGTGCTGCTCCACTCAGATGTTTTGGTTAAGGCACTCATGTAATCACAATGGCAACTTGGTAGCTGTGACTTCTCCATGTTACAAATGGTAAACCTGTTGGTGTGTTGGATGTGGTGCTTGGACAAATAAAAGTTCAGCTGTGTTCTTATGAATAACTAATATCTGAATAACTTCTGGAATTTCAAGACTTGAGAGTCACCTATCAAATGTCAGTGCAGATCTTCAGGAGCTCTTCAGTGGCATCAGCAATTATAAATACATACCACCATGATTTCATGACCTTTAACAATTAGGAGTTGGCTTTGTCTTTTTTTGCAGTTTGCCACACACCATATGTGACCTCTTCACTGCTTGAGCACAGTTTTCTTAGGACCATAACAGAATGTATGGTTCTGGTTTCAATTTTATTAAATTAGGAATGTTCCAGTTCATAACACTAATTTTACCCATGCAAGCCAAATACTAGGGGAGAAAATTTGGGTCAGCAAACTCAGAATTCCTTCTTGAGCTGTATAAGTCCTCAAAAATGGGCATGAGTAGCATAGGTAGGTATTACTCAAATTGTTTCAAAGTGATCAAATGTTTAGAGTCAAGACTTTGGCTTTTTTCTTATATCATGATCTTTTGGAACTGAAGTGTCACTAACTACCAGAATTGGCATGTTTTTGCATGGCTTTAGTGCTGTGTTCCAGTGTCCAGCAGCATTATGACAGCATATCAGTGACTGGAAATTGATTTGTCAGTGCTTGAACCGAGTGAAACAGAAGCAAATGGTAGGAAGAATGGATATTATTGACTTAGAATTGATTTCTTATTAGGATTCTTATCTTAGTGTATTAGGATGAACGAGGCATTCCCCATAACCACACAGCTTTCAGTTAACAGTATTTGTTTTGCAAATGTAATCTTATATTACGAAGAAATACCTGTATTACTCCATTACTTTTAGTTTCATACACATCCTGTAAAAATGTCAACAGCATCATAATAGGGACTAAGTTCCATCTGGTATCAAGTCTTGCCCCTCACACAAACTCTCCAGCCTGTGCAACCTTCCTGCTAGAACTTCCCTTATCAGAGCATCTTGCCTCTTTATTATTCTCCACTCAGCACTGTGGGTCTCTGAGAGCACAGAATGAAATCAGAGGATTCTGAGATGCTGCCTCAAGACCGGCTGTTTTTCCATCAAGCTAAGGAATTATGACAAAAATGTCATAATAAAGTGTCACTTTGACACTCCCCTTCTCTCTGGCTTTCAGGCTGTGGTGCAAGTTCAAGCAGCTTTCAGGTCACTGTCCTGGCTGGAAACTGAAAAAGGCACAGACTCTGCCTTGCTGAGTGTATGTACAAGCCAGAACTGTGCTGAAGTGCATTTTTCAAAATATAAAACAGGCTAATATTTGGTGGGAATATCACAGGATCAATGAAGCTTCCCATGATTTCAGCTCTAAGTCTGTTTTTAAATCAGCTGAAATAGAACTTTCAGATTTGGAAAAGGAGTTTGGAAGGGAGAGGCTGGCAGAGTTTTGACAATGGCCTTAGCATGGAGTTGAGCTTTAGCTCTTACATAAAAGGATTGGGTAGATGAGTAGGTGACAGGGGAGCAGAGGCAGTAACAAGATGGTACAACCACCAAGGGATCCAGCAAGGTATAAACACTTCCTCACTGCAGAGGATGCTCAGTGCTCAAGGAGACTCATGTCTCACCTTCTGATGGTATGAAATTATCTGTCTGGAACTGAGGACCTTAGAAAGCCAGCTTTTGAAGTTTCTATTTAGCATTCATGCTATATTGTTGAGTAATGGAGAATCAGAAAAAGCAACAAAACGCCTTTAAACCCCTTCCATGGTACCTGGAGCCATTCTTCCCTTCACATAAAGCAAGGATGTGCCTCTCCAGTGACTGAACAGGTTTTAAAAATGTACAACCTGTCTTAGAATGCCAGAAGGATGACAAAAGTATTGAGAAGCAGATAGGAAAACTTTAGTCAGATTGAAAAAATACAGGAGAGAGAAGGCTGGGGGGTGGGGGGAAGAAAAGGAAAGCACCTACTAAAATTGTACCTTAAATGTGAAGAAATAGTGCTTCTATGAAGTGACAAGGGATCCATATCCACAAGTTACAATAATGCCGTTTTTAAATTGATTTTTTGTGGCAGACCAGCTGACTAAAATTGCAAAGCTGTGCTTCAGTTGTGTAGTAAGTGGTGCATGTGGTGTGAAAGACAAGCTGCAGTGTGATAACAGACTATCTCCTCCATGCACAAAGAGTTCTGTATTCTGATAAACTCAACAGCAGGTGCTGGTAAATATTGGTCCAAGCTATTTGATCATTAGAATTTAATGTGTTGGTTAATCATATTGAGTTCAGTCATTCTTTCTGCTGAATTTATTGGTTTGCTTTTGGAGACACTCCTGTGGAATTATTATCCTGTCTCCTATTGGCATGAGTTGCAGAATTACTGGGGATTCTGATGAGATGTAGGGGCATGAGTGAGAGGTTGGTGTTGGTGAAAATAGAATCAGCTTTTGCCTCTCTCTGGACTTTCAGAGTCAGTTCCAGAAGTAAGCATCTCTAATCTGAGTTTTTGGCAGGACTAGGAACAGAACAAATTCTGCCATGGTTCATTGCTCATCCCAAATTCATTTGGAGAAATTTTGGCTTGTGTTTGTCATGGGGGTGGTTCCCCCATGACTCCCCCACATCCTCCCCCCTGTCTGTGGCAGAGCTGCTGGAGTACTGGGCAGTGGTGCTGCTGGGGTTCTTGTTGTGCACACACAAAGCACTGCCTTTCATTTTCACGTACTTGCCACATGTCTTTTCCTACTATAGTTTACAAGACCTTCTGGGGTTTTTTTTTTATTTTACTTTTTTTTCATTGTAAGGTCTCTTGGTTATTGAAGTGAAATTAGTGGAAAAATCACATTTACTTTGGACGTAGCTATATGTGCAGCAAGTGTTCTGTCTTGATGTGGACTCAGATATCCTGTGATTGCAAATCCAAGAGTTCCTTGGGGAGATACTCCAAGCTGTCCCACTGTTTTGGTTGATATGGTTTAGTGATTTATGAGTTACAGTGGCAGTGATGGGTTGATCACTGGGGACTGGACCCAGAGACTGGATGGTCTTAAATGTCCCTTCCAACTGTGATGATTCTGTGATTCTCTGTTGACAAACAGGGATTAGAATGAAACAAATATTTTACTGCTTGTGATTTAACCCAAGTGTCATACCCAGACCAAAGCCCTTGTTTAAAATGCTGGGACTCTGAGGGTTTTATTGCTGTAGCCATCATGGTTTTATCCCAGATCTTACAGTGGTGAATACTTTTCAGATGAAGGCTTAGCTTTTGTCAGCAAACATTAAACTTTCATTTTAAATAAAGAAAAGGTTTTAGCTCATCTGGTGGTAGAGAGAAGCTCAAAAACTCAGTTCCTTTGCAGAAGCCATCCTGTAAGTATTGTGCTCACATCTTAAAGTTTTCAAGCTCATTTCTGTTCTTGTGTGTGGGAAGGGGCTTGGTCTTGTATTTCTGAATGTTTGGAGCTGCCAGTGTTGCTTTTTATGTACCACTGCAGGACTGTAATCTGAGGTTTTTTGGCTTTTAACTCTCAATGAAATCAAAGAGAGGACAAGCTCCTTTCAAAATTTGATCTCTATCTTCATACCAGCTTGTGCTTCACAGCCCATGTGATGATTCCTTTGAAAGCAGTGTAAGATTCTTTTGAAGGGAAAGAAAAGTTTCTAAAATCCCTGAAAGAATTTAGAATCATCTATGTTGTCTATTCTGAAGGTTTCCCTGAAGTGGAAGTAAGTTAGTGAGAAGACATGAAGGGAAGCTTTTTATTTTCAAATTGCCATAGCAATTTATTACATCCAGCTTGATATTTTTGCCTGTGATGTTTGGAGAAATAAACTCCTTTTAAGATGTAATTTCCAGAGTATTCTTTGTAATGTCTGCAGTGGTTCTGGCTCTGGGGATGCTAGGAAATATTGGAAAGTCAAGGTTAGGCATCCTTTCTGGTGCCAGTCAGGTGGGAACTTTGGCAGAGTTTTCATCATGTCCCTGCCAAGTTGGTGGTTTTTATTCTGGCCATGGTAACTTGAAACAGCATTAAGGATGAAAATTTTCAATCCTCGTTTCCTACTGGTGCTGACTTCTTAAATGCATAACTATTAATAAGAATTTGAGAGTGGAGTGGCCCATAACAGGTACAGGGAAAAGGCATTGGAGGGAGGGAGTGAGCTCCACTCAAGCTCCCACAATCTGTGGCTCTGGGCCTTCCTGAGCCAGAGGAGGTCTTTCTTTAACATCTCTGTACTAGTTCTTATCAATGCCTTTATTTAAAATTCCAGTAATCGTTTGCCTACTTGGACTTGAAATAATTTTGGAGGCATATTTATATTGGAGGCCAGGGATAAGTCAGAATATTTCTAAGTGTGAATCACCACAGGTAGCATATCAGTGCCCAGAAACACAAACCTGTATCAGCTGCCTTCATTACACTATTACACTTGAGGGGAGAAAGTGAGATGAAATTAAACCCCACAGCCAATTAATGAAACAAAAGGAGTAGGCTGTGGATTTACAGCCAGATTTTCCAAAGCACTCAATACTCCAAGCTCACACTGCTGAATAGTTGGATTTTCTGAGCAGCTCCATGCCTACTTGTGAAACCTTTTAAAAAATCTGCCTTAGACCCTCAGTGAGGGGTTTCTGAATGCTCAGCCTGTAGGTTTGCAGGCTGAGGAGCCCTGGCAGATGCTCAGGAGTCATTTCTTGTGCTCTTTGGCCTCTTCCAATGAGCTTCACATTGTTGTGGTGGTGAGGGTGGGTGGCAGAGTGGGGCAGAGCAGGGGAGGGAGCTGGAGGCAGAGGAAGTAAAGCCTGTGTGGGATTGACCCTCACCAGGGGAGGGGGTTCCTGCTGCTGCTTTCCCAACCAAAGCACACTGCTCCTGCTTGGACACCTGTGCTCTCCTCACACTGGGATTTTTCTTGTTATCTGTTGCTGGAAGCTTGGAAGAGCTGGCTGACACATTACAGCTCACCATCCTCAAAGCACACTTTTGCCCAACTATTTTCAAATCTCTTACACTTCTGTGCAATGTTCATGAGCTTGCTGAGGGATTTTCCAGGGATTTGCAAAGCATGGGTGCATCTTGGAGCAGTTTGAGGTGACAGAACAGCCAGAGGTAGAGTGAATATCCACATACAGACCAGCTGTGGGACAGCATCAGGTCCGGTTGAAAATGCATACAGGAGAAATGTCGAGCAAACCCTTGCTAAATCATCACATGGCTTCTCTGCAACCATGCAGGTGTGGTGCACCTCCTCCTGCCTCTTCTCATGGCCAGATGGATGGAGGAGTTTTCCTGGTTTTCCTCATCACCTGAGGTGCTCCGGAGCGGGGCTGGTGCAGTGTGATTTACTGCTGCCATAGATCAGCAGCAAAGGAGGGGCTGAGATTTGATTCTCTTCCAACAGGGATGCTGAGGAGTATCCACAGTGCTTGGGGCAAAGATCCAATCTGGCTCTCCATTGTTAGAGCTGGGGTTTCCACATGGGGCCGTTACCACACACATAAATGTAAACAACAGACCCAGGATTTATAGGCACTCATTCAAAGTGCAGGTAAATAAAAATTGATCTCTTAGCAGAGAAAGGAGGCTCTTCAACTATGGGCACAACCTTATTTTCAAATGGCTACAAATATGAAATTACTCAACTCATTAATTGACTGTTCAGCTTTGTGAGGATAAGCATATGGCTATGAAATCTCTTATTCTGCAGTACTGTCTCCCCCAGTTTTCTGTTTAGACCTTGGAAATTCAATGCACCATAAAAGCTATTAGAATTCTCTGGTGTTTTGAAGCTTAAAATCTTTGTAGTACTTGTTATTCTACTATATCAATCTAATAAAGATTAGAAATGCTTTTGGTCTGGTTCAAAAATTTGCAGAGAGAATTTTCTAAATGAAGATCAGAAAAGTTTTTTGTTTGGCACAAATGCCTATGACAGGACCTACGGATTGAAGAGATTGTGATGGAAAATGGAGACAAAAATTCAGATATATTTTTGTGTAAGTGTGCGTGTTTTTCAACCAGATCTTTACACATGAACAGATAGCAAAGTATGATAACTGTGTGCTCTGCAATGACATACACAACACATGGATTTCCAAACAAGCATATGCAAACACATGATTAACAAAGCAGATTGTTACCCAAATTAATCCAAAAGCAGATTTTTCACTAAACTACTTATGGGAAACCAAAGTGCATTTCATAAAACTTTCTGTATCCACTGTGTAATTTCACATGTTGTGCTGTTGCCTGGGGGCTGAGCTGTTTCTGGCTATGCAGGTGGGTAGAGGAGACACTTTTTGTGTGCTCACATCTGTGTTTGGAAGCTGTGGCTGCACTTAGTAGGGAGCAAGGAAGGAGGGATGTGCAGGAGGAACCCTAAGCAGGGCAATGCAGGAACAACTCTGCTGCATTTTTCTGCAGGCAGAAATTCCCAGCAAAATGAGTGGAAGAAGCCATGCAGAGGCACACTCCTACAAAGCTGCCTTGGTCCCAAATCACAGATGAGCTTCTGTAGCTTTTCATAGGTCTTTGTGTTCACCTGCTGATGCTCTGTTCCAATTTTCAGCTGGTGCTCACTTGCCTCCCCTTCTCCTCCAAATATTTCCTCACTCACCTCCTGAGGAGTCACTTCAATGCCAGTCTATATACAAGCAAATATTCCTCTGAGCTGTGTGGTGATTAAGGCAAACTTGGCCCCCAGTTCCATCTTCTTGCCGTGTTCTTTTGAGTTTTTCTAAGCCTTCTATGTTTACATTCTTGTAATGAACTTTCTCATGCGCTTTTCTGAAAATACTTATTGTTTTGCATTCTTTTATGGAGGAAGAGAAATATGATGAACTGTTGGTTTGTCCAGTGTCATTGGAGAGGTGGCACGGTCATCCTCCAATCCACTGTCACTTTTGGAAATCTATAATTGTTGGAGTCAGAATTAAACTTCCCCTCTTTTTACCTTGGAGATTCCAATGTCCACATAATTTTATTTTTTGTTCTAGAGTGACACCATCTCAGCATGAGAGGGGATGAGAGACAGTTGAATTCTCAGCCTAGTGGTGCCTTTTCTTTCTAATTTGTGACCTTTAGGTAAAAGCTGAGCTGTCCATGGCAGGACAGTATTGAGATCTCCTGTATTTCAGTAACTGCTGGTATATGGAGAAGCCCCATTTTTCAGGAGGAAGGGGTTTCAATGTAAAGTCTCTCTCATCAGGGAGTTGAAGTGCATATTTTTGTTCACCTCAAACAAAAAGTGGTAAAAAAAGCAAAATATTGTGGCATGATCAAAAGGGAGCAATAGCATTGCTGCTTGTTTTCTCCTCTAGAAACAGGGCAAAAATTATCTGTCTTCAGTTAATGAACTCTTGTGTGGTAAAAAAGGCAGAAATTAATGTCACCAAAATTTCTGGGTGACAAAATTTATGGGTACCCTCCCACCTGTGTAACGCCTTTTATGTAAGTAAGCCAGCAAGGTCAAAGGAGAGGGAATTAACCCTCATTGCCCTGGAGTGTCACTGGCATCTCAGGTTCTCCTGAATCCAAATGCTCTGCACCACCAGCTGGCAGTGGGTGATCCTAGAAGAATAAAGGTGTCTCAATTACCTTACTGGTTCCTCTGGAAACTCACAGTTGTCTTGTGCATCATCACTGATAGTGAGGAAGCAGGAAAAGGAAATGGCCCCTGGTGCTCAAAATCCACCCTCTGAGAGTGACATGTGACTTAAAGTTGCATGGATATTTTGCCTAATGAAGGAACCCCTTATCTTCTGAAGAGTCATAAAAACTGATAAATACCAATATTTCTGTTACTAAATGATATCGTAACAGGAGCTAAATCACCACCTGCAATGAGTAAATTAAATATTGACTATTTCATTGACTGTTAGGCTTAATTTGAAGCAATCATGCAGGAGGTATAATGGCACAGAAGATGAGTGACTATTTAATCTTGTCATCCCTGTTAAGTGTTGAATAATGAGAAAAATATCCACTTGACAGAATGAGGGAGTTGACTTCATCTTGAGTTTCTGTGTCAGGACTTCATAAATTTAAAACAAAGCTGTTGGGAACAGCTGTTGTTGCAGCTTTGCTCCCTGGTACTATGGCAGGATTTGGGTTCCTCAACAGTCTGTCTACATGACATCCAACCCAACTTTTTCCAGCAGAAATATTTGTATGGGCTAGCCAAGGGAATCTGTGCTTTTCCAGGAGCCTGTGCTCTGCCAGGCCAGGTAAAGTTCCCATTGAACATCTTCTCAAGCTGAGCTTAGAAAGTAACAGGCCCTGTTGGATTCCCTGGGATGGTATATTTGGCAGCTCAGGTATGCACACAGTGTCTTCTCTTCTTCCTTTTGGCTTCCTACTTTGCCAACCCCATTGAAACCCTCACCTCCTTAGCAGAAATCTTTGTTGTTTCTCAGGAAGTGATCTCTTGTTTAAAAAGGGAAAAGCCTGGTTCTCATGGAGCTCTAAGCCTTTTACCTTCCAGTGAAATCAGTGGCATTTTAGGACTTCAGCACTATTTAGCATCCAAAGAATCATTTCCCAGCTTTTGCTCTTCCAGAATTATTGGATTTCTAAGGGACAGCAAAGTTCATTCTTAACAATGCATAGACACTTGATCTTATGCCATGTTTAAAGCCCAGAGATCAGATAGAATTTAAAAAAAAATTTTAATTGAACTTATTTTTAAAAATCTTATTATCATTCTATTTGAATGGATATTTCTGGAGTGTGGAACAGACAAAAGTTCTTGTTTGCCCAATGCTGACATTCTTCTCCCTTGCATTCACATTTCTCCATGACATAGATTGTCTCTGAGCACTGCATTCAAACTAGCAGCTCTCTGTAGGTGAATGCCATCCTTACTTTTTCTGATGAAGTCTGCTCTAAGATGGTTAAATTGAAAAAGCATCTGTCAAGTACAGGCAAGCACAGAAAGAACTGTTTAAAGGCAAACAGAACCATTTTCTGCCTTCTGGGTTTTGAAGGTGGCTGCAGTATTTGTTTTCTCCTGCAAGTAAGATTTTCAGTTCTAGGTGGTCAACTCTGTGTTCCACTGAGTGCCCTGAAGTGTCCAGTGTGGGGATCCCACCCCACTCTGTGAGCAAAGGTGCCAAATGAAGTCTGTACTTCTGCTTCCCTTGCCTTTGCTCACCCAGGTGGGTTCTGGAAACAGGAATGTGAATCTGAGATCTTCAAATAGCTGTCATCCATGTGATGTGCTTTCTGTAAAGTTGCTCCTGGCAAATGTTTAATAAGCCTAGAGAGAAAAAATGTTTGAAAAGCCCCAGTAGATAGTTTGCTAAGTAAATTAATTATGTTTGCAAAGGTAGGCATTAGAAAATGACAGCTCCAATTTAAATGGAACTTAGTGACAACTGCAGGAATAAAATAGAAAGACAGAAGGTTTACAAGTGTAACAGGTAAATAATTAATTCCTGCATCTATGAAAAGATGGATCAGACTGTCCCCCTGCCCTGTATTTAGCAGCTCTAAGTGAATCTTCTGCATGTTGCACTTTTGAGCTTGACCACAATGCCACAACTTAGATTTTTTTCAACATGATAATCCAGCTTCTGTGGAGAAAATGGTACCTTGAAAATTGAGTGGCTACAAAAATTTAAATTGGTTCTTGGTCCTTTCCAAACATTTTAAAGCTGGGTATAATGAGACACCCCTTAAAAATTATGCTTTGTGTGAAATGCTGAAAATGCCAAAGATTATCAAATTCCACAGCAAGCATGCTATTCAGGAGAAAAATTATATATTATATATATATAAATTATATATATATAGTTATGTATATTTATATGGTTATATATATGTAGTTTATATATATATAGTTATATATATATTTTAATATATATGTATATTATATATTCCCAGGAGACCTATTCAAGAAGATGAATATTCTGACTCCTTTCAGACACACTTAGCAGGAAGTAACAACTTTAGACCTAAGCAGGTTTTAAGATTTTAATTGTAACAGTTGAAGTTGTTTTAAGGAAACATGCCTATCAGGAAATAGAAAAAAAAAATAAGGATAGACTGTCTTTGTAGTCTTGGAGCTCTGCAATAAGTTATTAAATAACCAGGATCCTAATTTAAAAACATGAACCACATTCTGATTTGGTGTAAATTATGCAATTCTTTTTGAGTGAGTGGAATTACACTGATTAACATCATCTATGTCTTCCTGTTTCTCAGAGGGAATCAATTTTTTTTCTTAATTCTGTAACTATTCTTTGCATTTTGATAATTGGCTAGATAGGATCTCAGACAACAAATATGTGTTTCTTCAAAATTGTGAATAAACTGCTAGTGTCAAGAAAGAAAATATAAAACAGGTTCACCAGAGGGAGGAAAGAAAAATAGATAATTAGAATATTTGTTTGCAGCTGTTTTTTGTCAGTCTTATTTCCTTGATAGCAGATTGCTGGAATCAGAGATTCTGAAATGATGATTTTAGATTCATCTTCCTTTTATGATCTTCACACAGGGTATTTCGTTCAATGTGGATCGCTGTTGCAAACTTTTGTGTTTGGTTTGTTGTTTGTTTGGGATTTTTTTTTTTTTGCCATGAAGTTGTATTCTACCTGTGTAATAGCAATGAGACTGAAATGGCAGCTGGAGATATCAAAACTGATGATTTTTGAAGGATAGAAGGTGTTTCCATACATGTGAGCTAGGAGTGAGCAGACAGAACAACTGAGTTGTGAGGCTCAGATCAAAATCTTAGCCATGGTTTGAGAGATAGCAACCAGAATGGTGAAATATCAGAAGAATAAAATGCTAAATTTGTGTGTACTAAATAGTTCTCTAGAATCAATCTATACCTGAACTTTTATCTATAGCCTATCATAACTACTATAATTACTATATTCACGTTACTGTTTTCTAATCAATAAAAGTTAGTCATTACAGTTTAAGCTAGAAGTTGTTTTTCAGTTTTCTTGCAGTGGAAAATTCTGAAACCTTTTTTCTACTTGCAACATTTGCTGACTTGTTTGCTTGTGCTATCTTTTTGCTTGGTAAAAACTTTTTTTTTTCTTTGAGGTGGGTTTATTTTTTCAAGTCCTAAAACCCCCTTCTAACTAACCTACCCTTTGCCTTCTTGGTTATCCAGTAAGACTGGCTCAGCAATTCTTCTGTATCAAAAATTACTTCCTTCTCTATTCCTTCTTCAAATTCTTCATTCAAAAATCTTTTTGCTAAGCATACATATCTGTGACATTTTCTTGTCAAACTTTCATCCTCCCAACACCATAGAACACTGATAATTTTCAATCTGGTACCCACAAAATGCCTCAAGTGTTGCCATTGACTTCAGTGGTGAAGGAGTGCTTGGGATACAACAGCAAGAGCCTTGAGCTGTGCCTCCACATGCCTGGCTTATGCTTAAGGGTGTGATGCTGCTCTCCCTCTCTGCATTCCCAGAGGCATTACTGTGACAGCTGTTGTGTGGAAGGGCTGCAGCGTGGTGTTTTTGGGGTCCCCTGTTGTGGGTAGGAAAGATGAATCTGACTCCATGTTCTTAGAAGGCTAATTTATTATTTTATTATCTGTATTATATTGTATTAAAGAATGCTATACTAAAACTATACTAAAGAATAGAGAAAGGATACTTACAGAAGGCTTAACAAGATAATAATGAAAAACTTGTGACTCTCTCCTCAGAGTCTGACACAGCTGGACTGTGATTGGTCATTAAGTAGAAACAATTCACATGTTGGATAAACAATCTCCAACCACATTCCAAAGCAGCAAAACAGGGAGAAGAAAATGAGATACTATTCTTTTCCTTTTTCTCTGAGGCTTCTCAGCTTCCCAGGAGAAGAAATCCTGGCAAAGGGATTTTTCAGAGAATATGACGCAGGATGAGCCCCCTTCTCCTTCATGCTCCAGTTGCTAATATTTAAAATACGCTGGAGGAAAAATAATGTGACTAATTCTACTTTTTTTCCTTTGCAGCTCTTTAAATGTGAGGTCAGATTGCTAATGAGAATTTCCATTGAGAATTACTCAAGGAAAATCCAGCCCAACAGTTTTTCTCCGCTATAAGATTCTCCTTAGATGAAATATTAGAAACAATTAAAATGTTTAAAAAGTTAATAAAGACCACTCTGAAATGGGAAAAGGAAAGCCATGCTCATTTATTGAAGTGTTCAGAAAGAATTGTTATTATAGTATCTTCCAGTGTGTCCTTAATAATAATGTAATTGAGAGGAATTTTGCACCAATACATTCTTGTAAAGTTGTTTGCTGAGATTTTTTTGTCTTTTACTTCCCTTCATGCATTTTATCGTTCTTCAACCTAGAGGATGAATTCTCAAGCTGGACAGCTCTAGAAGGAATGAAGAGGCAGGGGAAGCACCAGGGGGAAAAGGCAGACTGCAGGTTGAATTGCTGCTGCAGCAGAGCCCCAGTGGCAGGTCGAGGCAGGTGTAGGGGATGGAGGGAACAGGCTGGGACATGTCTTGCACTGGAAGGAAGGAATATAGGGAAATATGCAGTGCCTGAGAGGAGCAATAAGAGAGGCTGGTGGAAAGGAAAGAGGGAATGCTGTGACTGATGGGAAGAGCTGTTCATCTCTAAGACTGTCCTAGAGCTTGTTGGGAAATTTTCTGAATTTGGCAGTCAAAAATGTTCCCAGAGGAGAGGTGAGAACCTTGAGCAAGGAACAAGAGCCACTTCTCTCTGAACCAGAGACACTGTGTGTGCTCACAACCCCTGCCTACCTCCCTCCCCAGGACACAGAGCCGTGCTCTGATCTCCCCATGGAAAACCCATCTGTCCAGGCTATTCCAGTGACCTCTGATCACCACTGTTCAGTTCAGTGTATATTATGGAGAAAGAGGTACAAAATGAGTTTTTCAGCAATCACTTCCAATTTCCTGGTAAGAAATGATTTGAAGGCCAGGGGACAGTGGAGCAGTGTTTCACAGAAATGTCTTCATACTCATAGATGACATCATGATTACACCCCAGTGACCAAAGGAGAAGAAATCTAATCTGGCTATTTTCTGATATCCTCCAGATCAAAACCCATTTTCCCTCTCTTCAAACTCAGGTTACTCTTACTAAGGGGACTGAATCCATGTCAGGAAACTTGAGTTCTGTCTTTTGCCTGGGAATTAGCACTGGAAACTTTTGGATGTCATTCAGTTTGCACACATCTTCAGCCACTATTCAGATGCCTTTAGCTGGATGATTAGGATGGAAAGGGAATCATCTCAATCTTTTATCACCACAGAATTTACCAATCTGTAGGTTTTATATTGAAAATAAAGGGCTAATGTCTTAGCATGCCTATTGACAGAAGTAAGCATAAAATTCTTTCTAAAATGAAAGAAAGGGGGGAAAAAGGTTGTAAAAGGAAAGTGAAGGCGTTTCCATCTGTGTTGCAATAGAAGTAAAAATTAGCAATAATCACAATATTCCCAAGATGTTTAAATATATTTACATTTTAGCATTTTCACACTAAGACTGTAATGCAGCAATGACATTTCATCACTAATGGCATAACAGCTGCCTGGGGAAAACTATAATGTAAACAAAACACTGTTTGTTAGCTTTATTGTTGCATGTGCGCTGTTCATTGACAAATGAAAACTTTATTCAAGCTAATTACTTCTTTACTTTCTGGGAGCAGTAATACTGACAATTAATGTTGCATTTTGCACTTGTCTCTGTAGCCTGGCCTACACACAAATAGCACTGGTTGGAATAAATTGGCTTCTAAATCAATTTAATAAACTCATTGCAATCCTGTTGTGCAGACATTCTTTAAACTGAATGAAGCTAACATGATATTAGCTATTCTTAGACCAATCTATGTGTTCTTGCTTGGAAGCTGCTCCAATTTAACTAAATTGAATTAGAAACTGATTTAGATTAAATAGTTGTTGTTTCTGTGTGTAGAGCAGATTAACATTCATCATAAATTGCTGGAAGTATCTGTTGATCTGGCCAGCATGCATTATAAAATTCTCATGGTTGTTAGGGTAAACCAGGATCAGAGGCAAGAATTATAGGTGAGAAATTTGTGTCATAATTGATCAAAAGAGAATAAACAGGGCACTGACAGCTGTAAATTAATGTCAGTGGAGTTGTACTGATTTATCCAGTAGCAAGGGGCTGCTCTAATTATCCTTAAATTCTGGTAATGTGATTCTGTTCTCTGATATGCCTGACTTTGTACAAATCAGATCTTACACCCTTTCTTTGTCATGGCTACAGGTGTGTCTGTCCCATCTGAGGATGCAAAGAATAACTACAAGGATCTGTGTTTCTTGTGCTTGGCTTTGAGGTGTTCATGCCAAAATATGCTGAAGGGGAAGTGAGTCCTTAGGTCTTCAGAAATTCAGTGTTCAAATGAAATCTCATCATACAAGCAGTCTGGCAGCAATGTTATATCCACTGTTGGGTAACCATCACTCAAAAGTAGAAGTTATACAGCAGGATATGAAAGTCTCCTTTCCAAACCTTAATTTCATAGGAAGATGAATACCTTGCCAGACACTTCACAGCATTCTCTGTTTTTTTTTTTTTTTAAAGATTAAAAAGTTACTGACCCATATTTTATTTGATAAGAAGAAATGTGAATGGCTATGCCAATAGTCTGAAACAAGAAGCCAGTAATGCTTTCCTCATGAAAGTGATGCAATTAATGCAATAGAAGTAGCCACTTATTTCTGTCACTTAGGAAAACAGTTCACAAGTAACTGCAATTTTTTACTGATTTCTTTACAGAAATTAATTTTCTTTATGTTTTTAGTCATAGCACAAGTGGACCTGGCTGCAGTAGTACAATCAACATATATGAATCTGAACTCAGACCTAGGCAAGTTCTCAATGGCAGTCAGGAGTTTTTTTAATTTAAGTAAAGAGTAGTGTGATTGGAAATAGTGTTTTCATTCAATCCATGTTTGCTAAAGCCCTTGTCTGTGAGAAAGGCAGGATTCTGTGCACAATCACTGATACCACAGCTGAGCTCTGCCCCACTTTCTGCAGGTTAGGGCCTTGGTTTGTTGTGATACTTGAACAAGTCTTTAGTCCAGTGCAAATATGGACCTGATGGGCTTGCCCAGGGTGTGAAGAATTTTACTTCTAACTTCTGATGGCCTTGCTAACAGCACAACTGATCCTTTTTATATTAGAAACAAAACCCAAAAGAGGCGCTTAGACTTTCCTGCAACATTATGCTCTTTGGCAGGTAAACTTACAGATCCATAAATTCTCTTGTGATTTTTTTTTTCCTCAAAAGCAGCTTTTCATCATATTAAAAAAGTAAAGTGTTCTTTTCATGAAAAGGGTGGACAATTAATACATATATTCTCCTTCAGATCTTTTGTCTCTTAATTGGAACAGGAGGAAAGTCCTCTATCAGGAGGAAAGTCCTTTTAAGAAAGAACTAATTTAGCATTAAATGCATTTAATGTCAAGGCTTAATAGAATGAGTAAATCATCATCTAATACAAGAATATCTTAGGCTAGTTAGAAAAATTGTCAGAACATGAAGTAAGCATTGATATAGTGAAATCCCAGCAGAGCACATCTAACATGAAAAGCTGACTAATAAAATTCCTAGTTTGGCTAATAATTTTTCCAAGTATTAATACTACAGCTAGTGTGTGGAGTCTTCCACTGTTAGCACCATGAATTATTGGAACTCTGAAAACACATTGTAAATAAGTTATAAATGTGAATATGTTCACAAGGATCTTTATGTTTCCTTTCATTACAATGAAAAATTTCATATAATTAAGAACCCGACTTCTACTGCCAAGAAGGAATAATGGTTAAAGGTGGCTATGAAAAATGATGCTGAATGTGTAAACATGGAAACACACTTTGAGATAAATCTTCCTTCTAAAACTACCCTGTCAGCCACCATCTGAATTCATATGGCACAAAGAGAATATATCAAATGCTGCATCCATCTCCCTGGAAAGCAGAGAATACAATGTACAAGCAAACCCAAACCTCAGTAGCTGTTACAATTTCTTCTGAAGGTATGTAGTAGTTCACAGTGTCTTAGAAAAGTTCATTACCTGTCAGGCTTTTTGAATGCCTCATAATAAAATGCCAGCTACCAACAAGCTTCTCCTCACCCTCCTCAGCACACAATTTTTACACCTGCTAGCTCAGGCTTTAGTAAATATTCCAATTTAATTAGCAGAAATTAATATGGCTAAGTTTGGAAAGTCTGACAGTGGGAATCAAACATGAAGGAGTGAGTGTAGCCATGGAGCCTCTCAAAGACAGGGCAGTATAGCTTTTTAGGCAGCAAGGAGCAAATAGGAAAAACACCTTTAAAACCATGGAAAATATCTTACTTTGTCAAATGGCTGTGCAGGTATTATTTCAGTTGTAATTTTGAACATCTAAAGTAAAAAATTCTCCACTGGTGTTGCTTTGCTTACAGCTATTATGGGCACAGATTTATGTGATCTTATTTTGGCTGAAGAAAACAGTCCTTTTCCAAGCTCATTTGTCTTTCCAGTGATGTTAATGGGAGCTGTGTTGTTATGCATGGGAATGGGACTATTGTAATTCTCACACTTGTATCTCCAGTTAGAGTCCAAAATAATTTCTGATTTGGCATAACAGTTGAAAAATCAGCTTTCACTCATTAGCCTTCCTGACTTTAGGCAGGGAAAGCACAGATATTTAATGATATTTTCAGGACAATAGGTAAATAACTGTGAAGTGTCTAGAAAAGAAGTTGGAGCAAATTTCAGTTTACCTCTTCTGATCCTTTGCTTTAGTTAAGATGCATTGGCAGAATTTATCCCACCTGAGATTCATTAAATGACAGAATCACAGAATATCCTGAGCTGGAAGTGACCCATCCAAATCATTGAGTCCAGCTCCTGGCCCAGCCCAGGACACCCCAATAACCCTTCCCTGTGCCTGAGAGCTTTGTCCAAATGCTCCTGGGGTTCTGGCAGCCTTGTGACTGTTCTGTAGACCCTGTTCAGTGCCCAAGCACCCTCTGGGGAAAGAACCTTTCCTGATATCCAGCCTGAACTCCAGCCATTCACTTCACTTGTACCAAATCAGAGTCTATGTGTGAAACAGTCTTGCAAAAGTATCCTTAGTTCAATAATGTTTTCCACTGGAAATGGGTTTTCCAGGTCCATTTTCTATAGTATATTTCATATAAACTAACTTCTCAGTAGTCTTGACTCAGTTCCTGCTTCTGACATCAACTTTTTCTATTAGATTGGAAAACACAAGTATGACTACATGCTTGGTTTCTGTTGATATTCCCAAACCTAGTTCTCTGTGTCATCTACATAAGTAACAATCATATTAATAGCTGGGTACTTTATAAAGGAAGAGTTGTGATATAATTCATTAGTGGTTCAGGAATTTTTTGGGATTCCAGGAGGAAATGGGCATCATTAAGACTCCATTTATTACTGGTGACCAGTTCTTCCACTTCTCCATGGAAAAGAATATAACTGGATCAATGGCTTTCAGCATGACCTGAGGAGTCTGGGAGAGGCAACAAAAGGCTCAGGAAGTCACATTATTGGAAGCCATATTATTGCTATGGTCAAGTTTATAGTCCTGATATTCACAGTTGCATGGGGAAATGTGAGGACTGCACAAACAGGAAAAGCTCTGTTGCTTTGAAATAATGTTTTAAGAGCATGTGGTGGTTAATGCAGGCATTGTTAGTTAAAATTGGGCACTTAGAAAAGGTGTTTATTTCATATGAAGGGCTGCTTTTACACCCCTCTGTAAATGACCAAAGAGGTCTTCAAACCCTATTAAAAGACTGTTACAATGCAGTTTAAACCCCTTTTCTTTATCAAAGCAAATTCCATCAATTTCAGTCCAAAGCTGCCACAGGTGAGTTTTGGGAGCTTCCTGAGAGCCACTGAGATTTCTTAAGGATGAGAGAGGAATTCTCTGAGCCAATCCAAGTGGCACCTGGGTAGGCAACAGACTTTGCAGCAGACTTTGTTACACAGAGCCCTGCTGCTTTACTGCCATCCTTGTTGCCTCCAGGCACGTCCCACTGGGTTTTTGTGTGCCTGGGCCCTTGGCGCAGGCAGAACAAAGAGTGATATGGAGTGGGAAAAGAGAAAAGGAAGAGGAATGTATTAGGGGAAAACAGTGTAATGCAGTGTAAATGCAGTGTAAATGCTGAACAACAGTGTCCATGTGACTCCTGAGTAACAACTGGAGAACCAAAACCCAAAAATCCACCTGACATAATAGGTAAGCTAAGTGCCAGTGAAAATCAAGCTCATTTGGAAGATCATTTGTTAGTGTTATTTGTGAATAATGATTCAAAACTTCTGCTTATTTTTCTTTGCGTTCTTTGTGCTCCTTTTTTTTGCATGAGCTGCAATATGTTATATTATACACCTGTGACAATGTTAGAACGTATAGGCAGAGGAAAGAGATGGGAGTAGGGATAGGAAGGACACCAGTAGACTTTTTTTTTAATATATACTCATGGTTTTTTATCAAGAATTTTGAAGTGTGAACTTTCTCCCTCTGTTATTTCTTTACAGATGGGAATAGTAAAGTGGTTTAAATCTTGAAAGCATGCGTAAGTAATCTTGAAGTCACAACATTGCTTTTAGACAACAAGACCAATAAAACCAAGAAATCCAAGGTCAACTCAAAGAATAGCTAAAGCTTTATTTGGTTACAGAGATGCCCAATTAAAGCATGTCAGAACAGCCTTACCCTGTCCCTCCCATTCAGTAGTTGTATATTAACAGAGTGCATGAGGACAAATGAAATTTCCCAGATGGATATTTTCCCCTAGTTTTTCCTTCTTCACCAGGTTTTCTAGTCTTCTGGACTGAGCTTCCTTTCTGGGGTTGTCAGCTGGTGGTTCTTAAGGCAGCACTCACGGCTAGTCCAGGATGAAGCTCCAGGCATGGCTTGTGTGAAGCTGCTTTAGGGACTGAATGTGCAGTTCCAGTGCTGGAAAACACTTCTGTCACTGTCATATTTTCTGGAAAAATCCTATTGTCCAGGATTCTTCTCCTGGGAAGCTGAGAAGCATCAGAGAAAAAGGAAAACAATAATTATCTCATTTGCTTCTCCTGTGTTTTGCTGCTTTGGAATGTGGTTTGGAGATTGTTTCATTGGTTTCATGTGATTTGTTTTTATTTAATGACCAATCACAGGCTGTGTTGGGGCTCTGGAGAGAGTCATGAGTTTTTCATTATTATCTTTTAGCCTTCTGTCTGTATCCTTTCTCTATTCTTTAGTAGAGTTTATTATAGCATTCTTTAATATAATAATAAATTAGCCTTCTAAGAACATGGAGTCAGATTCATCATTCCTCGCAATGATGGGGGACCCCAAAAATACCACGCACTTCAGCAAGGACTGAGGTAGGGTCAGCACAAGTTATTAGGTGTGGTTTTATCCAGTGTTCCCTGTTCCCAGAGGTGTCTGGGTCATCCTGTGTTCTACAGGTGGGGAGTAGAAGTGGCAGCATTGTTCCCAAGGCACTGCAGAAGCTCTGGGTTCCCTCCCAGTTCAAGTAGCCTGTCATGGAAGGATCAGGAATTTCTTTCTTGTTGGTAATGGAGGACCTGGCCAGTCCCTTTTCACAAGTTCTCTTTTTTCCTCTTTGAAGGATGATCTCATTGTTATGTGCCCTCTCCAGGCTGCCTTTGATCAGTGAGATGCAGGAGTTTGTACTGAGTAGATGCTACACCTGCCACTCACTGCAGCGTTTTGACCTTAATTTTGGCACTCCAAATCCACAACCCAGCATTGACAAATTAAAATATTTTTCCTCTTGGCAGGCTGTATTTTACTCAAGTGAAGTATAATTTTCTGCTGTTCCTCTTCCCTACTGTAGGGGTTTTTAGCTTTATAGATTTAAAAGCTAGTCATGGTGTGTCTTTTTTCAGAGAGATGTGGAGATGTAATGAAAGGAGCTTGCCAAGGTAAAAAAGGAGCAAAATTACCTGGCCTGTTTGTTTTAGAAAGACATCAATTCACTAAGACAAATTTAGCCATGGATTAACTGTGTAATAACATTAAAATTCTCCCTGCAGTTGGACTCTATTGATTTGCACCAGAATTATATTGCATTTCCTTTAGTGCACTTTCATACCTTAAGTCTTTACTGTCACAAATTCCAAAAGTGCTTTGTGTTCCATATGACTTCATTGGCTGTTGGATTTGGGGGCACCTAAAAGTTGGTATGAGTGTCTCTTGGGTGGTATGCAGACCACTCCAAAGGCTGGCAAAGAGTAGGGAGGGAGGATAGGGAGTGTGTCTTATTTATTTTAGTGGCACTCTAGTCTCTGTTACCTTGTTCTTCTAAAGTTATTCTAAGCATTCTGATGTTTACATTTTTATAATGGAGTTTCTCGTGCACTTTCATGTAAATAATGATTGTTTTGCATTCCTTTCTGGAAGAGGAGATAATTGATGTTGGTTTGACCAGTGTGGTTGGAAATGTGGCAATTTCCTCCTCCAATCCATGGTCACTTCTAGAATTCTATAAATATTGAGGTCTAGAAATCAATGTGCATTTTTTGCCTCAGACATCTCAGTGTGTGAGTGTCATTCATTTCGTGTTGTATGGAGACAAGTCTCTGCTTTTAATCCAAATTTGTTGATGATCTCCACCTTTCTTTCTTTTGTTTTTTCATTCTTTCTGTCCTTCAGCTCAGGTTCTTTGTTGTGTGATCAGAAAATCTCTATTTTCAGAGAGCTGCCTATGTAAACCCCAAATTAGTTCTCAGGTAAGAGAACTAATTGTTCTCTGAAGTGAGGTGACTGCCCAAGGTCCCTGGGACCCAACATTGTTGTGCTTCTATTTCTTTATTTGCATAAAGAAACATATATTTTTTTTTAATTTGCATTTTGAGCTGAAAACTCTACTGGAATAGATCCAGAATACTGGGTCATATTCTTGTTTAACTTCCACTTTAAATCATTATATTTTTAATACTATAATTTACATAATTAGAAATATTGGTTCTGTTACAAATGAAGCAATTTAACTGCAAATGTGCCAAGAGGCCAAAAAGTAATCAATCTGTTGTTACCTTGCATACATGAGTGAATTGTGATCCAGAGTCAGCAGGGAGTTTTTTACACTCTGTGGTTTGGATCAGTTACCATTAATTTAGTATTGTCCCCATCTCATGTACTTTTTTGATTCCTTGGTGTCAAAGTGAAGCTAAAAGGCATAAAATGAGTGTGTTAAAATAATCTCTGATAGTATCATTAGAGGAACACAGCACTCTTGAATTGTGAAACAATTTCCAGCTCTAGTGCAGGTTTCTCCCGTGGGAGATCAGATAGTGAGATTTAAGTGTGAGCATAATCTGGGCCCTGGAGCACAGAAGCAGAGTGATGTTCTGCATGAGATGAGAGAATTAGAAGTTACATTAATTTTTTGCCTAAATAAGGCTGCAAAGTGAGGTCTTTATATTGCATCATTTGCAAAACACGCCGTCTCACTAGGTGCATGTTTCTGAAGCAATAAACATTGTGTGTTTATTGTTCCTGTGTGTAATGCACACAGGAAGTCTTGGTCTCCAGAGTGGAAGAAACAGATTCAAGCCTAGAGCTTAAAAAAAAACCAACAAGGAATCTTTTAATCAGTGTATCATTTACTGCATTCTCTGGTTGTACCTCTAGCACAGTGGTGTAATTTTTAATTTTTTTTTTCTCTCATAAAGTTTGTTAATGACATTTCTATGTAGTATTTGAAAAGAGTGGAAGACTCAGCCATTGCAGCTCTAAATCTCCCTGGAAAAAATGCCCAAAGAATTCATTCTGGCAGAGGGAAAACCAAGGTGTTAATTTCAGGAGAACTGAAAGTGAAAAAGTAATCTTTAACTACATTTCACATTGTAAGGATATTTTTTTACCCTTGGTTAGAATATGAAGCTGATTTTCAGCTTACTACACATTTTCAGTAAAACATGTTGTTCTTTCTAAAAATACAGACCAGGAGGGAAACAGGATATTTGGTCCCACTTGGGCAGGAGCTGGCTTCATGCACAACTCCTGCTACTAATGCAACTTCTGTCAAAGCTGTTTGGAACTGGCAATATAGTTGAATTCATGGCTCAAGAAAAGTTCAGTGTGGACTTTTAAATGGGCTTGTGCCTTTTCATGGGGTAAAGCTTAAAATAATGGGTGGATGCTGAAGGAGGAAGGCAAAGGGCTTGTGTGTGACTGCCCTGACACTGTAGCTGCTTTTTCCAAAACTGATGAACCTGGTATTTTTCTTGGCATGGCATTTGGAAGCTACTTTCTCCCTTTTCCCTCCCCTTTCTTGCTACATTTACATGAATGTATGGCCAAGGAGAGATTTAAAAGAGCAGAGGGACACTCTGTCACTCTTTAAAATCAATCCCTTTAGTTAAATACACCAGCAGTAGTATCCAAAGGAAGACTGGGAAGTGTAATGGCATACTGCATTTCCTATTTTTGTGACAGCTGTTTTACTGAATTGGAATAGTATTATGATTCAAATGTGCAGTCTGGTTTCAAAGCACTGTCTAAGATCTGAATCGGAAATAACACATACAATGGGCCCTTTAAAAAAGTGGTAGCTTGGCAAAGAGGAAATTCAAGAGTTTGTTTATCCTCTATTTTTTTTGTGATATTCTAGTGGAGACATACATAGAAATATGAACTTTTCCTCCATGAGTCTCACTGGTTTATTCCACATATCCAAACATTGTACTTTTAGAAGAATATACGAGGGGGAAAAACAGTTTTTATTTGAAGACCAAGGGTTTTTTTGCTTTCAGTTTCCTTTGATATGAATGCTATTTAAAGTGCTTGAGTGAGAAATTAATATCAGAAAATTGGCCAAAAACAAACTGAGGAGACATTTGCTGAGGAACTGGCACAGTTATTACCTAATTACTGAAATGATACTTAACATGTCAAGCTCCATTGTACAAATTGCTTGTAATGTAGTAGAGAAAAAAGTACTTTAAAAAAGCAATCCCTAGTATAGTGCACATCAGTCAAGTGGTTCTTTTCAGCATTTACTTTTATGTATATACAGTCATACAACTAAGTATTCAAAATTTGTGTGGCCTCATATATATGTGTGTGTAGTTATCTCCTTGATTTCATTATTGGTGTCTGTTATATCCTGTGTACTCCTGTGTAAGTACAAAGGGATGTAAATTTAAGTTGTCCCAGATAACTGAAGTGGTTACCAGTCTAGAAAAGCCTTTTTTATCCGGGAGAGATGTTCTGAGAAACATGATGCAAACTTTTTCACACTTTTCCATGAATTTCTATTCTTTCACTTTCTGGAAGTTATTTTACCTCACAGGTATGTACTGATGCTTGATGTGACTGCATCAGATAGGCACAGCAGATGCTGCCAACTTGTCTCTTCATGGCTGTTGGTGACAATATTGGCTAAAACCACATGATTTTGAGAGTAACTACTGGCCAACATTCTAGGGATATAGTGAGGAGAAAAGAGAGAGCTTGAAGATCATTTCCAGCCTGCTATAAGCAGCCAACATTAACTACTGTTAAAAAAACCAAACAAAACAAAATACAGGAGACTGTACAGTGACCTGAAGCTGTCTGAAAGACAGTGCTCATATTTCTTATTGATTTGCATTTATGTGCAAAGTGTATTGTGAGGCAGCCCAGTGCTTTCAAATATTTCATTACAGACCAATCATTAAGACAGAAAGAGCTACATGGCTGCCATCAAGGGCACTAGTTAAATGTGTGTTTGGGTGTGCTTGTGATGGCAATGGGCTATAAATAAAATAAAATACAAAAATCAGGAACACACCAGATACTTTCCTACCTGGTATTTCCAAGTTCACTGTCATGGATGTTAGATGTGGATGTTATTGTCTTCTTGGAGAGGAATTTTAAAAACTGTTGGGTATTATTTCTGAGCTCTGCTGCAGTTTGCAAAATCCTGTAAAGCATAAAATCTGGCAATATTATATCTCTGTAAAGAAAAGGTCATTACTGCCTATGCTTTCTTTTATTGTTGCAGTTTTGTTCAAACAAGCAAGCAAAACCCCTTCAAGTAAATACCTCTGTGTTGCTCTGAGCAGCACTGTGTAGGTGTCTCATAGCAAAGAGGTGATTTAAACTGAGGGGTGTTTTTAATCACATAATACAAGTATTTTATAACAGCACTAACACCTAATTGCTTGTATTAAGCATTGTAAGAAAACTTGGGCCCAGTCACAAAAGTACTTAGGGCATTTCAGATGCCAGCCATGTGAATCTAGAACACGTGTTCTTGGCATGGGCTGGCAAACATTGCCAAGGGAGTCTCTAAAATCAGGAGTAGTGTGTGAGTATTAATCCTTAGGAGGTGCAAAATTGGCTTCAGTGTGCTCAGTTCACCTGAATATTCACATTTATACCCAGTCCTTAGCCCTTGTGCAGAGTTCTTCAAACATGGGAGTGGTAATGATGATTTCTCAGGTTTCTGTGGTTGAGATAACCCCCCAGGTGTTAGAAAGTCTTTTTGTCCCAGCTCCGCAACTGAAGAAGTTGAGATTTGTCAGTTCTGCTTTTCAAGGTTGTTTATTTTCTCTTATCCATTACATTCCTTCTCTGACCTGCTGAGATCTGTCCAGCACGTTGGGTTGTGGCACTGTGACTGCCCTTGGGGTGATGTTAGCTTTTTATAGTAAGAACTATGTGTACTTTATTTACAATAATTTTCCAATACCTATCACCTACGTTAGCAGTCTGTCTCTGCCCTAAACCAATCAAACAGTGTCACCATCCCAGCAGAAGATGGAGGACAAGGAGAAGGAGGACAGGACACACTCAGATTCCTCCATCTTGCTTCTTGAACCCCCTTTCTAAATCCCCAAAATTCTACTTTTTCACACTGCAACAAATTAACTACCATTCTACTCAAACTCTTGTGGCTTGTAACTCTTCACACAAAGTTGGTATTTTTTTCCATGGGCTAAAATTGAAGGCACAGGTGTTTTTGACTCCATGCCAAGGTCTCTGAGCCCCTTGCCAGGGTCTCAAATCACCCAGGGCAGTCAGAGGAATGTCCTGGGTCCCCACAATGATTCAGAGGAATGTTGATGCCTTGTCACTGCTCACAGTGATTGAAGTTCTGACCTGGTTTGGTACCCAAATGTCGAAAGCTTGAAAAGCTTGTGACTCACCAAGAATGAGTAAGGACTGAAATGTCAGCTTTGAACAGCAGCACAAGGTAAAATGGTGCTGGAAAATGTATTTTCATTGCCCAGTTTGAGTTTATAGCATATAAATGGAGGCCAGCCCTAGCAGGGATGTTGTGTGTCATGCAATGCTTGACTTTATTTTTAAAGCCCTAGCTGTAGAAATCATGTGATTGCATAAATTCTCCACTTGAATTTGTACAAATAATTGAACTTCTAGTGATTATTTCTGGAAGTTTGACCACACCACTCCTACACAATTATTAAAGGAGACAAACCCCCACAATTTATTGCTTTTATAAAGTCCCATATTTTTAAGTTGTTTCTGTGATTAGCTGGGGATACAGCATTTGAATACATTACTTTGTCAATATTCTGAATGTAAATGGTAAAAAGTTTTTTGGGTTTGATTGTTTTTTAAATTTTGTTCATTTGCATTCAGTGACCTGTTCAGAAATATTTGAACAATGACATCACTGATGATGGTGATGTGTAGCTGTTACACTGTGGTATGTAAAAATATCATTAAGTTAGAGACAAGGCAAACACAAAGGTGTCTTAAGGTTAGAGACATGCATGGAAAGCAGGCTATGAGTTTCTTTCTCATCCCTCTCTGGTGGGGAATGATGCAGTTGTAGGTCCCACAGTGTAGTTTCCACTACAGCTCCAGAATTATGGCAGCACAGCAGTGGGAAGGCATTCACAGGAGGAACAGATCTTCCAGCTGCTCCAGGAACAATTGAAGTAACTCCATTTACTCACAGAAATATCCTCACCAGAAAAATCTGATTGTGCAACTTAGTCTCCTCTGCCTTAGGTTCTCAAAAACAATCATCTGTTTATCCAGGTTAGGGCAGAACTTTGATTATTTGTTGAATAACTCCCCTGGCTCATATTTGCACACATGCATGGGAGCAGGAATGCAGTAGGACCAATCCAGGATGTTGATCCTCTTGAGATTGAAAAAACTAGTTGTTCACAGTGAGCATTGGACTATGAGCATGTTTTTAAAATCTTGTTAATTTTGGAAAAAGAATTTGATTTAGTTATCATAACTGACACCAAAAATTATTGAAACGCGTACAACGAGAGAGAAAGAGGGGACAAATTCTGTGGACCTTGAAAAGAGAAATAGATTTTTTGTTCCCATCCCTCTGGGGAGCCCCAGCTTATTTAAAGGCTGAAGTGAACTGTGGGACTGTTTAGCTTGTTTTTGACTTCAGGAGCTGGAATAAGCATTGCAGGAGTAGGATTTCCCTCTGTAGCACTGAGCCATATGGGGAGTGTGTGTAATATCTCCTTGAGGGGAAAGGAATGAAACACAATCATGATTCTCTGCTTCTTCTTTGGGAAGTCCTTCATTATTGGATTTCTGCTCCTGGAAAAGTCTCCACCCTCTGAGACTCAACCACCTTTGTAAGAGCAGATATTCTGTTGTAACACATCCACACACAGTGCATGGTTCCGTGCCAGGCTGTAATTTGTTTTTGTCATCTATCTGCTGACTAATGTGACAACTCACACAGGTATTTATTTCCAGAAGGAGGAATGCATAATGAGAGCTGTAGCTCTCCCAAGCTCTGAAAAGCTGTTTAATGAAAAGGAGTGGGGGAAAAAGCAGCCTCCCACCCTTCCTCCCAAATGACAGGTTTTTCAAAGCCCAAGCACCGAATTCAACAACTTTGAAGTTGGCCTTATGCATTTTTTTAGCTGCCATTTTCTCTGCTGTAGCTTCAGAGAAGCTGGTATTTGTTCTTTGTTGGGCTGGGGGTATTTGGGGGCTTAAAGTGAGATGTTGCCAGGATGCAAATGGCTAGGACCTGGGAAGGTGAGAGACTGGATTGCAACTGCATTGCACGTGAATGACACAAGCTCCTGCACACTGAGCCCACTTTGGCACCGTAAATCTCATTAAAATACAAAAATCCTAGAACAGAGAAGCACCCATCAAAATTTCTGGCCATGTCAGAGGCCCTTGCAGGCCTGGTTACAGCTGCAGGTGAAACTCCTGAGCAATTCAAGTCAAAAACCAGGGTTATATTCTACCCCAAACTTAGTGCCTGCTGTGAGTATTGATGAAACCAGAATCACTGTCCCTGTCTTTCAGGAAAGGAACATCTGAGTGAGGAGGCAGCTGTTCTGTGTAGCTGGGAGAAAGGTGTAAGTGGCTGGAAGTTAAACTGGAAATAAGATGAGGATGTTCAAGATTGAAAGCATAAACTTAGTAAAATAGTAAGTTACTATTACTTGAGATACTTAAATTGAGGTTTCTCTTTGGTTTCAGAGTGGCTTCCAGGAAGAAATTATAAACTTCATGCTCAATACTTCAAATATTCCTGAATTGGGTTTTCTGAATGGTGCAATGTGATCTGGTAGTCACATAATCCTAAAGTTGCCTTAAAACATTTAGCTCTGCAGACAGTCATGTCCTGACCATTCTGAGATGGAAACCAGTGACTGTCCAGTGGAATTTTGGGGTATCCCTGCAGAGATTTTCTGCTAGACCTCAATTACTGTGTATGTCTGGCCGCAGCTTTCCAGCTTGGGCTGGAAATTAATTCACATCTGTGACTTGAGGCACTGATGGAACTGCCCTACAGACCTGACAGGCTTTAGCAGTCATTGTAAATGCTTTTTCAGAGGAGCCTATCCGCAGAAAAATGGAACCAGGTTTGGAATGCTTGGGCCAGCCTCCATGGTAAATGTGACTGCTTTTCAGGGACAGCAATTCCTCAAGGTGCTAGTGAAGATGTGCAGCCCTCATTTGTTCTTGCCCATGTGTGAAGAAACATAGCAAAAGAGCAAGGAAAATACAAATGCTCTTGTAGCATTCTATTGCTGGAAGTCAGGCATGGTGGTTAAATACATCCTTTTTCCTGCTGATGCTGTGGAAAGTTTGTAAATGCCCTTGAAGGGCTTGTCTTTTTCATAAGCAATGACTTTTTCATGGTTGCTTGTGGCTGAGATGACACATGCCTCTTGATATTTTAATACAACACAATGTAGAATAATTGTGCTGTTGTCTTATCAATTAGTGATATTATCAACTCCTGTCCTTTCAGTTATTGGCCAGTTTAAAAAAGCCAATATTGTGAGAACTTTTTTTTTTACTTCAACATGAAAATGGTTTAAAAGTCAATTTAAAAGTATTTCTGTATGAAATTGTAGGAAATTTTCCTTCCTTTTTCCAGGCCCTAAAAAGAATCACGAGTGAATTTAAAAAATTGAGGTGTCTAATTATAGTTTAGTAACGATGATATGAGGGCTGATTTCTACTGCCATGAGTCAACTTTTGCTTGTTCTTGTGCTGTCTGCCAGGACAATGAGTTTGTCCAGGTCATTTTGCTTTGTCTCCTGCATAGTTGTAAAAATCCTTGTTGATAATGTCACATCCAAGCTTCATTGCTCAGCATGAGCAATCTCAGCAGCATCAGCCTCCTCCCTAGCCAAAACTGCTCTTACATTTCATTGCAGCCTCTCAAGGAAAGCCAGAACTGTCCAAGGCAGGAGGATTTCTGTCCAAGGCTGTGCCAAAAGGACTGTGCATGTTGCCAGTGTCCTAACGAGAGCAAATATTAGGAGCTGTTTTTAAATTAAAAGCAGGAGCAATAACTGGCAGTCTTGGCAAGGGGGAGATGAGCCAATGTGTGCCTGCTTTGGGGAATGCTGGCTATCAGCACCTTATCTCCAGGGGTTAGATGGTTGCTGCAGGTGATGGTGACAGCACATCCTCTTTAGGGATGGCAGGATATTTTGTCAAATGGCAAGTTAAGACCACCTGACTGTGTCTGTCTGGGTCCTGAACAACTGGAGGGTGAGGGCTCTACTTAAATGGACTGTTCCTGAAATCAATACACAAATTTTCCTGCTTGTGTTGTTCAGGCTTAACATTCTTAACATGTTTGAAGCCAGATGAAATGTTCACAGCTATTCAGGAGTTCTGTCTGAACATCAGGAGATGTTCAAGGTCTAAGGCATAAAGGCCTGGGCTAAGGCAAGGTGAGCCCATTCTGTGATTTAAGAATATAATTCCTGCAGCTCACTCACCACTCTTATCCAACTGTTCTAAAACTGGGATACTCCCCACTGAGACTGCAATTTTATACAAACATGTGTTTCAAGACAACAGTGCACTTGCATCACCAAACATTTCACAGTTTAATTTTCTGGGCTAGAATTATCAAAATTTGATCACTCCCCTTTATCGCAGCAGCAAGGCTCATCTGGACATGTACATGTGCCAGTCTAGAACAGTTGGGTTGGGTTTTGTTCTCCTCAGACAGAGTTGCTCTTGGAAACAGCACTGCCTGCTCTGTAGCCACAGGTGTCTGTTGGGAAAGATGAAAGTTTGACAAGAAAGTCTCACAGATATGTATGCTTAGGAGAAAGATTTTTAACTGTAGATTCTGATGAAAGAATAGAGATGGAATCAAGTTTTGATATAGAAGAAAAGAATTGCTGAGCTAGTCTTACTGGATAACCAAGAAGGCAAAGGGTGTGTTAGTTAGAAGGGGATTTTATGGCTTAGAGCAAAGGATAAACCCACCTCAAACAAGATGTTTTTACCAAGCAGAAAGATGGCACAGGCAAACAAGGCAGCAAAGTTGCAAGTAGAAAAGACGTCTCAGAATTTTCTACTGCAAGAAAACTGAATAACAACTTCTAGCTTAAACTGTAATGTACTGACTTTTAGTGATTGGAGAACAGTAACATGAACATTGTAATTACAGTAGTTATTATAGGCTGTAGATAATAGTTAAGGTATAGATTGGTTCTACTGTATTAGGATGCTCAGCAAAGAAAAGTATATAATGCACTGTAACCAAAACCAAAGGGTCTCCAGGCCTGCCTGCAGCTGGAGCTGACAGCTGTGGGCACAGCTCTGTCACCCATGACCCTGGACTGCTGTGACACCTTGGATGTAATAAACTGCATTTTGGAGAACCCCTGGAGTCCCACATCCCTCATTTAGGCTCTTGCAGGTGTCAGCATCAAAAGCCTGTGTTTCCTCCCCCTCCATGTTCCAGTCACTCCAGACTGGACTTGCCCTGTTTTCTGCAGCTCATGCATTGTGGCAAGTCCTGTCATACTCACAGACTACATGGTAACCAGCAAACTCTCTAGGAAATTGATCACATGTCTTAGAGCCCATCAATAAATCCAATCTCTCATCTGAGAGCATTTGTGCCCTGTTGCAACATATCTTCTGTTCATCCACTCCATGCTCAGATAACCAATCAGCTGATAAACTTCCATCATGTTGTGGAGTGGGAATGCTAATAAGCCCCGGAATGCAATGATGTTAATGGATGATGCTGATAGCATTGAGGGAGGTTAATGGATGACACATGAATAGCAGGGGGTTCAGTTATGCTCATGCTCACTGCTGAAATACTTAGGAGCTTTGTTTTAATTCCAGCTTGGAAAAGTTTCCATTTACAGATTGCTTGGCCCATTTATAGACTTGGCTCCTGCTGAATTCAGCAGTCTTTGGCTCTTGCTGTTCTGTCCACCTTCAGATTAAGAAAGCATCTCTGGTGCTGTAGTTGCTTCTTCCTGATACTTTTAGTTAAGAAAACTGAATGCATCTGCCTTTACCACAGCACTGCATTCCAGCCCAGCCTGCTTTTGGTTTTTGGAAAGAATGCTGTCAAGAAACATAAAATTTCAAATGTCTTTCTCTCAATATCCTTTTTTTCCTTTGCCTCATCTATCCTTCTGCATTTGACTAATTTATTTTTTAATAATTTCCATTGAGTTGCTTTTTTTGATGACTCCTATTCCTGTGATTTATTTCTTATTCATCATGTCAGCAAAAGACTGGGAGCAGTGTCTGCAAGGTGGATGTGCCTGTGTGGGGATGTTAGTGTCTGTTTAGCTGAGATGTGAACTTTTAGTGCACAAGCTCTTTTGATGAAGGATTTTTGTTAAAAGAAATTTTAGTTAGAATTATTAAGTATAAAAATATAATAATTTTTATAAAAAGGGATTTATTTTACTTGAAATGACTGTTGAATATACAGAACATATTCCCTGACAAGCTATAAATGCTTTCAGACAGGTCAGATTTTAGATCTAAATGACTTGATAGAGACCTATAATCTTCTGAGGGTAATTTATTCATTGTGTCCATGCAGCCTTCAGCCTCTTTGCTGAGTCTGCATATTATCATTGGCAGCAGCCTGCTGGAAATGGAATGTTTCCACACAAAACTGTGGGAAAAGTGAGTGTTGATCACTGCTGGAAGTGCTGTTACTAAACTTCTGGCCTAGCAGGGAAAGGCACAGAGGCTCTGTACTTGTTTCCTTTGGCCAAAGTGCACTGTCCTCATGCACATGTTCCTTCCTTTACTCTTTAATCCCTTCCTTTCTGTTTCCCACTTTCCTCACAGTTTGAGGTGAAATCACCAAACCTGTGCCCATTGCAGCCCCAACACCATCAGAACTCTCCTGTAATGGCATTTCCCCCTCCTCTTTCCCTCTTCCTCCCCAGTGCTTCCTTCTACCACTCAGGTACAGTTGTTTTTGCAGCAAGGGTGGGATCTGAAGTGGGAAATTCATCTGTATTAAAAGCTAGGGTTTGTTTCCTTTGACAGGTTAGCTTTAATTAATAAATTTAATTATTGCACAGCAATCTGAATGCTGGTGTAGTCACGTTAGTCTGTGTATCACAGGAGGAGGATTCAGGGACCAGGAGATGGTTTCCCTTGGAAGAACTGGGAATTCATGCTGGCTCACTGTGTTCTGTAAAACATGACCTGTTTCCCTCACCTCCTGGATGAGGCCATCATTGCTAAACTTTATTTTTCCCAATTACTTTTAAAGGCTTCAATCCTTTATGAAGAAAAAAAAAAAAATAAAAGCAGGGAAATGCAGGAGTGGGGCAGCATCTGTACAGAGAAGGTGTGTAGTGAGGAGAGCTACTGTTTCCACATTGAGTGTTGTTAACACCTCCTGCTCAGCTGGAATCCACTGGAATGAGCAAACTTGATATTGCCTCTTATTTGTCCCATTCTTTTCCTAAATTGTGCCATTACAGTTCACACAATTGCAGCCCAATCTTATTCCAAATTGGGAGTTACACAACAGATGATTTTGGAACTTGAACAAGGACTTTATTTTTCATTCCTACTTATGCCTTGTCCTGTATTTGATCTCAACTCATTGGTGGCTGCTGCACAAACCTGCCACTTAACCCTTGCCTTGAGCTCTGAAGGGTGTTCCACTCTTGCAGAAGAAAAAGGTAACTCAAATGGGAATGTAAAACAAATTGGGTGCACTACAGAACTGGAAAGCTAGAGCACCAGGTCTTTTTGACCACTTTGTCATTTTTTGTACTCAGCATCTTTGCAAAATGACTTTTAGCAGAAGAAAAGCTGTTGTCTGGGATAAATGTTCCAGGCAAAGGATCTGGTTGACTGATGGAGGTTGGTGTTTAACTGCTTGTGATGTTTTGCACTCAATAGAAAATGTTTCTTCTGATTCTGAAATGTAAAAAAGCTAGGGGAAAAGTTTGCTGAAGCTTCTCTCGATTACTTTTCACCTTTTTTGTGTCCTTGAACCCTTTCTGAGAATATACACAGATCAGTGCAACTCTGCAGCTTCCTGTAGAGTTCTCATGGCTGAAGTGCTTACCACTACAATAGCAAAAAACTCAACACACAAATGTCTTTCTTTCTCCTATTACTGTTCTTGGGAGTAGTTTAGAAATTAGCTCAGACACAACTGAAGACTAGGGACTAAATTTTGCAGATAATTTCCATTTTATAGATGCTTTAAAGAAGCATCTCCATTTTGATGTGTGAAGGCAGTGGCAATGTGGTGTGTCATTGCCTCCTCCTTAGCCATTGTGCTCCTCTCCTGTTGTTGTTTTGAAGTGCTTTCTGTTCTATGTCATTTTCTCTTCTGCATTCCATTTTATTTGCTATCATTGGCACAATCTCTGTTATTTTTTCCTTGTTACTCTCCTTGGTCTCCACAATAATGGCTGTGTACTCTCTTAGTTCCAAGGATCTACACAGTCCTTCGTTAGCAGCTCTTTTATCTTTTTAATATTCTTTGCCAACTCTGCTGTATACCTTTCTTTCCCTTTAAGCATTGTCTAATCATTTGCATTTCCATTAATTTAGTGTGAAAGCATATAATTCCCTTGTTTCTTAAATTTACACAGTATTTTCTACATCTGCTAATGTATTTGTACAGTTCAGTCATTCTAAATAGTTTTTTCATGCATTCTTGGAAGTCTCATTAACAGAAAAATATTACATGCTGTAATACTCCTTTTTTCAATTATCTCTTATCAATTATTATGATCTTAATATTATCAATTATTATCTTATAATCCTTATCAATTACATGCTGTATCCTCCTCTTGTCAATTATCCTCCACTGATCAATTATCTGTATCTAGTCAAGTGGTATTCCTTGGGATTCTCAAACTAAGTTGGCTTTTGATTTTTCACATATGTGTACTCAGACACCATTCTTTGTCATGGGGGAAAGGACTAGGAAGGGGAAGTTAATTTTTTAAATCTTTCTAAACCACCCATGTCCCTAGAGGAACTGGGCCATTATATGCCCTCAGTAAGAAAAAAAGTAATATATTGAATAGTGGTCTGAGCAAAGATGGGGGTTTGGAGCCCCCAATTTTCAGTTTTTCCCTCTTCTGTAGGAGGTGTTATTTGATCAGGCAGTAGTCATTCAGCCAGGTTTTGGACACTGCCTTATATTTTTGGTAAGGCATTATTTGATAACCTACATGCCTGAAAGGCAGAAAACCCCAGCAGTGCCTTTGCTGCCTGCCTGCACAGTCAGCCCTCAGGCTGGATAAAGAGAGCAATGTGATCATTCACAGTTATGTTTTGTGATGCTCCACATGGCAAATGAAGTGGTGCAAGTGAGGGAAAAATTAAATGAGGAGTGAAGGTGCTCTCTCAATAACTAAAGTTTTGTGCTTGTGGTGTGAGGTTCAGTTTCCAGCTTTGACTTGATACATCATGTGAGTGTTTCTGTGATTTCAGTTTTAGCTCCTGCAGCTTCCTTCCACATGTATACTCAGAGTTCCTACCTCTGGAGGAGTTTCCTGGGTCATGGGAATTTCTTTGGATGATGTACAGATGCTCAGACATCCTGGGAAGGAACAGAGAGAATCACTGAGATTGTCATCCTCTATACATTTTATGAGAAAGTAGGAAGTCTTGAGATGGAAGTTCATTGTCAACTCATCCCTCTGCATCCTTTACTTCTGCAAACACCTGCACAACAGTTCATGATTGTCATTCCATAGTTTGTAATAAACAGTTATTTTATGATGCAGGAGGAGAATCCCTCAGAGGTTTTCTACTTCAACTGTTTTCACTCCATTGATGGCAGAATGGCAAGAGTGCTGTTGAGAGAAATTTGTCTCTGTATATCTCTCCTGCCATCCCTTCTAGCTTCTTTGAACACTTTTCTTCAGACCTGTAGCACCTCTTTTTAGAGGTGTAGTTACCTGTTGTGTGTTTCCCATCTCTGGTCATGGGCTTTCCCACATTTTTTGGTCTGTAGATTGCTTTTTATGTAACATGTGGACAGGAAAAGACATGAAATCAAGTTTCTGCCATCTGCATAGTTCTTTTCATGAATGAAAGTTTTCATTAATGAAGTTCATAGTTCTTTTCATGAATTAGGAGGCCAAGCCCGCACACACAGAGGAAAATGCTTGGACTTATGAAATCTCATCATCTCCACCAGGTTTCCTTTAGACGACATGAGAAAATATTTCAGGAAAACAGCGTGATAGTTCACTACCTTTGATTTGACAGTCATAATCCTGTGGGGTTAAGATAAAATCATATGATTTAACTTGTCCTTAAAATATAAATAAGCAGTATTTAATGGATGCTAACAAGCTCATTTTCACAATACCTCAACGAGGAAAACATGTTATCAAGTTGGGAAACTGAGGCAAGGGGATTTATCCTGAAAGCAGCTCTGTTTCCAGCTCAGTGCTGGTGTGCTTAGCCAGAAGCAAACTCAGGCTGGGCTAGAAGGAGCCTGGCTCTTTGTGCTACCAAGCCATGGATTTTTCATTAGTAAAATGTCCTAACAGCTGATGGCTTTTACAACAAACTTGTTCATAAAGTTGCCTTCATCTTTGTCCTCTGAAGGAAGCACACTCTTCAGGTTCCATGATAAAATCAGCTTCCTGGGATGAAATGTGTGTGTGTAGAATTGCTGCAGAAATGTCTACACCAGGACTGGAGAGAAGGCAGGGAATTTTTTTCCTTTCTTGGCAACTGATCCAGAATTTCTGATGGGAATACTTCAGCACTGAAGTTCTGCCTTCCCTTGGGGAAAATGCAGCCATTTAACTTCTGTCTTCTTTCTGTGTGTACTGAGGAACTGATGGTTTGATCCCTTGGGAAGTCTGTATCTGTTCACAGTTACATTTGTTCATTTCGGGAGGATTTTGTTATCTAGTAAAAAAGGGGGAGAAAAAAGGATTTGGCTTGGTTTATTGTACTGCTGATTCTTCCTGGCACTCCAAAGAAGATGTGCATTTCCAAATTTGATTTTAAACTGAGGTGAAGGAGGCAGTAATCAAAGAAATAATTATCAGGTTGGGATGGGGTTGGATTGGGACTGGTGGGAGAAATGAGGCACAGGGAATGTGAATTAGGAGGCAGCAGCATTGGAACTGGATACAATAAATTAATTTATTGTTAACTTTTCTGATTGCATGCAGTTACATCTCTTTTTCCAGTGCTTGGTCATAGGAAGCAGTGCCTTTTTAAGCAAAAATAGGAAGCTCCTGAGTTCTACACACATATAATACAAACTTAAATGACATTCATGGAGAGAAGAAAATAGGTAGAGTACTGAAAGGGAGGCAAATGATCAAGAAATGTGAGCTTGATGCCATTTAGAAAGGGTCTGTGTCCCGTGATTTATCTAAAAATGACAAAATGCCACTCTGGAAATGCAAATGTCTGCCCTGCATTTATAGCTATAATGAATGAGTTTCACACAATGGAAACATTCAGCTTGTTCTAGAGAACTTATGCTGGCTGCATGTTCCTGGCCTTTAATCACTCTGCCTTTATTTTCTTAAAACTTAAATTAGAAGTACATTAGTGTTTATATGATTTACACCCGGGGTGTTTCTGTGTGTTTGTTTGTAGAGAGTTGGTTTTGTTTTTCACCAACAAATAAACCATATGAATGCAATCCTCTTGAATGCACGGGATGAGGAAAATCATGAGAAACTGAAGCTGGCAACAGCAAAAGGGGAACTTTTGAGCTGCTAATGGAAAGTAGGACTCTGGCTTTGGGGCTATGGGAGAACACAGCTGTGTTACATAGCAGGGAGCCCTCCTCTGACCTGCCAGGAGGATGCCTGTGTGCTTTCTGCTTTATTTGCAGTGAGATCAAGCCAAAGTTTTCCTCTGTGGTGAGTTTGGGTTTAAAAGAAGCATGTCAGAGCCTTGCAGACCTGCTGCAGAACACAGTGCCCCTCTCTAAAGGCTCTGTCATTACTGGGGCTTCAGCACTGGCTGTGTCTCACTATTAGCAACTCATTGTACATTTCACACTTGGAATTAAGGAAAATAATACAGATCCATCTATCAAATAAAAGGGAAAACCAACTACTCTTGCCTTGAAGATTTTTTTTGGGGGAGGAGTTTATCCCACACACATAATATTTAATTTTCTGGATGCATATATGCAGCATGTGTGTGAGTGGGCACACATGTAAATCCGTTGCAAGTTTTTAAAGCTCTGTTTCTGACAGAAAACTGGTCTAATTAATAGGAGAAGGAGACAAAATGCCAGCTTGTAGATTTGTTTCCTAGGCAGAAATCAGCTCCCCCCTCCCTGTTACACTGCTCCTTCTTGATCTGATGTAACAAGAAGAAAGAGTCAGCTGTGAATCAAGCGCCTTGTTCTCATTTCCTTGATCATTGGCATGGTTTGAGAGAGAGAAAGGATGAGGGATTATTTGTGAGGTTATTAAAAAAACCCAACCCTTGTTCCCCCTCCTCCTCTCCTTCAAGATGCACAGGCAGTACCAGTATGTTCCATGGTATCAGTCTGACTTTTCTCATTTAATAGCATCCTCTTCCTCCCTACTCTGTGTTAGTTAAAAAGTGCTGTTTACACATCACTAAGCAGCTAATTCCAAGCTTTGATGAGTGGATTGCCAGTTAGCAATACCATTTTAAATGCATTGGTTTTTGCAGTCAGCAAGATGTTTAATGGGTTCAGAAATTAAAGGCTAATTGCACTTGACTGAATATATGTATTTCTAAGCCCACGGTTACCATTGTTGGAGTATTTACCAGCTTGGAAAATTCTCTTTTTGCATAAATCTGTTAATTAATTCTTTATTGCTGCCCTGTCCTGGAGAGAGTCACAATGAGAGCTTGGTCACTCCCACTGACAAGCTGGGGTGGATGTTTTTGATGCAACTTTAATCATCGTCTGCCGTCACATTTCTGCACGATGGTTTTGCTTGGAGGATTGAACAAATTTGTTCATGTAACATTCAGGTTGTATGTGATCCCTTGTGAAAGAAAATGGCATGTTGGTATTCTCATTATGATGCCAAGGAGACAAGGAACTTGACTGTCTTTGAAAAAAATTACAAGGGTAGAATTAGAAGTGGGAAAAGTTTGGCTGTTGTGCACTGCCGTGTATAAAATTGCTGATGTGCAGAAGAGCTTGTGAATGCTTCTAAACCAGATTTTTAATACTAGTAATGTTAATGGAAGCCTTTCCTGGAGAATGTGGCAGGTTAGAAAATCAAAAGCTGTTTTGCACCTTAATAGAAAGACTGTTTCAATATTTCCTGGCATGTGCTTTCCTTCTGATCAATGTCATACACAGAAGGGGTAATCATTCAGCTTTAAAAGAGTCAAAGACTAAAAACCAAACAATTACACAATGTAATTAATTGGAGAAGGGATTTTGGGGGGCATGTCTGGGGGTGGTGGTGGTGTTGTGCATTGTTCCCCTCTACTGTTTCAGGCAGTGTCTGTCATTCTTTGGCAGGAGTGACTAATTTATTGTCTGACTGTCCTATCTGGATTCATAAAGGGTTGCTTTCAATCCCTCCCCCCTCCCCCTGACAAAACTCCTCTGATGTGCTGTGTATTTGTTTGGGAGGGGAAGGAGGAGGGGGAAAGGGAGGAGGTTATATGTTTCTGACCTGCTTTACTGCTTTTCAGTTGAAGTAAATTAATGCACACACCAGCTTCCCCTCTGCTGTGCTGATTGGATCCTTGTGCCGATTAAATATTTCACACTGATAGAGGGATGCTGAAAGCACTCAGCTGGTAATGCAATATGTACATCAGTGATACAATAACTGACTCTCAGGTTAAAGTCAAACAAAACCCCCAGTTTGCTGCAGTTTTGATTAGAATGAGTTTCACTTTGAATTTAAATCCTTGAGCCTGCCGCAGTGATGGCTAATTAACTAAGATCTGACAGAGACAAAGAAATACATTCTTACTTCTGATGACAGGCAGGCAGGAAGTTGTCAAAGAAAAGGAAAAAGAAAAAGAAAGGAGATGAAACCAACAGACAAAAGAAGCTGTAAAAAAACCCCCGACAAACTAATGCTGAGATTGTACTTCAGCACACACAAACCTTCCTGCGCGTGTTTAACACTCATCTTCCTTTGGCTGACACTCCAGCCCTGGAAAGGCTGTTTCCATTGACTCCCAGATTTTCTTCTGCTATTTTTTAAATTCTTTAATTCTTCTTACAAAAACTAACACTCGAGTGTTAGTTAGTTAGTCGAATAGTCGCTACCTCCTTGTTTATTAATCGTGCTTTTGGGGGCTTCCTTTAGGAAAGGGCAGGGGGCGGGAGGAGGAGGAGGAAGGCTGCCTGCCCCCGGGTACCTCACGTCAGCCACGGTGACCTCTCCCTGGGGGTCATTAAAAATGTCTCTTTCGAGAAATTCCATCCCCCTCCCCTCCTTTCTCCCCACCCCTGCCCCCGCCCAAGCTGGGCAGAGCGTTTGCATCAAGCTGACAGGTCATTTACCAGCAATTGGCAGGAGGAACTGCCCAACCTTCTTTAAAACCCTTCCCTCCACCTCCTCTTCCTCCTTTTACTCCTCTTCCTCCTCTTCTTCCTCCTCCTTGGTTGCACGTCTTGAACGCCTTAACATGAAGCGCAGCATTTTTGGAAACAGCGCATAAAATCTTTGCATGCGATCTTTTCGTTTTTGTTTGTATGAGAACCTGTTTCAATGTCTTCTCCTTGGGCACAGGTAACTTGGTGCCCAAGGCATAAATGCAAAAGGAACCATTCTTTATGGGATTTCAGGGATAAAATACAGACTATGAAGCCTTCTGCCTCCATAAGCACTGCCCAAACTCCTCTGGGCGCCTGTGCGCACACATGTGCCTGGCTGAAGCCCTGCTCATTTCTTTGTTTCAGTGTGTGAAGTTATGAGGATGGCTGGCCCATGACCTAAGGTTCAGATCGGGCAGGATCAGCCATGTATATAAGTAGCAATTTGGAAATACAGGAGAAATACATGGAAGTTCATAGGATTGAACCAAAATCCTCAGACAATGTACTAAAGTGCCATAGCTGGTGTCTGTGTTTACGGTGAGTTTGTGTGTTGTCGCTCTCTGAATATTAAATATTCTGTTGTTTAAGATAATTTTATTGTGACTATTGGGTAAATGAAGAGAGGCCATGGCTCTCATTGCTGGAGAAGTCTGTTCAGCTGGTTTGCATGCATGGCATTAGATTAGTGTGGAATGTTATATTATTGACAGAGACATAATTTTGGTTTGAAAGTGGATTCCCAGTGTTCTGCAAGCTAAGTAAACTCTCAGGGTTATGCCAAATGTTTTCTCATAGCCATGGGGCCACTAAGGGAAAAAAAATGATATTGCTCTGTAAACTGTTGCAGCTTTTCACAACCAGACTGCTTTGTCAGAGCATCACTCTGGAAAGATTAATGGACTGAGGGTTCTATCTACAGCGTGTAGGTGTTAAAATATAAATGTGATGGACAGTGAATTTAGGTCCTTTTTAAACAGATCTCATATTTTACTAGGAAAACATGAAGGTTAGCTGAAAGGTGTGTGCCTGTTTTAAATCACTTCTGTGGCAGACAGCAGCCAGGAGCTGAGAATTCCTCCCTTGTGGAGCATGACCGTGTTCCTATTTGAGATGCATGTGTGAAGTAATGTTGACATCAGATCAGTAAGGGTTTGAAGGCATGATGTAAAGTGCAGCAAGGTGACACTGAAGGAGACAAAGCCAGCACCAGGAGCAGTGCTATGTGTGTGCACACATGTGCCCCACTGCACAGTGTGTGGGTCACAGCAGCACAGCCACCTGCAGACAGTTTCTCCCTTTGCTCTTTCCATTGCTTCGTTCACTAAACAGAATGATTTGTGGTTTGTGATAGCAGAAGTAGCATTGGAGTAATCAAATTTGAGGCTAAAACTGTTGGACAGCTACCTTCTTACTTGTAAACCTTTACAGCACAGACCTAGCTGGAAAGGAGGGGATGGGGACAAGGCTTACATGCACTAATAAATAGGACGGCCAGAGTTATTTTGATACATATGGAAAAAAACATTAACTCTGCTTTAAATAGTTGAGATCCTGCCACGTACAAGATGGGAAATCATAAACAAGTGGCAGATTTCCAGCACATTGTGGCATGTTTGCATGTGACCAGCATACATATTTCAAACTCTGGACTGCCTGTGGCATCCTGCAGTGAAAATGAAAGTCATGTTGCTATTGAAAAGATGCTGCTTCAAAATTGGTGTATTGTGTGTGCTATTATGCTGTGGATGAGAAGCAGAGACCTGCTTTCCAGCATTTATAGCAAAAATTATTTTTCTTTTCTTTTCCTCTCTTTTGGCTCTTCCATTGTATCAGCACATGTTTTCTGCTGCAGTGTCCAAAGCTTGCTTAGTATTTTATTGTTCATAACTCCAAAAGCATCTGATAATATATTATGCTTACTGATTCTCAAAATGTGAATTTTATTTATCTTTAAAAACTCAGATTATTCTTTTAATTAATCTGGCAGAAATAGAATACAGCAGGTGTATGTTTTGTTAAGGATTATTTTAATCTCTCATATCATAATCTTTGTTTCTTGTCAACACTCCTTTACCAACGTCTTCTCATATAATGTAAAAATGGCTGTTACAAAGGAAAAAAACACAAAGAGATGAAAAAAACTCATCTCTTAATTAACACAGTTTGATTAAAGGGGTTGTTTTAAAGTTTTGATAGGTGCATTTTAGAAAATTAGCAAAAGAGACGCAGAAGAGATGCTGTTGCTGCTTTTCCCTAAATGGACAGTTTTATGAACCTCTATTTTGGAAGCTAATTTTAAGTACCCGATCCTCTGTATATACTTCCATATTTAGTTTCTAAAATTTTCAGTTATTTAAATGAACTTAGTATAACATTGTACCCTCAGGAGGTAACAGATGTAACAATTGGTCTTTGCAAGCCTCTCCCAAAGACATAATGTTTTCCTTGTATGTACTTAGAAAAGCCACAAAACCTATATTCAAATGAAAATTTTTCCAGTTTTACAAGCATTTCATATTTATCACAACTTAGACTGAAACAAGCAGTAATCTTTATTTCCTTAGCTCTTTTGGTGGCATGCACATGAATAGACAGAATTGTGAGGTTGTTAGGAGAAATGTTAACATGCATCACATGCAAAGACCCAAAACTGACCCACTGTTAATTCTGGTAGGGAGAACAAGTGAGGAAGGGATGAATGGTGGTTTGAATAGTGAATTTTTTTTTTGTTTGTTTACAGAATTGCTGCTTTTGTACTTCTCCACTAATTTGCTCCTTTGAAACAAGACAAAAAGTAATTAGTTGCTGTTGAAGTTAGTCAAGAAAGTCATAATCTACTTCTACTTAATTTGTTGTTGTTGTTTCCACTGAGCTACCAAGGATACTCTGTCTTTTGGAGTCAAGAACTTTTATTTGCTTAGGTGTTTTCTGTTGCTGAACTGTCTGAGAACAAAGTAAAGCTGTACTAATACCAAAAGAATATTACTTATTAGAAATTTAAGTGAAAATATGAAATCAGAGTAATAGTGTTTCTGTGAGAAGTTTTTTTATTCAGTAACCCACACGTTCGTGTCTGAGAACAAACTTTAAAAGACACTTCATCAGAGAAAGCTCTTTTCTCTTCAAAACTTCTATGACACACAACAGCATAGAGAGCAATTGCCTATGCTTCCTTGGGATGATTGTCAGGATAATGGAGAACAAAAGGCAAAGACAAAAATGAAGAAAACTCAAAACAATTTCTACAAAGTCACTATTGCTAGAGTAATGCTAACATTAGAATCACAGAACATTAGAATTCAATAAGGTTGGAAAAGACCTTAAAGATCACTGAGTCCAACCTTTGACCAAAAAGAAGTAATTTCTGTATATTAAAATCTAAAGCTAATATCTCTGGTAAAGCATATGCTTGTGATTTCATATAAACACAAAAACTATAGTTCCCAGAGCACACATATACTTCCACTAAGCCTTTCTAATCTTAAAGTCCATGATGGATTTAAAGGTAAGACAGGATATATTTTCCTAGAAATCACTTAAGTTTTGTGATACAAGGTTTCTACTTTATGCCCAGTAGTAAGGTTTTCAGATATGATTCTGGAAAGAACTAAGCATGTCTATCACTTTATACACACACTTCTATACACACATCATATTTTAAACAAGCAAAGTTGACAGCAAAACTCTTATGGGCTTTAACAGCAGTCCAGCAGTTTCCCAAAGGCTGTTCATAAATGTAATTGCATTGGAGTCCAAAGTTATGGTCAGTGGATAAAGTTAAACATGGGCAGAACTGCTTGCAGGATTGAGTGCCTTTGATGTCAACTCTAGTTGACAAGATGCTTAATAATTAAAGGTATCAAAAGACGCTTGAACCGGCATATTTTTTTCACATACACCTAGCTTGCCTGAATGGCAATAATAAGAAAAGCTCCCAAGATTACTCAAAATGCAGCAACTTTATAAAAGTGGGTTTTTTTCTTTTTCAAAAGTGAGCATTTTGTGCACACACTATTATTTACCATATGCATCTTCAGAGTACCTACAGAAATCTCAAATAAGAATCTTGCCAGAGATCCTATAGCAAGCTCATAATCAAAATATTCCTATTACAGATGATGGAATAGCCACTCTGTAGCAATATAAAAGAACAACTCTTAAGAAAAACAGAGAACTGAGAGTTTAAATGGTGCTATGGAGAAAAGTTAGCTAGGATGATTATACTACTACTACTACTGCTACTAATACCCAGGAAGCCTCTTCCTAAACATCCGGGGCATGACCATCATCTACTGCATGCACTAACAAATGGAAAGCACATCCAGCCTCTTTAAAAACCAAATTGTCCTGTCAGGTTTTCTGGAGAAACAGTGTTCTCTTTAGCTGTTACACTGAGGTATTTGTCTGGGGAATTGGCTTTTGAATATCCATTTTGTATCTCATGCTAGGTAATTTCCTTTTTAGAAGGTATTGTTTATGCTTTACTGAAAATATACTTGATGATATCCTAGTAGATATTTCTTAGAATCCCGGAAAATAACTATATAAATGATAATAATATGAAAGATAATAGTTTCAATATTACAACAGTCTATCATTTTGTGAAGGACTGTCTTTTACTGTCACTGTCAGAAGCCATTGGAAGAAAATAATCAAAGCAGTGAGAGAAGAAGCTTGAAATATAATTAAATGTGTTTAGACCAAATAGTGAAGCAACAGTCCCAGGTGCTGGAGAGCAATGTGAGTTAGAACATTTGGCTGCAAACTTTTCACTTCTTCAAGGGCTGTTGGAGGAAGAGTTTCTAAGCTGCTGTGGTGCTGAATTTTCCATGCTCCTTCCCATTTATCCTTTCAAAAGGGCAAATGGGTCCCAGTCCCACCTTGCACGTCCCCAGGCCTGCTGGGCTCAGTGCTGTATTGAGCCTGCTGGAGCCAAGCATGATGCTCTCAAACCTGAAAGAGTGTTGGCCCTGCCATTGCAACTTTTCCTTGCAAGGAGCAGCTTCATTTCAAGCTGCTGTTGGAATGGCATGGGTATGTTGGCCAGCATTTGGGGTTTGCCTTGGTCTTGCTAGAAAGAAAGCTTTAGTGTTTTTACTTAGAGATGTCTTCACATAGCAAGCTTTCAACTTGTAGTTGAAAACTTGTCGTTTTGTGATTTAATTATCTCTGATTATGTTTGTAATTTATGAAGGAAGAAGCTGAGGAATGGCAGGTTTCTAATCAGAGGACTGTCATAGTTTTATCTTTTTGAGAATAGTCAGCAAGCATGGATAGAAGCAATAAGAAATATTGAATTTCAAAAACAAAAAATGCAAGCTGGCCATTAGTCCTAAACTGTCATCAAGCTTAGTGCCAGATTGTGTGTGATTTATCCCTCCTCTACCCAAATTAACCTTGTTTTGCAAAATTTATTTTTCTAGGAAAATAAAAAAAAAACTGTTCTTGCTTCATGCTCAGTATCTTGATTGTTCCTGGAATGTTATAATGAATCAATGTAGTAAAACCTTAGCTACAAGCACTGTAGAGTTGGATGGAAATTTCATTACTATGCCTTCTTTTGAGGTTCTTTTGTAGTGTTATTACTGCTCAGTAAAGTTGTTTGGGTTTTTTTTCAAGAGGAGTGTATGTAGTTTGTAAGATGGAGGATAACAGATCTCTGCAAACTGGGCTAAAATGGCAATCTGACATTTGTAACTGAGATTATTGGTGTAGTGTAGCTTCTTCTGCATCTGCAAAGTGAGGGAAAGGGCAAGGGCATGAAATGTAATGCTATGAGTGTCTGAACAGTGCTTGGAAGTATTTAAAGGATCAGGATGTATATATGGTCATGTCATGTGGTATCTAGCAAGAAGAATGAAATGCTAAATGAAACTCAGCAGAAAAAAATAGGGCATCAAACACTGTCTAGATACAGAACTTTCAAATACAGATAGGATTAAATGTAAGGTTGTTACAAAAAGTTCATTTGGGCAGCAGTAAGTCATCACTTTCATTTTAGGCTGTTGTTTACCCAGCCAATTTTTAAAGTGATTTTGCAATGCTGTTGGCTTAATGGAAGCCATATCTGCATGGGGAAAAGTATCTAAGTAAATACATGCATAACAATGCTAAAGGATTGTTTAGATACATATCACATGGTTTATTAGAAGCAGGATGCATTGTGAGATTAAAAAGGATTGAGATGTGTAAGCACTGGAAGTGGTGAGCTGCAGGAATCAGTGGTGATCCACACTATTCCCTGGCAGCCTTCCAGTGCCAATCCCATGTGTGAGGACATGACTGACAGAGCTGCACTGAGGAAAGGGTACAGCCAGGGATATCATGGGTGCAGCTCTTGCTCCCACGGCAAGAGATGGAGCTTGGACCTTCATTTGGAGCAAGTTATGTTGGCCAAAGCAGAATTTTGCTGGCATAAGCTGAATTTTGCTGGCATGTGATGTATACATGATAGGTGTGCTTTGCCTTCAGAGAATTGCTAGAATTGTGTAGAGAGAATGGCCTGGAGCTACTGGGTAGGCAATGGTATGCCTGTACCTGCAACATACTTTGGTATAAAGAGATTTTGATATAAGCCTCTCAAATTTTATTTTTATTGCAATGATATTTATGTGGTATTTACCCTTTCCTATCCTCACCACAATTTCCTGACTGAAAGCAAGATCTGAAATTGCTTTGCTGAAGGACAAAGTCCCATCTTCTGTGCTTGAACAATCTGCCTTGTAAAGAAAAGGCCCTGGCTCCCTGTCCTTCAGGACTCCACAAACAGAATCAAACCTGCCTCCTGCCCCTCTTTGTGCTTCCCTTCCCACACATGTATTTCCTGGGTCAGCTGGAGGAAATTTGGGAGTTTCCCCATGCACATGTACTCTTGTGTCCCAGGGCTTTTCTATACAGAGGGCTTCTTTCAAAGCAAAATGCAATATGAGGATTTATAGTGCTATAAACTCTTGGTAAGATAGTAAACTGTCCACAAATACTTCATTAACTCCATAGCTCACAGAACTACTTGTGTCCCTGTTTAGACTGAGCACACAACACAGGTATCCATTTATTTTTTCAGGAAATGTGGCTTTTATACATGTAGGAGGATGCTCATTTATACCTGTTAGTTATCTGTATATTCAATTTGCCAGAAAAAAAAAATGCATCCCAGAACTTTAGGAACATACTCTTACCTACAATGGCCATTTTTCAGAATAATGTATTTGTAGAATGATTTATTACATTTCTCTTCACCATCCTACTTTATATGCTTCACTATGCTCTTTGTAAAAGTACTTCCTCCATAACTGTAAATCTGCCTGTGCATATGACTAAGTCCTCTTTGGTTGTTATTTATTATTTGTATTGCAGCAGTACTTAAAGGTTTTATTTATAGAGGTATTTACCTGTATTGGTTATGTGGCTATATATAGCTTTTTTTTTTTTTTTTAGAATTCATATTACTACAGTGCCTGAAAATGTGGCACTGGTTAATTTATCCTCACAATATGGAGTTAGTATGACTAAGGCATTATTATTCCGTGTTTTACTGTGGGAAAACTGAAAAATAAAGGATCCACTTATGCTGATCCCTTTGTGCTTCTCCATAGGAAGCTCACGAGGGCTGCCTTAGGCAGGATCCCTGTATTGGCAGCCACACTACAGGCCTTTTTGGTAACTTTGAAAATGCCTCAGACATGTCCATGCTGCACAAGGCATCCTTGGGAATGAGAACTGTCCAACAAGTCCTTGGATCATGCCATGGCCCCCTTTAGCCTTTGCTGTAGCTCTTTGTACCTCTGCCTCATACTTTTTGTTCCTTATCCATGTAATTCCATGTGCTGAAATGCAGGTGGAAATAACTACTAAGCACAAGGATAAAAGAACAATCCAGAGGCTCCACACAGATCTAAGGGAGGGGAAAAATAAAGACATTTTTCTATGAGTTATGAGAGCCTTGGTCATGTTGGCACCTCTCTGGCATCAGACACGTGCCAGGTTATCTGTGATTGCCCAAATTGTTGTGTTTCTGAAGTCCATGGCTCCTGCTCTTACTGTGTGTTACTACTGCTGCTCAGTTGTATTTTTCTTTAGATCTGTGTTGATCAGGGATGGCTGATGAATTTCAAGATATTGAAGAGATTTGTTTTTGTTGGGGGCTTACTTGAGCTTTGTTTTATCGGTCACTGGTTGGATTCTGGATGTCTGTCCTGGAGGAACAGAGCAATGACTGCTCTGTGTGGGTGACAGTTCCCATTGATGTTCCATATATTGTTCTGGTTTTTATGGTTTCCTCAAATGTGAAACAAGGCTGGGTTTCCTGCTGGGGCCTGATCAGGACTCTGAGCTTTCTGCTTTTGCTGGTCTATGAGAGCAACCTGGAGTGGTAACAGTGTTCTGTTCAAAGTAACAACAGAGGAGAAAACTCCACAGAAAGGCAGTGATGTGGAGATTTTGAACAGGTAAGTACTGACCATGCCATCATGGGCACAGAGTAGTTGTAACTCTGGAGGAATTCTGAAGTATGATCCTATTAGAGTGTACCTTCAGGAGATATATGAAAATAGAGGAGAGGTGACCTGGCCAAATTAAATTATGTCCTGGTTTAGGGCAAATTTGAGAGAAAAACCTCCAAAAGAGTTCCTCTTGAAAGCAGATTCAAGTGGCCCCTCATCTAAGTGGTTCAGGGAAATATTTCCTTGGAGAAAAATGGAAAAAACTTGTTTATTTAACAGGCAAAGCATTCACCAGCACAAAAAAAAAATGGACACAATTAAACAATAAAACCTCTTGCTGCTCCAAAGAGATGCCAAACTCAGGAAGCCCCTCCATGGGCTGCAGCTCAGCTCACTCAGTCTCTGTCAGCCCCTCCAGGGCTGGAAATGCCCCGGCCCAGGCCCGGCCCGGTGCCCACAGCTGGAGCTGCCGGTGCTCTGCTGGGTGTTCTGTGCAGAGCAGGGTTAAACAGGTCCAAGGAAAAGAAAAACCACAGTCCAGGGAACTTCTCTGCCTCAGCTAGCCAAAAACTAACTAAAGGCAAAGGAGAGCCCTGTCCTGCTGTCTGTCCGTGTGCAGAGAGCACAGTCCAGGAGCAGGAAGGAGTGAGCGCAGTTCCTGAAAACAAACTCTGCACTTTTTCTCTCTCCTCCTTGCTCTCAGAACCATCTTAAAGGTGCAAAACTTATTTCTGGGCCAAACAGATGAATGAGGATACAAGCATAATAAAGTCACCCCAGGACAGAATAATAATGAAGAAAACCACCCAGAGAGTAGGAACTCCAAGGATTTACCACTCCACTCACCATCCAGTGATCAGTGCTTGCCATTGGGGCCCAAGTTTTAACTCTACCATTAGAATGTTCTAAAGAACATGGTAATTTTAGGAAATGGGTTATAGAGTGTGTGTGACAGATTCTGCTTGTATCTGCACCCTCTTAGTTGCAGGTTCATTAAGGGAGGTTCATTAATTTACTCCATATTTAAATGTGGGTATCTAACAGCAGGATTTGGCCTTACTACTCTGATATATACAGCATAAAAGCACTTTAAAATTTGTATTTCTTGCTAAATAGCATAAAATTACATCCTTTCAGGTTAATTAAACCATTTCTCAATGCTGGTTGCTGTTGATGGTATATTTAAATGTCAGACTCACAATAAGCACTTATGCTTCCTGATGATAAATGGCTTCCTTTTAAAATATCCCGTATGTGTCAATGCATCCAAAGCATGTGGATTTCTTTTCTGCTCAGTCTGCATTCGGGTTCAGACACCCAAAGACTGAATAAAGACTGAAAAGACAACATTCAGGAACTGAATAAAACCTCATCAGGCCCTATATAGTATTCATTACCCAGCCAAAAATTTTCAATGAAGGCAGCAGAATATTCAGCAGGAAAGGGTAGGTAAAAGTGGACTTACACTGACTGTCAGATACTTTGTTGTAAAAATCTAAGAGCAACTTTTCCAAATTTATTTCTGTGGGAACTGGCAAACAAACACCCTGCTGGAAGAAAATGAATGACCAGGGAATGTGGGGTTGATAAGGAATGGTGTCAGGATGGGTTCTTGTTTGGGGATCCAAATGATGATTTATTGAAAACAGGATACCACTTTTAACACAGTTTAGAGACAAGAACCCAGATGGGCTGAGGGTCCAGGATTATATGTGGGATAAGAGGGGATGGTTCAGAGGATCAGGGTCCAATGGGAGTAGGGCAAAATGGTGCAAGGTGTGGTTAAAAACAGGGAGAGCCTTTGGGGATTGACTGGGCAGAGCAATGTGACAAATCAGGGCCAATGGGGATTCAGGGAAGGGAGAACAGTCGAGCAGACATACAAAAATGGAAATAGGGGCTGAACAGGGGGCAGGGCCAATGGGACACCACAACTCACAGGGAATTAACATAAGAATGCAGAGGCTTGTGGGAAAGAGGCTTTTCTCACCCTAACCTTGGGGTGCATTGTTTATTGTAAGGCCTCCAAAGTTGAGGGATGGTTTAGTCACTGATTCTTTGGCCTCCAGAAGGGAATAATTGCGAGTCCCAGTTTCTGGAGACCAGACAATGGTTGTTGTCTTAGCATTTGTGTCACTGAACATCCCATGTGCAGATCCATGTGCAGTGGGGTGTAGGAATGGACATGCTGCTAAGTATTTGTGGAATGGATTTTCTTCCTGTGAGTGTCTGAGAAGTGTCTCAACTGAGCAACACAAGCAGAGGGAGATTAACTGAAAACTGCTTTAGTTTTGTCAGTGGTTCCTGGTCCTGCAGAAGAATGATGGAGCTGTCAGCGCGTTTGTATTTCCTTATAACCAGAAGTACTTCATTGTCCTGTCTATAGAGAACCAAACAGAAGAGACCAGGTTAAAGGAGGGAAATGCAATTGCTCCAATTCCATGCCTTTTCTTGGGAGCAATTCTAAATGCCTATAAAATAAAGTCTTAAAATTTAGGAAGATAAAAATGTAGAAGCATGGGCAGCAGGGGAGGGGGCTTTTCTGCCCCTCTGCCCTGCTCAGGTGAGATCTCACCTGCAGAGCTGCCTCCAGCCCAGGAACCCAGCACAGGAAGGACCTGGAGCTGCTGGAGCAAGTCCGGAGGAGGCACCAAGATGATCAGAGGATGGAGCAGCTCTGCTGTGATGAAACCCAGGGAGAATCCAGATTGCTCAGCCTGGAGAAGAGAAGCTTTGCAGGGACTTAATTGTCTGAAGGAACCAACAAGGAAGGTGAAGACAGAGTTTGGACAGGGGTGTGGAGTGACAGGACAAGGGACAATGGCTTCAAACTGACAGAGGGTTAGATGAGATACTGGGAAGAAATTTTCCCCCGTAAGGGTGGGTGAGGCACTGGCTCAGGTTGCTCAGAGGAGCTCTGGCTGCAGTATCCTTGGAAGTGCCCAAGGCCAGGCTGGATGGGACTGGGAGCAGCCTGGTCTGTGGAAGGTGTCTGCCCATGGCAGGAGGTAGGATGGGGTGAGCTTTAAAGGTCTTTTCCAACCCAACCCTTCCTGGAATTCTGTGATTCTGTGAATATATAGGCAGTCCCCTTATGGAAGTTTCTGTGGTATTTTCATACATCTTTATATATTATCCATACAAACAAAATTCTGAGTCCCTTACTCTGATGCTGAGGGTTTGTAGCACATGATTGTTTTGACGTTAATCAGAGTAGCTCCCGTGGAGAGCTTTGATTCACTTCAGAATTGCAAAGAACGCTCTAAAAATGATAACACACTGTAGCTATTTCATTGTAATTGGAGGCTGTCTGTGCTTCACAGAAATTATCAGTCAAGCATTCCTGAAAATGTCAGAATTTTCAAGTTATTTCTATTTAAAATGGAGGACCAAGAATGTGAGGGGATGGATAGAAAATTTGAGGGCTGTGTGATTCAAACTTGAAGTGCAGTTTGTAATAGTGAAAGATGATCAGCTTTGGGGCTGGAGAAGTCATCTCCTAGGTATTTTTCTAAATTACGGGATGCATAAATAGGTCTACTTATTCTACATATGCCATTACTTTAATAAAAGGCACCACTTAAGGAAATGAAAGGCTTTGGAATATTGCTAAATGTCTTAGTTCCATTTATAGTTTAAAGGTGAGGTTTTCCCATTATGTTCAGAGTTTGTGACATAGTTGAATAATTTGCAGGAATCTGTTTGATACCAGACTGCAAATTCTGTATTTTCCTCTTTCAATGTTCATATTGTAAATACAGGCATGATAAGATCTCCTATTGGTGTTCTAAGTATATCAGGATTTGGCAATTGGTCTGCTGCTAATCTCACAATGTGCATTTGTGTCTATATTGAAATTGATTGGAAAAATGTATCAGGAAATACTGATCTTCAGCTATTTCATGTATAAATGTTGAGGGGTTGGTGAGAGGGATGAGTGAGACAGTAGATGCTGTAAACACAGAGTGCTGATGGATACTCAAGTAGTAAATAGAACTATCTTAGGAGTAACTCCTGACAGTAATAAAGGCAGTAATTCTATTTCATCTATGGATTTAATGAGTAGATAATAAACTTGTTTCACTTCGCAATATAAGTGGTGTTTATGTTATATTAATATTTATTAGTTCTTATTGATGCTAGGGTTTAGTTGTTCTCTGTTCCTCACATCACAGCCATTTCATTAAAATTCAAGTTAAATTGCTACACAATAAGCAATTAAAAGTGTTTGTGTGTGTGAGAGAGAGAAGGAAGTAATCTGTGTGTGGAGATATTCCTATGGAGAAGGACAGACCCTCCCTGACAAGAGAGTTGTGCTCCAAGTGATGTATTCTGTTTGCGCTAGTTAAAAAATTTGGTTCTTTGAATGCATATTTCAACCCACAGGCACTGTTTTGCTGTTCATATAAGAGTGGCTTGGATGGGTTTCCTGCCTTTTCACGGGGTGTTTGTGTATCCCTTGCTTTGACTGTGGGCAGTGCCTCTTCAGGGGTGGGATTGTGCACTATGTTAAATGGCCTTTTTGTGTGACATGTGAAGGACTGCCAACTTGGAGGGTAATGTGAGTCACAAAGTGCCTGATCCAAATTTAACCAAATTTGTTCATCTCTAAATTTAGAGAATAGCTGAATGGCAAGACAGATATATTTCAGTTTCCATCAGTGACAAGGACAGAGTGTTGGCGGATGCCTGTTAAAAGCTATAGGGTGTGTTTTTGATACTCATATATGTGTGTATGGGTGGGAAAAGACTGGTTACTTTTAGTTATCATGAGCCTGTTTCTTCTTTGGCTGCTTTTAAATCACTCTTGGGCTTGGTGTTTCTTCTGGGCAGACAATTCTATTGCAGATGGTATGCTGTGGTCTTGAGTCGTGTTTTTGTCCTCTTGAGTAGAAAGACTTGCATTGGAATTGGATTTTTGTCATTATGAAAACTGAAATATAAACCCTTTTAAAATAAGGCAGGCACCAGGCAAGGTAAGACAAACCAAACTTCTTTTTGTTGATCTTACAATCAGGCATCAATATCAGTGATTTCAGAAAACTATTTCAAGTTTATCCTCTATTTGAGCATAACCCTGAGTTAACATGTATATAATTCACATGTCTTCAACAACATTAGTCATATCCATGTATGAGTTCATATTTCCCTGCTTTTCTGTGCTGGGGTCTTAATCTTTTGACTGTTTTAATTCTTTGGCTAAATATTGTCCTTGGAGATTTGACAAGTTAAGGCAAGACCATCCCCTCTGCTTTTGTGCAAGGCATTTTGTTAATGGGTATGATTGTTTCTGTGGGGGGTTTTCTCCATGAGATCTTTATTAAAGGCATTTATTTAGCCTCTTTTTCTTATTTTATTACAACCCCAGTTCAATGACTTGTGTCATCAAATTTGCACATGTAGGATATTGCAAACAATTTGATTGTTGCATCCCTCACTGAATCAAGCAATGAGACTGCCTGGGTTGGAGATGTGTTTCTTTTTATTTGCAGGATCACTGCAATAGCAGTGACTGAATAGGTAATACCAGAATGTGAATGACAGCTTTGATAGAACTAAAGCAACATTGTGCTTCCTGTAGTTTGCTGAACTGGTAATGATGATTTAAGGGTTTTACCTGAAATATTTACTATCCTTCTGGTTGTGAAATAAACCCACAAGTCAGCATTGTTTAATTTAATATAATATTAATTTTTTTTGAATAATCTCTTAGTACACTAAGATTTTTTTAAAGAAGGATATTGTAGACTAGCAGTAATAAGAATACTGTAGAAATTTGACAGAGATGCTTCGGGGATACTATGATTTTAGATGACTGTGTATGGTAATTAGTTAGCATTTGCTCTAATGAAACCCCACAAACCAATTTGGTGTTTTCACTTTTTTTTTAGGGTGAAACATTATATTATTTTCCCTCACACTTGACTTTTCACAATATAAGCCAATCCTCCATATTCTGTCAACGTGTAGTTTTTAACTTTTCCTGTAATATGGGAAATTAGATATTGCATTTGTTATTATTGCTAGAAAAGGACAGCCCGAACTCCCTAATCAGTATGAGAAGATAAAAAGCTCCAGGTTTCTGGTGTATTTATGGATTTGAGTGGGTTTCAAAGCCAGAGTAAGTGGCTTTGAACCATCGCTATGATGGCTCAGAATTGTCAAGTCTTGAGGAATATGAGCTCTAACTCTCATTCTTCTAGCCTGAATCCAGAAATTGGTTTTGAATTTAGAAGTTATTACATGAATTTAGAAGTTATTACATGCAGAATTAATTTATATTTGGCATATCATGATGTGTTTACACTTCAGTAAGTTTAAGTTTATAAGCCTTAATAACACAGTATTTCTCAGCAAATTCTATGAGCGTTGTCAAATGTGTGAGTTTGGAACATCTCCACTGAAGTCAGGTCTAGAGAAGCTTTATTTGTACCAGAAGAATTAATCTATATCACTAGCATGTCTTTCACTATTTTCCTAATGACTGTACAATAGGCTTGGCAAGCTATTAGTGGTTTTTGTTGTTGTTATTATTACTGCTATATTTTCTTTTAAAAGGGATGTTTTCATACTGTAATCTTCACATCCTGCAGCTGTGGTAGGACAGTGGTGCTTCAGTAGCTGCTGGGTCTGTTGGAGATTTTCACTCCTGCCTGAGCTCACTTGAGGGAGAGGTGTGAAACTGCTTTTTGTGACACTGTTCATACATTTTCCCTTTACTTGGGAATATTTCTGCAAACTGTGAATGCAGACTAAGTAATTTGAAAACATTAGTCATTAAAAACCAGATCAACTTGGAACAGCTGAGTAGTTAAACAGAAAACCTTTTATGAATCATCTGAGCAAGAGACTATAGGTGTGATCACAGATGCTGAGTCTTGTTTCAACTCATTGGCATTATGCTCATTTGTGCAGGAGGTGGAGATTTAATTAGTTAAATATGGTTTCTGAATAAGGCTACAAATCACAGAACAGGTATGTGCATGCTAATGCATTTAGCACACCCAAACTTTCTTTTTTTCTTTTTTATTTTATTTTGATGCAGAAATTCACAGTGTGGTCTAATGCCTGTGGAAAAATCCTAATGAAAATAATTTATACTTATATATAAAAAATATTTTTATAATATATTTAGAAATATTTTATAAATCTTTTGATTGAAAAATGGTGCATTAGAAAAAAGCTACTGACCAGTAAATACTATGGTGCAAATTGTGTTTAGGAATAGGCATTTGGCACAGATGTCTCCTTGTGTAAGTAATCAATGGGATTTCTGAAACAGGGAAAAATGTGGGCTGTATTCATTGTGTTTTCCTTTTTCCAGAAAACATACCTACAGTGTGTTCAGAGTTTGTATTTTTCAGTCCACCCAGATGGCAATGTGCAAGTGGCAAGAAGTAGAGGTAGTGGTTTGAAAATCCCATGGTAAAAGCAGAGATAAATTTGGTTTGTTATATTAATATAATTCATATAATAATATATTTATTTATTTATTATATTGAATATTAAATATTGTTTATTTATTTCTTCTCTGGAAAGCCTGAGAAATGCAGGAAAAGCAGAACATTGCTTGCTTCATCTCTGCATATTCTCTTCTGATACCTACATGAGATGTGTTACCACCTTGGGCTTCCTTGCAAATGAGTGGTGATGAAAGGGATGAGTACAAAAACCTCAGCAATAACTAAGAATTTGGTTTTCAAAGCAGGTGTGGAATTTAAGGTGATGCTTTGCCTCCTACTGCTTGTGCCTACCCCCATGCAGGGAGAGTTGTTCCAGGACAAAAGTCCAAGTCATTAATAATTGGCTGTAAGGAAAGTTGTTTTAAATAGTATTTTTGGTGCCCAAAGAAAGGATAGTTTCAAAAATATTGATGTTTTGAAAAAGCAACAGGACCTATGTTTTCAATTGTCTACTTCATAACAATCATAAATTGCATATGCAAACATGATTAATGAATTCTGAGTAAAGGGAAAGGAAGTGGGGAGAACAAAAACTTTTAAAACCTGTAAACCTTTAAATTTCTATGAAATTCCAATTAAATTACTGTTTACACAAAATATGTATCTGAAGTAACAGCCTCTTTAGAATACCATGAAATGTGAAACTGATACCTTATTCCATCAGTTTATTGGAAATACCATGCAAAGTGATTTCACCAGATTTTGGAGAATGAAAAATTATTTCCGTTGATTTTTATGCAAGTTGAGTCTAGAAGGAAAGAAAAAATATGTATCTGAATATGTCTTAGAGGAGCATCAAAGTTATGTCCAAAGGCCTGTTGCTTTTATTGGTGGACTCTGAAAACATGATCATATTCAGATGTTCAGGTGAGCTAGAGAACAGCAGTTATCCAGGATTTGTGAGGAAAGGGGCAGCAAGTTTTAGGTCAAATCAACTTGGAGGCTGCACACAGTGCTTGGCATTTATATAAAGCAAGCTTGATGTTGAATGCAGCATTCCAGTTGTAAAATGGATGTAGAATGGGTAAAAAACCCCTGCAATTACTTCAGCAATGATCCATTCAGGTTAAGAATTTTCGTCTTTGCTGTTGCCATAGCAATCTGTTCCCCTGTCACTAGCACATTAAAAATCCATTCTGTAAAACTGTTGTTGCCAATATTGAACACATAACAGACAAAAAGATTTTTTTTTAATAGCTTAGGTTCAACACGAAGAAGACTTAGATCTTAAAAAGATGCATATGTTCTTTAAAAAGAAGAAGATTAGTATTTCCATAATTCATTGCAGGAACACAGTATTTGTACTGCAGTATTGAGGTCAGTATAAAATAATTTGCAAATAATCCAACAATGTACTGTCAGTTAGCTCAAATAATTGAACTGTTCAGCTGAGATACAACAAACCCATATGTTCCAGAGTTAAACTCTTATTTTGGTAACATGCTGTAGAACTGAATGTGTCTTTAACCTTCTGTTGCTGGTTGAGTCTGATTCTCTTCAGTGATTGACTGGAGTGATTTTATCCTGGTGTAATTCTGGAGTGGGAGACCAGTTATGTCTCCTAACAGCTTTACATCTGTGATGTAATCTTAAACTGCTCATGGACACAAGCTCTGCAATGAGTTTGTACAGATAATTAATTGTAGCAATAAGTCCTTAAGCATTTGTTACTACATCTAAAGGAGGGGGGAAGGCAATTTATTATTCAAAATGACCATAGCAATGGTTTCACAAATGTAGGTACCCAAACTCAGTAAAATGCAAATATTTTTCAATAGAGATACAATATGTAGATACATACATATATGTGTGTGTGTGTGTGTATTCATTCAGGACTGAAAGGCAAAAGCTTGTTTAAATCACAAATGGTCCTAGATTTGAAAACTCAGGCATTGACTAAATAAGTCATAACATAATAGCTGGAAACTGAATGTATGACCCTTAGTCTGATCACTGATAATGTAGTTTTCATCTTTGTTTCCACTGCAGCATTCTTTTATCCTCCGAGCATCTCTAGACTTCATGCTTTGAATTCTTATTCTCTGCCCATGCCATACTTCTTTGTTTCACTTTTTATGTCTTCCACTTGCTACTCTCCTCACACTTCTATACCTCAGTTGTCTTTGAGAGCCTTTATCCTGGGATGGAGTTGATTTATTGCAGGAGAATCATAGGAGGTTCACAGAATATTCTGAGTTGAAAGGGACCCACAAGGATCATTGAATCCAACTCCTGTTGGTTACTCCTGTAGTTACAATGCAGGGCATTAATAGAAATGGCAGTGATAAGTCATCATCCTTAATAACTGCACTTGGCAATATCTCTTAAATTTTTCATTTTCTTTTGGTTTAATGGGAGGAACTGTTTTTTGTTGTTTATTTTTCTTTTTATGCAACTGTGTCCTCTTGTTTGGGGACTTGGGCTGGTTTTCCTATTTTAAGTTATTCCTGTTATTTTAGTGAATAAACTGGCCAGTGAAAAGGATGATTTCCTTTGGGTCCCTTCACTTCTTTTTGCAATTTGAATGTGACCCTTTGGAAGGTGCTGCTGGATGACATTTACCCAACAGGGATTGCAGGTCCCCTCCACAGTGGGCCTGCTGCATTCCTGTCTGAGAGCACCTGTGGATTGCTGAATAAAACCATGTCCCTGACATGCCAGATCCCTGTCTGCCCGTGGAGGTGGCTGGAGACAGGAGCTGGGAAATGTCTTGTGTCCCAGTCACATGTGTTCATTATCCAGTAACTCTGTGCTGAGGGATGGAGTGGTTGAGCTTTCTGTCCCAGTCCAGGGATGGAGGTTCAGGTAAGAGTTAGCAAAAGATCATGAGCTCCCAAAATGCTTCTGGATGTAAAGTTTAGTGAATTAGACAGTAGGAAATACACTGGATGTATTTGTTCTTATTCGAAAAAAAACCCCAACTGTATAAAGTAATGTCTGATTTAAATGCATACAATCAAACCTGAGGCAAAGTGAAATTTGGCTTTTCACTTCCCCATCCCTTCACATTATAGATGTTTCAGGGAGTCACCAGAAAAGCCCTAGACAAAGGAGAGATTCAGAAATATCTTTGACTTTTATGGACCTTTTCATTAAAATGCTTAGAGCTGTAAATGTAGAAATAAGAAATTCATTTATCTTTACAAAAGTGCTGCTATTCGGCACTCCTAAAATAGTCTTTTAAATTATTGTTTCTGCTTGTATCAATAAATCCATACAAAATGCTTAAAGGTCAAGCATTTCCAGAAAAGATGTCTTTTCAGCTTGTTAATTAGGAGTTTATAAGAATGTGCACAACCTTGCTCTTTGGATAAACTGGAAAAGAAGAAGGAGAAAAGAAAAAGGTCCCCATGGATAAAAACGATAGTGTGGAATTAGTGAGTGGCAAGTCTTTGCTCCATCAGTCTCACCATGGCCTGGACAGTCAGGGCATGAAAACAGGTGGCTCTGCTAACAGGAGGAACAAAAGTTTATTTTTCTGTTTGTTGGGGAGATATCTTGATTAGTTACCTCCTGAAGCTGAGGGCCCAGCTTGAGCTGATGTATGAAGGGGAGTGTGAACAGGATTTGATATGTCATAGCCTGAGCCATGGGAAATTTGTACAGCTCTCATTGTGTGGCCAAAGGCATCAGATAAAGACACTTGTGTTTTTATTTCCCATTTATTTCCTTGTTTATGTACAACTTGAACAAGAACAAAGCAGTGTAAATTGTACCCAGAGACAAACTGCCCACCCAGCCATTCTGGCACCTCCTTCATTGCAGAGAGCACAACTGGGGTTCCCTGTTTCATACTTCACTTCTTTCACCCGTCATCATGGAGACATCCTGGTCTGCCTAAAAATTAGGCCATTTGGATGGAGGTCTCCATGCATGGATGAGATGAAGTTAATCAGTCACATGGATTAAACACTGGAATTTCCACCTGCACAAAGTCTAGCCCTGACCATTATCATTTCACCTCTAAATCTAGATTTTTTTAATCACTAAAAGGGAGACAATAATACTGACCTCGGCAAACATAAGAGATGAAATGTGTTACAGGAAAAGTACAGAGGTCATTGAATTCTTGAGTAGCTGGAGCCATTTATTGCCCAAGCTGGAAAGGAGTAACAAAACAATGTAAATAGTGAAAAATAAAATAGATTCTTACATCTCTCCCTATCTGAACATACTGTAGTGCTGATATTAACATGAAATTGAAGTTCTGATTTTTTTCCTTGGCTATATGATTTCTATACTGAGATTGTTTCCTTGAATATTCAATGACAGATCCTTACTATAAAATCATTTGTAAAGGGAAGGTTGCATCTTTGTCACTGAAAATTTCATAACTTAAGAGTGCCATTATTTGGTTTTGTACTTTTGTGTTTGCTGCAGAACTGCTCCTTCAGGAAAATAAATCTGATTAAATTTTTGAAAGTGCAGGTGACAGAAGTGACAGTAGTTCCTTTCTCTGCTACCGACAGATGATTCCTCCTGACTCTGCCTTCCAGTGAAACTGAGGAAACAGTGCAGAGTAGTTTTGTGGTGTTTCTTGTTTGTTCTCTCATTTCTTTTGTCTCCATCATTCACTGTTTTGAAACCTGAACCGTAATTGGCCCAGTGAGGCACCCAGGGGCTGACATGACCTCCTTCCTCACAGGACAGACAGTCATTCTGTTCTGGATACTTGGTTGGATTTTATTTCCTGGAGATATTTAAAGTAATACAAGAGAAGAGCTTTTTTGCTCAGACATGGAGTTTACTGTGTATCTTAACAATTGATAACTCTATCTTACTTAACATCTCAGTAATTTGACTCTTATCTTTATAATCAATTTCCAATTTCATTCAGTGTCAGCTCTTTGTATTTTAATGGCATCACAGAATCATTAAGGTTGGAAAAGACATCCAAGATCATCAAGTGTAGCCTTGGACTGAACACCACCATGCCAACCACCATGTATTTTGTTGTCCAGTTTGGAAATCTTTGCAAATCCTTGTGTACCTGTAGGAATATCAGAATGTGTGTTTGCAAGGTCAGAGGCAGCAGCCTTTAAAGTACAACTTTCCAGAAGGCAGAACTTTTTGTTTAACTTTCTGTAGAGGGTATCTATGCAGCCCAGGAGAAGTAGTGATGCCCCTGGTACTTCCAATTAGACCTTGGACATCACTGGTGGTGAAAGAAATCTCATTTGGGACAGTAGGAAAATATAGATCCTACTTGTAATAAGCTTTCTGTAGCATGAGTTGGAAAGTTCACTTTGGTATTTACCCTAAAAAATCTGAATCTGGTGAATTGATTACAGTTTATGCCAATATTAAGCAGGAAGTTGTGATAAGTCTAATAAATGCCCACAGCAGCAGGTGCCAGCTCAATTTCTCCTTCTCCCCAGACTGCAGTGGTTCATCATGGTATTCTTGCTGATGTGTGAGGGCAATGAAGTTGTTTAATCAGATCCTTCCCCTTATTTTTAGTCCCTGTATCACCCTATAAGGAAACTGTGGCAGAAATACCCCCTTCTGTTCCTCTCCCTGCTGCCAGATCTCTAATTTCTAAAGGAAGGTGCAATTTACTTATTTTATCATCCAGGGATGGAAATGCTGCTCTCTCTGCCCCCCTTCTCTTGGCTTGAGACAGAATTTTAATGGAGTATATTTTTCCATGGATAATCCAGGGCACTGGTAATCCACGAGTACTCAAGAAAAATTGTCTTGCATGTTTATAACTGTTCAGCTCTCCTTGTTGTTTTAATAGGCAAATTTTCAAATGTTAACCTTTCCCGAATATGCAGCATTACACCCCCAAATGTCTCTGACAGGAGTAGCAGAGGTAAAAATATAAATGCTGTAGGAGAAGTTTATTAAGAATATTCTGCCTGAATACACTTGTTATTTCTTATCAAACACTGGAGACAGAATGAAATAGACTGTTTTGCCACTCTGTGGGTGAGGTCTGAGGAGAACATATCGGTATGGATATGACACAGTTTCACTTTCCTTGAGCTGATTATGTTATAGTTTCTTTTCTACTGACAAATTTCATTACCAGATTGAGGTAATAATAGCATATTTTATCTTGCTGGCTGTGATCCACAGTTAAATTTAGAGAAATTCAGTTGAATCTATATTTTTCTCCTTATTAGCTATTTCTAACAGCCTGGTAAGATTTTCTGTTTGGTGACTAAGTGTCTCTTGCTGTTATAATGACAGTCATATGCTTGCTTTTATTTCTGTGTCATCCCAACAGTGATAACAAAATGCTGGATGAAAGTTACAAAACTTTGCCTTAAGAATATTGGCCAGTTAACCAAAGTATTTTTAGAACTTTTGGTTAGAAGCTGTGTCTTCCCCATCCCTGGAAATGTCCAAGGCCATATTGGATGGGGCTTGGAGCAACCTGGTCTGGTGGAAAGTGCCCCTGCCCATGTTGGGGGGTGAAATTGGGTGATCTTTAAGGTCCCTTCCAATCCAAGCCAGTCCATGATTTGGTGAAGTGAAATCAGGGATGAAAGACATTGAATGGGAAAAGTTAACTGTCTTCTTTACATATGTGGCCCAATCATAAATTTATAAGTTATCTGCTTGTTCCATCCTATCTTAAATAAGCTTTGAATAAATTTGGTGTTCAACTAAGAAAAGGGTGAGTAACAAAAATAAGCATGGATAGTAATAAATGCTGTGTTGGCCCAAATGGGTGTCAGCTGAATGTTGTGTGCTGTAGTAGATTTATAGGCAGCTTTCCATTTTAATAATTCAGTATTTACTACTTCCTGAGGCACAGCAAATATCTCTTTGTGACCCTGGCTACCATGAAATGCATCATTGTACCAATACACGTCACTGTGGTGCATTTCAGATCTATTTTGAAAACAGTTTGGTGCCTCCTAGAGAGCCTCCAGCCAGGGCAGCTGGGAAGGGAAAAAGAGCTGGAAGGGAACAGAGAGATTCTGTCTGGGAAACCTTTACAATTGTTTTAAGCTGTGTTCAAATGTTTTTCTTCCAACAGACTTTGGGAACTATCACTGCAGTGCCCATTAAGGTTCCTCAGGTCAGCTCCTTGCAGAGGTTGGCAGGACAAGGACCAGCAGTGCTACCTCAGGTACAAAATACACCTTCGAAAAGGGGGTTGTGTCATTTTGCACATATTCTCTGCTTCTGTCTACTGCCCAGGCCTGGGTGCATCAGCACACTGATTTTGCAGAGTTGTGTTTTTCTTCAGTCCATGAAAAAAAAAATTCTTCTGGGTGTGTACTGATGGCACAATGAAAAGCTATAAAATGTAATGCAGATTCATCGTGGGAAAGCTAAATACATATGAATGTGAAATGTAAATTTATGCCTTAAAGTTGAATCACAAACCAAAGAAGTGAAAATCTGCAATTCTGTAATTAAAAGAACTGGTGGAATTGTTAACCTTCCTCTTCAAGATTTAACCCCATGTTCTGTTTCACTGACTTATTTGTCTGGTCTATCCCAGTACAAAGTTTTGTAACCAGCTAACCCAGGTGCCAGACTGAGGAAAGATTCTCTGAGCAAGAGTGAAAGGAGAGTTGCACTCACTGTTTTTTAAAATGTTTCAAAATGTGTTCTTTTCTGAACACCAATCACTGTTCCTATAACTATGCACTTTATTCCCCATTTCAATCCTCTTTCTCAAAAATTTTGGATGTCATTTTCAATAGGCATTTTGCTGCAATTCTATGGTTTGCTGTTCACATTAATGATTATTAAGTATAAATATATTTCTCCCACTGTGGCCCTCACTGCACTGGTCCAGGAAAACTGGAAACTTCAGATGGAAATATAAAAATTCCAGGAAGCAAGGCCATGTGATACCACACAGGTGTTATGATAAAAACATCTTCTTCCTTGTAGTGTTGTGAAAACTAGCACCTAATAAAAAATTATTTTGGAAATTAAAGAGGCTCATATTATCTTCCAGTAGGAGCTGGAAATCATGCAGAATTAAATCCAGTCACAGTCCATGTCATCAGCTTTTATTCTTTTATTCATCAGACTTGGTCACTGACCAGGCTGGTCACTAACCTCCTTTTGTCGCCATAGGTGACAGGCAAGGCCCCACACCTTGCTCTGAGTTACTGGGACAGTCCTGCCATTCTAGGACTGACTTTTGGATAAGCAAATTCCCATCTCCTAAGCATACCAACAAGTTGAGTCCAGCTGGGTTTTGGCACCTGCTAAAACCTTTACTTTGTTTCCCCATGTAACATCAAATTACTGGGAGAGCAGAACCATATTCATCACTCTTCTACCAACAATTTGGAATATTTCTCAGGGAACGAAAGCAGTGTCCAGACTCAGATGTTATCTATGGCTCAATATTGTTCTGGAAGGGATGGAACCTTCCTCAATGTCCGTCTCTGCCAAATCTAGTTGTGACAGTGAAGTTGTGACAAGTCTAGTTATGATAATGAAACCAGAGCAGCAAAGGCTTCTGTTTAGGCATAAATATTAGGCATAAATATTACCATGCTGGCTGGACAGAAAGAGAGGACTCATCAATTTTGAGGCCTCATCATGTCTAAAGGGGTTTGATATATTTAACACTTTTGTGCTCCTCATCTTGACAGCCTCTTTTGATTTACCCCTATGCAAACAAAAACATACCACACAAGTAAAACGAGGCATTTAACAAGAGTTACATAAAATAATGCATACAGCTTCCTTCATTTTCCACATTAGTACAGATACTTGTCATTTGTTTTGTTCATTTAAATGGCTTTATGATATGACCCCCTGGAAGCTTTTCCATCTGGGAAATGAAGTTTCAAAATTTGCACATTCACAAATGGCAGCAAAATCCCATCGCTTAGAACTGCTAATTAAGTGGTGAGCAAACAAGCATTACTTATAAGTTCTTTGCACAATACAAACAATATTTTAGGCATTCATTATTTACCAAAACAAGCTTCTTTGGCTTGTTTTGTGTGTGTGGGGGGGTGGTTTGGTTTTTCTTTTTTCATTTGGGATTTTTTTGCTGCTTGTTTTTTTTCCTAATATGAAGGTATTTTTGCTTTCATCAAATAAGTGAGCTGTGATGTTTGAGAAGCTAATTCCAGATAGCCTTTCTCTTCTTACTTTGGTCTTTGGGGTCTCCAGCTGAGTAAGATGCTTTGAAACTGCAGACTCTCCACTGCACTCTAAGAAGAAAATCCTAGAAGTCCTCTGCTTAAACACTGTGGTACTCTGGAGCTATTCCTCTTCCTTATGGCACCATCTGCTCTAAGGAGGGAGCGGCATTCTCTCGGTTTCAGTTCCAATATCCAGCTGCAGAGCAAATATTCTGTTTATTTTAAACTGGTTTACAGACAAATCTAAGTCGCACTGTAGCCACCTAGAGGTAATGTGAAATGTGATTTTCTGTGCTTCAACAGGAAGATTTTAAGTGAAAAGGTGAAAATATTAAAATAAATCCCCTGTTTTATTGTCAGTAATTTGGGCCTAGTGCAATCTTCATTCAAATTAATGGAGAAACTGTGACATTTTGAATGGCAGTTAAATCAAATTACAATGCTATCTCTCTGACCTATCTTTCCAGTGCTGGTTGAAGGCACAGTTTGGGATGGCTTTGCTCATGACTCTGCTGCTTAGAGCAGAGCAGTGTCTGCATTGGAGGGATCACACAGGTTAGTGGTGAAAACAAACAGGTACTCACAGGGCCTTAGGTGAAATATGTGTGTTTCAGTCAACTCTGCCAAGTTCTGCTGTCAGACACTGCTTAGTTTTTATCTTTTGCAGTGACTTTATGTCTTAGGTTGGAAATGGGTGTTTGTATTCTATTCCTATCTGATGGGGCAGTTATCTTCTGTTAATTGGTCAGTTTTCTTTATCTCTTCCACAACCCATCCTCCCTCCTGGGAGATATCTTCTGTTAATGAGCCATTGAGTCCCACTGCATGGCTGATAAAATCCCAACATCCCATTGGGAGATGCTCCGCCCAGAGGGAGGAGCCAAGCATTCCTACCTGGATATAATCTGTAATTTGGAGGACTACAGCAGCTTTTTCCACTGGGTTCCCAGAGGAGCAGCTCTTTCCCACTGGATTCTAAGGAAGACCAGGCCCATCTACACCACCACTGGATCTTCAGAGGAAAACTCCACCCTTTTACAGGATCCCTGCTCCAACAGAACCACCCCAGGCACTCGAGGAGGGCTGCAGCCGCCATTTCATTTGGGCTGCTACCCACAGGGTGTCAGGTCATATTCTGACTGTCAGTGTTGTTTTGTATTATTGCATTATTTATTTTATTTTTATTTTCATTTTTTCCTTAATGAAGTACTGTTATTCATGCTCCCATATCTTTGCTGAGAGCCCCTTAATTTCAAAATTATAACAATTTGGAGAGAGGGTTTTACATTTTCCCTTTCAGGGGAGGCTCCTGCCTTCCTCAGCAGACACCTGTCCTTTTAAACCTTGATACTTTAACATTAATTCAGTAGGGTCTGAATGTGGTCACTTGTCTGCCCTGGGACAAGCTCTGTTATCTTGGTTTGTGTTTATTCTTCACTGGGTACCGTGTGAGCCCAGCCAGAGTCTCCACATGTTCCCAAATGTTAAAAACACAGTCCCATTTTAAAATTCCATGTCATAGCTCTCATGAAATTTCATCTCATAGTTCTCATAGTTTCATGTCACATTTCTACTGGTAGTTGCAGCTTCTCTTCACATGTGTACCAAACCCAGGTAGTGCTCCTGGCTTCCTTAGTAGTAGGGCTTCTGGAAGATTTCTTGGAAGGAAAACAACTCCTAGAGACAGAAATAAGTTTTTGGATGCCACTGTGTACTATAGAGGAAATAGGTTGGTCTGTGGCAAAGTTGGTCTGCTGCCCCCAATGCTGGGATGGCCCTTCCAGCAGCCACCTCCCTACACCTCAAAAGAAAAAAGAGGAATTGTACATGCTTTCTCTTTCTTAAATATGTCATCACAGAGGTATCACTAACTGTATCAATTGGCTTAGCAGTATGTCTGTTTTCAGAGCCAGACTGCAATTGGTTTGTCAGGCATGCAGGAAGATTCTAGCAGCTTCCCACAGAAAAATTACTTCTGTGGCTGGCTTCTTCCCTCCTCACCAAAAAATCCAAGCCATGTAAAACCAACCCACTATTCAAAACATTGATAACATTTTTAATAAAGAGCTCCCACCTGACTGCCTTATGCCAGCATCCACAAAAAGCAGAGCTGGCAGATTCCCACTCAAACATCCTTCTCAGCAAAACATCCATTTCTGTAGTATCAAGCAGAGATGAAGGAGAAGAAAACTAAATTAGATTGTTTTACCTTCTTAAAAAAACTGTCCAGGAGTTCTATTAGCTGCATGTCACCTCCTTTTCACATAAGTTGGCAGTCCATGACTAACAACTGAAATACCAAATCATGGCAGGTACACAGCACCTGGGAGATGCCTGATTGAGTGCGTGCAATTGGAACACATGTGAAAATACTGCTGTGTGACTCCTGGGTTGTGTTGTGTGTGAACTGAGACCAGGCTTTGTTTAGGGGCTTGTTGCAGTTCTGGCCTTGCTGATGTCTGCTCAGTTTTGCTATTGGTTTTGATCAAACTAATGTCTCTTCCCTGGTCTACTCCATCCAGAGTAGCAGGACTGAAAATGTGGGCTGGAGCTGCTCCTTGGGTTTTGCCCTGCATTTCACAATGTCCTTCTGTATATTCACAGGCTATATTCCAGGGATATGCTAAAGAGAGGTCTAAGTTGTATGTGAACATGGGATTCACTTATTCTGGGTCATCTTGCCTGGGCTTTCTACAATGAGGAGTAACTTCTTTTTTATGTAGCCCTATCAAGGAGAAGGAAGAAAAGAAAGAAATCTTCCCTGTGGGAAGAAATAAACTATGTTTATTTTGACAGTGGTCCTAGACCAGGCTGAAGATAATAGGAGCTTATTGGGAAAGGAACTAAACTGAACTCAAGTATTTGAGTGAGTGGGGCAACCTGGATTTTAGGAAGTGTCATCGCTGTGAATTCAAGGAGAAAATTTTTTTTGTCTAATTTTTACTGATCAAAAAAGAAGAGGGAGGGAGTTGGTCCTCAGCTGGCATAAATAGACACAGCTTTATTGAACTCAGTGTGCATCTGTTCATTCTGGTGAAGGATATGATTACCCCATATTGCACTCATTTTATCAGCCATTGCTAATGTTTTCTGTGTAATCCTCTAAAATTTTCAAGAATGAAAGCTCTGGCTGCTGTTCCCAGCACTTTGCCTCTGTGACATATGAATTGTGCCAAATCCATTTTGAGTTTTTGTTTTCAAGCTCTGAGTACAAGGATGAAGTGAAAATCAAGTGTGAATAATGGTCTTTCTCTCAAAGGCAATGTGATATTGTGTTGAGCTGAAGAACTTACTTTCATACAGATGGGCCCTGCTAGTGTGAAGGGCTGATGGATGCTGAGCATGATCCAGCTGATATCTGATACAGGGGAAGGGGAGGGCTCTTCAGTGTTGCTGACAAAGCTAGAACAAGATCCAGGGACTAGAAGCTGAAGTTAGGCAAATTCAACCTTGCTATAAAATGCCAGTCACGAGCATAAAAAAAAAAAAAAAAAAAAAAAAAAAAAAAAACATTTTAACAATTTACTGGAGCTCATAATTAAGAAATCTTTAGTATTTTCTTTTAAAATCAGTCTTCAGTTTCTGGGAGAAATTATATGTCCAGCCTGTGAACTGGAGAATCACAGTGAACCCGTTTGGTTTTGTAATTGAAATACCCTGCATTAACTTCCCTTCTTTCCCAGGCCTGAGGGAGAACACACTTACCAGAAATGCCCTTAACAATTCTCATATCACCTGCAGATCTTCACAGATGTAACTGTTCTAATTAAATCGTGTCCTTTAGGACTACATAGGTTTGCCCACAGAGATTGGAGGAACTGTGTGACTTTCCTCCCTTCTCCTTTTTCCCCATACCTGTATATAGGTTGGATCTTGAGGATTTCTTTTGTAAGAGGTTTTCTTTCTTACCTTATTTTAATTTTCTACAGCAGGTGAGTGGCTCACCTGTTGGGATTGTCTTGGTTTACAAGACAGGTGTCTGCTAGGGAAGGCAGAAAAAGCCTCACTTGGAATGGAGAATGTAAACCCCCTCCCTCTGGATTATCAAAATCGTGAAATCGAGGGGCTCTCAGACAAAGATATGGGAATAGGAATAAAGGTCTTTACTAGTATATATAATAAAACAAACAAACAGCAACAACAACTTTGCCTCTAACAACAAACAGAACCCAAACCCAGTCCCAGCCTTTTGAGCTTCATATAGGGACACCTGCATGGAGCTTAATAATATGGGATATACAAGAAGTCATGTTAGTCACAGGAGCTGATTCTTTCCTGATCTGAAACTCTTTAAAATATATTAAATTAGAAGTTGTTGAACAAAAGAGCACTCTGTACATCTCACAGGATTGAGCACTCTCTTATTTCCCTGTCTGAAAAGCAGAGAGCTGCCATCTAGTGAGTGCTCAGATTTGAGAATATCTCATTGAAAAATGTGCTCACCTGCAGCTATCTGAGAAGCACCAGTCTGAGCATTGCCACAGGAAATGAAATGTTTCTGTTAGTGTGGGTATGGAGGAAACTCAAGAACAACACAGGTTTAGGAAATCTTTATATTCAAGAAGCAGCTCTCTCCTCTGCATTTCAAGCCCTGCTAGTATCACATTCTGTTTTGACAGCTGTCACAAGTTAAATGAAAGATACTTGGGGAAAGAAGGGTTGAGCCTACAGGAGAATTGTTACTTGCAGCACTTGCCAAGAGTTGAAATGTTCTTTTGGTAACATACATGCTCTTTCTCTTTTCTCCTCTTTTGCTCAACTTTGGTACCTTTTTTTTCTGTAACTTCTATGACAGGAACTGGTGTAATCCAACCTGTGCTACTTTCAGTAGAAAATTACTTTTTGGTATTGTGTGTGCACAGTGCACTCCCTGTCCTGCCCTTGTTTTATTCTACCTCTTCCTCAGTGATTGCCAGCTTCCAAACTTTTCCTAGTGCCACTGTCCTCCTTTCATCTCCCAAATTTAAGCTACAGTTTTGCCATGAGGGAAAGGAATTTATACTGCCTTTTCCCTTCTTATTTATTCTCTTCCTAGCTGATACCATTTATCTCCACAAACAACTGTAGCAGTTTGGAATTTTAGGTGACACTCTGCCAAAGGTATTTAATGTAGCTGTTTATTAAATGTTTACACTTTTTGTTTATATTCTGAGGGAAACATTTATAGGCATTGGAGCACAAGGGGCTTCTACATTTGCTTTCTGTTTTGGATGCACACTTGCTGGTCCTTGAAATAAATGTTTTTTTCACTTTAAATAATTTGAACTTTAACTCAGGAGTACCTGAAACTTTTGTTTCTGTAGTCAACCCTTTTTATTGTTCTGTTATTGCAAATAAATATGGTCTCCCACAGTTAGGTAAACTTGGCAGGGAGTTTTCAGAGGCTTAGTCCATGAAAACAGCTATCCCTCTTCTGTATCCCATGGTGGCAGAAAGTGCCCAGCAGGTGCTCTGTGATGTACCAGTTTGGTACATCCTATCAGATAACTTCAGTATGGTTTTATAAAGAATTTAGTATTTTGGAAAATTAAGTTTGTTTAGTTATCTGTGCAGGAAAGAGCTTATTTTACAGCAAAGTAAGATGTGTTCATCCATGACTTGCAGGATATGTATTATGGGTGTGTGTAGGATTCACTGAGCTATTACATCATGCAGTAGAAAAGATAATTATATATATAAGATGCTTCTCTCCAGGGCATCATTGTTGTGATGCCTTTCCCCAGCAGGCTTGTGGGTGTCGACAGGGGTGCTATTGATATTTAAGGGACAAATTACTGAGACAGAGAGCTGGCAACATATATGTTGCTGCCCTTAATATTTGCTGTGGGGACATGAAGGGTATGGTTCCTTCTTGACACAATAGGGATGATGGCCAACCTTAAGAGATGGTTTTCTGTGCACCAGTAAATCCCTGCATTTTAAAAAAATTGCTTACTTAGGCTGAAGATTGAAGCTGGCACCATTTGAAGGGCTGCTGTAGACTCCAGTGTGGTGACACAGGCAGCTGTCCCCGTGTTTGTCTGTTAGAACTTGTCATTTTGTTTCACAGTATGGAAGGTGCAAGAAGTGACAGGACTAAATAAGCACGGAGGGAACTGACTGTTTTATCAGCTGTGTTAGCCAATAAGCTGGGAGTGAAGCTAACTCCATGTGAAGCATTCTAAATTATTTATTTTCAGTCCTGGAACTATACTTAACATGTTGTTAAGGCAGAGCTGTGTTGACTGGGTAACGTTAATGACACCACTGGAAACACATCACATCAGCTGAAAACAATTGATTGCTGCTATCATTCATGGCTCTGGGTAGAGCTCCAGCTGTTGCAAAACAGGGCAAAGTGTCCTCTTCCATTCATGGAAGTTCTCCTGCATCCACCCACAGCTGCAAGTTAGCTCTTTAATTACTGCAACCAAATATGATGTTTGGTGGTTATGGGTTTCTTGTATGCCTCTCTTTATTTTATTCATTTTTTTGTGAGTTAAGTGATTGTGTGACTGATCTCCTCTCCATTTGACATGGCATGTCTTAAACATATGAGGATGTTTATTGACCAATCCACCAGTATAAAAGCAAATACTTTAGTTTATACTTTACTGTCCCTGTAAATGCTTTCCCACAACTCCCTTAAAGATTTGGCTCTCTCTCCTTAATTCATAGTTAAAATGTTGTGTCCTTCAGAACAGGAAATTTTTGAATCTGGGTTTTCCATTCTTCACAAAGGCTTTGGCTTACAAATCGCTAATGAGAACTGGATGTGACTTGACTAGCATTTGTGTGGATGTGTGCTGATCAAAATAAGGATTTGACTTTCTTCTCTTCTTATTGTTTAGCATTGCAATGAGTTAAGAACTTCAAAATGACCCAGCTGAGAAGAACTGGGAATATATCTACAAATAAATGAATAGTTTGCTACTTGCAGTTGCTCCATTCTGTTTTTCTAGATGCTCCTGGTCCATGGTGAATGCAATTAGAGATTCCACACGGTGTGCAGTGTTTGTTCACTCTCTGTTTGTAGGTTAGGCCAAAGACCCTGATTCCAGACAGCCTCCCAATCTCCCCGTGCAGAGACCAACCTTCCAAGCAGCCTCCCACCTTCCAGAAGGCAACCATAGTGAGCATCAAAAACCCCAGCCCTGCCCTCCCCACCGCCAACAACACCGTCAGCCATGGACAGACGCACAGCAGCCCGGCCCAAAGTGCCACCGAGCCCGCAGCCCTGTCGTCCCCTCTGAGTGGTGCTGGGGTGGCCTATGCCATCATCTCCACGTCCCCCAGCAATGCTGCTCCCCTCAGCACCAGCGCCGCTGTCTCGGTGGTCAACGACGGCATCAAAGTGCAGCCACTCCTCATCAGTGCCGACAGCAAGGTGAGTGCCCGGGCAGCAAACACAGGAACTGAGCAAATACTGCCCTGGGAGTGCTGGCAGTGGTTCTTCTCAAAGGAAATAATCAGAAAGCAACGGGAGAATTCTTACGCGGACACATAGAAGCTGGCGGACTTTTATCTGTGTACAAGCCTGTTTTTTACTGGGAACAAAACACATCTTTATGTAGACTGGTATTAACAGGACCTTCTGTTAATATGAACTTCTCTTTCCTTAAGCCAATCCTCACTAAAAAAATCCCTGAATTCTGTACAGGCTCACATTTCCTATGGACTCCCTCTTCAATGATACACTGATACTTGATTTGTTGATTGACACCAGGGAGTACATAAAATAATCAGAGATTCCCTTCAGTAATGGAGGGAATCACTAATGAAATCCCTGAATTCTGTACAGGCTCAGATTTCCTAAGGACTCCCTCTTCAATGATACAGTGATATTCGATTTGTTGACTGACGCCAGGGAGTACATAAAAAATCAGAGATTCCCTTCTGCTCTTTCAGGGGAAGATCAGATAAAATGAGAGCTCAGGGTTTCAAAACTGACCAGGAGATGAATCAATAAAAAGAAAAAATTCAGGCTATGAATTACTTCTTTCATCTTTGTACTGCTTTTCAGCATTGGAATGCAAGAACTGTGCCACTCTTATACCAGAGTCAGATTCCATACAGGCTGCTAATGTACCAAGCAGACATTCACTGTAGTTTACTACTGGGATCCTGCTACTTTTGGTCTTGTTGGCAGCACAAGTTCTCATACAGTGCTAAAAAAATATATAGGACGTAGGATGACTTTTGAGGTAAATAAAGGCAGACATCTCTTCCCCATTTCTTTGACATAAATTATTTTTCTCTTACTTAAAATGACTGCTGTTTCAGAAAACCATCCTTTTTTATGCTTCTGAATCTTCTAGAGTGACTGAGTTGAGATAATGTATCTAACACTTAAATGACATTGATTGAAAATTAGCAATGAAGTAGATGGAAAAGGCCTAGTTTTCAAATCTAATAATCTTTATCTAGAAGGTGATAGTCCTTGGGAAGTCTTTTTGAAGCTTCCACAGTCCTTTTGATTATAGGTATGAAATCATATGTATAGTTCTGTGGGCAGAAATCCATTTCTTTTAATTTAATAGCTCCTGGATTATGTGACCTACATCATGTAAATCTTCATGTGGTAATTCAAACATAAGCAGCTGGATATACTACCATAAATGTGTGAATGAGATTTGTGTTGTAATTCCTGTAGGTTCTAAACAAGACCTAAATTAAATTTAAATTAAATTTTTTTTTAGTTTATGGAAATCTGGACATCCACTGCTATTAACGAGTAAAGGCTGAGGACTGAAGTCTGATCTCAGTTGCCTGAGGAATACCTTCTTTACTATCCCCATTTATTTACTTTGAGAAAACACTGGTATGACTGAGATCAAACTGCGTTTGAAAGCTTAGTTATCTCATCTTTTCTACTTGTACACAAAATAAAATCAAAGGAAAGACCTTAAGATCACTAACAAAAATGCTAAAGCATGGCTTCTCTGCCACCTTCACCAGTCCTCTAAATAGAAATTGTCCTAATTTTCAGAGGCACTGATCAAGTGACTTAGGCTGCAGCAGGTTTATAATGCACCAATAATAATTAATTTTTAGAAACTTAAGTATGGATTTAGGACCTTAACCTAGGTATCCGGTTGTTTTATGCTTTTGGCTTGTGACTTACATTTCTTATTTGTAGGCTATCAAGTAACCCTTCAAAGAGGACTCAAAGGTTTCAGGCAGAAAAATCCAGTTTCATATAGTGAATTTTGTTATTTGTACATTGTCTTTTAGGTTATCATTATTCAACCTCAAGTCCAAACCCAGACAGAAAGTAAACTGGAGACAAAGAAATCTCCTGAAGAGTCAGCTCAGGGACTGCCTGCTACCAAAAAGAAAAAGGAGGAAAATCCAGAGGTGATTTCTTTTTTTTTAATTTTTAATAAATGAGCTACAATGTGGTTAAGTTATGGGGGCCATATCTAAACATTCTTTTCTGTGCATATGTGATTCCTTTATTTGTGCTTGGGGTTCTGCCAGCACCAAATTTGCACAAATTTGGTTTGCATTCAAACCTTCCACTGTCACAAAATCTAAGACTTGGAGGTCTCATAATACCTAAAGGTCTCGTAATAATCTGGGCACCCCATGGCTTAGCTGGATTTCTTGTGAAAGGTGTACACAAACTTAAGATATTTTCTTTTCTGTTATCCAACATATAGCATCAGATTTAGAGGCTGTATATGAGGTGGAATTAACATTTCTTCTGTAAGCTGAGCTTTTAACATCTTTGTAATGAATCTTGCAAATTTTAGATTGTATTAACAGTTTCCTGCATTTGCTGGGTATATGTCGTCCCATATGTACAAAGATTCTAGTGTGAAATACATTAAAATCCTTTAAATTGAGTAAGAGAGTAGAAAACAAGTAATGAGACTAAATCTCTTTTTGGAATTATAAATTTGATTTAAACTGGAAGTATAAACTGCAACTCTTTGTAAAAATGGGGTCTCCTTAAAAGACATTTTGGGTTTTGACTGGATATGTTTACATTGTATTAGGTGTAATTTTAGGGCAGTTGGAGAAGTTATACAGACTGAATCTACTTCTTTTGTGGAAATGCTCAGCTCCTGTGAAATCTTAAACCTCACTGGTCTAATAAATGTGCAGCACAAAAGCATCCTTAGATCTGTAGGTTTAGGAGAATTATTACAATATAAATTATGTTACTTGAGGCATCCATGTGGTCAATTTTTTCACCATTTTAGGAAGTTCATAAGTTAAAACAGTATTAAGGATAAATATTTTAGCCCAAAATATCACTGCTCTATGTAGAAGCTCTGCAAAACTATGCTTGGGAAAACCTCCCAAGTTTAAAATCTGACCTTTACATGAATCTTCATTACCACAGAATGATGGGACTGAAGAGTTCTGTTTTGTCTAGGCAGGTATTTCCAAAAACTTCTTTATGTTGTAGCACCTTATGGGCAGAAAGACCAGTAGGCCCTGCTTAGAAACAGAATGCTAGAAAAAAACATCCATTTTTCTTTGTCTGTAACTTTTCCCCATGGAAAAAATAATTAATAAAAGCCTTCCAGAGAGATGCAGGAGGAGGCAATTGGAATGGGCACACTTTTGGTATGGGATTCAGAAATGTGAGATTTTTCATTACATTGCAAACTAGAATATCTCAACAGCCTTTTTCTAACCACAGACACTGTTCCTACCCTGTTTACTGGAGCTCTCAAAAACCTTAATTTTCTGGGTAGGGTGCTGACACTGTGCCCTAAACTATAACAATTCCTTTCATAGATTTGTGGCACAGCCATAAATAGGTAGGTCTAGAGTTAATTTCTTTTGTTCTTTGAAAGTAAACTTTAGTTGATTATCATGTATTTATGCAATTAGTGTAATTAGAACTAACATCATAATTAGTATAAATACATGTATTGACATAAATAGAACATGTAATTACAAAATGAAATGCTTTTATGAAAATCTTTGTTTTGCTTCATGAAAAGACATACTGTGTATTTCTGAAAGCACTCACGACTCATAAGCAGATGATTAAGTTTAAAGCAAAAACAGCATGGTATTTTTAAAAAGAAAATAGGCACTCAATGCACTTCTCACTTTTATTTATTTTCAAAGCAGAAAGCTGAGGCAGGAACTCCAATATGGCTCTGTAGAGAACTTCGTTGGGAGAGACTGGGATTTAATAAATTTGAAATGAGCTAACTAGAAATAACCAGACTTATGAATAACCAGGAATCCCACATGTAGTTATTGAGTGTACCTGAACAAACTGAGAAAAGCAAAGATAATTACTGTCTTTAGCTCCTGGTTTGGTCATCCTGCTGGTGAGCCCTGAAGCTGATCATGACTGAGGAGGAGGAGGCCACCCACTCATTCTCATCAGCAGGGCACAGCTGGGGATGGAGAACAATGGTGATGGAACCAGTGGTGGGCCTTCTCCCACCAGGATGACTTCTGTATAGAAATGGGCGAATTACAAAAGGGAGCTGCTCCTCTGGGGAGAAAATACCCTGGATATTATTTTTTGTGGGTTTTTTGTTTATTTTTTTAGGGGGGGGTTAATATTTTCTTTTTTTCTTGAAGAGACCTGAGTTCAACACAGAGAGAAACAGAATTCTGCCAAAACCGTTTTGGTAATTTAAAAATTCATAGTAGGAAACTATCTGGCAACACTTTCATTCTAAAATGTTTTTATCTAAAAGAAAAAATAATGCCATAAATGCTGGTTATTTAGTTACTGGTGTTCTAATTTTTCCTGAGCACAAGAGGGACACATGGCCATTGCGAACTAAATGCTAGTATTAAGCCTGGATTGAAAATCTGGAGAAAATGAAGTCTTGGCTTTGCAACTTCCTCTACAGAGGACAAACAATAGACTCTGTGATATTTGAACCAAAAGTTTTGCAGTGGAAGTCAGATTTTGAGTTGAATACAATCAGCTGCAGAGGTGTGAAACAGCAAAACCCATAAAAACAAATAGGCTGTTAATATAATATGCTTGTTCAAAAGAATACAGCTTGTACTGGGATTTTTTTAAAAGGAAGCATCTTCTAGTTCCTTTAAAAGGAACTATAAAAACTAACACTTCCTGTGTTTAATCATGAGATAATTATCAAGTCCACTTGTGATGGCTCTTCATATTTTAAGCAAGTATGTTGCATTTAGTTAGATACATACTCAAACAATTTTAGCATGAAAAGAGAAAATTGTCTAGCAAAATTCCAGTACACAAATTCCAGTTCAGGCATCAGAAAATATGAGCTTTCTCCACATTTTGATGTTGGGGTGATGCAAGAATTCTGCACTCCATTGAGAAAACACACATTAACCATTCCAGCTTCCTGGTTCTATCCCTAAAATTGTTATTATTTTGCTCACAGTGCTGAGAAGCAAACTGCCACTGTTACTTTTTGACAGGGCTGACGTGAAGCTTGTAATCCTACTCAGTGAATAATTTTCTTCTCAGATCCGCACAGTGGATCAAATATTCATATTTTCCTTCAGGTGTGGGGCCCCCACTGTGCCTGGCTGGTGTTTCAGGCATGTAAGGAGTGAATATTACTGAAATCAAGGTCTGACTTGCAAATGAACACGTGTGCGTAATTACCACAGATATGGAAGGCAGAAATACAGTGTGAATATATCTAAATTGCCAGTGCCATTATACCACCATTTTTAAATCTACCTGGAGAGTATGAATCCCTTGAGGTTGTGGAAAAGAAGTATTCCTGTCTGATGTGGGTGTTAGTTCACCTGTTTGACAAAGGTATTTTCACAGATGCATGAATGGTAGAGATGTCCAATCCTAACCCTCTGATTTTGATGAACCCATCCAATAGTTAGATCTTTTCATCTACAAAATGAGGATGTTTTTGCTTTCACAATTTCACTAAGTGAAAGTCAGAATTGAAAAGGAAATTGTAGTTCTGGTCACTTACTAGTTGATTTTATCCTGAACTGAAATGTTAAATCAGGTTTTTCACAAAACAGGAAGGTCAGACTAATTTTGGCTTGGAAGTGTTGAAACATGTTATCCTGGCACTCTTTGAATAAAACAATGTTTTGACGTTCTAGTGCTTAAACACTGTGTTTTAGTTGGACCTAAATCTATACATTTTATTTGAGGTATGATAATTACATTTTCCTATGGTCTTTGTACACTTCCTTGGACTGTGGGCTTTGCTGGCTTGGATTTCCCAAGAGCTTGAGTTTCACAGTCAGATTGTCTCTCCTGTGGAATTGAACCTCATAAAAATCCAACAAGATTGTTCTGCACAGCAGAAAGAGGAGGCCCCCAAAGCCCCAAAGACTGAAAACCAAGGAGTTCAGTTCAGTTTGGGCTTGGAACAACACAGTGTAATTTCAGTTTTCATCAAAAACATACAATAAAAACTTCAGGAAAACCTTTCTGTAAGGAAACATTTTCCAGTGAGAAATCACTGACAGAAAATTTGGAATCTGCTCAAATACTTGTCCTGTCACTGAATCAGCATGTTCTGGAGATTTTTTGGGTATGAAGATATGTTTTGTGCATGTATAGTTTAGAAGATTGTGAATAATATTTTAGATCAGATTTCACGCTGCAAAATTAGTTCACCAGTGTCAGTGGGAGATGTTTGTTCATTCCCCATTGAGGAAAAATGTTGGATCGGTATACGTCTTAAAATCCATGCCCAAGATGTTATTTTTAAAACTTGGGAAGATTAATTTTTGGGAGTTTTTATATTTGGTTGGTTGGTTTTAGTTTGTTGTTTGTTTTTTTTTTTAGTGGGAGGGGACTTTCAATATGCTTCTGATGTCTTGTTTAGTGTTGTACAGTTCATACTTGTTTCACTTCATACAGCTTGCTCATATCCAATAAAAACAGTGTGTCATGACCAGATTGTAAAAAATAATACAAAATCACTACAGAATTGAGTAAAAATCCAGCCAGCAATGTGAAATTGAACTGGTTGAATTGACTGAATATTGATCATGTGCTGTGTATGATCAGCAGGCATTGAGCATTTGCTTCAGACATCTTTGAACTGCTTGAGTTTATGTAGTCATACAAGGAGAACCAGGCATATCTCAAACAAATCTTCTGTTAAAGTTCTTTACATTACTATGCATTCAAATAAGATACATTTCTAAAAGATTTTTACTGGGTTTATTCTGACAATGCTAATTTTATTTATTTTCTTACCATGATCATTATAATAGAAAATCTAACCTGTTTATTTTTTCCTCAGAAAATTGCCTTCATGGTAGCACTAGGACTGGTTACAACAGAACATTTGGAAGGTAAGGTGGCATATGTTGATTTACAGTTCAGTTTTTGAGTGAAATCTTTTCTGTTGGCTTCTCTGCCAGAGCATATTATTGAGGATTGTGTTCAGATGGCTTTTGAATCTCTCCAGAGAAGGACATTCCACAGCCTCTCTGGGCAATCTGTTCAGTGCTCTGTTACCCTTCTGGAAAAGAAGTTCTTCCTCATGTTCAGGATGAACTTCCTGGGCATCAGTTTCTGCACTTTGCCTCTTGTCCTGCTGCTGGACACCAAGGAGAACAGCCCAGCCCATGCTCTGATCCCTGCCTGCAGATATTTATACACATCAACAAGATTCCCTCCCAGTTTTCCTTCTCTCCTACTCTGAAGGGCATGAAAACTGAAAAAAATGAAAATGAAAAAGTCAGATGAAAGGTTACCTTTGCACAGTTGTGCCTTTCAGTGTCACAGTAGTGGGTGACCTTAGCTGTGCCTCCCACCCCATGGCAAAGCTCAAGGGGTACGAGGGCTGGCCCTGCTTGGCACAGGCTGGTGTTTGGGCTCACTCAGTCACCATGGTCCTCTAAAAGATGTTAAGACCTGTGAGAAACAGTGAAACAAAAATCCTGCCAGGGCTCTGACTGCCACTGATCTGGTTGATGGATCTATGAGGTTCAGAGATGTTTGCCTAGATATGCAACAAGTGCCCTCTGCTCTCTCCCATGTGAGATGGACTTTCATTTTTGGGTGGATTGTCTGTCACCTCTAGAGTTCCACAGTGAACTTCACAGAGGTGAAAATCTGGCATTTGTTTCATAAGATTTTACTTACTTAAGACTACTTCTCAAAGAATTCCTTCCCTCCTTTTTCCCCACTTAGCCAAAAACTTAACAAACTTCCCATCAAACCCTGTGCCTGAAAGCATCTAGCATGTCTTCTCAGGCTCCTGAATATGACTTCAAACAAATATTGCACATAAGCTAAAATCAGCATTGCATCCTCTTCAGTTTCCTTCTCCAACCTTCCAAAAATAGCTTGCAAAACTTAGCAGATTTGTATCTTTCTTTGCCTCAGCTTTGTTGCTCTGAAATTAGAGATGGGGGGGGGGGGGGGGGGAAGGAGTTTGTTTAGCAAATTTTCCAGTGGCATGAGACAAGTTGGGGTGGCAGAATAGTTCTCATGGGCAAGATGATGCAGGTATTTTGAAGGAAAGAATTGCACCCTGATGGTTTTAGTTACAAGTTCAGCTACAACAAGTTGGTGTGGTTCCACCAGTAAAAGGGGAGAAAACTAGTATCTGTGTCAGGTGGCAGTGATCCTTGATCACAAAAAGTGTTAATGGCAATAGATGTTTACCACCCATCCCATGGACCATAGTAAACAAAACACTTAGGAATTTCTAGTGCACTGAGTTTAACTTTTATGTGCTTTAGACTTAGGAGCATGCTTAGCTACCTCACTGTCTCAAGGTAACTATCTTTTTTTGATTTCTTTTTACTCAGATTTCCAGTTCTTTGGTTTTAAGACAAGTTGTGAATTAGTGAGAAAATATATCTGAATTGTAGTATCTCCCCAGTATATGCAGCAGGTTTCCTGTGCGTCTTGTTTCTATTTTTCAGTGTTTTTCCTTTTTAAATCTGCATTTAAAAAAATAATTTAATGTCCCAGTGATTGAGAATTTGAAAGCAGTTGAAAGAAATTTTAAGCCTTCATAATTTTTAATCCCTTAATGGTAATGGATTGAAATGGAAATCAAAAAGCTACAACAATCTGGGGAGAAGATTTATAATCCAAAAAGTGCAAATGATGATTGGTTCTTTTTTTCTTTGTCTAAGGAAAACAGGACAACACTTGAAATTATGCAGAAATACAAATTATGCTTACAATAGAGAAGACCTAATTTTGAATAATTCTATACCCTTTGATTTTATTGAAACTAATGAATTGTTTGTGTGGATTTATTGCTTATGTTCAAAATGCCAGCAGTGCTCTTCTCTGTTCTACACCAAGTGTGGAGATGCTCATTTTAAACCAAGCTGCTGCAACACTCACCATGCAGAATCAATTCTTGAAGACAAATTCACTTTTTATATTTCTACTAGCATTAAATAAATGGTTCCAGCCAAGAGCTATTTACTATGGAAAGGGTATTTCTTCATCAGAATTGGTGATTACAACTGTCAGAGATTTCCTTATAGCTTTCACATGTTAAAGGTTATTATTTTACTGTGTCATGTTTACAGTTATCATTCATTGCTATATATCAGGAAGCAGTAGTCATTATACAGTTCAGTTTATTTTTAAAATTTCTAATTTTTTTTCAATTTCACATTTTTGGAATTTAACTTTATCAAGATTGGATCATTAAAAGCTTATTCATATAGTATCTCTAATTCACAGTGTTACAGTTTTTTTCAATTTTATTCATTAATTTTCTGGTGAAGGGCTGTGATCCACTTCTATGTGTGTTTCTCTATCTGCCCAGAAGCCTTTCCACCTGACCTCCACACTAGCATTCCCTGCCTGGGGAAAGAGCTCAGTTCTGCACAGCCTGAGTGTGAGGCATCTTTACCAGTAAATAAACACAGCTGCTTCCACTAACTGACAGTCTGCAAGGTGCAGCTTTCCCTGAAGGAAAATTGCCATCACAGGCTTCATAGGATGACCATGCAGAGTGTTGATTGGTGAAGGCAGCAGCTCACTGGACTTTGGCCTCCAACATAAAGCTATCTTTAAATTCATTCATCTTTGTCAAATGTATTACCATTTAATTTTTCCTGTTTCATTTCTATTTTTTTAATTGATAAGCTAAGGAATAAGGTAGCTTAATTCTGTGATGCAGTGCATGGTTGTAACATATTGAATCTCTTTCTCTAGGCTATTACAAACACCTTTTAGCATTACAATTTTGTAAAAAAAAGATAGAAAGCAAAACTTCAAAAGAAGGACCTTTAGTTCAGGTCACTCTAAGAATGCATATGTTGGTCCATCTAGATTACTGAAATGTTTATGATTTCATCAATTGAGACAAATTTAATTTAACTTTATTGCATCATGTTCTGAAAAGTGCACAATATTTTTTTAGGAGAAGTAACAAGTAACAAAAGACAGCACACCAGTGTATGCTTTTGCTCTGTCTAGGTGTAATTATTGACAGAACCACTCCACATGTACATAGATGTATGGTATTTTTGTTTCCACTAAGGAAGTGCTCTCCCTCCCTGATGGCTGCATAGGGTATTGTACATCTCGAGGTGTTTCCATTTATTTCTCTCTCTCTCTCTTCTTTTCCATCTATTCCCACTGCTATTACTTTTTGTCCCAGCAAGCTCTTATCTCTGTACCATAGCAATGCCTCTTCAAAAGCTGCATTCCAAGTATCTGCCATCTCTGTGATTCAGACCCCACCAGATATTTTCTGTTCCCTTGGTGAGAGCACATACCAAAGAAATTTTCTCTTTAACTTGGGAATAAGAAGGACCAAGAGCAACAGATCCATCACTGTCCTTTTATGAGATTCTTGCCCCAGTTACATACCAAGAAAACTCTGCTGCATTTAATTCTTTGTTTCTTTTTTTGGGCCACTGAAAATCCCAATTGTAAATCTCTGTGACCACTTCTGGAAGACCAGGCCTGCCCTAACTCCAGTTTTTTCTCTGCATTGCCATGGCTGCACCAAGGTTCCTCAGTTGTGAAATTTCTGTTACCTTTGGGTCTTGAGAGCATTTCCCTTAGAAGAACTGGCACTGACATCAAGAACAACATTTCTCTTTTGTGGCTTTGAGAAGCCACTGGATCCGTGTAGCACTCACCCTGCTGCTGAGGCACAATTCCCTTTAGAGGCTTTCAAAGAGCCTGGGAGCTTCAGTATGGATATTTCAGCATAGGCACATGAGCATTTCATAGGAAATATTTTCACATTAGGATTGAATTGTTTCCCAGACAAGATCCTGAATTTTGGAGTCTGCGTAGCCTGAATGATGTTAATGTGATGTTACAGTGGTTACAGCCAAGGCACTTATCTCCCATCCTAGTGCAGCTTCAGATCACACATTTCTTGGTGGTGAGATTCTGTGCAGCCCCTTGAGTCACATGGCAGCTTGTGATTGTGCTATTTCAAGTGCCCTAGGAGAAGACACCTTCTGAACATGAGAGATGACATGTCCCTCTGCCATAGGAAAGCCCAGCTAGTAGTTACTCTCCTGTTTTTCTTGTCCATCAGTTTCCTTCTGATGCATCCATCACTCCAAGCACAGCAGCTTAGCCAATACTCTTTCATGAATGGAAAGTTTTAAATCCATTCTTGGAAGTTTTTAAATCCAATCTTGGAAGTTAGGCCAGTACAAAACCCATGTAAAGTATTGGCCTCATCTCCAGGGACACTATGTCCAACACATGACCAAAAATACTGACACCCTGTACTGGAGCTGTGCTTAAAATGGTATATGGGAATGATCAACACTTGAAACTTGCTGGAAACCAGAACTAAGAGCTGGAAATCCAGTTCCCAAGTATATAAACACCCTGAAAGCTCACCTGTATCTTACTGTTGGATTACAGGTGGGGGATCTTGCTGAATACCCTGAAGGCCATTTCTGGTGCTGGGTGTGTTCTGAGATAGACCTCTTCAGCTCAGATGCTGGCTGAGGAGAGACACCAGATCTCCTGCATAATGAGATGGTGTCCTGAGTTTCTGTTGGGTGGGCTCCAGGGCCTCTGGGCTGAAGAACGTGCTCCTGCCAGTTCCTCTCCTTCTGAGATAGAGCAAGACAGAGCAGAGGTATTACCACCATGGGGGCATTTAGAATACCCTCTAGTACCTCAGCACAAAGTCTGAACTTTACCTTATAATATTCACATACAATTTACCACATATTTATTTACTTTAAAATATTCTATTTTGGAATAGAGCACACGCTTCATGTCATGGGATGGATGCTGTGGCTCTCCTTGCTAAAATGCGTGTGGGGTTTATAATCAAAATAATAGGCTCTAAAATACATGCTTGTAATAATCTCAGCATTCTGAACTGACGTCAAGAGCTGGAGAAAGAAATTCCATGTGATGTAAATGGAATCCTGGCTCAGATCAAAGTACATTAAACCTACAGATTTCTGTGGCTGAGTAATCTGCTCCATCTCTCTGTGTTTCCAGAGTTGTGCACATGGCTGGTGGTTGCTAAACACAGCCCTCAGCATGTGTCATCTTCAGTAGGTGTCACCATTTAGTGGAAGGGAGTTGTGGAAGTTTAGTGGAAGGAATAAAATGGGCTGCAATCCAAAGAGCCATCTGTGTGCTGGTGTTTGCAGTGACACAAGCATGCACATATGACTCAAAATGACATTTTGCAAGCTCAGGATTATGAAGTTATGTTCTGGGTGGATAAATCATCACTGAATCCACCTGTGCCATTTCAACTATACTTTTTCTAACCTTCATGGAGGAGAGTACTCTGAAGGCTCTCTGATGATGCTTGCTGAATATGTGTCTGAAGAGATCATAATAAAATTCTTGTAGGGCAGCAGAAGTCTACCTTGAAGGAAGAAAAAAATAAAAAAATGCCTGTGAATCTCACAAGGAAAAGCTTATTGTCAAACCTTGAACTGCAGCAAATATCAATGTTGATGCAACACAATTGTACTTTAGAAAATGAAACAGAACTCAAAGATCAAGGGGCTGAGGGTAAGATCATTTTGCTTTACAAGTTATATCTACATTTTTCCCTGTGAATGAGAAATTCACAGTTCGTGTTCCTTTCCATGGTTACAGAAATCCAGAGCAAGCGTCAGGAAAGAAAGAGAAGAAGCACAGCAAATCCAGCCTACAGTGGACTCTTGGAAACAGAGGTACTTCATCATTCACTTCTTTTACCACAGCTCTAATTCATATCAATAAAAGGTCTAAGTGTGTCTTACTACAAAAATATATATGAATGCAAAACCACAGCTACTTGTAAAGAGATCCTGATGTAGAAAACAAAGAAAATATCTCAGTGGCGAAGCAATAGGTTTTCACCACACAACGTCACTTGCTCCAAACTAGAACTCATCTTAGTTTTAATAAAGTCCAAGAGAACTAAATTAGTGTGGGACCTAATTACTTTTATCTACAAAGGCAGTCCCTTGAGATCATAACTGGACAACAGAAGTGCTGCATTATGTTCAAATGTGCATTGCTATTTCTCTTTTCTTACCAAATAAGAAATTCTCTTTTCTTATGTCCCAAATTATTATTATTGTTATTGTTATTATCTTTTTTCAATTTGTCACATTCATAAAATGGGTGTGTTGGTTTATGAATCATTGTGGTCTGCAGAGGGTATAGAAATCTGCATAATAAATATAATAATGCATGATTAAAAATTACATGCTCTGGATAATCTCTGTTGTCTGTTACACTTACACTGTTGCATTTATAGAAGTATCACAATTTGGTCCTGCCTAATATTGGATTGCCAACTTGGCGTAAAAGCAGCATATAAATAGGCTTAACATTTTATAGATTTTTTTCTTTGATTCTAAACTAGCATATATGCATTTATTCAGCTAATTAAAATTTCATGTTTAAAATTTCAGCACTATTTGGGTTTACTGTCTGAACTTTCTACTGGGATGAAACTTAATTGTAGCCAACTCTCCATTTAAGCAAGGCCTCTCTGTGTTCTGAGTTCTCTAGGACTAAAGAAGTGATTATTCTTTATTTAGGCATAAGTGATGCAGAATTTCTGGTATGCCAGTATTTCAGATTCCTGTCTTTGTTGGCAGATAGCAAACAGATGAGACTATGAAGAAACACACTGCTGCAGTCAAACTGCTGAGTTGTTTGATTGTTCTTTTTTTGAAAGCACTGGAGATTTTTATACTCCAGAACAGCTCTGGGCACTTGAGTTCTTCAGAATTCCTCAACTAATTTTTTTTCAGTGCAAATACTGATGTCCAAATGAGCAGTATTTAGCACAGTAGGAACTTTAGCCTTGCTAGCATTAAATCTGTGGCTCTTTAGACGTTTTTGTCCTGATTATTAAAATACTTGTAGCAGAATTTTGTGGCTATAGCCAGATTGGTGTTTGTGACAAACTCTACTACCTTGGATATGTGGAAGAGAAGATGGCCTAGGTCTACTGCACCCTAGTTCATATTTCTCATAATATCTATTCTCAAAAGCATATGCTTGAATGAAGGATGGCAGAGAGAAAGAAATGTCTGTACAGGACTCCTGTGGCTGATCAGCTGTGTCCTCATTAGGAGCTGTCATTAACTACTGACCATGGGGATTGTCATCCAAGTAAAATGGAGGCAGATGTTTTTTCTCTAATCAATTAGCTGCTCAGACTGGTTTGCTAATCAGGGAATTGAGGTATTGGTGGCATTTCAGATATTTTGGTGCAGTTTAATTTAGTCTACTGAATGATCTTTAATTCATTATTGTTTAAATTGAAATTGCATGTAAATTAGACCTTTTATTTGCCAACACCCCTCAAAATGGCAGGAGCTCAGCATTTGTAGTGGTGATACTTTGACTACAAAAATATGATCACAGTCTTATGTCTTCACTTGAATGGGGTGCTTTTTCTTCTCAAAGCTTTTTTCCTTAAAAAAGTGAGATACCATTTTATTTTCATAGCCTCAGTAGCCTTGTTTCCATAGGAAATGGTTATACTTTGTGCTTGTTAATTTTTGCAGAAAGAAACATCTATTCAAAGTTCATTAACAGACTCTCAGGCACCCAACTATAAGAGAATAGTTTGTTCACTACAGAATAAAAAATTCAGTAGCAAAACGCCTCTAATTTTATATGTATAATAACCCAAAATGTAACCCTTTCCTATGAAAAAAAAAGGCTATTCAGGCTATGAAAATAAAATGATATCTCATATATTCAGTGCATATATATAGATGAAGGTGAGAAACCCATCACCATTTCCATATATGCAAATAAAAATGTCATCTCACAGCAACAATTTTCCCTTATGGACATTGTTGGGCTTGGAGTTAGTTTTGCTGTAGTCTTGCTCTTACTAATCCATACCATGTATCCTGCAACCCCATCAATAACATTCACAATTTGTATTTCTCTCTTCTTAACAAAAAACTGCTGTATGGAAAACTTGTTAGAAAGATAAATCATGCACCTGTTTGACTGACTGTGTCAGTGGTCTCTAAGTAGCTTTTGGAGAGCTGGTTAGGTATGAGGTAAGCCCATGGAGGTTGATAGTGTGAAATGTAAGAGAAAACCAGAGCACTGCAATGACATGGAGGTTGGTTTCTTTTCCCTTCTAGAGGAAACGCCTTGCATCGAATTATTTGAATAACCCCTTGTTCCTTTCAACGACAGGTAAGCATATTTTTGAATGAATATACTACTCTTCTAATGATGTGTTGAAAATTTATTAGTAGGATTTCATATGAGTTACTGTTAGGATACTACAGGGCATTGCTTTGTGTAATGTCACTGTATTTTTTAATATGGAGTGAAAAGAAATTGTTTTCCTGCAAAAACAATGGAAGGGTTTTGTAGACATGGATCCGAAACCTCTGCAATCAGTGGAAAATCTGATCTCTGGCACTGTTTTGGTTTGAAAAGACAGGTGTCTGCTAAGGAAGGCAGGAACCTCCCTTGAAATGGAAAATGTAAACCTCTTCCCTCTGAAATATTATAATATTGAAATTAAGGGGCTCTCAGGCAAAGATATGACAGTAGGAATAACAGTTTTTTATTAGGGGGAAGAAAAATAGTACTGCAGTAATACAAAACAACACTGACAGAGTCAGAATAGGCCCTGACACCCTATGGGTCAGGGTGTTGGTAGCAGTCCCATTAAATGGTGGCTGCAGCCCTCCTGCAGTGATAGGGGTGGTTCTGTTGGAGCAGGGATCCTGGATAAGGGTGGAGTTTTCTTCTGAAGGTCCTGTGGTGCTGTAGATGGGTTTGGTCTTCCTCTGGGAATCCAGTGGAGAAGAAACCTCCTCCTCTTGGAATCCAGTGGGAAAGGCTGTCTCTGGTGTTCCAAATCTCAGATTATATCCAGTTAGTAATGCTTGGCTCCTCCCCCTGGGCAGAGCATCTCATAATGGGATTGTGTAATTTTTATTAGTTATGCAGTGAGACTCAATGGCTCATTAGAGGGAGAATTGTTTGTGCAGGGGATAAAGAAAACTGGCCCTCCTGGTTTTAATGGTTGGCCCAATTAACAGCAGATAACTGCCTCACCTCTAACAGATGGCAATAGATTACACAACACCAGCCACATCTTGCAACCTAAACCAGGCACTTTAAGCACCATGCAGTGAGAGAACCGATTGAAGAAAGTAGTGTTGCCAACCCCAAGTACTTAAAAATACATTTTAAAAAATTATTACTATTTTAGACTTTTTTTGCCTCTTCCGACTGGCTTTAAGAAACTGCTCTCCATCCTCAAGCATCAGAAATTTTCCACAAATTTTGCTTCAGTAACAAGGGCTGAAAGCCAGTTTTTCTGATTCCAGGAGGTAGAGTCATAAATCTAGACCTGATGACCTTCAAGATGCCTTCCAGACTTGTACATAAGAACTTAATATCTGAAACTTAATAGCAAATGCCTTGAGAATTAACAACTCAGAGGAGCCATTTCGGGATGCTGATGATTAGCTCAGGGGAAGAAGCACATTTCAGGAAAAAATGTGCAACACAGAGAAGACAAAGAGTTGGGAATGAGAAGTGAAACACAGAGAATGTTGCGTATAGTTTAATTCTTTAGACAAGACCCATGTACTATTTTAAGAAAGAAAGTGAGAAACTTCTGTTTCAGAAGCCAGTAAAGAAATTCAAATCTGTCCTTGCCCTTGTTTTGCTTTTATAACTTTTTCTCTACTGAGAAGCTATAGAGATAAGGGAAGAGAGACCTTTATCTAAGTCAAATATTATTTCAGTATTAGGAACATTTTCAGGGGTAATTATAATTGAGACATGAAGTTTTGACAGTTTTTCAGTATTTGCTTGATCTCACTGTCAAGTGTCATGTTTTGTGTTTGAGATTCACCTTTCTGCCCCTGCCTTGACTTCCTGCACCACAGGAGCACCAAGTGAGAGGCAGCAACGCTTCTCTCTGCCCTCAAAATTTCACATTTCAGATACAAACACTTGGCCTACTTACCATATGCATTACTTTACTTACCTCTAATGCATTGGGTCTCAGAGGACAGGAGAGGTTATTACAGTAAGCAGCTATGATGACATGCCTCTTAGCAGGAAGCATGTGAGCCCCACTGGAAAGAATATTATTCCTGGCTTAGTTTTATACTCAAAATTAAAATTGTAAATATTGTTTGTCTTATCATAGCACTTGTTTTCCCCATGTAAACACGTGAGAAATTAGGACAGGATGGCATTATTAGCAAGTTGTGCCTTCAGCCCCTTGGTGAGTTTAAGTTAGGTTTTGATATCGCTGACCTTCCTTTCATTACATGTTTCTCATTTTATTTGCAAGGAAGTGGGCAAGTGACAGATGTCTACTGTTGCAGCTGTCTCAGAGCTTCCTGGAAATCAGCACCCTCTCTCCTTAATCACAATTCCTGATTGAGTCCTGTATCTTTGGTTTTTCCAGAATCCAGAACACCTGTTGGAGTTCTGCATATTCTGAGAATGTTGAGATGGACTTCTTTATAGCAGAATCCCCCACCTCTGCAAGGATATTTCTGGCACCAGCCCTGTTTTGCTGGATGCTGTGCAAGCACTGAGCAGAAGGCAGGTGCTGTCCCAGATTGCTTGGCTCTGCAGTGATGCAGTTCTCCAGCTTCAAAGCAGAGATGGCTGCCCTTCTCTTATAAAGTGCTCCTTTAAAATATTGTCTTCAGTTTAATTTTTCAGCAACTAAAAGAGGGAAGTGGACATGTTTTAGGAAGTTTAAAACTTTGTAGCAAAAGTGAGCTGAAAAGACCAACAAACTGAAAAAAAAATCCCCATGATGTCCAGGAAGCAACTGTCATTTCTGGATATACAGAAGAGGACAATTCTTGTAAATTTTGATCAAAATGTTAATTGATCAGGATTGATTTAAATGAAAATGTCTTTTCTGAAATGAGGTCACATCCCCTGACATGTATCATTTGTACAAAAGATTCATCAATTATCAAGCCTCTGTTTATCTGAATAACATTTATATCCCCTGAGTAATCATGGTGTCATACATTGGTGGACCTTTGTGTGTGTATTTTTAGATATGAAGTAACATCTACACATTTTATTAGTCTGTGATTATTTATGGACCTCATTGCCAAAGTATACTAGAATTCTTGGGAGAGAAATTTATGGAAGAAAAAAAAAATCTATCAGAGGCTGTTAGATATAAAAATGAAGATGCAAGCTCAGCATTAGGGAAGCCACAAACTGCCAGCATTGGAAGGATGCTTCTGCATTTACTCAGTGTTTGCCCTGTTCTTGCACTCTGCAGGAGTGGTATCAGTTTGGTTGCCTCCACTTTAATCCAAAGAAATCCCTGTCCATGAAGTGTTTTTCACTGGGACAGTGTTTTGCAGCCCTTGCAAGAACCCAAGCAAATAGCTGGATCTGTTCCAGGGCCATATTAGGCTGGATATCAGGAAAGATTCTTCCCCCAGAGGGTGAAGGGGCACTGAACAGGTTCCCCTGGGTCCAGTCACCGCCCCAAGGCTGCCAGAGATCCAGGAGACTTTGGACAATGTTCTCAGGCACTGGGTGGGATTGTTGGGGTGTCTGTGCAGGGCCAGAGGCTGGACTCAATGATCCTGATGGTACCTTCCAGCTCAGGATATTCTGTGATTCTATTAAATCAGCACACTATGCAGTTTCCATAAAGCTCTTTATTTTTTCTGGCTTTTTATTTTTTGATATCCACTTTTTTTTTTCTTTTTTTTTCTTTTTCTTTTTTTTTTTTTTTATGGAAGGCTTGGCCTGCTTTCCAGTGAGCTCTGTTGGTTCTTGTTCCTGTCAGGCTGTGAATACAATCAGTGCAGACTCAGTTCATCCAGAGGTCACTGGTGTTCTGGGTGGGAGGAGTCTGATGAGAAGGACTTGGTGATCCCCTCAGGCTCACTCCTACAGGAGCTGACCATTTTGTCCAGGAATCAGCTCAGCATTTAAATCTGTGTTAAGGATTAGTTGGAGGCACCCATTTCACACTCCACATTGAGTGCGTTGCTGGTTCAGGGCCAGCCTTTTCAATACACAGCATCCTGTTGTCCTTCAGGAAGACTTTTTTGACTACTGGCATGTAGAGAGGAGCTCTGCATGAAAATTTCTGAACATTCCAAATACTATGATCTTTTAGCATCAAACCTTTGGACATGGGATTCCTGCAATGTACATTTTTAAATCTCAAATGCTAACTTCACTGCTTGCTGTTACATTCTTTACTGCCTGCATTAATTTTGGCAATGTCCTGATCTCATATGCCACATCTTGATTAAAATTACTCCCACAGCTGAGAACTAGCAACCACTGCAGCATAGTATTTTCCATTGATCTGTTTTTTGCCCTTCTTTTACATGCTAGCAAATGAGGATTCGTTCTGGAAGGTATGTGTGGCAAAGTTTGTGTATTAGCAGGTATCTTTCTCATCACTGTATATTCAGTGCTTGCCCCTGATTGTTGTAGTCACTCTCAAGGTACCTGATTGCAGTATTCACTTCTCCCACTTAACTAAATCTTTGAGTCCCTAAGCTAGAATTTTAGAGATGAACTCTTGGGCTTTAACATGCAAGGCTTGAGTTTAGTCCCTTTGTTGACTCTACTGCTTGAGAAATTGCTAGTCCAGATTTATGAGTTTAATGAAAATTTGGTAAGAAAAATGAGTAACCATTCTAGTTCATACAGATTAAGATCTTCTTACATTGGGAGATCTTCTTTCATAATATCTCCTTACATTGGGGTTAAAATTAGGATTCTTTGAGCAGGTAGTTTATGAAGAGTAATATTTTGGAGAGTGATTTTTTGACAGGACAAGTTTAGAATTCAGGATACAAACCTGACTAAAACTGCCATGAAACTTTTAAATTACTATTCCAAAAAATGAAAGCACACTTTTGGAATTGAGAAACATAAAATTACTATTCGACTTCCTAGAAAAGCAGTAGGAAATTTTTTATTTTTTGTAATGGCTCACAAGGCATGAGAGTTTCAGAATCAGTGTCTCCTTAATTAAAAAGAGTAATTAATGTTGCCACCAGATTAGCATAGCAATCTACTACATGACATTGTAACTCTGTTGATGAGTCTCAGTTCATGTTGTGTGTTGCTTCACACAAAGCACTAATCAGTCTTGTTGGAGAAAGATTGTCAGAGCAAGTCTGAGCAGAGACCAATTAGTGCCAGAGAGAAAGGGGCCAGAGGAGTTGACAAAAGAGGGTTTATAGCCCAAGGCTGTGCTCCAGCCTCCTGTTTCCCCAGCTGCCCTTTGAGGCAATGGGAATGAAACATGGAACTGTGCTTCTTCCCCAGAACCCTTTTCCTTTATGCTTTCCTCTGCTTTGGGCATGACAGACAAGTGATGCCCACATTAACTCTGATCCAGGACAGAGCCATGCATGGGGATACATGTGCTGTAGTAACACACTGGCAGAGAAAAAAGTGAAATAATTCCTGTATCACAATCTGGCTGTATTAGTGGATTCTCTCCTGTGTTTAATTAGTAGGGTTTTATGTTTCTGTTTCAATTTCTATGACTTGCTTCTGGGTCATTTGTTGTTTGTATTTGTTGCTATCATATATCTATTATTTCTGTCTTCTGTGTCTGTCAGGGTCCTTTTGACAGTTAGATTTCGTGTTTGAAGAAGCCTGTCTGCTGCAGTAGAGGCTTTGAATGCTGTGTAGAGAGAAGTTCTCAATGGATTGACTTTACCCAGGGCACCCTTCTCTTGCAGAACGAGATCCACCACGATGAGCACTGCACTGCTTGCAAGCGTGGCGTTAACCTGCAGCCCTGTGGCACGTGTCCCAGAGCATATCACCTCAACTGCTTGGACCCACCCCTCAAAACTGCCCCCAAAGGGCTCTGGGTCTGCCCAAAGTGCCAACAGAAGGTAAGCTACATGCAGCATGGTGTACCAAGAAGGGAAAATGGGAGACACCTCAGATTTGTGTACTCCTAAACAAATCTAACCTATGGTGGTAGCTCAGTGGACTACATTAGATAAAGAAGCACTGAGAGGCTTTTAGTGCAGTTTGCAGTATTTATTTATGGTATTTTTCACCATCCTAGAGTTAGAACATACAGGGAGTGCTGTAGCTTGCCTGTAATTGCTAAGAATTGTCCTCTTAAGGTGTCCCTTCAGTTCCTTCAGCTCCATTGTTTACAGTGGCACCACCAGCATGCAGCCAGACAAAAGAATGTAAATCTTAGAGATGAGGGAGGCAGTGTCAGAAGAAGACATTGTTCACCAGTGGATCTGAAAGGTGTGAGGAGAAAACTTCCTTTTCTTTAAATCACATTTGTTACACACAGCTGTTCATCACAGTTATGTGAGATATGTTAAACTGTCTAGTTGCTGTGAATAATGCTGATTGCACTAGTAAGAAAAAAATTATTAAAACACTAAAGTGTAGGTTCTGTGCCACAGAGTTCCTTGTGCTTAGCTTTGAGATAACTTTTATGTTCTGAGACAAGGACCCAAGTTCTGGTCCTGCCAAACTGTAAGGCTGGAGCAAACATTAATGCATGTTTTTTTGGAATCCTAACCATTTATTGTTTCCTGGGCTTATAGGTTTTAAAGAAAGATGACAATGTGCCATGGACTGGAACTCTGGCTATTGTTCACTCCTATGTTACTCATAAAACAGGTAGGGATTAACTCAGCCTCTGACAAGGGATTCCCTGCTCCTGATAGCAATGCTGTGTGAGTCCTTAGCTGAAATATCAAATAGCATTACAATGCTGCCAGATCTGATGGTGTAGGTCATGGGACCATGAGTGACTGGGGAGAGCAGACTTTTCCTGTCCCCTTCCCCTTCATCTGCTCCTCTGCTGCCTTCTCTCTGTAAGGAAGTTGAAAGTGATCTCTCAGGAACTTCACTCTGCTGGAGGAAGCTGTCATCAAAGGGTGCCTTCCCTGGAACAGTGCTGAAAACAGGATTTTGAGGCAGAATCATTGTGAGGCAGAGTCAGGCTAAGCAGAGCAATGGAATTGGATGTGTACACAATGCCAGGCTAGTGTCCCTGACACCACAGCAGCCCCAGCTTCTCATTTTTTCTGTGTTATGGGGTATGGCAGCCACTTGAGTCATATGTGACAGCACTGCATTGAGCATTGGTTTTTTTTAATTCCCTGTTGCACTCTTACAACAGCCTGTTTGGGGCATTAGATCATATTTGTAAGGACCTTTATGGAGGTCTGGCACACTTATGATTGTGCTTTGCTGCCAGGGTCACTAACTATTGCCATTCCAAGGGGCTGGCCTCTTCCTAAATGCCACTCACCTCTTTCTAGGAGACCTCCAGGATCACATGAAATCTAAGGATTAATTTTAATTCACCTTAAGGTTGCCCTGTACCTTTTGGGTTGTCCTCCTGTGTGCTAACCATTGACACAGACTCATGCACAGAATCCCAGAACCATTGAGGCTGGAAAAGCCCTCCAAGTTCATTGAGTCCAACCTGATCCCACCTTGTCAACCAGCCCAGAGCACTGAGTGCCATGTCCAGCTGTTCCATGGACACTTCCAGGGATGAGGACTCCACCACCTTCCTGGGCAGCCCCTTCCAATGCCTGACCATCCTTTTAGTGAAGAAATTCCTGCAGGCAGAAACTCCAGATTTTTTTTGCTGTACCTGCTGATAAAAGACTAATGAGACCTTAAACTCACCCTGCAAAATACCTTTCTGTCCTCAAGTGCACAGTACATCCTTTTCTTAACCTCTGCATCCTTAATCTTATTGTTCCACAGTTAAAGAAGAGGAGAAGAGAAAGTTATTAAAGAGGAGCAGTGAGCTGAAGAGCGAGCACAGACAGTTGGAAGAAAAAGATCGACTTCTCAACAGTGCAGTGAAGGTAGGACACCTCATGGGGACACACAATCTCCTGAAGAGATGCTCATCAAGAATTTAAGCCCCAAAAAATTGTATTTTGTGGCTAGAAAATGATTCAAGCTCCCAAGCAGTAGATTTTCAAGTGTGAATGTGTTTTTCTCTGAGGAAGTACGTGTGCATTTTCTTTATGCACAAGAGTAAGCCACTCTGGCAGGCAGAGGAGGAGGGATCACTTGAATTTCTGTGGCAAAACACAACAAAACTCCACAGGTAGCCATGGCTGCCTTCCTTGTAGTTGCATCTATAGCTCTGAGGTACCCAATGACTTCAAGGCACTTCCATCTTCCAGGGGAAAAGTTTGGTCACGGGTGTGTCCTCAGGTGGTAGCTGCTTGTCCATTAGCTCAAACCTCTTGGTATTAAGTAGAAATAACCATCTTTACTGAATGTTGTAGCATCTTTCCATGACTATTTCGTCTCTCCAAACTGATTTTAAAGCTAAATATTGTCTGGAGGTGTCTTCCACTCATATTGTGCTATGAGGAGCTGAATTCAAAGCCCAATTCCTACCCCTCATGGCTGAAGGAACTGTCTGGGGCTACCTCCATCCTGAGAGGCAGCTGTTAGTTTGCAGGGCAGCCTCAATAAATATTTGTCACTTCCTTACCCTGGAAAAAGCCAAGTGGCAGCTGCAGGAATAACTGTTCACTGCTTGTTTTACCATTGCAGTTATCCAGAGGGGGCGTGTTAAAATATTTATCACGTAAAACAGAGTAGAAGGAAAAGCAATAACTTGTTAAAAGACATCACTGTATATTCCCTGTACATGTGTGCAGCACTAATGGAACCACATATGTGTGTAATAGGTAGGAGAGTGCTCAGTGGGCTGAGGAATTTGGAAAAAGAAAAGCTGTCAGCTATCAGGTGTGTGTCATAGCTGTCAAAATCAGTAAGATTTCTACCTGAGCAGAATCAGGTTCTTCCAGTGGGCAACACTGTCTTATTTAAATGGTAATATCAGCCAATGATTATATTTATTGGAAATGTATCCACTTGAAAGAAGAAAATAAATTAAAGGTGTCCCACACAGAGCAATTTCATTCTGATATTTTAACAGAGATTTGTACGAAAAAGAACACTCTCATACACCCACAGCTGCAATGGTAAAAACAGACCATAATTTATCTTTCATGTGAAATTTCATGTCCCTAAACCAACCTCTGAGCAGCTCCACACAGTTGCTTTCCAAACAGGTTGATTTTCAAGTGAGCATTTCCCAGTTCCCCAGGACTGGAGAATCCCCACCCCTGGGCAATGTGGACCATTACCAAAGGGAAGCAATCTGCAGAGAAATAATTGGTCTGGTCAGAATCCTGGGTGCTCTGAGAGAAAGAAAACAGGTTTCAGGTATTAGAGGCCACTGTCCCCTTTCATTGTGGAGACAGACTCAGGGTGTGGGTCTGTCCCTCACTGAAGAATGGGGTGCTGGATGCAGAAATTTATGGGAGAATTACTGATTCTTCCCACCTCTTCTTGGAGAAATGGAGGATTTGGGATGCCTTTATTTAGCTCCTGCTCTCGTGCCCATTTGCATGGAGGTTTTTATTTCAAGAGATCACGGGGAGAAATGTGGCCACCCTGAGGGATGAAAGCTTTCTTCTGAGTGCTCTGGTGTGACAGTTGTGTCTTGGAGCAAAGTTTTCTTCTGGAAAAATATTGATATCATTGAGATATCAGTGAGATTAATGTGTCTTCACAGTGCCTATTCCCTGAAATGTGTGGCACATATGAAATGGATCCTGGTGAGCATTTATCAGGGTTCTTTGGTAAGAGTGAGAGACCTGAGTGGTGCCTTCTGTATTTTCAGTAACACAGCTCTTGCCCTCCCGTGCCAGGCATCTCTGTGGAGTGCAGAAGGTGTTCCTGTCTACAGGATGGAATCAGAAACACCCTCCAAATGCATTTGGCCTGGGAAGGATATTGTTCCCTCAGACAGCTGCTGCAGTGTGTGCAGCACTGCTGATTGCTCCATTTGTTAAGCTGTGGTTTTGCTTTCCCCAAAGGAGAACATAGTTCATTTGAGCAGAATGTGCACCCAAGGCACCAGAGGATGTTTGGAGAGATGTTTGACACCACTTTGAATGTATTCTCAGTCTTTCCTTCTCTCTCCTCTCCTCTTTATTTGACAGAAATGCTTAGAGCTGAAAACCAGCCTGATGGCCCAGCAGAAAGGGACTCAGTCATCACTGGAACGTCTCAAAACCCTCATTAGACTGATACAAAACGAGCAGATGATTCAGGTTACCATGACCACCACCACCACCACCTCCCTGCTCTCCATCCCCTGGATCAAACCCTCTGCTGCCTCTGCTGCCATGCACAAAGCTCTGCAGCCATCGCAGGGCAACAACTGACAGCAGGTGGGAATGGCCACGAGAAACCTTATGCACATCAGCAGAGGAGAGATGAGACTGGAACCAAGGGCAGAAGGAGCAATCTCAGTTTTGATACACTTAGAGACTCTCAGAGCAGGCAGCCCAGTTTGTAGGTCACTGTGGCACCCACAGGGCGGGTTGTGCTGCAGTTTTGTATTTGCCAAGACCTTCAGTGCTTATCGCATTTTGTTTTGTTATGTTGGCCTTAATGTATTTATGACTGAGGATGGACCAGAGGAGCATGGCTGGTAGAGGAGGCAGGAGAGCCTTTTGTGGTGGCAGACAGGCTTTCTGTTCCAAGGGGAGAGGAGTTAGTGAGGCATTAGAGAAGTAGTTGGGCTGAAAGCTGTGGGTGTGGGGGGGAATTGGTGAGATAACCAGAAACTGAGCTACTTAGCCCTTGACATGGATGTCAGAGGAACAAGTTTGGCCCCATTGATTCAGGGGACCTGGATATGGGGTCTTTGTGACCAGGAACAAGTTTGGCCCCATTGATTCAGGGGACCTGGGTACGGGGTCTTTGTGACCAGAACAGCATCACGGACACTCACAGAGCCTTGGAAACAAAATATCTTTTTTTTTTCCTTATTATTAGACTTGAGAATTGCAGATATTTAAATAAAGAAACTGTATGAAGTTAGCATTTCTAGTAAAATATTGAAGTATTTTCATGCTGATGCATCTGTATATGCGTTCCAAAATATTTAAAAAATACGACTGTAAAACTCCTTTTGCAGGTCCTTTTTACTTATTTTGCTATCAGTGTATTTTTCTCATGGAGTTTTTGTGCAAGGTCAACCATAACAGTGGATACCTTTGACAGTTTGGGTTTCATTTTTTAAAGTGATTATTTTGTGGTTTTCTGTCTTTTTGTTAATTTTGGATTCTTTTTTTAAACAAAAAAAAAGCAAATAAATATTCTGGGTTTTGTTTCTTGTCAGTACAGATAATATGCCAAAAAAATAACCTTTATGTACTGCATTTTTAAAGATATGCAACATGATTTTTTTGTTGTTTTTTTTGGAATTTTTTGGTTTTTTTTTTTTTTTTTTTTTTTTTTTTGTTGCTTTGAGTTTTGTTGGTTGGTTGGTTGGTTGGGGTTTTTTGTAGAAATATCTGCTGAAATGGTACAGGGAAAAAAAACTGCCTCAAGGGGTTGTTTCTTAAACTGGAGACTCAGACACAAGACTTCTGGGGGAGGGACAGAGCATGGAAAATTAGAAAGGTTTGGGAGTATTTTGTTTTTGGAAACTTGATTCCTTTTTAACATTTTTTTGGATTTTAGCATATTTGGGAGGTGTAAAGCATTGGCCTGAGAGAATCCCAGAGCACCTGCCTGTTTGCTAGCTGGTCTTCCTGATTCTGCAAGGTGCTGCCTGGGCAGGTGCTGATGGACACCCTGCTTTTCCCAGCTCCCACCCCCTGTGCCATTGTCCCTGTCCCTGTGAGTTCTCCATCAATTAGCACAAACAGGTAATTATGGAAAGCCACCAGAGCAGGACACAAGGCTGGTCCCTCACATCAGCATATCACGTGGTGCCGAATAGCCTTTTTTGTTTTTAATTTAAAAAAAAAAATGAACACGAGGGACTGGCTTTTTCTGTTGCCCAGAAAGCACAAGGTCCCTTCAACCATTTTCACAACTCCGGGAGAAACTGTGCAGTACTAAACAAATCTATTTTAATACACAACTCTCGATTGAACAAGATTTTTATATTCTTTTATTGATGAATAGAGTGAACTAAGTAAAACACAGTTGTTATACACTGGTTAATGTATGCAATTATGCATTCTGAGTGGCTTGCGATGTAGATGTTTTCAGGTTTCATAATCTTTTTTTTCCTTCTCAGACAAATAAAAAAATAAAGGAAAATTGTAGAAGGTTGAATATGTGAAGAATTTCTGAAAAACTGTCTTCAACTGTTAAAAGTAGTTATTTTGAAAAGGGGGCTGTCCAGTGGATAGTGTGCATAGAAAAAAAAAAAAAAAAAAAAAAAGAAGTGTTTGTCTTAAATATGCCAATGTAGTTTTACTTCTTTATGATGCATTAAACTTGACTGAGAATTTCCTGGCATTGTTGTGGTGGTCTCTGCTGCCCAGGGCCTGTTGAGGGATCCCCTTCCTGGCCAGACTCTCCTGGGGTAGGGAGGGGGAAAGAAATTTCTCCACCACTGTGTCCCATTTTCAAACTCAAACCCTGCAAGAACAAGTACAATACTTTCTGCTTGCTTTCTGTCAGGAAGGTGGCCTCTTCCTTGAGGCCAGTGTGTCTCCCAGGCACAGGCACCCTGTCCAGTCCCTTGATCATCTTCCCACCTCTTGGAATAATTGCCAATCCACCTGGGCTTTCCTTTCACACCTGCACTCTCAGGTGCTCTTCAAATGTGTGGTGACCCTATTTTGTAAAGTAATTTATAAATCACTTTATAATTGTAGTAAAGTAACAGGGAGAGAAGGCCCTGACAGGGTTTGGCTGATTTCTGGCTGGTGGGAGGGATGGGACTTCTTCCCAATAAAATTAATCAAATTAAAGCCGAGCACTGTCACAGCTGCATAAAGCGTGCCACAGTGGCTAGTGCTTATGCAGAGCAGAAACAGGGCTGGGGTTTTCTTGTCAGGGGCAGGAAAAAGGGTATTTTTGGTCTGCCAGTGTGATGCCTTGTCTTCACCTCCTGGCAGTTTTACCATTTAATTTCAGGCTGCTACAGGCAGGGGAACTCAGCACTGTGCCCCTGCTTCCCCTACAGCTCAGCTGCCCTCTCCTCCCTCCCAGCCCCTGCTGCATGGAAGGCAGGCTGATTTTTCCTAGCCTTGCTTCCAGTATGAGAAGTATTAGAAGATTTTTCCTAACCTTGCTTCCAGGATGAGAAGACACCTCTCCCCCATGGCAGAAACTCTGCAAATCACAGGTTGTTGTTGTCGTCACCATCATCTGTCTGCCACCACCCTAACCTTTAAACTCAGTGCTGTGCCATCAGACAGGAGCCATTTACAGAGCTCTGCATGCTGCCGTGATAATTAATGCACTTGAAAGAGAGTGCAGCCTTTAATCTTTGGTAGGATTTTAAATTGGGGTTTTGGTGCAGATTTGCAGGAGTTATGATAGGCTCTATGTTCCTTGCTGTGGTACAGGCATCGTTTTTGAAAAGAACCAGGAGCTGCAGGGTTCCCAGCCTCCCCTCTCAAGTGAAAGTTATTTTCACAGCTATGCCAGACTTCACAGCTTCAGCGCTCTTTATTTTACTATGACAGACTGTTTTCTGTGCTCAGGACTTTTTCATGCCATAAATTATCTTGCAGAGGACCTGCTCTGCAAATAGCCATTTGAATGAAACTTGTTTTCTCCAAGGCTGTCAGTTCTGTATCTGCACCTCTTCAAATGTAATGTCACCTATTCTTCCTCTTCACTGTCCCCTGTCCCTCAGAAATGAGAGGAAAAGGAACATTTCTCTCTGTTGGGAAGTAACACAGAGCAATGCCAGAATGGGCAATTTTTGTGTCAGGATCTCAGATGTTTCATACTTTTTTCATACTTTGTTTCTCAGGTTTCATACTTTTAGCAAAGAAGCCACTAGGACCCAAACACTCAGAAGTCAGGAAGCAAAGTCAAGACCACCCCATTTTTTTTTAGTATGTAGTTTACAATCAGAGTAGCAATTTTTGCAAGATGTTGGAAGATGATTTCACAGTAACATCGGGCCAGCAAGCAGCTTCTCTCATGGCAGACTTCTGTGGAAGGATGGCAACACAAACCACAGCAGCCTGATCAGGAGCTTATTCCACATGCCAAGCTGTTTTCTAGTAGTTTGATGACCTATTAGGATCACTTAAACTTTAAGAAGAATGCATCATAAACTGACACATACTTTTTGTTCTGTGTTCTGCATGTCCTCCCTAGTTGGAAAGAAAGCCATTACACTGAAATGAGTGGCAATAGGCACATCAGGTAAAATCTACTCACCTTAATCAGGTTTATCCAACTGCAGCCTATTTTGCTTAGAAAATGAAAGCTGACTTCTGAGGTCCATCACTAGTGACTGATGATGCAAACAGAAAATGCCACACTTCCCTGCTGTAAGCCACTTTAAAGTTCACCATAGTGAAGATCATTATAGCAAGAGTTGGGATTTTTTCCCTCCCTTAAAAAACAAAAAAACCCTAAATTTTCATGACAGGAAAAAGTACTACAAAGCATACACAAGCTTGCTATAACACATTCTAGCCAGGGAGAAGGAAGAACAAAAAAAAAAAGAGATACCGCTGCCCTTTGAAGTTCTTGTTTGCAATTTGTGCTGGTAAATTGCAGATGATTCTTTGCTGTTTAAATGCATTTAAATGCACTTTTGCATTTCATCTTTGGGCTTAAAAGGCTGCAATAAATCCCCTTTCCCCTCAATATTCATGCTAGAAACACAGCAGTCCTGTTGTAGTTGACACTCTTCTTGACACTCTTCCAGTTGCTGAGGTGGAAACTTCAATCGTGAAGAAGGGGTGACATTAGAAATAAATTCACAAAGCAGTGAATTGAGAAAAATGAAATTCTGATGTAGATATTATGTTATGGTTTAAAGTGCACTTGCAAAACTAAAGAGTTTTCTAGTGGTTTGAAACTGCATCATAAAAAAATATGTGCTGAGCCATTGACTGTGTGTTTTGTTCTTCTTACCTTCCTCCATTTCATCACAACTGAAGAAAATAAAGAAAAAAACCCAAACCAGATCCCAAATTCCACCCACATAGATGGGTTTCAATTCATCTGCAGTGCTCCAGAGCCAGGGAACAAACATCTCTGCTTCCCATTCATGCACTTGTGAGATGGCATCGCCCTCCTGCACGTGGTGCTGCAATTATTGCCAGGGAAAAGGAGGGAATTCCACACCTCCAAACATCAATTGAGTTTCCCAGAGCTCAGAGGGACACAGGCAGCTTTCTAGAAGGGCTCCACAATTTCTGGAAGAATTGCAACAAAAATAGCCTTTTAAGAAAGCACTTGTAATTTTTGTTGAGTTGTCATGTTCTAGCAGAAATAATTTTTCAATCAGCTTATTTTTAGTTTTTTCATTTGCCAACTATTGTAGGGAGGAACAGCCAGAATAATAGGTCTATGGTCTTATTGTGCACAATTTCCACAGCCTTCCTAGCACTAAGACACTAGTTAGGAAGAAACATGAGAACTCATGTACCAAATCAAAAGACTTTTCCCTCAGAGTGACAATTCTGGGTGACAGTTCTTAGATGCTGATCAACCCACTGTGGAAAAGGATGTTTTTCCTGGTTCTGTTTGAGTTCCCTTACAAGTCTCCAGCCCTATTCACTGTACAAATCACCAACCCTCAAGGCAGTCTATTCTCAAGGAAGATAGAATAGAGTTTTTGTAGCCCCTCACTGCAATCTTCCATTGCTCTCAGATGATGCTGGAGGACACTGGAATCCTTTGCAACATTCCATACACTGAAATGGCTTTCCAGGATGTGCATGGATAGAGACAAAAATCCGACTCTTCAGATTGTGCAAATGAGAATTACTCCCCCAGGAAGGGCACAACACCTTTCACACCCCAGCCATGTGAGTGGAATATAGGATTCACACACATTTCACAGTCATGCCTTTGGCTACAATGGAGTGTTCCTGCTCAAAACAGGGCCTGCTTGCTTCTAGCTTCTCTTTGTAATTGAAAACCTCTTAGAAATGGACAGGGGATGTACAGGAACACTACAGACCAGTAGAGGTTTGGCTGAATGTGAGTTTCTCACATCAAAAATTCCAGGTGCTGGCAGTAACTCTCCCTCACCTTCTTCCCCCATGATCCAACTCCTCCGAGGCCTCTCTAAAAGTGAGAGTGCTGGCAGTCCTACATTTTCCACAGCTGGGAATACAAACTAGTCGGGAAACAAAAGGAGGGATATGTGATTGTGCCATCAATCCCATTAGAAGTTCAACTTGCTACCTAAGTATACATTGATCATGCCAATAAAACATCGGGAGCTTTTCTATTATTAGTCTCCTCATATTAAATATATTAAAGTTTATAAGGCTCTGAGACATTCTGTGATGAATGCTGCTCAAGAATTGCAGCACACCCAGACAGATAATCTAAACACATGTAAGTGATATTCATTTATGGAAGTTTTTTGTAAGAGCTGAAAAGGGCCCCCTTGGTTAATGACATTGTTCCATCTTCTTCTGTTTCTTCATAGATTCAGGGTAGAAAAGTATTCCCTTTTCCCTTTTGGTGCTTGTTGCTAGAGGTGTCCTGATAATCAGACTAATCTTGGGACCAATTTTCAATTCCTAGCAGCTCAGCAAACTAAAATGCCCAGGCAATTTATTCTCTATATATCGTCAGCTAGGTAACACTTGATTTCTCATTTCATGGCTGCATTTTATTGTTTTCAACTGAAATCCAGCATGTGTGTTTTCAACAGATTATCTCCACAATCACTTTCTTTTTGCTATGGAAATGATCTTAAAATTGTTCTTTGATAGGAGAGAAGAGTTCACAAGGCCACACTGTACAAAAGCTTGAATCGTGCAACTATCATTTGTAAAGAGAAACTGTTATCAAAGTAACTGCAGGGGACACCTCCAGGACTCCTCTTAGAGTCAGGAAATTTGAAACAGAGAATTCTCTAACACGAATTTCACTGCAAAGCCTTCTGAATAATTCATGTGAGCTGATTTAATGCCACAGTTAAGTCTGGCACTGAGGATGGAGACTGGGGAGTTCTGCCACAGATGGAGGATTTCACCAGTTCCTCCAGGGCTGGGGTCTCATCCCTGGGGATTGTACCCAGGTGCCTTTGGTTTGGGAGAGTCCATCCCCTGAGATCCATTCCCTTGTAGGGGAAGGCTGGGGGAGAGGTGAGTCCCTCCCTGATTCCTGATTGTGCCCAGGCTGCTGGGAGGCAAAGGGGAGCAGGAGCCCCCATGCCTCTGTCCCCACCCCAGCCAATGGCCATCAGAACCCGAGCCTCTGGCTTTCTTATGGAGCATGAAATGGCTGGGATAACACGTGTTATCTGTTCTTTAAAGGAAAAAGGTACCTTGGCATGAGAGAGCACCATTTTGTTCTTCAGTCACTAAATGAGAGGAGATCTTAATTGCTAGGAAATTGTAATTTACAAAGCAGTGGGAGGAGACCTGGTGTTTATCATGTGACCAATACTGAAAAAGGGAGTCTGGTTTTAACTATAATCTCCAGAGTCCACAGACAGGCAAATCAGCTGAAGGGATATTTGCAGCTTGTACTTTTCCTTTGTAAAAGTAAAGGTTCAGAGACAATTGTGTTCTGACAACTGCAGCTGGCAAATTCCTGCTGTCTCCCAGCCTGGGATGAATGAGAGAACTAAATCTATGTGAGACCCCCCACGTACCTCTGGGGATGTTTTGAGCAGAGCTGACTTCCATGAACTCAGGATTTCAACCCACAGGGCTCTGGTCTGTTATGGGGCTAAAGCTGTCCAGGCCTCCCATTCCCATTATGCAACACAGCCTGCAGAACAAATGCCATTTGGCGTTGGCTGGATTTTTAAAAAAAGGACGTGAGGAAATAGGAAACAACCCTTTTATAGGACTTACCAGTATTTAATCCCAAGGAACTTTTCTAATGCCAGGTTCTCCTTGTTATTTTTACAGACAGTGAAACTAACACCTATGTATTTTGACCACAGTCAGAGGGTGGAGAAATACTGTGGTTTTGTTCATTCCCACATTCTTCCAAATTCCTCCCTTGCCAAAACAGGGAGCTGATGTACAGAATGAAGATGCTGAGCAATGCTGAGCATAAGCATATTTGATTTTCAGTACAACTAGGAGGACTAGGAGGTTCTCACACAGATGTAATATAAAACTATGATAGTTTTGATCTTGGCAATCTCATTTTGCTGAAAAGTCCTGAATTCTTGTTAATTATTCTCTGTGTAATATGCCAGATTTTGTATTTAAATAGGAGTCATAGGTGGTTATTACTTACAGACATTCAAATCCACATATTGTCTTTATGACACTTGAGGAACAGGAGAAAACACATAGAAAACACACAGCTGTGCCATCAGAAGTTGGTCCTAACCCACCTTGTTCTAAAGCCTCTGTTTTTCACATTTTAATCACTGCCCAATGCTGCAGATGACACCTACTGGGCAAAGGAAGGCCTGGCACAGCCAGAACTCCACAGCCCCTGAATATTTGGTTATTTCCTGAGACAAGAACAAATCCTCCTCACCCTCTGTGGTTTTGTTGCACTCCTCACACGGGCTGGCAATTTCCAGCTGCCAAGAGGAAGGACAGGAGCACAACTCACTAAAACTTGTGGGATAAATGTGGTTGTGTTTAGGTCCTCCTGAGACTATTATTTCTACTGCAATCTAAATCTCTGTTTCATTTGCTCTGTACAGAAGCCCAGAGCATTAGGGAAAATGCCACTTATCTTTTTGAACACTGGCTAATTTTCTTTTGCTCTACAGGCAAATTTGATGATAACTGGTTTAATACATGCCATTTCCAAGCTGTTAAACAACAGTTAAACCTAAATAGTAGGTTGTTGGAGTTCACCAAGCACAAGCAATATTCACAGCATAGTTAGAAAGAGAACTGAAAATTCTCCCTTTATGCTGGCTAATAATTCACATTGGGACTAATAATAGACTTCCAATGTGTAAAAATATTTGGTGTATTATCCAAGTTGTTGTTCTTACTGCTTTCCAAAGAAATCAGAAATTTCTATCAACTCAATCTGCAAAAGCAATGCAGTCCAAACATTGGGGGCACTCAAAGCTAGTCTGTATTCTGCATTATGCACTCACCAATATATAAAACTCCACTGATTAAAATTCCAAGAATTTGGAGGAAAATTCCAAGAACTTAGACAACTTATATACCAATTTTTAGACAATTTATATACAGTTATAGTTTCCTACTTAAGCTTCTGGTACTCCAGACCTTCCCCAGCACCATTCTCTTCTCTGGACATGGTTTAGGGGTGATTATGGTGATGCTGGGTTGATGGTGGGACTTGATCCTGAAAGTCTCTTCCAACCTTGATAATTCTGTGATTCATGGATGCCCCAGGAGTGAAGCAGGCACTACACCACCTAATGAGCTTAAACTGCAAAATACAGAGGGTAGAAACAGCCAATTACTGCTACATTTTCAAAATATAGCAACATCACCATCTCTTTGGTTTCTCGGTTAAAATGTTGAGAGGAACTCTGCAAAACACTTTCAAAAGAAAATTACTAGATATTAAAACACCCCCACAAACTGAGTGAAATTTAAGTTTCTACCACCCACTGCCAGCTACTTTGTGGATGTGCAAACTGCCTGTATCTGCTCTATGAGGCTGAATCATCTGATCCTTCCCAACATCTCCAGCCACCTCTAAGCTTTACTGAAGGTAATTCCACTTTTCAATTGGACAAGTGGTTGAGACAAAACAATAACTCAGAGCAGTTCATTACAGCTTGCATTTGGTTTTAAATTTGCTCCTTTGGTTACAGATGTGGTGTCACTACAGGACACAAAACAACGCGAGTGCACACATCGCTGCTCTCAAGGTGAAAAAAGGGAATTTATTTTCTGACTCCAACATTCATAGTTTTCTAAAAGTCACAGCGGATTGGAGGGTGAAAGTGCCACCTCTCCAATGACACTGGACTAACTAACAGTCTATCAAATTTCTCTTCTTCTATAAAAGAATGCAAAACAATAAGTTGTTTGCAGAAAGCGCGTGAGAAAGTTTATTACAAGAATGTAAACATCAGAAGGCTTATAAAAATCTTAAATAATCAGGATGACAGATCTAAAGCACAGCCCATGGACCCCAGACCCCTTTTCTAGTGGGTCCAGGTTTGACAATTTGAATTCAGCAAGTTCTTGCAATGGTTCTTCCAGGAAAGTCATCCATCCACATCAGGCATGACTGCAGGCACTGAACCCAGCAGCAGGTAGGGAAAATGTAAGATTCTCTACAGACTTTCTTGCTTCTTTAGCCTTAAAGTGTCATGGAAAAATACAATTATAGTTTTCTACCAAATGATTTTTGGCTTCAGACCTGGGTGCCTGTAGACCTCAGAGTGCTTTGCCAAGTCATCTTCTTTGCAAGGAGACTTCTTTGTTTTCCCTCTTGCTCCTGGTTGCCCATCCCTGCCATGGGACCTCAGCCCACTCCAAGGAGCCCCTACAAACCCTTCTCTAGCAGCTGGTGGGCTGTAAAGCAGAGATGGGATGGCTGATTTATACCTTTCACCACTGGGCTCATTACTGGCAAAATCACTACTAATCCACAGTTAAAGAATTTGGACCTATTTTTGAAATTCAAGTCTGTCACTTCTGCACAAGTTGTGCTGTCTTGCTGGAGTACTCTTTGGCTAGAAGGAAGCAGGGTGGTTGAGACTGCAGAGAAAATAGGGATTTTTTACCTTCTTCCGCAAGCCTGTATCACACTTGGAGTGTTTAAAACCTCTCTCTAGTGATTACAATTCATCCCACTTCATGAAATTGCTACAAGTACCTCTTGCACTACTCAAGACTTAACTCATGGAAGAATTAAATTGCCTTTTATATTTAAGGCAGGAGGTTGATGCCTGCAGGTAAAAACTGGGATTAGTGTTTAAATATAAATTGTGGAAGCTTGTGCAGCACACCAATCTGCAACGAATAGAAATTTCTAGCTCTGAGAATGTTTCATGTTCCCTTGACCTTTCCAAAGGCAAATATTCCCTGAGACATTAAGGAAAAAAACCTATGGATCAGCAAAAAATGCAGATGTGAGCACTAGCATCACTTGACATAATAAGGCCTACTCCAAAAGAATGCTAAATTCTGCTGCCCAATTACAGAAAATACTGTGTGCTACTTTTGCACACCTCATTAACATATCAAGTGCTCAGCTCTCAAGAAGTGCATTAAGATGATGTATCTATTACTGGAACAAAGTCACACAATCCATAACACTGAGGAGAGGTATCAGTTGCTAAAATAATGGCAAATGACAAGAGGATTTCCTTAATAGCTTTAGAGTTCAGCTAGTAAACGAACACGTGGGTATTATAGCAACTGCTGCTTATATCAATGTGTTTATCCTTTAATCTTGCTTTTTGTTAGTATTTAGACGTAAAAAGGGATTAAATGCACTTGCTTCTGAAATACACTGTTGGCTAAAATACGGCCAACATGACTGGAGAAGCCCAAGAAGAGCTGCTGAATGCAAATAACCTCACTGGATTCCTCACAGGAATATGGAATCATGATAATCATCAAAATTAACAGACTTGCCTAAAAGGAGAAGAAGCAGAATGGGTGTTCAATGATTTGTTTTCCTTTTTCTTCAAACTGCTCCTTGAAAACTGTTTCACAAAACATTTTGAGTCTCTTGGCCTTCTGCTGCTGGTGACTCCTGTTTTATTAATTTTCCTAAAAGAGATTCTCCCCATAAAGGCAGTTCATAAAATGACTTCACAATGCAGTCAGTGACTTTCAAAATTACTTCACTACCTTTCATAAATTTTTAGATAAAATTATATTTCTTTGCCATAACCAGAGGCAAGACAACACAGGGACTCTGTACTCTGTAACTATGGTAAAGTGCATAGACTCAATAATTTTTAACATTTTTAAAATATATATTTTAATATATATAATATTAATATATTTTAATTTTTTTTTTTTACTCAAACCTCATTAGCTGATATAGATATTTTTACAGCTCTGGTGTGACAACCAGAGTAAGCATCCATAAGTATTCAGTGAGCATTAAGTGCCTATTGCTATGCCTCAGGTTTCTCTACTAGTGCTCTTATTATTTTATGTTGACAAATTAATTGCAAGAAATTGTATTTCTGCTGCACCAAAACCAGGATGAACAAAGCACTCACGTTGCAATTGGCAGAGGTGTGATCACATCTTACCCTAATTGTTGAATTTCTGCACATCTTTGATATTCTGGGTGCTTGCTGACCTCCTGAAGAGGCCCTCTACTAAAAGCCCTGAAAAATAATTCAAAAATTAAACAACTATAAAACAAATTTTAAAATTAATCTGTTTTAAGGTGTTTTGGTGCAGATCATTGCTCCTTCCACCTCTCTGGAAGCCTTTGGGACTCAACACTGCCTGTCCATGGTATTTTGAAATACCTGATTCCAGTCTTGAGGCAGTTCTGAATTATTTATCTTAATCTTCTGAAAAATGTCTATAACATTGTGGACCAGCTGAAATCTGACTTTTCAACAGAAAAATGTTGAAAAAGGATCTCATTGGACCTCAGTTTTCAAGGTAAGTTGTTAATCTCAATTATACAGAATAGGAGGGGGCCAAGAACTGCTGCTTTTCTTGAGGCTTGTGGTATTTCTTGCTTTTTCAGTTTGGTGAAACTCTCATTCACCTCTCCCTTTCCTTCTTTCCAGTTTGTGCTGCTCCTCACAGCCAGCACATAATGTAATTTCACTCACACGTTGTCTGAATTGGACATTCCGACTGGAAGCAGAGTAATCTAAAATATTAGCTTGTGCTGCTCTGACAAAACATAAAATTGCAGTTTTGAGAAGGTTGGCAGACTACCCCCAGCCTTGGAGGCACTGCTGGATGTTTGTATATATGACCAGATAGACCTTTATTTTTTTCATGCAGGTAAATAGCCAGACTGGAACCTGAAACATTTGAATATTTCAACTAAAGCACACGTGGGCTTGTTTGCATGATCAAGAATCTTTATTTTATTCTAGAATAAATGAGTTATACATTAATGAAGGATACTCAGTCATTCTTGCAAATTCACTCCGATGTATTTCATGCACGAAAAATCAGTAAATTATAACAAAATTCCCTAATGAACCCATCATCTAGTATTGTTCACATGAATTAAGGTCAGTACGCTGAAAGAACTGATAACATACCACCAAAATACATTTTCATAGACAAGTTTTGGGGACTTTTGCCAAGGACCCCAGGCTCTGTTTGAAAGCATCCACGGACTGGATTTAGAGCTTTGGCTGGAGTTCAGCTGAATTCAGCTCCCAGTTACTTCCTAGCAGTACTTGCCCTTGCCTGTTGAATTGAATATTAACATTTTAGCCCATGCACTCAGTTCTGGGAGGAGTTAGACATTTCAAACTACCATATCTAACCTTCTTATCATGTGTGGTCACCAAAGGAACCAGGCATGATATATCTGACCCCTGGCTTTATTCTCCATCAGATTTTGTTTCACTTCAATAAATTTACAGCAAATAGCATCACTTTGTATTTGTGTCCTTGCAGCTTAGAAATGCACAGTCTATACTGCCTTTGCATGTAGGAATCAATGGTCTCAGTTTACACTTGGAATCTCTGCAAATCATTTATTTGTAAGGCCTGATGTGTTGGCTTTGCATGGCTCGATTATCAAATTTTAGAAATTTTAGTAATAATCTTTGCTTTTAAATTTTTTTAAGCATGTTGTTTGTACTTTTGAGAATACTCCCTAAAACATGACATACATTAATTATTTTTATTATATAATTATATAATATTATATATATATAATATAATCCAATATATTATATAATAATATATACTATTATATATATTATTATATAATACATTGAGTTTTATATATTATATATGTAAAAAAAAAAATAATATATTTCAAAGTTTGCATACCAGCAGCTACAAATGACAGTGTGTCAATGTTTGGAATAGCCTTGAGTGACATCCCTGCTTTTTGCAACCAATTTGACATCCTCATGCAGGTCTGAACAGCGCAGTTTATACCTGTATTCAATCAAACAAAAATCCCACTAAAGCTGAGAGCTCACCTTCAGATGTTGGAGGGGGTTTGCAAACAAAATACAGATTTTGTTGGTCTCATGTGGTTGTTTGTGATTAATGGCCAATCACAGTCAGCTGGCTCAGACTCTGAGAGTCAGGAGCTTTTGTTATCTTTCCTTCCTATTCCTTTCCTTGCTAGCCTTCTGATGAAATCCTGAGGAAAAAGAATAGAAGGAATCCTTTCTTCTATTCTTTCAGTATAGTTTTAATATAATATATATATCATAAAATAATAAATCAGCCTTCTGAAACATGGAGTCAACATTCTCATCTCTTCCCTCGTCCTGGGACCCCTGCAAATTCCCACAATTGTACACACACAAAAAAAATCTTACTTAGTGCAAGTCAAGCCTTGCATTTACAAACTTTATGGTTTTGATGCTGTGAATAGGAAAAAAACCATGTCCTCTGGTGTGCTGGTTAATATCAAGATACAAATGTGCTTTTTTTACAAGGTAAACCTGTTTGGCCTAAGTCATCACATGGGTTCAGGATCATACCACACCCTTCTGTCTGAAATTAGGAGAACTACTCTGGTTTGGTGCAGAAGATGAACTTAATGAGATTGACGATTTTTTTCAGATACTCAGAACTCGTTTTAACCCAATTCTTCTCTATGGAAGTTAAAAAAACCTAAATCAGGAACTTTAAAATTCAGTATTAAAAGCATTTTTCACTCTAAAGTGAAGCTGGAATGAAAGTGGTGAAATGGCTATATTTTATTCCATTCTTGAAAAAAACAACCTGAAAATTACAGAAATTGAGAAACTTCAGCTCATTGTGTTTATTGCAATACTGTCTGAGGCATGAGCTATAACAGTTATTGTTCCTAAACTACAAACTAATGTAGATGAATCTCTGCAAACAGGAAATTCTTTAGTCTCTGTAGAAGTACTGAGGGGCTTACTACTGAGATCCAGTGGGAGCAATCTTGGCCAGAAAAGTCTAGTTATACAGTCAGAAAATTTTAAATGCCAGACAAACATTTATCTGGGTCCAAGCTGCTCAAGAAATAAAAGTCTGAGTGGTGCAGAATGGACCCAAGGGCCACTGATATTTCAAGAACTCCTAACACTGCTGATGAAGCAGGATTTTTGCAGAAGCTTCTGTGGTCTAACTCAGAGTTTCCAAAGCTGATTTCAAGCACACAGATGTGAAAATGCAGCAGTGGATAAAGAGTGGAGCTACTGCACCTTGGGTGAAAACCAAATCCCACTTGCTGCCGACGCTGCAAGGCTGAAAACCCTGCCAAAATCAAAGGAAAGAGGGCAATGACAGTGAATTTCTGTCACTTTCAGACAAACTGAAGCTTTCACTGTGCTTGTGGCCACGTCTGCAGTGTAAAGAATGCTGCCAGTCCCCCTCCCAGGGCTGTCAGCATCCCACGGGGTCAGCACTGGCTGGAGATGGCACAGCTGAGATATTCCAGATTTACAGGAAGAGTTAAAATCACAGCAGACAGCAGGCACAACAGATACCTGCACGCCTACAATCTAGTGCAAAGAAATGCATGTCTGTCACCCACTGCTTGACAGCCTTGGCATGACAGGCACTTGGCTGTCAGCTGGCTGAGAATGTCAAAAAATGCTGTACCTGACAAGGAATCTCTCTGCAGAAATCTGGTTTGTGGAAAACTCTTTATGATAGGGAATATCACAGCTCTGAGCAAACCTGGGCTTGGCTGGAAAATAACAACAGGAACAGAGCCCTGGACCCTCCTTCCTGAGGGCACAGAAGGATTGAGAGCTGGGGAAAAAAAATAGAAAATTAGATATTTCAGCTAAGAAGTGCTTGAACTGGAGTGTGTATGAGTGGCCAGCACTACTGTGCCACTGATTTCTTAAGATGCAGAAAGCAGGACAAGAAATCTCATCCTATCAGAGCCCATCCCTCCCAAGCTGTTCCTGATACTACACTGAATGGATGAAATTTTAGCCAAAGGTGGACAAGGCTTGGAGAAAACTCAAGGATGATTACTGCTTTCAGAATGGAAAAACCTTCCATTTCCTCTAAACATTTCATCTGGGAGAAATTCTGCAGTGACAAAGACGAGCCAACCCTGGAGGTTTTTTAACCATAACCATCATGATTAGTTTGGTTTTTTTCCCCTCTACTGCACGTTTGGTGTTGCTGCTTCAGAAAACTGTGAGTATCTGAGCTGAGTCAGCAATTGTTGAGGGAGAAGAGTGAGAAATTTGTGCAGCAAAACACCCAGAAAGAACAAAAGCAAGACACAGAGGTTTTATGTCAGATCAGTGCAAGAATAACTAGTTATTAGTCACTAACACAACATAATGATGGCCATAAACATTACTGTACCTACAGGCAACATGAACTGTTTAGAAAAGGGGAGTTTTCCTTGCTGTAAACAAACACAGAAATTTTGCTTTAAAAACACAAATTTCACAAACCATGTTCACAATGTGACTATCCCAGACATTTCACCAAATAAATTCTACAATGTATGCAATGTATACAACACACTTGCAGGAAAGAAAATACTAACAGCAAGGAATTGATTTAATTCAGATAATCCTAAAGTATGGTCTTTTATACATTAGAAATTATCATTATTTGCTGCTGCTTGCAAGTATAATCTTTAGATGAGGCCATCCAACATCTTGTTCTTACACATTGGCAAGGCACCATTAATTTCAGTACAAAACAGCACAGGGCCTGCTGGAGCAATGATTCTCTGCAGCAGCATAATGACATGATAATGGCCAGAAGAAAAAATATTTATTAGAAAGAATATCTCTGCAGCAGCATAATGACATGGTAATGGCCAGGAGAAATATTTATGGCCTGACTTGTAAGACCAAGTCCCACTGCAGTGTTCCCCATTATCACAGACCTCTGACAGCTAAACCAAAGGCTTTGGGTACCCCATAAAAAAACCTCATTCATGAGAGAAGCTTCTGCCACCAGGACCAAGCTCATGACTTACCCAGAGAAGCAACACAGTGCAGCCCCATTAATAAACTAATATTACTAATAAACCACACCAGGAAAGGAGTTCTAGGGTCTCTTTGCACACCAAGTGAAGTTGAAATCCCCAGTGAAATTAAATCTCCCAGTAAGGGACTGGAGAAGAACAGGGGGTAGGAGATGAGGTCAGTTCCTGATGCCAGTGAGGAAAAGCCTGCAGAAAATCAAGGTGAGGGGAAAAAAACTGCACATTAATTTTGGCTTTTCTAAAAGGGGAGTTCTAACATATTCCTTGTGTGTCAAAGGATTTTATTCCATGTACTTAAACCCTTAACACTCAGAGCAGCTTTTATTAAAATTAGTCAAAAGCCTAACTCACTTAAATGGGAGCATCATCAAGACTTTAATGTGTTTGGAAGCTGTTACATCTTTATTATTGACAATTTAAGCTCATGGAACTCATTCTCAGCCTCTCTGAAGTTGCACTGATTGCATTTTCTTTCTTACAGCTGCTCACTCCAGAGGAACCAAACAGCAACCCAGCAGCTTTTTTTAAATGTTCTCTAATTATTATTGTTAGCCATAAATGTGTTTCCAGCTTCAGTGTATAAATAGCAAGCTGATTATTTACAGCACTTGCTCCTGTTGAGAACTAGTATATCTGTCAGGGAGGTAAAACAAATAACTGGGCTATAATTTGTAATAATAAACCTTACACATCACTTTCTTTTTTTCTAGGGGAAAAAACGAAAACGGTACTGTTGTACAGTTTGTGCACTTCTGCCATTTTCAATGGAATTCCAGTTTCCCTTGAAGGAAAGGTTCTGTTCTCAGTAAAATAAACAAGGCTCTCAAAAAAAAAAAAAAAAAAGGTGTTTTAAAATAGAATAGGCTATTCTCTGACAGTCACATGCAAAGGATTTGCTGTGTTTGTGCAGCAGTGTGGTGAGCTGGGCTATGTTTTCAGAGTGTTTCACATTGTGGGACACAGATTTCACTTTACTGGACCTAAAGTGATATAAAATTATCAGGATATTACTTCAGGTAATGTAAATCAGATCAGCTCAAAGATCAATGAAATGACTCAGTGAAATGACACCTCTGTCCTCTCTTTTGGATCCTGCCAAGCAATCCACGTTTCTCCAGGAAATCCATGTTGTCCAGGATGGTGGGATGAGCTGCAGTGCCTTGTGATGGATAACACAAAGTGCTCCAGGCCATTTCAAACATGATATTTTCTTATTCTTTCTGCTTAAGTGATGACCAGAACAGAGCATTTCTGCAGTGCTCAGTTCAGCTGCTGGAAATGATTCGCAGATCTCAGCTGTATCACAGCAATGTCAGAGAGATCTGTCCTGGCAAACACAGAGCCAGGGAGAAGAACCTCTCACTGAATTGACACATGATCAACTACAGCAGAATGTTACACACCCAATGGCTCCTTTCTAGACAGCAGACAGGGACCCAGGCAAGGCCTCCACACACAGATTATCAGCCAAGAATACCCAATGACATTTCAGGACTTTATCTCTCTTTGCTTTTGCTCTCCCTTTCATTTTCTCCCTGCTGAGGCCCATGGAGGTTTGATTTAGAATGCATTCCTCCTCCCTGGTCATCCATACACAGAAAGGTGATGACCAAAAGGAAAGCACTGAAATGTTTATGATGACAACTTAACAAGCAAAAGGTGCACAGTTGTGGAAGTTTTGAATGTTTTCTGTATCCCTTCCCCCCATCCACTGCATTAGATAGAAAAAGAAAACATTTCCTGTCTTCTCACAAAAGATATTTAATTTTAGATTTTAAAATGAATCAGCATATTATTATTATTATTATTATTATTATTATTATTATTATTATTATTATATTAATTACTATTATTTCTTTTTATTTAATCAATATTATTTATTTAATTATTATTAAATACTATTATTTAATAAATATAATTTAATTATTTATTTAGTAAATATTTTATTATTATTTATTTTAATAATGTGAAATAATATTATAAATTAATATTATTTATAATATTATATATAATATTGTAATATTGTGATATTGTATCTTATTATTATTATTACTACTACTACTACTACTATTATTATTACTATTATTATTAATTTTAATTAATGTAAACAGCTAGTCAAGGTCAACCCTGTGTGCTGTATTTGAGCTCAGCTGTGCCCTTCCTTGATGAGAGAGGCAGTCAGGTGCAGCAATAAGTCTTTATTACTTTATTTTATCAGAGCTTGCTGAACATACAGCACAGGACACTGTTTTGGGTTGGCTACCCATAATCTAAACACCTCCAAAATACTTTCAGACTGTCAGCATCCACCAGCAACAGAAATCTCATATTTTAGGAATCTTACAGCTTACTATTGCAGGCTGACTCCAAATTGCTGGGTAGGCAGAGGTGGCCATGGTGGAGGAGCCTTAACCACAGGTGGAAGTTTTCCCTTTTGTTTCCTCCAAAGATTTTCATCATGTCTGCAAAAACACCAAGATTTCAGTGATTTCTGTGCACCTCAGATGACAGACTGTTTATGTGAGCAGCTGCAAGTATTGCTCATGGTGCTGATCTCCTGACAATAGTGTACATGCTGCAGGTCTTACAGAACCCTGTCCTTCAGAATTTCAGCAGGAGAAATTTTTTAAGCAGTATTTGTGGTGGAATACTTAAGCAAGACATAGAAGAGTCTTTTTGCTTCAGCCAGTGGAGCATAGTAATAAATGTGTCCAAAAGATAGAATCACACTATAATTTAACAGCAAAATCCAAACATTTTTGCTCCTCAAATTACAACTCCCTTTTCTTTGGCCACCATGCAATCCAATTTATAACCTCAGAGCTCTAAGGTATTTTCTGTTATCCCATATTTACACAAAAGGTGTGTAAAAAGCCACCAGGCATCGGTAACAGTCATAATCAAAGCTTCCAGTTACTTTCATTCAGCAGTGACATAAAATCACTTTCTGTCAGCACATCAAAGCATTTCCATGTAAAGCATCATGTTAGAAAGAGTTATTGATACTAATCCTGGTGCTTGACTATCCCAGCCCTGTGCAGCTCTTTTCATCTCCCATCCACTCTCAAATCCTTCCCCCTAACACACACAAATAAACTCCACATAAACATGATGGACCTACTAACAATAGATACAGCCATAAAGTTTAAAATCAATCAACACTTTGCTGATTGGGAATGCTCTTCATAAAAGGAAGTCAATCTGTTACAAAATGTAAGGAAAGAGGTCAGGATTTCAGTTTTTTTCAAGAAAATTGTGTGATAGTCATAAGCAGAAATGACATGTGGATTGGTTTTGCTAACACTCACACAGAAGTAGCAATTATATTAAGAAAATGCTCCATGACAGAGATGGACTTTTTCCAAATTTTTTAGTAGAAAACTAAACACCTGATGCACTTCAGTATATCTCTGATGGCAATGCAGCTTTCAGAATTAATTCAACCCAGCACAAACAGGTAAATTATAGGTTTCCAAGAAACAGATTCTTGGAATACAGTGATCAGGATGCAACCACACCTGAGAAAAAAGTGGGGCAAAGTATATTAAATTTGCCACATACCACATGCCTTCTTGAGGGATATTTAACAGGTCATGTTTGAGATGTTGTCCCAGGTCATCTAAATAATTCAAGTAGGTGATCTTTTTCCCAAACTTGCGGCTAAACATTTTTTTTAAAAAAAATCACAAAGTAGTATAAAAATTAGTGTGAGAGGAACATTTATAAAATGTTTCTCTTCTAAATCTACAAAAACACAAGTGCTGATGCAATTCAAAATTAGAGTGTAATTGAAGCAGCAGGAGACCTAAGATATATTTCATTTCATATGATCAAACACACAGAGTGCATGCCTGAGAGTCTGATTTGAATAAAAACAACTGACTTCCATCTGAATGTTTTGTGATTTGCACAGATATGAAAAACATTGCTTTAAAAGGCACTGGAAACTGGGTTTGACACAGCATTAGAAAGCTCACTAAAGGAACTGTTAACCTTCAAGAAAATGTTATCCAGCCAACAGAACAACGTGTTTGTATTATGTAGGTATTCCACTCTGCAAAAAGACAAAATAATGGGGATGTGGAAATAAACTACAGAATAGTTAAGCAACAAGGAAAATTTTCAAAGCATTGATGATAGTGCATAGCCTTGAAGTGCTGACCATCAGCTTTACCCATTTTGAAAAGGGCTGGATATCTTCTAGGAAACAACAAGAATATTATTTCTTTTCTACAAGTTGTGCAAAACGGACTTCCAAATTAGTTAATTCCATTAATTCCATTAATTCCACTAGTTAGGTCTTGAGTTTCAGCCAGAACACACGACTACACGAGCCGAGGTGCTCAAACAAGGATCAGGGACATGTTTTACACATGATCTGAAATAATGTCTTATTTTTCCACAGCACAAAAGATCTGGACTGTAACGAAGTGTCGGAAAAAAATAGTACGTTCTGATGGTAAAAAGTGCACTTTGCTGCAACTTACTTTCACAGTAAAACTGGGGGAAAGCTCTGCATGGATGGTTTTATCCCTGGATTGTCCAATCCGCGGGCACATCCTCCCTCTAGCGGCACATGGAACAAACCATCCCTGCCCTGGATTCAGCCAACAGGAATTTTGGGACACATGAGGAATGTCAGTCTGGGCATGCACAATTTCAGAGCTCTCCAGAGTGCCCCTTATCCCAAAGAGCCCAAACTTCCAGCATCTTTCCTAAGCCACAGCTGAGCACACAAGCCTGTAACTAACCACCTCTGGTAATAGAGGACGTGTCACAGAACCCACAATGTGTAAAAAAAACTCGTGGGCAATTAGGAATAAATGCTGCTCATCACTACTGCCACCTAAATGTATCTTATTTTCATAGCAGGTTCTGCTAGCTCATAGAAATATGATCTTCCTACAGTTATCTTGCACTTTGGAGAAAATGCTCTTGACTTAACACATTACCTTCTTGCTAGTTTATTTTGGCACTGGAAACAAGATCAATCAACTTCAGGAACTTGAAAAATTTCAAGTATTTACCTTTTCTTAAATACTCCCAAATAAAAGTATATTAAATACTTCATTCTAATAACTGTGTCATTTGTCCAGTTGTCAGCAAATATGTTGTCATGTAAAAATACTGAGGCCATGTGCTAACAGGTACCAAATGTACTAACAGACAAATAAAATAAATAGAAAAATAAATACATGTCTCTTAATAATGAAATCTATTTTACATCAGCTATTTTTATTTGCAACATTATCTACAAATGAGTCTGTGCTATAATTTAGCAAAGCTAGGAAAAAGAAAGTCTAGAGGATTTTTCTCCATTATTTTTGTGAACTGGAATAATTGCCAAGATAAGATTAGTCTAAACTGGAATGAAAAAGTACTATGAAAAAAGATTAAATTTTACTACTCTAGTAAATTAACGATATTAATAAGTTTTAGTCTTCAAGGAAAGTATAATTTAGCCAAATTGTACATAAGCCCTTTCACACTTAGTCACCCAAACTTTTTTGACAAACCCAAACTACAGTCAACCTGAAAAGTCATGGCTGGCTATTAAACCATTTTAAGCAGTAAAGAGGGTTTTTCCCTAGCTTCAGCTGGTTCCTGCTTTCTGGCTTGTGGATCTTTGCAGAGTTTACTCACACTTTCAATTATTTTGTCAAATGCACAAACAGCTTTGCTGCTGTTGCCCACAGATTTATAAGACAGAGAGTGGAGTGCCACTGAATCACACTCAGAACCAGTGTCCAGGTACACAGTGGCAGAAATTGAGCACAAACAGAAACAACAAATTGTGCTGAAAACAGGGTGATCAGAAGGTCAAGATGAGGATGCATTTAAGATGACAGGCATTGGTTTGAATTATTTATGCTAGATATGAATGCTTAAGTGTATCAGGATCAGCCACTTTTCAACTGCCAGTGTGTCACACTTTCCAGGACAAAAAAAAACCCATTTAGATATAGTAAGATCCAGGGAAAATAAGTATTTGCAATGGATACCTGTAAAGTCATGTTTTGTAAGAATTAGCAGGCAACTATTGCTGCATGTCAAGGCAGTTTAAATGGATGTTGAGCTGTTAATGACGTATTTTACTTCAAGCCTTTTAAAAAGCAACTTATTAGAGAACAAACCGTCCTTGAAATAAATGGGAAAAATGTGTTCAGTGAAGTGCCAAGCACCTTATAAGAGGTTTAAAGATATTCCAAAGAATTTTTATGACGTTGGTTGAATGGACAACATAGAGAACTTTGAGTACTATGTTGTACTTTTCTTGTACTGAGTAAAGGAAAACAAAATTGTTAGAAAAATGTTAAATGCCACAGATGGTAGAACTGAATAGCTGAGTTAGTTGTGGGTGGATCAGGACAGATCCACCCAATTTCCTTCATGGAAATTCATTATAGATATTACACAATCTGAAGAGTAAATGAAATCTTTAAGAGATTTACTTCAAATTCCTTGCAGTCTGTTTGTAACCATTTCAGAGGTGTTTCACTCAGAGTCTTCAAGCCACAGGGAAAGTAGACAACCATATAATCACTCTCTACATACTGGTCCAGGGTATACTTTAGGAGACAAATAACACTTTGGTTTTAAGATGGTTTACTGGACGAGATTTTTGAAGCAGTAACTGGGAAAGAAAATGGGCTATTTTTGCACAGAATGCTAGTGACTGCAAATTCATGTTTGCTCCGAGATATTTGTCTAAGAAGTTCATCTTGCTCTAGTGGCAAATAATTCCACATCATTGCAATGCCTGAAGTTTTAAAGAAAATATTTAGTTACAAAAACTACAGTGCTCATGAATCACTTAAATATGAATACAGTATGGTACTGTGCTTGCCAAGAAATTTTTAAGAGATGCATTTTAACTAAAAGCAACTTTTATTTTGCTTTCCTCAGTCTTTGTCCTTCCTTTTAGACAAGCAAACAATGTCATTTTGCATTTTCAAACAATAAAGAATATGTTTTGGACTTTCCTCTCAATTTAAAAGATTCTAAATCCTTGAAAAATCCATTACACCTAATTAAACTGCTCTTCTTGAATATATTTGTCTTTCCCTTGTTTGCATGATGGGGACTGAGTTTGTGAATAATTTTCCTTTAATTTGAATCCCTTAAAATTAATTTAAAGAACTACACTATGTATCCCATCTTGAAATAACACTGCATGTTTTATAAGCAGATTTCATTCCTTTACAGTATACTTGAAGATGATTTTCATTGCCTTTCTCCTACAATTGAGAACAGAGGATGGCCTATTACACAGCTCAATGACTCAAATAAAGCAATGATGGAGCAGTGCAATCTAGCTGCATTTCTTGCTGTGTCAGATTTCAAATTTCTCATGTTATTCTCAATGATATCTTCTTATTCTGCACCAGCCCCAACTATTGCTCTTAATTGTGTGTAAGTGATTTCCATTCAATAAAGCAGATAGCTCCATGTGCCATTACTGGGCTGTGACTATCTGCAAGCATGAAGAACACTTTGAATATTTCCCTTTGCATAGAAAAGCCCTTCAATTCTCACCCTGTGCTCCCAGTTTCATTTATCTAATTCCCTCAGCATACTGTGAATCTTAGACTGCAAGTACCTTGCAAAAAGGATTGACACTGCAATTAATGTAATGCTGTTTTGATCCCTGATTTAAGTATTAGTGGCATTTTAATGGGAAAAAAGTAGTTGTGACAGTCAATCAAGACTCTTTTTAAAGAGTTTGAAATTAAAATATACCTAAACAGATATTGTTACAAACAGAGTGCATTGGGCTTTATTTACAGCATGTAAATTCCTTGTTACATTGCATCCAGAAAACATGTATTTTTAAAAATAACTGAGTGTTTTGGAGGCATATAATAACCAGTATTTTTCTACAGTCAATTACCTGTTCCAAGACCATAACAGAATTGCAGTGACATTACAAAAGCTTTACCAAATCAATTCTTTAAGTGACTTCATCACAAAATACCTAGCAATCAGGGCCTCCTGTTTTCCTGCAGCTTTTTCTCAGAATTCAACATCTGAATCTAATTCAGAAGGGACAGGGAAAGGGAGGCTGGGATTGAGCCAGGCTGGGCAGGATCTGGAAGAGCCTTGCTCTGGGCTTCAGCCTGGCATCTTCAAAAACCCAAGGGAAAAAAAAAAATTTAAAAATGCATATCTTTCCAAACTGTGAGCCCCTGATGCCTTGGTTCACATTGCTGCACTCAGTGAACACCTCTGGCAGTACCATGCAATGCTCTGGGCTTCTCACAATCTCTGCTGCTCACAGGGACCCCAAGGTGGGTTAGAAAGTCTCTTTTCCCAGCCCAGCGGTCAAAGAAGGAGCCAGAACTTTTCTATTCTTGTTCTCAAGGTTGTTTATTGTTTCTCATCTATACAATTCTTTCTCTGACCCACCAAGCTCTGTCTGGCAGGTTGGGTTGATGCACACTGCCCATCCTTGGGGTGGTGCTGTCTTTTTATACTAAAAACCACGTGTACGTTATTTGCAATAACTTCCCAGTACCTATCACCTATGTTAGACAGTGAGCTTCTACTCTAAACCAATCTAAAAGTGCCAACATCACAGCAGAACTGCCAACAAACTTCAGCAGAAAATGGAGGCCAAGAAGAAGAAAGAGAAACACTGGGCACACCCAGATCCCTCCATCTTGCCTCCTGAACCCCCATCCTAAAAACCCCCAAAATCTATCTTTTCACCCTGTGATAAATTCACTATTGTTCTACTTAAACTCTTTCGACTTGTAATTCTTCATATAAGGTTGGTAATTTTTTTTCCATGGGTCAGGATCAAAGGCACAGGGTCAAGGTCTCTGAGCCCTGGGCAGGGGCTCGAGTCCCCCAGGACATCCTGAGGAATTTCCTGGGTTCCAACATGTGCCCATTCCACACTCGTGTGCTTGGATCATGGCTCCCACTTGTGCCACAACATGGGGTGATGGTGATGCTCCAACAGCCTGAACTTGTATTAGGAACATCACAAAAGGTGCATGGATAAAATGAATTTCAACCCTACTGGCTTTAGGAGGGTTTGCATCAGTACAGGAGCTGTAACTCATACTGGATTGCTCCAATAAACATTACAGAATGTGGGTGAAGCCTCTCATTTACTGAAGATGCTCTATGAAATCACTTGTAATGCTACACAGATACAATTTGAAATACTATACAAATATTTACCTGTTTCAGCTAATTTCTCACAGTCTCAGACATGTTTCCCCTTAAGAACAAGTAATGCAAACCTTTGCAAACAGATTCTTGAGGGACTGAATGATCCTTGGGTCAGCCCTGTAAAAATAAACAGAGGAAGTTATTATGACAGTGTGGCACATTTTATGCACTACACAAACAGCAAAAGAAAACAAAAAAACTCACCTCAGAAATCCAATAGTCCAGTTGTTGTAGAGGAAAAACCCCATTGATATTTGGCTACCATTTTCTTACTGCAAGAGTGTTATAAAACTATTTTAAAACTGCAATTCAAAAAAAAAAAAAAAAAAAAAAAAGCTATGAATTAATAATAAAAAGTTCGAATAAACAGAACTCTTTTTGTTTTGGAAGAGTTGTTCCTCAAAGTACTTATGTATTAGACACCTTTAATGACAAATATCAGAATTTCCAACTAATTCACTTCTGAAAAGAACTTAAAACTTTTTTTTCTTAATGTAGATGATGATATACACACTCCATACCCTCACACCAGGTCACTTCTCTATAGCAATTCAAAGCTTTAGTACATTCTGTACCTCATATTTCCTTCGAAAGAGCTTCATGAAAATTTAAAGACAGCATTAACATATAAAAAACTAAAAAAAACCAGATGTTACTATGTTTAAATGCTGCTTTTTTTTGGTCAAGGCTCTGTGCTTTGCAGAGTACTAAAGAACACACTCAAAATTATAATCAGGACCAAAATACAAGATTTAGAGGATCTTTTTCCCCAAGAATTTGCTTCAAAAAGCAAAATTAGAACTTCCAAGTATTTCCAAGTACTCCCTTTACACTAAAAACCCAGACTCAAACATGGAGGTGGGAAAAAATTGAGCTTTTAGGCCTCTGCCAAGACATCACATTTTGTATTGATCCCTCAAATCACTAAAACTGGGAAATTATTTTGGACCAAAAAAAGTCCAGACAGTTTGCATTCTTGCTACAGGTTCTACCACTTTGAAAATTTTCATAAACTTACCAATTATTTCATTCCTCAATGAAAATAATTAGCTCCACTTACAGGAAACTCAATTTAAAAGTCCATACACACAGGGGAAGGTCCAATTAAGCTGGAAAAAACCTATTATTCCATTTTCCACTGAGTAATAATATTCTTTTAAAAAAGCAATTCTGGGTCAGATTTTGTATTGCTATTAAAAATGCATCATGATTGATATTCCAATGAGTACTTAATTTTTATTATTGGTAGATATTGATATTTAGATATTTCTAAGACTGACAGAAACTGGTGTTTTTTAGCAAAAACTGTATTTTTTTTTAGCAAATAATCTGTAGCAGGTATTGTAGATGATTTAGTAAGTGAGATGGTTTGCTCATAAGTACTTGGTGTATTATCTGCTTATCTGCACCTCTGATGGCCAGGAATAAATGGTGCATAAATATCTACTTTGAATGAAGAAAGTTTAAATGTGTTTATGAAGCCAAGCCACAAAATTAGGAAATAAGGATAAAATAAGGATAAAATAAGGAAATCTGACTTTTTCTATCTTATCTGAATATTTTCTCATTATATTTTTTCCTAAACAAAATGTTTACATTTTTCAGGAATTTAAGGACTTTGAGAAGTTTTCAAGGACCTGTGAATTTGTGCTTTCAGAACAAACAAAACCAATGTCCAATATATCTGAGCTTCATCGACTTCATCCCAACCATTTCCCAAAGCTCTTGCAAGGAAATGAGCTTTACCTTCCTATTTACACCAGACCTTTCCAGTCTGTTGAATTTAAACTATAAGTGCAATCATAAGTTATAAAAATTAGGCTATATCATTGCCACTAGGATGCTTGTCAGATAATGTGAGTAATTAAGGTCTCAATGAATTCAATTGGGGCAGCTTGGCAAAAAACCCAAACAGAAACCACTGCTTCTTCCAGCAGGACCCATCTTTATACACAAATTGCAATATTTATGTGTTTCTACTATGGGAAAGTTTAAAGAATGTTTTGGAACATGCAGGAGGAAAGACAAAACAAGGCACAGCACCAAGCACTCATTAAAGCAGAGTTTCTGCCCTTGTGGCCATCACTCAAACATGCCACCTCTCACATCTGGAAAGTAAATAAAAATCATTCACACATGGTTGTAGTCATTGCTCTGGTATGCAATGACTACAGTGATACTAAGGGCCCTTATTTTGTAAAGCTTTACCTACACACAATCAATTTATAATACAAGGAAAAAAGCCATCTCCTTCAGCCCCCAGCTTGAAGGAAAAAAAAAAAATAAATACAATCCTTCAATACACAGCATGGGACAAAATACAATTTCTCCTTCATAACTGCTAATGCTATAGCTAGAAATAGTGGCTCAGTCTAGAGAGAGCAGATTTAAAAATCTGAAATCTTGGTTTCCCCTGAAACCTGCTGGAAAACACCTGGCTTCTGAACAGCCCAGTTACTGCACAAGAGAGAGCAACTCTGAGAGTGTTAAAACATTAACAAATCTTTAGCACAAAAAGTTGCTATGCAGCTAGACATTATTTACGTGGAATCAAAGAATAAGGGAAGTGGGGAAGAAGCCATCTGCCTGATTTTCAGCTTATTGCTTCCTTGGAGCAACAATTAGAAAGTTTCCAGTTAGGAGGCAAACTTAGTGTGGCACCCTCAGACACTGATTTCCTGTTGACTGCAGCATTCTCTGTTCCTGAGACACAACATAATCTTCTTAAGAGTCACATATCACATATCACTGGTTTATATATATATATATATATATACACTGTTTATATATATATACACTGTTTATATATATATATACTGTTTTATATATATATATATATATACACACACAGTGTTATATATGTATATATGTGTATATGTATATATATGTATATATAATGTATATATGTATATATAATGTATATATGTATATATATGTGTGTGTGTGTGTATATATATATATATATAACACATATATTTCCATGCCACATATCACTGTTCTAGTAAAGGGATTTAGTGCCTTCCCCAGACCCACCCTAACAGGAAAGTAATTGAAGGGGAAAAAAAAATAAGTCCAAAAAAGACCCAACCTACAAGCCTTTAATTAAAAATAGAAATTTGGAAGTATTTCACAAAGTCTCACAGAGTGTATTCCTCCTGAGGCAAGGTTCTTACTCACTGACATCCCTAAAGGATTATTGCTTGAGCAGGAGCAGGCAGGCACACACAGAGCTGCCTGCTAATGAACTCCCATGCACAGGGGCTCCAAAGGCATGAGGAGATTCCTGCAGCATTTGTCAGGCACAGGCGTTCTTAATGCCAATTCTTTTTGTGCACTCAGCTGTCAGATATGCTCTTCATCAAGTGTAAATAGTGTGGTTTCTCTTCATTTTTCCCCCCTTTTTTCCTTGCCTTTCACTGATTTTCTTTGTTACTTTTAAACAGCTTGACACAGCTCACCAGTGTAACATCAGTCTGCAATTTACATTTTGATAGGACAAGAATTTTGTGTAAAGCCAGAATCTGCTAAGGGGTATCAGATACAAAACCAGGCAAATGGCTTTCAGGAGATTATTTTATTATTTATAATACTGCAGGAAATTTGCTATGGAATCTATAAACACAGCAACACATGAGCTGAGTGCATAATGTACTTGTGAAAAATGTTTTGAAAACATTCTCCTTGTCTTCCCCTAGGTTGTCTGCCCTAAACAGTATTTTTCCTCAGTGCATTTCCTACACAATGTCTACCAAGCCCCAAGTCTGAATTTCTCATTATGACTTGGTTTCAGCTATTTGGCATAGTTTCTTTTCATGTTCTTTACTGATCTGCCATTCTTTGCTGGCAATGAATTGGTGAAAATCAAAATCAGCAAATAGATACTCATACTGACAGCAAGAGCACACACAGGTTCTTTGGGCCTCTCTCTGCTGAAATAATTTGACAATTAGGAAAAAAAACCCCAAAGAATTTGAATGCTGATGCCACACAGGTTGGGAAGTTGATGTTTGAAATTAAAGGATTGTTACTTTGAAAAGTTCAACGCAATTTTACTGGTGGGTTTCAGGATTCTTCCTTTCCCTTTCTCTCAAGGAATTTTCCCCCATACATGATACTAGGAGACAATAAGTAGGTACTTAGAGAGACAAAAGGATTGGCACAGCTCAGGGGAGAAAAATATTTAGAAATATTCCTGCAACCGTTTAGCATTTATCGTGTGCAGATGATATTTTCTTATCACCTACACTTGTTCATCTGGTACAGTACAAGCACATGAGGTTAAAAAAAAAAGTTCCTAATGTATAACTAGTTGACAAAAAGCCTTCTGTAAGCTTGCTCTGTCATTAGGACAAGAATACCTGGATAAGTGGTTGCAATAAATACACTGCACCATTTTTTGGATTCAGCAAAACTGGTCACTGACTAACCAAAAATTACTGTAATGTAATCATAATAAACACTAATGATCGGTCATCTATGGAACTTGCTCTCCAAATTAGTTCTGCACTACACACTAATGTGGCAGAATTACATTGGGCTGAAGTCCTGTTTAACTAACTTCCATCCCAAGGGATTACACACTTTCAGCTTCAGAAAAATACATTTTTAAGATTGTGGGTTTTAATTAAATTCCTCTGACAAGTTACTGGACAAAGGGTTGGCGTATTGTGATAAAAAGGGTTCTTTTAATGGCATAATTATTCACTGGGGATTCCTCTGGGTGGAATAAATGAGGGCTTTTAAAATAAATTCCTGTTCTTCTTATATTTATGCAACACAGGTCAAGGTTTCTAATTCTTGCCAAAATACCCAGGCTTACCATCATTCATTTCACCTCCAAGCTGCACTAAACAAAACAGTTTTATAAAGTACCAGAGTTCCAAAGCCATTCTATATTTAAATACTGAACAGTAACAGGAAAGATATGTTGAGTCTGTGAACAAAAACACTTTAGTCTTGCCTATTTCTCATACAGCAGGTAATACATTATTTCATAATAATTCAATGCCTGATTAAAATTAAGAATGGACACATTAAATTAATATTCTGAATCTTTTCTACTTCTTCTTAGGGATGTGTTAAAAGATACCATGGAGCTTTTCAAGATGCAGCATCCAATCCACTGGATCCTCAGCATGCACATTACCCTGTGTCGCAGCTGGTTGGTGGCTGGGCAATTAATTTGGTTGTAAATAAGAAACCCAGCCATAAACAGGCTCCATAAACAGGTGCCTGGGTGAGCAATGATGGGATTGATTCAAACCTAAACAGGGATTTCACCCAATCATGTTCCATCCTAAGCTGCAGATATCTCACTGCTCAAAGAGCTGGGCTGATGTGTGGGTTCCTTGGGCCAGGTCTCATCAGCTCTTGGAGATCCATTTCACACCCAAGATGGCTCAGCCACCTTAGAAGGCAAAAAATCAGCAGGATGGCTTCTGTGGCAGTGTTGGAAACAGAAAAGTTTTAATAACAGGCAAAATAACAAAACTCTTTACAGAAATAAAACAAGCCAGGTGCAAGAGGTTCTTGCTCCTGGTAAAACACCTCACAAAAACAATTAGTTCCTTTGTTCTCCTTCTAGTAAATTTATGGGACTTTTTGGCTTCTGTCCAATTGGCTATCCTTAAGTTTGAGGTGAAGTCCCCCAGTTCTTATCTTTGCTAATTGAGAAGAGAAACTTCTGGGCTTTTTTCCTTTTTCAGGAGCCAAGGGACAGTTTTGTCACTCCATCAACAAGGGGCACATTCCTCTACTGGGCTGTGTTAAAGCCAGACCAATCAGTGATTTAAACTAAGGTGTTTCAAACTCCTATATAAGCAAGACCTCCACACTAAACCATTGCTGTCATGTGGATTTCTAAGAGTTTGTGTCATTTGTATGTCTCCAGAAAACAACGCCCACTGTAGCAATTGTGCATTTATAGACCTCACTTTGCATTTCTTCTAATAAATTTCATGTAGTTTCTCTTTCTGCGGACTCATCCAGTTCTTTCCATGAGGCATTCCAAACCTTTTCTGTTGTAACAGCAGGACTTAGGTTTATGTTGTCAGCAAATTTCATTAACTCACACATGTTTTTTGCCAAGGTCACTAATAAAATTTTAACCAAGATTAGTTCTGAGACTGGTCCCTATGGAAGCACATTAGTAACCTCCTCTCACCAAATCTGTCCCTCTCAGCACATGCTATTGTCCTCACTTTTCATTTCTTACATTCATCCACATCTCTCCATCTTAATTAATATTTTCTTGTATGGCAACCTCTCAAATGTTTTCTTGAAGTCCAGATAGATTTCATCTACTGTATTTACATTGTCTAAGAGAATGATTTATCAGCCTTTATCATACTGGCTTAGCCTGGAATATTCTATCTTTGTGGAAGTACTGCTGCATTTTAACTAGGTTTTCATGTATTTCCACATCTTTAATTAGTTTTCCTTCATTGTTTGTTCCAAAGCTTTGTGCACTAATGGGGTCAGATAAAGAGCCTGTAGCTGTTTGGATCAGTCCATTTTATCACTACATGCAAGTCCCACACAAATTTCTACACTTTTCAGTTTCTTGGGCCGCTGTGGCCACTAGGACTGACCTGAAATTAAAATAAACCACAGCATGCCTGTGGTTTATTTTAGACTAACCCCTCAGGCCCAAAAGTCAAATGTGTAGTTTTTATTTCAAAGTCTACCTCACAGGTTTCTTCTGCAAAACTACACCTTGCCTGGTACCAGGTTCCCTTACAATCACACCTTTGAGATTTTATGTATGCAACCGGAATGCTCTGGCCTTGCTTTGCACAGACCTTTTCCATTTTAAACACATTTCTTCATGCTTTCATTTTTATTAGATTAACATTTTGCAACTTAAAAAGAGCAACTGAAGAACTCTCCTTCTTCTTTCCTCCTCATGAATATGTCCGCTGAATGGACCTAGAATAAATCTCATTGATTTAAAACAAAACTATTTTGCTCATCTTCAGTTGCAGCCAGCTGCCACCTCAAAACAAAATGTAGATGTGAAGTTCATGGCTAAATAAAGTGTTAAATTCACCCTACAGAACTCAGAGAGAGGTTTTTCTCTAGCATTAATTTGATTTTAAAGAGATATTTTTTTTCCATGGACTTGGCCACTTCTTTAATTAGCTCCCAAATGATACAAGGCTGAATACTTTCAGATGGAGAAGACCATGGTGGGATCCTTGCTGAGAGTGACATTTAATTTCTCAAAGCAATAGCAAAAATGGGAGGGGTGGGGAAGCAAGTCCAGATTTTTTGCACTTCCACAATCTTCAGGCAGCATCACACTCTCCCCTTTGCACCTCATCCCCTCTGCATTTATTTGTATCTCTGAGTAAACAGCTTTTTTGGAGGTGGCTTTATGTGAACCCCACACTGTGGCAGTGACCTCAGTTTGTAGAAGGAGATTCTCTAGAGATTTGGAAGAGGAAGCTCCTGGTTTCATTCAGATCAGGGCAGAGATGGCTCTGAGGACCACAGGATTGTTGCTGGAAGATCTCAGTGCCAATCCAGCTGTTCATCTCAATGAACACAATGTCTGTGCAGGATGTGTGATGTGGGATATGGGGTAATAATTATTAGAGTCGTTATAGATGGATAATGAGATGATTGGTTCTTGCAATTAGGGGATGAATATTGTGTGGAAAAAAAACAAAAGAAAGGACATTATTAGCATCAGAACAGAACAGAGAACAAAATTTCCCAGATCAGTTTCCAATGCAAATACAACAGCAAACGGTAGAATCAGCACATATGGCTGTAGATTTTTATCAATTGGTTAACAGCTCCAATAACATAGTTGCCTACACATAAGAGTTATGTAAATAGAGTTCAGTCACCATATGGAACTTGAACAAGATGATAATGGGCAACAAAGTGAGAACAATCTCATCCATTTTCCATATGGCTTCTGTTGACTTCTATCTATTACACTGAAACTTCTCTGTACACTATTATGGAATAATGTGTTTGGTTTTTCAAAATTATGTATTTAATTAGGAGTCCAAGTCTGCACCAATGTCCCAGAAGGCATATAAAGAGAACTCAAACTGGATTTTCTTAATGTGGTTTTTTATTTCTATATCAGTGTCATAAGCTAAACCTTATTCCACTAACAGGAAAACCCTTCCACTCTTATGAAACAAGTTCTTTTGTAACAGCACAACTATTGCAGGATTGCATGTTTTCTTGGACAAAGGCTGATGGCAGCAAATACAAACATATCTATTTACACATTCTTCTATCAGCACCATTGCAATTGCATATACAACATATATTATTTTCCTCTCTAGCAAGACAAATGGTATTAGATTCTTGTTCTACTGTGAAAGGGATAGAAAGACATAGATGCTTTGAGGAATTCATGTGAGAGAAGCAAACCATTATTGACAAAAGCCTGATACTTTTCTTGCTTTCAGCTTCAACATATATACCATTTGGAGCCAATAATTAATGGTTTGGATTTTTCAGATGTGCTAAGTACACCTTTAGAAGACTAGACAGAGAGGATGGTCCTTGCAGAGTGAATTGTTGATGCAATGCAAGTGCTTTTCCAAGTGACACGGGGGTGCCATCAAAGCACAGAGGCTTTCAGGCCCCAGACTCGGTGAGGTGGGAGAAGAGATGAGCAGCAAACAGAAAGAAGAGCCTTCCACCTAGTGGAAGCTGGTATTTCAGCAGCTGACTCAGAGCTGTCTGCAGTTTTCACGGCGAGCTCTGTCTCTCAAGCACCACGGACAGAGCCCCCTGCGCCCTCAGTGCAGAGGGACAGGCTGGGATGCTGCACTGAGACTCTCCAGCCCCAAACCACCTTCCCACCTCCCCTGCCATGCTCAAAACTTCTGCTCAATAGTGTTCAAGTCTAAATTATTTCAGAAATGATGTGTGAGGAGCGTGGTATTGCCTTTGTATTTCATCCTTAAATAGGAAAGTGATTTGAACTGCAATGCCTGTTTGAGCTGGGAGCTTCCCTTAGGAACATGAGAGGAGCCCAGGGGCTGGATATTCAACCACATCTTCATACACTAACAGAGACCTCTCATGACTGGTTTAATGCTGTTGCCCACTATTTTTCTCATTTTGGCTGGAGTGTTACTGATTTTTTAGCTGGATCAAAGCCATTTTGATGTCCGGCATGCAAAGTTTGGGAAAGCAATAGAAAATAGGGCAGCAGGATATTTTGGGATTTACTGACTATCTAGCAAATGGTTTTACATCCTCCTACCACTAAAAAATGAAATAAGACAACAAAACCTCTTAGAGGAATGGCCTGCAGTAGAGAACGAAGGAGTCATCACAGCTAGCACTGAATCCCATAACTAATTTCCAACTTGAATGATTAACACCAGTGCTCTTCACAGAATTCATTTTCACTCAGGTCTGTTGCCTCTCTTATGCTCATGTCAAAAGAAAGCAGGGGTATGTAGCATTCAAGTTCTCTGAAAAATCCCTTCGCCCAGGATTTTTCTCCTGGGAAGCTGAGAAGCCTCAGAGAAAAAGGAAAACAATTATTATCTCATTTGCTTCTCCTGTGTTTTGCTCCTTTGGAATGTGTTTGGAGATTGTTCACCCACAGGTGATTGTTCCATTGGATTCTGCTGTGAGTTGTTTTCACTCATTGGCCAATCAGTGCCAAGCTGTGTCAGGACACTGGAAAGAGTCACGAGTTTTCATTGTTATCTTTTTAGCACTCTGTCTGTATCTTTTCTGTATTCTTTAGTACAGTTTAATATAGCATTCTTTAATATAATATAGTATTATAAAGTAATAAATTAGCCTTCTGAGAACATGGAGTCAGATTCATCATTCCTTCCTGCCACAGGGCACCCTGCAAATACAATAGGGGTGCTTCTTTTCGCAGTGATCTTGTACACCTGAAGTGAGTACCTGCCAAGGATCATCTCCACCTGGAGAGGCAGGAAAAACAAACCTTGATCTACACCAAATCAAACATCACTGGGCCTTTTCCTCTCTCCCATCAATGACAGTCTTCTGAACAAAAGACAGCAAAGGATTGAATGTTTCATCTCCCTAAACAGATTTGTAAACCACAGCAGCACCCCATCAGGTGCTGAGGTTTGAAGTCTCCCATTTGCCTTTTTTTTCTTCATTGAGTAGATGTAGTTACTCCAGGGAAATTGCAAACTTTTAAAGAAAGGGCTTATTCCACCATCTGAAATTCACAGGAGCATTAAGTCATTATTCAAATGAAAAGCTGCTCCAATCCATTAACATATGTTTGTTAACAACAAAAAAAGCAAGATATTCATATAAGGGAAGATACACTCTTATTCATATGGTAATTGAATGGTCAGGGAGCTTGCCTAAGATGTGGTCTAAGTCAAACCATGGTGTGACACTGGAAATCTTCTCCTCTTCCTAAGATGTTATGGGCAAAGAGGCATTGAAAGAGACTTTATGACTGAAAATCATTTTTTATAGCCAAAGGGCTTATGGGGAAGAAGAAGCCTTTGCGGCAGCAAAATAATTGCAGTTACAGGGCCTGGCAGAGGGGTGGTGGGAGTGTGGGGTTGGTACATTTTATTCATAGAAGGATTGAGAAATCAGTGGAAAATAACTGGGAGTCAGAGAAGATAAAATAATGTCATAAAAGAACTGAACTCTGGAAAGGATGAGTTTATGTTTTTTCATGAACTTTTGCATTTTACATGCACATTTGCCCTCTAAGCCTTTGCAAGCAGTCCCAGACATCTGCCAAGACAGAAGAAAATGAAACCAACCCCGTTTTCCCACCTCAGCCACGTGAGAGAGATTTTTTTTTCGCCCCTCCTGATTTTACTCCACGTTTTCCTGAATTACTTCCTTTTCTCATTCATCATGTGTGCCCTGCTGCATTCCTCTTGTTCATTTGTGCATCTCATTGCACTGCACACCTTGCACCACACAGAGATTGCCAAAGTGATAATGCATATTTCAAGGGTGACAAAATAAGCCATTCATTTAAATAACACAGAAAAGCTTGTGATTAATATTCCCAAACACATCAGTGCTTGGCAGATAATAATTCTCCTCCACAGTCTCTTTGTAAGGACGTACCAAGTGAAAATTATTCCAAACAGACTGTAAATGCAAACAGAGTTGTGTTAGGAAACCAGCAAAGTCAAGGCAGATGGATAACATAGAGTTTGGAGCTCCTGTAGTTGCAAGACCCTGTGGATCAATTTTTGGAATCCCTGGTTCCATTATAAATTCCACAAGCAGCATTCTGCTCCTGGATGTTAACATGCTGAATGCAGCAAGGAATCAGTTTACACAAGTCCCTGTGGAGAGGGCAGTGATATTACAAGCATCTGTTACACTTCCAGCAGCTTTGTGCTGCCTTTTCTTTTAGGGGTTATTGCTATGAGCAATCACTGCACACGAAAAAGCCAAAAGCCATTGGAAATAAAGCTGGAAGAATTAAAAGAAAGGTGCATAGTGCTTAGAATTTCTTTGAAAATCTCTGTACTTACGCAGAAACTTTCTTCAGAAAGGCCCAAAACTACAAGGGGAATTCTACATATTCTTAAGATGATATTACTTAGTCTCTGGGCTACAGTCTTTTATTTCTTTATATGCATTGGAGGAACTCAATCCTTCAGCTTTTTTCTGCTGGGATCTGTAGAAGAGAAGGAAAACAGGAGCCCAAGAAAGCACAATTCCAGAAACATGCAGAAATAAAGCAGCATGGCAGGGGCAGGTTAGGTTCTTTTAGTAGAGGATCTTCCAGAGATTTCAGGTCAAGTACTATTTTCTAGCTCATCCTCCCAAAAATCTTCAATTCAATACAGTTATGATCAAATAACTTATAAAAAGCTTTTTGGCTTAAAGGAAGGCTCATTTGTGTGGCATTAATATTCCTTATTCTAAATGTATGCCTGCATATTTCTATAAGACAGCAATTTTTTTTCCTAAGGTATAATATATGCACATTTCTGCTTGGGAAAATCATTCTATCTGAGATGTCCAAAAATCCCCATCTCTAGAAATAGTGCTAGAGCAGCTCCTGCCCAGGAGCTTTATCAAAAGGAGAGCACTGATACATCGGCTATCTTGCTATCTCAAAGTGAAGAGCCAGTGCTGTTTGTGCTTTTACCCAGCAGCTGAAACCTTCAGAGAAGTGAATTCCCTTCTTGGAAACTTAGGTCAAAATCAGTAGTGCTTCCATTTTCAAGGAATTGCTGCTATCCCTGTAAACCACCATGAGAAAAGCACTGAAACCTGAAGAACAGACCTAAAGCCTATTTAAGTAACTCATCATCAATTATATTTAGACAGAGCCCCCTGTACTGAGTTCACCCATCTTTCAAGTAATTAAGGTAACTATTAACAGAAAAGGCTTTGCAATTATTTAAACCTGAAATGTATCTATTCTACATAGGTCCTTGTGGAATACTGGGTTTGTCCCATTCATTTATGCCAACATTTTGTGTCTCATTAATGGTTTAAAAAGACCAGGCTGACTTGCTAAGGACTCCATAGCTTGTGGGAGATGGTTTCAACACACAAATTTTTGCTGTAGCATTTTGAGACAGATTTTTTTTTTTTTTTTTTTTTTTTTTTTTTGTCTTCAGTAAAAATGCTTCTGTGCAAGATCCACTCGGTGAATGCAAAGTGAGCTGCTAGCAACCAACACCACACAGAGACCACCTCTGTGCCTGGAAATATCACAGAAAAAATCCAAGATACAAATTTAGAAAAACCACACAATTCTGTCCATGTTATATGTCAAAGCAGCAATCTAAAAATCCAGAGTCTGACACACATTAAGGGCCTGTACTCTGTTTTTTTTGTTTTTTATTTCATGTGTGTGGGTGAACTGTAATCACATCTACTTGCTTTGAGAAGAACAAAACATAATCTGCTGCTCTCAGCACTGAAGCTCATTGAATTTCCTCTCATGCACATGCATTCACATACCCCGGCCTGACAAAGCAGAATTTACACTGTTTTAAACAAAAAGATAAGGGCAATTGAACTGATCTCAGTGTTTAAATATGCCATAACATTTTGATGTCTGTAAACCTTGTAAAACAAAGCTGAAAAAAAATAAAGAGCACTGAATTCAGCAATATACACTGGGCTAAAACAGGCTCAGCTGGTATTTCCTGAATGTAAGGCCACTGGTGCTGTGGCTGTGGAGGAGGAAAAAAACGTGTGGGTGTGAGTGGGAAGGAAGCACCATTTAGTTGCAAGACAAGAACATATAGGAAACTCTCTCAAGTGTTAAGAAACCGTTTAAATTCAACTAATAATACCTATCCAGTTCATAAATGTGTGACCCCGGGTCCTTCTGTCTTAATTTTCTTCATAATTTTTTTGCTGTTGCATTTTTAGCTTTCCTGTCTGTAGTCAGGTCCCAATACTGCAGTGAAATATATTGCAAAGTTTATATTTCTGCTTCCCATAAACTGAGCACAGATATTTTACCACATCTCTTTCAATTTAGAGAGTTTACCCATTTCCTTTTATGAGACAGAGAGATTACTAAGGACACAAATTTCTCTATATTACAAAATTGAGACTGTGTACAGCTACTATTTTTTAAATTTTGTCTCCTGGTTTACTTCATGTTATCTTAGCAGCTTCACTTTTTATGCTATGTAAGACAGATTTAATGCAAAGTTTGCAGTTAAGTTCATCCCTTGTCTATCCCTGTCACCACTCATTTTCAACAAGGTCTGAGACAAGATATGACTGGGTCCTGAGTGTAGGACACAGCAATCTTCTCCCATTCCCAGGACAATGGAGGACCTGTGATTCTGAGATCTTTCTAAGGGTTTCTTTCAATGGATAGACACAGAGCCAATATTCCACTCAGCCGTCTGTGTCACTTAGCAGTGTAAAGGAAAGCAGCATCCCAGACTGAATCCACAGGGATGTTGCTTGGTGTGGAGAGAGCTGCCTTTGGCCCCTTTCTCCTCAGAGCCCTTGGTGGAATAGAAAACAAGAAAGCCTGCAGAAGGAAAGGTGAATAGGGGAGTCTCACTTCAGGGGTGGTCTCCTGAAAGCAAAAAACCACTGGAATTTAGCTTGAGTTTGAGGTAACACCATCTTTTTCTGAATGGAGATTCAGACAACCAGAGCTGTCTCTTGGAGAGTTCCCATTCTGCTTTTAGCAGCAAGTGCAGACTCCAGGTGGCTTCACTACAGTTTTACTTACAGGCATGTTCAGTGTTTAGAAAAGAAACAGCACTTCAGCCAAAGTCCCAAGTATCAGATCCTCTGATTTTTTGTGAGAGACAAGAGGCTCTTAGTATGAATATTTATCCTGTGTGTTTCATAACAACATTTCAGAAGGAGATGTCAGCCATGTGCAAACCCCAGTACAAGGAGAGCACGGGACCAGCAGTTCCCTTGCAGGATGAAGCCTTCCTGCACTTGTAGAGCACCCTTGTATATTTGTGTTTGTATATTCACATACATATTTTGAAAGAAAGTTCTTCTCTTAATGCTTTTGAGCAGGAGCACCTGCATTTAATGAAGATTGTCCCATGACATCCTTGAATGACACAACACCATTAATGGTGAGCAAGCAGTTTTTACAGGAGACAATGGTATCTTTTCAATCCATTTACTTCCAAGAGGAGACCATCTTTTTCTTTGAATCCTGAGCAATGGCATTTCCCACGGCTCTGTTTCCCCACGCATTTGGAAGAGCTGGCTTTTCCCCTGTTGAGCTGTATCAGTTGGTTGGTGACCAAGACACATTGACGTTGTTCAGAGCCACCAGCAGCCTCGTGGCAGCCCTCTGCAACTCTTCCTCCTTCACCGCCTTCCCAACAGACATCAACAGCTTCATTGTCTGCAGTGAGGTCTGCACCTGGCTGTCCAGTATCCTCAGGAGCAGATCCTCGATGTCACTGTTGGGCAGGTGTCCCTGCTGATGGCCACTGGCTGGCACCTCTGGGGCTTCTGTGCCCAAGGGAATTGGTTCTGTGCTCGCAGGGAGGGAGGTGGGGGTCACAGGTGCCTCTGTCTCGGGGCTGGGGTGAGCTGTGGGAGGCATGGGGAGAGCTGGCAGGGGCTCAAAGCTGCTGGATGGCATGGCACCGCTGCTCACGATGGGGCTGGCTCCTGCTTGGATGCTTTGTGTCTCTGGGCGTCCTGGGCACACGATCCTCTGTGGGGGAGAAAACATTCCTCTGGAGAGCCTTAGGAGCAGGCACCCATGCACAGCCCTCTTCTGTGGGTCTAGCTCTCACTGCACAACCTCATCTTTCCCATTTCCTGCTAAGATGAGCCCAGGAAAGCAAAATAAACCTTCAAAAACTCTTGGGATTCACAGCTCTCTTTGCTCTCTTCTGAACTGCATGAATCCCTTTTCTTCTGGAGAAACCTAGATTGTCTCAACTTGTTTGGCAATGAGAGCTGGGGAAGAGGGTTGACGTGGTCCTCAAAGGTTCATTTTCTTGAAGAATGCCTTCTGCAAAGTCTCCTTTTTGGCAAGGGGCTGCAGGTGCCATCTGTGTTAGCTAATCAGCTTGGTGTGAGTGCCCCTGCATGATGGGCTGCCCATGGTTCTCTTCTATCATCTTCCCTGTCTTTTAGCTTTCTGTCTTCCTACTTACTCATATTCAGGGCTCTCTCTTTTTCCTACTAATTGCCCAGAGCACACCACAGGGTTCAGGAAACAGCTAAATAACTCACCTTAAGGAAATACTGTTTCATAATACAGCGATAAAGAGAAAAGGTGCAGAAGTTGAGGAAGGAAGGACTTTCTGGCAGTTCAGAGCATATAGGCCCTAGAAAGAGGCAAATAAAGACACAGATCCAGTGACAGACTCCAGTGCTGGCATCCCCCTTTGCAATAACCTCCCTGTGGGGTGACATCCCTTCATGAAAACCCCTCTGTGTCATATGGGGACTTTTTGAGAACCTCCACTGCTTCTTGGTCATCTTCACGACCCAAGGGGTGAGAGGAGGCTGATCCTAGGGATTGGTCCTAGGGAATCCATTGGATTCCTCTGAATCCAGTGGATTCCTCTGAATCCAGTGAAATGTGAGAGAGGCTGCCCATGAGCACGTGCCTTCTCCTCACGGCAGGATTGCTAACCACCTCTCTCGCCCCACTTCTCCTTCCCAGATCCTGAGTGTTTCCCAGTGATCAGGGCCACTCAGGACTCCTGTCCTTGGGAATCATGGCTGGCTTTACCTGGAGGGATGGCTCCGTGGTTTTCATACTCATCCAGCCTCTGGACGAGTGAGTTCTTGCAGCCGTACAGCTCGCGGAGCTCGCAGGCGGTTCTGGCTTGGATGGTGATCCTCAGGAACTGGAAGAACTGGTGGTATTCCTGGTCAGAGAGGGGTGTTCCTGGCTCCTGTGCCTTTGTGCCCCGAGGGCCAGCTATGCAGCCCCAGCCCAAGAGCACTGGTGGGAAACAGAGTGCAGGGAGTCAGAGGGATAAAGAAATGCTAACCACAACATGTTTGGAAGAGCTGAATCCACATCTCTGTTGCCTTTTCTGGGTGCAGGGTCCAGCACATGGAAAATGCATTTACAAGTTAGACATGGAAGGTCCAGACCTGTGGAAAATTTGCTTGCCCATGTTGTAAGGAGTGAGAGTACGTGGCTGAGGGACCTTCACCAAAGCTCTGGAGATTCAAATCTTAAACTGGGAGAAATGTCTCAGAAGTCATGGCTGAAACTGAGACTATTGCTCTGTTGTTGGGGCTGGAGCAAGTAGACTGTTTCCCTCCAAGAGTTTTAGCCTCTGCAAACTCTCTTCCTCTGGCTAAATAGGTCTTTAACCAAGGTCCTCCCTCAGACCTCTTTCTCCTGCTTCCCCTGTTGCTTTACCGGCCAACTCTTCCCTCTTAGCTTTGTGGGTTAGCTCCAGACCTGTGCCTTAGTGCTTTAATGCACCCAGCTGTCCCTGTCACGGCATCTCCACCTCTGCTCCAGCCTGTGCCCACTGCATCCAGATCTGACTCCTGTCTGACTCCTAGGTCACTCTGTGGCCCTCTTTGATGAATAAATACCAACTCCAGGGTGAAAATTGACAAAATGATAAGCCCACGGATCTTTGCGCCTGAGGCATTGGAGGATGCTTCATCCCTTCCTTTTGAGGAGTAATGGGGAGTGTGCAGAGCAGCTGGGTTGGCCGCTCTTCCCCACAGCTGGGTTTGGAGGAGGGACACGTCCTACTCACCAGACAAAGCCAGATAAGCCCACAAGGCCGTCATGGCACTGGGAGCAGTGCCTGTGACAGTTGGGGCCCACGTGCACGGCTGGAGCTGTCACCTGTGCTGCTCTGCCACTGATGTCACAGACGCCTCTGTTCCGAACACTCCATGCTCCGCTGCTCCTGCTCCCGCCCTGCTGCCCCCTCCCCCAGGCACTGCTTGGGCATGGACAGGTGTGCGTGCCTCTTTCCTTCTGCTCACTGCCAGCCCTGGAAAATCCATCTGGAAAGAGGCAGTCAAACAGCCATTTTTCTGGAGCACAGGACAGGAAAATCTGCCTTTGGGCTGCTGCTGTTGATAACGTGTGAGCAGGTCAAAATCTTGTCTCTTGCCCAGATCTGTGTGTGCTTGGCTGATCCATTAAGACAGAATCCACAAAGGGCTCCAGACCATGGCAGAAAACACTAGGAAGAAAGGTGATGGAGAGAAAATGGTTTGAGGAATTGATAGTTTTCTTACACAAAACTCATCAGGAGGTATTTTTGGTCTGGAAGAGCAGCAGGATGAACATTCAGACACCTGTGAGAAGGCAGTGAGTTGTCAGAGGACATCTGGTTGACCCGTGTGTGCCACCTGAGCTGGCCCTGGTTATTGCACCTGAACAGGGATGTCACAGGGTGCATGGCAGGACAGACAGTGACCCTGACTCATGTTTCTGGGCATAATTTTCTAGTAACCTAGACCATTTTCATCATGGTCTAGGTTACTTTCAGCTCCTAAATACTTATCCCCCTGTAATCCCACCCTACAGCACTGCTGCCATGACAAGTATTTATTATGTCTGTTTTCCTTCCTCTGATCAGGACCTGCAGTGCCCAGCTTGGCTTTAACCTTTTGGATAAATGAAGAGAAGCAGGTCTGTGACCAGAAGCAGCATAACACTGAGCCAGTAGAGAGACTGCTCACAGGGTGAGAAATTGCACAGAGCATGTCTGGGAAGGGAAGAGCTGAATGCTGAAAATTTGGGGTGTACCATGCTGCTCACTCCACACCCACTCTGCTCCCTCACTAAATAGATTCTGCTTCCAGGAATATCTGTAGAATATGGCAAAGTCCTGTGGTATCTAAATACCCTTTCAAAAAGACCCTGTCCAAAATGAAATCAATCTTGTGTATTTTTCAACAAAGAATATACTCATAATGTTAAAAGACATAAACCAAAGTATGACATTTTCTTCTTTTTGTGCTGACAATATTTGAGAATATTCGAGTCAGTTTGCTGCTTTGAGGTGCTTTTTTTGTACTGCAAATGTTTTTCAGCCCTGAGTGTTGTAAACAAAACTTTGGGGATTGGTATAACCAGTGTAGTGGTGTCCTCCAAAATCTGTAGATCATCTGAAACAAAACTGAGGGGTTTAGTCTGCTGCATCATGTCCTGTTCCATGTGACAGGATGATGTTCAGTCTGTAAGCAGTGCTGTCCATTGTACCCCACACTCTAACATGAATTTCCAACATGTATCTCCAAATGAGTATACCTATGAAAAACCAGGACCCTCCAAATGTTTCAGTCCAAAGGTTAATAAACTAGTTTATCATTTTACTCAGTTGTCTATCTGTTCTGTAGATAAAATCTAGATACAAATTGCTGCAGAGATTTCTTTTAAAGGAAAAGGGCTATGACTGGAAGGAAGAAAGGAAATAAATAGTCTGAACTTAAATCTGTTTGTCTTTTCTTTCTATTTTCCAAATCTTACATGGGACAAGGAATTCCTACCTCATGATAGCTAGGTAACACAAAACCAATGGCTGTTCCCAGAAAACCTGGATGCAGAAGTGCTTCCAGTTGAAGGGAAGTCTATAGCTTCTCCCAGATTTGTTGTTGCTGATTTGAAACTCCTTCCAACATCAGACATCAACAAAACACGGACAAAAATATGGCTTTATATTATTTAACCTAAAAAGAAAGGATTTGCCCCAGATGGCCTAATCTGAACCAATACATGATGTGCTCTCACTGCTGGTCAGAGACTGATTGCAGTTGTCTTGTTCTTTCTATGCTGCTCTTCCTTAGGTCGCTGTTGTTTCCAGAGCATGAACATATACAGTTCAAATACAGGACTGAGTATTACATAAACCCCTTCTATATGGCAGTGTTTTATTACTGTGTGTTTCTATCTGGGAAAAACGCCAATCACTTGTTTTTAAAATTTTAATAATAATAAAGTGGTTATTAAAATAGCAAAATAATTAGAGTAATAAAAATTTGGACAATTTGGATTAGGATAATATGAGACAATAAAGAGTTACAGACGTCTGGGTACCTTTTTCTGGGCAAAATAAGCCCAAAAAAGCACACACATTAACAGAGGATTAACCCTTAAAAACAATAGCCTGTTGCATATTCATACACCTCATACATGATGCATAAATTCCATTTAAACACAGGATTCTGTCTGGTCAGTGTCAGCTTCTTCCTCTTAATCCTAATGGCGTCTTAAAGGCTGAGCGACGTGGGAAGAAGTTCGTTTCTTCTGATAAGAGGGCAATAAATTATTTTTCTCTGACAGATTTAGGTGTCCTGTGGCTGCTACCTCTGTGCAAGTCCTTTCCTTAAAAAAAGTATCTTACATAGCATAGTTTCTATTTGAACATTGTTATAACCCCAAACTATATTTAACGCACTACTCAAGAAAATTACTACAGCGTAACTTTCTAACACAATATTCATTTCATATTATAATATTAATTTTAATATTTGTGAAAAGCCAATCAGAAAATACGCATTTTTCACACATCCTAAATAAAACTTTTTTTTTTTTTTTTTTTTTTTTTTTCCCTCTGAAATGCAATTTTGTGTCCGTGTGCGACGGGAGGGATGGGGAAGGGGCTGACAGCTCGGGAATGGAGCTCCGCGCACAGCGGCAGCGCAGGGCGCTCCTTCCGCCGCGTCACGGGAAGGGGCGGCCGCGGCCGCGGCGCCCGGTTCGAAGCGGGCGGGATGGAGAGCGGGGCGGCGGATCCCGGAGCAGGCCGGTTCCCGTTCCCCTACACTCCGTACCGCATCCAGGAGCAGTTCATGGAGGCGCTGTACGCCGCGCTGGAGGCCGGCCGGGTCGGCATCTTCGAGAGCCCCACGGGCACGGTGAGGCGGCGGGGCCGGGCGGGACCGCGGCGCTGGCGGCAGCGCTGCTCACCTTGCCGGCTCTCCGTGACAGGGAAAATCGCTGAGCCTCATCTGCGGGGCCCTGGCCTGGCTCCGGGACTGGGAGGAGAAGCGGCGGCAGGAGGAGGAGCAGCTGCTGGCGCTCGGGCAGGACGCGCCGAGCCCGCAGCAGGGCAGCGCGGACACGGCCGGGCAGCCGGACTGGGTCACGGCCTTCGTGCAGAGGAAGGAGGAGCGCGACAAGGTGGACAGGCTGAAGGTGGGGATGCGCTCTGTGTAGAGGACGGGTGGAATAACGAGGAAAAGATCGGGAGGGCTCATATCACATAGTCACAGCATGGCTGGGGCTGGAAGGGTCACCTAGAACATCCTCTGTGCTCGAGTCCCTGGAGCGCGGTACCCAGTGTCCAGGCAGCTTTCTAGCATCTCCCGGGAAGGGAACTCCAGCAGCTCTCCGGGCAAACTGTTCCTGCATCCTGGATGGTGAGTGGAGAACACGTGAAGCAAATTTGGTGGTGGTGTGTCTTTGCCTGCAGGTTGCCCAGGACAGGAAACTATTGGTTTGTATTGCTTTGAGCAGAGTAACACTCTGTAGGTGAGCACACCCAGAGAAGGGAACCCTGTCTCAGCCCTGTCCCGGCAATTTTGTTTCCCTTAGTCTTTTTTCTATGCCCAGAGCATAAGTAGTGATACCAAGGGTTGAGGACTAAATCCACTTCATCCTGCCTACAATCTCCCATTTTTGTAGGAAGAGCAGATCAGAAGGAAAAAGCGAGAAGAGCGTCTTGAGAAAATTCGGCAAAATGTGCAGTTAAAATATGCAGCAAAGAGGAAGGTGAGTTACTCCACAGAGATGAAAACTTTCTGTTTTGGTTACCTTCAGTGTTGTTTATGCAGCAAAGAGGGAGGTGAGTTACTCCACAGAGATGAAAACTTTCTGTTTTGGTTACCTTCAGTGTTGTTTATGCAGCAAAGAGGGAGGTGAGTTGCTCCACAGAGATTAAAACTGTCTGTTTTGGTTATCTTCAGTGTTGTTCATATTTGCTTATGTGTGACTTCACGCTGACTTTTCCAACCCACCTGTTTGAGGAGCTCTTTGTATGAGGTTTCTGAAATTGGTCATTCAAAATTACTTGTTAAATTTTCTTTTAAAAGACAGATGTGAAAAACAATTTGTGCATCAATAATTTCCTGTGGCAGTTTTTGTGTGTGGGCACAAATTATGTGTGTTCTGATTGCCTTCTGGCTTTCTGCTTTTCTTTTAAAAGCTTTAATACTGAGAGGCTTTTTTTGGAAAGATCTCTGTTTTATGAACATGTGTGAACAGTACCTCTGGAATAAAAATGATGTTAAAGTTCACAGATACATATTTCACATATTTCCTCTCATTTAGGTGCATGAAGTGGCCTCAGTGCTCTTGATGGTTTTTGATTATATGAGTTATACTTCCCAGAAATACTCAGTTCAGGTCCCCAGATAGATTTATTAGGCTGCCAGGCTATTAATTTCTAGTGTGCTCTGTCTCAAATACTTATGTTTTGGTCAACTCCTGTCAAAAGGAAATGACAGAAATAGTAAAGAATAGCAAATAAAAAACAAATGGAACAAAGAACTTGTCTCTTAAAAGAGACTGAAGAGCATGTGAAATGAGAAGCATGATGAAAAGCAAGAAAGCAACTGAGAGAAATATTATGGAGATTTAGAAAAGTGACTGATTCATCTTTTCTGTAGTGCTTACTAACTGCATTTTCTGTATAATTCCCTGGTAATAAAATGCTCACTGACATTGGAAGATACTGTTTGGAGATGGAAAAAAATGAACTTTTCTTTGTTGTGACACAGAAGTTAATCAGAAAACTGTTCGTCAACAGTTCAACTGAATTTTTGTAGAGAGGTAGACTTGTGTTAGAGCAACAGTCATACAACTGGAGAAAAATCTGGAAGACAAATCTTGTTCTAAGCCAGATGCTGGGCTGATTCTAGCCATGAGTTAAATGTGCATAGTGTTTGATTATGTCCTTACATGTTTGTTCAGGTTTATTTACACACTATTTTCTCTCAGGCAGACATCTTTTATGGGGCACTTTAAGCAACTAACACTGGATTACATGAACATTCCATTGAGGATCTGTTAGTTCAGCAGGCCTTTTGCAGAGAAGGTCCTTCATGTTTCCCCTTCATAACCATCTGTGTGGGCAGGTCTTTGGTTTTGGTAACAGCTGCCTTCTGTAGGGCTGAACAGCTTCAGCCTTCTGTGAGACACTGTGCTGTCTTCTGCCCTGTTCGTGCCATAAAGCAGCCCGTGTGCCACTCTCTTTTTATATGAGAAATGCTGTGTCTTTGTGTTCCTTCCAGAGATGTGAGGAGGATGAGGCAAAGCGCCTTCTTCAGCTCAGCAAGGAGGCTCTTTCACAGGGAGCTGGAGAGGATGCTCTCGACCAGCTGGATCACAACGAGGAGGAGCTGATTGTTGCTGAATATGAGAGTGATGATGAAAAGAAAGTGGTATCTGGGTAAGGACAGGGAATGAGGGGGTTCCATGAGGGGGACACATTTTCTATCTAATTTTTGTCTTGCCCTGATTAAAGAAGTTGTGCAGATTTTATTAAAAAGTGTTTCTCACCTTTTCAAACAGTGAAGGATGGTGGTTGTTCTGGGGTTTTATTTAGTTGGTTGTTTGGGGGGGATTTTAGTTTGGTTTGTTTTGGTTTTTTTTAACTTTTGTTAGACCGATCTGAGTGACTTGAAATGCTTTCTGAGAAAGTGCATCTTAAAATGTGTAGCAGTGCCCTGCCTTTATTCATGCCCAGCTTCCCAAAGAGTGCCTCTGGATGCTGAGTGAATGATTCAAGATTGAGTTCCTTGCATTAGAAAAGCAGAGTGGAACTCAGGACACCAGAGGAAGCTGTCAGTTCTGCAGATTAGCACTGGCATTTTTTGATACTCTAAAGGCAGAGATAGTCACATTTCTGAAGACAGAGCTTTGGCATGAAAAATCCCATGCACACTTTTCTCTCTCATGCATTTGCTTTATGCAGAAAGCCAGAGGCCATACTTCAGCACAAAAACTCAAGCACATTTAAATTACAAATTTACTAATTCGTGTCTAGACATATCCTTCTGCCTTAAAAATTGAAGAACACTTAACTACTTTTTTTATATGTAAATAGTTTATCAAACATTGAACTGCTGTTATCTTTGAGGAGCTCAATGGCAGCTAGCTGAGTGCTTTCCTGAAGCCCTTCTTTATGCAATATCTGGAGGGTGGTAAATTGCTTCTAATGGGAAAGCTTTACAAAAATAAATAAATAACGTCACCAAAGAATAGTATAGCACTGATTAGCTTATGCCTGAGGCTTAGAGCCCCTCAATCAAAAGAAAAATAAATTCTTGGACTTGGGAAAAAGGCACAGCCCAGGAGAGATTTTTCCTTTAAAGAGAAAGGCTTGACTTGACTATGCGTACTTACACTGTTCTTAAAAAGTTAAATTTTCTTTTACCAGCTGAGATGAGTTCTGAGGCTCTTTTTGAGATGACTTAATCATCTCTCTTGAGACCTCACTCCTGTGGTGGAGCATCATTTGATTCTTACTGTCATTTGATTCTTTCTGCTGAAAGGAAACTGAACTTTCTCTTTTCTTAGGCTGGAAGAAGAAGATGATGATGATTTGGAAGAGGAGCATGTGACTAAGGTGAGAGGAGGAAATTAAATAGTGCCACTTCATAGAATACTGTAGGAGTGAGCAGAATGATGGCTTCCTTGCACCTTTCCAACAGTCAGGCAGTACAGAAGGATTTAGGAGCTAGCTTCCAAGACCTGCCAGGTCTGTTGATAAAGACAGCTAGTTCTGCTGTGCTCATCTCCTTCTGGACTACACTGCCTGCCTAAGCAGCTTGCTGTGCTAGCACTGCTTCATTTTTTGCTGCAATAAATAGTTTTTTATTACTCTCCCATGGTGAGTCCTTGTTTTATAGAGACCTTGGAAAATTAAATGGCAACAAAAGCAAATGCAGAGGAGAAAACAAAAGATGGGGCTTTTGGCCTCAGCAGTTTTAAGCACGTGCCTTGTGCTTTTGGAAGGCTTGAGCAAGGTGAACCTTGCTGAAGTGCTTGGCTGCTTCCTCATAAGATTGGTCATAGGTAGGGATTGGCTTTCACATTGTTCTTGTCTTCCCTTTGTCGTTGCTCACTCGATATTCTTGTGGTGACCCTGGATAGATCTACTACTGCAGCCGCACCCACTCCCAGCTGTCCCAGTTCGTGCGGGAGGTGCAGAAAAGTCCTTTTGGCAAAGACACGCGTCTGGTCTCCTTGGGATCCAGGCAGGTACGTGCTGCTGCTGTTGCCAGGGACCCAGAGCACACTGCCAGGAGCTGTGGGGATCTGCTGCCACAGAAGTCACCTTGGGGTCTGGCTGAGTTTCTTGTTGAAAAACTAAGGCAGTCATGTGTCGCAACACAGATCAGTGTGATGTGCGTTTTTCTGTGAACTCTGTTTTGGTCATTTACCCTTTGATGTAAATACAAGAATATGTTTTAACTTTTCCAATATGGAGTGTTACAGATGTCTGAGTCACTGAGAAGGTGCTCCTCTTAGTAAACTAGTACTTCTGGCAGCATTTTTCAGAAGCTGTTGTGTAGCAGTGAGCCTTCTTTGTCTCATTTTTTCCTCCTAAGTTTCTGTGAGTTTTGAGCAGATTTGTACAGTTAGTATATACAATGTCTAACTGGTAAACTTTTCATTTTTGGAGTCTGGCCTGAGATGGCTTTAAGGAAAATCATTTGTTTTACAGCAGGGGGTGCACATGGGGGCACTCAGCTGTTAATTGACTCCCTTCCTTTTCCTCTGTTTGCACGTGCCAGAATCTGTGTGTGAATGAGGAGGTGCGACGCCTGGGCGCACTCCAGCTCATCAATGACCGCTGCATGGAGATGCAGAAGAACAAACATGGTGAGGATGCTCCTGTCACTGTCATATTTTCTGAAAAATTCCTTCTCCAGGATTTCTTCTCCTGGGAAGCTGAGAAGACTCAGAGAAAAAGGAAAATAATAATTATCTGATTCGCTTCTCCTGTTTTTTGCTGCTTTGGAATGTGTTTGGAGATTGTTTACCACCTGGTCATTGTTTGATTGGTTTCATGTGAATTCTTTTAACTTAATGACACAGCCAGCTGTGTTGAGGCTCTGGAGAGAGTCACAAGTTCTTCAGTAGTATCTTGTTAAGCCTTTTCTAAGTATCCATTCTCTATTCTTTAGTATAGTTTAGTATAGCATTCTTTAATATAATATAGTAACATAAAATAATAAATTAGCCTTCTAAGAACATGGAGTCAGATTCATCTTTCCTCCCCACAACAGAGGACCCTGAAAATACCACATGCTCCCAGCCTGGGGAAGCAATTCCTAATAAGTGTCATGAGAGTGTGGAGACAGTGGGCACTGCCAGTCAGTTCTAGCAAGAGTGCTAGAAGCTTGAAAGTGACAGGTTGGAGGAACAGGAATCCTTGGTGCTTTTCTTGATCTCCAGGCTATGCTGAGATCAGAATAAATTTTCTGAATGTCTTAAGCTGGTCAGGACTTCTGCACAGAAAGATACTTGTGTTTGTTAACTCAATGCTAGAAATGTTGGAAGATGTCACATGCTAAATGTAACTGGCAAGAGTAGTGTCCACTGTGGAGATGGAAAAGTTACTGCTGAATAATTTAAAAATAAGTGATAGGTCAGGAATACACAGGAGAGAGCTTGCTTTGAAATCCATGAGGTTCTGCAAAATGGTTATTTTAGGCTGTTGTGTGTGTTGCTCATAGCTTTCTTTTGATTTCTGCTGTTAGAAAAGAAGAGCAGTGAGGAGAATGGGGGGAAGAAGAGACGTGTGAGTCACACCGTGTGCCCGTTTTATTCCTTTGAGCAAATGCAGTTTCTCCGTGATGAAGTTCTGGTGGAAGTGAAGGATATTGAGCAGTTGGTGTCCTTGGGAAGGGAGGCCAAAGCCTGCCCCTATTATGGGAGTCGATTTGCTATCCCTGCTGCTCAGGTAAGGCATAACAGGCTTAGTGGCATTAATGCCAGGCACTCTATGAATGAACTGGTGGGCTGCTCCCTCTAGTACTGTTTCTTAGACTGGGGGAGTCTGTGAACAGGCTGTGTTTCTGTCAGCTCTAGTTTTCTCAGAAAGCAAAGGAAAATGAGAATTCCCATCAGAAGTTCATAAGGATGCTGTAATATCTCAGCATTTTGAAATACTTGAGCAGTTCAGCAAGTGTGAGGCAATACTGACATACAGGTGTGCTCTTAGCTCTTACATCACTCTTCTTCCTTGCTGGGTTCTCTCTGAAGAGTTTCAGTGCTCCAAAGGAGATTTAAAAGGTAACCTGAGCCCGTATGCAATTGTAGCATAATCATTTCTCTTCAGCTCACATCCCAGTGCCCCTCTCAAGCATGTGCTCCTGGTTTTATTACTTTTCCCATAATAAGAGAAGTCACTTGGCTGAATTCTGCATGGCCCTCTGATAAGGGCTGTTAATGAGTGGTTGTAGAATGCCTCAAGTTTGTAATGATGAGAGCTGGAATCAGGGCAGTGTGTGCCTCTCCTGTAGCTGGTGGTGCTGCCCTATCAGATGCTTTTGCATGAGCCTACCAGGAACGCTGCTGGCATCAAGCTGAAGGACCAGGTTGTGATCATTGACGAGGCTCACAACCTCATAGACACCATCACCTGCATCCACAGCGCCGAGGTCAGCGGCTCTCAGGTGAGTCACAGCCCGGCCTGCTCATGCTAATTGTGCTAAAGAGCACAATTCCAGAGTGCTCTTTCTTCTCTCCTTTATAACAGCAGCTTCTGCTTTCTGTTTGTGCAGCTGTGCTGTGCCCACTCCCAGCTGTCGCAGTACATGGAGCGATACAGGTGAGGATCTTGGGGGAAATAGCTCAGCACAGCAAGGGCTGGGGATGCCTTGGATTGCCCCATGGCTGCAGGATCTTGCTTGCTTTTCGCCAGTGGAAAGTTACTGCATTAAGAGTTCTGCAGATGAAAAGACACTTGCTTCATTATCTCTGTCTAGAATCCATCTAAGTCAGACTCCCGGGGCTGGGATAAAGCAGTGAGAAGGGGATATCCTGAGGATTCTGTTTTCCCCTTATACACTCAGTTCCTTTCCCAATAACTCCCTCCAATCACTTCTACTTTGTGATGCAGAGTTTCAAAAGATTCAGTCTTTCATGCCTCTCCCTTAGTCTTCCATTGTGCATTATGGTAGGAGCAGGAAGCTCTGAGGAGGAGGAAGCTGTGTGTGGGTTTTGGCTCTGCACCTTGCCATCCCTGCAGTGGCTGGTTGTTGTGTTCAATGATAATAACTCTGAATGTTTGGAGCATTATTGCAACAGGGTCTTGAGGCATCAGTGCCATTGTAATAAACCAACTATAATTAATATGCAAGGAGAAGTGCAATGGTAGGAACAGTGGGAGGAGCATGGATAAATGCTTTGGGATGACCGTGGCAGGATATCCAGATGACTGTGCCCTATCACAAACAGGGAGAGTGAACTTGGAAGAACTCTTAGTTCCTGACTCTCCAAAATGAAGAAGAGTTCATGTACTTGTTTCTGCAGCTCATCTGCTTTGGTTAGTCCCTGAAGAGGTTTTGGGGCCTAAACATGTCTCGTTTTTCATAGGAAACGTTTGAAGGCAAAGAACTTGATGTACATTAAGCAGATCTTGTATTTACTGGAGCAGTTTGTGGCTGTGCTGGGAGGTAAGCAAACCTTTTGTGTCTCCAGGGATACTGATAAAGTCTGAGCTAGTTAATACTTCCTCAGGACACTGTCCCCCTTCCTCCACTGCAGAGACTGCAGGGAAGTATTGCTTATGTATAGGTTCAGATGCCAGTAGTTTTATTTCAGAGGTTGGTTTGTACATGGGGAAGTTGACTGATGTCTGCTGGAACTCTTCTCTTTGTTTCACTAGCTTAGGAGCAGCAGATAACATTGTGAGTTGGTAGAGGCAGTTTCCTTTGTGTGGTTTTGAGATCCAGTTGAAGTGAGGATGATGTAAAATGCCAAGTGAGGAATACAGCAGATTTATATATAACAGATTTATCACAGTGTAACACAAGAACTGCATGAAATAAATCTCTGGGTCATCTGGTAGCAAGGCCTCTGTGTGTCAGCATGCATCTGCAGAATGAACCTTTCTTGAGTGATGCCTTTCCTTTGTGAGAAAATATTTTGCTTTGATTTTAGGTCCACAGGAATTTGCAGGGCTTGCTCCTTTTCTCCAATGATCTGTTTCGTAGGTCTTAGGAATGTGGGTGGTGTTCCTTAGGATGCAGCAGCACACTTGTTCTGCAGTGTAGGGCTACTCTAGGGCAAATTAAAACTGAGTGGGAGCTGCTGTTTTGTCTGCATAGACACATCTTGCAGATGTGTAGTTACTTCTTGGGGTTTTTGTGCACTGTACCCATCAAGCTCAGTCTTTAGTTTCCTGCTTACTTTTGAGATAGATTCAAGCCTTCCTTGAACTGGTTTCATGCTTTACAGGTAATGTGAACCAGAATCCTGGATGTCAGGCAGTTTCCCAAACAGGTAAGACTGGAGTGAACTCCTGGGGTTTGCAGCTATCAGTCAGGGACATGGGTGTGGGCAGTAAGGGGTGCAGACCCATCAGCAGCCAATAATTTCTTTTCCCCTTCTCTCTCTTTTCTTTCAGGAACAGTACTAAAATCCATCAATGACTTTCTGTTTCAGAGCCAGATTGACAACATCAACCTCTTCAAGGTAATGCAAACGTTGGGGCACAGGTGGTGGTGACTTGTTTGAGATTGTTGTGTGAAAACTGGAAGCAGAGCCAAAGCCCATGCTTTCTAACTGTCTGTAAGGCAAAGCTACACTGTAAGGGCTGTGGATGCAGAAATTCTGCTACTCCAGTAACCTAACTTTCCCTCTTGAACCTCCAAACACAGCACTTTTAACAGTGTGTGTTTTCGCTCTGGAATGCCATTGTAATAAACTCTTCTCTGGCTGGTGGTGCCCACAAAGATCTGTGCAGCTCTCCCCAAAAGCACAGCAAGTGACAGCCTTGCTGGGCAGGGGTCAAGGGCAGCAGGCTGGAGAAGGGGTGCTGAATGCAGCTTATGTTCCTGTCCTCCTCCTACAGGTTCAGCGCTACTGTGAGAAGAGCCTCATCAGCAGGAAGGTACTTGCCCTGGGGTTTCATGGTCAGCAGTGCTCCAATGCTGCTTCACACCTGCACTTTGAGATGGAGGATGCAGCAGCTGGGTGGGAGCTTGTCTTCTCCATCCTGTTCTGCAAACAAACTGGTTCCTTTAAAAAATATTGTATGGGCAGGTTAACTCTTGCTTATCCAGAAAAGAAAAACACAGTGTGGTTTGCCACAGTCTTCCAGTGGGTGCCGATTCTGTGCTGCTTGGCCTCAAATTTGCCAGGCAGGCAGGCTGCATTGCAGTAGAAGAACAGGCATCAGAAACTTGTTTTTCTTTTCAGTGGGTGTAGGAAGGTAATGGGAGCTGATATATTCTGATTAGGCTGGTTTGTGAATACCTACTGAGGAATTTAATTTGTGGCAGACCAGCAAACCTGCCTTTATCTTCTCTGATTCCTGCTGTTGGTATCTTAGTATTTCTGGCTTTTGTTTGGCAGCTTTTTGGGTTTGTGGAGCGATATGGGGGCCCTGCCTCAGCTGTGAAGACCAACAAGGAGAACCAGAAGGTGGCTGGTTTGCAGGACTTTCTTCTGACACTTCAGCAGGGATCTGATAAGGAGGGTGAGTTCAGGCATCCTCTCCATGTGCATCTGTGGGCAGAGTGAGGATGTGGAACCTGCATCTCTGCATGAGGAAAGGGAGGAGGCAGATGAGAAGAATGAGGGCCTGAAGAAGGTGTCCTGCTTGGGTGTTTTTTAACAGGTCTCACTAGCTGACCTAGACAACTGTCCATTGGATTAGTGAGGTCCCTTTCAAGCTGCATGATGTGATTCCATGTTCACACCACATGCACTCAAGCTTTGCACTTCTGTGACCTGCTGGCTCTGGGACCTGAGCTACTGTGTATAGTAGCTTTGCTTAGTGGTGCCATCCACAAAAATCAGATTTTTCTTTTATTTTTTTTTAATTTAGCTATGAGATGGAATTTGGATTTTCCCCTTGAATGGGTATTTATTCTCTGCCTGCATATATAGGCCAGGTATTGTGTTCCTGTAGAGCATATTTTGTGCTTAAGCCTTGTCTTTACAAGTGTGGCCTAAGTTGCCTTGCCTGCCTCTCCTTTCTTTTTTGGGCCAGCAGGTACCCCCCAGAGCCCTCCCATGGAGGCTGAGCACGAGCAGCTCCGAGCTGCCTCTCCACTGATGCAGATTGAAGGATTCCTCTCAGCCCTCACAAATGCAAACCAAGATGGCAGAGTCATTCTCAACAAGCAAGGTACTGGAAAGGGAGAGCTGGGGAGGGGTGGCATGAGTCAGTCACAAGCAGAGTGCTTCACTTGCACTGAGGGAGGACATACAAGAGTCTCTGGGGAACCTGGAACCTGCATTTGTGCCATCTGTGATGCAGGCTGGCAGGCTTGGTCTGTCTGAGGATGCTTATGATCCCAAGGGAATTTTTAGCCAAGGGCATTGGGGCCAGGGTTTGCAGAGGTCTGCTCCCACTTTGGAGGTCAAGTTTTGTCCTGCAGTTTACTGCATCTGTTGTACAGCTCCAGGGAGATTAGGAAGCAGAAGGTAACCTCCAGGCTGGCATTACCTCCTGGTGCCTCTGTCTGTGTTGAACAGCAAATCTTTACTTTGAGAGGTGGGTACCTGCCAGAGTGCCTGGTCAGGAGGGAGAGTCTTTCATATCCCTGAGTCTGTGTGACAGCTCCCTCCTGCATACTCTTCTCTCCTTTTCCCAGGCACAGTTGCTCAGAGCAGCCTCAAATTCCTCTTGCTGAATCCAGCTGTCCACTTTGCCAAGGTTGTGGAAGAATGCCGTGCTGTCATCATTGCTGGGGGCACCATGCAGCCGGTGAGGGAATGGGGATGCTGTGCTGGGCTCTCGGCAGGTCGGGGGTGCTGTCTGCGAGCCGGGGTGGATAAGAGCAGCCAGGCTGAGCTGGTGGTAGGTTGGAGCTAGCACGGGGAGCAGTGGGAGGAGCTCGTGATCCATCCTGGCTCTGCAGGGCCAGGCATCCCACCGGGATCGTGCCGCGGGAGCTTTGCAGAGTCGGCGCCGCTGTGTGCGGGCAGAGGGCGCTGCCGCTCCTCGGCCTGACCTGCAGTGCTGCTGCTGCTGTAGAGGTTTTTGGGACACTGGTACTTCACTTGTCTTTGTTTTGTGCATCATAGGTGGCTGATTTCCGAGAGCAGCTGCTGTGCTGTGCTGGCGTGGACCCTGCCCGGATCGTGGAGTTCTCCTGTGGTGAGTGTGCCGGGCTGGCAGGGAGGGCTCAGCAGTGCCAGGGCTGCAGTTTGCCTTCAGCACTATTCTGTCAGCACTCAGAGCAATGTGGCATCTTTCCTAAAAACCAGGGCAGCAAAGGGGTGTGAGTTCCCTTTCACTCTGAGCTTCCCCTGTGGTCTTGACTGGTATTAGCAGGCAGTGTGCCATGTTTTCCTCCCAGGGGCAGAGGGGATGGAAGTTGGAGCAGCTGAGTGACTTAGGCACTTTGGCTTAGCCAAGCAAATGTTTGCCTCTGTCACTAGAATGCAATTCAAGTTCTTGAGCTCGTGGGGTTTGTGCCAGCAGCAGTGATGTTGACTCTCCCTACTTGTTTTTGTCCCCAGGACATGTGATTCCTCCAGAAAATATTTTACCCATCATCCTCTGCAGTGGTCCTTCCAACCAGCAGCTGGAGTTCACTTACCAGACCAGAGACCTGCCTCAGATGGTCAGTTTGTCCTTTGTTCCCTTCCTTGGGATCTCTTTTTTGCTTCACATGCTTTTATTTCAGAGCAGGGTACACACTGTGTTTAAGAGCTAAAGCCGTGGCAAAGGAAATCCCAAACCACAGAAGCAGAAGCAGCTGAAGGTGTTTAGGCATGTCTTCCTTCTTCCTGTGGCAGGCCAGTGGGCACCCAAGGCTGGACACTAGGTCTGCTCTGCCTCTGCACAATCTCAGGCAGATGTGCTAACCAGCTCTCAATGTCTGTTCTAATGGGACAGCTTCCGTGCACTGAGGCAAACCTTCCTTTCCTGAATGACCACGGCTCCACAGCCAGAACAGAAACCCTGGGCTAGGGAAGAAGGCCAAGCAGTGAAGAGCTTTTTAGTGATGCCCAGCTCCCCATGGAGTTCTCACAGACCTGGCTTATTTCCCACATTTTTTCCTCCCCTAAGGCAGGTCATAAGGAAGGTCCCTGAGCAGAGAATTGGAGCAGCATTAGCTGGACTCCTGTCAGCTGCAATATGCTCTGATCTCTCTTGCAGATGGATGAGACAGGTCGAATCCTTTGCAACCTGTGCAATGTGATCCCAGGAGGTGTGGTGTGCTTCTTCCCCTCCTACGAGTACGAGAAGCAGGTGTATGGACACTGGGAGAGGACAGGGCTGCTCTCCCGCCTGGCAGCCAGGAAAAAGGTGATGTGCAGCCAGGGCAGTTGGGACTTTCCATGGAGGTGTCAAAACCCAAATAATTCCATATGCATTATGGACCTCTCTCTGAGTTGTTCCCATGGTCTGTGCACAGAGCAGAACGGACGTTTATCCAGCTAATCCCTCCAGGAACAAATAAATTACACTTCCTGGGTGGCTGAGCACTGAGCTGCAGTCTAAATGAGATTGATTGCATCTATACATCCTTGAAGTGCACACTCTGTGCAGTGGCCATGGGGGCAGGCAGTCTTTGCTACCCATAGCAGACTTGTTCTCTTGTAGCTGGGAGGGGCTGTTCAGGTTGAGCTCCTACAGGGAATTTGTTTTCCCCAGGCTCATCTGTGTGTCCCTTGAGCACAGACCAACACAGCCAAGGGCTAGGCAACGTGAGACAACAGTGCAATTCATAAGACAAATGGCATTTTGCTTTCTGCCAAAAGTAGAGATGAGAACTGGAAGACTAGCAGTGGTGACTCCTGTTGAAAGAGAAACATTAAATAGGGAGATCACTGCAAATATGAAGTCTTTCCAATGGCTCTCACAGGTGTTTGAAAGCTGGGTATTGAAAGTCAGGCAGTTCAGGTTGTGGTGCAGGGATCTTGGATCATGTGCCAGGGGAAGGAAAAATTACATATACCCTGGCTGTGACTTGTGTGTACCAAAAGCTAAACAACTTACCACAGTCTCACATATTTCACAGCCTTGGTGATTCTTGGCATTCTGGCACATGGGGCAGCCTGTAGCTTTTTGGGTGGAATCATTGTGCTTCATTTTCTCTGTGTTTGCAGTTACCACTCTGAGTGCCTTTCAGCTGTGTCCTGTCAGGGTCCCGATGCTCTGCCTGGTTCCTCCAAGGCTTTGGGCCACTCACAGTTTGTTTCAAATTTCAACTCCAAATTGTTCTTGTTTTGCTTTGCAGTCTCCAGAAAATTGGATATGCATTAGCAAGGCAATTGGGTCTAAGTGCAGCAAGTGACACTTTCAACTGCCCACACACAAGATAAAATCTTAGCAGGGGAAGGTTCAAGGCTTTCCTGAAGTTGCTGTGGTGAGATCACACTGAGATTATCTACAAATCACACAGGGAAAGTAAATTTAAATCAAAAGCTTACACAGCTACCTTTCAATAAGTTAATTTTGACTTATATTTGTAATTGCCAGTTATTTTTCTACTGAAAGACTGATTTTGACTGGTAACATTTTATATTACTTCTTGCTAACCAAAGGAAAACACATTCTGTAGATTCTTTACTGTTACAGAGAAGACAGATGTTGGACCTCTTGTTTACTAGGAAAACTACTTGTTTTAGGCCAAGCACCTATAAAATACAGCTTAATTAACTGCAGAGGTTTTCAGTAACTAATTAGGTGTGCTAGAATAACATAAAGATATACTACTTTATTTATGCTTTGCATGAAAAGCTAATTTATTCACTGGGCAAGGGGAGTCCCTGCTTGGAATTAATTGATGATTCAAATTGATTGGTCCTGCCTGTCCCTATCCTCCAAGATCTTGCAGCTTGACCCCAGAGGGTCTTGATTCATAGGTGCAAGAGGTGCTCATTGCTTTTTTGCCTCTCAGCTCTAGGATGACTTGTAACTTCTTGCAGTATTGAACAAGTCTCCCAAAGCTGAAAGGGAATGCTGGAGGGGCAGGAGCAGCTGCTGCTCCCTTCAGAGCCCAGCTGAAAAAAGCTGTAATGCATTTTCAGGGTGGAGGAAAGTTAGTTAGTGATTTAGTTTTTCAGGCAATTTTCCCTTGCATGACCTCAGTTCCATATGCTATTCAATGGCATGGGGGTAAAATGATTTGCTTTCTTTAAACTGTTTCCTGTTGCTGAACTGATGAACTGTGCCTGACAGATCTTTCAGGAGCCTAAGAAAGCCAACCAGGTGGAGCAGGTGCTGGTGGAATATGCCAAATGCATAAAGGTAAGCTGAGCAGGCAGTCTGGTGGGAGTGTGGCAGCCCAGTGGGTATGGGAATGCTGCAAAGGAGGGCACTTTTAACAAGGAAAGAGGGCTCCAGCCTAGGTGTGGGAGTGTTTCTGAAGCACAGAAATGTTCCCTGCTCTGGTTTAAGTTGCTGTCCCTCTCCTGCAGCGCTGCAGCCAGACAGGAGGACAGATGACAGGGGCCCTGCTGCTTTCTGTAGTTGGAGGCAAAATGAGTGAAGGGATCAATTTCTCTGATGACCTGGGAAGGTAAGGTGACTGCTCCTTGGAAAGCCACCACTGGCTTGTGCTGGAGTGACTCCAGGCATGATGGGCACATCAGTACCTGCATGGATAGAAAATCCTGGGCAATGTGTGACTTAACTGATGCTTAAAGGAACAGGAGGGGCTGCTGGGTGGTGTAAAACCCTCCTGTCCAGGCCACTCTTCTGTGAGTAATGCAGTTAGGCTTGCTGTGCTGGACAATCCCTTGTTCTGGCACCCTGAATCCCTCTGCAGCTCTGTTCAGCACATGCTTGTCAGACTGCTGTGCTTTATTGTTGCCTTTGGTTTGCAGGGCTGGCTGTCTTTCAGGGGTGCAGTGACCTCTAATTTATCAGTGTATTGGCAGAGTGCCCTAGGATGAGACATTAAGAATAATGCAGTCCTCCCTTGCAGGTGTGTGATTATGGTGGGAATGCCTTACCCCAACATTAAATCTCCAGAACTCCAGGAAAAAATGACCTGGCTTGATAAAACAATGGTAAGAGCCACTTACACCTCTGTCTCTTTCAATTCTGCTTTATAGTACTAACGTCCCAGCACATGAGCCCCAGAGCTGCCTTCAGAGGTTTTATTTTCCTTGAGCTTGCCCTCATTTCCCAGACGGTGTGGTACTGAGAGCACAGCCTTCTCCAGGCTGCTCCTGGACAGGTGGCCCTAAACACAGAGGAAGTTTGGTGGAGGGAAATGCCACCAGGACTTGCTGGCAGCTCTGAGCTCCAAGGGGAGCAAAGGCCCTTCAACCCACAGTGGGTGGCAGGGTGCTAGAAGCTACTTGCCAGGATCATTTGTCCTTTCTCATTGCTCACTGGAGGTGCTGTTCCTGGGGACAAGATCTCTGCCTTCAAGGGCACCTTGGTTTGGCTCTTTGTGAACGCTCAGCACAGTTTTCTGACTGCAGCCTTTCTTCTCTTCCTCCTTACTCTCCACTTGGGGTCTGCCTGGCTACCCGCTCACCCTGCAGGGGTAAAAGTATTTACCTCACTTTCTCAGCAAAACTTCTCAATTTGATTTACATCTGCCTTGTGTTCAGACTTGCCTATTTCTTCTTTCCAGCCCAGAGCTGGTGGCCAGGCACCGAGCAGAGTGCTGATTGAAAACCTGTGCATGAAGGCAGTAAACCAGTCAATAGGTAATTCATCCTTCCTTGGACAGGCTGGGGCATACCAAACACACTGGAGGAGGAGGGTAGGAAAAAGGATGCATTACAGATGATGGGAACAAACAGTTGAGTGGGCCATTCATTCTTTGTTTTTATCCTGTGGACAGGCAGAGCCATTCGCCACCAGAAGGACTTTGCAAGCATCGTGCTCCTGGACCACAGGTACGCACGCCCTGCCATCTTCAACAAACTGCCCCAGTGGATCAGGGAGAGGACCCAGGTGAAACCTGCCTTTGGATCAGCATTTGCTGAGTTAAGAAAGGTCAGAACTCCTTGTATTGTGTCACTGTTCCCCATTGTCCTCATCTGGACCTTTTTAGAGCTTTCCCTAAGGCCAACGACAAACTGCCTGGTTCTGTGTGTTCCCAGTTCCATCGAGGCAAGCTGGATGGTCTGTGATGTGGAGCAGAGAACAGATGGTATTCATCATTATGACTTAAACCTCTGAAGACTAGGTAAAGTAACACAAGTTGCTGCTTTTCTGTACCATGGACTTCATAAAATCTCTGCCTTATGCATCCTTTGTGGATATTTGCTGTTCAGTATCTGAGTGCTGTGATGGTGAGAGAGCCTTCAGCACCACAGACAGGAGGGAAACTGGTTGTAGGTCTGAGGCAGGTGAAGAGAGTAGCAGCAGGCACCTACTTGTTTACAGCTGTTAAGGTTTTATTTAAATTGATTAAATATTTTCAATAAAAACACTCAAGTATGGCGAGTATTATTTAAGTACACTTAAGTATGGGGAGTAATTATTTTGACTGAACACATAGGGTTTTATCCCATCAACCACCAAGTGTAGGAGGCCTGACTGACCAATGCCATCATTGAGCTTTTCACAGGAATTGTAAACTAGCAAGCCACTAATTTATGTCATATTGGAATAACACAGAGTGGTAATGGAGCAGCTGTGGGTAAGGTTTTTTCTCACCCATTTTCTGCCTTGCTTCAAGCAGCCAATAGATTGAAGCAGTTCATTCTTACAAAGGGAATAAAGATATGGCCACAATACAGAACTTCTCCTTTCTTTGATCATGTTTAAGCACAGGATTGCTTTGCTCTTTTTAACCCCTAAGCTTCTGAATTCAAAGTAACTTCTTGAATTTAACTTTCCTGGGGGTCTTTTCAGGGTTATGGGTCAGTGCTGGAGGGCAGCAGTAACACCAGGGACAGCCACATAATCCCTCAGCTGTTCCCAGCTACCTCTGTCATCCTGAGCAAGCCTCATCCCAAGAGCCCTGTTTGCTTCTTTACCAGTTTCAGCAGCTGGATGCCACCTCTCCAGGCTCTTCACAAGGAAGAAAGTACTTATGGCACAGAGCTGTTACCCACTCCCTGTATGTTAATTAGCCCCACAGGGAAGGAAACAGCTGCCTCTGAGAAACTTCCATTGTGAGTCACCTGCCTCTTCAGCAGGTCCAAACCCTGTGGTCTGCACAAGCTCTGCCTTCAGGGAGGGGAGCACCTGCTTCTAGCAGCTGGTGCCCTCCAGCCTGTAGTGCTGGGCTGTGAGGCTGGACAGCTGAGCTTTCCTTTTACACACTCTTAATTAATGACACTTCCCACTTTTACCAAAGTGAAGGCAGTAAGGACCTGCTTCCTTCAACTTCATGGAAATTTTTCAGGCAGCAATAGTTCCACACTAATACTCAATGGATCCCATCTATGACTCCCAGTCATCCTCATCCTCCTCACCCACGGGCTGCTGTGGGGGTGGCAGGGGTGGTATTGAGTCCGACATGCGAGCAAAGGCACCGGCAGGACTGCCAGGAGCATCCGTGTTCCCAGAGGCTCCTGGGCCTTTCCCTGAAATACCTGGGAGGGAAAGAAATCAGTGAGTGACACCTGGGGACTAGAGACCAAAGAGATTCAGCAAAGGGGAGGGGGAAAGCCATGCTCTCACCACCCAGGTAACCAGAACAGCCAACATGTTTAATGCCAAGGTTTAACTACAGCTCCCCTGAGCAAGTCCCTGCTGTTGACTGCCCAGTGCTGAGGTGTGACCTTCAGTCTAAATGCCCCAGAAACCTCCCATGGCACCTCAAGTGCCCATATGGGCAATGGGCCCAGCTGCCCAAGCACTGGATTAGAAAAGACACTGCTGTCCCTTCTGCACAGGCTTTTAGGGTCCATCCTCTGAAACACACAAATCCCTCCAGTGCCTCCAGCTCGACTTGAGGTGGAGATTCCTCTGCTCATTCTCTGTAAAGACACTCCCAGCTGTACTGTGGTACCCTGCCCAGGAAAATCTCTGTTCCTGTTTCCAAGGCTGTGGCTGACACAGCCTGGGTACCAGGGAGTGCTCTCCCTGTTTCCTGGGGGAAGGAGCCCACATTGCAGGACAGTACCTTTGCGCCTCAGCACCAGCTTGTTGAACAGGTCTGACATCAAATCTCCACCTTGTCCCGTAGCTCTCACTGAAACAGAGCAGAACGAGTCAGTGAAGAAAGATTAGTTTGAGCTAAGCACTATGGCAAAAGCATTTCCCTGCAATACTGCCTTCAGATTAAAGAAAAAACTCCAAACTTCTAATTTTGTATGACGCCCCAAAACTACAGTTCATTTTCAGGTCAGGAAAACACTAGGCACTGCTAGCAGGGTTAATGGCATCTCCTGGGGAAAACCAAGAGTGGAATTCATTGAGGAATGAATTGAATGAATCCATTGAGTGGAATTCACCTCAGCCAAGGTGTTTAAACTGGTTCAGCCCTGTCCCCCAGGGTTTCATTTGTGTGCCTGGTCGTGTGCATCACACATGAAACTTCCCCACAAGCCCTGGGACAGATGCCCTTTGGGCCAGTGGGGTTTAGCAACTTCACAGAGCTCTGGCTGAGTGGTGAACACCTGAGACCTCCATCAGCCTGTGAGGAGACAACTCCTTTCTGCTCTGTGAGTTCACTGTGCTCCTGCCTTGCCTGCCTACTCCCAGACCCAACACCTCCCCGCCTGGAGAATGAGAAGAAGTTCTGCCAAAGAGTCTCAGCACCTTGTTCTTGTTCCTTCTGCTTCTTTTTCTCCAGCTTCCTCTCCTTGACGCTGCGAAGGTTGGCCTTCCCAATGCCCCCGGCCTGGCGGATGGACTCCAAGAGACTGGCACGGCCAGTGGAGGGGTTCACCACCTCCTTTGGGGCTCCTTGGACTGAAGCTGCAGGGACAGGAAGGACAGACAGCATCAGGGTCAGTGCATCAGCTACAGGCCCAGCCAAATTCCCACGGCAAGGGCTACTCCAGTACCTTGACAGCATCTCGTCCCACTGCACATCCTCCCCTGCTGGAAGGCTGGGAAGGCCCCCAAGGACACAGGTGAAGGGAAGGAGGCTGTGCAGCTGTGGAGGAGCCCAGCCCTTACCTGCAGGCACTGTGCTGCTGCTCTCCTCACTCCCTGCCTGAGCTGCTTCCAAGGGTGCCGTGGGCTGGGGCAGGGGTGGTGGAGGAGGCACTGGAGTTGGCACAACAGGAGGCGGAGGGGGAGGTGGAGGGGGAGGAGGTGGCAAGAGCTTAGCGTCTTGGAGATCTGAAATATTAAAGAAATTGTATCTGAAGAGTCCCAGTCTCAGCTCAGAGCTTCACACACCTCAGCAGCAACAGATCAGAGTCGTCAGCACCTGCAGCAGAGCACTCCTGCCCTGTGCACTATCTCTTAACAGCAGGCAGGGCCAAGGCAAGAGTCTGAGAATCCCCTACTCTCCCTCCCCAGCTGCATCCCACTTGCACAAGGGCATCCCACCAGGCTGACACATACACTGTGCTCTCTCCTCCCCAGCTATGCAGAGAGAGGGGGAGGGAGGTAAAGGAGCTGCAGTCAGGCCAGAACTTGAGCAGGCTGCAGCTTTCCCTCAGGCCTAAACCAGAAGTGCAACATCCATCATCCATTTTAAAATTTCTACCAAGGGACTTTCTGCCTCATCTCCACTTTCTAGCAATCCCTGCCTTCCTCCTTCATGGGGTCCTGGGATCAGAGATTGAAAATACCTGGTTGCAAAGGCTCCACAGACTCGGTGTTGAAAGTGGGCAGCTCTGGAATTGCACTGCTGGGGGCAGAGGGTGCAATGCCAGGGCCCAGGTCAGCGCTGTACATGAGGTCTGCAGCAATGCCAGGCAGGTCTGGCAGGTAGGAGGGCACATCAATCTCAGGGACCTGGCCCAGATCTGGCACATAGAAGTAATTTTCAGCGACCTAAAGAAACCCAGAGCAACAAGGTAAGGCAGTGACTATGTGCTTGCTGCAAACAGGGGCACTGCAGGGAACAATCTGGGCACCAGCCAGAGCTGGGCTGGTGTTCCTTGGTACATCAGCTACCCCTACACCTCTGTGCTTAGAGGTTACCTCCTGCAGGCCAGGCTTGGGGAAGGCAGACTGCAGGAGGAGGAAGGGCAGAACCCTTCGTAGTTTCACAGTAACAAGCGAACTCTGAAGGGTTCACACACTAACTGCTGCAGCCTAAATAAACCAGTCCCTTCTCCTCCAGAAGAGGATGGTGTCTGAACCATTCCAAAGATTAAAATGCACAACCCAGTAGTTACAGGGGTTTGCTTTTGTGTTTAACACACAGGCAACACAGTAGTGAATGGTGCACGGTGAATAAAGAGTTCACTATATACATTATATCATTATATACATTATATCCTCCACTCCAACATGATGAGCAAATGATTGCCAGGCTCCTTTTCCCAGTCCCAGCAAAGATGGTACACCCCATCTATGGCCTTTATAAAGTGTCAGGTACCAGTCACATGTTGGGGCAGCTGGTTTGGTGCACTGCCTGCCCCATGTGTACAGCAAGCACAGCCCTTTGCTCAGTCTGGCTGGCCCTTCTGTTTGCACCAGTGGGCACCCCTTCCCAGCAGGAATGATGAGGGCCCCACTTCACCCCAGGGACCTTCTAGCAGTGGCACATCACCCTCAGACTCTGAGGCTCAGGAGGTGGCACAAGGGAGCTGACATCCCATCCCATTACTCTCCTTTCACCACTCAACAAAGGCTTGAGCAGAGAGAAATGCCTGCCAAGTGTGAGGCTTCTGTCTCACTCATCAAGCTCACACCAGGACCTCAAGCACAAAACCAGGCAAGGTCCTTCTGATAAATGAATACTCTGCAGCCCTGTAAGGGGCTTTTGTCCTACCTGCTCACCACCCTATCAAAGTCCTTTCTTTTCAGAGAGCTAAGCACAACCCTCTGGAATGTAAGCAGCTGCCTCTCACCTGTCGGTCTAGCTGTCCCCTTTTGGTGATAGAGAGAGGTGCATCAAAGAGCTTCTCTTCTGTCTCTGTTTCTAAAGCCACATGGGTCTTGGTCACTGCTCCAGCCAGGGGATCCAGGAACACATACTTCTTGTACCTAAGGGCAGAAAACAAGTATTTTAGTGAGAGCCAAGGCCAGAAGAAACAGTGTACACAAGAGGGCCTTGGAGGCAGAGACTTGACTTCACTCATTAAGATGGAACATGTTGGGCCTCCCAGCTTCCTTCTTTTAGCTCCATTTTCCTGCCTTTTCCCTCCACAACCAGCTCCCCACCCTGCCAGTGCAGCCTCCAGACTAATTCTACAGCAAAGCCCCACTGAAGTGCCACCAGGACCAAGCTCTCCCCTTTTCACCACCTGGCCTGAAACCATCCTACAGCCTGCAGCAGGACACCAGTGATTTTTCACTCAGGGCCCAGGAGGACAGACAAAAAGGAGAAATGATCCATAGCTCAGGAGAAGAAAGACAAGCTCCAGCAGCTGAAAGCTCAAGAAGAGCTTAAAGTAGTTCTTCAGTAAGAGCAGAAAGAAGAACCATGATGTGAGTGGAAAAGAGAACTGCAGTGAGGGAGGTGGTGGAGACATTAAAGCAGCAAAAGCAATAAAGTAATGCTGTGAGGAGTTGTCAGGAGAAGCAGCAGTGCCTAAGCTGGCACACAGGGCAGAGAAGGGCAGGCATATCTCAAGGCTGGAAAGAAATTAGATGTACAACAGGATGAACTAAGCAAAAGAAAGTGCAAAGTTGGGTTGAATCAGATGAGTAGAGGATCAGGTATGGACAAACTGACTGCTTCCACCCAAGGCAAAGAGCAGGGAAGGTTTCCAGCTGGAAGCCAGCAGAGAGGTATCAAACCCCGTCCTATCAAGAGCCTGATAGGTAACAGCCCCAGGAAAGCAAGCAGTCACTGCAATGCCTGAGGAAGGGAAAGCTCCTCTGAGGACAAGCAGGGGCAGGTGAGCAGCACAGCACTGCTCCAGCTCTCACAGGTTCTCGGTGGTATTGAAGAGTAGCAGGGAGCTGAGGGAGCTGATGTTCCTGGGAAGGCTGCCCAGGCCTTCTTCTGCATCATCCTCCTGGTGAATTTTGGTGCTCACGCACACAGGAAAATACTTGAGCTTTTCCTGCAAGAAGACAGATAAAAGGTGGTAAGACACTAGAACCATGGCTGCTGAGGCAGCTCTCCCCAGCCACCACACCCCACACTGCTGGATGCACTTCATGGTCTGGGAACCCTGCTGCTCCCTCTCTATCTCCCTTTGAGCTAGGAAGTACATGGACAACATTGCAACCACTCAATCATGACAAGTGTTGGCAGCTCAGACTGGCAGCAAGTGCTTTTGGTGCTTGGATGGGTCATGCTGAACACACTCTGGCAAGTATCCACCAGAGTAAAACCACCTCCCTGGCTCTGTAGTCAGAGGCAGGGATCAAGCACCACAGCCTAAAAGGCTTTTGTTACAGTGTCTCCAATTATGACACATTTTCAGGCAGGTAGAGTTCCCCACACCTCTCTATTACCTCCTCTCTGTTGCCTTCACTTGATGTTTTAAGAGCTGTGATTGCACAGGTGGGGTAGGCAGGAAGGCAAAGGAAAAAGAGGTTAGGAAAGAACAGAGTGCCTGCACTAGGCAAGAGATCAGGCAGAAAGGAGTGCACAGGCTGGAACGTGTGCCAGATGGTTTTGCAAAGCCTGAGGGATTTGCAGGAGTTTTCAACTCTAATGAACCGAAATCTTCCCTCTCTCAGTTCTAAAACTTCATGCATAATATATAGAGCTCCCTTTCGAAAAGGACTTATTACATCTGAGCTGCCTGACTTTTATAGAGCACAGGGGTTGCCATCCCACATCAGAGCAGTGCTTCAGCTGGCGTGACAGTGCCCGCTGCCACATGCTCTGGGGATGAAGCTCAGTGCCCACAGCACTCTGATCCAGAGGGAGCAAAGGCATCAGTTCCTGAACAGAGACATTTTGGGATGAACAAACCTCCACCTCAGAGCCCTCTGCAGACCCCTCCTCAGCCCCTTCACAATTCTTTCTTCACAAGAAAGGCAAGCAGCAGCTACAAGGTAGTCAGTGTTCATACCAGGAGAAACCAGAGCACTCTGCCAGGTTAAGTAACTCGCCACACCTGTGGTTTTCTTCTGTCACCACTCCAAATACTGTCCACAGATTCCTACTGCCTCATTGCTTCCAGCATCCCTGCACCACCCCATTCTCTCTCTGAGTCCCTCTCCCCTCCTTGTACTTGTATGGGAGAAATGGACACCACTGGTTTTAAGTTTTAAGACCACATCTAAGGGACACAAGCAGTTCCTGCTGATTGAAATTTCAGTCTTGAATCTGGTAGCCAGAAATCCAAGGAAATGGCTTAGTCACAGTTCAGTTAATCCACTAAGAGTTTATATGATGCTTTGAGACTATAAAATGCTATAAGAAAAAACCTGTAAGGTTTTGATTTAATTCAGGTTCCAACTTGTAAAAAATACATTGAAGTTAACACCTTCTATTTTTTAATGGAAGCAAATAGGCAAAAAAATATAAATTCTTATTTAGAGATTGTAGAAGCAGAGACTCAAAAATGAAAGTTCTTTTGATCATTAATATTCATTTCCCAATGTTTAATTTTTTAAGCATGAGGGAGTACTGACTCTTTTTGCCAGAACTGTTCAGACACACTTAGCCCTCAAGTCATTTATATATCTTTTTTAATTCTCTCTTTTGTATACTTCAGTTAGCACTGGAAGATTGTGCATCACTTTAAGGGTGTAGTGAGAAAATAACCATTTACTTACAAACCTCATCTAAGGAATTTATAAAAGCACTAAGCATGAGTATTCTGAAATGTGAAATATAATCCTTTTAATTTAAATGCCATCAAAGTGCTGGTCTTACTCAAGTACCTAGATACGCTCTGAAATTTGGAACTTCCACACACTGCCAAAATATCCTGCAACTGTGAATTCCACAAGTTAAGGTGCCATTTAAAAATTAGTTTTCTTATAGGAACATTAAGTTCTTAAGCCAAAGTTTGGCAACCTTGACATACTAAAGTCATGGGGGTTGGTTGACAGTTCAAACACCCCAACCTGGGGTCTGGCACCTGGCAGGATCCCACCCCCAAGGACATTTTCAGGCATTTTTCTTCTAAAGAACCTACAGTTAAAAATATTTAAAGTCATTCTGGTTCTTCATTTAATTAAACACAAACCATTACAAATGGAATTGGTGCATGTACCAGAAATCCCACTCCCCCCACACCAATGGAGTGCTGAGGCCAGCTGGGAAAGTATTTCAAGATAAGCAAGTGACAAAAGCCTGGTTTAACCTCCACATGCCTATGGTGGGCTCTGGGAGAGGCAGAATTCACAAGCACCTGCCAAGTTACTCACACTTTTGAAGTCTAGCAAGGTTACTCCAGCAGTGGGTGGTAACTTTTGCCTGGACTCCTTCCCATGTGCAGCACCCAGACACAGCTCCCACCACAAAGGGAAGCCCCACAGAGCTGCAACCAGCTCCCTGCTGAGCCCTGCCTTGCTGCTACCCCTGCAGTGTGCAAAGTAGAGGGATTTCCAGGCTTACCACTAGCACTGTGTTTCTGGCACTCTTACCCATCAGTGCTTACCTTACCTAAACAGCATCCTCTAAACAAATGAGATTTCACTTGCTTGGGATTGAGGGGGCAAGAAGAAAATCCAAGGGGGAAGCATTTAAAATCAACTGCAGACCCACACACATTTCCAACTCAGTTGCTTACCCACCACAGCAAAACCCCTAAAGGCTGAGCACAGGCTGCCACCACTTCCCCTCAGACTGACATCAGCAGAGTTTGCTTTCCTGATGAGGTGCTGTGTGCACGTGGAGTTTAGCAAAGGCCACTGTGCTCACAGCAAAGAGGCTTCTCTTTCATCAGAACTGAAAACAGGCAGTGAGCCCTTGCTGAAAGCCCTGAATAATTGAGGAAAGCCTAAATGCAAACATTAGACTTCTCCCTGTCACATTTCATTACTGCAAGGCTCTGTGCTCAGCTATGGCTGAGAAGGGCCTGTCCCCCTGGAATGTGGTCAGAGCTTGGCCATGCTGAGCCCCACTCAGCACATCAGCCCCTCCATCCTTCACCACTGACAGCAGCATCCCCACCTCACAGAGGAGCTCATGTGTGTGAGCTTGGCAAGAGTGAACACTGCTGCATGAGGCAGACTCAGCAAAGCCAGAGAAAGACCAACAGTCCCAAAAGAGGATCAAAATATGGGTCACAGGAGGGGAGCAACAAACATCCCCCAGGGCCTGAAACAAAGCCCCTGTGGTGATGGCAGCTTTAGTCACAAAGGGCAGAACATGGCAGTGGTACAGACTGACTGGGACTGGAAGAGATGGCATCCCAGGCACATGGCTGTGGGGAATGGCATGTGCACCATGCCATTTGTGGGATACAGCATTTTAACAGCTGATGTTCTTCTCCATCCCTTCCCTGTGCAAGGGGCTGTACTTCAGCACCAGCCCTTCAGGGTGGGAGCCCATCTCCCCGGCTGCTCCCTGCCTGCCTCTGCTGCCCCCCACTCCAGAGGGATGGGGCCACCAGCCAGACAGACTCACTGGCCCTGGCAGACACCAGCCTGTCCCATGCAGCTCTGCCTGTGCCACTGCCAGGACTGGAAGGAAGCAGGAACCCTGCTCAAGTTTGCCAGCTCTCCATTTGGCCAGCAATGCTGCTTCCTTGGCCTGGCTGAAATATTCATAACTACCTCTCTGTGTGAAGTCTCAACTCCATTAACACTCTGGGAAGTTTAGCATGATAAATTATTCAGTGGCAGCTTTATTTTTGGCCAAGTCACACAAGGATGAGGAAGGAAGTCTCTTTAGGGGTGGAGAGCAGGGAAGTTGTCAAACTGATCCTTAACCTGCTAGGAACAGCACATCTGCTACTCCTGACACAGCACATACACAGCAACTTTTAAACTTTAGGCACAGCAGCTCTTCCTCCTGTTCTCCCAACCCAAGGACAATGCCCAAATGCAATGATTTCCTGGGGCAGAAAAATGCTCTAATGAATGTCTCCTTTTTCTCCTGACACACTCACAAGCCTCCTTACCTTCCCCCTCTCACCAGAAGTTATATCACAGCCTTCAGAAACTATTTCTGAAACAACTCTGAGCTTGATCCCAGCTGCTCACTATGCACAGCCAAAGCCTTGAGCCCAGGCAGCAGCACCCACCAACACCACTGCAGGAAACAGCAGCATTTCAGGAAATGGAACTGCTCCAGACACTTGGCAGTGCACAGCCACCCAGACAAACTCTTGTACTGACATGGCCCTCTCCAACTGGCACCTCCAGAAGCTTCCCAGTCTGACCTCACACCCTGATAGGCCAAATGAAAATATGTTCTACTCCTAGCCTATGTCCCAAAGCCCTGGCCCACTTTATCAAAGAGATTAACAGCCTCCAGGTTCTCTTTGCTTGTCCTTCCCAAGGTCTGTTCTCCTCCTTACCTGCAGAGCTGTTTCATCCAGCATTTGGTGTTTGCTCTGAATCTTGTGTCTTGGCCATTTCTGTTTAGCTGGGTCTTCTGCACCAGCAAAAATTGAACTGTACTCCTGCAGCCGTTCAGGGGCTGGATACTTGGCACTGGAAAACACCTATGGAGAAACAAGGAGGGACTAAAAAACCCCAACAAGTAGGCAATCCTACAAGGCAGAAACACATGGAGAGGAGCAAACATGCAAACTGAGCTGCCAATGGACAGACTTGGAATCAACAGGCTCCTAAGGGCTATGTCAACAGACCCAAATATGTATGGACTGCCACTTCTGAAACTGGAATTCCAGAGCTTTTCTCTCTCTATAAAAGGACTAGGAGATCACTGGCAAAAAGGCTTCCACTGGCAGGAAAGGAATTGGAAATACTGTATAAAATGGAGCAAGAATGGGGAAAGAAGGATTTTCACCAGTTTTACATGGCTCAATGGGATTAAGGTACACTAAAGGGAGTTTCTCTGACAGCAGCTTTCATTCAAAGAAGTGTCTATGAGCCCGAACTGAAGGAGTTAGTTAGGCCTAGCTCAGCACATTCTTTTCTCTTTCTCAGGAAGCAGCTGGGACAGAAACCTATAAAGGTTACATAAAGCCTGGAGCTGTGTGGCTCATGGGTCTAAAATTCATCCATTGGCCAATCAGGAATGGGATTCTCACCACAATCCTGCCCAGCAGTAAGGCATGGAGAGGTGAGTGGGCAGCAGCTGCTGAGCACCTTTTCTTCTCCAGAGCTTATATCAGGAGCAAAGAAAGAAGGAAGAGAAGAAGCCATGGAGCCTCCACTGAAGTCCCTACCTTAATAGCCTTCTTGCTGCCCTTTATCTTCTCAATCTTGGCCTGGGCGAGGGTGACTCTCTCCCCAATCGCCCGCAGCTGTGCCCGGCTGGCCTCCACCCGCTGAGAGATCCTAGGAAGGAGGCAAGAACACTTGTTGAGCTGAACAATCAGTGGTTCTTTTCAAAACAGCACTTCCCAGCCCCTCAGAGAAGGCTGTGAATCTCAGGGGAGTGGGTTGTTTCACAGTGAAAACAGTGATGGTTGAGCCATGCTTGTATCCACCCTATTGAGAGCTTTAGGTACTCCAACATGAATAGGATTAATCCATGACTCACAGCATGATGTTCCTGTGGCTGTTTGGGGCACAGAAAGATGGAAAACACAGGGATCATTTAATTATTGCTAAGCAGATCTTAGAGTCAAGGCCTTTTCTGCCTCTCTTCCCACCACAAGGAGCTGGGAGGGGACACAGCCAGGACACCTGATCCCAAGTGACCCAAGGGATGTTCTATACCACATGGCATCATGCTCAGTATATAAACTGGGGAGAAAGTTGGCTGGGGTCCCCTGCTTGGGGACTGACAAGCTTCATCAAGTTGGTGGTGAGCAATTGTTTTATTTGCATCACTTGTCTTTCTTGTGTTGTATTTCTCTCTATTTTTTATTATTTTCCTTTACATCATCATCATTATTATTATATAATTTAACTGTTTTTATCTCAACCCATACCACTAAATCAGCATCAGAATGCTTTGGGATGCTGGGACCAGGCCTCAGCTACAGCTAATGATGGAGTCACCTTCTCAAAGAGGCCTCCTTCCCTATTCATAACCAGCAGATTCTCCCCAGCTACAAGGGTAAAAGCTTGTATAAGTCTTCTGAACTTTCACCCCAGTTCCACTGGATCATTCTCTGCCTGTGAAAAGCAATCTCAAGCTTTGTCTTTAAATTTCACCAGGAGTCTCTCTTTGCTTTTGAGGAGAGAGCTCTCATGCTCTTTTCCTGCTCTAATTCCCTTCAGTAAAGAATTTGAGATCAGCAGTGATCCATGATTCCCAATTCCAAACTGTACCAAATCCATCTTTTCCAGTATTTTCACTTTGGGTAGCACATTCTCTATTATAGTATAGAAATATAACCCCCCCCTCAATGCAGATAGTGAAAAACAGCAAGAACAAGCAGCCTGTTCTCCTTGTACCGTTCTAAAAAAAAACCCCTCACTTTCTCTAAACTTGAAGTATTTCTGTTTGTTTATAGCCATGCTCTCCTCTTCCTGGAGGCATGAAAAATCCTTCCTTATGCATATGGCATGATAGCACACAGCCTGTTTCTACCTTATTCTGCTTGGAGTGGGAGATGAGCAAAATTGAACCTCATGAGATTCTCCCTCTCAGAATTACTCTCCATTACCCCATTTTATTTTAAACACAGTCTAACAGCTTGTATTTTGTACCAACACTGAGTACAAATCTGTTCATGATTTCCTTCCCACACCCTCCCTCTGCCTCAGTGGAGTAAGTTCATATCAGTTTTACACTTGATAGGTTCTCAGAGTAGTTTCTGTTGTTCCTTTCAGTCTGCATTTCCTAGCACCTGTCTGCAGCAAATTTCATGTGTCACAGGGCTGTCCCATTGCCTCGTTTTGTTCAAGTGTGAGATGCCTCTGAAGGACCTAAATCTTTCCTAACTGCTCGCACCAGCAGATTTTTCCCACCTCACAGTTCACCTCTTTTCTAGAGGTTTCATAATAGTATTGATTGACACTATTTCCAGTACTGCTCTCTAGAGGCATCTGACTATTTTTACTCCCTTCAAAGCTGAAAAAACTGAGTCATTTATTTCTGCTTTGCTGCTCTCCCTCAAATCAATGATGCAATTTTCTCTCTCACCTGAGAGTAGACCTCTCTCCTAGAAGAACTCCACAAAGCTTTCTTGAAGCTCCAAATAAAAGTGAGGTATCAATTGCCTTTTAGCCAGTACCCTGCTGACTTCCAGACACAATTTTCAGCATCTGACAAGGCACATGTTTCTCTCCCAGAAGGAAGTGCTAAGCAAATAGTTATGCAAGCTCAGGTCTGGAAACCAATAAGTGTTCTTCTCCCTTTCACTTCATGAACCTGAGTGGGTCCAGTGAGGCAGTCAAACACCTCCCTCTCCCTTTCCTGCCCCACATTATCCCCAGTGCTTCACCAGGTACCAACCTCTTCCCCTCCCCTCACTCAAAGAAAAAAAAAAGAGGAGACATCCAACCCCACTGCCCACCAAATGCCTGTTCCCAGCATAAGCTGGGGAATTTGTCCAGTGCCAGCTCAGGTGTTTCAAACCATGATGGATTTTCTCTGAGGCACCCTGTACATTCTCCTGTGATCTCCTGCTCAAGGATTTGACAGGCCAAATCCCACTGACCTTATAGGATCTGCAAAAAACCTTCACCTGAGGTGGTACAGATGCCGGCCCACAACACAGAAGGAATACATATCAGTCTACAGATTAATTTATTTGTTGCTGAACAAGGTAACTTTGAAATAAAAATTAAACCCCCTCAGTCCAACCAATCCAAATTCCATGTACAGGCTCCTAGAAGTGCATGACTGTTAGCATGAACAGCTCAAGATACAGCTGTATGTGTTAGTTAGAAAAGATAATATACCATATACCTTACCAGAAAAAATACATGAAGAAACCTCCTCATGTTTGATCAACTATTTCTACTGCTGTGGAAACTGAATTTACTCAAAGGACACAACCAGCTTTTGTAAAGAAAGGGAACAGGAAGGAAGGGATGGAGGGATATGGCCAAGGATTTCAGTGGCAGTGCTGGAGGAAAGGTGGCATTCAGATCTTAATTTCCATTAAAGAGGAGACAAGGACAATTAGGACAAGAGGGATTAAGTGTTAATAAAATGGCCCAATACTGCCTCTCAAAACCACCATGAGCATCTGAACCCAGCCCATGCCTATTTTCTTAGTCATTGCTGTGTTATTTTGCTCTTAGTGCTCTTTTCTGCTTGAGAAACACTTTTAGTTAAATTCAACATGACTTTGGAGTTGCAAAGGAGCAGGAGGCTGCAGCCCCTCCCTTTCAATAGGATGTGCTTCATTCAGGACAAGTGAAAGGTCTGTGAAAAAAGGAGAATACATCACCTACCTTCAAATGCTGGGCATTGAGCCAAATCAACCTTCCCCTCACAGTGTTTTTCTTTGGGGAAGCAATACACATGGCAGATTAAATCTATCTACTGGATTATCTCTTAATCCATACAGACTTTTATTTTTTGATCTAAGCAGATATTAAAGCCAACCTTTCAGCTGCTTTGATTCAAGCTTTCACTTTCTCTTGTCCCTCTGAAATGTTTTTGCCCTCAAGCCCTCTGCACTTCACCCCCAACTTAGCTCTTGTTTCTCCTTTGTCCTAAAATCCTCATCCTGCTGTGTTTAAGCCACTCTCCATTTTACAGGCAATTTTCTCCAACAGCCACAGCAAGTTCCAGGAACACTTCCTCCCAATTCTTGGGAACCTCTTGAGGGCCTCTCTTGCTGGCCCCCTATCCTCTGTCCCATCTGCAACCACAGAGCAGATCTTTCCTCTTACTCTGTTATAACTCCTCTGATAAATCTCACATTCAGGTGCCTACTGAAAGACATCCTCTGCCGTTTCTGTGTATTCATGATGGAAAATTCACTGTTTCCTTACTCCCACAGGAAAAAGATTTGAGGCATTAGGAATCTGGCATCCAGGACACTGGATACTGCCATTATTGCCAGCAGTGCCAGTAATGCTACATTTGTATGCAAGTCTCCAAGCACTTCACAGTGCCAACCAAAAAAAATGGTGATTTTTATCATCTGTATCTGCTAAGGATCAGACAGAAACAGAAAAAAAAAGTTTAAAATCAGAGAAGGTTTAAAGATAGGCCAACAGATTCCAAGACTGGTGTCTGAGAAAGAATTCAGCTGCAAGGAAGCATCACAGCAGCCAGAGACCCTTTGCTGTCTGTGTGGAACGTCCATGTCACCCAAAAGAGACAGGGATGACAAAACTTCTGAAATGGCAGAGAGAACAGGCAAGCTGCACACCAAGGTGAACAAGAAAGGTTAGGCAACAGAAGCTGAAGCAAACCTCTCTAGAATACCAAAGAACTTCATTTTCATGTCTGAAGTATAAAAGTAAGTGATCAACCAAGGAGAAAGAACATTACAGAGCAGAATAAGAAATGAAGTTGCACAGGAGGATAAGGCAGACCAAGTATTAAATTACTTTTTCCTTAAATGAGGACTGTACGTACACACCACAGAAAATCAGGCTTCTCATCACCTCCCAGCCCAAGCTCCAAGCCTTAGAGATAGCAGGGTGATGCTTGGCATTGTTGTTCTAAACTTCAGGGTACATACAGTAAATTTATTCTATAAAACCTTGGCTTCTTGCCTGAAAGTCAAGCTACCTTTTTTTTTTTTTTTTTGGCTAAATGACGTACGCTTTTATTAAATTTCTCCCTTACTGCAGGAGGCATGAATAAGAAGGGATTGAGTTTATGGTTGTTGTATTTAATTTTGTTCTCAGACACTCCAAGCAGCTGGTACTGGAGCAGGGTAACAAGGAAAGAAAGTGTCAAAATGAACACTGAGAAGCCCATCCCCACTCCAACTCAGTGCTTCTGCCCCTGCAGCTGGCAACACCTCAGGATCAAGATGGGGAGAGGGAAGGAAAGTCTGCTAAGACACTTATGGTTCACAGTATCCAGGGAAGCATTCAAAATCAGCTCACAAAGCCAATTCACCTCAAAAGTTTGAAAGGCAAAAAGGAAAAATACATACTCTTATGAAGAGCCAAGCACATTCAACCACTCGTCGAAAGATCAACTTGTTTGCTTTCTGCTCTTCTCTCTCCGTATTTAAGCAGTTTTTAAAGTCTTACTTCTTATCTGAGTAAGTGCAATCAGAAACTGTCATCACACACCATCTCTGACAGAAAGAAGTCCCAAGTGAGGCTGTGTAATCAACGTTCCTTCCTCCATTAAGGGTTTGGGTATTATACTAATTAATGTTTATCTCACTCTGATTGCTCCTCGAGCCTGATTTGCAGGTGTTCTGCATTTGCATATTGCCCTGTTCCTGTGATGCTGAAAGGTCTTGCAGATTGGAGAGTGATCAAGGTTGCCAGGTTATCCTCAGCAGGATCCAGCATATATCACTCTCCACAGGTCATGTTCTCACACAAAAAACATTTCATTTTGATTTTTAATCTCTCATTTCAGAAGGCACTCCCACTACTGTGAATTAAGTTTATGTAAAAACTGGAAACTCAGAATTTTGACCTACCATCACAGGACTTTTCTCTGTCTTCCCCTGCAGCTTGCTCTCCTCCCCAGAAAAGCAGCTTCTCTTTTTTCCTTTGTAGAAAAAGGTCACAAACAAGTTCCTCTTTAACCTTCCAAGCTTTTTACTTGTCTCATACCACTGACTGGTCTGAAAGCAGATGCACTTTTGTTTCTTTAGAAGAAATATATATTAAATAGAAAGTCAGCGTATACTATGCAGAAAATCTCTTTGCAAATAAAGTACACCATTATATTTTTAAACTATACAGGCTACTTTTGGTCAATCTACTTCTCCATTAACAGTGTTGATATACATCTACAGCACAAGTTCTACCATCACAGTGACAACTTTTGGGAAAGATGACTTCAAGAACTCCTAAAAGAAGGAATGGAGAAAATGTTTCTTTTCCAGTACTGCTGGAGTTTCACAGGTGACCTTTTGAGTTCCTCACTGGCAGTGGAATTGCTTCCCAAAGCAGCAGCCACAGGAAGATTCTTGAGATATCATCAGCTGATGATAGTATAGAATCACAGAATCATAGAACAGCTTGGCTTGGAAGTGAGTCAATCACCTTCAGATGATCAAGCTGGTCAGAGCCTTGGCCAACCTGCCCTGACTACTCTGAGCAACCTGTTCTCATCACAGAACATGTCTTCATTATACTTAGTCTGAATCTACCCTCTTAATTTAAAACCAGTACAGACTAAGAAGTTTGCCCTCATCTTTCTTATGAGCCCCTCAGGTACTGACAGGCTGCAATGAGGTCTTCTCCAAGTCATCTCTTCTCCACATCATCTCAACTCTCTCAGCCTTTCCTCAGAGGAGAGGAGTTCTAGTAGCTGATCCTAGTACTGCAACCAGTAGAAGTTACTAGGGAAGTATAGTTTGTTATCTTTAGAGTTTCCACTAATCCTTGAAAAAATTTCTTAAGTATTTACTCACTGAAGCTTAATCTTTTGTAGTAATAGCCTTAAGTGTTTTCAGTTTTGTTCTTCTTTTTTTTAAGCACTTGTCAAAGGAGGGCTAATCCTGTTTGGACAGAATTTTACAAGGCTGTCAAAAATAAATTTTGTTTCCATATTGCTTGAAGTAATAGATCATACTTGGCAGATAGCTTGAGAAGGTGTTTTGGCACCTTGTAACCTTAAATTAATCAACTGTGTGTACACAAAGATTAGGTTTCTCATTCTCCCATCAAAGCTCCATTCTCAAGCTAGCCAAAGATCTTCCTCCCTGTTCCCATTGAAAGGAAAATGTGTATCACCACAGAGTCACAGCACACATAAGCAGTGGAGAAATGCTGAGGTGACCCTGTTGTGAACTATATCTGGGGTAGGGAGAGCTAATGTCTTTAAAAAGATCTGAGATTCCTCTGGATCACTGTGGGTTCCATGTCTGATTCTACACAGACAATATTTGTGTTAGACAGCTCACTCTTATTTGACATTATGCTCCAGTTTCCCTACCAGCAACAGTTACAGCAGGCAGATCAGCCTGTTCTGAAACTTCTGATCTGCGCCCTCTCTCAGGTGGGGCTGCAAGAGAAATACATAAGCCACCAGGCAGAAATACTGTTTCTTCTGAGCTTCACCTGAAGGTAGCAACAGCAGGAGGAGCACTGACCAGCAGCCACCCCAGCCCTTTTAGGCTGTGCCTCACCTGACCAAAGATACATCACCATGATCATGTGGCAGGAATGACATTTGCAGAGCCTTCCTCCCCCCTGGCCAGGCAGTCAGGAAGTTTCTCTTTATTCCTAGCTTCCCCCATACTTTCCAACTGATTTAAATCAGTTTTCTTAAGGTCAGTAGTACTCAGTTACACAAATGTAACAAAACACAATGAAATTATCATCTCTAAAGGTCTTTCCCTGATGTAAGGCTGAAAATATCAGGAAAGCTGAGCTCCCACTCCTTTATTGGGATGGAGGTTTCTCATACTGTGACAGCACACAGCACAAACACTGCTCTCAGTCTGCTCATCTCACCAAAACAAGTCATTGTCATCAAGAATAAGAATGCTGAGCAAAACATGCCTGCCTCCAGAGCAGAAAATGATTCCTGGTGATAGCAGTTCCCATTCTCACTGTTCTCCAAGAAAAGCACTGCTTTTCTTTGCATTTAATCAAATATCCTCAGAACTTCATAGCTTTTCACCCAAAGATCTCCAAGCAATTTCCAAGTGTTAATTAAGTCTTGGTTGTTTGTGAAACCAAGAGTGGAATCATTTGTTCCCTGGAACAAAAAAAAACCTAGGCAAATTCACAGTACAATCTCAGCAGATCAGATTTTCAGTCCATTATTCACTAACTCAAACAATTTTGCATTAATTCACAGGACTTAACACATATTTTTCAGTAGCTGCCTAATTTTCCATTTTACTGAGTTTAGGGCCACTTGTGCAGGTTCATCTGCCCTTTTCAATGTCTTGCCATTGCCAAATCCACCCCACTGTGGCTCACCAGAATAAACTACAGCCAGCAAGCACTGACACAAAATACTGACAATTGTCTCACCACCACCATTTCTTTCTTGTGATCCAAAATGCAGCCTTTACCCACATTTAAGACAAATGTTTACAAGTAAAGGTTTTTGCATTCACTTGAAATTTTCTCCACTTCCAAGCAGCTGATGGCAATCACATGAAATTTTACTTGCAGGTCACAAGTTGAACCCTTCAGTCTCCTTTTCAATAAAATGTATCTAAAAGCTGTCATTTACAAGCTAGTGCTTACTCTATAAAAACTGCTGTCCTGCACAACTGGACTTGAATATTCAGAAGGAAAGCCCAACCAAGAGAAAGGACTTGCTACCATAAAATGTCTGTTTAAAGACAACTACACTTCATGTTTTCTCAGAACTCTTACTTCCTTTCTGACTTTGATCCCATAATAAGGGTCTGCCTCTGTGGTCTTCCCTCACTGTGCTGATATGTTGAAGTTGTAATCACACACTTGGTAAATGACCAAACTGGCTTTTGAAGCATGACTTGGAGCATCCAGATCATTATTCTGTTTTGCACTCAGCAATATGTTTCTGCTTATCATATTGCAGTGATCCCTGTACTTTTCAAGAGCTTACATCTCAGTGAAAATTCTATTTCTTTGCACTCACTGCTTCTACTCAGCAACGATCCTCTTCAACATCCTGCCAGAACTAGTGTGGATTCCCAAGATCCACCCAAAATTTTGCTACAATTAAGACAGTCCAACTTCATAAGATAGACTTTCTCAGAAACAGTTACTTGCCCTTTGCCAGTAACAAAATTTCCGAGCTAATTTCGCTTTTCCCTTTCTTACCTTTGCTTTCAAAGTGAATTTCTTCAATAGATCTTCTTTCCAAACAGGCCTCCTTCTCTTAAAGGAAAGATTTCTTCACATATTTTTTGCAACTGAAGTTTATTTAATAATATTTACTCTTCAGAAACAGAGGTGTTTAGTGTTACTTCTTCATTTTCCTACAATCAATTGCAGTCACACTCAAATCTCAAAAGTCACCTTCTGTGATATGCCCATCAACAAGCTAATTTGAGTGTGCTTCTTTAACAAATCAGAACAACTCTTTATGACACCTTATCCATCTAACACCCTTCCTAAGTGATTACAGCACTTTCTTACTTTCTTGAGGCGTTTCTAGTTACTCTTCCACCAAAAACTTTGAGCCACAGGCAGAGATGCTCCTTACAGCATCAAAAAGCAGAGATCTCTCTGCTTGCCCTGACAGCTGCTCTGTATTTCAATGAAACAGTCTGAGGCACATCAGTGATCAGACACCTTTAGAATTGGTCTAGACACATGATATCATTTTCCCCCATTGTCATTTTAAAAATCATCTTTCCCATGCACTAACTCACAATTAGTCATTAAGAATGGAAACACTATCCTCACAGTAATACCAGAACAAATTCATACAGTGTGCCTTCCAAACCTCCTTCCCCACCCCAAAACTGCCAGAAGTGTAAATTCATACACTTGAATAGCTTAAATCCAGGATGTCACTCTCAAAAGCAATTGTTGAAGCAAAACCAAACTACCCAGTCACTGGGACAAAACAACAGAGAGAACTGCACTGTGGAGACACCATGAACTTCCTTGATTTTTGGTACTGTACTACTGGAATATTATATTTATATATGTGTATATATGTTGGAATGTTATATACATATGGTCACAGATAACCAGAAGGCAATTCCTACTGCACTCACACAGAGCAGAAATGCAACAGCTTTACCTCCTCTTCTAAAAGGAATGTTTGTTATGCCTCTTAGGCCCATCAAGCATGTTTTCAGATTCAGCTTTGCTGGTCAATCTAAAACAAGTCCTAGAAGTAAATTAAAATGCAAATACCTGGTTTTATAATGCACATTAATCCGGAATAAGGATCATGTTCTTGGATGAATTAAGAAAGGAATCCAATTCACCATGCTGTGCCAGGGAGAGTAGGGGATAAAAATTATTAATGGCACAGCATGATGAATTCCTTCAATAAAATGTTTGTCTGGTGGATTTAGAGGAAGGGATGAAAGTTTCTGGAACCTGAATTAAAGAATTTGGATGGTATAGTGTGTTAAAGAGAAACCCCAGGTGGGTAATTTAGGTTCTGGAAGATGTAGGTGGAAGAAAATCAGAAACTCCTTCATTAGCACCTACAAATAGGTCTCCTGTCTCCAAAAGCACTGCTCTGTCTCTGCTGTCAGTTGCATTTGCACCTAAACCCTCACAGCCTTCCCCATTTTCAAAACCCAACAGCACCACAGCCAGACAGAAAGAAGCACCATGGAAAGGGAATTTAATGCACCAGTCATGTGTGAAGAACAGACCTTTGGCACTGCTGTTCCTCCCCCAACTCTCCCCTCAGTGTGCACACCCCCACAGAATGAGCCTGTAATACACATTTCAAGCCACTCAGTGTTATTTTCCAGACAGTTTTCTCCATGCTGGATCCCTAATGGAAGTCATGCCTGTAAAACAAAATTACTTGTTTCAATCTCTTCCTCCAGGGCTGACTGAGTACACAAAAGCCATCCATAGGAACAGAAAATTACTCCAGCATATGTGAATCTCCAGGGTCTGGAGTTGGTTGAGAAGGTAGAGTATCACTTTGTGAAATAAAGGAATAACATGGCAGATGTTACTGTATCAAGAATAGTGGGAGTGGGAGAATCCAGCAATATTGCCAAAACCATGGGCTAAGAAATAAGGGAACACTTTATCACGTGCTTCTCCTTGCCTATTTCCAGAGAGTAACAGCCATTTGCAGTCAGGGACTGAGGGGTAAAGGAATTACTCTCTGCATGGGGAAGTTCATAAGATCTTTGCCAAAACCCTTTTAATTAACAGAGACTTACTGCTGGACAAAATTAGCTCACAGGAACTTGAAGGCTGCTACTCAATATTGAATTTTCTCCAACAAGGAACAGAGTACAAACAAGAGACTTCCCTGTCAGCATTCAAAAAAAAATGCCATGAACTAAAATAAATCAACAATTCATGTACTGAAATTACCTTAGTTTCTCCTCACTGTTTGCCTTTCCTATTGCCCATGCCATCTGTTTTAAAGCAAACTGTCTCATATTTCCACAAGATATTCCACTACTGCTGTAAGAATAGAAAGAATCTTCTCAAGAGCTCCTTAAAGTCTGAAATTGTTGTGTGCCTCCTTTTGCTTGGCAGGTTTGAGACTAATTCCAGAAGTAGAACACCTCTCCTGCAGTTTGGCACAGGTCAGATTCCAGAAGATCTTAAGTTTAAGGATTTTAGCAGCATCCAGAAAGAGTTGTGACCTTGTCTCTTGCAGAACAGTCACACTCCCTTTGCCTCTTTCTGGGGGTGTGGGATGCCTGCTAGTGCCAGCTGTTGCCAGCCTCCAAAGCATGCTGATCACACCTCTGTGTCACCTCCTAAAGTCTTCTTTCCACAGTCTAGGAACTTTCTGAAGCTACATCCTCACAAGCTGTCAAAGTTATCTTCCAGAGGATCATGGCAGCCATAACAAATGAAAGGTGCCTTACAAAGTGTGTGCTACACTTAAAAGGAAAATAAATCCACGTTACTTGGACACCTATCTACAAGAACAACAACTAGCTGCAGGCAAAATGTCCCTGTTCTCCATTTCCTCATGTCTGCAGGAGACTCCATTCACTCTTTACTCACTGCTGCTGCTTTATCTTCCTGGCAGCAAACAACTGCCCCTACAGCCTCTCAGGAGAGGGACCTGAAACAAAACTAGACCTGGCATCCTCTTTCAGATGACCTCTGGGACAACTCCAAAGTACCATGAGGCACCTTGTTGTTAAACAAGAGCCATAACACTCTCCAATTACCTGGAGAAAAATGGATTCCCTGTGCTGCAGTGTGTCTCTTGGTGCAAACTCACCTGCACGGTGAGCCATCCCAGTGGACAGCTCTGTTCCTAGAAAATCAACCCTTGCAGCCAGCAGAGGAACACACACAGAGCAGTGTCCAAGCTCCAGGCTGCATCCCAGAGCCCCAGTGCACAACAAAGCACAGCACAGCTTGCAGCAAGACCCTTCCTGGCAAGTTTCCATTCCACAGACCTCCTAAATTAAACACATTTACACTGATGTACTAATCCCCACTTCCATTACTGATGATCATGACTAATCAGAGTAGCAAGTTTAAAACAAGGAGGTCCTTAAAACACACAAATGTACCTCATGATTAAGATTTTGTTGGTATTTTCAATTTCAGAACTACTCACATCTCAGCTCTGCTCCTGTCATAAACATCCCTGAAGGCTCTGCAGCCCAGCCACCTACTCCTTACCTTCCTTATCACAGCCTTACCAGATTTCTTCCCCACCCCAAAGAACATTTCCACAGTGCTTCTGTTTTCCAGCTATGGTTTTCAGAATGCAGCTCTCATTTAAACTTTTGCTTAATATTAAAGCCCTTTTCAAATATGTAATATGAAATTAGTTGGAATCCAGCTGGGGAGGAAACAGGATACAGTGGTTTAGCAAAGTATTATTCCAGACAAGCAAAAGACACTGAATAAAGATTTTAAAGAATAACAACCAGAAATTTTAAATAAACAAAACAAAACAAAAAACAAAACAAAACAAAAAGTATAAGGATGGGATATTTTGTATACAGGACAACTTGGGGCTGGATTACAGGCAAATTCTGGACCTTGATAACATCCTTCCAATCCCAAGCAATTGATTCCTTTCTACTACTGTAACACTTCATGAGATAACCTGCAAAATCAACTTTCCACACATCTATTACTCAAAAGTGAACACTTTGAATAGCAAATGGCCAATATTAGAGATTATTAACATTTCCTGCCAACCCAAACTCCTCAGAAACTGAGAAATGCTGAAGGACAAGCCTACCTAACTAGGAGGGAATATCAGGAAATCTAAACTCATCACTTATTTTAAGCACTTATTCCAAGAACATTCCTGTAAAATACTCCAAAGCACATGATTCCAACACAATCTCCCAGAAAATATTAATGAGAAAAACTCATTAAATAGATGAGAAAGCTAGAAATTGATAGAAAATAGATGAAAGACTACTGTTTACAGTTTAAACTGGTCATCCCAGCTCCTGTGACCTATATCAAAAACCCTTCCTAAAAACCCAGAAGTTAAATTCAAACAGATATTATGTCAGATTGGCTATGTTAGAATATTTATGTTTTAAGCAATATTAATATCTAAGTAACTACATGCAGTGAATCTGATTTTTACTGCAGCTTCCACAACAGATTCATGGCTTGGATTCAGTTAACACACACAAGCTTAAAACTTCCATTACTTCAAAGCATAAAGTTGGGAAGGACATGCAGCCTCTTGGTCTTGTCACAGCACTGGTATCAGCCCCAAGAGGACAGGACTTCCTCAGAGGAAGGCACTGCTGGACAGCACTGCCCTAAGACATCAATCTCCATTGCACAGCAACCAAAGCTTTGATGCTGCCCACGTGAAAAAAGGCAGGTGGGTCTCTGCTGCTGAGAGTTAGGGATATGATGGAGAGGGATGCTGGGCTGGTATATCCTGCTCTAAGTGATTCCTGATTCAATCCAGGACTGTTCTCCAAGGCTGGGGATGCTCTAGGTCTCAGCCATAGCTTACCTGAGGTTTTGCACCCACACATCCCTTGACTGTCTATGAACTACTGAACTCTGCAGTGTCATTCACCAGGTACCTTGCCAGAGTTAACAGCAAGTAAACTTCTTTGAGAATGATGGGAAGAAGAGTTGGCAGAGACTTGTCACATGGGTTATTTTCCAAGTTGCCCAAAAAGAGGGGAAGTGGAGGAAAGCTCCCTGTATGTTCTTCTAATTCCCTAAATGGAAAGGTATCTATCTTCCTTGTGTCATTTCAACATGTTCATTTGAAGATTTCATACTCGATTATCATGTCAGCAACAATTATGAGCAGAAACTTAGATTAGCTAAAATGGAAACAAAGATCTGGGTGTGGAAATATCCCTTTTTTCATACAGAGTAGGAGACACTTTCACTCCACCTTCCACAAAGTACAGATTGGCTTGCCACTCTCAAAAGCACTGTACCAATCCACCTGTTCCCACAAAACAAGCCCAGAACATCTGCATCTCTGCAGTACTGCAGTAAGGAGTTGGACACACTCAGCCAAGTCCCCCACAGTGAACAAGTTTCCTCTCCATCAGCACTGCAAGCTGCTGTTCTGCACATCAAACAGCCAGCTCCTCCAGGTAAGACAGCTCCTTCCTGGAAATGGAACACAGAGCTGCCTTGTCTCAGGAAAGGGAAGATAAAAGGTCACTAAGTAGCAAAGTTCTCACCTTGAAAGCTTTGCACCTTGACTGACATGGAAGAAGCAAGGTCATGGAACTTCTAATCAGATGCCTGCATAATTACTAAATCGCTCTTAATTATATCAGAGAGCCAAGACCTCACTGGAAAGGCAAAGTAAACAAAGAAGCCAATGAAGCCTCCTCTGTTGTTGGAGAAAATTGTTAATTAAAAGTCATGAGTGCACCAAGGAGTGAGGGAACAGCATCACAGTTACTGCTCAGTTCTCAGGAGTGCCTTGCATACAAAGCAGCAGGCTTATCTCCCCAGGGAAATTACAGGGTACTGTGTTAGACAGCAGAGTGGAGAGGAGAAACAGGGAAAATAGAGATACAGAAAGAGCAACTCCTGCATTATCAAGAGCTTCATTTACCCCACAGAGAGGGACAGCACTGCCAACCAGGCCCACGTCTGAGAAGGGTTTTCCACATGTTTATGGCAGCTCTAGAAAGCCTTCTCCCAGCCTTAGATCATGAAGTGTTCACCTACTTTAGGGAGCACAAATGAAGCAGACCTTATGTTCAAGTTAATCCAACCCACACACAGCTCTTGCCCAAACAAGGACCATTCCAGTGGAAAACCTTAACCTCAATAACCTGAACTCAGCCTTAGAGACTGCTCTTTCTCCAGAGGCTACCCTTCAAAAGATCATTATCAGAAACCACAGAACTTCAATCTACCCTTAAAAAACCTTCCAAAACTCAAAGACAGAATGTCATGATCCTGCTCACACCATAAGAAATATAACTAGACAGTCATGGGACCTGCTGAAACCAAAGCAAGTGCTTTTACTGATTAGACTGTCTGATTACTGATTAGACTACTAAGGTAAATGCTGATCTGTTTCCTTCAAAATGACAGTCCACACTATCTCAGAGCACTGAGATGCCAAAGATGGCACTGGACAGAAAAAAGCACCGCATTATCTACCATCATGTGCAAGCAAACACAAGAATCTCTCTGATCTGCCATACAGACAGCCTTAAAGATCCAATCCTAAAGATGATCATATGCAAGAGGAGCCAAGTCTGGCCCAAATCCTTGAAGAGATGGATTGTGATACTGTGGCTGTCTTACTCAGGGCACTCAGCCCTTCCAAGACACAAAAAGGAAAGGGACACAAAAAGGGAAGTGTGAAACACCAGAAGCCCAAAGAGAACAGTTTGTACATTGCAGAGATCAGAACAAAGAGACATTTTCTACTTCACTGCTTCAAGTACAATGATTCAAAAAGACACATCTTCAAGATACTCCAAATTACAATGCCTCCCCTTCAAAGCACGAGCAAGAAGGAATAAGGGATAAATGCAGAAGCAGTAATACAATTTTTTCGTCATTAATAAAAATGAGTAAAAATTAATAACCAACAATCTCTGGCAAACTGCAGCCATTTCATTATGCTTAACTTTGACAGACTCAAATCCAATAAACTCACATTTAAGTGCATCTGGTCCTTTTCCATCTCTTTTCTGAACTTCCATTGCTTACCAACCCAATGCCCTTTCCCTTCACTGCTGCACCCTGACTCCAGCCCTGTGTTGTGTAATGCTGAATGCTGAGCACCCAACGCCCCAGGAGAGCACTTTACCTGTTGAAAATATCAGCTGACACCTTCTGCAGATACTGCAGTGCATCTGCCACCTGCTGCACAGCCTCCTCCCTGCGCAGGTCTGGCTGGATCAGGGGCACTGAGTATGGCTGCCCTTCCAAAAAGTGCTTCTGGGCTACTGTGGCCATTGTGCCTAAGGGAAAGAACAAATAGGTCATCACACATTAAACACACTGCCATTTTATCACAGCAGTTATTCAGGGACTTCTACTTTCTGCTCCGCTAATTATTTTAGGAAAGCATTTGCAACAGAATTGGTAAGCTGAGGAGAAAGGCACAAGTGGTAAGGCTGACATATTGGATTTTTAATACATTCAAGGCAGCTACAGTGAGCTGAGACTCTCTTGCTTATCTGAATGTTCTTGGAAACCATAATTTTAGTTTAGCATGCTAAAGTAAACAAATCTCTGCTCAGTATTGTGCTGAAAACAAAGACCAGAGTTAGAAGCAAAGTTGGTTCAGAGCAGCAATAAGACTCATCACAAATCACCCTGTCTCCTCCTCCCTTTCCTCATATTCCACGTGGATATATTTCAGGTCACCCAACCCTATTAGCAAAAGGCAGTATTTCATCTTACCCTTCTGCTCCAACAAACACACCATCAGGCCCTTCCAAGAACAGAAGCCATGAAATTACAAGGCATGCATGGGCACACACCCTTGCTCCAAGTAGGTTAATGAGAGTTCTTCCATTCTGACACTCCCAGGAGCCCTTTGCTGCTTCTGGACTGGCTTTTTCCTTAGGAACTATCTTAAAAGAAGCCTCCTTGTTTTAGAATCCTTTCACATCTCTAGCATTACCAGTCACCAAAATGTTTCAGCTGTGTGCCACGCTCCAGAGCTGTAAGAACACTTTTGGAAGCAGCTGGGCCAGTACCACTGCTCTACAGCTCAGCCAGGAGAAGGTCACCCACCATCCATGTTTCCATCCTGAGCTTTGCTCACCTCTCCCTCAGCAATTCCCAAAAAGTTGGGCTCCCATGTCTTTACTCACAAAAATAACAAAAAAGTTCCTGGGACTTGGAAGAACATAAAGAGAAAAAAATCCTTTTCTCTGAGCACATTAGAAATTTCAAACTCATAAATACATTTCTATTAGGACATTCTAAAGAATGAACAAAGCATCTATACATTTTTCTAACCCAAACTCTACTGCTAGGTCTGCACAACTCCCTCCAAACTTGTTTTCTCTGTGTCTCTTCTCATTCAGGCTGTAAAAATCAGGTTTTACAGGTGCTCATTACAGGGTTTCACCAAAGAGAGCTATATATCTGTATAAGAAAATATTCATTAAGGTGAGGAGACGCAAAACAAAGAAGGATGAAAATCCAAGGTGTCAGAAACAGACAGGGACATCTCAGGATGCACCACATTCCCTGTGTGGTACTTGCAAGTCTGCAGGAGCCAGTTCAGAGAGCAGTGCTGTGTGCAACCTGCATTCCTGGCTCCACAGCAGGGCAGGCTGAGAATGACACAGAAACACAGCCCATACTGGAGAAAAAAATCAGGAGCCTGAAGAGAGACAGTCACAACACAAAAAAACAGTTTAATATGTGAAAATTAGAGGGGTCTTCACACATTCCTTCAATTCCCTATCTTGCTTCACAAAACAAAGAGATAACAGATTAGACCTACCTGCAGCCATTTCTGTATATTTAACAAACACCACCCTCTCCAAATTTTTCCTTTAAGAAGACACCACAGTAGGGTAGGAAAAGCTTTCTGTAAATGTGATGTGACTGTTATTTAAGGACATTCTTTTGGGATGTGGGGTTTGCTGAGTTGTTTTGGGTTTTTTTGTGGGGCTGTTTAATAATGAATCATATGAGATTTAAGAGTATGTAGAAGCCTTTCCATGGTTAACAAATTTGCAAGATCAAGCCCAGCCATTACAAAGCTGGCTCTGCTGCCAGTCTAGGAAGCCTAGACCTACTCTGTTTCATTTCATGCATCACTGGCAGCAAGACTCTGTATCTGCACTCTTTAGCAGCAATGTTTGCACACTGATTAGTCTTCTTGACTGGGGCTGCTCTGCAGACAGGAAATTATTATTTAGAGCTGTAAAGCATACAAGTTAATCTGAGATGAGTACAGCTAATTGTGAGACAGCAGTTTTTGATCTGCTGACCACAATCAAGCTTCAATATTTTTCCTTTCAAAGCTACTATTTGAGTGTCACCATGGAATACAGGGGCCAGATAACACAGCAAGGACGTGGTTATGAGTTACTCTGGCCCCAGCAGCAAAAGAAGTTTATAATCCTCCCTGCCACTGGTCAAAACTCTGCTGTTGCATCAGTGCTCCTGATGTTTGGGATGCCTATTTTTAACTCAAATCAGCTCAATGACCCAATTTACCACCACAGCCAGATAAACAGCTGTAATTGCCCAGTCATGAAACACAGGGAGAAGCAGGGGCAAGAAGGAAACTTCTGAAACTTGTTTCCTTATCAAAACCTTTCCTGTGTAAAGGTAATCCTAAGAAAGCCAAGACTTTCACCTCTTGAGGCCAGATAAGATTATACAGCCCCAATATGATGTCTCAGACTCTCACCAATCCTAATTCTCCTGGTGTCCTTCCTAAAACCAAGCTCAGTTCAGCTGCTGACTTGGGAGCAGTGCTCCTCTAGCTATTCCCAAAACATTTCTTTCCCTACAGACTCTCCTTCAGGTCCCAGTGTTCCCTTGCAAGGAGAGGAGCCCCCAGTACTGGGCAAAGCAGGAAAATCCCTGCGTGCTCCTGCTCACACTGCCAGTTTGTCTGTTGGCAAACATCACCTTCACAGGTTCCCCATGAAGACTCTCAAAGGAGCTTCAGATTCTCACCTTTCCTAAAACAAATAGTGGAGAAATATGGCAGACTCTGGAAATTACAGAGATAAATACAAGAGACAACTCTTTCTGTGCAAGAGAACAAGCTGGAGAGCTATAGCAAGGAAGAGGGAAAACAGCAACATAAATGACTGGACTTGGGCACAATCCCATGCTACAGCTGCTATTTGTTACCTCCTAGGACCAAATGAATTGAGAAATAAGCCAGTTTTACAAACAATTTGAGTAAGGGCCTCCAACGTGGTTAGAATAAAAGGAGAATTGCTTCACTTAACAGAAACAGAAACTGCAGGAATAAGGAATATTTTAAAAAGGAAATTCAAAATATTACCAGCAGAAGTCAGGAAGGAAAGCAAAGACTGAACATCACTCAGTAAGACTGGCTCTTCCTTTATCTCAAACTCCAGTGCACTGAAAGGAAGCAGCACATTTTCTAGCCATGCTCCACTATCAGAATCAGTACATAAAAATAAAAAAGTGAGTGCTGGGTGTTAAAAATGTCAACTCTTCTACCTTATCCCAAGGGTGCCAAGCCTTCATGTAACATGGACAGCAAAGGCACAAATAAACTGTTTATATCTCACACACAGAAGGGTCTTCCAGCAAAGCAACAAACTGGTTCCAGTATCACTCCAGAATCCTACAGAGGGTGTGTTCCTGCAGGAAGCACAGCAATGCTGGAATTATGACAGCTGACATGAGCTACAGTGAGAAATGGACACAGAAAGTATGAGTCACATACTCAGCATCCAAGAGATTTAATCATTAGTGGTGTGACCACCAATGGGTCACACAAAGCAGAAGAAAAACACAGAGCTTTTCTTTTTTTTTTCTTCTCTCTCTTTTTTTTTTTTTTTTTTTTGTGATCAAAGATGCTCTGGAAATGAGCTGTAGCATCTGGGGGCTCCATCCAGCTTTTATTGAATTATTTTTTCTATGTCAACTTTCATGATCAAGACAAATATGCTCTGGTGTTATATAATAACCTCATTTACCTTATTAAAGTAAAAAAGGTTGTTTTCTCACTGCAGCACCTGCTTCCAAGTGCTATGTTCTGATTTGGAAGTTCTGACTAAGGCTCCTGACTGCTTAGATTTGCACTTCTGCCTTCAGCTGCCTGTGCCTCACCTCAGGCAGGCTGCTCCAAAGCTCCTCAGGGCTGGTGGCTGCTCCTCCTCTGCACTCAAAGCTGCTCTCCCCTCTCAGTTCAACACTCACACTGGCAAAAGCTGAGGGAAACAGCAGGAGTGGGAAACACAATCAGCCTGCACCAGACTGTCTGGCCTCTCCAGAACACCTAAACCAGGCTGAGCACTCCGGGGTTTCCAGGCAGCTGGAACCAACAACTGGGCTTGCTCCTCACTCCCCACAGCCAAGTCTAATGCCTGGAGGGACACGTGCAGCTCTGCCCCTGGAAAAGAAAGTATATCATTCACTGCTCTGGATAGGTAGAGAAACACTCCACCTGCTTTCCTCACCTCTCTCCATAAGAGTAATTACATTCTCATGTTAAGGCAAGCCCTAAAGAACTTGTCACAGAGCAAACAGAGTTTTTAAAAGAAGCAACACTTCCCTAAGTTCTTTAGAAAATACTGCTCTATGGAGGATTGACTACTGGGATAATTATCTAAAAATAAATCAACCCCACAACCTTAAAATATTTTAGTTTTTCAAAGGAACATAAATAAAGGCAGTATTAAAAAAATAGCATGGCTGCCCTTAACACAGAGAATGTAATGCTGTATACAAGCACTTACCAGCTGAGTACTTTGCTGTGAAAATAAAGGGAGAATAAGGCAAGCCATCAACAATATCTGCTTCCTTAACATGCTTCAAGAAGCTAAAAAGAGCAGGCTCAGGGGAGAAGAGGGATTAAATACTTTGAAAAAAATCAGTGTGTATACTTCAAAGCTACAATGGCTGCTTTAGCAATTACTGTGCTGCTGCTTCTGTCACTGCACTGGAAAGGCAGCAAGAACCAGAGGCTTTAATTCCCACAGGCAGTAACATCCCCAAAAGGAAGTGACAGGCTATCTCTAACCCTATGTCTCTCTTTTGTAGGATCCTCATAAAAGATCCTTGTTAGGACAGAGGGATCAGCAATATGCAATAAAACACCTCTGCATATCCCTCACTATTCCACTACCACCAGTATGGCTCCAAAGTGGGGACAGAACAAACCACAAATGAACTGCAGTTAAAGATCAAACACACTCAATAGAGGGAGCAGACAGGCTCTGGGCAAGGCTTACCAGAAAGTGCAAAGTCACATCCATAACTTGGTTAACCAAGGGATTCATCCCAAATTCCTCCCTGAGAGTAATTTCTTACATGTAGTACTTTCTACATAATATACATAATCCTTTCTACCATGTTTAACTGGACAAACATTTCCCCATGGTCATATCCAGTAGCATATTCAAGTCATACCTGGATTGTTCTGGAGGCTTGCCTAGAGGCTATCCCAACAAAATATCAGAATTAAATCCTCTAAGGAAAAAATAAGAATAATATAAAAAGTTAATTATGACACCTTGCCCTCTACATATAAAGTAACTCCTGTGAGTTTACCAAACAGAGAACATTTAAAAAAGAGACTTGAAAAGCAAAATATGCCATTGCATATGAAATGCTGCTCAGGGCAGGAGAAGGCAGTGTGTGCACACAGATGTAAACACTGAAACAAAAGCTAGAAATTGCTCCAAGGCAGCACAGGAGCCCACATACAAATCCATTATTATGCAGCATACAATCATTCTGCCCTGTGCTGACATTCATGGGAGGAGATGGAATTCAGTCCCCCAGCAGAGCACACAAGAGGTAACTGCCCTGGATAGGAGAGCAGGATGCATTTCCAGCAGTGACATGAGAGGCTCACTACAGTCCCTGTGCTAATCCAACTTCACCCTTTTTTTTGGGGGAAGCAAGGTGGGGGCAGGAGAGAAACACTTTTGTAAGCTAAGAGGATGAAAGGTCTATTTATATTTTTTTAATTAACCATCTTCTACAATGTTATTAAGCAGCAATCAAAGATGCAGATGCTACTGATTTGATTGGCAAGAAGCACAGTGTGCTGTATATTAAGGAACTCTGCCCCTATAAATAGGTCTAATCACATCTGAAGGCTGCAAGGCAGTGATGAAAGAAAGCATTAATGAGCCCCTAATTAGGGCCTGTAGCAGGCTGTACTCCACCAGGGTGCTCATGTTACTCTCTCATAGTAGCACCCTCAAACTCCTTTGTAGATGTCACTGCTTTGGCGTTAAGACCTCTAGTAGCTATTTTACACAAGAAAGGGGTTTCTCCATCTTTGGAGTGCTTGGCATTGGCTGTGATTTTGTCTCCCAGTGCTATTTCTGGAATTCTGTCCATTCCAGCTGTCCCACCCTGCCCACTAGCAAGGAGTGAATTAAACAGAGGAGCTGGAGTTCCCCAGACACAAACTGGCAATGGGTGCAGGAAAGTGAAAACTTGACAAGGCATCATTCTCCCTCTCTCTCAGCAGCAGGAGCACACCACAGCCCAATCTACACCACAAAGTTGCTTTAGTCACAGCTGTAAAAGCCATTTCTGCTCCTCCTCTCCAGCTCTGGAGGATACTTGCTCAACCTCAACCTTTGAGCCTATCCTTACAGCACAGCATTACCTCAGAACAACGCCAGCAACAAAAACTCAGCGTAGAAAATGGATCCTACAGGGCATCTCCTGTCCCACAGCTGCTCATTGATATGGGATGACCTGAACAGCCAAAGCCTTTTCAAAAGGAGCCAAACTCACATCTCACCATGGCCCTGCAGAACCAGTAGAGGGTCACAGACATCTTTTATGAAAAATCCTTTCCTGAGGATTTTTCCTCCTGAGAAGCTCAGAGACCTCAGGAACAAAATGTAAACATTGATTATCTGCTGCTGTGGAATGCAGCAGGTGCATCTGTGATTGGTCTCATGTGGTTGTTTCTAATTAATGGCCAGTCACAGTCAGCTGGCTCAGACTCCCTGTCTGAGCCACAAGCCTTTGTTATCATTCTTTCCCATTCTATTCTTAGCTAGCCTTCTGATGAAATCCTTTCTTCCATTCTTTTAGTATAGTTTTAATGTAATATATATAATAATAAATCAAGCCTTCTGAAACATAGGGTCAGATCTTCTTACCTCATCCAAGAACTCCTGTGAACACCAACACAGCAGAGCACTGAGACACCTGACAGTCAGCAGGACCACCTGGAGAAAAGCACTGGCCTGTCAAAACTCTGCTTCTGGAAACAGGAGCCCAGCATTTAAGGCACCTCCTTCTCAAGAAGCCAGAGCCTGTTCAAAACACCTTTGGCTCTGACACTTTGCTTTGAAAGAAAGAGCTGAGGCAGCTACTATAGGTGAAATCTCCTTACCCAAAATCCTACTCAGAGCCACTCAGATTTGTTGGTTTGTCACTACTGGCATATTCCACTTAGGCTAAAGAGAAAGAACCAAAATTTGAGATCTCAGAGCCCAGCTTTACAGCAGCATGTGGCAACTCCTTGGCAAAATACCTGACATCTAAAGATGGATTAGATACAACAAATTACATTGACCCTCCAGAGAGAGAATGCTATTACATTATTTTTCTTTTTTAAGAGAATCTGTAAAGTAGAGACTTAAAAGAATTTAGAGGTGCACTTCAATCCTGCCAGCTCCATAAGCTAAGACCCCCTCTAAGCCACTGCTGTATTCAGGACAATCTTTCCCCACAACACAGAGAGGCAGCCTCCCTCCCTGCATCACCTTGCCGAGAAAGCCCTGTCCTCTAGCACAGCCTGAAATTCATTTCCTCCAGCTGGATACATAAAGCTCATTTTGGCAGACAGATGTTGATAAGTTAATCAGATAATCCCCTCTGCAACTGCCACCTTTGGCCCCCATCAGTCATGGAGACAAAATGCTGGAATGAACAATTGATCTGATTCCAGGGCAGCACATACAGCTGACCACAAACACTCTGCTAATTGCCTATCACTATTTATTACAAAGGCAGCCTAAACAAACAGCTTAGCTACACCTACTCTGCAAACATCACAACTAAAGTTGAGAATCCCATCCCAAATGTGCACACAGCTCCTTCTTTGATTTCCCAAATGGGGGCACTTTGGTTTTGTGTGCCTGAAGTACACAGAAGGCACTGGCTATGCAAGGTCCTCTGGAGAGGCATTTCTCTGCAATAACTTCTCTTAAACAATGGAATTCCAAAACCAGGCTAGCCAGAATGCTGCTGTAGAGCTTCCTGCAGAGTGTCAGGAGCTTCTCATCCTCACCATCAGACCACAGCAATACTCACCTCCAGAAACACACTGTGCCCAAAATGAAAAAAGAAGAAACAAAAAAAAAAAAAAAAAAAAAAAAATCCTAGTTTTGCCCTCTAGTTTTCTGATGCAAAATGGGCTCCATCCTCCTGCAGAGAGACGTCAGCTGCAGATCCAACCACTGCCACAAACCATAGCTGGCAGTGTCCTGGCTCTCACCTCCACATTCAGCACCCTCTGCTCCAAAGTTCTGGAGTTTTTCAGCCTCCAGGCTCCACCTGCAGCATTCCAACAAAGCCTCAGACATTCAGTTAAGGAAACAACTAAATCAAACCAGGGACTAGATCAGTTCCTGCCTGTTTTATGCATTCAAAAGCAAAGGCAATGCTTGCATTTCTAAGAGATGACAGGAGGACTCACTAAAGAGGGAAAGTCTTCAAGTGCATTCACATTTGCTAGAAGGAATATCCCTACAGAGCGGCCTGAGTGACAGGAGCTGATGAAAAGCTGGGTCAAAAACATGACACCTGGATGAAGGATTTTCTGGGAAAGGTTATTCTGTGAGGGAGTCTAAGCAGAGCTGATTAGCTACAGAAATTGCTTTTCTGACTGATAAAAATAATTCCCCTCAATCTCTTACACCACAGCCATGGGAAACATAACAATTTCAGGCATAATCCTCTTCTTCCTCTGTACATTACCTTTAATCTAAAAAAATGTTATGAAAAAGAAATCTGCCTTGCTTTCAGGATTACCTCAATACCATTTTTCCCCAGCCCTCAATTTCTACCCTTCCCTTTCACTCCCCAAACTGAGCCTGATGTGACCACAGCCACCTGGTATTCCCAGAAGCCAGATTGCAGAGGAGCTCCCAGGAATTATCTGCTTTCAGTTTTCTGGCCCAAGAACCCCTGAGCTGAGAGAGCAGCACTTTGCATCTGAAGGAATGAGGATTTAAAATTCAGTTTCAATATCTGGAGTGATAGAAGAAGGACAGATGCTAAGAATAGCAGCCTGTGCTGCTCCAGGCATTCCTCAGGCACCCTCCTGCCTCGGGCTCTGGAGCTGTGGCTGTTTCCCCCCATCCAAAGCATCCCAGGAATACAGAAAGATATCAGGCAGCCTCTACATCCCAGCTTTACTACTCAGACAAGACAGACATCATGAAATATCAGCAGAATTTATCAGCAACCTTCCTAAAATAAGCAAGACAAGTTGACTGGAGCACCCCTGGTTCCCAGAATGAAGAAAGGTCTCTACAAGGACATGCCAAAGCCAGTTTGCTTCCAGGCCCTGCCTCTGGCAAGAGCAGCACTCTCACTCTTTGCTGTGCTTCCTTTCAGTGCTCCAGCAAAGCTCTGCACTGCAGGGAGCTGCCAAGGAATGGGGGCACCTCTAACTTCCACTCCAGGATGGGTGAGAGGGCATTCCAAGCCAAGTGCCAGCTGACATTTGCCTCAGCCACAGCCAGCAGCACCCCACACTGCCTGCTGGAAGCTGCACTGTGACTTGCACAGAGTCAAGAATGAGCCTGCTCTGCACAGGGATGAAGAGCCTCCTCTTTGGAAAGAGGGCTTTGGGAAAATCCACGTGCTATTCAACCATTCAATATGTGAATCTCATTTAATAAGCAAAAAAGAAAAGGAAAAAAAAAACCAAATAAAACACAAAATCCCCAAATAAACAAAATAAAAAGGAGGGGGAAACTTATCACAGGATTTCCTGTTGATTACTAAAATAAATACTATCAATGACCATCACCACTGGATGTGAATTCACAACATTCCCTAAATCCATCAGCATCCTTTCTTCATGTACACAGCTAGGCCTAGCAGTCCTGTGGTCTCCTTATTGCTGGCCAACTCATTCTTTACTTTGAACATAGAAAAAGATGATTCCAGTAAATGCATCAGCAATTTGGGTTCACTTGCAAACACTGACAATGTGATTTTATTTGACAAATCACTACAACCAGCACAACTACTGGCCTGGGAACAGTACAAAGTACTGCAAATAGTACAACTACTTGGAATGGTCCAAAAGACCCAAACCCCATCACAAGCCATCAGTTGACTTTCTGAGGAAAAATCACATAAAAAACAATACAGAATCCTCCTTCTTTTTTGCTGTTCCTCCCTTCAGGATGCAGCATGTCCCATCAGTCCCTGCAGGGTACTTGACCAACACTGAAAAGAGGCATGGCCCTCACCATTCCCTGAAACACTGCGTGGAGCTCAGGAGTCCTGTATGCCACTGCCAACTTGAGAATTCCATGCTGCATGCCTGCCTGGCACATCTCCCACCCCATGCCATGGCTCAGCACCGAAGCACCACGTAACAATCACAGAATGGCTCAGGCTGGAAGGAACCTCCGTGGGTCACCTGGCCCAACTCCTTGCTCCAGCAGCCATCCTAGAGCACCTGGCACGGGACTGCACCCAAATGCTCCTTGAATATCCAACAAGGGAGACTCCACAACCTGTCAGGAAAATCTTTTTCAAGGCTGAACAGATACAGCTGCCTCAGCCTGCCCTCATAGGAGAGATGCTCCAGTCCCCTACCCAGCTTTGTCGCTCTCTGCTGGAGCTCCTCCATGTGTCTGTCACACTCCCTGAGGAGCCCAGACCTGGACACAACACCAACGCTGGGCAGAGGGGCAGCATCACCTCCCTCGACCTGCAGGCAACGCTCTTCCTAAGGCACTCACGAAAAGTGGATGCGCTAGGAAGAGCATTGCCTGCAGAACCATTTTCAGGTTCTCAAGAGCATTGCCAAGAACCATTTCCAGCCCTGCTGTCCCTCCCTCCCAGCGCCGCCAAACTCTTCTGCCCAAGAGCCGCCGGGTCTCCCGCCGGGCAGCGCCTGCGGCCCCCAGACGTGACAGGCCGCAGCCCCGGCACAGCCGGAGGGCACCCACCGGGGCCCGGCCGCTCTCCGGAGCTGTCCCCGGAGCTGCTCCCGATCCCGCCCGGGTCCCGGGGCTCCCCCGGGGCTCTGAGGGGGCCCGGGCCCGGCCCCGCCCCCGCGCGCGCTCCTCACCTGCCGCCCGCGGCCGCGCCCTCGCGCCCCGCGCCGCTTCCGCCCGCCCGCGGCGTCACTTCCGGGAGGACCGAGGCTCCTCAGGGCCGCCCCGGGCGGGGAACGTGAGGGAAGGGCGGGACGGCCCCGGCCGGGGAGAGTGAGGGAAGGGCGGGACGGCCCCGGCCGGGGAGAGTGAGGGAGGGAAGGGCGGGACGGCCCCGGCTCAGGGGAGTGAGGGAAGGGCGGGACGGCCCCGGCTCAGGGGAGTGAGGGAAGGGCGGGACGGCCCCGGCCGGGGAGAGTGAGGGAAGGGCGGGACGGCCCCGGCCGGGGAGAGTGAGGGAAGGGCGGGACGGCCCCGGCCGGGGGGAGTGAGGGAAGGGCGGGACGGCCCCGGCCGGGGGAGTGAGGGAAGGGCGGGACGGCCCCGGCTCAGGGGAGTGAGGGAAGGGCGGGACGGCCCCGGCCGGGGGGAGTGAGGGAAGGGCGGGACGGCCCCGGCCGGGGGGAGTGAGGGAAGGGCGGGACGGCCCCGGCCGGGGGGAGTGAGGGAAGGGCGGGACGGCCCCGGCTCAGGGGAGTGAGGGAAGGGCGGGACGGCCCCGGCCGGGGGAGTGAGGGAAGGGCGGGACGGCCCCGGCCGGGGGGAGTGAGGGAGGGAAGGGCGGGACGGCCCCGGCCGGGGGAGTGAGGGAAGGGCGGGACGGCCCCGGCCGGGGGGAGTGAGGGAGGGAAGGGCGGGACGGCCCTGGCCAGAGAGACCTCACGGTCACCCAGTGCAGCTCCCGGCCCTGCCCGGGACATCCCCACAGTCGCACCCTGTGCCCCAGAGCGATGTCCGAATGTTCCGTGAGGCCTGTCAGGCTGTGCTGTGCCCACTGCCCTGGGGAGCTGTTCCAGTGCCCAGCCACCCTCTGGGGGAAAAAACATTTTCCTGATGTGAAAAAATGCGTGTTTTATGATTGGCTTTTCGCAAATACTAAAATGAATGCTATATGTGTTGTGTTAGAAAGTAACGCTGTATTAATTCTCTTAAGTAGCATGTTAAATATAGTTTTAGGTTATAAAAATGTTAGAAGCTGCTATGTAGGATACTTATTTTTTTTTTAAAGTATGGACTCGCAGCGAGATAGCAGCCACAGGATACCTAAATCTGTCAGAGAAAAAGAATTTATTGCTCTCTTATCAGAAGAAACGAACTTCTTCCCACCTCGAAGGCGCTGTCTGGATTCAGAGGAAGAAATTGACACTGACCAGACACAATCCTGTGTTTGAATGGAATTTATGCATCATGTATGAGGTGTATGAATATGCAACAGGCTGTTGTTTTTAAGGGTTAATCCTTTGTTAATGGGGGTCCTTTTTCGGACGTCCTTAACTCTTTGTCTCTATTGTCTCATATTGTCCTAATTCAAATTGTCCAAATTATTATTCTGGTTGTATTACTATTTTTGTAACCATTTTATTACTATTAAACTCTTAAAATTTTAAAAACAAGTGATTGGCGTTTTTCACACTGATACCGACCTCAACCTGCCCTGGCACAGCCTCAGGCCATTCCCTCGGGTCCTGTCACTGTCACCACAGAGAGATCAGTGCTTGTCCCTCCTCTTCCCCTCTCAGGAAAGCTGAACATTTTTTGCTTTGTTTCCATGTAATCCGGTATAGAGTATGGCAAGCAAAAGGGGGCATCTCTGCCTCACACTCCAGTGCTCATGTTTAGAGTTGGGCAATGTAAAAGCTGATTTAACAAATACAGAATTGTTAAGAACGTGGCACTAGTTTGTCACCGTGTTGCCTTCACGCCTCCCTTTGTGCACACATTCCAACAGCCGACGGCTCCCAGCACAAACGCTCATGAAAAATGAATTGTATCAAACCCACACTTTAAAGGGCTACGTGCTGCACATCACAGAGGTGTTTGAATGCTTTTCCACTTCAGGATCAGAAACAATTTCTCCAAACTTATGTAAACAGTTGCAACTTCACGCCATTTGAATAGCAAACACCAGATTTTGGATGCACCGGGGAACGCTCGTGATTGATATGTAGCATTAAAAGCAGTGCACAGGGGAGAAAAATAAGGCAAGCCTCTTCAAACAGGGAATGCACTTGAAGACATCAGCACCCACTCATGCATTTTAGCTCAGGGAAAAGGGTAAATTCATTACATAAATTACCTGTTGCAGATTGTTTGCAGAGTGAAGGGGGGCAGTGATGTTGGACCCAGAGGAGTTGCAAAGGAGTGGCCAGCAGCAGCTCCTGTGTTTCAGAGCCTGCAGGAGGTACAGTCCTTCCCTTTGTGATGTTTTAATGATGGGCCTGGTAAGACCCATAAGTGTGGAGAGCATAAGGGCAAAAGGCCTGAGCACTGAGGACCAGGATAGGAGCTATTGAAACTCTCTATGAGGAATGGAAAATGCTGCCAAAAACTCAAAGCAGATAAAAAATCAGATCTATCTGAGTCTGAGCAAGGAAACGTGTGTGTGTGGGTGTCAGGACCTGTCAAAAATAAAATGGGGAAGCGGATGTAAGGAGCAACAATCCAATCTATTCTTATCCATTTTTATTTCTGTACTGCTGACAGAAAGCCTGCCAAATGCTTCTTGCTGCTTGGTGAAATCCACTTCAAACCATTTACAAAGTTCAAGAGAAAGCAAGAGGTGATGGCAGGCTGACACAGTCCCTTCCCATGCCCTCCTGCCAGCCTGAGGAAGAGGAGCCAGCAGGTTTGCAAAACCCATCACTGAAGGACAAAAAGAGAGCTAGCTAACAGAGGGAGAGAGAAAAGGAAGACTGGATCTCAGAGGTACAGCAAGTCCTGGGTGAGCAGCACTAGCAGGGCAGCACTGGACTGGATAAAGCCCTCGGAAGACCCTGGTGGTGGGTGAGGGGCTGTAAATGGTTGTGGATTCCTGGGTGATGTTGTCACATACCAAACTTCTTCCCTGTGCAGACAACATCTGTCTAACCAGGCACGAGCAGGTGTGGACAACAGCACAGAAGGAGTCTGGAGGCAAATCAGGAGAGCAGCTGCTTGACACAGAGTTCAGTTCAAGTGCAAAGGCACCAGTCTCCATCCAGCTGCATGGCTTGGCTCATTCCCAGCCTGTGGAATACTGCACACAGTTTCTTCTCTCTCCAGAGAAATGTTTGCTGGATACATTTCATAACCTTTCACTGGCTGTCTTTGGTGGTCCTGAGGACAGGACCCCTTTAGCTCACCAAGGACCACTCTGAGGGATCTGACCGGCACCTGTGACCACCAAGCTCACACTGCACTGCCTTGCATTGGCAATTCCATCCAACAAAAAGTCACACACAGTATCTTCCTCCTCCAACAAAAGGAGCACTACTGTCTAGAGTCTTCTTCTGTCTGATAGCTTTTCCACCACTGCAATGTTCAAATGTTTCCACCCTGTCCAGAACTTTTGCATAAAAGCATTTTTTTCCTGCAGGCTAGACCCATTGCAATTATCTATACACAAACTGATCACCCATCTATTGTTGTGTCACAGGCACAAATTCATGAGCAGCAGCCAACCCTTTTAGATTCACATTGTATTTGAAGCCATTTTCACATTTCTGAAGCTGCATTTTCCCAACAGAAAATGCTTTTTCTGAAGTAATAGAAAAATAAAGGGCAAACCAAAACACTCAACCTTCAAAACATTAAATTAACTTGCTCTTTCTTTTGTTATCTTTTGCTGAGCAAAGTCACCTTGTGCAGGTAATTAGTGTCTCACTTTTCTTGCTAGAAGAAGGGAAACAATAATATTTTTCCATCTTTAATATTTTTAGGACAGAAAATGTTGCTGCTTAATATTTATTATTATATTTTATACCAAAATTTAATAACATAAAACTCAGAACCTGAAGGCAAAATGTAAAAAGCAAAGGTGAGGAGATTACAGAACGCTGCTGTGCTTGTGTTTTGAAGGTGCTGGAAATTCTTGTAGTCTGTTGAACAGCATTTGTCAAACATTCAGCCAGAACTGTCTGAGTCACTTTTGCTCAAGGTCAGAACACAAATCAGCTCTTGCTCCAGACATCCCTCTTGTTTTGGGGGCTTTCAGATCTGAGGGATGTTTTGCTATTGCAGTTGGATGTAGGGTCGAACTCACCTAACCTTTAGAACTGTTTGGAGCTCAGATTTTGCTTCAGGTCTGACTCTAAAGCTTTGCTTGTAGCATTTCTTTAGAAGAACAGGCAGGAAGGAACTCTGTGCCTCCTCTGTGTCTGGTGACAATTAGCACCTCGTCTGAGTGCACACCAACAATCAGTGCATGCTCACAAGATGCTGAAACGAGACAAAACTAAACATTGATTTGTCATTTGGGAGTGAAAAGCAAAAGGCAAAGTGTCTTTATTTCCCCATGGCATAGAGAGGCTCTAACTATAACATGAATACCTGCATTAGCTCTGAGGAATTACTGCAGGGGATAAAACAAGGGCCAAGTGCAGCCCCTTTTCCTTTTGCTCAAGCTTTCTTCTGACTCAGATATCTGGAGACACTTTTTCCACACACTTCCTCACAAACATGTGGCTTTCCTAGAAGCCTTTCCTTTCTCCCCCTACAAGTGGGGCTTTGGGGTAAAATGCAGTGGAATGGAACAAACTAGAGCCTGAAGTTGATTGAAGTACCATACCCGTATCCCTTCTCAATCATTCTTGTTTCTCCTTCTCTTCAACTCCTTCTGCTTCTACACTTTCTCCACTACCATCCAAGCCTACCGCTCAGCCCTGGAGTCTTTAAACATCACTCACCAGCATCACATTACCTATTCCTTATGAGTGGCAGAGCCCTTCTGGTGCCCTGTGCCTGCACTGCCCTTCAGACTGTCAGTTCTGCAGGGCACAACGTGTCAGTGTTTCCCACAGGGCTCAGGCTGAAGCACTCAGACAAGGCTGGGAACCACCCCCCAATAAACAATAAAAATTCAACATCTTCAGTGCACACATGAGTATAAATTGACCCTTGTATTCCTGGCACAGGTAAGGATGGTACCTCTTTGTATGACTGCACTGAGCCAGTGTCTCTGACACACCTTGAACTGATTGGTAAGGAAAAGCTGGATGGCAAAGTTCTCTCTGTCTTTAGCTGTGAACTTCAAAGTGCCAGTCTTCACATTGGATCCACACAATTTTGCATGCTCACAGCAATAGTCTTTGTTGACTTAAAAAAACCACATTTCTGAAATACAGGTATATCAGTGAAACAAAGCAGACCACAAAGAGTAGAAAGTCTATGGAGAGGAGCACAGCTTTGGAGATGAGGACAGCTTTCCATGCACATTCTTTTACTCTCTGGCTCCTCTCCACGCTGCCAGAGCACCCCCAGCCCTGAGAGAGCTGAGTGGGGCTGCCCTTGCTGCCCTGGGAGATGTGTGGGAGCATGGCACAGCAGCGTGGCTGCAGGCTAATGCTTTTATTTCTGCAGTGTGGATTCCTCAGAGCCTGCTCACAGGAGGTAGGGACCAAATCCATTCTTCTTGCATAACTGAACTCACCATTCCCACTGGGCTACCTGGCAAGAGATCAAACCTCCCATGCCAGGCCTTTATAAAAAAATAAATGGAAGAGAGAAATATTAAGAACAGCTGGCTAAGAGAAAAGCAACAGGTATTCTAAGGTCATCCATTTAGCCCTGATCCTAAATGACTTGTTTACCATTAAAGTCAACACATACAAGACTCCCAGAACCTGCAACATTCTATTTCATACATTGTATGACAACCATGCAGTCTTATCCTCACATTTTGTAACACACAGCTATTTGCCATGCAGTCCTGGCTACTCTCAGGGCTTTTGCTGGTCAGAGTGACCCTGAGATAGTTTAGAAAGTCTCCTTTCCCAGCCTGGTGCTCAAAGAGGGAGTCAGAACTCTTAATTTCTCAGTCTCAAGGTGGTTTGTTGTTCCTTATCTATAAAATCCTTTCTCCTGACCTGCTGAGGTCTGTTCAACAGGACAGACAGAGACACTCTGCCTGCCCCTGAGGCAGTGTTATCTTTTTATACTAAAAACTACGTGTACAATATTTACAGTTATTTTCCAGTACCTATCACCTATGTTAGACATCTGTCTCTTCTCTAAACCAATCCAAAAGTGCCAGCATCACCCAGAAGATGGAGGCCAAGAGGAAGAAGGAGAAAGACTGGACATGCCCAGATTCCTCCATCTTGCCCCCCGAACCCCCACTCTAAAAACCCCAAAAATCTATTTTTTCACCCCGTGACAAACTAATTATTATTCTACTTGCACTTCTGTGGCTTGCAGATCCTCATATAAAGGTGGTGATTTGCTCCATGGGTCATAATCAAAACCACAGGTGTCTTGGGCTCTCTGAGCCCCCTGGGCAGGAGTCCTGGCACTCCAGGACATCCCTCTAGCTGTCCTGAATTCTGGCAGGCTACCATTTAATTTTCAAGCCAGAAGCCAGCTATTCAAAGCTTCTCCCCTTTGCTGCAGCCGTGAGCCCACTCCTGGCTGTGCTTCTGCTGCCATAACAAAGCCAGGAGTTGTCATGAATTCACTGATTGCCCTCTGCAGAGGGTGAACCCAAGCAGGAAGGAGCCAGCTACAACTCCCAGCTAGAATGTGAGTGAGTCATTGTGGAGATCACTCTTCTTTTGATTCTGACATCCATTAAGTTTATTTAGAACAGTGTAGGTGCTAAATATTAGATGTTGCTTCCAAAAAAATTGAAGATTGATTTTTTTTTTATCATCTTGAAAGTCTCAAATAAAAATCATCACGCTGACGAAAATTCACTGCACTCCCTCCCCCAGCTTTGGACATTACTTTTTGTTTTGTTTTGTTCTTAATTCTTCTGGACTTTTAATTCCTAAAAGGAGAAGAAAAAAGATGGAATTCTCAAAAACATTTCTTCCTTTTTATAAAAACAGCTCTTTTAAAATTTTGTATTTTTTAAATCACACCTATTTAAACTAGGAACTTTAATAGCATTTTATCAGTTTCCAACACTAGCTTCAATGTTTTTAAATGTACATTTTAATGCTTCAATACAGAAGTCATTGCTGGATACAAATTAGGGGATTTCCGAATACATTTGGAAAGGTAATAAAAAGAGAAGCAAGAATGAAAAGAGATGCAAGACCCTACATTAAAGATTAGGACTAAAAGGAACTGGAGAGAAAGGTGCTCTATTAAAAGCCTACTGAAAATATTAGTGTATATTAAGGCATTCTGACAAATGCTTGTCTGAATACTGACAGCAGGACACTCAAATCATTTTAGGACAGTCTGTTTCCAAGCAGAATAATGAGAGGTAAAAGCAAGGGGAAAAAAAAAAAAAAAAAAAGCCTTTGGCAAATAATTCATTTTCATTATTGTCACCATCAATTAGGACTCAGTCCTGCACCATTTAATTGTACTTTTGACATTGCCTCCTAAAAACATATTTCAGAAAATTAAGTAATATGTGATTAAGAAAAATGTGTACTTAAATGAAATTTGCACTTTAATAAAAGGTTGTTCCTGCAGACTTAGTTTCAAGCTGGAAACAATTTTTCATATTTTCAAAAATAAAAACTAAATAACAGAAATCAATATTCCCTGGGAATAAAACACACACCTGTGAGAAGTTCATCCAAACTCCTTGCTGTCAATAACTAGCTCCTGTTTTAGGATTTAAGGGGATGTTCAAATTGGTTGGTTTGTGCAAATAATTGATTATTTGATTTAGTTGTTGAACCAAAAAATTAAACTCTGGGTTTTTTTCCAAAGACATGCCCAAACATTGTTTTCAGTGTATTTGGTAAATAATAAAATTTCCATCGTTTCAGGGTAAGTTATTTGCTATTTTTTGGTTGGAACCAACATTAGTTCTGTAACCTTTTTTTCCAGATATGTGCAATAAAAACAAAGGACTAGATTCACAGAAGAGCCTAGGCAATACATTCAGAGATTTTTTCCCAGTTTCTACTCAAATGGAAATTCAGTGAAAACCCAGAATTCCTACCTGAAATATTTGCTTTCTGAACGAGAAGTGAAATACATGTTAAACATTTCCAATGAAATTATTAGTTTTGCATTTCAATCTTTCATATGCTTTGTATTGCTCTTCGGTATTCACATCAAGCTTACCTTATATGAGGCTATTATAATATTTCACATCAAAGCTTACTGTTTGAGGCTATTATAATTCCTCTGTGCTGCAGGCCAAATGTCCTGGTGGCCATTAAAATTATTCCATATAAATGTTTTGTAATAGCTGTATGCCAAGCTGCCATGTTAATTCCACAGGATTTTTCACTAGAAACATGGTGGGATTTTGCATTTGTGTTATAACATCGGTTCCCTACTTAATTCTAAGACCTACAGATGTAATTTTTCTTTTCATTTACAGAGCAGTAGGATACATATCTCCCACTTCAACCTTTAATTCCCCTTCCCTTTTAGAGTGATGTAAAGAGGCTAAAATAATAGTGTGCAACACAACATATATTTTAACAGCATTTTCTCATTGTTTCATAATAAAACCAATGCATTTGTTTAGCAAGTACTTCTATTAGTATTTCTACATGCCAGTAAAACAGCATAGCTCATTTTTAAAACAAGTACTAGAGCTAAGCATCTATAGGTTACTCTAGGCTTTAATTTTTTCCTGCTCCTGGGAAAAGACAAAGGGCTAAGGGAAAAAAACCAACAAAATGTAATCCTCATTGTTTTAAAAATCAAAAATATTCAGTGAGTGCATCCCAAATTCACAAATAATTTTTCATTGTTCAGTTTGACAAATAAACATGCAGGGAAATAGGGAAGCACAGAGATGGCCAGGACAGGCCAGTGCAACAGCATTAGGAGCAAGAATCTGGCTTGTAAGGAAGAATCAAAGGGCTCAGGACCTTCACAGAACAACTGCTACAGGGGAGAAAGAGTATCTGAAAGGATCCAATCATATAAACATAAGGAAGAGAAAGATTTTTGAGTGTACCCTACTTATCAGAAGGAAAATAAAAATATAAACCAGCCACAAGAATATCCCTTAAATTTCAGATTGGTCTAGTAGTGGTTGCACTATATCCAGAGGACATTTGGGGCAGCACCTACCTCTTGTGCTGACTGGGATTTACACTTGAGAGGTCCTGACTTTATTTTGGGCTTAATTCACAGAATCACAGAATGGCCTGGGTTGATAGGACCTCTGGAGATCATCTAGCCCAACTTCCCTGATAAAGCAGGTTGCACACGATCACATCAAGCTGGGTTTTTAAACTGGTGTCCAATTCTGGGCCCCCCAGTTTGGGAAGGACATTGAGATGTTTGAGTGTGTCCAGAGGAGCAACGAGGCTGGAGAGGGAACACAAACCCTGTGAGGAACCACTGAGGGAGATGGGGGTGTCCAGCCTGGAGAAAAGGAGACTCAGGGGTGCCCTTATCACTCTCCACAACTCCTGAAAGGTGGCTGCAGTCAGGTGGGGTTCGGCTCTTTCTCCAGGCAGCAGCTGGCAGAACCAGAAGACACAGTCTCAGTCTGCATCAAGGGAAATACAGGTTGGATATTAGGAAAAGTTTTCCACAGAAAGAATGATAAAGTTGTGGAATGGTCTGCCCAGAGAGGTGGTGGAGTCACCATCCCTGGATGTGTTTAAAAAAGCCTGGATGTGGCACTGGGTGCCAGGGTTTAGTTGAGGTGTCAGGGAATGGGTTGGACTCAGTGATCTTGAAGGTCTCTTCCAACCCAGTGATTCTGTGATTCTGTGATCTCCAGAGGAGACTCCACAGCCTCTCTGGACATCCTGTACCAGTGCTCTGTCACTCTCAAAGTAAATCAGTTTTTCCTCATATTCAGGTAGAACTCCCTGTGTTTCTGTTTGTGCCCTGTGCCTCTTATCCCATTGCTGAGCCCCTCTGAGGAGAGTCTGGCCCCATCCTCTTGCCTGTATTCCTGACAGTCAGGCAAATGGTGGCACAGCATTCCACCTTGTCCTTTTCACTGCAGAGCAGTCCATCTGGAGCAGCACTAGCAATAGCTTTGCTCCTTTTCCTCTCTGGAAATCCAACCAGGACAGGCAGACTATTACATTAAAGGTCCCTCCATTCCTTTGAATATAGGCAGCAGGACACATCATTAACTTCACAGAAGGGAAGGAAATACAAAAAAAATAATGCCAAGCCCAATATTGTTTCAGTCACATTTGGTATTTTATAGCCTGATTTGTTCAGTCTGGTACAGTACTGTTTATGTCCTGAAATCTATGGTCTGAAACACAGGAATGTATGTTATGGAAGAATCCCTCCTGCTGCAGAATCGCAGCCTCTGCATTTCCAGGAGCTCAGGACAACATGAAAAACTAATAATGCCAGGCTTGCATTAAGAACAACTGGTTTTATTTAGGTTCTCCAGAAAATAAATTTTGATTTTTATAATGACTGGCTTCATTTCACAAGCAGAATTTAAGAATAAATATCATATTTTTTTCATGATATCAAAACTCAGACCATATCAATAAAGTGTTAGCTGCATCTAAAAGAGTGGCAGAAGGAGGTAAATGGAAGTTGGCAGCTGATGCTTTGGCCAGACAGACTTTTGTGCTTGGCTTGAACTCACTGATTTCAAAATGAGGCCTCGTGCACCTGCTTGCCTGGAGCAGCTTATAGGATTGGGGTCAGAACTGCAGCTACCAGGGAAGCCTCTCCCTCAACCCTGCCTCCAGTTCTTTCTTATCATTGTCATGCTTATATCATGTTTAGCAGAGCTAATGCAGCCTGATCTCTCTAAACTATGTCATACTAGTGGAAGAAAAAAACAATGCTTGTCTTGTCTGCCCTCTCCCCTGCACTCTCTTTCTTTTTATTTATTATTATTGTTACTATTGTTTGTTTTTTTTTTAATGATGACTCTGTGAGAATGCCAGATTTATTTTGGCAGATATGGATGCTAATTCATATCTGCTATCACTGAGAGACATGATCTGAATTTGTGATGTCTCTCTATTTATAATCCATTTGTTATTTTAATAAATATTTGTGATTTGTTTATCTGACACAGATGACATGTTTATTATTACAAATAAGTTTCTTGGTCATGATTCACATTGGTCTCTATTATTTTGGACTGTTTTCTTTTATCTGTAGGCAGCTCATTCTGTTTTATATATTCTGTCACAGTTGGTTGTGTTTTGCCTTTTTGTGCTGATCTCCATAAAAAAAGACCAGAATATCACATAAAGTTAAAACCCAATGAGAATGTGTCCAAAATCACCACTCTATGACATCCATCCAGCAGTAATTTCAATGTCAAACAGAGCACAAACCTTAACAGATGGGAAGCTTTTAAACAAATCATAACTTAAGTCATCAGCAAATAGCTGTGACTCCTTTAGGATCCAGACCTACACACTCTTACAAAATGGACTTCAACCCAACTTTCAAGTTCTGACTCTTCCTTTTGACTGTACTCAGCATGTCTTTATAACAAATATTCAGTCATTCTCTTCAGCTTACTGAGAGCCCTTTAGGTACCTTTCTGCCTCTTTTTGCACATTCACTTTTCTTCCACAACCTCCACAGCAGTCTTGCCTGCAGACCCAACATCACCCTTCCCCCTGGCTCAGTTCTGCCCAGCCTGTGCATCCTCAGTCCCTAATTCTACCACCTCCACCAGTCTCCCTGTGTGCCATGCTGCCCAATCCACATCAGATTTTGTGGCTTCTTAACCCTCCCTCCCTCCCTCCAGGGACAGGACCCTTTGTCCTTTGCCATTTCTTTGCTTCCCAAGGTGAGCACTGCAGAGGGAATGAGTACCTGAACTGTTTTCTCTGCAATGGATGGAACCACAAAGCAGTGCTGCTGTGAGCTGTGGGCATTGTTTTCCTTATTTCATCTTCTAAAAATGAGTGTAGGGTTGTTTTTAGAACATACTTCTGCTCACTATCTGAAAAGATCTGCTAGGCTGCTCTTATTTGAGAGGTGTACAAATAAGGTAGCCAGAAAATCAGTGGGGAATTTTCTCTCTGGACAAGGTAAATATTGGGAGTTTTCAGCTGCTTGCCTTATCACCAAATTGACTTCAACTACTGCCCAAATCCCATCAGTTGTGAAGAAATTCATGAGACTGAATGGTTTGCACCAGAGCTTAACCTCACTTTAAGCTAATTCATGCAACACAAAAGCTAGACCTGTGATATGCCACCATTTAACCTATCTCCTGCTCTTTATGGGTCTCCCAAAACAGAGGGGTATTTTGTGTCTTCTGCATGAGGCAGAGATTCTACCCTGTGGAATGAATCTCTGAAACAATTCTGCAGAGTTCCTCAAAGAAAAGTCTGGAGCAAGTTCTTTCAGTTTTGAGTTTTGCCTGTTCAATATGCTCCTTGAAATTCTTTCAGACACCAAAATAGAACACAGAAATACTTGTCACAAGACAGCCTGTCTGAGCAGAAGGGATCCTGTCTACAAGCAGATTTGAAGACAAAAGCTGACCTGAGCAAAAGCCTGACCCCACAAATAATGAGCAACAAGAGACAGCAGCACATCTCAGCAGCGACCCCTTCAGCAAACATTTGGGCTGCCTCTGGCTGGTCCATGCTGCAGAGCAGGAAGGCTGAGAGATTGCCCCAAAAGCCAAAAAACCCCAAGGACTCAAGTTTTCATAAAATTACATCATTTAAAGAGATCAGTCCGTTTATCTTGTTAAAAAAAATAAAATCAGTTGATTTGATCAGTCATCTTCAAGGAGAGAACAAACTTTAGGACCAAGGAGCTCTTTACCCTGGAAGAGAACGGCATAATTACTCATGTCTGGAAAATAAAAAGGATAACTTAATATAAGAAAAATATTCCAACTTGTCAACCATGACAGAGATCAACCACAGTGACAAAACATCATGGAATGAGACAAATTCCCTACCTTTCTCTATCTTTCCAGTAGTACCAGAAGCATTTCTGGAGATATATTTTTCTTAAACTCATATTCCAAGCTGCATGAGGTTATACAGCATGTAGCACATCAGGCCAGATGCTTTATTGATTTGTCCTGGCCCTAATTTCCCTGAGAATTCAGCATCTGCTTCCCCCTGTTATGCAACCTGAGCCCAGACCAAAAAAGCCACCCTGTCAAGGTGACCAGGACTGCACTGAGGGTCTGTGATCAGAGAAGGCTCTTTGTGCTCCACATGAGGATTGAGAAAAGCCAGGAAGAGTCCTCTGGTGTCTTCTTCTTTAGCCCTGCAGCTAAAAGCCAGGTGTTATGGTCTGCAGTCTTACCTGCTTTAAGCTGAATTCTGCAACAAGGTGAACTTCCTTGTGTTGAGGCTGTTGAATTAAGTCATACTGATAGCACAGAATTAGAAGCAAAAGGGAAAATGTTTTCTACATACCAAACACAAAGAGTTGAAATGTGGTAGGGACAAATGCTGCTTCTTCTGTTAAGTTTTTTTTTTCTCTTCAGTTAACAGCTAAGCTGAAATAAATATTTTAAACAGCTGCTCATCAGAAAAATGCTGTATTGTAGCCTGAGCTGAAATGCATCCTGTTCATGAATGTTTGTTGTTCTCTTTTGACAATATTTGATATCTGCCATTACAGAAAAAACTTCTAGTTGGAGTATGAATTACACTTAAGATTATTCAAATTCTTTTTTTTTAATAGTTTTCTTCCCCCTGTGATCTTACACAAGATCAGATCACATGAACTTGTCCCCTCTGAAATCTGGAGGAGCTAGTCAGATAATATTGGGAGAATCAAGCTCATATTCAGGTTGGTTTTTTTTTTCATTTTACTGCAGTATTTACGGAAGACTGAACAATTGTCAGCTCAAACAAAAACCTGACTGACTCTGAAGGAAATGTCTCTGTGAAGCTTTTGCTCTCTAGAATTAATCAATTAAGTGGTCAAAGCTTAATTTCATGAAAAAGGCAGAAGATAATGTAACATTTAGCAACATGAAAAGGGGAAGTGCAGTCTGAAGAGAGACCTTGATTCCTTTGAATTTGAAGTAAATAACAGAGGGCTGCAGTAGCACAGTTCAAACACAGTCAAGATTTTAAAATGTGTCAAAACCACACATCTCAACTAAGGCTACAATCCAGAATTTGTACTTTCTCCTGATGAGCAGCTGTTTTAAATACTTACATTGCAGTTTAGCTGTACTCAACTGAAGAGGAAAAATACTCAACCAAAACTGAAAGGAACCGAAGTATTTGCCCTTACTATATCTCAGCTCTTTAATTTATAAATTGGGATGTTTCCCATTGCTTCTGGTTTTATGGTATCAACATGAATTAACAATTCAACAGCCACAACACGAGAGACAGAGAGATTTCACCTTGTTGCAGGTGCCAGGACTGCAGAGCACAGCACCTGGCTTTTGGGTGCTGGACTAGAGGGTGCCAGAGAACCCAAAGAACACTTTTTCAGTGTTCACTGGGAGCACTGCTGTTGGTTCCAATGTTTTCTAATTACAGGCACTGAGCAGTGTCCTGTGTGACTGTGGGCAGCACTCTTCTCTTGTGTTAGCTTCATTTTATCCATCTGTTTAATGGGTGTCAGCAGAGAGTGACTTGGCTCGGACTCAGGCTGGTGAAACATCTCATTGATCTGAACAGTTTTGGATGCAGCCTCAAGTGAAAAAAGCCTGAGTGAAAGAAGCATTCAGGAGAAGCTTTTTGGTTTTTTTCCTCTGCTATAAATTATGCATGAGAACATTATTATTGTCTTGATTCTCTCCTCTATTTTGAGATTATTAATCGAATTCCTGCAGAATTCTTTTTGGTCTGCAGCCTGTTTGCAAGCAGTTATGAGAATCTTTACTTGAGCAGCTGCTAACTTCCAGGTGAGACTGAAAATGCCCCCATCCTCCCCCATAAAATCAGAATGAAAGATGGAAATACAGGACCATGATTCTTGCATCCCTTACGTCCTATCTTTTACTCTAGTTCTGTAGGGTTTTATATGGTTTGTGCTATGCTTCCTTGTGTGTTCTCCTTAAGAACTTAGATCTGAGGGGAAATATCAGCTGTGGGGATTTCACCTTTCTGACAGGAAGAAGGGGAGAAAATGTTTGATTAATTAAGGTGAGTTGGCCAACATTAATGTGCCCTTCCTTAAGGATCAAGTATTAATCTTAAACACAAATAATCTTTGTTCTATTCCATGTCCTTGTACACACCTTTCTAAATTCTCTTTCTCCTCAAACAAAGACAATAGAGATGCAGGTCTTATAGAAGTATAAAAATCTTATCATAAGCTTATGATAATAAGTCCACAGAATCATAGCTGGGAACCTAAGCAATATGCCCTGCTTCTCCAACTGGAAGCACTTTGGATACTGAATTACCAGGGGGAAGTTGTTAACCTTGCAAGGCTAAGGCATGGAAGGTGGGGGAAATTGGGATCAAATGCAAGAAATGAGGAAAAGACTGCCTGGGTTTGCTGTGATGACCTCCTGTCCAAGAGGAGATAGAGTGTAACTGAGAAGGGAATGCCTCAAACAGAATTTCAAATGGAAAAACACGGGAAGTCTCTACCTGTCAAAAAGGCTGGAGGGATTTGCTTGCATCAGGTTTCAGTGAGCTGTTGAAAATTACAGTGAGATTAGGACCTCTCAGAAAATGTTACAAGAACATTCTGCAGTGAAAGTTTTTCTGCAGTTGAAACACTTACTACCTTCCCTATCTTCTTAGTATACCTTTATTTATGGATTAATTTTACTCTGAGTTAAATAGCTAAAGAAATATAAAATTAAATCATGTCATATTAGACCTTTCCATTAAATCCTGAGGCTTGACTCATTTGCATTTTGTTGTGGATTTATAATGCATGCTTATTTTAATTACTACTGCTGCACTTTATTTGTAATTGTCTGTGCAATGCCCAAGCACCTTGCTAAGTGGATAAGAAAGCCACTTTATTCCATAAGAACATAATTAATCCATTATTATTCATTATTATTTTTCCTGGAATGGACTGAAAATAATCAGTACTTTGAAAAATACAATACCAACAAATTATCTGTGGCAAAAATAATTTTAACAGAATTCAGGCTTTCCTTATCTTTGCCATTGCTTCCTTCCAGATACTATCTCTCCTAGAGAGAGAAGCAGCAGCATTTAATGACCTGAAGTTTGTGCTAAATGCCAAAGATGTTTGAAATCAGAGATCTGTTGTGTTGTGTGTGTGTGTGGTGTTATCACAGGTCTCTCCCCCCTCATCCCTCCTGCTGCATCCTCTCTCCTCAGCTTCCCGCATGGCCTTGGACAAATCATTTACCCACTGTGTGTCTGCATTTCCCTTTTTCTGATGGCTACAATCCTGCCATTCAGTGTTCACCAGCCTGCAGAGCTGTGCAAATGCTGCGTGCAGGTATTGTGGCAGCACAATCACACGGCCTCAGTGATGGCTGGATAAAAGGGGAGGCGTTTTCCAGCCATGCAGGATCTTCCTCACAGACAGAAAGGAGACATTCACTTTGTGGTGATGTGCTTGCAGATTCCTCCTGCATGAACACTCCATCTTCACTGCGTTTTCTTATTACAGAGGATTATGCAACTCTCTTAACTCTTGAAGTTTTGTAAGGAAATCCTTGCATAGTCCCTCATGTTAGGCACAAAAGCATTCTGCTGCATTTCCTTTGGCACGTGCTCTCTTTAGAAACCTGGAAGGTCAGGGCTGGTTGTAGCCATTTTGTCCACCAGTTACAACATCTGCACAGAAAATAGGTTTCTTTCTTACTTTCCTACTAATCTGCTTGATTTTAGCTTACCAATACATGGTTGTAGGTCTCTGTTTAATTTATGACAAAGATTTATCAGTACAAATTAGGCTAATAAGGCTGGCCAAGCAAATTAAAGGTGCAGAAACAGGGGGTGAATACATCAGGTTTACTCTGTGCAGTAAAAGTCACATCTGACAGGCATTGAAGCACCATGACACAAGACTTCCAGGCTGTTTTGCCCTAGCCCCAATCATCCAAATCAGAATTATTTTTTCTTTTTCTTTAGTATTTCCTTAAGAATACATGCCATGACCTGGCTAGCTTTACCTGGATTGGCCAGTGGGATGTCTATGACCCTTATTTCTTCATCTCTTTTATCCAGCTGACCTGCAAAGGAACATGGTGTCCACTGCAAAACCAGAACTCTGCACAGGGCTTGCCTTAAGCTTTAAAAGAGCCTCCTCTGTTCTACCAAACACTCAGTCTGTGTCTGAAGTCTCTCCTAACAATGATCTCTGTGTGTGCACATACAATTATGAGTGTGCACTAGTGTGCACCCTGTTTGTATCCCAGAATCTGCTAATGCCTAAATCATGTTATTTCAGTGCTGTCCCTGAACTCTGTTCCTGTAAGGCAAGACTCAAATTCCGCTGTTCAGTCCTGCCTTTGAAAGCAGACAGCATGCCAGCACAATTTCTCAAACTATCACTTCCACTCTGCCCCAAATATAGCTTAGGTGTTTTCACCTCCTGTCTTCCTGTGTGTGCCTTTTTTCACATTCCCCTGTAACCATCCCTCCCCTTGCTGAATAATGCCAGTTTCTGCTAAGTCAATCTCCTGTCATAAAACATTATTGACTCACATTAGGCAATGAGATGGAGGAACTTTTCCCATTCAGTTTTCCAATAAAATTATAAATGTGCCAGATTTGAATGCTCATATCCTTAGAGTTCACTCTGGGGTCTTCCCCCAACACACAGGGGAAATGTGGCAATGTTGAGTGATACTGCAAAGCCACCTCTAAGTGCCTGCAAGAGAGCTGTGAATAGCAGCTCTGGTTCAGGAGAAGTCTGTGAACAGTTTCTAATCCTGGTGATTCTGTTTGCATTCCTAAGGCTGTGTGTGAACAGAAGGGACTGGAAATACACCTTCCAGCTCATCTGAAACAGAGATTCTTTTTCACATTTCTTCTTTCCTCACTTCATGAAATCCTTGCTACAGAGCAGGTCTGGCTGATCTGAAAAGGCAAAATGAGAGTAGCTCTACACTCCTTGTAGAGTGCTTGTACTATGAGTCAAACCTACTGGCATGCTTGACCAAAACCTGACTGCTCGTGATGCCTCCTGGGCCTTCTGCACTCACAGTGACTGGATAGGATTTTATCCATTACAGAAATAACCTCATGGACCTACACAGAGGTTACTGACTGTGATTTTATTACCTTTAACCCGGTTATTTACTGATGAATGTAATAGAAAGCACACAGTCTCTCTGACTCAAGTTTGCAAATACTTATGGCTGTGGATAAAGAAGGGCAAGAGAAGGTATTTCTTGAGAAACAAAGAAAACCTGCATGGAGTCTGACAGCAAAGGCCCTGCCTGTCTGCTCTCACATCTACAGCACCTACACCCCTAGCAAAACTCCCTAGCCCTGGCTTTCTTCCAAAGAACATGACACCAAAAATTCCAAGCAAGTTCCTTTAACATCCATTTTCCTCAGAAACTGCTGCTGAGACATTTAACCCTGCATTCAGGTTACACGAAGGACATTGAGGTGCTGGAGCAAGGCCAGAGAAGGGCAGTGAAGCTGGAGAAGGGTGTGGAGCTACAGTCGTGTGAAGAACGGCTGAGGGAGCTGGAGGAGTTCAGCCTGGAGAGGAGGAGGCTCAGGGGAGACCTTGTCACTCCCTCCCTGAAAGGAGGCTGTAGTGGGGTGGGGATCAGGACCTTCTCCCAGGAAACCAGCGACACCGCAAGGGAAAATGGCCTCAAGTTGCTCCAATGGAGCTTTAGGTTGGGTATTACAAAAAATTTCTTCATTGCAAGAGTAGTTAGGCATTGGCTTAAAGCACAGGCTGTCCAGGGAAGTGTGGAAGTCCCAAATAGAAGCAGACTCAGAGCATGGCTCTTAGTGCAATGCTTTAGGGGGCATGATGCTTTTCAGCCAAAGGTTGGATTCATGATCTTGAAGAACATCTCCAACCTTAACGATTCTGTTTCTAATCAGGTGAGCTAAAACCAGGGACGTTATCAACACGGCAGCCAAAACTAGACACAATGACTTAAATCACTCTGGAAAAAAACAAAAAAAAACCCCAAAACCCCCCCAAAAACTAAAGAAATCGCAAAGGCATCCTGGATAAGGAAAGCAGAGCAAGACTCAGAAACGCCACTCAGAGAGACGGAGACCGGGTACTGGAGGGTTGCGAAGGGCTCCGCAGGGCGCTCGCCCGGCACCGGCCGCTCCGCCCGGCACCGGCACGGGGGCGCGGCCGCGTGGGCGGGGGGCGGCGGCGGGCGGGGCTGCCGAGGGACGGACGGAACGGGACCGAGGGTCGGACGGGACCGAGGGTCGGACGGGACCGAGGGTCGGACGGGACCCGGTTCCCAATTCCCGGTTCCCGGCACTCGCGCGTGCGCGGCGCGGCCGGGGGCGGGCTCGCGCGGGGGCCCCTCCCGCCCGCTCCCGTTCCCGCTCCCGTTCCCGTTCCCGCCCGGCCGCGGGAGCGCGCGGCGGCGCGGGTGCGCGTGCCCGTGCTCGTGGCCGCATCCCGCGCCGCCGCTGCCGCCGCCGGAGCGCCGGCGGGCGGGCGGGCGGGCGTGCGGGCGGCGGGGCCCGCGCCGGCGGCCGGGGCATGGAGAGCCTGCTGGAGAACCCGGTGCGCGCCGTGCTCTACCTGAAGGAGCTCACCGCCATCGTGCAGAACCAGCAGAGCCTCATCCATACCCAGCGGCAGCGCATCGACGAGCTGGAGCGGCGGCTGGACGAGCTGAGCACCGAGAACCGCAGCCTCCGCGGGCAGCAGCAGCAGCAGCAGCCGGCGGCCCCCGCCGAGCCGCCCGCGGCCCCCGCCGAGCCGCCCGCGGCTCCCCCGGCCGAGCAGCCCCCGCCGCCGCCCGCGGGCCAGCCCGAGCCGCTTCAGCACCACCAACAGCTCCCGGCTCAGCCCGCGGGCAAAGCGGCACCGGCGGGGCCCGGCGGCGGCGGCGGCAGGGCTGCCGGCCACCAGCACCCCGCGGCGCAGCCCCACCAGCACCCCGGCGAGAAGGACGGCAGGGACAAGGGCTGCTGTGCCGCGCTGCTCCAGCACAAGACCCCCCAGGCCATCGGCAAAGGCGTCCTGAGCCGGAGAGCGGAGTAAGTGCACAGGCGAGAGGGGGCGGGCAGCGGTGGCGGCTCCCCCGGGCCCGCATCCAGCCGGGAACTGGGTTATACCCCCTGCAGCCTCGCAGGGAGGGACAGGCAGTGTGTGGGTGGGTGGGGAATCCCTCCCTCGATGCGTTCTGGGCGAGAGCAGTGCAAAGAGGAGCAAGGATGCTGCTTCCAAGAGGCATCAGCCTCCCGCTCCGCTGCGCTCGTTCCCGTGGAGAAGTGTCTGTACCCCTTGGGCAGCGCACCCGCGGTGCTCACACACGGCAGCGTGCCCTCATTGTCTGACAGAAATAAATAACTCCGTGATCGACCGTGAGTGCGGCTCAGCCTCGCAAAGCACAGCAGCGCTGTGGGCGCTTCTGCTTGCCTTAAGTTGCTGGTATCTGTGTAAAAACCCCATCCTCCCTGGAGCGAGCTGGGGTTTTCCTGCCCTCGCTGATGTAAGGGGTGCATTACATTGCACGTGGTGTATACAGATGCAGTGCTTAGGTTTGACATTTAGGGTGCTTATCGCCCTCGCGTGTGGGTTGTCTTTTTTTTTTTTGTAGTGGTTTGTTGGGTTTGGGTTTTTTTTGGTGTGTGGCATCTGACACTGATCCAGCACTCCAAAAGGACAAAGTATTTTTTGCTGGTGTCTCATCTTCAGTGAAGAAAGCTTGACTACTAGTACTGAATACTGAAATGTATTGGGTGTGCATGAATGTATAGTAAACAAGGATGAGCATTCCAGCACTATAGGTGGAAAGGGCTACTATTGAAGAGCAACATTCTCTTGGATTATGTATTCAGGATATGCCATCAGTTCACCAGCTGGTAATTACAGCTGCAGTAAGTATTGTAATTTCCTTTGTTTAGGCACTTGGAAAGCAGGGGGATGTTTTCTGGTTGAAAGCCAGAGTTAGTAAAGTTAGAAGGCGAAGGAGCATAGTTTCTGCTGTGGCTTCTTTTAGATAAGAAAGAAACTAAAATAAGTAGTAAAACTAGATCAAATGTCTTTCCTAGAATTGTCTTTGTCATAGTGATGTCAAAACAATTGAAGGGCACAACACACAAGTACATATGAAGCACACAAATGAAGTACACAAGCCTTTTGACAATTTAAATAAAGGGACCCTTCTCTCTTGTGTTTGTTTTGAATACACAAGCAGAACTACAACATCGAGCTAGATTTTCTACTGGTGTAAGTAGAGTTACACCACTTCATAACAGCTCAGCATCTATCATGTGATTCTGTGAAAATCAGTGAAGGTATTGCTATTGAAAGAAAGGCTGTTAAAGGAATAGGTACGGTCAAGGCATGCTTGAATCCCAAAAAGCATCGGCTTGCTTCTAAAATACTGCACCGTAAGACTCAATTTTTCAATCACAACTTAGAGGAAGTGAGTGGGCTCCTCAGAGTATTAATGCAGGTAGTAAGCCTTTGCAGGATCTGGCTCTTATTCATCATGAAATAGCTGGAGTTTAAAAAAAGAAGTGGGGCCAGATCCTGAACTCATGCCAATTGGTGGAAATCCAGAATAGCATTGTTTGAATCCCTCAAGTCAAACCACTAAGAAATCCAAATGAAAATGGATAATCAACATCATTGTTTTTTAAGGAGTGACTCCCTGCAGTGAAGGCTCTGTAAGAAGCATCATCTCGGCAAGGGCTTTCCTTGCTTCTGCACAGAGTTTCTAACATACGTCATTTCACAGACTGAGAAATCAATTTCTCTGCATAGGACTAAAGACTTCCTCCTTATCTGAGCTCTTTTTGCAGTGGGGTTTGACTGGGGGAAGAATTGTAGGGTTTTTTCCTTCATGCCAAAAGGCACAAAGAGAAGTGCATTAAGAACCCAGCTGATTGCTGGTATATCATATGATGATCTTTCTGTTTCAGAGAGGTAGACAGAAGGTTGGATGGAGCCTTTTGTGTGGAAAGTCAGGGCTGCTGCTGGGGATAACAGAGCAATCCCTGCAGCGTTCTTTGCTCAAGAAGATTAAAATAGACTGCTTCTGTTTCCTTCTATAGCTTAGGCAAACCAAAATCTTTGTATAGAAAAGGAAATATGAGAGATGCCAAACAGTCCACATTTCTCATTTCTGCAGGTTCTTCTATTCCCCCCACTGATTGTATATACTGAGTTTTGTACTCTCTCGTCTCTGACTGTTAGAGGGAAAGCAAAGAGACTGCAAAACCTAACTTAAAGGCAGCTTGGATGGAGGGTGATGAATCTTTCACCACCAATTGACAGGATGCCCAATATACCTTATCATTCAGCTTGCCAACCTGTGAGTTGTATTTTTGCTTTTGTGTGACAGCAGGGGACATACATGTTAATACCTGCACAGACCAGGTATCTGCTCTCTCTTCCTTCCTCCCCCCATGTCCAAACATGTTTTTCCCTGTTATAAACTCTGAAATTCAACGTTATCTAATTTTTTTCTCTTTAGCCAAGAGTAGAGGACTGACTGCTCACTACAGAAAATGGCCACTCTAAACATGACAAAAAGGATATTTTAGCATGTTGGGATACAGGGGCTGAAAGCAGGGGTTAAAGCAGCACCCAGGCAGTGCCCTGCTGTCTCTGCCCAGAAATGGAATTTCCTCTGCCTTCACAAAACAGGACGTTCTGGCAATGGGTTTAAGGGTGGACTTGTGCTGGTCCTTCTCACCTCAGACACAGCCCACGGATTTTGCTCATTTTGAGTCAGGTTTGAGGTTTTTTTGCAGCCCAGCTTACCTCAGGCTCTGGATAGAAGTGAAGATCTGAGCTTTTGGACACGAGTGACTATTCATGTCAGCTGGAACAGTCTTCTGCAAGGGATGTCTTCTGCAAAAGAAGCATCTCTCTTATTTTAAAGAAAACTTCAGTCTTATTTTTGCTGTTAGTTTTTGTAAAAACTGACAACTTTTTTTTCTTTAAAGCTTAAAAAAAACCAAACCCAAACAAAACCTACATTTTAAAAGGGAACAAAACCAAGATTATGTAAATGGAAGCATTCCTGACCTATGCAGAGACCCCTAATTGTTGCTGCATGTCTTTGTGTGGGAAAGGTGGTACTCAGCTTTCCTATGAAAGAAGAGGAAAAGAAGAAAGATTTTTGCGGAGATTTTCAGCAAGAATTAGGCTGATTATTATTCCACAGCATCTGTCTCTTTCTACCTTAGGAGGCTATTGCATAAGCACCTCACAGTTTTAAAAACAAAAAAATAAGGTCATTCGTCATGGAATGTTTTACTTCAAAAAAATACAGGTTGCCAAATTAGCATAGCTCAGATCACCCTTGCCAGGCAGCCTCTTGTCTAAAGGGACCATCCCAAAGTGTTGGCAAATTCTGTGAATATAAATTTTCCATCCCTTTTTATCGGAACACAACCTCCCTTGCCAATCCCCAGTACCCTTCACTGAGTATCAGGGAAACGCCACAGGGTTGAATTTAGCAGATTAAGTCTAAATGACCCAAATCCTGCTGGTTTTTATCAGAGAAACTCTCAGTAGGAGCTGTCTATGGAAGGACTCCTGTTCTGAGCCCAGGAATTAGCAGGAAAACTCACTCTAATAAATACAATTAGAATAATAGCTAATAATCCTTTATAGTTCCTTCCATCAAAAGACATGGCTGCAATTCACAAACATTCTGTGTTAAAGTGGCATTACAGTCTTCTTTTAACCATGTCATCAGCAGTGAAAAGAAGACATAGAAACAGTCTTTGTCTAGCATGACATAATGGATCTAAGTATTGTCTCTAAATTGTTAGCCTGTGTTTGGTCTACAAGATAACTCCTCATGTAAAACAAACTCCATGAACTCTTAGAAGAATTTTTCCAAAGTCATGTTTTCCCAGAGGTCTTAAAGCTCATTTTGGATTTGCCTTGGACTGAAATCTGTATTATTTTATTTTGTACTGAATTAGGATAGAATTTTTTATCTCAGTAAAGAGGTAAAGAGGCAAGTTTTAAAAGATGATGTTGAAGTCACTTATTCCTCTTGTGTTCTGAGACTGCTGGGGTTTTTTGTTAATTTCAAAAGCTCAATTATGTAACTTTAAAATAAAGATATTGCATATGCAGAGGTGCTGTTTTCCATAATTTTTCTTTTTAACTATGCATTGATGTTCTATTCTATGGATTATCTCCAGGGTAAAGACATTAGAAAAAAATCCTACTGATTTCAATGGGAGCTAACAACAACTGTAAATATTATGGTTTACCATTAACATATTTTGCTATATTTGCGCATTGCACCAGCACAAAAAAACCTGCAGCAATTAAAAAAGAAGATCAGAACAATTCCAAATGGCTGATGTACCCCAGATATCCATTCTTTTTTCACTTTGGGCACAAAAGGAATGCTACTTTTGCCCTCTTCTTTCAGTGCCTCAGATTTCCTCCAGCATATTTCAGGGTTTTACTCCCCTGAGCTTTCACACACCAGAAATAGTTGCATTGGTGCTGCCCTGGCTTCTGCAAATCCCTGCTAGCAATGTTCTGTCTCAGCATCAGAAGTTATTTGGAGTGGAGTGCTGTAAGCAGGTTTCAAATGACAGAGGTCTGCATTGGCACAGCTTCACAGATGCTCAAGTCCTGCTCAGATGATTTTGGCATAAAGAGCACACTGAGAGGAAAACAGAAAGTAGATTCTACTTGACTACATCTAATTTAAAGATATATCCATGCTGCTTCCATTGCAGTCAGCTAAGACATACTTTATAACATATACTTGCAATCCACTAAGACATACTTTATAACATATACTCACAATCAGCTAAGACACACTTTATAACTTCCATCTCAATAAGCTAAGACATACTTTATAACATACACTTTATAACTTGCATTTTACCTACATCAGGGCCTGTAAAATCCTGGGCAGAGGAGTATGGAGTTAGTGATTCATGAGAATATTTCAGAAATAATAGATGAAGTGAGAGATGGAAAAGGATTTAGCTTAGGAAGGGTTCAGGATGAAGTTTAGCTATAAAATTGCTGAGTAAGGACAGCACAAGGAGTTCCACAGGGATAAGACTTCAGTAGGATGCTGTATAAAGTCCCAGCCAGAGGAATACAGTGTCAAGGCTGAAATTTCTATTGTGGGAAATCCAGGAAGGATTTTTTGTGAAACAATGTCTAGCAGGCTTTGGAATAGCAAAGACTTGTACTCATAATTTAGCAAGAGGAGCTGGGGGCTGAAAACAACATGAAAAAGCTGAAATTTAAAATACCTGAACAAGAAGGGATGCAAATGCATTATTTTTTGGGTTTTTTTTTTGGTTTTTTGGGTTTTTTTTAGTAAGATGGTGATATTTTTATGTCACTCAACCTTTCTTCCATATGCTTTGTATCACCCCATTTGCTGTCACTTCCCAGGCAGATCCAAGTTAAAGCTCTGTGAGAAGAATTCAGGACCAGGGGACTCACATGGCAACACTGTTAGCATTCCAAATAATATACACAGGGCTGGGTGGTAAAGTATTAAAGGGGAAAATTGAGTTTGTGTTAACAATGTCCTTGAGAATTTCTGCCAGGGCCTCAGTGCCAGGTGGCTCTTGGCAGCAACTTCCACATCCCTCATTAAATGATGTGCACAGGAAGGTAATACAGTTTAGGCATGGTTCCGACAGTTTATGCATGCAGCAGGTGAGATCTACTTATCTACTTTTATGACAGAGACTGCACACATTCCCACCAACGCCATATTTAAAATTATTTACACTTTTAGTCAGAACAAATCAGAGAAATCTCACTTCAGGATGCTCATCTAGTCCTTAGATAGTGCCAGAACAGAGCCTGTCAACTGGAATTTGGGTCTTCTAGTAATTATGGCATCTACTTACTCTTTAAAAAAAGTTCACATGATAAAATGATGTGCACTTCTGCAAGCAAAAATACCTCTACACAAATATATAAATTAGACTGTAGAAATTTCTCAGCTGTAGTTTTTTCCTTTTGCCTTGGAAATCAGGTTGAAACAGGAAAAAAGAGCTACTGCCTTTCATAATCTTTCTGTATATAGGGTTTATTCATCTTCTGCTTTCTCTGTTATTTTCCCTATAAATGCCATTTTAGATTGCTTGTTTTCTTCTTTCTTTCCTAGTTCAGCAGTGGTTTATTTCCCTTTTCCAGTCTCAGTTATGAAACCTTTTGTTTTTCTCCCTTAGGAAAACGTTGTAGAAAGCCAGAAATAATTCTCTGTTTAAGAGATGGAATATATTTTATTTGCTTTAGAATTACTTGTAGCCTGTGCTTGTTACTTGGTCCACATTCCATGAAAGTAAATAAGAAAAAAATAAAAGAAATTTATAAAGACAGAGTCTGAAAATTTTCTCTTTTTTTCCTATTTTTTAAACATTATATATATATATATATATATGTATATACACACACACATATACATATATATACACATATACATATATATACATATACACACACACACACATATATATATTCCTTTTTTCCCCCTCAAAGAGATGTACCTTGAAACAAACTGGTATTATTCTTATGTTCATCTATTCTGGAATATGTAATTTCATTTAGTTAAGCCCTAGGTGAGAATATGATAGTCTTGACTGTTGGATTTGTTCTGCCCAATGGCTCTATTTAACATCTCAGTTCAAGCATTAGACTAGCAGTCCTAAAATCAAACTTTAATGCCTCCTAAATTTATTTTTAACAGACTTGTGATGCTGGACTGACCCTTTCATCTCTATGTATTTTAAGATCTGTGACAAAGCAGTTGGAGATCTATTGTTATAGACAGGAGTAGGCAGGTAGATCAGGAACAATCCTTTTCTAAATTCCAGCATAGGAAGCAGCCTAAAGCTGCTGTCCTTTCTTGCAATGTGTACTGCAAGGCAATATGTATATTTGCACATAAAAAGAATGTATTTGCATGAGCATTTGTCCACAGCAGTGTCTCAGAGCCAAGCTGAAACAGCACCTAGTTTCTGTGCTTTTTACATACAGAAAAGCAAATCATCTGCTGGAGGAAATCAGTGCATCTTTACTGATGTCAGTACAGCCCTGACAATTTGCATCACCTGAGGATCTGAAGCAGATTTTGTGTCTCTTTCCTCACACAGAAATGCACATCCCTCCACTGGTGTAAATGAATGCTGATAATAGCAATGGATAGCAATGCACAGAGATAATGGTGAACAATGAGAAAACCATTAAGCAGCATTCTCATTCTCCCTGTAATAGGTTTGTGATGTTCTCTTACAGTATTTTAATACAAGGTGGTAGGAGCTTTGTTGCTTCAGGGTTATAAAGACATATTTGCTCTTTAGATAATGAATTTTTTTTATTTTCTCTGTGCTGTGTTTGCACGGCCTTCTCCTCACACAGGTATTATTGTATTATCTTATGCTCATTGTTCAGCCCTTATTTTCATGTGGTCTAAAGTTGCACTTTCTGAGAGAAATAGAAGTGGATCGATATTTTCCATGATTAATCACATCTAAGAGAGACCATTTTGATGAAATTGAAGTGATTTTAAATACAAAATTAAATCTTATCCTTCCTGCCCTCTTCTAGCTGAAAACAAGGGGATCTGTGATCTGCAGAGCTAATGAAGCTTGCCTTCCAGAAGATTTGTGTCACAGTTACATTTTCTGATGCATAACAAGATGTGAGTTCTGATCTGAGCTTCTCCTGGTGCTGAGGCTTTTATAACATCTCACTCCAACATGGAGACTTCTGTGTGGAGAAATGGCTTCAGTTCACTCAGCAGCAGCCTTTTCCTCATAGGAGAGCCTACAAAGTTCTCTCTATTACACCCTGCCAGCCACTTTTATGGAACTTGCTAGAGGTTAGTATCTCTAAAATCACTGTAACTGACTCAAACTTGGTTGAAACTCTCTGTGGGATTTGCAGTTACAAAGCAGAAACCAACACAGACACATACACAGAGAGAGAAAGAGAGAGACACAGGCATAGGAGGAAAAAAGGAAAATATTATATGGTCACAGAACTCACATTTTGCTTAGGAACCCAGGGAATAAGGACCAAGTCTTAGATCAATGAGGCAATGGGCATCAGATGGCTGAACAGTCCACTCCAAATCTGTGACCCTGTCTTGGAGCTGGTGTTCTGTTTTCATAGCTGCTTAAAACTCTTGGAATATTAAAGGTAATGAAGATTTGGGGAATTACTGTAGGAATTCACGAGACACACAGTAGAGGTTTACCACTGGCAATGGAATCTGTTGCTCCTCCTGGCTTTCCATATGAAGTTGGTGGATTATCTTGTTCCACCTGCCAACATTTGCATAGGCATGGGCTGCTGCTGAGGAAGTTACTGCTAGAGAGTTTATATTTGTTCACTAAAGCATCTATGTCATTCTCAAGAGAAGCAGAAAATTGACACTGAAATGAATATAGATCTTAAGGAGGCTTGGGATATCCTTCAGGTTTTGCTGAACTTTGGATGTTTCTTCAAATTCTGACCTTTCTATTAAAATTCAGGACACTGCCGTCAGTCTGTTTGCCATGTTGGTTTCTAGGCACTCCTCTGAAGTGGTTCACATTATCCTGCTCCAGTGTGAGAATTGCTCTTACACTGTTTTTTCTTCAACCCCAACATCCAGCATCTTGGTATTGCAGTGCCTGTGTGGACCCTGCCTCCATGGAGCATCCTTCCATCTGCCTCCTGGAGCAGTGTTGTTTGGCCTTAAGGTTCTTCACACACTTTTTCAGTGATAGCATTTTTGAAAATGGAAGGTATCTCTCCATATTTATAGAGATTATTTCCTTTCTTTTTACCTCAGTTAAGGAACCAAGCTCAGCCCTCTTTTTTTTTGATTTTTCCCCCATTGTGAGGAATCCTGATTCTGCCTCTTTTGGGCAGTTCAGCTCTTCAGTCAGTTCAGAATTCTCACAGATGTCCTTGTATTTAATTTGCTGTTTTTTAATTTGCAAATCCATTCCCTGTAGGGCACCAATAAATTGCCTGTGTCTGCCTAGGTACTCACATGGCCCCCTTCACCAATAGTAGCTGAGTATCTGGATTTGTCCTGATATCCAGGGACACTGGACAACTGACCTTCATCTGAACTAGCAGGGAATCTGGGGAATCTCCTACCTTTGCTCTGAGGATTCACTGATTCCCATGCCAAAGATCTCTTCACAAATTATTTTGTTCCATAATGTTCTGTGCTAATAAATCTATGTCCAGTCAAACTTCTGAAGCAGATAGACTGCATGGCTCAGTAATTCATGCTATTTCACAATCTAGGTAGGTCTAAGAGCCAGATTCTGTCACCTCCTAAATGCAAATCTGCTTGGCTGAATTCACTTAACTAGGTGGCTTTGAATTGGAAGAGACATGAGACAACATCATACACATCTGATGTTACAGATGTTCTTGAGCTGACTTCCATCCCACCACTGGAACTGGTTAGAGTTAGCTCTGCATACTGTCAGATTCTCTGCATACTTGCCATGACATCCATTTGGGATGGCACAGCTGGAAAGCTTCCCCCAAGAATTCTTTATTACTCCTATGGGGACTGTGATTCCCATGTTAGCTTCAGGAACATCCAGTGCTCTTTGCTTGTTTCTGCTGAGAAAGGGGTGAGTTTCTCCATTTTGTTAAACTGAATACAGAAATATTTTCCTCACTAGACATGCTCTGACTGGAACTATTACACCACCTTTATCACCTCATTTACCATGGCTCCTACAGCCATGTGTACAAGCTGATAGGGAATACCAGATTGTATCCTCGTTGGAAGAAAAGTGTTGGCAAAAAGTTTGAGTCTGAGACATTTAAAGGTTTTATTTAAAGGTATTTATCCCTAAAATGGAAGAAAGAATATACTGGTTTTTAAGGCAGGGATCAGACTTCTGCCAAACTGTTTGCTTTCAGCAAGTTATTTAACAGGTAGGCAGAAGAAAGGAAGTTCTGTGGCAGGGGAAGAGGAGAAGAAGAGGATGAGAAGCATCTGCAGTGTGTCTCTGCTTTCTGCTAAGGGCAACCCTCAGGCTGGCTTTGAGTCTATATTAACTCAGTGTTCAAATCCCAAGCCTGGCAGCATGGCAAGAGCATTGCCTCAGGAGTGCATCCCAGCAGTGTGCACACCTGCCTGCTCCCTGCAGCCTCTGCAGCACTCAGAGGTGGGATATCTCCATAAAGGGATATCTCCATATCTCCAAACTCATGCCATAATTTGGGCTTCAGCGGAGGATGTCTGTGCAGGAGGCTATGAGGTGATGGAAGAGTGGGCAGCAGTAGGCAGGAGTTACAAGGGTAAGGAGAGAAGACCCAGTGAAACTGTGGAATGGAGAAGGGCCAGGAGCCCCAGCAGAGGCTCCTGTGAAGTTTTTGAATGTGTGGTTCATTTACATGTGCAACTGTAATGACAGGGGTTTATGTTCTATTTTTATGAAGCCTCTCACACAGAAGAAATTAATAATAAAGAGCAAACACTAAACATTTATCCTTAACAGGTACCAACTGGCTGAAGCCCAGTAGGCAACTTTTAGGCATAAGGAAGGAGCCCACTGCTGCATGCCCAGAGTTTATGTGACTAGCTCCCATCACTGTGGGGTGAGAGGTTTATCAGATCTCATAAAGCAATGCAGTTTAACCTGGCTGGACAAATGCCTGGGAGATCTCCAAGAAATACCCAGAGTGCTAAGAAAGGACAGTGGAGTATGTCTGCAGGTAGCACAGTTCTTGGGATGTCTCTGCCTGCTATTAATACCTCTGTTTTTCAGGTTAAATGTTGGGGGCCCCCTCACACACAGAACAAAAGTGTTTCCCCTGTTCACATGCCAGAGTAAATTCATCCTCACACACCTCTCACTGTTTTGTCTCATTGACTACAGGCCTCCTTCTTCATTGTCTTCATCTTGTGAACTTGTTTTCTTTTGTGTGATGTAGGTTTGAGATGCTGACAAATCCTCACTAAGCAATTTACATCCTGCTACCTCAAGCACAAATAGTAATATAAAATAAAAGGAATCAAAGCCCATGTTTTTGCTGCAGTTCTTTACAAGGCTTCATTGCAGTCTGCTATGAAAGAAACTGCAGTCTGCTACTAGAAACACTTGCATTTAAGAGATGAGCACAAATACACATTAATGTTACATTTTAAAGTGCTTTAGGAAGTAATTCACTTACTCACATGCAGAATATTGCTAGTAAATGTCCCTACCAATATCTAAAAGTGCACCAAGTAGCAAGTAGGTAAGCTCTAGTATGCCTCTAACCATGGCAAGATCTTGTGGCAGGATGAATAATAGAAATACCATGCAAATGTAAGTAATAATAATAACAATAATAATAATGTCTCTTCTGCATTACAGTCTAGCAGTAAACCCTTCAGTCCTTACAAAGGCAGTTCTCATTTGACAGGAGGGAATGAAGACATGGAAAATGTTTTGCTAGAGTTCACCCAACCAGTCAAAGCTGAGAGTAAAACCTGTGTCCCAGGGCTCTGATCTGTCAAGCAGGCACAGTGCCTTGAAAGGAAGAGACAAACGGAACAGGAAGCGTTAAATGTTACCAGGTCACTTCTGTGGCACAAATAATGTTCCTCTAAATCATGAAATCTGATTTACTCCCTGGACAGCTTGATTACAGAAAAAATTTTGGCCAATTAAAGATCTGTAATTTGGCCAAAAGTCCTTAGCAGACATTCATGATCGGTGTCAGTTATGTACACTAAAAAGAATGAGCAGGGGAGGCTGGAAACAAAACTGAATCGTGAATTTGAGGAGGAACTGAGACACGTGGTTTCAGGTTGGCAGGGCTGTGAATGTGCATTACATGCAAGTCCAGCAAGGTTTCTTGCAGCAATGAACCATTTATGAGTTGCACAGAATGATGAGGGGTAGAGAGAAAACAAAGGTTAAGAATCTATTGTCTGCTGTTTCAGTCTGCTTTGATGGCAGAAAACTTCCCTAGCACATGGAAGACACCAGAAATATTCCTATCATGGAGGCCAAAGGAAAAGCCTCTTACAGAGGCAGGCACTGCATGCAGCCAGGGAAGCAACAAGTAATTATCACACACAGAAGTGCACGTCAGTAAGTTGACAGAGGATCTTCTTCAAAAAACACTACCTAGCATGACACACTTTCTTCTTCCCACTGCTGTATTTCCCCTCCCCCTGTTCTCCTGTTAAGTACAGAGCCATAGAGGGGTCTGCAGCCTTGCCCCCTCATCACCTTGCACTATCACAGCAGTACATGCAATCACCAAGTCATGCAAACAAAGCCTTGTGCTGTGAGATCTTTCCTGCCTCACCCAAGAAGAGCTCTTGTGTGAGGGATATGTCTGGCTTAATTGGATTCTGGACTGAATTTTAATGTCCAGTAATAAGGAGAGCATTTGTGTTTGCTCATCCCTCCTGGTTGTGGCACAGGCTTTGATGGTAACAAGTTTCATTAGCTCATCCTGATTAGCTTTTACCCAGGGACATCACTCTGAAATGGATCCTCCATCCTGCCTGGTTTCCCATTCTTTGCTGGGGCACACCCAGTGGTTCACAGACCCACTCTGGTGCATGGAGGAGGGCAGGAACACCCAGGGAATTCTTACAGACCTGGCACCACACTCAGTCCTGTATTCAGTGCAGCCTAGGCTGCATTTGTTAGCAGCAGAGTGGCAAGGGAGAGGGCAAGCGTGCCTTCAGGATGTGAATGTGCCTTGGATGATTTTGGAGTTTCTTTCTCCTACCAGGAGGGGTTATTTGTGTTGGTTACTTTCTCCTCTCAGCTTGTACTGTAGGACAATACTGATTTCTTCAATTTGAAAAGACTGAGGACCTTGGAGTACCACGATCTCACTCTCTTGCCATTATCTTCCAGCTCTATTTTTTTATTTCTCCATTCTGGTGTTATTTCCTGCTGTTGAATTCCCTGAGGTGAGCACTAACCAGAGGCAAAATTAGTAACTGTTCTCCAGGGATCCAGTGTGGCACTGGTTGGAGATATTTCACAAAAAATAGTTAAAATATGACCAATTTAATGACATTTCTCTACTTCTAATCCTTCTGTTAAAGTCACAAAGTGCTTCCTTGTGGTACAGTGGCTTTTGCAAAGATAGCAAGAATGATACTGGCCTTCAGGAAAAGACCTTAGAGCCCCTCTCCAAACTTCACTCGCTTCTCCCAGACAGCACCTCCAGTTTGTTCTTACTGAGTTCACCTTTATTCCTCTTCCTCACTTGCTATTTTAACCTCTTTGTGCCCCAAACCTCCATTCTACAGCTCTGCTTTGAGAACAGAGGGTGAGAGCTACACTGAAAGTGGCTTTGTTTGAATCCAGCAGTGCTGAGAACAAGGCTGTGAGGAAAGTTTCTGCTGCTTAATTCCCAGGCAGCTTTTGGGAGGACAGGGAGCATGGCATGCCAGCATGAACTGAACAGTGGGATAGGTAGGATGATACACCTGTATCCTGATTAGAATATCACAATATATTGGAATATCTTGATTAGAATATATATAGCCATATATAGTCACTCACTGTTGTCTCTGAATTTTCTAAGTGAGATGTGCTTTATGTCACCTCTACTCAGTTTTTATAGCTGGTGACTTACATGGGTTTCAGAAACCCACTGAATTAACAAAATCATCAGTAAGGAGAGATGGAAGGGAATATTTACCCAATGTTTTTTTTTAAAGAACTTCACATTTAATTGTTTTATTTAGTGGTGCAGTGATGAATACAGAAAAAAGTCAGCTCTTTTGGACTGTTTTCTGCATCAAAAAGTAACTGAGCACATTCTGAACCTGGGACTAAAAATGCCACAGAGACAGCTTAGGAGAAAGCAAAAAAGAAGTCATGGTACAAGAATGAAAAACTAAGCAAGAGGAGCCAAGCTTGGGAAACTTCTGACAGAGCGTGAAAAACCAGAGGTGGGAGTTCTCAGTAGGAAAGCAAAATGCAGATGGAAGCAAGCAAAATGCTGTCTACCTGTCACCAGTTCCTGCCCTACACTGCAACAGAGAGCCACAGTTACATGTGCAACTCAAATCAAGCATGGCCTTCTGACCAGAGTCTGTGGGGCTAAAAGATTCCTCTTTTAGGAGTCGTCTCTCTCTGTCACTATTTTAGACATCCTCTTTTGCCCCTCCATTCCTGAGCTGTTGTGGCAGGTGCTGTGGGGTGAGCAGCAGCCATGGCTTTGCTTTGGCACAAACTTCAGAGATTTATTTATCAATACTAATGCTGCAATGGAGGATTCCATTGAAAAAATAAAAATAATAGTTTTTGTCTACTACCACTACCCTCTGCTAGCTGGGGAGATCTGTGGCAGACCATGGAGTGGCTACCATCCCATGAGGCTGCTGTTGGGAAGGATGAAAGTTTGACAAGAAAGTCTCATGTATGCTTAGGAAAAAATTTCTAAATGTAGAGTCTGATGAAGGAATACAGATGGAATCAAGTTTTGATCTAGAAGAAAAGAATTGCTGAGCCAGTCTTACTGGATAACCAAGGAGGCAAAGGGTGTGTTAGTTAGAAGGGGTTTTATGGCTTAGAGCAAAGGATAAACCCACCTCAAACAAGAAGATGTTTTTACCAAGCAGAAAGATGGCACAGGCAAATAAGTCAGCAGATGATGCAAGTAGAAAAAAGGCCTCAGAATTTTCCACTGCAAGAAAACTGAAAAACAACTTTTAGCTTAAACTGTAATGTACTTTTAGTGATTGGAGAATAGTAAAATGAATAAGGTAATTATAGTAGTTATGATTGGCTATAGATAAAAGTTAAGGTATAGATTGGTTCTACTGTATTAAAATGCTCAGCAAAGTATATAATGCAATGTAACCAAAACCCCAAAGGGTCTCCAGGCCTGCCTGCAGCTGGAGCTGACAGCTGTGGGCACAGCTCTGTCACCCACAACCCTGGACTGCTGTAACATCTTGGATGCAATAAACTGCATTTTAAAGAGCTGCCTGGAATAAACTGCATTTTCAAGTCCTGCATCTCTCATTTAGGCTCTTACAGGCTACCATGTGTTTGAATTAAGATAAACTAAAGTGAGCTTAGTGGTGTTTGTGTACCCTTTATGACGATATTTCTGTGGCTGACAAATCCAAGTTTGCTCAGCAAAGATGCTGTGAAAATCCAGAGCTCCATTTGTGAGGTTGGGGTTGATGGGCAGGGTTGAGATGAATGCAAGAGCTCTGCATTTTAAGGAAGAGATGTGAGGAACTGGAGGAAGTGATGCTGCAGGACTCAGATGAAGACTGAGTTGTGCAAAGGACTAGCAGATGCTGCATTGGCAAGCTGGGTGAAGGAGAAGGACTGGAATAGCATGAGAAAGAGCAGGACAGGTTCTAATGCACCTACTCCACACTGGAAGAACAAGCAGTAACTTAGACACCTCTCTGCATGAGCAGCAGAGCTCTGTGGATGAGCAGGGCTGGGCTAGCAGGGTTGGGGCACTGGCAGCAATCTGGGTGCTCAGGACTAAGCTAAAGGAGGTGCTGCAGGTGGGAAGAGCTGCACAAAGGAAACCTGCCTGCACTCTGCTTGCCACAGACAGTTGCTATTAATCTTTTGCTTCCCCAAGCGCTGATATTTATATAAATTATGGAGGAAAAAGAGAAGTTCCTCAAATGAAGAGGGAAAGGCTCTGTAGCTTCATATTTATGGACTTAGATAAAAGAGAACTTGATAGGGATCTGGGAAAGTGACATCTCAATTTTATCCTGCCTGTCACAATGATGAGTGCAAGCCTTGGCTGATTACTTGCCACTGACCCCTCCCCTTCCTTTGTCCTCTGTAAAAGTTCTCTTTCTCAGGGGCTCCTTTTCTCTGAACAGCTCAGGTTGCTCTTTGTCCTTACAGCCTTGTGATCTCTGCTAGTACCAAGCCAGAAATCACCTCATTTGCTGATGGGTATTCTAGTTAATAATAGCAAATCCATCCACTGAGGATATTCCTGGGCTGCTTTGCAAGACAGGAATGCTGTTCCAAAGGCACAATGCTGGCATACATGGGGGGATGCTTGCACCCATCTGTGTAACCCCTGAGAACTTGGGATGTCCCAGGATGCTCACCAAGCTGTATTTACAAAGGTGGAAAGAGCATGACAATTCCATAGCTGGCTGAAAATCTCCTGGGTAGAAAGCCTTGCTGAATTCCCATGCACAGGATTTCTCTGTGTGTGTGTATATGACTGCTTGGGGATTTGACTATGAAGAATCTAAACCAATTTTCTCCATCAGTCTTTTGATGTTGTTGTTTTAATTATTAATTACATAAGAATAGGTTTAAAAAAAAAAAGATAGATGAAGCTAATCTCCCAAACAGCATTCAAACCAGTCTCCAAAATAAAGATTTTCCACAGAATAAACTATGGACCAAAAAAGAAAATTACTCATATATTTTGTCTGTTCCCAGTGTCTTCCAGATGCTTAGTGTGACATTCCTGTTGTGATACCTTGGCATAAATGGAGAGTAACCATGGAGGGCAATGAAGCCAATCCAGTGGAAGTCCCCAGCCATGAACAGGCAGAAGTGAGGAGATAGTAGGGGCCCTTGATGTTGTAGTGGACCTGCAGGCAACAGATTCTGATTTAATTAAAACTTTTAGTAGCTGGACTGAGCAGTTAACAGCAAAAGTTAATTCAGCCTTGGTAGAAGCACAGGCTGCATTGCTAACTGAAAAACAGATCTTGAATAAGCAAGCAAGAAGGGCAGCACTGTCCCAGAAAAGGCTGTGGTCTGTGTGAGAACAATTAGCTGTAGGAATGGACATGCCATGTGTCCCAGTGCCACAGCAGATTTCAGTGCACTGCTGCATATTTCAAGGTTCATACCCATCCTGGTTCTAGCACAAATGAGACAAAGATGCATGGGTAAATAATTTTTTTTCTTTTGACTTGTGTTTTAACTTTTAGCCCAAACAGATTTTTATTTTCTAAACATTATAAGTATGAAGCCTTTGTTACCCTATTTCCTATTGTTTAATTCACTCAAGGATACTGGAGAATCACACATAGGAATGTCAACACACTCCTTTCCTTCCACACTCCAGTATTTAAATAGAAAAACCTCAAAGAAACTCATCATCACCAAGACCCTCAAAGAATGGAATGGAATGAAAGCTACTCTGCCTTTATCCCTCTTCCCCTACTTCTTCCCTGACACACACTGTTGAGAAGAGCCCCAGGTTCCTTTCAGTAAGGATCTGACACGAAAGAAGAAGGTAAATCTGAATAAAAACTGTGAGAGGAAAGAGGATATGAAATAAAAAGAGAGTGTCATATGAAGGCATCCTTTATAAATGCTAAAGAAGCAAAAAACAAAACACTCTATTGTACCTTGCATTTCCTTGCCGATTATTTAGAGGGACACAGGAGAGCACCAGCCAGTCTGTTGTAATACATGCATACTTAATGAGTTGCCTCTGTTTAGCCTCCTCCTTTAACAGACTGAGGGTCTTGAGACAGAAAGCAAGTCTTCCCAGGGAGACATAATAAAGACAACACTGATACAAGAACTTATTAGGAAAAATTAGTTTCAGGAGAGTGATTTATGTACAGGATCTGGTAATCACCCCAGCCCCAATGCTGCCTGACAAGAGAGGTTTTTATGAAGGAATTAAACACCAGAATCAGTGCTGCATGGCCCTGTCCTTCAGAAGGCTGGCCTAATTAAACAAAGCAAAGCAAAACATCAAACAGCTGGAAGGAGATGAGGCAGTAGATAATGCTATCAACTGCTGCATTTCAGAGGACAAAGCTGCAGCACCTTGTGCACCATGACACTTAGCCAAAGTTTCTGCTCCTGCATCAGACAGACTTTCTGCTGTGCATGTTGAGCAGTCCATTCTCACATCCTGCATTGTTGTTTTGAGGAGAGCTACAGGTGAACTGCTGAGTTTCCCATTCTCAAATGTGCAAGTATTGCTTGATCACAGAGGTTCACAATTACCTCACAGCTTATGGAATTTCAAATGGAGCATATTAGTGGAGGAGCCTCTGGATTTGTCTTTGAGGACCAGCCTCCAGATGCATTTGAATTTCAGTTTGTACAATTGTACAATTTTGTACAATTGTACAAAATTGTAATATTGTACAATTGTAATATTTGTACAATTGTAATATTTGTACAATACAATTGTAATATTGTACAATTTCATTTTTTTATTTCTTCTTGAAATTATTCTCCATTTCCTTCCATTAATAACAATGCTTCATCTTACCTTTCATTTGAGTACTCCTTGGATTGATGTAAAAGCCCTAACTTTATTAGTTGCCAAGGCAGAATTGGGATGCCCAAACCCCATTTTAACACTCCCCATCCACCTCTGGTACTTCCATCACACTGTTTCCTTTTTTTGTCTTGCTCCCTGAAGGTTTTTCTTCCTATAAATCTTCCATTGGTCAAAACCATCACAGAGCTAGAAAGACAGAGGAATTTGATTTCATCTGAGGTCAAACAGTAAATGTAAGTGTCATTCCTTGATCTTTTTGAGAAGCAGAGGCTACTACAGTCTTTCTGAACCATTAGAAGCAAGAGAAAGGCTGAGGAAGGTGAAGGAAATGCTGGCATCTCCTAATTTCATCCTGACACTTGGAGCTCTCAGTACCAGCTGTAAAAAAGTCCCTGGCTCTAGTTCCTTGCAGACAAAAGCAGCTGTGCTGTAGATGTCTAGTGGCAAAAATCCACAGCACTTTTATTCTGTGTGCACTGCAGGCAGCAAAAGCCTTTCCAACAAACTTGGAGCCTCCAGCAAAAGAGCAAAAGAAGAGAAGCCAGAACTAGAAAATGTCACAGAAAGAGAGCAAAGGAAAGCAAGAATATTACACAAGTCTTAATTACTGTAAAAATAAAGTGTGAAAGCTCAAACTCAATGACCCTGGAAAGCAAGCCAAGCTGTCTGCGGGAGAGAGTGAGGATTAAAAAAGACAGATCAGCTGAGGAACACTGATAAAGAATGCAGCACATGTTTTGGTTTAGAATCTCCCAGAAAACAAATGGAAGAAAGGCACAGACTTACATATGCACAATCAAAGTAATCCCTCCCCAGGCATTACACCCCAGCATCCTCTCTATTCCTAGGCATCCACAGAATTTTTTTCATGGCACTTTGCACATGAAAAGATCAACCTATTGAGTTGGACTTGGATGGTCTGCATATTTCATATCTACATATTTCATAGAGATTATGAAATATTGAGTAGTATATAAAAGAAAAAACCCAACACCATAAAGATTCAAAACACCATTACTCCTTCTCTGCTTGCAAACATCTGATTGGCACCTCCTGGCCTCAGCTGGGGTTTAGCTTCTAAAAGCTGAGTCAGTCTAGCTGCAGACACCTTCAGAGGTGTAAGAGTTCAGCTGTGGATTATGGAGAAGAGAGTCACAAATAATTGTCTTTCCCATATTAAGGATCATGACAGAAAATTTCAGGCTATGACACTGAACTGTTGAGTGAAGAACATCAAAGAATATCCTTCCAGTCTCTAATATCTTATCCATTCTAGCTAGCCACTGTTAGATTTCCAGAATCAGTGTAGTATGGAGCTGTACACAGATGTGAAAGTTCAATTCTCCCTTAGTCTCTTTGCTATTTAATATTCCTAAGGATAATCAGACATTCATTTCCTTTCTTCATGGCCCTCAGCAGTCCCAGCCCCACAGGTCATCCCCAGAGCATCCCTTTGATACAACCAGGCAACACCAGCTACTCCAAGCATGCTCTCAAGTTGCCCATGACCATTCCAATGGATTCTACTTCTCTTCCTCTATGATCCCAGATCCGTGGTCTGCTAGAGGCTTTGCTTTGCTCTTTGCAGGGGCTCCTACACAGTAGTGCAATTAGATTTCCATGTGTTTCCAATAATTGTGTGAACTTTATGAGGGTGATTCTTAGCATTCCTAGCTTGCACTGAAACAGTTAAGAAATTCTCTCCCTCTATAATCTTAACAAGGTTTTTCAGAAGCACTATTCCCCTTAGAAAACAGAGTTTGTGAATTAAGGAGTTCAGAGCATATGTAATTGGAAACAGTTCCATCAAATAATGGCTATGGACTGGAATTCCCCTCTTGCCCTGAGGGACATAGTACTTTTTTTTTTCCCAACACAGAAGAATATGAATTTCCATTTACAGAATCCTTTTTCTTTCTGAGCACTCAGACTGACCATTATTTGCCACTGAGATGTGAAGGCAGCAGCTCCCTGTAATCAGAATTGCCATTTACTCCACAAAATCTGTTGTACAGGTGTTGGGCTGGTGAGCTGGGACCAGGCTGTTACTGGTGCCCTGGTGATTTTTGTTAACCAAACGGAGTTTGACAGAAGACTCCATGCTTAGACACACAAGCATGGAACAACAATAACAACAGCAAAAATCCATTTAGTCTTACCAGGAGTTCAAGTGGCTTCAGCATTCCTTGTTGCTGGGGGCACTGAGCCTTACAGCACATGCCAAGGCTCAGGTGCAGGGGTGCCTCAGAAGGAAGGGTATCACTCATTGCAGCACCCCCTTCAGTTTTTGTTGGAAGTCTTCAATCCAGCAGCATGCTCAGAATGACTCATTTATAACAGCCAAGGGAGTTTCTTCACCTGTTTCTTCAACAGCTAAACAGATCTTTCCAACCTGATGAAGGAGGTCTAACAGCTGCAGTAAAAACTTGACTGTGGTATTTTCAGGGGCCCCCATGGCAGGAAGGAAAGGATGAATCTGGTTCCATGTTCTTAGAAGGCTAATTTACTATTTTATGTTACTATGTTATATAAAAGAATGCTGTACTAAAACTATACTAAAGAATAGAGAAAGGATACTTACAGAAGGCTGAACAAGATACTAATGAAAAACTTGTGACTTTCTCCTCAGAGTCTGACACAGCTTGACAGTGGTTGGTCATTAACGTTAAAACAATTCACATGAAACCAATCAAACAATGACCTGTTGGTAAACAATGTCCAAACTGCATTCCAAAGCAAAGCGCAGGAGAAGCAAATCAGATTGTTGTTTTCGTTTTTCTCTGAGGCTTTTCAACTTCCCAGGAGAAGAATCCTGGGAAAAGGGATTTTCCAGAAAATATGACAGTGACACTTGACACAGTCTTTCTACTTTGGACTCTGAATATGACCCTGCTGTGAATTTTGTCATTCTAAACACAAGGATCTTACTCCAGTTCTTTCCAAAGGAGAGAAGCATGCCTTTGAACATGGCAAGGATATAACACAAGTAATGCCCAGTCTTATCCCTAAAACATTTATAAGTGCCAGTCATGAACTAGCTGAGCCTCAATCTGTGCCTGTTTACACATTTTTTCTTATATAAAGGCTCCTCATGCTGCAGTTTCCACTCGTGAAAGGAAACAAAGCTATCAAACACAAATAAAAGGATAATTTCCCTTTCTCTAATCCAGTCAGCTGCAACAACATAGTCAGAAGTGCACAAAGGCTAGTGCAAAGTGATGAAGAATCACAGAGAAGCTTATGGAGGTCTGAAAGCAGTACAATGGCATACTCTTGTGAGAGCTCACAAAATCCAGTCTGTACACTTGCTTTAGGACAGTGAAATAATTTTAAGGAAACCAGACATCTTTCAAGGAACATTGGTTTCTGAGGATTTGCTGCAGTCGTGTGTGGTATCTTTAGCTTAGCTGCAATGTACAGTGAAGCAGGGAAGCTCTTAGTTCCTATCCAAAATGGCTTACTGATCTGAGCATTTATTTACAAAGAGAGTTCTGTTCAAAGGCAAAGAAACTGTCTTCTCAGGGGCCCGCAGTGGAGCAGCACATCTCAGATTTGGAGTCTGAACAGCAGTGTTCCCATCTGCTCTGACTGGCTTTAAAATGCTCAAGTCTTCCAAAGTCACCAGGACATTTCAGGTGCTCAGTTTTCATTAACACTCATGCAAAAAGAGCAGTTAGATCCTCCCAGAATTACTTAAGTCCTTAAATAATCTTCCAGTGTGTTTTGCAAGAGAAAGTGTTTAGATTTTCCTGGCTCAAAGCTCCTCCTCATAGGGTCTGCAGCATCCTGACTGCCAGATCACACCTAAGAGATGGGTGGGCATTCAGTGGCATTCCCTCTGGTTTTCTCTCCCCACTAACTGCCTCATAAAGCACTTAGGGGATTGCTGGGAGTATTTTAAAAGTTGTCTTTATTTCTTATTCCAAACAGCTGCTCTACCTGAATTTCATGAAATATGTTAGTAGTGCCACAGAGGAAAAGGTGGTTTCACTGCTTTCTTTGACCAGCCATATCCCTCACACTGTCTGGAGACTCAAGACACTCAAGTTTGGCATCCAGGCATTAATTTTTATCTCTTTCACGTCTTCTCCAGCAATAGGGTTTCTAATACCTCCCCCTCCTCAATGCCAAAGCAGTCACATTTGTATCCATGGTCACCACTGCTGCATGAGGAAGGCTGTGTTACACCCTGGGTCAGTGAATCATTTTCCAGTGTCTTTCCCATATCTATGCCATGGGAACAGACATCAGAATGCCAGCAGATGGGATGGGTGTGGGAGAGAAGGTGAGTGTCTTCACAGGCAGTTCTGAACTGCACTAACACCCTTTTACAGGAAAGTAGACTTAATTTCTCAGGTGAGGTTCAGCCACCCTAAGCCCAGCTGGATCATGCTGCTAAAGGAGGGAGAAGACACTGCACTCAGTCTGGGATGATGGGATTGTGCTACTGGAATAACAGCATCTAGTGGCTAGTCTCCAAGAAGATAAGTTAGAATTCAGAATCCCTTTCTACTGAGCACAAGCATAAGTTTTTGTAATCTCCCTCTGGCAACATTGAGAATATTTATGGGCACTAAAACTGGCTAAGAAACCACCCACACATTTTCAATGTATGATAAGGTCTCATGAGAACCTGTATCTTTCAATAAAATGCAATGCTTTAGAATTAGCAAACTGGTTTTTGTTCCTAGATTGTTCATTGGAAGGTCATTAAAAAAACCCAACAGTTAAAAGTCTTTTAGTGCTCCTTCTGAGCCAAACAAACACTTCTTGTCAGGAGGCTGTTTGGATTCTAGCAATTTTTGACTAGTTGTTGCTTAATAAATCGTCATTTAGACAAAACCCTGAACACTTTGACTCCTTTTGCTTCACCCAGAAGTGATAATGGGTCATGGCATCCTTGGAGCAAGCTGTCAGAAAGCAACAATTTTGCCTCTAATTGGACCCCTTAACAGAGCAAGGAAACTTCCTACTCATTATTCCAAGAATAGCAACAATGCCTTTTGAAAGAGGATTAGCAGAGTGTTCAAGTGTGCCAGTACTGCTCAATCTGAAAGCTCCTCCACTGATGCCAAGCAGCCAGATTAGTCTGCAGGAGGAGGGAGCCTGCCCAGCCTGGTGTGTGGTGTTCAGCATGGGTGACACAAGTTGAAATGGGGTGAAAACTCAGAGTGACTCCATGTGAGCAAGCACAGTTATAGCAATTCCTACTGGCTGGCTCAGCAGAACAATTCCCATCTGCAAAAGCTGGCAAATTCCTCAAACCTAAAACCAAAGACAAGGCAAAATGCTAGAACAACATGGAAGGAGGAATAAAAGCTGCTTTCCATTCTGTGTGCATGGTACAACCTGTTGCTTTCATGTTCCTTCATACTGTGAGTTCCACATAAAGGAGTATGTGTTGGGATCAAGCACAGAAGAGGATAAACATTATTTGAGGGCTGTATTTTGTTTGTATGAATTGCTTTACAAGGAGAAAATGTCTCAAATGCTTACTTATGTGGAAATTTGTTGGTATTTGCTCCTGTTGGCTGGCTGAAATTTCCATTTTGCTGGCTCTCCATTTTATTTTTCCCTTTGCTTGCAGTAGCTTTTAGGGAAGGTTAAGTTAGTAAAAGAGATTTGGTGTTAACTATTAGGGCATGCTGCAACTTTTCAGTTTGATCATTTTATTCTATCAACCCAAATTAAGTATATTACTTATGCTGTACCTCCTTCCTCCTGAGATACTTTGTGCCTGAATGGAAGCAGGCAAGGTGTGAGACTCAAAGCACGTTAATGTGTGCCTTGGGAAAGATAACATTTTTTAAGATACCATGAAATGGACTCAAGTTCTAGACAAACCCTTTATCTCTGGTTTTCTTTGAGCACATGTGCCATCTGCTTTTTTGCAGTATAGTAGAATTGATGGAGAATGTTTGGTTTAAGTAAACTGGAAACTGGAAGAGCTAATCCTAATGACACCTACACATTCTCAAAGAGATCCTCTTTTATCTCAATCAGGAAAAGGGTTTTTCTCCATAAGAAGACATTAGGGCCTCCACTGCTGTACTCTCAAGCTACAAGTTTAGCCTTGTGCTGCTGCAAGACTTCCATGAGCTTTAGGGGTGATTCCAACAGAAAGGTCTTGCTTGCTTTGTGTGCTGAGGAATCACTGGAGGTTCTCACTGCATTATTGAGGTTCTTTGTTATCTTCTGGAAAGGAGGAGGCTGGTTAAAAGTCAGTGAAGCTGCTGTTAGTAACAAGTGAGCAGCACAGGTCAGATTCATTCCTGTCCTTGTGGTTTATTAGTGAGGTGAACCCTTTCATTCCAGTTTATTTTGTGTTGCCCTTGCTATTTGCAGTGAATGGCTTGCTTTGCTCAGCCTGTAAGCCCAGGTTTACACTGCTCAGGTTCAAGGCTTTTCAATGTGAGCAGGTTACATAGCATCTGCAGCCCTGGCAGAGCAAGAATAACACCGAATCCACAGACACAGCATAAAGCTTTTGGACAGACACACTCTGCTTGAACCACAGTTTGGGTTATGTAGTACAGCACCAGGACTCACATGCCATTGTTGTCACAGAGAGGTGCCCAGTTCTGTTCCCTGTGCTGACTACCCAATAAAGTAACTTTAGGGAAACCTTAGGGGAGCTGCTGGGCAGAAGTGATTTGCACTCTGTACTATGGGAAGGCTTTTCCTTATTTAAAGAGTCTTTTTGGTCTGCAAAGTATCACAAATCAGGGCCGAGGAAGGAGCATGGGAGGGCTAGATTTGACAACGACAAGCTTTAGCAGTTTAGTGTAGGTCGTTTCTGTCTTTTAATCAGCACACAGCTTTTTCACCCCCTGACTTGTTTAATTCTTTGTGCCGGTTTCTTTCTCTCCTGTGAAATGAATTCTTTTGGCTCCTGTTCAATATGGTGTTAAGTGCCTACTTAATCCTTTGCAGTAGTTTAGTTGCTGAATAGAGGGGAAGCTTGGGTTATTGCTTAGAAACCAGGACTGAGCTGATGGAAAGTAGGAACCTCATGCCCCAGCCAGGCTTGCCATGTGGCACAGGACAAATTGCATTCCTGGTTTCATTTCAGCATCCCTGTGTGTACAATGAGGGTCACTCATCCCCCTTGCAGGGGTAACTGAGGTGTCTTCCAGTGGGGTGGTTTGTGGGGGGCTTTGAGAATGCTGCCTTTGAAGGATGAACATTGTGGCTGCTGGATGGCTGGGCACGTTGGACAGCACTCTGTGGAGCAAAAAAATGAATGAGTGGGACTGTGCTATGTAACAAAGGGAAGACAGTCTCTGAGACAGCTTTTGAAGCCAATTTCTATACATAATTGTAATATAATTTAATTTAGACACAATACAAGGTGCCACAACTTCAGAAGTGAGAGTAGGGGCTGAATCAGGCAGATGTACTGGAACATTCCCATTGCTGTCCCAAAGCCAGCACTGAGATGTGGAACTGAGAGCCTCAGATGGAGAGAATCACATACTGTGCTTAGCAACCCCATTTTCTCTTTGAGGCAGTTTAGGTGGAGCAGTTTGACTTACAAGCACTGTTTGGTGAGAGAACTCTCAGGAGGGCAGTTTTAAATTGCTTACACATAATTCCTGTTTTTCCAGCAGCTCAAAGCAGCAAATATGGGTGACAAAACAACTTTCTCTCCCAACAGGTGGAAGATGGAGCCTGAAAAGAGGCAAGGCTTGTAAGAGAAAGGCCAAGGAAAACAAAAGCAGAAAGAGCATTTTTCTTGTCTCTGACAAAGACTGATATTATTTTTGGTGTTTTCTATGTTTTGATGATTAGATCTGTAGAGATGTATGACACTCCAAATGCAATGGTACAATTTGCCAGTGGGAATACTAAGAAAAAGATGTGGAGGCTTAAATTCAGATCCACCTTAGCACTTTTTGCAGTTAAGTTTTTTTTTATTTAGAGCTCATTTGGGAAGGGAGAAAGGCACAGGTTCAAGTTCCTACTGATTCAGAGCAAAGATTTTCCTCTCCAGTCACTCAGAATTAGGCAGAAGAGGAACAGAGGTCACTCAGTCTTCCACATGCCATATCAACGATTGGAAAAGCCTGTTATGCAGGTCATTTATACAACCATCAGAGGTCTCCTTTTGGCCTTCTGCACACTCCTGAGAGGGTGATGTAAGACAAGACACGAGATAACTAAACACAGAGCTCATCCCTAGTGCTCTTTTCCTTTCAGATGGAATTTAGCCCTGCTGAGAAGTTCAGAGCTGACATCACTGTGGTCTGAGATTTCCTGTTTACCTCAGAAAACAAGCACAGCACAGGCTGTGGTGGCTCAGGCTTCCATGGAGTGCCTCAGCAAATCATCATCACCTCCCACCCAAAGGGATGCACCGCAGGAGCACAGGGCTGTGCTCCTGCATCCACCATCCCTTCCCTCTTTCAAAGTGACTTCAGCCCAAGAATCAAAGGTCTTTCCAGACACTCCTAAATCATGTTCCTGCCACGCACAAGAGGTTCACTGATCTCAGTGAGGAAGTGGGGCAAGTACTTATTTTTTTTCACCACCTGCCACTGCCAACTGTGCCTGCTCTCAGCATCAACTTAGTGGGACACAGAAAGTCAGGAAGGACATGGTAACACTAGCACACAGACTGAAGAGAGATTAAGGGGGACAGATGACACCTCTCTTGCTGTTGTTTCAGTCCTTTTGAGGCTCATACTGGATGAGATTGGCTCAGTTGGTTGGAGCATGGTGTTTGTAACACCAACTCCCACATGGGCCATTCACTTAAGAGTTGGACTCGATGATCCTTGTGGGTCCCTTCCAACTCAGTGTTCTATCATCTGGAAATAAATATTATGTATTGTGGATTATATGTGAGCCATGGATTTTGCAGAACTGTATGCCTTTCACACAAAATCCATCTCTAAACCCATGCTCTAGAAATATTCAGGATAAAATCATTACCAGTACTTAAGATCAGGCTGTCAACTCTGCCTGAGTAAAATATTTCCATTTGAAAGTGTTTTGTTACAAATGTAAAAAGATTGAAGACAGGGAGGACAACATAGGCACTGCTATGAGAGGTTACTGTGTGAGAAACCATATTGTTTATTGATTCTCCCACTTGCAATGGCAATAAATGACATTTCTCATGCTACAGACAGATGAATAAGATCTGTTCAAAAGTAAGAAGAGCCTTCATTTGCATGCAGATAGTTAGCATTTGAGTCAGGACAACCCTTAAGAGCTGAATTGGCTAGGATTCACTGCATGAGACTTGAAATCAGATTATATACAAACTCAGTGGAAATACTGTTTTAGTGGGAGCTGGAGGAGATCCCAGATGAATAACAATCAGATTCCCTTTCAACCCTTGCTCTTGGACAGCTGCGTCTTTTGTATGTGCTGGGAAAGATTAAAAAGTTTGGAAACAGTATCCATATGATGCCTCATCACAGTTCTGGGGCATTCTCTGTCCTTCTCCCTGCACAGAGGTGCTGGCAGTTTAGTGAGGCCAAGGTTTGGCATTCAGGAGTGTGATGTTAAAGGATTGTGTATAGGCAGCCAGGGTACATTCTGTTTCAATCAAACCCGCTCTGCCTTGGAAAAACTTAAAGGACAAAGGATGATTAGATGTAGAATTGATGCCTACACAAGCAAGTAGGTGGTCAAAGACACTGCAAGCTTTATTTACTCTTCTTTGGCTGGCATATTGACAGCAGTTATTATATGTTTCCTCTGAAAAGAGTAAGAATTCCACAGAGGCCTCCAAACCCTTCCCTTAGATTCTGTACCTTGGACTCGACATTGAGGTCTTGCTGTGTGTCATGGGAAAATTTTCAATCCTCTGGAATCCTTACAGGTTTGTTTGGTAATGGGGAATCTCTCAGTAGATGTATTTTCTCCTTATATTTCATTTATGGGATAGCTTCTAATATGGTTTATCTTTGCTAGAATCTCTAATCCTGTGAAAAGCCAACTGCTCCAGGCAGCACCTTAACAGTGGAACTGAAACGTGCAGTGGAGTCATGGCCAACAGATACACCCCATGGCTGATGCAGCAAAAAGTCCCTATTTTTTCCTCTACTGATGCCTTTCATACAATTCAGCACTGCTTTGCCAAGAGAGTTGAGCTGTCCTATGGCAATAATAACTATGTGATCTCAATAAATGCTAAAACAGTGTGGTCCATTCAAGTGCAGCCTAACCACAAGAATCCAATCTGTAATGCAACCTGTTCAACAAGATGGGAAATTCTGTCTCCATCCAACTGAGAGTGGGTCACTGTTTGGAAGTGAGCATGGGAATAGAATCCAAGTCCTGCTATCATAAGACCTAATGAGATAGAGCCTTGTACTTAAGTTATTTCAAGAGCATAACTTTGGCAAGGAAAAATAATTGCTATTCTAAGATCTTGCAGGTTCCAAAATAACATCCTGCTAGAACATCACAATGTGCTCTTTCACTGAGCCTTGTCTGTGCTGGATCAAAAGTGGCAATATGATCTTCACTGCCTTAGTACTGTATTAGAGACACTAGAATAAAACTGTTATGGCAGTGGTTATTCCTTGGGATAAAGGAATTAAAGTAGCTAGTTATGAGAGCATAGGAACAGGGTCTGAAATGTCTTATGTATTCCAGTTATTCTGGCAAATTACTTTGGGGAAAAAAAAAAAAAAGATGGTGGTCTTCAAAAAGCCTAAAAGGGTCAGAAAATTCAATTGTTTTGCTCAAAGGCATAAAGCCAGATGACCCCAGGTTGGGTGGGAGTGTTGATCTGCTGGAGGGTAGGAGGGCTCTGTACAGGGATCTGGACAGGCTGGATCAATGGCCAAGACCAATGGTGTGAGGTTCAACAAGGCAAAGTCCTTGCTGGGTCCCCTCTGTGGGTAACAGCAACCCTCTGCAGTGCTACAAGCCAGGGGAGGAGAGGCTGGAAAGCTGCCCATTGGAAAAGGTCCTGGGGGTGCTGCACCAGCTGTTGAACATGAGCCAGTGTGCTTCCAGGTGGCCAAGAAGTTTATTTTTTATTAAAAAATTATTTAGATGACATTCTTTTTCATGGGAGAAACTTCACAGTCTCTTTTGTACAGCTGTGGGATCTCTTCATGCACCACACACCTTTTATACCACACAGCTGCTGCCAAAACTGGAATTTCCCCCATCACACTGGTTCCAAGGCTAAATCAGAGTCTAGGCAAAATGTGTTCACCACAAGAATTAAGAGTTCAACAGCTCCAAGTGCAAAAGCAGCCACAGATGCAGATACAGCCAGTGCTGCTGCCTTTTCCCAAGATGGGAAATACCATCAGATCCCAGCGTGCAGGGTCTGGAACCATCACTGATGTGGCTTCACAGCTGAAGTGTGAAAGCACAAATAGCACTGCCAGCTTCTGCTGAGCCTCCTGGTGTCAGCTTATGCTACAGCCCTGCTGGCACCAGGGTACTGAAGCAAACTTGTTAAATCTCAGTTGTTAGAGGAGATTGCCCAGCTGTAAGTACTGCAAAGTTCAAAACGTCTGCATCAGCCATCTTGTTTCAGGAGCAGAAGTATAATTAATCCCACAGCTTCTCACTCTGAATTCTAGTAATTGTTTATGAAACTTACCTGAAATATCTCTGCAGAAATCAGGCTCTTACAGTAGAGGAAAATCTCTTATGTTTCCAGAACCACACCTTAGAGGTATTTTTTTTCCTCCAAATACAAAGGGTTCCAGCACACGGTGTGAAGTTCCAAGCTTCATTAAATAGAGAACAGTCATGGTTTTGGGTGTGAAATGCTGAGCAAGTTCAGAGTCCCCACAAGGCACAAGTCAGCTGGAATAAGGCACTACAGAGATATCCAGGAGTGCAGTGCAGTACAGTACAGTAGCCCACTTAATTCCAGGTGATGTGTACATGTGGTGGCAGGTACAAGCTGTATAGGTTCCCATAATCATCACTGACTGAAGCACTGCTCCTTTGGCCAGATGTATATCTATATCTATATATGAGTGTTAACTGATATTGGTATCTCGTGCTGAGATAGGGCATGGATGAACAATTACTGTATACAAGGCTAAGAAGAGGTGCCTTCTCCATCTTTGTGGTAATTTTTCCCCACTTTTGCTGAATCAGAAAGAGTATAAAACAATCCAAGTTCTGTGACTAAGACCAACCTAAACTGTCATTGTCTTGATAAATTGACTTGACAGAACACTGTATGTCCTACTAGTTATAAATCTCAGGAATTATTGAACAGTTAAGATGAGCAAAGGGAACAACTTTCATACATTTTCCAAATCTTAGAACACCTCATTAATTCCATCTGTTCTTCTGCAACCCTAGCAAGGTCACGATTTTATGAAGCTGTGAAATCTCCTCTTATCTAAAACCCAAGTATCTATGATGGCAATGTGCTGAGCATTCAAGTTGTGTCCTCTCCCTGTTTGCCTTGGTGCCAAATGGTACTTTCTTTCCAGGGCAGCTACTTATGCAAATACAGCTGCTCTTGGTGTCAGCCAGCTGCTGTGTCCACAGCCAGCCTCAAACACTGCCTGCTTTCCATATGCCAAGGCCCTGGTGGAAGTATGTGGGTGTGTGTGGAAGGGAAATGGGCAAATTGAATTTCCTCTGAAGCACTGGTGACTATTGCTATCTGTCCCCTGAGGCATCGGAGTCAGCTCTGCAACTGGGCCTGCACTTTTCCCCTGCTCTTCTCTTTCCCACAGCACAAGCAACTCAGCTCTCCATCATTAGGGAACAGCACCATTTAGCTTGGGTGTGCCAGCAAGCAACCTGTGTCCAGTTTGGCATTCCTGATTCTCCTTGTGGTCGTTCCCCATTAGGAAATCACTTTCAGTTTTGAGGTCACTGATGCAGCAGTCCCAGATACCTGTAGGTGTGGTAGTAATTGGGTTTCCAGAGCTAAGGCCCCAAACCAGAGCTCTAAAACCTTCTGCAAGCCAAGCCCTGCTCTTCCTCACTGCAATCAATTGTAGGATTGTGTTAGAGTTTTGTGTCAAGCCTCAACAGCACAGCTGGGGCAGCTCAGCTTTTGACAGCATGACTTACTGCACAGCACAATCCTGAAAATCCTTGGTGAGTGAGCAGAATAATATCACCAGTGACATTTAGTGCATCAGCCCAACGTGGTGGGAACGAGCTTTTCAGCTTGTTTTCAGTTGCAATTCACTGTCCTGCTGTGCTGGTATCAAGGGTGGAGCACAGAGCTGCCTGTGGGGACACAGAGCTGCAGGGGTGCCAGCAGCACATCTGGCCACGCAGTGCCAGCCAGGGACAGGTCTGCAGCAGGCAGAGCTGCCAAGGGGCACAGAGAGCTCAGAGGTGAGCTGTGGACGGAGCTAATTTGCATGTTTATGAGATTCTGCATTACTGAACAGCGCTCCTTCATTTACTTTTGTGTCATTCTCCCGTGCTAGGGACACTTTGATTTGAGCCTCTGGAAAATTCCAGGGCTTTCTTCCCGTACTAAGGGGTTAAGCAGGAGTGAGGAGCCAGTAAAAAGTGTAAGCTTGATTAAAAACAGATCAAATAGTCATAATAAAAATCCTTTTACTGAATCCAATTCTGACACATTCAAAAAGTAAAAATAATTTATTCTTACTGAGGAAGAGACCTAAATTCCATTTATATCTCACAGTCCCAGTAATTAAGAAAGGGGTTGCCAATTCCACAAACACAAGCCTTTTGCTTTTTTTTTAGTGTTCATACATATTGGCCCAAAATAGGAGAGAAGAAAAAAGGTGTTTGCTCTGCTAGCAGAGCATTCAGGCAAAGTGCTGGTTCTGGATCTCTTCAGAAGAACCACAAACTCATTGGTATGAGGCTGACAAACTATAATTATTCTATGAAGTACTGGAGGGGATTTGGAGCATGCTTATCAGTGTAATTAAAAGTGAGCTTTTGCCAGCTATTTCCTTTTTATGTAGTTATAAATCTGTTATTTGAACAAAGGGCCTTTGCATAGTACAAAATAGAAGAGGTATGAAAAGATGTTTCAAACTGCAGAAGATCTCTATCAGCATGCATTTGCTGACATGTAATTATTCCATTATATATATATAACCTTTAAAAATGATGAAATAGTAGTTGGAAGTGAGGGATGTTGTCTTGGAAAAGGTCACATGTTATCTTGGAAAAATAGCTTTCGATTAAGGAATTATTTGACACAGTTTCTGTTTATGGTAATTATTTAACTGAAATTATTTCAGGAACTTACACAAACTCCCCCTCACACATGCTTTGGATTTTTAGCAGTTTCCTAGTTGTGATATCTGAAGTATAGTTTTGGCTACAACTTATGAAACCCCTGCTCACTGCAGTGAGTGCTGCGTGTGTCATCAGAGGATCCCTGCACAGGATCAGATGCACACACACAGAGAATATCAGACTGCTCTTTATACAGGAGCTGCTTTTCCTGAGTGCCACCACTCAGCCTGTGAGCAAGCCAAAGAAAATGATGTTGTGGCTTGTCTAGCACCAAAAGCCATCAATGGTTTCCACCACTGAGAGAGGATCTGAAGAGGCTGAAGGTGCACATTGCACTGCACAGCCCTACATACAGTGCTTTCTCCTCCCATGGCCACTTTGGCCTCTTCCTGTTTGTGCTTACAGGCACCAACCCAAATTAGCAGACAGCCATGCCAATTTAAATTGAGTGAATGGACTCCCAATTGACATGTGATTCAACAATATTTCAGGAGATGCAGGCCCCCAGTCCCTGTAGGAGCTAATGACAAACCCTCTTCTCCCCAGGAAGGTTTTTTCCTGAAAATTGATTATCAAGTACTATCATCTTCCTCATTCCTATTCCTACTGTCTCTCAGGAAAGAATAGCAAGAAAATAAACTTCTGAGTGAATCACTTCCACTGGGCACATAGGAGAGGGAACCTGAGAAGCATCCCTCATAAACCCAAAGAGTATTTCATCAACAAGTAATTCTGTAAGAGACACCAACACAGCAGCATCAGAGATATGAATACCCCTCTAAAGAGATTTAGCTAGCTCTTCCCAGGCCATTCAAATGTCCCAAATTGGAATGTTTTGTTCCATCCAATATAAGTACTATTTCCAAATCCCTTCAAGCTGCTATCTTTTATGAAGGCACTGCATGTGCATGCAATACATTACATTTAATTACTTTAGGGATCTAACTTTATACAGTAGATATTTAATCTTAAGTTTCCTCCTATGGATAATTTCTCTCATCTGTCTCTGGTTATAACAGAATTGGTCCACAGATAAATCGATAGTGAGTTGATCCTCCTTAGTTCACCTTGGTATTTAATCCCATCATAGCTGAAGCATCAAGAGCCACAAAACTGCAAAATTAATGCCCTAACTAGCATGAGAAATGCTGAAAGTGGGCCCAAAACCTGGCCCCAGACTTTGCTTCTGGCTGTCACAAGGAGATATCAGTCAGAGAGGACCCAGAAGCCAGTCTGGACTCTCTCTGCAGTTGATTCCTGAGCACATCCTGTTCCTTTTCCCACTCTTGCCCATTACAGCATGTAGGAAAACCTGGCAGTTTGCCCAACTACACCTGGTAGATTTAACAAATGGATGAGATTTCCTTCAAGTGTTTCTGGGTAACAAACTGGACTTTGCAGCGACAATTTTCATTGAATACAGTGACAAGTGACATCTTCATGTCAAGTAGCCTGTCACCAAGAGAGAACCGTGTCTTTAGGTCCATGGCAGAGGAACAGACCCTGCTGAGCCATAATATGAGTTCATTTTCACCATTTACCAGGCACATTGCTGACTTTGATCCCAGCAGTGCCACCTTACCTTAAAGAGGGTCTATCATTTTGTGCTCAGACCCTCTTTGTACACACCCACACGTCCACTGGTCATGTTCTTTGTACTGAAAGTGGTGCAAAACACCACAATTTCTCTCTGAAATCCATGCACCCATCTGCCAGTCATGCCACATTTTCCCCTAAGAATATATTCAAGGTAAAAGTGAAGACAAACAGGAGAAATCCCTGCCACTTATATGGGCTAAAGTAAGCTGAGAAACCAACTGTTCAGGAAGATATGGCATTAATCCCCCCATCCCTAGAAGCAGATGGTGATAAATGAATGGCACATGGGACATATCGGTTGTAGTCATCCAATGAGTTAACCAAAAAGAGATCAGTTCACAGCAGCATTGGCTCAGCCCCTCTTCCTCCAACACAGGAAATTCCATTTCCCCAGCACGGTGCTCTGTGCTTATGCTTGCAAGCTGTGCTGTTCTGAAAACCCCACAATAGCTCAGAGACACACATTTGCGTCACAGTGTCACACTGGATTGTCACTTTCCCACCAGGACTGTCTGCATATGGTGTTTTATACTAGCAAGGGCAAGTTCTTTTAAGATATTTTATAGGGTCTCTAAAATCGACATATTCTAGTGAGAAACTGTAAATACTCTAGCAATGGGAATGCCATCTTCATCCCATCCCCAAGCACTAAAAAAAGAAATTTATAGTAATGCTGTGCAAAGGATGTATTACTTAAAATCAATTTTTGTACCAAAAAAAAGAAGATGATTAAGCAGGTGCTAGGTAAGTCTTAGAGGATGAGTGCTGATCTTTCAATAATCAAATTTATAGAGAAACATAATGGAAGAAGACATTTTCTCCAACACTCATGAGATGATCAAAACAAGCCAAGTTCCAGACTACAAAACATATTTGATTTTTCATTTTTGGCAGGCAAGCAGAGAGAATAGATGCTCCTGGCAAGTTCCCCCCACTCTTCCTCCCTCCTACCATGACTTTGAGTGGTGGAGAGAAGGAAGAACAGCTTTGAGAATTGTGAAGAGCTGTAGAATGACAGACACTCAGGCGGACTGAAAGAGGGGCTACTGATCATCCTGGCTAGGCTGGGCATGTCTCTGTGTGTTGTACATTTATCCATTGTGCTGCCATTTTGCAGTGGGGCTCCTTCATCAGTTTGCTTTTGTTAGGCAGGACTGTGTTCTGGAATTTACACAGCCTCAAGACACATCTTCATTTTTGCCATGCCATTAACTAAATATGGAAGCCTGTGGAGGGTTATAGGCAGAACTAGACAGGCAGTGGTCTGAAAGAAGTTATGAAAATGTTCATCCCTGAATCCCAGTGACACTCAGGTTGGGATTGTAGTAGTTGCTGGGAATGTAAAATAAAATGATAGTGATGCCTAAAGATTTTTAGCTTTTTGTATTTTTCATATATTTGTAGCTTTGTAGATTGCTAATACATTGCTGTAGCTCCTATTACTTTTACCTTGCATTTACCCTTTTCCCTTACATTTTGGAACAGTAAGCTAACCTCACTACATTCCTGAAATACTATGTAGTCTTATTCCAAGAAGAGACCCAACTACAAGGGATGTTCTGTTTCCCAACTAGAATCTGCAAAGACAAAAAGTGGGGAAAAGAAGCCCCTGGACCAATTCCAAAGGGGAAATACCCAAGGAAATATTACCTAACCAACTACTCTCATAATTGGACAATACATATAGATATACTAATATACATATAGATATATATAAACTAACCTTATAAAAATTGTAGAATTACTGTACCGTGTACAGGTTTTGCCATATTGTGTACCTGAAGACTTTCAAGTAAAGGTTTGCTTTTATATTATCATTCTAACATTGTTTGGGAAGGTTTGTTCTATTTCCAGGCAACAATAGCTTCAGGCTTGTTGCACTGCTACACTTCAATATCTTGGTTACTAAGGCCCATGCACCTTAACACAGAATTTTCTCAGTCAATCACTTTTGTGGTGCTGGTTTGTTTTTCTGAGACAGCCAACATCAAATGTTCAAGAGGAAAGAATAAAAATGAGCTATGGGCTTTCTAATGCTGGTAAGTTTGAGTCCTACCCATTTGCTTTGGGAAGGATCTGCATTAAGTACTTTAATAGGATAATCTTTAAAATGCCCAGTTCCTCTCTGAATCTTATCAAATTCTTGCTGTCAACAGTATCCCATAAGAATGAGAAGGCCATCAGATTTACAGGAACTCAATGAACCTAAATTACAGAAATTACTTTGAATTTCTTTTTAATCACATATGTTTCCTTACAGTACGGACCCTGCCCATACTCAGCTGCCTCCAAAACACTGGTCTAATGCCCTACAACTGAGATGATAGCTAAAAAATTTTGTGGTATTCTGCAGTGAAGAGTGAAGAAATGGGAAGAAGCAGCTAGCTGTTAGACAGTACTTTTGGAAACAGTGTCTTTGGAGATCTCATTTCAACTCTCAGTATCAGGTTGAGTGGAGTCAAAAATAGATCTGTCACAGGAGGCAGGTGATAGAAGGAGTAAGGTCTGCAGCTAACCTTAGCTAGGTTTTGTCACAACTCCATTGGTAGAAGCAGCATTAAGCTACATTTTGGGAGAGTCAGAGGACTGCAACTGGCCTTTCATTAACTCAGCATTACTAAACAGTTGCTGTTTATGGTTTTCCAGTGCTCATCTTAAGATAACAGCCAGTAAAACTTATCTGAGATGACTTCAATTCTCCTTTGACTCTTCCTGCCTTTAATCTTCCTCTCCTAGGCCATGAGACTCGACCTGTTCTCTTGGCAGCTATCTCAAAAAAGGCAAGATAGAGACAAGTGGCAAAAGACTCCAGGAAAGCTGAGATTTCCAGCACTAAAACCAGTGACTTTTGGTCAAAGTCTCTTGCTTTTCTTCAAAATGTGGAGTTTTAAAGAGAAAACAGAAAGGCTGCATGAGCTGGATGAGTTATTTACTGACAGAGCATTGCTTGATTCAGCATTGTCAGATTTCTAAGAACTGCTGTGTGCTTGGGCCAAGGCAAGGCTGCTGGATATGCAGTAGGGCTCAAGGATCAGAATCCAGAGGCTGGTAGGTCCAGGCAGTAGGGTAACCCAGAGGTCTTTATTCATGGAGCATGCCAGCAGTCCTACAAAACTTGCCAGAGCAGTGGGATGGATGCAGGAGTGTTGCACCATGGTAGAGAGAAGTACACTCTGTGTACTCATAGTGGGAAGAATTTTCATTCTGTCTTGTTTTGGCATTTCTTGTAGTCTAAAATCATTCATGCAGAAAAACACAGAGCTTCTCCTTATCTTTGGGAACAGGCCACACAGGATATATGTTTAATTCAAGCTGACTGCTGGAGAGCAGGGAGCCCAACCATTTTGCATATGCTCTCTGGGGGTTTGCTTTTGTGGCGATGCAGGAGAACAAAAAGAAGATAGCTAGGTTTGTTTACCATAATACAGCTCTCAGCAGATGGGCATCTCTATTTCAAGACAGCTCTGATCAGAGCTAAACTAGTGGGCACTGATGTTTAGGGGGCAACACTGATGTTTAGGGGGCAACTTATATGGGCTAAAGTAAGCTGAGAAACCAACAGTTCAGGATTGTTCAGGACTCTATTCTGACTGAGCAGAAAGCCCCAGGCACTTACTTGTCCAAAGGGGGGGATACAGGATTAAGGTAATTTTGAGAAAGTTTTCTCCATTTGGCCCTGTGATGTGCAAGCTACAGAGACTTTACATTTTTGGACCTCAGTTGTTATTCCCTCTACAATGCCAGTTTTTAAGAAAGAGGAAAAAAAGCTTATCTTCTTGGGATCCATTGATGAAAGAGCAAGGCAGCATCAGTCATGGAGCCCCTTTTCTGCACAGTCTTTCTGAGAGGCCAGAAAGGTAGAGCTAACTCCTGAGCTCGCTAAACAGCTTGTGTTAGCCAGGAGGTTTGGCAGAAGCCTCTCTAAAGTTCATCACAGAGCAGGAATTGCTGTGGCTGGACAGTTCATTCACAGATACCCCTATCGAGGCTGCAGGCAGCTGGCTGCACGACACCTCTTGTCAGGAGCAATGTTAAAGACAACTGAATAAAATTCAGTCAGCTGTTTTCTCTCAGAGGAGAGAGGGCTAATGTTTCAATTGACAGCATGGGTAACTTCTTGGCCAAGCTATCTCTGCATTTAAGATAGGTCTGGACTGTCAAATCCTTGCCTCCGGAGCTTGCATCCCAGCTGGATGGAGCAAGGCACTGACAGGCTCAGGCTGTTCTCAGTCCTGCCTTTGCATCTGTGCTCACCCTTATCCTCTGCTGCTCCTCCACACTGGCCTCAGTGCTGGCAGCAATTACCCCAGCATGCCTCCTCCTCCTCCTCCTCTCTCTGAGCCCCTTCCTCTTTTGTGCCACCCAACCCACCCAGAACACCTTTTCTTCTCTCTGGTTTTCCCTTCCAAGCTTTCATCAGTATACAGCCCAAGAGATAATAATTTGTTTCTTTTTAAAGCAATAAATTGGAAACGAACAGTTCGACAGTATCCTGGCTGATGGGGAGGAATTATCTCCACAATCACCTGCCTGATCAGCCTACAACAGTGTGCTTAATTTCAGTCTTTGCAGTGGTTTGAGGAAGGCAAAGCAGAGAATGTACAGAAAGATGTGGGCAACATTTTTCAGTACATCCTCTGCTGAACCCACCCTCTTAATTGGTTGACCATTGCCACCTACCAGAAGTACTTAAAAAGAAACAAAATTACAGATCCACACTCCAAAGTAGTGAGTGAAGTTACATTGCCTCTCTCCCTATTTTTCAAAGGCAAAAACAAGACTCATGCTTTCTAGATTTCATCTCCTCAGAGGCCACATGTTCAAGTTATGTAGCCTTTCTGGCTTATGAAGTAAGACTTGTTTTAAAACACTACAAAAAGACAGCATACAAAGGAAAAGAAAAAAAAAACCAAAAAAACAACAAACCACCATCAAAAGTATTACCTTGACTTATGACAGACACTAAACATCTCAAGGCTCACTTCAAACATCAAACTTGCAAAAGCTGACAACACCACAGTGTGATAAAATCCAGGTAGCCACCAGACACTACAACCCTGGCAGGGCCTCTTGAATCACAGCAACAAAAATAACATTTTACCTGAAGACTTCACAGCATTAGGAACACAGTTGCTTTCCTGGAGCACTTCCTTGAGGCTTAGAAGTGGCAGTGAGGCTCTAGGAGACTTGCCTTTTCCACCCAGATGAGAGCTGCTTTGTCCTAGCAACAATTAACACACAACCTCTTAAGGTGGGGATGGGTCACCTTTTTCCACAGGTTAACCCTCTCCCTGCTCCTGTCTGGGTGCTATGATGCAAAAGTGAGGGCTTGGATTAGAAAAATGTCAGATATGAGCAGGATCAAGAGATGGCAAGAAAGAGGAAAACGAACAGGAGTAGTCTCCAAGGTGGAACCCAGTCCCTGTGGTGTATGCCTGGGGATCACAAAAGAGAAAGAGAAGCTTTTATAGCAATTGGATGAAACTACTGTCAATGTGCTTTTGCTTTGTGTGATTGGTCAAAAAACTTTTAAAGTGAGTTGTAACATTAAGTTCTTAGTCTGCTGCCTGGGATGTGAGCTGCTGGCATCTTCCCATTGTCATAACCATATAATGAGACTGATGCTGGAAAATAAAACAGCTCAAGACTTGTTCCTAGCAGTCCTGTCCCATTCATGATTTGTACAGAGCCCCTGGCCAGTGATAGATATGGAGAATAAAAAGTGGCAACCACTTGGTAACAAAACACCAAATCAATGAAGAGCAAGGAGACCCCAAACCCCAATAATGCTGTTGATCTGTCACGTGAGGTATGGGAAGCTTAGATCATTAGGGTATAATTGCCCAAGGATTTCTTTTTTTGGGGTCCCTCTTTTGAGGCACTAAACACCATAATTGATTTCTTGCAATAAACCTATCTAATGGAAGTGAGAGCCCAGTATCTGAAATTTCTGTAACACTAGGATTTCTAACTTTGGATGAAATCTTTTGTCTTTCTTATCTAATAAACACATTTTTTGTGTTTTGTTTTCCTGTTTTGCTTAAGTTGATTACTTTTATTGCTTTTCTCTTCTATGGTCTCTTTCTCTTGTCATGGTCTCAGTTCTCCTACTTGTGGTCATCCTATCAGTTCTCAACTGCTGTTCCTGATGATCCCCAGTACTGATGTGCTAAGGCCATTTCTGTGCTCTAGGGAGGCTTTACAAGAAATGTCTGCTGAGGTAATTTAAAAAAAAAATCAACTACTTTGCAATAGGAAACATATACAAGAAAACACATTTAAGGACATATTTCTGTCCCAAAAGAAATAGAATTGTAGACAGACAAAGCTGTTTTTCATGAGAGGTATGGGATTGTGAAACAAATACTGTGAAAAGGAAAACTTTTGGTTTGTGCACTTTTGACCCATTCTCCACAGGTTGATATCAGAAGCAGAACAGGTAAGGTAAGGGAATAGAACTGTCAGCCCCCTTCTCTCTGCTCCCCTCCACCTTGGAGTAAAAAATGTTCATGTAATAATAATTAGACTACTGCTTCAGCATCACTGGGAGTCACTGTCCCCTTGGAGCAGCTCTAAAAACAGCATTGTCCCTTGAGCTTTCTGCTGAGTGAAGGGAGCACTGACCCACCGTGGTTTGTTTTCTCTTACAGGAATGAAACTGTTTTACACCAGTTCTGTTGCCCAGCAGCTGACACAGAGCAGAAGCCTTCATCTCCAGACTCCTCACCAAGGTGGGAAATTGTTGTCAGCAAGACCTTTATTTTTAATACCTCTTTATCATCCATCACTGATCTTCCTACCCCAGAAAAAACTCACCTATTAAATATGCCAACCCTCCTCCATCCCATCTTCCCAGCATTGTTGTCCCTCTCTTTTCCCTCCCAGAGATTGTTGTTTGTACTGTGGTGTAATTGCCTGCAAACCCCCTCAATCCCCACTCACACAAAATGTTTTTTCAGCCTCTCTTCAAACATGCACTTCTGTTGACCCACATTCATGCTTCTACCTCTTCTTACTGTATGTTACACTGACACACACATGCTTCTCTCTTCTCCTACAAATTATTTATCTCATGCTATGAGGTTCCTGGACACACACATTATAACATTTAAAGTACAACAAAAGTCACCCAAAAAACTCAGGGTTCTGTCACACACCCTGAGATGGGATGGGGAGAGCATTTTTACTTGTGTGAGCTGGCCACAAAGAACAGCTATAGACAGGTGCTATTAACTTGCATTAGCTTGTATCCAGTGTAGCCAGGTGGGGGGACACCAGCAGTTCTCAGCTCTTCCTCATCAGGGAAAGATGTCAGTGCCAAGACCAGGGGTCCAAAGAGCTTCAGAGGTACTTGAGATGCATATATTGCATTTAGGTTCCACACTTGGCCTTGTCCCTCTGTTCTTGCCATCTCCTTCCCCTCTCATGACTTCCCACCCTTACCTCTTACACACCTCCTCTGTTTTCCCAGGCCTCATCACCCTTCTGACAACAGCAAAGTGGTTTCTCTTTAAAGATGTCTCTCATTACACTGCTAGACTTTTACCTCTGACCTTTGGCATCTGTGTAAAGGTCCTGAGTTACTCTGAACAGAACTGGGTAGCTGAATTGCAGTAGTGAGGCTACTGCATTTTTATAATTGCATTTGTCTTGTTCTACTCACTGGAGCAGACTGTGGTTTCTGGTTTCCTTCCAAGCAAAAGTGTGAGTGCTGGACATCTGTGAAGAGAGCAGGGATGGGTGGGTGTGTATGCTCATAGGTAGGGTTTGGCCACACCTGGAGACAGGGTAAAGAAGGAGCTCTCTTGCCCATTTGTGTGTGAAGATGGAAGGGTTAACACCCATGATCACTCTGTGCTGGGGGCTCTCAGGCTCTGGGGAAGTTACCACAGCAGCCCTGTCATGGGGAGATGCTGGCAAGGAAAAGGAGACAGCAGAGGAGGAGACCATGGAGATTTCTGTGGTAGGGAAAGCCACCTCTCCCTTACATTTCCAGAGTGAGAGGGTTTTGTTTAAGTGCTCTAGTTTGCCTAGAACTAAGGATCAGTTTTGCCATAGTGGTCTATCTTTATACCCTCATCCTTGACCCTGCCCCATTCTTGTCCCAGCCTCACCCTCCATCTTATTTCTGATCAGATCCCTTAGTTTCTAAAATGTTCTTATTCTACAAGGCTGTCAGTTACACAGTCTAAAGCTCTAGGATCATTTTTGTCATGTTCTTTGTTAGGCTTTCCTTTTGTCATGCTGACTCCCAAAGGCCCTGCCTATCCCTTGAGCCTGAGTTTGCCTGCCCTCCTTCTGCTGGGATTGGACAGGTAAATTGAAGAAGGAGCAATCACCTGTTTCAGTAATTTAACAACTTTGGCAAGTTGCATCTGAAGATGAGTCTGAGCCAGGAAATCCTGAATTGGGGATCAATGACAATGACCTGTATAGCAGGTTGCATCTTCTCCTACTGATCTATGCCTGTCCATTTGATGCCTTTTGTAGCTTGTCCTACACTGCAGGCCTCATGCATTCCTTCCTTTTTCCCCCAGTCAGTCTTTCTTGTGTCCTTGCCATTTCTAATGCCTCCAGATCCCAACAGCAGTCCTGAATGTCTCTGTGTGACACAATACTCTATGCAGAGATAAAGATGGTTGAAGCCACCATGGCTATTTGAAGGTGAGAAACAGGCAGAGAGTTATTAAACTCACTATTTAGCTTTATGCTAGCCATAAAACATCTCCTAGTCTCTGCCAGGTCTTGCAGTCAGCCATGGGCCTCCTTCATGTCCAAAGTTACACAGAACAATGCAGTGAGGAAGGCAAAAGAATGTCTGAGAGGGAAAAACACAGAGTCAGCATGGAGCTGATATCCATATGGTGTTCTGGAATGGCTCACTAGGCTTCTAGGAGAAGCACATCCTATCATTTACAGAGTCTGTCACCCTGCTCAAATCATGAACAGGTTCCCCATTAAACCAAGGCAGAACAAAAGTCAGTCAAGGCTGAAATATGTGGGTCAGACAGCCTGAATAGGCAATCACTTCCTGGGTAAGCCAAGCATATCCCTAAATAAGCTCATCAGGGCTCCTGGTGGGACAGCCTGGTACGTAGGGGCTCCCTGTGCAGCTCTTCTGTGTCCCACTGAATGGACAGCTAGTCACAAGTGGTGCTGCTGTGAATTCTGATAAACCAGCTTGGGTTTATTCTCTCTTTTCCCCTTCTGATGATTTCCCTAAATGAGATAAATCCTGTCAGAACTGATGCCACTAATAACCATCAGCCATCTAGTTTTAATTAGAGTTTGCTTCATTAATGCCCCAACTCCTCTCAGCACAGCAGATTAAATAATGTACTTGCAGCTCATTTACACAAACCCCCAAACTGCAAGACTGAGCTGCAATCCTTTAATTAAACAGCCTGGCTGATCTCTACTGCTGCCTTGGCTCATCAGTCTAAGCCGATTAAAGAGAATAGGGACTAATAAAGAGCATAAACAGGGAAGTGACTCTCAGCTCTTCAAGGGACTTGGAGATTCCAGTGGTGATCAGCTGCCTCCTCCTCCTCTAGCAGGAGCAGTACCTCAGCCCACATCCCTTTTGTCTGGGACCTGCAAGAATTGTGTTTTCAGCAGAAGCCCAGACTCATCTTGTGGGACAGGAGTCCTTTGGGAGACTGAGGAAAACCACAGCAGAGAAAGAGGGACATCAAAACAGTGAGATAACTGGCTGCATGACTGCAGGAGAGACCAGCTGGAGCGGCCATACAGCTCAAGAGAGGGACAGGAGGAGAAGTAAATGCAAAGAATTGTTGTAATCTTATTTCAAAAGTTCCATACCTTCTTGGTGATTTCTCATGGGCACCTCCTCACAGCACTGACTCCTTCTTCTGCACAGCCAACAACTGCAGCTCTCTTCACAGCACAAGCAACAAACTCCAACTCACCCACTCTTTTATAGCACTCATCCTCATTGGACACAGCTGTGGCCTGTTAAGAGCAGGCCTGTTCCTAATCTTTGGTAATTAGCACAGCTACAACTCCTCAGAGGTGAGATTACCTTCTGCACTATATTTTCTTACATTCTATCCTTCCACAGAGAGTAACGGTTGGAGGTTGAATGCCAGGAACAATCTGGGACAAAAGTTTGTCTCTGCTTGTGGTTTGTGGTGGTCATTGTTGTTCTTGTGTGGTCTTCTCTAACATTTCTCTGCAAGGTTTCTCGCTCTTTCTTTGCTGCCAGATAAAACTGCCTTGGCTTCACATGGATGGGAGTGATTAGGAACATGTCAGTGTCTAACCACTCAACAGAAGCCAGCTCAATGAGGTGGTTCAGATTATTCCCACTCATCTTGTTCTGCTTTGCTTCACTGACTGCCACAAGCAGAGCTAGCCCCCTTCTCTCCTTGTGGGGAAGTTGCATCTCCATGAGTTTAGCAATGCAAATTTCCCACCTGGCTGCTTAGCTGGGTTGCACCAGCAATTAGCAAAACTGGTGCTGTAGGCCATGAATATTAAGAGACAGATTTGATCCCATATTTTGCCAAAAAGCTCAAAGCCAAAGTACTGGATGAGGTGATGGCAGCAGCAGCAGGCAGATATCTGTTCCTGAACTCTAAGGGCTTTCCCATAGCAAAGGACAGGATAAATCCTTCACCATTGTCTCCACTGGACTTGTACACCACCAGCTTCATGACCATAAGCCATCTTGCAGGTTGGGTTTCCATAGGGGATGCCAAATATCTGGTTGAGTGACATGAAGAAACTCCAGGGATGGCAGTAGGACCTAACCCTGCTCCTTTACTGAGGTGCTGATTAGACTCTAATTTAGCCAAACCCTGTAATTTCATAAAGCAACGGCTCTTTTTCTCACTGGCTTTTGCCTATTAATGGCAGGGTTTCATTCTAGGGACTTGAATAGCCTGGTAATTGCATTTCCCACTTCTCCCAGTCACATAGAGTGAAGGCTGGCATCCCAGAACAATGACCTTAAAATGTGTCCAGCAGCAGCCCAGTTCTAACGGGATTACAGACCATTTTCCTTTGTGTGAGGTAATAGGGCTGAGATTAGAAAGATTCGTTTCTATTAGAGTAATGAGAGGAAATTATGGAGTCACAATTGGAGGGAACAGTATATTCATTCAGTTGCCTTTCATAGGCTTTTCGGAGTCTGCCTCTGTGGTGCTGAATAGGAAATCAGCAGAAAATCACCTCTCCTCCTGTGATGGGAAAAGTTCTACAGAAAACTTTAAGCATCAAAGGCAGGTCTGCTTTGGCAATGGACTTGGGAATAGCACTAGAGTGCTGAAGCATTGTGGAAGAATTGCAGATGAGACCTGACCTGCTTTTAAGGCAAAGGAGACAGTTCTCTCAAGAAGAGAGAGCAATCTTCTGGAAGGGCTTGGGTGTGTACTTGGAAGAAGGGCTAGGATCTGAAACATCTTTGGAAAAGCTGGCTCTGCTCATATTTTCCAATAGGGAGATGCTGCTTAGATCAGGGTTAAAACATGATTAGTGCCACTAATTTACAAAATGTTTACTTCATGATCATGGACCAATGAATTTATAATTTAATATAGTTTAAACTTTGAACCCCTGTGGACTTATTTCTGAAGTGCCTGCTGGATTTGTCACCATTGGCTGCTTCCTGGCACCAGTTAGTGGTAAGGAGACATGTGAACCATTGGCTACTTCTCCAAGCCATCTTTCCTTGCATTTCTGGAGAAATTCCTTCTTGCCCCACTTATCACTTGCCAAAGTTCTGAAATGGAAATGTGAATTCCACCATTCTTGCTGGAGGAAGCCCTTGGTGCTGTTGCTCCATTTTTATATGTGGGAGGCTGATAAGTGGATGGGCAGATTTTGGACAGTTTGTCCAAACCAAACCTTCAAACATCTTTCTTGATAGCTCTCTGAGCTGCCTGAGTGTGCTGCACCCTCAGCAGCATATGCTTAAAGCCAAAAATCTGCTTTCATTTACTTCTGGACAACTCTGTCTCTGACTCTTCAAGTCTCTTTACCTGAACTCTCTGTTTCTATTGAACATGCACTTGTTCTTTGTCCTGTGAAGTCATGTTGGAAGATGCTGGCACAAAGGGCCATGAATTTTATCCACTGCACAGCCACAGCATCACACCCCTCTGACTCCTCACTGCTGTAGCCCAGGAGCATCTTCCTTCTGCTACAGCTCTCCCTTTGCCCTTGGGTCACTTTAGGTTCTCTAACAGTTAGATCCTCCTAAGAAATCCCAAGACCTTGTTTGGGTTGTGATTGCTATGTCCCTTAAGGCTGAGGCCCATGAAGCTGTTGAGAACTGAACCACTCACCAAGTGGATGCTTTCTCTGGACATTACTGAAGTACCTTGATAAACAGGTGGACGGTGCCTCTTCAAGCATTGCAGTTAAACAACTGAACTACTCAACATTTTATCTGAACTTGTGAAACATTGACCTTGCCTGACAGGACAAATGCAAATCCAATTCATGAAATGGGAAACTATAATTTCTGATTTAGGACTGCTGGCAGGATATTGTATATAGAACCTGGAGGTCAGTGCTTCATCTCAGCTCAGAGCTGTTCCGTGGCTTTGGCTCAGGTGTGAAGCATGATGATGATTTTAGTCTGTATCAGATCAGATCTATAATCTTCCACTTAAAGAAGCCTAACAACTCTGCCTAATTGACCCCCAGCTGGCAGTGTCAAGTGCATATTCCTAGAGTTAGTGCACCATGGAGGCTGAATTCTTCTCTGATTCTTAATGAGGAAGACTCCAGGTCAATCTGAACAGGATGCGGACATGCCAGTGCAAAGCAAGCCTCTACATTCCTGGTCTTGTGTACTCTAAGGACAAATGACCATACACAAAGCTCATAGTCTGGCTTCTTCCACTCCCCTAAAGTCTTCCAGAGCATTGCTTTTGAAAACACACACAAGTTGGAGCAACATTTTTGCTTTGCTAGCACATCCTGTTTGTGCTTCTCATTTCTTTTTCTTATTGAGGTCATGGGCACAAAGATTTTTTTTTTATTGCTTCTTAACAGCTCATCACTTATTCTTCCATCCCCGTAGACTTAATAACCCTGTTCCAGATAGCACCATTGGAGATTGCAGGAAGCTGCAAACAGGCAGACATGGGTCAACAAAGTTCACATAAATATTCCCCCAGCTCACAGCTTTCAGAGTTTTGATTTCAGTCTGACACAAAGATGTGAGCCAAGAGTAATGTCTAGACCCAGATTTGAACTCAGAAAAAGCTTGGGAGTGAGCAGACTCCTCACTTTTTATGGGTATTTTTTACAGTGAGGACTAGCAGCTTCAGTTGCTTTTCAGGAGCCTAAGATGTTTAGAATCACAAAGATGTTTAGTGAATGTAGATTTAGGGCAAATACGGAAACACTTAGAATTATATGCAAAAAATATTTTAGAAAACATCCTTAACATCATAGTTACCAACAACCTTGGGAATCTCTTGCAGGGAGGTATAGTTGGGAAATCTTCTGGTACTATGACCTGGGAGGAATGGCTCTTTCTGGAAGCATCCAAAGAAACAGGAGGCCAATTTCAGATGCATTGTCCCAGTCCTGTAAAGCAGCTCCACCGGGACATTTTGGCACTCTCTCCCACACAAGTATTTCCCTACTCCTCTCCAACAGCTGGTGCAGCTACTTTCAGGCAAGTGTGGAGAAGTAAAGTGAGGAATAGATTGGCTCTTCAACAAGAAAAAAAATACTTCTGGTGGAATCTGGAGTCTCCCTGTCACATTGGTTGCTTTGCTTGCTGCTATCAACACCTTTCTTTAGGAAGGTGGAAGATGCTAGGGGAGAGAGGCTGAAGAAAACACTCTTGAAGTATCCTATTTTGAAACTGCAAAGATGCCCATCAGATGCATTTTCTGAGAGCCTGAAGCTGTATCCAGCCACTGCCTGGCCACATGTTCTTCCAGCTCTTTATTTGCTCCTGTTGCTTATGTGGGTCCTGCCCTTGAAGAATTTAGACCTGGATTCAAGTGCTTCTCTCCCACATGTGCCAGTACTTGCTGGTTTTGGGACATGGTGATATGTGTGCAAGGGGTTCAATTATAGCCAATTTTACATCTGTGGGAGACACATTCCTCAGCTGTTGAGATCAGGTAGTGGCATTAATACTGAGCAATTCACTTTGGCTTGCAGATAATCCACACATTCTCTCTCCTATACTGCAAAGGATTTCTTGTCCGTACTACAGCAACTTTTTGGTACCAGGGGAGTGCAATATAAACACTTGCTCTCTCCTGTGTTTTCTGTGTGATACTGCTACAGACATGCATGGGAAGAAACTGTGCCAGCCTTGGAAATCACCCTGTATCTAACACTAGAAAATGGGCACAGATGCTTTGTAAAATAACGGCAGATGGATGATGGTGGAGCTCACACCATTCATCCTAATCTGCTGCTAATATCATCTGACCTGATCTGCATCAGTCAAGATGCACCCACCCCCAAAATGGAGCCATCCCAGACCTTTGTACACCAAGGTGTGCTCTGTTGAACTTGACAGGTGTTTTCTTGAACCCTCCTTCCACATGCTTGTTAATGGCTTTCAAGGCAGAGACACATAGAGGAAAGAGATGGAAAAAAAAGGGAGAGAGACTGGTCCCAACAAATGTAATAGTGCTACTGTAAGAAAAATGGATGGCAAACATACTATACAGAGAAGAAGAATAACAAGAGAGAAGGAGCAGGAAAAGCAGGAAGATAAAAAATAGTGTAAATGAAAGAAGGAACTGCAGGGAACAAGAAAATATGAGCAGAAGATAAATGAGCAGGGTCCTTGCTTGGAATAATCCTGTTCATGCCACCATTCTTTGGCTGTGACACCATGAGACTGTAGCCTTTTATTACATATTTGCTTATAGTGTGATGCCAATCCAAAGGCCTTTGTCCTTTTGGTGCTCTGCAATACTAACTCACTCCTATGAGGGTTCATATTCTGGTCACCCCTATGGAACAGGCTCTGTGCTTGGATACACTTAACTCTCCCTTTGGAAAAACACCTCTGTGCACTACAGTTCCTTCTCCTGCATGTGGCCCCAGAAGATTTTAACATGCTTCAGTGTTGTTATTATATTACAAAGATTCTATTATCAATACATTGTAAAAGTTCTACATTGCTATAATTTCATACCTCCTTGATGTTTCTTGTAGGCATCTCCTCTAGGCACTGACTCTTCCTTGTCCTCACAGCAACCAACTAACTCCAATTCCCACCAATCCACTCTTTTATAACACTCTTCTTATTGGCTACAGCTGCAGCCTGTAAAGTCAGGCCTATTCCCAATCTCTAATAATTGGCTCAGCTGCAACTCCTTGATGGGGTAAGATTATTTTCTGTACTACCTTTATTTTCTTATATTGTATCCCCCTACACTTCAGGAAGAACTGAAGAGTCTGAAATGCTGAAGAGGAGCACACCGTACAGCTGCTCAGGCCACTTTGAGTAGTTCTGCAAGCAGAAGTAGATAGCTGAGGGAGTGCTTGTAAACAAGTTGGGAGATATTTTGGACTGTTATCTCACCTCATCAAAAACTGCAGAACAGCTGAAGCCTACTCCATTTTCTGTGAGAAAACATCAACCTAAATAAAAGTGTCATAAACAAGATCTGAGTTCAGTGAGATTTTTCTTGTGAGACTGTGAAACCTAATTCTGGCCACATCACTTGGAAGTGTGTTCCACTAACTTTTAACAACTTCTGCTTGGCACATCGATTCTCTAGACACACACCTTTAGATTGTAGTATCATCCCCCTGGAAATTAATTTCCTGGTGATTAGAGCTGTGTGTCACCTTTGTTGTGTCCCACACTGGTATGGTGCTGCTTCCCTGTAAGCAGGTTATGATGCTGTTATTGTTGTCTCTGTGTCTGGGTTGACTGCAATCTCTCTCATTCCCTCTTTTGCAGAAAGAGAGAAGATGGAGATAGGCAACCCTATGTGTACATTGCTAGTGCTTTTTTCCACGTGCCTCCAGAGATCATTGACAAAATATAACCAATATATAACCAAAACATAACCAAAATATAACCAATTCTTGTCATTTCCCAGAATGCACTGATTTGGGTAAGTGGAGATGCACAAACCAGAATGGTGCAGAATGGTGGTGTAAAAATATTGCTGTGCTGTTAAGCACAACTGGATCTGATAAGGATTATACAGAATGTCCTAAAATAGAACATATTGGGCTAGATCCTCCACTGGAATAAAGGCATTTATAGCACCAGCCAGGATACTGCTCAACAACACAATAGGATTGGTTTCAGTCTAGGAAAACTTAATGGGTTTTTTATGATCTTGCCCCAAAAATTCCATGTCTGAGTACAGAGAATAGGGGTAGGAAAAATTTCCATTCCTCATAGGTAAGAAAAGTTGAGGTGCCATAGGGAAACATGAGCTCGTGTGGTCAAATGTGTAAGTTGCTAAGTCATCCTGTTTTCCAAATGGGAATTTTAAAAAGACAGAAAAAGAAATGGGGCCTCAGGGAAGAAATGTGACATGAAGTGGATCAGAGTGTAAGGAAGCAGCAGAGAAAAAATAGGTTAAAAACTGGAAAAGTAGAGCTTTGTGCCTACTGCATAAGGCTGTGGGGGTGGTCACTGCACTGGGGAAAGGAGGAGGGAATGCTAACCATGCTGTTTCTATCTTGGTCGGCAGCCAAAGGGCAATGCAAGCCTCTAGATCTGAGCACAGTGGCAAAGCTAAAATCTGGATAAAGCTGGTGAATGCTGTTTGCATTGTCTGTATTGAGGGGGATGGTGACTTATGGCTGTGTTCCTCTTTATGTTGAGGAGAAGAAGGCTTCTTTCTGTTTGGTTAGACACAAACAGTGACCTTCTACTGGGCTGCAGCACTCACAAGAGATGAAATAGCTGAGATACTTGAGAATGGAAACAAAATTTATCTGAGTTACACCAAGACCTACCTGTGAAGTGGCTCCTCAAGTGCCTTGACAAATCAATTACCCTGATCCCTTAGGAAGGAGCCCAGAGGTGCAGTCCAACCTAGAGTCCACCACAGCAAGTAGAAAAAGAAGACTAGGGGAGCCCTTGCCCAGGTCTATAAATGCCAAGAGCCATGTCCATCACCCAGCTCATTGCTGGACTGGGAGAGCAATGGGCTGAGGGATATGCAAGCTTTCCTTGCCTTGTAGAGGCTCTGCTGCCTCCCAGCCCTGAATTCATCTCATTTTAGCAGTGAAATTCTATCTTCTGCATGATTGCACCGGCAGGCTTTTGTCAGCGAATTTGGTGATGTTCAAACCTGCCTCAGGATGAGAAGCCAAGAGATCTGACTCAAAGTGGCAGAAAGACTGCTGCTGAGAAGCCAAGTTTCTCTTTCCTGGGGTGCTGAGCAGGCAGTAACACTAATGCAGGGTGCCATCTGTTCTTTCTTTCTCTAAAAGGTCGTGTTTACCAAACATTGCAGAAGCAAGAGAGGTCTGGGGTTAAAATAAAAGTAATTAAACCCTGCAGAGGAGGACCTCCTGTGCCTTCAGTGTCCACTTGGTGCTCTTCACACCTCAGTGAAGCACAAGAGCCCTGTTCAAAGCAGTCACAAGTAACCTTGTCTGCAGTGCCAGGCTGTGGGACTTGTGTCTAACCTGCAGAGACAGCACAGCAGCCAGCCCGGGGTGCCAAGCCCCAAGGTGTCACAGGCAGCTCAGAAAGGGGCTCCACTTCCTAAGCTGAGCCTTGTGCTTGCAGCTGGTGAAACATGGATGGGAAGAGGAAAGAGGGGAGTGCCAGAGAGGTGGCCCGAGGGCCATTCTGAGATGTCATCCTCAGAAGGACATATGTAAGAACTACAAGAAAAAAACTCTGACAGCCACCCACAGCACCCAGAAGAGCCAGCCTTGCACCATCAACACCACTTCTCACAGAGTGAGAGCTGCCTTAGCTATTCCAAGCCACCCTCTGGAGGAGCCTCTCTGTCCTCTTGGAAAAGCATTACTCCTCTGGTAGATGAAATTTGTCATGCAGACCCAGGCCCTCAGACTGGTGGCCAGCCCATCTGACCCCTGGACAATCATCTTTGCACCAGGATGGCATGGGGTGGTACTTGAGAAACATTCAGTTCCTGTAGTGCTGCTCTGTAGCAAAAGGCACAACAACACAACACTGTGGGAATTACACAGCACATGAGCATCAAGTTTAAAGACTAAATCTGAAATGAAGGCACTGGCTTTAGCATGTTGGTCCTTGTGGGACAGGAGGGTCTTGTTAGTATTATTGCATTCTCTGCTTAATGTACATCTCACCAAAAAAACTTCAAGTGGTGCTGAAAAGATGTTGCCTGGTTCAGTCCATGTTAAAGGATGTTAAATTTAAGTGATTTCCAATATATTCACTGTACCATACTGTCAAATCTGTTTTACAGGTGTGTGTGTGCCAGACCTTTTATGAAATAAGTAATATATTCTGGGATGGGTAATGAGCTTGGCTAATTACCATTAATTCCTCCTGGGTAAAACTAGTGTGAGAAGATGGCTTGATGCCACTGCTTTGCAAGGTGTTCAATGAATGTAGACAAAATCAGAATCTTGTTCCTGCATTTGTCTTTGTTGGGGGAGACTGTCTGAGAAAGCTGCAGCTTGGCTGGCAGGGGATGATTTGCCAAGATCAAGTTCCAAGTTCCCTGCCTTTCTGGCAGGAGAGACTTTTGCCTTCCATCAGTTTCAGCAGGCTCCCACAGAGCATTGCCTCCAAATCACCCTAAAACTTCAACTTCTAAGCAAATCAGAAGAATTCTTTTGCACTCAGGCCCCCTGCATGTCAGAAATCTCTGAACCTTGAAAAGATCCCATAATATATTACCAAGCCTGTCTCAGCCATTTTTTTTTCCATTGAATTCTGATGAACCCATTCACCACATGTCATGGGTATCATCAGGGAACACTGAAGTGAAATAAACTGAAAAGGCACTTTGGACCCTGCTAAGTCAGCAGTTGTTTTTTTGTTGTTGGGTTTTTTTAGGGTTTGGTTTTGGTTTTTTTTTCCTTGAGCAGGGAAGCTTAGGAAAGACAGAGGAAGAGGTTTTTACAGACTTGGGGTCTGGACTTCATTCTACTGGCATCAGCTAGTGAACTCTCTTTCTAATTCTCTGTATGGTATTTTGTAGGATTTTTTTTATTCTGACATCTTTGAAGCTTTGAAGTGTATATAAGTCTAAGGCCATGAGAGGCAATGAATCAGGCTATTAATCACTTACAGCAATTTAAGAACTGTATATGTACTACAACCAACCAATCCTCATAAGGAGCACTGAGAAATGGATGCAGAAAATTTGTGGTCTTTCACAACTAGTCCAGGTAGTCTTTTCCTCAGTTACAGGTCACAATCCTGCTCTCTGACTTTGAATACTATGAAGAAGGCATTTGGTAAGTTATATATGGGAAACAGAAATATGGTCTTCCTCTGGAGTGACACAGAGAAACAAAGAAGAGCTAAGATCAGCCTCTGCAGTACTTTTATAACACCTCACAGCCCTAGCTTCCTTCTGTATGATTAGCTAGACCTTTTTGCATAACTATTGTACCTGGCAACAAGAACATTCTCTTCTTCAGTTTCTTAAACCACCCACCAAATCCAGTGGAAACACTGCTATTTGTTGTTACTCTGTCATTGCTCTTATTTATGTGCAAATTTTGTTCTTCTTGGAAAAGGAGAGAAAGCACAAAGAGATAAGTTTTGTGTGGTGACCACATGGGAGTTCTGGAGTGATCAGTGACAAAGCTCAGTTTTAATTTCTTACAGGACTATCATTATTGTCCTTGAGAAGAGTGGCTCTTCTGGTCCTTGAGCCCTGTTTAGTCACTCGGCCACCCTGCAAACACTTTTCTGAGATCTCTGAAAATTCCTCTCAGACCATGAATGGATTCTGGTATTTGACAGTGGTGCAATGGAATGTCTGGAGCATCCAACTAGTGTGTTCCTGCCTGCAGGCCTGCCTTGAAATGGCCTTGAGATGTTTGAGGGGAAGGGCCTGTGTGTTGTTTCTCAAGTAATAAAGTATGGGAATGTCTAAGCCTTACAGTCAAGATCCAATAGATAACCATGGTTCATCTCCACAGTTGCCAATTAGAATTGCACTTCTCCTTTCCCAGCTGGAAACAGCTCCTTTCCCAGCTGGAAACATGTATTTCCAGCAGCAAAGAGGTGGTGAGGAGAGTGCAAGGAAGTGCAACATCCTGATGCTCTAGCAGGTGCAAAGCAGTCGTATCTCTCCCAGGACAGACAGTGACACAACAGCTCTGTGCACACATGTGGAGTTGATACAGCTAGAAATGGGTATATGGATTCCCTGGCTTGGTAATTTAGTGTCACTGATTTGGTCTTTATGCTTCCATAAGAGCAGAGAGAGTGATAAAAGAAAGTAATAAAAAACCCTCACTATTATAACATTTCTCCTCCATCTTCTCCCTTCATCCTTCCCTTACTCTAATCCTTATATAAAACCTTCCCAAGAAACCTGCACATAAAAGCTAAGTATCAGAAGTCTGATTTACTTGTTCTAAATAAAAGTATTTATGGGTGCCAGCTGAATTGTCTCAGTGAGAGCTTTTGTCACCACCCTGCCTTCTTGAAACAAGCACTGGGATTCAACTCATAACCCTGATATCCCTGTTTTGAAATGCTGGACTGGGGATAGTACTTTATAGTACTTTATATAAGCCCTGAGTCAGATTGTCTGTAGTAACCATTTCTGTTAACAAAGTTGTCTGCAGCAGGCATATACAAGTGAACTGGTGCAAATGAGCAGGACATACCTGAAATATGAGAGATGTTTTTCACAGCAGATGGAATCTGTTTGTAACAGTGACTAGGCTCGTTGTGGGTCATAAAAGTCATGTAGGAACATCTAGGAAGGAGAGAACAGCTGAATTTGTAGTTTTCCTTTTTACCTGATTGCAAGTGATATACATTATTATTGCAACTTTGAATCAAATAGAATTCAAAGAAATTCCAAACTTTCTCTACCTGACTGTATGACTGTAAAAGCTGTGCATAATGGTGGGATGTGATACTTGAGGACAAGTAAAGAACACTTAGTACAGCTGAAACTGCAGGGGTGATGCTGGAATTCAAACTAATTGACCTAGTTGGAGTTTGGCTGGGACTTTGGGATTCACACCTTAGACTCTGCATGGGACTCTTAATTATTACAGGTGGTTAGAGCAATTTTTTATCCAAGAAACAGAACATGCAATAGCTCCATTCTCCTTCATCCCACGGCCAGGGAGTCTGATTGCTTACTGGCCAAGGGAAAGCAAGTGAATCCCCCTAATTTGCTTAATAACATTTTTTTCCCCAGAGATCTTTCATATACTTTCTATCCTTCCCTTCCTTACTTTTCTTACTGTTTGGTTTTTTTGTTACTGTTTCCATAATAGCTTTTGAGCCATCTTTTGTTAAAAAAGCCTGCATCCTACCAACGCAAATAAACTGTGTCACTCAGGACAGAGGAAAACTTGTTAAGTTTGAAAACTTGTCAGACTTGTTAAGTTTTTATTTATTTCACTGTAGCATCAGTTTTGATTTTTAGCAATGTATTTTATTTCTTATTTGTGGCTTCATCTGTCATTGCTACTAGAAAACCAAGAATTGTCCTTCCCAAAACACTTCCTCAGAAGCAGGTTCAACATGAAAGTAAAGCTGGGAGAAATACAGGTTTGGCAAGTGGAACCATAGGGCTGTAATGGCAACATTCAGACTGCTAATCAAAACCAGTCTTTAGCCCTTTTTTCCACTGGTTAAAAGTCACTGAAGTTTACTGCTGAAGCTGAAATTTCCCAGTTAATTCAAAGGTGAAATAAGTCCGCTTTTTTGTTGTTGTTCCCTGATTTTTTTCACACTAAAAGAACTTAAAAATGGTTCAATGGTTCAGCCATTTTTTTCCCCCCACAACAGAACATGTAGAAACTCCCACTTCAGCAGCAGTGTTTGCTATCATGTCCTGGATAGCACCACAGCCAAACCATCGTGGGGTTAAAATTTCATATTTAGCATAAAAACATCTAGCTGAAAAATGCCTTTGAGTGCTCCAATGGAATCTGAGTTTGACTTGACCGAATTTTGACCCTGAGGAAATTCCATGCATATGCACAATTCCTTCTGTATGGCTGTGTCCACTGGGCTCAGAGCCTGCATGGAGGAGGAAGGCAAGGTTAATGGGTATGTGTGCTTAGCTGATGTCCTTCTCCCAGCACAGAGTCTCTAGGGACCTCAGTAATGCCCTGGGGGATGGTGCTACTCACACATCTGTGGCTGAATGCTCCTTCCAATCTTAGGGCCCTCCTGTGTCTTGAAGAATAACCTAAATGCCTAATGAGGTTAAAGGAGGCTTCTTGAGCAGTTTGGGTTGGTCCAACACGCTGTTCCTCATTGGCCAGGGTCAGAATTGGGTGTGGGGGTGGTACCTAGGGTCTGACAGAACCCAGTCATCAGCAGGTCCGTGGTGTTGTGGCAAGTCCAAGGTCAAGTTAAGGAGTCAGTCTTTGGGGTCCAGACCATGTGTGTCCATGGCCATATAAAGGGGAGAGCTGTGGCAGGATGGAGACCAGCACTCTTACAGTGCTGCTGGATCAGGGACTGGGGAGAGAGCCTGGGGAACCTTGATGTCTGGAAATACTTAAGAGCTGCCTGGAAAAGGCCCAGATTAACTTTATCTGCCTCTGAAAATGGCCCTTCTTTGAGCAGGGAGTTGGAGGAGACACCTCCAGCCTTCCCTCCCAGTCTAGGTTAGTCTGATTCTACAAAGCCTGCTGATTTTACTTATATTGCCAGTGGATGCAGGATATCCTGTGACTGTTACTCACTCAGGCTCTGAACTGTGTGTGACAGAAGACCAAGCAGAGATGCACCCATGAGAGGTGATATCCTCCCCACAGAGCAGCAGGACCGAGTGCTGCAAACTCTTACACACACTCCGTGTTCTACCCAGACCAGCCAGTGGAGTCCTCAGGAAAACAGAGCTAAGCACATGTGCCAGTGCTCAGAGGACCATGGTGTCAGGGAATATTTGCTGGCATTTAGAGTCCATTGAGGCTCCAAGGGGAGTCAGGGGAAGGCAAGCTCTCCATCTGACTGCCTCAGGGCTGACCTGCCCTAAAGAAGGTCACGCTGGGTGCTGTGGCCTTGACTCAGCTGAGCAATTTGGAGTGTGTGTCTTGCTGAATGAGAGCTCATGCATCGAGATGAAAGTGCTTTATAGGGCACAGTCCAGATCCCACTGAAATGCTCGGGCAGCTTTTGCCATGCACTTCAATGCAAATGTGATCAAATCTATGTCACCTGATTTTCCCTTAGGCTGAGGATAAAAACTGCTGCTCTGGTGGTTAAAATCAGACTGGACAGTACAGAGGCTGCCAATAAAAATGTTACAGTGAGATATGTAAGGGAAAAATCCTTTTGTAAGATTTCCTGCTATGTGGATAGACATAGAAGAGAAAGAATTAAAAATAAAGAGTCAAAAATATCTTTAGATGTAGGAAAAATTGTAGCATCAGGAATAGAACAATGCAAACTTTGATAAGGCATTCAACCTAAAAGAACAGTTTTATGCTTAATTTTAATGTATTTCCTGGCTGATGATTATGCAAAGATGTCATTTTAATACTCTTTGACAAAGTTGGTTATATAGCATTTATGTATGAGCATTTGCGTAAGAGACTGATTTCTTCTGTGAATTTATTTTTTAAGTCTAACTGGTGACTATAAGCATGTGTATAAAGAAGAAACTTTCTAAATTTAAATCTTTCATCTTTCTTAATTCTGAAGTTGTGGTAGTGTCTGGCTCATCAGATTTGGAACCTTCTTAGAAGCTGTGGGAATGTTTCTAAATTTGATTGTTAATCTATTGAACAGAAAAGCTGCCATTGGAGAGAATAAACTTCCTTTTAAAGTACTAGTAAATGTGCAAAAATGCTCAGAGGCTTAGGAGGCAAAGTCTATTTACAGCTAGAAGATTTGGACTCTTAAGGGCATACAGCACTTTTGAAAATGAGACTTAAATGCTTCTAAGTAATTTGGGCACTACATAAAATCATATCTAATCTCCCTCTTTTTGCTCTGACATCAACACCAATCATAAAATGATTTATCATCTAGTTGATAGCAGAACTGGTTTTATGTGGAGCAAATCCAAGAGAAAGAGATATATTTCAGAAGTGAATTAAATCATTTAATAGCATTTAAGTATGGGAGGCAATACACATCCTTGGTTTCAGTGGAATTAAATGCATTGGTTCTGTAGTAATTATATCCAAACTGGATATTGTTCTCAGCTGAATGGTCACCCCTTGGAACTGTGTCTGATGGACTTGGTGCAGTAGCAGCCAGAGTCCATGTAGGCTTGCACACTTTTGGAAATTATAAATTATTCCTCTGTAGCCACAAGAAGGAGGCAAAGGTAACAACAAACAAACACTCTCATGGTTCAAACAGAACCCCAGAACAACAAAATCTTGTTTGAAATTGGATGGTTTTGGAACACACTTGGCAAGAGGGGTACAGACTTCCTCATCACTTCAATGGATCAGACACGCTGATCCCATCCTGCCTGGAGCAATATGTCCCATCTCTCAGGGTGCGCTGTGTCAGGCCCTGGTTTCACACACCTGCTGCTGTGGCTGACAGGAGAAAAGAGAACTTTCTCCACAAGATCTCAGTGGCACAGCAATTTGTGGGTGAGGAAGAGGCAGCTTCTTTCATGGAAGCTCTGCAGTCTGTTATGGCTGTATTGGAGACACTCTTTAAAGGGTCAGGATCTCAGGGCTGGCTGGCTCTGTAGCCCCTTTATATTCTCAGCTCTCCAAGAGTTTCTCTGGAAACTCAGCAACATTCATTTCCCACACGCCCTTAGGAACTCCAAGGGGAAACTGGTTCCTTGGGATCCAGGCTCCATGCCAGATGGGACTCAGATGTGCAGAGGTGCTGAGCAGTAGGTGGCAATTGCACAGGGGTGAGGAGAGGTGTCCACAGGCCATGACACCCTCCTTGGCTCTCCACCTCCTCCAACTGCAGCACCTGGAACAGAGGCAACCAGGCAGTTTGAGGAGTCACAGGATTGTTTCATACAGGGGAGCCTGCCCTTAGAGAGGGAGGCATCAGAGCTTTGGATGGATCAACCTCCAATCCTGATCCATCACTGGAGCAGACCCCTGACAGCCCAGGCTCCCTAGACATTTAAAAAGCAGCTCAGGGAACGACTATAGCGAACAGCAACAAACATGGTCATAAATCCAGTATAATATAAACAAATAAAAAAGCAAAACATTGCGTTTTGTTCACAGTGACGATCCCAGCGGTTCCACAAGCAAGAAAGCCGGGTGTGAAACGGAGGATCCGAAGGAGGCCGGCAGACAGAGTGGCCAGGAAGGCAGGTCCGAGCCGCTAAGAGCGCAGCATGAGGAGCTCCAAGAAGAGCAGGCAGCGGGGTGTTCCCCTCTGGTGCAGAAGGCGAGCCTCCACCACACGGGCTCCCCAGTGAGAGTGCAGCGCAGCAAAGGGACGGCCTCGTGTTCCCATGCGGCTGCCTCCGATTATGAGCTCTCCCTTGACCTAAAGAATAAACAGGTACCAAGGCTTCCTCCTCAGGCTGTGGGAGAAGGGGATGGGGAGGGTGGGACTGCATTTGCACTGTGGTGGAATGACTTTCAGCAAATACATTAGCCTTTTGTTCACCTGGGGCTTCTGCCCTGCCTAGCCTCCATGTGAGCCTGATGGAGAAAATAGATTTCCCACCTGTGACTGAGTCACTCTTTCACCCAAACCTGCTGGCATCTGCTTCTTGTTGCCTGGATTCAGTGGTCCAAAATGGACCTAGAAACCCAGCTGTGAGTGTAGGCTTAGAGGTGGGTTGCAGGCAGCCAAAAGCAGCAGCATCCAAGGGTAGTGCCTTGCTCATAAGTGTACAGTGTCAATAGGGCTTCCAGAAACTGGTTGTTCCAAATTACTTCCCTCCTGGGTGAGTCTCCAAGAACCATCTTGCCATCTTGGATCATGCAGGGCAGGCCCCAAGCACACTTCTGCATCAGTATGAGCTTTCAAGAGGAAGCGGGGTTTATTCAATGAGTGTCCTGCACAGTATCTACCATGATGTTTGTGCACTGCTGCCACCACTGCCCTCAGTCCAGAGGAGGATGCTGAAGAGAAAGGCAAGTTTACCAGGCTAAGAAAAAATGATTCAGTCCTAGGAGTTGCATTCTGTGCCTGGGGCTACAGCCTAGCTCCAGAGCACAAGCATGCCCATCTCTAGCTGTGTGTCCCAGTGGACTCCCAGTAGGAGACACTGGGACAGGGGCTAATGGCAGCGAGCCTCCTCCTTACAGGTGGAAAGCATCCCCTCCCTCCTCATCTCTGCAGATTACAGTCCAGGAGAGCGGTTGTGCAAAACAGAACCTAAAGCACAATTTGTGCCTTTGCTCTGGGAAGGCAGCTCAGTCAGAGGCTGTAGGATAGGCAGACCCTGCAGTCTGTGAGGTGAGGAGGACAAGTGTCAGGGGGAGAGTTCAGTGGAAGCTGTGCTATTGCAGCTGAAGGGTCTCAGCTAATGAGGCTTTCACAGAAGAAGCTGCTACTTCTGGGACATCTCTCTACCACTTCCCTCAAGGCACAGATGCTGTCCCTAAACATACATGTCAGATCAATGACCAATAGGTTTCTGAGCAAAAGAGACATCTTTGCTCCCCAGCCCTGTCTTTCACAAAATACTGCATACCCAGACAGAATTCTTGCTTCACACCAGGAAAAAAATAAGAGAGACTAATTAACTGGCTTCACAAGTTAATGTGCATATGTTCAGGGTGGGCCACATCTTGACTGCATGTCCTTAGCCTCCTCAATATCCTACAGCTGCTCTGGTTTGTCCTGGGGAGTGTCTGTCCTCTGTTATTTTAACTTTAAGGTCATGTTGCCATATCATTGTTCTTGCAGCAGAGGCCAAATCTGCCCTGGATTAATGTGAACAAGAGAGACATGTTCAGCTGATTGTTCATTAATGTCTGGTGCCTCACAGAACTGACCATGCAGGGACTGAGCCTATCTCCTTGGTGAAACCACTTTTCTCACACCAAAGGGGCCTTACAATTTGTGTGCCTCTCCAGACCCATGAGTGTCTTCAGTGAATTGCCTGCAGCTCTGGAAGGGGGAATTTTCAGGCAGTGAAGAGTACTAATTCTTCCACTGTAGTATGTGTTTTTATAGGTATTCCTCTCAATTTACTCATCAGGTCATTTTCCTAAATGGGAATAACAGTGATAGGACCTGCACAGTGCTGTCCCAGTAGAACACTACACATAGCAGAACTTGTAATACAGGAATAGAACTCACAGTAAGAGAAGAAAGTGCAAGGGGACATTTCTTGTTTCATTGCACAATTGAAATCACATTTACCTTTAGAGAGAGGACTGAAGGCTAGTAAGGAAGAAGGGTAAAGTGCAGCCTCCTCTGCAAGACTTGGACCAGTCATAGCCCCTCAGCATCATCCTAGAGAGTTGGTGAGTGGCATCATGGCTCCCCTTGCTCCCTACCCTGTTATCATTATAGTGCAACAGTTCTATTGTCACTACATTGCAAAGGTTCCATATTGCCAGAGCTTCATACCTCCTTGATGTTTCTTGTAGGCACCTCCTCTAGGCACTAACTCTTCCTTGTCCCCTCCCTTCCTTCCTCAGCAGCCAACTGACTCCAGTTCCCCTCAGCCAGCCAATCCACTCTTTTATAACATTCTTCTTATTGGCTACAGCTGTGGCCTGTTTAAGTCAGGCCTGCTCCTAATCTTTAGTAATTGGCTCAGCTGCAACTCTTTAGGGGATAAGATTACATTCTATATTACCTTTATTTACTTATATTCTATTCCCCTACGCTACCCCATGAAGCAGAGAATTCTGATAGTGCACAGAGCAGAAGTACTCTGTGCTGGGAGGCTAGAACAGAGACTCAAGTACTAAAGTTCCTCTGTGCTTAGACTCTATTGTAATGTAGGGAAAATGCTTTCAGTCATACATACACTTGGGCTGTGCTGAAGGGCAGCATGTGTCCCATGGATGAAGGAAAAAACTCCATTAACAAATATTCCTTATAGCAATGTCCTCCATTGTGAGAGGCTGGAGGGAAGGAGAAGCATTAGGAATGAGTGACATGTATGCTTTTTAAGTATTTTTTTTCCTAATTTTTTTACGATGCATGCATTACCTTGAGTGACTCAGATTCTGTCCTGGAGCCTGATTCTTTTCTGGCTATAAGATGGTGGCAACCTGGGTAGAAAACCAGTGCTAACTGAGAATAAGTGGTCTCTCCTGGCAGATTTATAAATTTATGCCTATGGGCACCAAAGCCGTGGGGTGTGCACCTCAAATGTTTGGCCATCTCCAGGCCTGCAGTTTGGCTTGCCTTTTGGCTTGCCTTGACCTTGTTAAATCTCCCTTCATACACAATCCCTCATGGCAGTGGATATTTCACAGCCATTTCTAATTCAGCCACAATTGCTCAGAATGAGTGTTCATACTGAGGCCCAGAAATGTATTAAGCTAATTATTCTTTGAAATCCCCCCCTGATCCCCCTCCTGCTCTTCCCCTCCTTTGGCGCCGACTGTCGGATCATTCCCCAGAGAGGAGTAGCTTTAAGCAGGCAATTACTTGTAATTCATGGGGTTTATTAGGAGCAAGAGAAGGCCAATCATGTCTGGCCTTTCTCAGCTCTCAGATGAGAACAGAAGGTTCCTCCAGCCATCCAGACTTATATCTCCATTACCCGTGACTGCTGTGGTGCTAACAGACGCCCTTCCCTCCTCTGCAGGGGAAGAACACAGGCTACAGCTGTGTGAGATCCTTAATTCCTTTGGACTGTCAGTTGGCTCGATCTGACAGCAAATGAGCATGTCTCAGATATCCATAAGCAGCAAATATCTGGGTTACAGCAAAGAAATGAGACAGAGACCCACTGCTAGCAAACAAGGGTGGGGAGGGCACTTCTCTCTATGGGGATGCTGCATAGAGCTCTGCCAGCCTTCTCAAGCATCCCTTGGAACACTCCCTGTCCCTGTTATGCCTGCTGAAAGATACTGTAGGATTCCCCTTGCTTTGGACAGTGCCAGTAGGCAGTCGATCATGGGCAGAACCCAGCCTTGCACCCCTGGTATGAACTAGAAAACAGACTAGTTGATGAGGAGTCCTCTCACTTCAGATCTAGGAGTCCTCTCACTTCATATCTTGTTCTGCTCCTTAATGACTTGGTCCTTTGGGAGGGCTGACATTATGGACTGCAAAAAGCTGGTGATGTTTTTATCGAGGTACTGACAGCTCGCTCTGTTCCTTTGGACTTTTAGAAGGATCTCTCCTCACTAGCTATTAAAGTCTGCCAATTTTGGCACTGTCCTTGCATGAGATAAACTGGCCTTTTACTTCAGATCAGCAATGACATCTTGTCTTGGCCTCTAATAAGATCAGAGCATATGAATTTCTTGTTTTCAGAATGGCTGTCACCTCCTTGGAAACCTCAGATAATTGTAAGACTCTTGCTTCTGCTTTATTTTGCATTTTACTGTTATTCTGTCCCTCTCATTTGTTCCTCTTTTTCTCCTAACACAATTAGCTCTACATTTTCATTAACCAGATCATTATTATTTCATTAACCAGATCATTATTTCAATGGTCAGTTGTCAGTAATAACTGTCTGGGTTGGGGCTTTGCAGGTTACTGGTGTAATTTACATGTATTTGCATGAGCCTTCATCCTGAAGGAATGGGCCAAGGGATAGTTCAGTCTCTTTCCAGGCAGGCCAGCTTTAAAGACATGTCAGGAGTGTTGGTTTTATGGTGGGATTTAAGATGTCCTTGTTTATCCAAAAGGCCTGCTGCCAGGTCTTATGGTAAATTACACTGTACTCATGATTATTGGGGGGGGTGATTTTTAGCAACATTTATGCAGACCATTTCTGGAAGAGCAGCAGTGAAAGCATTAGGCAAATGTTCTTTAAATCAGGGGTAAACAGAGCTCTGAGCCAGCTACCTCTGCAGCTGCAGTGGCCAACCCCATCACTAAGAAAATTACTGGTATTTTTTAGTGCTGGGCTTTGATGTTCACCTTGGAGAGACCATGAGCTCAAGGGCAAGGCAGGCAGGAAACAGAATCACCTGATCACCTGATGTTTGAGCACAAGGCAAAGGCCCCTGCTTCATGTCCAGAGAGGGAAATATGAAAGGATGTGCTCCCCATCCCACTCTCTTCCATAAATGTCAGCCTCCCAGTACTTGCTCCACAGCCAGGACACCAGTGCAGGCACAAAATGGCTGGGCTTAGCTTATTCCTCTCAGCCTGTCATCTCCCAAGGTCACATTATCTTCCTCTACTTCCAGAGGAGTCAGTATTGGAAAGATTCCAGAGGTCATTTACACTTCTCATAGCTGTCAGACCAGTTCTTTACGCGTACCTACATCATTCACTGGTGGTTTTATCTGTAACTTACGTCATGCTATGAAAAAGACGAAGGAAGCAGGTGACACGACATGACTCTGTGAGCTGAGGCTCATGCCTCAGACTCACTTGGACTGTGAAAGCAATTTGCACTTAAACTCAGATCTTGTGGAGCTCAGCTTTTCAAACTGTGAGTACTGGGCCAAAAAGGCATGGTGAGGGACAAGTGCTGTGTCTGGGCATGAGGATGCAGTCAGAAAAACTCGTCCTTTGGTTTTGCTAACAAGCTCATATTCACCACATCACTGATGCAGTGAATCCTCTGCTAATTCAGGACTGACTTCACCAGCACTCTCAGTCCTGCCTTTCACCTTTTTTTGGTTTTTCTACATGTGTGCAGACACATATTAACGCTACAGTCTGCCCCTGCACTCTGCCCTGTGAAGTGCCAATGATAGCTTGTAGTTCAGCCTAAACTTCAGTGAAGGTAGTTTGAGTTCATTCTCCTTTTTTTTTTAAACCCCATCTTCCACCTTCATCTTCACACTGTCCCCTTTGTCCTCTGTCAGTCACTCATTGGAACCAAATCATCTGTCATTCTCCTGGAACTTGTTAGTGAAAACCCAGCTGCAGAGGAAGAGTGGGGGGATTTCCAGGAAGTTTAAATTCTAGACTACAGGAACAGCCATACATACCTGCTTTGCTGAAGCCAGTTGAGATGGTGTGTGTAGATGTATTTACATGTGTTTGTCATTACCAGCTCAGGTGAATCCTCCTTCTGCTTTTTTTATTATCTTGTCTCCACATTTAAAATTCAGATTTTTTTCCTTTCAAAACTGAGAGTCTTTCTTTTGCTGGCTGACACCTGAAAAATTCAGATATCAAAAAGGAATACACTTTGGGATTCAGAATACTTTTTAAAAGACACAACTCAGAACAAACCCAGCCTTCACTAACTTATATGGAATTTTATGTTTCTTACTAACTGGTAGATCAAGCCAGCATTCTCTGCATTTAAAAATTAAATTTTCTTCCCTTTTTCTGAATAATTTCTCCTTTTGCTGAGAGTATTTCCTAAGGTTGCTAAGGAGGGGAGAAGCATTAGTAACACTCTGAGACAAGAGATAATGCTTAACATTACCAGAGCACTGCTATGCAGATAGACATATTGTATTTGCAGTGATGAACTTGCCCTCAAGGCCATCAGAAGTGAGTCTGCAAGGGAAGGGCACCTGCAGGCTCCAGCTTTTATGGCTGTCACTCTGGGAAGAAGCAGGATCCCATTACAGCTGTGAGGAAGCTCATGGTGCTGATGATTTAGCCAGTCATGCCCAAATGGGAGCCTTCTGTTGAAATCAGGGGCATGGCATTGTAGGGAAAAGTTAATTCGGTGTCAGAAGTTCCTTTGACAGTCATTGAAGACTAATCAGTGTAGAAAGTTGGGCAATAAGAAGCCATCAGGAGGCAATCAGCAAGAACTAACGTATCTGCTGTCTGTTTTTCAGATCGAAATGCTAGAACACAAATACGGCGGCCACCTGGTGTCCCGCCGGGCAGCCTGTACCATCCAGACCGCGTTCCGGCAGTACCAGCTCAGCAAGAACTTTGAGAAGATCCGCAACTCCCTGCTGGAGAGCCGCATGCCGCGCCGCATCTCCCTGAGGAAGGTCCGCGTGCAGAACTCGGAGAGCTTCTCCACGGAGAAGGCCCTGGTGGAGGGGTACAACTTCGTGGGCATCCCGCTGGTGAGGTCCCCGTCCCTGCCAGCCACCATCAGTGGGGCACTAACTGAGCTGGAGGACTCCTTCACTGAACAAGTTCAGTCCCTGGCAAAATCCATCGATGACGCCCTCAGCACCTGGAGCCTCAAGACCATGTGCTCCCTGCAAGATGGGGGCTCCTATCAGATCAGGGAGACCTTCAGCGCTAGCTCCATGCAGCCAAACCAAGACTTAGAGGCTGAGCTCCAGGATCAGGAGAAGGAGGAAGGTCTCCTGCCAGATACTCTACCCAAGAGCAGCAGCACTCTCATGATGGCTTTTCGAGATGTCACAGTGCAGATCGACAACAAGAACATCTCTGTCTCATCATCTACCTCGGTGTCCATGGCAAACTGTCTCAGCAGCAACGACCAGGCTGGGCTCTCTCCAGCTACCAAGGCTGAAGAAAGCCCAGGAGAAGGGGAGGGAGAAGCCAGTGAACTATTGTCTGCCCCAGAGAGCTTACCTGAGAACAGCCTCACTTCCACTGAGGTGGAGGTCAGTACCAATGGCACAGGGGACAGCAGCGCTGAGCCGGATCAGATGGCAGTGCAGAAGCTCCAGTTTGATGCAAGCAATGAGGCAGGACAAAGCAAAGGCTTGGAGTCTGAGAATGCAGACAACTCAGAGCAGCTGAGCAGCAGCAGCACCTCCACCTCAGCTAAGTCAGCCTCTGAGGTGTCCTCAAAAGAAGCCCTGCAGGCCATGATCCTCAGTCTGCCGAGGTACCACTGCGAGAACCCAGCCAGCTGCAAGTCGCCCACACTGTCCACAGACACCATGAGGAAACGCCTCTACCGCATTGGGCTGAACCTCTTTAATATGTAAGTGACTCTTCCTCCATTTCCCAGCCTCTGTTCCCATGTCTCACAGGAACAGATGATGGCAGGCTCTTGATCTAGATCCATCTCCAGGGAAGTTCATCCATATTCAAGGGCATGACCATCTGGGTATGCAGTGCACAACATAGGCTGGCTTCCCATCAGCTCTTTCCCTAAATTCTCCCAAGTGCTGTCCTTCTCTTCTGCCTAACAGAGGAACAAGTCCATGAGCAGTGCCCATGCTCTCACAATTCACTGAACCTTCAGTTCCAGTTGCTGTCCATTTGGCATCCACCAGCTGAGCCTGGGATCACTCTGCTCCACTCTGTTGCAAAGGAACAAACATAGCTAGGACTGTAAACCCAGCTCTGGTTACTTAACATGGGGCAATTCCAAGTAAAGAGAGAGAGAGAGACAGAGGTAGAGCTGAGCTTAGCTAGCCCAATATGAGTCATAATGGTAAAATTGTATCTCTGGCTGTCATTTTCCTTCAGATACTTGGGTACATTTTCACCTGACAGACCAGGTTTAGTCACCTGTCTCTCACATATCTGAATTTGATATCCTATGAGAAGGCTGTAGGTGTGAAAGCAAAAGCAGAGCAGAGGTCACCATCAGAAGAGGTTAACTCACAGGGTCACACGTGGATAGGGAGAAAGGAGCTGAGCTCCCTTAAGATTTAGATTTGCTCATTGCCTCTTGATGAGATTTTTCTCATCTAAGCAAGCCACGAGAAGTACTGGGTTTTGCTTTATCATCACACTCTTATATCTCTGTCTTTGTTTCCATTTGAGTCCCCTAATAATGAAGATGTAATGTACCCATACTAGGAGAATGTTTCTCCACACATTAGCGTGGGCATTTTAGTCAAAGCAAGGACGGATCATTATGCAGCCCTAGGCAGAATTTTCTCACAGACAAAGGGGCAATGCACAGGATTTATATATGTGTACCATGGAGGCTCCAGGAGGCAGGGACCAGGAAGAGAGGTTTTTAGGGTTGATCTCAGAGCACACCCAGAAGTGAAGTGATGTTAGGTCAGACAGACTGGGGACTCTTACAGAACTGAGAGAGACATATTTCCAGTTCTGAGTACAGGTTGGAGGACAGGAGTGAGGAAAATAACTTGTTAGCTCTGGGGAATGATGTCTTTCTTCAATCTCTGAGCAGTATCCAGGGGACATGTGGCTCCCCTTGTAGCTTCTTATCCAAGGGGCTGGGAGGGCCATTAAGCTTTCTGCAGTTATTTGGTTGTGGTTTTCCCTGTCTATTTCCAGGAAGAAGCCAGTTTGCTCTTGTGGGGTTTGGGATGTGGGCACTGGTTCCTAGGCCATGGAGCTGAGGCTGTGTGTGCACGCATCCTTTTTCCTGTCTTTCCCTAGAGCAGAAGCTGAAAGCCTGCAGTTTCTAGTTTCCAGTCTCTCTGGCCTTGCCCTGCATTTTTGGAAGGCAGTGCTCTGGCTTGGAGCAGGCCTCTGGAAACACATCTATGCAGTGGCACTTTCCCCATCCCTGCTGCACCGTGAGGGGGTGAAAACCCTGGAATGGTGAGTGCTTCATTATGCAGCACTGCTGTGATAGCTCAGTGTGTGTGGGCAGCTGGCTGCGTGGGCAGAGGGAAAGACAGCAGGACCGAGGAATCCCGCAGCATTTGCTGGCTCTGCCTAACACCCCTGCAGCACCAAAAATGAATAGCAGGGACCAGGCTCAGGAGAGAGAGGAGTAGAGTTGTCTGCTGCACCTCTGGGTAAAAGCTTCATGCTGCACTATGTGGGATACATCTGCAGGTGTTCAGTGTCAGAGACGCTGTATTGCTATCCGGATTTTGTGCAGAACAAATTGAATCCTGGGAAAAACTGATGAAAGGCTGCTGCTAGTGAAAGGATTTTTGAGTTATAGTCCAGGCAGTGCAGGAGGGCTGTCACAGCTGGATTGTTTTATCCTGCATCCTTTGATGGCATTGTGTGTACCATCTCTACTGAAACCTGTGCATCAATTCTAATGTGTGCATTTTTTCTGGCCATATTAAACTCTCAGCTCCTCTGGAGTGGATCCAAAGTCAGTCCAGTGACTTTGGAGTCACACAGGTGTAACTGAGTTCATCCTTGTGTTGTGAACACCATACTGTCCCTTGCCAAATACCACAATGTGCAGGTGGATGTGCATTTTATGTATCTCTGGTGCTTAGTTTGACTTGTGTCCCAACCATACCACCTTTGCACTTTGCAGGGGGCTCTGCCTGTACTCTTCAGTAGTGAACCAGTAGGTCTGTATGATAATAAAGAGGGTGTATTGTTGCTTTTCCCTGAAGAAGGCCTGCGGTTTTCACTATCAGATTTTGCCCCTTTCCTATTTATAAATTTAATGGGCTGATTGTTCTTGCAGGCCCCATCCCCAGCAGTGCCACACTGCCCAGGATATTTTCTTTTGACCTTACAGAGTAAGCAGAACTATTTCAAGCCCATCTAGTTTTTCCATGTCCGTGAGGCCCCTGTGAGGAGCAGGCCATTCTGCTGGATGCAGCTCCCCTTATAGCTAGACATATGTTGCTCACCCACATACTTCACCACCTGACAATGTCACAGTCTGTGCCTGTGCATATCATGCATTCACATGCTCTGACATCTCATCCTATTCTTCCCTCACCCCAGGAAACTGCCTGAGCAAACTCATTCCTTGAGCCTTGACAAGGAACCCTGAATTTGGGTTAATGATGGAAGCATGACATCATTTAAAGAAGTCACTCTCTTACCTGTCTCAAAGAACCAAAGAAATGTGGCAATCCTCCTGCCATTGCAGTGATCCACCTCAGCACAGAGCACCATGACAGAGACCCTTCAGTGGGGCAGGCTGAATTATGGGATGAAAACTTCCTGCACAATACACACGTACTGTTTGTTCTTGTCTGCAAGACAAGGCACCTCAGAAGCTCACAGCACTCCTACACACACAGGGGCTTATAAACCAGGACAGAAAGATGGGGACAGATGTTTTACCAGGGCCTCTGGCAATAGAACCAGGGGTAATGCTGTTAAACTGAAGGAGGGCTGGTTTAGATTAGATGTAAGGAAGAAGATTTTTACAATGAAGGTGGTGAAACACTGGCACAGGTTGCCCAGAGAGGTGGTGGATGCCTCATCCTTGGAGATAAACAATATCAGGTAGGAGGGTTCTCTGAGCAACCTTATCTAGTTGAAAATGTCCCCACTCCCTGCAGGAGGGTTGGAGTAGATGGCCTTTAAAGGTCACTCCCAACCCAAACCACTCTGCTTCTGTAAGAGCCGTGTGTGCAGGCACAGACACTGGCACATTAAGAAGCAGAAAATCACTCCCACAGCCAGGCAATCAGGCCCACTCAGCACCAGACCTGCTCTCAGAGAGATGCTCACAGCCACAGAGGGAGAAAAGCCCTCTGGCTGGGAGCTGCTCACTGCTCCCTCCCTTCCTCTGACAAAGCATTCTCTGGGTGCCTTCTCTCACACACAGAGATTTCTGCCTGAGGGCATGAATCAATAGAGAAGGGAAGAAAATCACAGCTAAGGGTGGAGGGAGTGAAGGAGGGATAAACAAATCTGAGTATGGGATTTCTGTTCAGGCAGCCAACATCAAGCTCAGGTGAGGAAGGTAAAAAAGTATCACTCTACGATGAGTGTTGAAAATCTATGAAAAACAAAATTATTTGTTTAACAGAAAAAGTGCCCACTTTTGGTTATCCCCCCTGGGGCCTTGAGCCTCGTTTGCCCATAGACCATGGCAGCAATGTCTCCTAAGTCTCTTCACAGAGGGAAGAGTCTCTGACTGGAGCAGATGGATGGCAGGAGTCAGTTATGAGTGTGGTACAATGCAGTAGGATCTGTTGTGGCAGTGGGATGCCACTTGTGATTACCAAGTGACAGCAGGAGCTGCAAGTGACACAGCAGGTCCTATGACATAATTTTGTCCTCAGCAGCAGCTAGGGAGGATCACAGCAAGTCACTTTTCTTCACCCCAACCAGTCCCATTCCTGACACACCATGGAGCCCAGGCACATACCAAGGGCTGCACTGATGCAGCCATGGGGTGAGCCAGAGGCAACAATGCCTCCAAGAGCTCATGCAAACTCACCATGTCTCTGTCCTTCCCTTGCAGAAACCCAGACAAAGGGATCCAGTTCCTGATCTCGCGAGGCTTCATCCCAGACACCCCCATTGGGGTGGCACACTTCCTGCTGCAGCGCAAGGGCCTCAGCCGCCAGATGATCGGGGAGTTCCTGGGCAACAGCAAGAAGCAGTTCAACAGGGACGTTCTGGAGTAAGTGTGGAAATCTCTTCCCCTCCTCCCTCCACTCTAAAGGAGTTGCCTGCTCTGCCCCTGGCTGCATCAGCAAGCACTCCATGCCCCTTTGTCCCCCTTCTGCAGGAACTCCACCATTGCCAGTGCCTATCTGGCATTCCTCTGCACATTTCCCAGCTATGTGTGTCACCCTTCATATCAGTCATCACTTCTTTCATTTCAGTCCTTCCTCAGCAGGCCTGCGGTCACCTAGCAGGAGCTCAGCGCTGTCAGGTGGTGGAACAAGTGCTGCTGGCAGGTTTGGGGGCTGGGAAACTCTTTGGCTGAGGTCTCATCCCATCCATATAAAGTACCTCTGATGCCTTCTGGAAAGTACTGAGAGGCAGAGGAGGAAAACTATCTGCTTCTTGCTGTGAGACCAGCAGGGAGAAGTGAATGCTGGCTACATACTCAGTTCTCTTTCTGTCCAGGTTGGAAATTGGTGGCCCTTTGAGTTTGTCCAACTGCATTATGAGGATAATTATAAGGTCCTGTTTGTGGTGATGAGGAGGCCTGCCTATGAAAACATGCTACTAAGGGCTCGTCATTGCCACAGCAGCCACGGAGCACTGAGGAACATCCCCACTCCAAAATCTCCAACCAGCTGAGCTGCCCCTTTTCAGAACAAACTTTGAGTTTTCCTTCCTGCTTCTGTTCAGTGGCTGCCTTTGCTGGACTGTTTCCTTCAGTTCTCTCAGTGTGACCCTCTCCTGGTCACAAGTCATGCATCTCTCAGCCTGCACATCTCTCCTCTTTCAAGTCTAGTTCATTCAGAGACCCATTTCAAGGCATAACCAGCACTCAACTGTGTCTTTCTTTATTATGCAGAAGCACAACTCTTAGTGAGAGCTGCCTTTCCATTAGGCAGGAAGTCCTTTGCACTGGGTCCTTTATTACATTCTCCATTCTCCTAAATGTTCTCTATTTCCCTTGAATTTTGCAGTGGTTTCTCTTGAATCAAACCATAAAGAAACTCCAAATCCCATCCACATACCACTTCTACTTTGGAGAAAAACTGGAGGATGCCAAAGTTCAAGAGCCAAATCTAGGCTTAAATTTTAAAATTAATTCCAGCTGCAATTGCTACTTCTTATTGCTGCAGGTACCCACCTGACCTTTGGGCCATCTCTTTTTTTAATATACTGTAGGAGTATTGATTTGTCCAGCAAAAATACACATGTGCTGTCCAGTCTCTTCACACTGAGAACTACAATTAAAAGTAATTGCCTCTTTTTTTCCACTAAGCATTGTGTGGGCTGCTTCCCCCCACAGATAATCTGCTCAGGTCCAAACCTAGCCTCTGCACACACAGGGGAATATTGCAACAACAACAGGCTGACTCTTCCCTGTAATTGTAAATTTGGCATCATGTTCCTCTGCCTCACATGGGACCACAAACTCAGTGTCAGCAGCTCCTGGGAGCAGTGCCTATTGCAAATCCTGGTATCAGCCTCCCAGCCTCAGTGCCCAGGAGCTGCTACACTGGGGTTGCCTGTCCTGTTCCTGTTCCTGCATGAGGCGTGGGGGCCATTGGAGCAGGTGGCCCTACTCCATCATGCTCATTACTCAGAGTTTCCACTGCCCCTCTCATGGTAACAACTCCAAATATTCAGTGAGGGAGTGACCTTGCCCATCCTGTTAACATCTGTAGAAAACAAGGCTCAAAGATGGGGACTGAGATGTTGAGGCTGTGTGTGCATGGATACATCTGGGGCAGGGACAGTGTGTACTTGAGCAGGTATCAAACAACTGGGTCTGAGTTTAGGGTCCAAACCTGCATCTGATCTTGCCAGGCCACAGATGATATGCTTGCACTGACAATCTGTGCTGCCATCCCCTCTTCACAATAAATGCCTGATTTGTCTTCCATGAAGGCAAAGATAAAAGTAGACTTAAAATACATGTAGAATATCCTAAAACAGGAAGGAAAAAACATGCACATTCAGCTGGTTGTAGCTGTGCCATTTGAAGGTACTTTGTTCCTGTGCCAGTTCTGAGTTTGGGGATATGCTTGAGCATAGTTGGTGGGTTTTGCGAGCAAATTTTTCATCAGCTGCTCATGAGAGCTGGATGGGCAATGGCTGCACACCCAGCAGTGTCCCATGCATGGAAATAAGGCATTGAAAGGAGAAATCATGGCCCAGAATTATAATCCTGGATATTTTTCCTGTCCATGCTGCAGGAGGAAGAGGGCTGGCAGTGTAGAGTAGTGTGCTGGCATTTCCAGTGAACTGTATCTCAAGGACTGGTCACAACTTAAGAGCTGTTTCTATGGGAGCAAGAGGCAGATCAGGGACCTTTTGGCATTTCAGAACTGTCTAAGACCTTGTCTGGTTCTCATTCCTCATCCAACTCCCATCAAACTGGCACAGGTTGGGAGAATAGACTCTGCAAGGGCTGTCGTGCTGTCCCCACATCCACCCACGCTCAGTAAAGGTACATGGTTTTCCCTGGAGAGCATGCAGCAGACAGGAGAGCTCACACAGCAGCTTTTGCATGATTTGCCCAACACCACAGTCATTTTTGTGTCCCAAATGGGCAGAAGAAGGACAGGCACTTAGTCCTGCTGGGGTCAAATGGCCAGCCAGGGTGGCCATGAGCAGGCAGCAGTGCTTGGACAGGCTGTGATCACCTGCAGTGAGGGAGCCTGTATGCAGGCAGAGATATCTGTGCTCTTTCACATCCCAAACCTGACCCTGGAGCCTCCTCTACCTCCCAAAAGCAAGTTCAATTATTGATGCTCCTTGCTGTGTTAGTTTAGCTTTTGCTCGATGTGAAAACTTATGTTGCAATTGTGTATTGTGAGCAATGTTTCAATTGCATCCAGGTTGAATTAACTCAGCTGCATGAATAAATAATAGCACAGCTTTTAAAACATCTGCAAAAGTGTCAAGCTCCCTTGTGCATTCTGAGGCAGGGCAGAGCTGCCCAGGTTACAAACTCCAGACTCAGCTGTAATGTCCAGATTCAGGTCTGTACTCTGCAGAGTTCTCTTGGCTTCTGCAGGTTTGGAAGCTGTGCTGGCTGACAGAGAAGGCTGTTCCTGCTGTCAGACAGCAGAGCTCAGGAGTGCAGAGTGCTGTTTGGCACTGTGAAGATGATCCCACTTTACTGCCACCAGTGAATGTAAACGTCCAGAGAAGTGTTATGCTGGTTACAAAGCCTTTTATGTAAAAGGGCAGGGGTTTAGGTGAGGAAAGCATTTTATGAGGATTGAGCACTTTGGTGTGCTATTTTGCCTTCCCACACCTTCATGCCCAGCCCCTAAATGCCCTGAAATTCTAATCTCCCTTCCATCTTCCTGCTCTTATCTTTCAACCTTAAACTGATTTTCTTGGAACTCAAAACAGGTGTCTGGATAATTCACAAGTAGTTCTACATGCTAGCCAGAGGAAAAGCAGAGAAAGCAGGAGATTTTCAACAGTTTCTGACTGTAATTGACACACACACATTGATAACACTGAACCACTCAGGTCTGTCTCTTTAGGAAGATGCAGTGTGTAATTTTCTTGTATAGAAAAGACTTCAGTCTTTAAAACTAGGATTTATCTCACTTGTTGTTGGCCACCACTAAGTTTAGTGTCTTCTAGAAATTTATGAATTCCTTTTGTCAACGGAGAGACATGGGGCCCTCAAGAGTGTTGTTCTTCTCAGTGTGCTAGTTTAGTCTGGATGTGCAGCTTTTAGGCATTTTGTGTTGCAGGGCATAAATCCCACTTGTTTTAAGCATCTCACAAAATAACTACTCACTGTGATGAGCATCTAGAAGAATCTAAGAAGATCCAGTAAGATCCAAGAATCTCCTGGAGTCACTGGAGACCTGCCCCAGGGTTTCAGTGTCTACCAGTCCAGGAAATACAGCTGGAGAGAGGTAGCCTGGCCCATTCAAGGACCTATGTGGTACTGAGCAGTTTTCATCAAATCTATTTGTCAAGTACTGCAGAAAAATAATTCTGTTACTTTGAAAAAGTCAGGCCCAATGCATTAACACATAGTTTTAATACAAGACACGTCATCATTCTTGCATCCTTTCTTCATTTTGTGTTTATTTGTTGCTTTTGTTCTCCTTTCGTCATACTTTCCTTCACTTTAGTCCATTCTTCCCCTCCACCTGTTCCTGACTCAGGAATTACTTCCATTCATAGATCATTCATGAACAAGATAATGTGAGTGATTTCATGAATGGAATCAGCTGTGCTGGTACTGGATGGTTTGTGTTCAGCTTGTGGGATTTGGGAGTGCAGATGTGGCTGTCCTGGTGCACTTGTTGCCAGAGGAGAAATGGGCAGAGATTCCAGCAGAGGAGACATTCTCAGGGTCTGGCTGGTGTTAAGAGTGGAAGTTGCTGTTGGAGACATTCTCCCTGGGGTTGAGGAGGTCTCCTGTCTGTCAAGCCTGTGTTGTCTTGTCTCTCTGTCATGGAAAGTCAGGGAGAGAGAAGCTGCTCTCAGAACATGCAGAGCTGGGAGCCCAGCAAAGGCATTGCCTCTCTGAGAAGAATGAGGCTCCTCTTGGACAGACAGATGGACTTGCCAGGTTAGCCCAAACTAGCCTTCTTTCTCCTTCTTACTGAGGATGCTACAGAGGGTCAGTAGGGCACTTTCATCACAGGAGGGTTTGAGCAGGAGCAATAGACAAGGATGGGATAGAAACAGGACAGAGGGAAGATTGTGTTAGGCAGTTCTGACCTCCAGCTGCAAGCAGGGCTGTGGCACACACCAAATGTAAGAACAACCCTCCCATGCCAGGCCTGGGCAGGCTGACTGTGCAGCCTGAGCCTGCCCAGTTCCCAGAGAAACTCAGGAAGGTGAAGATTCCCAAGCAAGTAGGCATGTGAGCTACCAACAACCATGGGAGGGTGAGCAGGCATGGCAGCCCAGGGCAAAACCAGGCAATACAGCAATCCTGTAGCATTCCCCAGAAAGGGAAGTCTAGTGTGGGCATGGTCTCCATGGTCTCCATTGTAGAGACTGTCCTTCCCAAGAGGGTGGGGAGGGCAGGACTGGGACACACACCTGTGCCCACTGGTGCATGGAATCAGGGAGTCCTGTTAACTTTTCTTTCTGTTCTGCCTGCACATGCAGGGCAATTTCCTTCCAGGGAGCTGAGCTCTTCTACAATTCACCCAAATCCTGACTCACCTTCAGAAATCCTGTAGAATTAGGGAGGCTGAGAAAAGGGATGTTTTTTATTACATATCTTAGTGCCTTATGATTTTAAACTTTCCACCTGGCTGCCTCCCCCCTTGCTCCCTCCCTGAGTGGAGGCTGCAGGTTCATTACAGATGCTTTTAGCTGCATCCCAGCCCCTGCTGCATTGTCACCTGAGCGGAAAAGCTGGAAAATAGGTCATTACACTTGGCTGAGCAGATCCCAGCCCCACATGGTACAGCTGCTTCCTGTCTTCACTGAACCCTTTTGCCACAGGCTCTTTTGCCATGCTTGGCCCTGTGCTAAATCCTCACAGCTCTTCTGCCATTATGTCCACCCACTTTTAGGAGGATCTTTTCCCTGTAGCCTAGGAGGCTACAACAGAGAGAACAGCTAAGCAGAATAATCCATCTAGGAGCTCATTCTTTGGTCCTGGAACCTGGTGTGGAATTCTCTGCTTATTGTTGTGAGGTGCCTCAGGGCAGATCAAACTCCTCATGTACACAGGTGGCCCAAGAGTCCTCAACCTCCACCCCCTTGTTCATGAGGCTTTTCCTGCTCACTTCAGCATGATCCAAATATCCAAAGTCATATCCTTACAGATAGTGGGCTAAATGAATCTCTGGATGCACTGTGAGTTCAATTTGTGTGGTTTGTTGCAAGTTCCTGGGCAGGAAGGCGTTGAAACATGAGATTTTATAAGGTGATTACTGTGTCCCTGTATCATCATCTCTCAAGCCTCCTGGAGGTTCTGGAATAGGCATCTTGCAGGTGTCCAGGTGTTTGTGAGAAAATGAACTCAGCACTGGTTTTGGCATGTGCACATAAGATTTTGGTTTATTCCTTGGATGCAGAGAGCCACCCACTCTCATATCCTTTGTCAGCTTCCATGGTCTCTAGCTTGGAAAGAAAAGATCTTCTCTGGTTTCATGAAGAAAAGTTGTGCTGCACTTCAGGGGATGTCTGACACAGTTACCAGAGTGCATTTGGAAAGTTAATGTGAGTCTGTGCAGGAATCTGAAGGTTGCAAAACTTCCAGCTGTCTAGAGGAGGAGGAGGAACAATGCAGACCCACAGCACAAGGAAGAGGAGGAGGAACATGGCAGACCCATAGCACAAGGCTGTTTGGCTCTTTCGACTTTGCTGTGTCAAATTTGCACACAAAATTAACAGACAAGTCTGACCCATCTTTTTTTCTGCCTGTCTAACAGCAGAAATACCAGCTTGGTGCCTGATGGCTCCTCTAGGAGCTGTTCTTCAGACCTTTGGCACAGGATTTGTCAGATAAATCAAATCCAAGCACAGGCTGACTTTGCTTGAATCAAACATTCTTCCTAACCTGTCCTTTCTGCCTGGTCAACTTTTCTCAGTAAGCAGGACAGGGGACATTGTTCTTTGGGCTGAGAGAAAAATGGAAGAGACTCCCAGGAGTTGGAATTTACAAAGGAAACCTGCATTAGTCAGTCTGTGAGAGAAACCCTCCTAGGAGAATCCAAGCATAACTCAAGTAGCAATTTGAAAAGAGCTGTGAACAGCTGCCTTGTCCTACTTGTCCTAACGAAAGCTCCATGCTTTCTGTATTATGGGTATTGACTTTATTACTCAAGATTTGTACACAAAGAGGAGGATGTTTTAGGGCAGCCTGTGTGCAGGGGGAAAGACTGATCAAAGAGGGAAGGAGTAAGCAAAAGATAGATGATTTCATGCTGGTGGATTGGAGCTACTAGGGTGACCTCAGTGGGTGTCCCTGGGGCATGCAAGCACTCAGTGTTCACATGTCTGGAAGCAGACAATAGCAACAAAATCAGCGGGGTCAGTGCTGAGAAACACTTGCACTCTGGAAAGGATTAAAAAATAATAACAAAAGCTCAAGTGCAGAGGTGGTTGCAGCTGTGAACGCAATAATAACTAACAAGAGGAAAACTGTTTTTACTATCAACGATAAATTCCAAGAAGCAGAATGCCTTGATGTTAACCCAAGGGACTGAGTGTAAGTATGAGAAAAATAAAAATAAAAAAGGAAAGATGCAGTGAAGGAAGTTTTTCTTATTGCAAAGTGTTCCTGCAGTCCACCTCTTGGAGAGATAAAAAAATATTTCATAGAAGATTTCCTAAGAGAGAAGTCCCTTTGATTCTCTTTCCTTGCTCCCTATTTGTTTCTGAATTTCGATTATATGGACTTTGTGCAGAGAAAGAGCTCACAATTCCTAGCTGAGGTTGTAAAAGTCCAACCTCAGGAGATACAAAGCACTTTATGTTCAGTCAGAGCTCTTGGTAAGTTATTCTGCAGGTGTCACCCAGCTAAATGATGACAACTCCTGAATCAATAAGGCAGTGGAGGAATGCAGAGACATTTCTGAGTTCAGATCTCTGTCCCTCACCCATTTGAGGAATTGTGCAACAGATTTTTATTCTAGCAAGGCTGCATGTGGCACTCAACAGCTTAGATCACAAACCACTTTCCAATAACTCACAGCAAACTGCAGCACTTAGACCCACAGACACAGCTGATCTCAGAAAGGAAGAACTGATAACAGCATATCCCTTTATTAGTAGAGGTTTCTTTCGCCAAATTTCCAGCTAATCCTAGGAAACAGAAGGATCCAGAAGAGAGGTAATACTTTCCCCCTCTTTTTTTCCCTATACCACTCCTCATAAAGTCCCGGATAACCTGTCTTGGGGAAAATTTCCTCCTTAATAAGCTTAAATGTGGGACCAGTTTATCCTTTACCACATGACATATCCTTTACCCCAAACACAATGCAAAAAATGAAATAAAGGGGTTAAGGGGCTAATAGAAGTAACCTCCAAGGTAAAAAGCAGCAGAAAATATAAAGTTCTTGAATTTTTAATGCACTTCTAATGTCAAAGTGGTCCCATTAGCAAATTAGTGACTTTGTGTTCAATGAAGGTTTAAAGAAAATGGGATTTTGGCACCTGTGATTTTCTTCATCTGTCAGATATTATTTCAGTTCTTAAAATTTATTTTTAGGTAAGAATAATGACAAGCAGAAAGGTAAATTGTACATACCAAAGTCAGTGGAAAATAAAGTAATTTAATGTCTGTGTTTGTTAGAATAACTAGTTTTCTAGAGAGGGGACATGCAGAACATAAATCTAGACTTCAGCAAAGCTTTGGACATGAGAAATCTTTTGTTGAGAGTGGAAGAGAGAGAAATTAGCAGAGGAATAATAAACAGGGGAGCAAATTGGCTGATACAGACATTAGTGCCTACATACTCTGCTGAAATGGGAAGTTGGGCCTGAGGGACATCATGAACAGGGGTTTCTTTTGATTAATGCTGCAGTAATGACCTGAGCACAAAAGGTAGGAATATGCTAACAGAATGTGCTGAAGCCACATGAGAAAGGTGTTGTCATTACAAGTGACTGAAATATCATGCAGTAAGAAAAAGAACAAGTAGATGATTTGACTAATACAGAGATCAAGTACTGCAGTGATAGGCTTTGGAGACTAACAGCAGGGCCTTTATAAGATGAGAATTCTTAGTGGGAAATAAGATGAGAATGCTTTAGTGGGAAATAAGAGAGGTATCATGCCCTTCTTGGGGTATCTAAATTGGCCATGAATTTCCAGTGGGCAGTGAATCACGCCAAAATGCAAAGTGCCACCAGATGAGCAGGTAATGTTGCATGTTATTTCTGTACAACAGCTTCCATTTCCTACTTTCTCTGGGCTGATTCTGGTCTTATTAATATTGATACATGTGTCTAAATATCTATGTCAATATAGATGTCCATATATCTATATAGATACAGGTAAGTATCAATACATGTATATCTACACATACTTTCTCTGTATATGCCCATGTGAATGTATATGCTGTCTATGGTGTGATCTCAGAATCTCTGCTGGCCAGAGTGACCCCAAGATGTGTTAGAAAATCTCTTTTCCCAGCCCAGCAGTTGAAGAAGGACTCTTCTGGTCTCGTTCTCAAGGTTGTTTATTGTTTCTTATCTATAAAATTCTTTCTCTGGCCTGCTGAGGTCTGTTCAGCAGGTCAGACAGAAGCAAACTGACTGCCCCTGGGGCAATGTTATTTTTTTAAACTAAAAGCTATGTGTACTTTATTTACCATAGCTTCCCAATACCTATCACCAATTAGACAGTGAGTTTCTACCTTAAACCAATGCAAAAGTGCCAGCATCACCCAGAACATGGAGGCTAGGAAGAAGGAGGAAAAAGGACAAAGCACGCCCAAATTCCTCCATCTTGGGACCCCGAGCTCCCATTCCAAAAACCTCAAAAATCTATTTTTTTCACTCCGTGACAAACTAACTATTATTCTACTTAAACTCCCTTGACTTGTAATTCTTTGTATAAGGTGGTAATTTGCTCCATGGGTCAAGATCAAAGGCACAGGGGTCTTGGGCTCTGTGCCAAGGTCTCTGAGCTCCCTAGGCAGAGGCTTGAGTCCTCCAGGGCAGCCAGAAGAATTTCCTGGGTTTTGACAGTGTGATATGTATATATGATGGTGTATACACACACATACACACACATATATATAAAAATATATAGTAAAGCACAATTGCTCACCAGCTGTAGAATGCAGGAATCACTTGAGTAAAATCACTGCCTGTGGTAAGCAGGATCCAGGAAGCCATAGCGATGTCTCAGGGCCTTTCCCTTGGGGACCAGGCCTCAGTGCCACAGTGGAGGAGCCTGCCTGGTGTCATCCACAGGAGGCTGTTCTGATGAAGGCTGTGTCCCCCTCTCACAGCTGTGTGGTGGACGAGATGGATTTCTCAGGCATGGAGCTGGACGAAGCCCTGCGGAAATTCCAGGCCCACATCCGCGTGCAGGGGGAGGCGCAGAAGGTGGAGCGGCTCATCGAGGCCTTCAGGTAAGAGCAGGAGCCCTGCAGTCCCACAGCTGCAACCAGGGCAAGCAGGGAACACAGCACAAGGCAAAAAATCCAGCAGCCATGGAGAGAACGCCCACAGAGTTCCCTCCCAGAGAGGGGGATCATGGAGGGGCTCCTGAGGGATGGAGTCCCCTGAGGGATGGAGTCCTCTGTGCTGCGTCACAGCCGCGGCCTTGTCAGAGCCTCAGTGGCATGAAGGGCACCAGGGCCAGAGGGAGGCCAGTCCTGACATGGCTTCCAGCAAGGGATTCCCTGTTCACTGGTGACTCACAGGAAGAGAAGCAGAGGGGCTTGCAGGGCTTCTCTGTTCTCCTTGGTGCATCCAGAGGAGTGCTGAGCAAGGCAGGCTGGAGCACACACCACTTGTGTATGACACAGTCTGAGTAGCCCACTCCAGCCTCACTTGCTTTTTTGCTTCCTGAGGACAAGAAGGCTGAAGTTTCAGTGGCCTACTTCAGCCATTGGTGGGGAAATCTGCCTTCAGAGAGCAGTGGATTCCTTCTCTTATATGTGAGAGGTGGGGTGAAAGGAATGTGATCTGCTTGTGGTAAAGGCATTGCCCAGCTGGAGCAGAGGGGTCCCATGTTCCATGCTGAGTGTGTGCATCCCTCCTGCTGCAGCCAGAGGTACTGCATGTGCAACCCAGATGTGGTCCAGCAGTTCCACAACCCGGACACCATCTTCATCTTGGCCTTTGCAATCATCCTCCTCAACACAGACATGTACAGCCCCAACATCAAGCCTGACAGGAAGATGATGCTGGAGGACTTCATTCGCAATCTGAGAGGTGAGGGTTCTGCCTTGGTGGTTTTTTTTTTTCCCCTCTTGCTTTTCTAAATTCTGCCTAGATGAAGGCAGGAAAAACCTAGTGGAACTGCCTTTCCTCAGGTCTTCTGCTGCCTGTCTATGAGCCAGACATGGGTGGCTGTTTGAGATGCCTTCTAGGGTGCTGGGGAAGGGAAATTCTAATTAACTTTGTTTTCTGCAGAAAGATGTCCAGCCTTCTCAGAAACCAACCATTTTCCTTTGAGAGATGGCTTCATCTTTTAAGATATCTCATTTCTTGGAAACAGTCCATTGTATTACATTTTGCTATTGTTCAGCTCCATCCTTCTTAGATCCTGCTGGGTTGTGCTAAACAAGCCCTACTTGCTGCTTTGAATATATGAACACATTTTCCTTTTATTCAGGCTAAATCTTTCCCTTCTTAATTGCCTGCAATTACTTATAGTAACTGTAGGCGTGACAGAGTTCATGCATACATTTTTTCTTTGCAATTTCTGATACATCAGTCCCCCAAATCAATTTTCTTCTATTTTCAAGGTCAGTCTTTTCCATCCTGGTAATATATTGTTAAAAGCACTTTTTCAGATGTGGTCATAACATACTCATATATAGAGCTACTGCCTTGTTCTTATTTTCAGATCTACTAACTCAGCTCAGTATTGTTTGGCCTTTTTGACATCATGTCTAGACAAATTATTGTCTAATTTCCCAGCCATATTCATTCCTAGGTCATCCTAGGTCAGCCATTTTCCAAGTTTCTCTTACTGCACATCTGCAATTCATATAAAGCTCCCTCACAGTTTTTCCAGCATAAATTCCTGTCTTTTCTAAAGATTTTGCATTTTTCTGGGTTCCTTTGACTTGTTTCTTTGTCCTGATTGCTGTTCAGAAAGTGTCATCTGAGTCTCCCACACCTTCCACAATTTGTCACCTGGTTCAGACTGGTATAATGTGACACTGAGGCCCCTTTCAAGTGAATTCCACAGATACTGAATGGGTCTGCTACCTGCCATCACCCCCTTTAGTATTACAATTGATAGCACTAACAAAAGAGGGAGGTTTTTTAATGTTAACTTACACTTACAGTTGCCTTAAAAACTGTCAGTTCACACCACAAGGAATTAAATCAGCATGAGGGTCACTCATCTCCAGTGTGCAACACACCCCAATTCATCAGAGCAAGTGAATGTGACCCCATCACAACCAGGCAGACACACTTCAATCCAGACTCACCTGCAGGCCAATGCAGCTTCAGCAGCCTGTGTTGGAATTGTTATTTGGGATACATTTGCAAGGATGTAGGTAAGGGAGCAGGACAAATCTCAGTGCCTTTCCATTTCTCAGCAGGTCCTCACCTGCATCACTCAGGATAGTACATCTCAGACCAGGGAGCTGCAGGGAATGCAGGGGAAAATCAATACTAAATGACTGGAGGAATTCAGTTTGGAGAAGGACTGCAAACCTGGTTTTCAGTGTTTGGCTCAGGGAAGGGTGAAAAAAACCTTTTCTGCCAGACTCTGAAGGGTCAGACAGCAAATTCTGGAGAATTATCTAAGGAGATGTAAAAGAGGAAAGGGGCAGGGTCAAGGCAGAGATACCACAAACAGAATAGCAGAAAAGCATTATTCCTAGGAGACAACACAGAAGGAAAATAGTGGAGGTCACCAAGCAGACAAGGAGAGATGATGCTTGCATTGGCAGGAAGAGCTGCTGAATCCCATCATAGGCCTTTCCCACATCTAGCACTTCTGATGATACAAAATCAATGCAGGGGTTACTGCTGAGCGGCCCAAGATAAATGAATGTGAAATTGTGGCTATAAAACCTTAGGGAACACATGGAAAGGAGCCACCATGCAGAGCAATGGAATAATGAAATCAACTGCATTGGCCTTAGAGATGTCAGTCTCTCCTGCTGGTGCATTAGATGCATTAGAGGAACAAAGGAGACAGCCTAAAGTGAAGTATTGCTATTCCCCTTCACTTCCCAGCACTGCACAGTGCAGAGGCAGCAGTGACCTGCCAGGGACCACTGGTTCTTCCCTTTCCTTCTCTCTCTGGTGGCCTGCCCAACATTTTCTGTGCTTGGCAGGGGTGGACGACGGTGCTGACATCCCTCGGGAGCTGGTGGTGGGGATCTATGAGAGGATCCAGCAGAAAGAGCTAAAATCTAATGAGGACCATGTCACTTATGTCACCAAAGTGGAGAAGTCCATAGTTGGGATGAAAACGGTGAGCAGCCAGAACCCTCTGTCCCCCACCCCTCTCCCTGCCCTCTTTTCTGTGTTTTTCCTCTATGCCTTTCTTCTCTTATGTAATACTCCCCTTGCTTGTCTCTACATTTTTTTTTTGTCTCTACTCCCTCTTTTTTGTCTCTACTCCTTTTTTTCCAAACTCTTTATTTCTTGCTATCTCGTTCTTTCCTAATTTTGAGGGATCTCCTTGGCCAGAGTTTACAGTATCTAGTGCTGTAATTGTTTGCCCATGAATTTTACTGCAGGTCCTGGCTGGCTCAGCTGATAGCTCTGCAGTGTTTCAAACTTTCAGGCCTTTTAAGGGTGTGATAGAGATAGTGATAGAAAACAATTTTATCTGTCTGCCTCTAATGAGTTCCCTTAAAATTGCTGGGGTTAAGAGATGCCCAAAGTACAGACATCTTCTTTGGCAGTTATCAGTCTGTAGTGGAAGAACATACATACTGTTATCCAAAATAAAGCAGAATGACTTCTCAAAGCCCAGGAAACCTGTGGGGTGAGAGAGGATGAGCAGTGACCCAAGGATTGGAAGCCAGAGATAGGATGTGTGAGTGAGAAGGTTGCATTTAGTCTGCCCTCTGATTGACCCAGATCAGAAAGACTTTCTCTGTTACTGCACCAACAGGAGAATTGATGGCAAGGAGCGGCGGTGGGAGGTGATTTGTCTGGGCAGAGTGGGTGGAATTATGTCACTGGGCAGGGCTGTGCAGCCTCAGGGTGGGGGACACCCCCAGTGGCCCCTCCTTGAGCCCCTGCCTGGCCCGTGTGCTCCCTGCAGGTGCTGTCGGTGCCCCACCGCCGGCTGGTGTGCTGCAGCCGCCTCTTCGAGGTGACCGACGTCAACAAGGTGCAGAAGCAGGCAGCTCACCAAAGGGAAGTCTTCCTCTTCAATGACCTGCTGGTGGTGAGTGTGCCTTGGCAATTAGGCACTGTAGTAATAAAACCTGCCCTGGTTTCTGTAAGGAAGTCTGAAACCAGCCCACAAAATCCATTTTGCCTCTGTTCTGAGGGCAGCTCCCAGTTCAGCAACATTGTAAGACACAGCTCTGGACCCTTCACTGTTAAAAACCTACTAAATCTAGAACTTCAGTAAAAAAAAACCCAAAACTGTCACATCCCACAGCCATCCAAGCAATGTTATTGCTCTCTCTCATGCCTTTGCCAGCAGGGAGGTTCATTTCATGAAAGGGAGGTTCATTTCTTTGTCTATTTCTACTACAGTACACAGAGCCCTCTCGTGCCCTTTAAATCTTTCCTGCCAGACACGTTAAAATCACTGCCTTCTAACACAGAAAAGGCTGTAGCAGACTAGAGGGTACTTCTCAGACCCCAGGATGTGCAGGGTATTTTTGAAAGTGTCCTGCCCCAGCAATGGTATTATGCAGGTACAGGAGAGCAGAGCTACATTGAGACTGGAAGGAGGCCAAACAAAATGGAAGCTTGCTGAATTTAATGGTGAAATAAAACTGTGGTGGCAGCAGATGCAAGGCTAAACCCAAACCCTTTTGTAGAAGGAGAGGATAAGAGTTTTACCCAGCTTTTCCTCTGCAGCCATTTGCACAGTTCTGAACCTGGGGAGAGGATCTGCTCCCTGCTATCCCTCTGCTCCATGGGATAAACCAGATCCATAAGAACTGGAGGCACAAGGTCCATAAGTGCTGAGGTATAAGGGCAGCACAACATTCTCATACATTCTTGTTCCCAGCTCTAAGGTATTCATGACAGACTTCCCTTTGCCTTTTGATCTGTTCCTTGGTGAAGAGAATTCCCCTTTCAAAGTCAAAATGTGGTGATCAAGCACCTCTGGGAGAGAGCTGAGTGGGCCCAGGGCGATGCCTGCAGGATTCCAGAATTGCTGTTACAAGTGCAGCATTCCAGGCAGCTCTCCTGCCAAGATCCAGTCATTCAGCAAACACTGCTCCCATGTACACTTACCAGAGCTTTTTTGCCCTGAGCAGTTTGCATCGTTCCTGCCTCACTGTTCCCCAGCACCAATGATGCTTCTCTCCCCCCAACAGATCCTCAAGCTCTGCCCCAAGAAGAAAAGCTCCTCAACATACACATTCTGCAAGTCAGTCGGCCTGCTAGGGATGCAGTTCCATCTCTTTGAGAATGAGTGTAAGTCCACTGCTCCTGGGTTTCCTGGTGGGGTTTGGCAGGGAAAAGGAGAAGGAGGGAGGGGACTGTGTGAGTTTGCATCAGGAGAGAGATTCTGTCAGAGTTAAAAGTGGAGAAGAGAAAACTGAGGCTTGTGCCAAGGAGATCACTCTTTGGGTACACTGTGATGAGAAGAAGCTCCTGGTACCTCTCCTAGGTCTAAGCATCTGCAGAAGGGCCTCGTGGAAGGATCTGGCCTGTTATGGTGGCAGGGACAACACCAGTGGTGAAGACTGTGGGAAACAATCCCCATATCCATCCCACTGAGCTCCCAGAAGCCAGTTGTTGGTGCAGAATCTTATTTACAAAACTGCTGCTGCCAGCTTAAGACCCTCTCCCCTCATGCCCAAAGTCACAGCCCCACTGCTGCCTTTGATGCTGGCAGAGGCAGAGGTGCTGCTGCCACCTCCCTGCACTGTGCCATGCTGTGCTGAGAGCTTCCCAAGGCAGAGGCAGAGCCCTTGGAACAGTACCCACCAAAGCATGGCAGGAGGCCAGCCCTAGTCAGCCTGACCTTGATGGTCTGGGAATGGAGCCATGATGTGTCATGACTGGGGCTGGTTGTGCCATGCAGGAGCTCCAGAAACAGGCAGGATTCCTGCTGGCACAGGCACAGGGGCAGCACAGCACTCCAGGCTAGCAGGGCTGATGCCCCTGGGATCAGGGGCACAATCCCCTGGGATCACAATGCTCTCCATTTTTGAGAACATGCTGCAAGGAAGGTAAAATGTAGCAGCACTGTGGCTATACTAAGTTTTTCCTATCTCTCCTCTACTCTACTGGCAGCATGAGTCACTCTCCCAACACCCTACCCTGCAGCAGGCAGAGGCTCCCACATCCCTGTGAGCTAAAGGGCCATTCATACCTGAGCATCCCAGGAGGCACCATCACAGCTGGCATCAGCTTTCAGGGCTGGTATGACCATCCTGGGAGTGCCCAAATCTTCTGGCAAAGGTGCCCTGTTGTGTATCCCCTGCAGAGACAGTAAAACAAATGTCACAAAGATCTTGTGATCTGAACAGATGAGAGAGACAGGGTGGGAAAAGAGCTTGGTATGCAAACGGGGGGAGCAGGGGGCTGGCTGAAAATAACAGGTTAAGCCTTGCTTGTTTGGGAAAGACTGATAAAGAAAAGCTGCCCATGGAAGGCAGGCAGATGTAGGAGCATTGGAGGAAAAGTGACAGGGGAAGACAGAAATTAAATTTAGAGGAATGTGAAAGGAAAGGAGGAAAGGGATTGAAACCACCAGCCATTGAGCAAATGATAGAGGAAGTCTAGTCAGAAGTGTGGCAAGTTCTCTGTATTCTTGTGTTCTCCTGATTCTGTTGGCTGAATCTCCAGTCATCATCTCCCTGCACACAAACCTGATCTTTAAAGCATAAGGCTTTATGCTGTTTATTTTCACTCTCTGGGCATGACCCCTTATTTACATTTCTGTGTGTTTTGCCTGTGAGGAGCACTAAGCAGAGACCTCAAATACACGTCTTTACCATTCTCTCTGCAGAGTGCAATGAGCTCCCCATCCACACTGTGCCAACACCCCTCCTGTGTTCTCAGGAGAGACTGGGGACAAGTCCTGCCACTGTGGATGCAGTGGCTCTGACCCCAGAGACAACCTCTCCTGCTGCATCTCCCACAGGAGAAAAAGTGTTGTTGGCTGATAAACACTGTTTACCCTTCCACAGATTGAGAAGGGCTTTACAGACTTACCTCTGTGCCCAGGTTACTAAGAGCTAGGGTTCTCTGGTTTTGGCAGCACTGTGGTGCTGATGGCACTTGTCTTGCTGCTGCAGCTTGGTCCTTCTGTTCTCTTGGAGGGCTGCAGTGCTGCAGGTCCCCACAGTTGGCAGTGTGACAAACTCTGGGTGTGCAATTCCATTGAAAACTCTCTGTCCTTCAGATGTACCAAAACAACCAACTACTCCATCAAGAATGCCTAACACCTCTTTATTTTGTTGGCACATCTTTTTTCAGATTACCCCCATGGCATTACACTGGTGACTCCAGTTTCAGGCTCAGAGAAAAAACAGGTACTACACTTCTGTGCTCTGGGTGCTGAGGAAATGCAGAAGTTTGTGGAAGACCTGAAAGAGTCAATAGCAGAAGTGACAGAACTGGAACAGATACGAATTGAATGTAAGGGTCTCTCATACAAATCCCACTCCAATGCCATCACACTGCATGGGACTACAAGGCAAAAAGGGGAAAGGAAGTGTTCTTCAGGAACAGGGGCAAAGGGGCTGAGCAGCACAAGTCTGCACAGACTGTTCCTGGGTTCACTGACAGGATGAAAAAGCACTCTGTGACCTCTGGCCAGCAGGAGAAATGGAAGGACTTAACTCCTTAAAATGCTCATGAGACAGGGAGTGTGGTACAGCAGCCTGGAATAGGGAAGCTTAGACTGTCACACCCAGAAGATTCTTTTCTGTCCCATACTCCTTTGACTATGCAAATATGACCCGTAAATATCTGGGGTAGATCTGTACCTTTAACAGAATTGTCCTGAGGGCAGGCAGTCACTGTCCTGAGGGTAAGGTCACTCCGTGGCCTTACACAGCCAAGATGCCCATGTAGCCTTTGATGGCTTTTCCATGTACAGACTGATGAGCCAGAGTAGCTCAGCTGCAGTGGTCCCCATCTGTGCAGTGCTAGCCAATCCTGTGTAGATGAATGTCATTTGTAGAAGGTCCTATAGAGATATATAAGTTTCTTCATATATCATGTCCTCTCCAGTTTCTGTTTTTTCTTGGCTGTTCTTCTCTCCCTCCTTGACACTCACTTGTGATTTCCTTGCATTAATTCTCCTTGTTGACTTGCCATTTTGTCCCTTCAATATGGTGGTGACCTTCCCTCCATCCCTCTCTCATTTATTTCCATATGTGTGTTTTGCAGGGGAACTGGAGAAACAGCAAGGCACAAAGACTCTCTCCTTAAGGACCAATGGAGCCCAGATGGAGCTGCAGTCTAAGCAAGGCTCTCCAACAGGTAAGAGGGCACCAGCACCCAACTTTTTTTTGGTCCAGAAGTGCTGCCTTTGCAAACATGTTCTCACTTTTCCTGTGAGAACTTTTATGTCCTTTAGCCTTGGCCAAGTAGTGGAATTATGAGAGCATATACATTCTTCAAATACCCTAGAAAAACCCCCGAAGTCTCATTACCCAGTCTGTAGCTGTAATACCTGGTAAAGAACTGTTACTGATTGAGCATGGGAAACTTCTGAAGAACCTGGCCCAATTTTCTTCCCTGAACTGATAAAACTTATCCCACTAAGCAAGAGGCTCTGGATTGGCCTTGCACCTCTCCCTTTAACTCTTCAACCCACAGTATGAGGGCCAGCTCTTGACTAGAGGGGCAGATCTCACGAGTGAGATATTTTGTTTTATTTCAAAGGCAAGAAGGATTTGGGGGAGAAGGTCTCGGACAGTACAGTGGAGGTAAGTAGAGTGCAGAGCAGCTGAGGTAAGTAATTCTCTCTCACTTCAGCCCTTCTCACATTCTCTGTTGTTTCTTTTCTCAGGTTTTAATCAATGCCTCCCCAGCCAGACTGACAATTTTACCAATTTCCAGAGATACAATTAAAAGTTACTGCTAGGACGGGTAATACAACTTTCAAATCCAAACTAAACTTCAAAGCATTTTCAATCCGTTTCTATAACTGTAACATCCTTCATGGACCAAGCTCCCAAACGCTGTAGACTAACCCACCCCACTGCTTCTGGGGAGACTGAAAACCCCCCTAAGGACTTCCCTGACATGCTAACTCCATGCAGCATCACATGCAAATTCCCCACAGCCCAGCTTTCCTGCACTATCTCTGCAGCTCTGTCTCTCCATCCCCCTGAAGGGGATTAAGCATGGCCTTTGTACACCAGACCTTCCTTAGAGCTTCACCTTCCTAGGCAGGGAGCTTGGCTGTCCTGTGTACATCTATCTTTGCAGGAATGTCTGGCATCCAGTGGGTTGCCTGTTTCTTCACATATACCCATACTCTCACTGCCTGTGAGGAAACAGGAAAATGCAATCTTCACACTGAAAATCTTATCAACTCCTTCCTACTCTCTCTCTGTCTGAAATATCTCCATCGTCCTGAACCTTTCCTTTTCCAAGGTAGTTCTTTCCCCTCTTGTCAACATATATTGACTTAAAGAATTCAGCTTCTCTGTGGGGAGTAGGTGCTGCTTCTTTTCCCTGGAGAGCACCATATTTCTCTGCAGACACCTTTTTCTTCCTGGGAAAGGTGCCTCTGCCAGCCAGTTTCCTATTCCTGTTGGGAGAAGTGTCTCCCTGTGTAGAACAGCTTCCATGTATCCTAATGTCCTTGGCACTTCATGGCCCAGCAACCAGTTTTTCCTGTGGGATGTTCCAACACCTGAATAAATATTGACACAATATTGTGTCCTGCTGTGTTGTGAGTCTGAGCAACCTCCATGTCTGGATAGGGACAGACAGCTCATCCTTGTTCCAGCATGGTGGGGATCTTGGTCACTTCACAGCTTCTCCTTCCCACTTGCTGGTGCAGCTGCTGCCTCTGCCAGAGCTTCAGGGCAGCCCCACTGTCCCACCTGCACCCCTGCCTGGCTGGAGGTGCCACACCAACCTGAGAGCACTTGTTTCCCACCCAGGGCTTGTCACTTGACTGACATTCTGTTTTAAGCCAGCAACTTAGCTCTGCTTTGGGGTCTCCATCAGCCCATGTCCTTGCCAGGAGGAACTAGAACCTCATCCATCATTTGGGAAGCCCTATTTCCCTGCTGCACTTCTCCTGTGAGGGACCTCCCATCCAGGCCAGCTCATCCTTTTCAGACTGGTGTCAGTGAGCTCCCTTATTTGATTCCATTATCAGCACCTCGATGTGGAAACCCTGATGACCTCCTGCTTCCCTACCTGCTTTCAGCTGACCAAGTATTACTCTGCCAGCAGAGGAGCAGAGGAGCATTTCCATTTCTCTGAGATTATCTAATCTGCTGCCATTTCATCATGAATTTCTTTTATCATTGTATGAGCTAGATGGGCATTTTTTTTTCTTTTTTTCTTTTGAAAATCATTTCCTTTCACTGGCAAACCATCAAATGGAGCAGAGGGAGCTGCCTTTTGCTAGACTATGTCAGGTTTCTGCTTTTCCCTTTGTAAACAGATTAGCCAGTCAGGTGGTGCACCTTCCTACTTAGAAAGGCAGGGAGCTGGGAAAGGCTTGAGTTTCTCTGTCGCTCTCTATCTCAGACTCAGCTGCTGTCATTGCTGAAACGTACAGCCTCGATTATCTGAAACCTTGTGGCCTGGTGCCCCTCTCCTTTTCGCTGCTGGGGGCAAAGTCATGGCCTCGAGGTCTGTTCATTTCCATGAGAATTCACAGACACTTCCACTCTTGGAATCGATATGCGTTCCCTGTGCTGTTTGCTAATCAAAGCTGCACTGCATTGGGAACGCCGGCTCTGCTGCCTTTGACCTGATGGAAAGGACAGGGACACTTAGGCTGGATGGGGACATTGGGGCTGTTGAGGGGGACTGTGCAGCCAGGGTTGTACCTATTGTGGATTTCTGGGGGAGGGAGGGTTGAATGCATGTGAGACCGTCCGGTGGCGGGGGTTCAGGGCAGCCAGTAGCAGCGGATGGGAAAAGTCTTGTAACATTTAATGCTTCTTTGGCTGTTTCTAAACTAGGTGTCAATTCACAACAGGCTTCAAACGTACCAGCACAACTCCGCCCTGGGGCCCGAGAGTGGAATGCAGCCCAGCATGCGTCTTAACATGCCACGGGAGCAGCTGGAGACAGCACTGGTGCCCTCGCACCCCGCCTCGGCGGGGACACTTGTACAGTGCCAGCAGATTGTCAAAGTCATTGTCCTGGACAAGCCGTGCCTCGCTCGGATGGAGCCGGCCCTCAACCAGACTCTGACGCGCTACGTCACCTCCGACTCGTGCACCTCCACGCCGTGGCGCGGTGTGGGCAGTGGGCTCCCTGGGACCCCCATGAAGCTGGTCCATCAGCCCCCCCTGCCACCCCCACCCCCTCCCTACAACCACCCCCACCAGTACTGCCCCCCCAGCTCGCTGCTTCAGAGGCGCAGGTATTCCAGTGGCTCACGCAGCCTCGTGTAGCCATAGCACCAGCACCAAACAGCACAGACTTCCTGGCTCCCCTTCCCCAGCACCTCCCAGGGACCCTTTCTGCCTACAGAGATCTAGTTTGTGATTTATTTTTTAGTAAAATGAGAACAAAAGAAAAAAAAAAAGCCAACTGACCTAACTCTTACCCCGTGTCCCCTCAAGATGATGCTATTTGTGAGGAGCCATCTGTAGAAACTGCCAGCCTACATGCTCACACATCCTCACACCCTGCCAGCCCAGCTGGCCTCTGTGCTCGTGTGGTCCCCATGTAGCACTTTGCTGCCCTGTTCCTCAGAGGCTTGATGACCTGCTGCTTTCTAGGCACCGTGTCTTCCGTTTCCTACTCCTCAGCTTCCTTCCCTGCCCTGCATTTACCTGGCCACAGGTTCGCACCCACCCTGAAATTTCGCCAGCCTCACAGAGAAATGGACTCGCCTGTGCCATACCTTGGGGCATTCCTGGGGGTGGAGTTCTCCCTGCCACCATCACTGCCACCTGCTAAGCTGGAGTGAGAACTTGCACCACTTGCCACGCTTCCTCCTCATCACTCTCCAGGTTTTATCTCCTTGCAGCAACCGGCTCCAAAGGAAGGAGTGCACGACCGGAAGAGAGCTTGAGAGGAGGAGAGACTGTCCTGAGCTGCAGTATAAGTACACAGAGATGGCCTCACTGAACACCAAAACTTTTTCTGTTGTTATGTTGGAGCATTGTACCAGAGACCTCTGCTGAGACCTAGCAGACCTCACCACGTGTAAATACACCTGTATGGTAGCATATGTATGAGCATGCTTACTAAGGAAACACCAAGCAGTTCTGAGGGGGCAGGAGGGAGGGCTGCAGTCCAGGGATCTTCCTGGAATGAATGGACGTGTGCTTTTCCAAAGAGACAGCACCGAGAGGTGCCCTCCCACCTCAACACACACACCCCGCCACACACACAGGAGATTGTCTTCTCTAAAACAGACCCACCTCTGCTTTCCTTCTTCTGCCTGGTTTTGTGTTTCCTGCCCACCTCCATTTTTGTACTCTGAAAGCAAAGCTGTGTTCTGTTCACCCTTTGGGGTGGGTGTTCCATTCACTTGGGCTCTTCCACCCGTGTTAGAGGGAAGGGATTTTTTGGAGACCACTCATGTGAGGTCCCATCTGTATCTCTTGCCTGTTATCTCTTACCCCTATATTCTAACCTCCATCAGCCCTTCCTCTAGGAAAGCTGCTCGGATACCAGACTCCAAGGCCTCTTCTCTCTCCCTCTCTATCCCAGCTTCAAAGTGAGAGGAGGGGCAGATCCTGAGATAGAGATGATAGCTCAGCTCCTCTGCTTTATTGGGGACATTGATGTGAAGGAAGACAGCTTTTAAAATGGGCTGTGGATGTATTTTTAGGAAAAAAAAATCTGTGCAGCAGGGAGGGGAAGGTATTAATTAGCTTAAAGGCTTTGGTCTCAGTCACTCATTCTATCTCCCTTCGAGGTTTAAGAAGATCAACTTTAGGATTCTAAAATAGGACAGAATGCCTTTTAGGGCCTTTATTTTTATTTTATGTTATGAGGGAAAGACAGAAACGCTCTTCCTCCCCATGCAAGGCTGAGACATGAGCACTGGCTGCTGATGATGCAATGGTAGGGTGAGGAATGGCAAGAGTTGTTGCCAGTGGTGGGGATGTGCAAAATGTCAGGACAAGAGGGACAGCAAAGACAGATGCAGAAAACTTTTTTAACCTTGTGGGGTAACAGCCACACAGCAATTTCCTTCGGGATTGTGCCAGTGTGCTGATCTCTGGGGCCATTGCCAGTGAGAGAAGCCACTGGCAGTGCACCAGGGACGGGCTTGGCTCCCTGGATGCTTCCTGGCTGTGCTGGAATGTTCAGGGAGAGGGCTCACACATCTGACCTGGGCAGAAGCCCAGCTGGAGTTAGGGAAACAGACAGGGGCTGGAGTGACAGATCTCCTGCACTTAGCCAGCCCTGCAGGGCAGGAGCCTGCTCACTGCCAGGCCCCCTCAGTCTGAGCATGACCCATGGACCCAGCTGTGCCAAGAGCTCTGACCTGTTTGCTCAGCTGGGCACCAGGCTGCACTTCTATCTGCAATAGCAAATGTACCAACTGGGAGCACACAAGCAGAGCCCTAGGGAAGACTGCAGAAGCAGATGACAGAAAAGATTGTAAGAAAACCCTGACTAGAAGCCCAGTGTCCCTCCAGAGCAGAGAAGTTTCTCCTAGCCAGCCCCCCAGGGCAGTTGGGATGCTCTGCATCCTGAACTGGGTGCTGGGAGAGGCCCTCACCCCTGGCCAGGGCTCAGCCCCTCATCCCCAGCCAGCTGTGAGGCACAGCTGGCCTGGGCTGCTGCTGACTCCCTCCAGGGTGACAGCCTGCTGCCTCACAGCAGCCAGAGCCTCATCTGAGCTGCCCGTACTTCCCAAGAAAGCATGTGTGCCATCTGCCATTTCTGGTCATGCAGTGTGTGGCTGCTGCTGTTTTTGCTCACTGCTGCAGTGGAATGGGTGTGCAGGAGGCAGTGGCACTGTCCCCCCTTCCCGGTAGTTATTTCACTGTCTGAGAGGAATGGCAGTACTAGTTCAGGTTTTTTTCCAGAGTGCAGTGTGCCAATGAAGCTCTGTGTGTGTGTTAAAATAAATAAATTAGATTTTACTTGACATTTAACACAAAGTGACAACAGCAAAAAACCTTAAGATACTTGAGGAAATAATTTTTTTAGATAAAAAATTTATAACAATGCCTACGAAGTTCCTACACAAGATGTTTGCTGCTTTAATAATTGATTGGGAGAGCTACAAGGATCTAAAGAGGAAATAAGGAAACTGCTTGAGACTCCCTTCTCCATGCTGGATGCAGGGTAGAAGTGAGTGAACTGAAGTGCTGAGGTACCTGAGGCAAAGTGTTCTCTCAGGGCAAGCTGGTTCTGTTTCCCTGACCTTGCAAAGGCTGCTGCTGGCCTTGAGCTTTGGACAGAGAAGCAAGTGTAGATAACTCTTGCTGTCTTCTGGCCTGCTGGCTACCACATCTTCTGTTGGGTTTGGCTGGAGAGGCACAAAACTGCTCTGTTCCAGGTTCTCATGGAACAGGTTGGTCAAAATTCCACCGTGGAGCTGAGCCCTTCGGACTTCACTCCAAAATACAGATTTGTTTTGTTTTTTTTCTTTGAAGGTTGGTTCAAAGGATGACAAGCACTTTAAAACATATCTGCACCTCGTCTGATCTATTGTTTTGTCTGCTCCTGCAGTCCTCCCACATGCCAGCCAGACACACAGACTCGGTGTAGCCCTGCAGCTGTGAGCAGCCACCCTTGCACACAGACACACAGACTGACAGGGACACCTCAGTGACAGCCCAATGAAGGACAAAACGTGCACCACAGCCCACCTGGAGGGACCAGCCCAAAGACAAATCACCAGCTCTTGACAGCAGGGATTCTGATCATGAACCTAGCACAATCTTTCAGGTGGAGGAGTCAGGCAGGGAGCTGCTGCAGAGATTAGCTCAACCCAAATGAACCAGTGTCTTTTTGCTGCCAAATTCATGTCCTATTAAAAAGGAGTGGGGGGGAGAGAGAGAACAGAAACCTTGTGAAAAGTGTTCTGCAGTGAGTGTTGGGTAGTCAGTGGCCAAATGAGAAGTCTTTGCTGGACAGCAGGAGAGACTGAGCTGGGTTACATCAGACTCCATCCTGATGCTTGCTCACGCTGGTGCAGGCCCAGTGAAATGAATCTGTTTGCACCAGCAGCAAAGGGATGGGAAAATGTGACAGGAGAGTTGAGCCTTGCAAACAATTTGGGTTTAATGCAGTGGTTTTCTGCTGCCACAGTAATTTTTAATGCCATAGTCTTGGCTGCTGGGTTAGCAACACTCAGTGCTTTCGCAAGGCTTTCAAAGCATCCCACTGTTCACATTATCTCTCCTTCTGTAGATGAAAGGTGAGGGTATGGTCCACAACTCAAATTTCATCAACACTCATATTGAAAGGTACCACCAGATTTGGATGCATTTGAGGGCCTCCAAGCCAAAAGGCTTTGAGTTTTGTTACCTGTTTCTCAGAAGGCTCAACCTGCAACTATGTGCACATATTTCTGAGGTTTCCAAAACCAATCTGAGCCCTAAACCAAGGATGCTGCTGCTTGGCAGAGCCTCTGCTTTGAAATGCAAGTTGCTGAGCAAACTCCCCCCGTCTCCCACTCCACCAGCTGCCTCACTGTGCTAGTGTAGGCTCCAGGGACTGCTGGCAGTGTTTTGTGAGCTAGAGCTGTCCTTGTCCTGCCCTCTCGTTCGCAGCCACGCCTGGGACAGCAGCTTTGAAGTCACCCAGCTCTTCAACACTAGTCACAACCCCATCTGAATGTGTCTTTTTAAAATCTAACAACAGAAGTGTTACCTATGCGTAGGCTCTTGAAAGCACCTGTCTGTCTGTACCTGTCTCCTGCTGTAAATATCACCAACAAAAGCTTCCTTTGGGAAAAGTGGTGTGGTCACACCTAGCAAAAGAGTCCAAATGGCTAATATTTTGTAACAAAAATAACAAAAAATAGATCAGAGGTATTTTATCTGTTCGATCAATAGAGTTTTAGAAATTATATTGAGATAATGTCACTTGTGCTCCAATGTCTTCTTTGCCTCAGCCCCCGGTGTCCCTGGGCTCCAGGCACACAAGCACACACCAAGGGTGCTCCATGGAGTGCTGAGCATCCTGGCCTCCTGCTGGCCCCGGGGGCAGCCTGCCCCAGCTACTGCTGTTCTCTTGTCAAAAGCAGCAGGAGCCAGCTCAGTGCTCAGGCTCTCTGAGGATCAGATCCAGAGGAAAACAGGAAGCAATAAACTTGTTCAGGAGGTGGCAACTTAACTGTGAAATTCACCCCTGCAGGGAGGTGGAGAGGAAAACAGTGAGGGGGAAGGCAGAGCCCCTCTGTGCCACAGCTCAGTGCTGGATGCTCTTGGCTGTGCAGGCTGCACCTCTGGGGAGGGAGGCTCACACAGCCTTGCAGAGCACTCGCTGCTGCCTGTGCGCTGTGGGACGTGTGGGCACACAGGAACCTGTGCCCCAGAGAGCAGCACACACCGTGGGGCAGTGCTCACAGCACACAGGAACCTGTGCCCCAGAGAGCAGCACACACCGTGGGGCAGTGCTCACAGCACACAGGAATGCACCTCAGAGAGCAGCACACACCGTGGGGCAGTGCTCACAGCACACAGGAATGCACCTCAGAGAGCAGCACACACCGTGGGGCAGTGCTCACAGCACACAGGAATGCTCCCCAGAGAGCAGCACACACCGTGGGGCAGTGCTCACAGCACACAGGAATGCTCCCCAGAGAGCAGCACACACCGTGGGGCAGTGCTCACAGCACACAGGAATGCTCCCCAGAGAGCAGCACACACCGTGGGGCAGTGCTCACAGCACACAGGAATGCTCCCCAGAGAGCAGCACACACCGTGGGGCAGTGCTCACAGCACACAGGAATGCTCCCCAGAGAGCAGCACACACCGTGGGGCAGTGCTCACAGCACACAGGAATGCTCCTCAGAGAGCAGCACACACCGTGGGGCAGTGCTCACAGCACACAGGAATGCTCCTCAGAGAGCAGCACACACCGTGGGGCAGTGCTCACAGCACACAGGAATGCTCCTCAGAGAGCAGCACACACCGTGGGGCAGTGCTCACAGCACACAGGAATGCTCCTCAGAGAGCATGGAGGTACCTCTGCAGAACGTGCTGGACAAAACTGTGGGGCACAGGCAGCATGAACTGCCTGAGCAGGACAGCTTTGCTGAGCATCACCATTGCAGCACATCCCACCAGCCACACACGCTTGGGGAACATTTGGATGGGAGACACGTAAGGAAAATCAATTTCCTGTGCAGATCAGATCTAAGTGCATATTTACACAAAGCATAACCCCAAGGTTAATGAAGCTGACCTGTGAGGGAGAATCAAGCACGTGCACACAAAGCGAGCTCTCCTCTGCAAGGAGTGGGGGAGGGCAACTCCATCTCTGCAGCTGGATCCAGTGATGCTGGATTCACATTGCACCTGCTAAAAAAACCCTGCCCATGGGTTGCAAATTCTTTGCTGGCTTCAAAGAATCCCTTGGATCCCCAGGCCCACCATGAAATACCTGGGAAGACAGAAATCCCTCCCAGAAACAGACAGAATATTTCCCAGGGATTCAGAGGTTTCCATTTATGTTTTTGTGTGCCATGGATATATTAAAAATCAGCCCATCCCAAACAGGCATTTTCTAAGATGTTTTGAAACAGAAGATTATTAAAGTTCCCGGCTGATGTTCAGATCACACACCTGGCTGTAAAGTGAAGATGAAAGCAATAAAACCAGATTGTCTATATGTGAAATACTCCTCACTTGCTCCAATGTACAGATACTGTTATTGATCAGAAGATGGCAAGTGTCTCTGGGAAGGATACTCTGTAGACATATATAGGAAGTGCTGGTATAGAGGATTACAACCCAAAAAGCAAATACCACAATTGTCACAGTGCATCTGTACCCTATTATATCTATACAGCATCCATTACGTGCAATAACTGATACATAGTGTGGTTGGAATGGATCAAAATACACTGCTCTTTTCCACAGAGAATCTTGAGATGCAATTTTTCTCTGAAACTTTTCAGATGGGCTTTTACAAAGCACATCCCTCAAATGCTTTGCTGTAGGTGGGCTCTACCCACCCCTGCCAAACAAAATGCAGACTCACCTCTGAACTCAGCTCTTCGCAGCCTGCTGCCTCCTGCACAGCTGATCAGAGTCCGGCTCCACCTTCCCCACAGACTGAGGTTTGTTGTCATCCCCAGCTGCTGGGGAAGAGGTGCCCCTGTAAAGTCACTGCCCAGATCCTTAATTCAGTAGCCTGGAGTCATGCACATACACCTGCCTGACCTGGGAAAGGTGCCTGAAAATAAGCAGGTGCCTCAAGGATGATGAGGCATGGTTAGCAGGGCTGTGGGATTTAACCAGTTTAGGAGCTCTGCCACACTTGGTGCAACTTTTCTGCAGCTAATGAGGGCAACTGAGGTTAAAAGCTGGCTGAGGAGCTGTTTTTCATCTTAAGCCATACAATCCATGAGCTGGGAATGTTCTTAGGTATGTAGGGCAGGATCGTATTTCGTACAGCACCCATACTCCAGCCTTGGGATCTTACAGTGTGGCACAGTTATCAAGGAACTTTTTGAAAACAAGAATCCTGTCTTCCTAATCCTTCCTCTTCATTAAGGTAGGGTGTCCCAAACAATATCAAGTTCATCAAAAACAAACAAACAAGACACAACAGAAGGATCTTCTTCCACAGGAGTGTAGGACCAAAGCTACAGTGGCAGTAAAAACACTTAGAGTGAATATATACCCATCCTGATATTCTATGTACACACTTCTATTCCCTCCCATTATGGAAGGCTTGACTTTTGAGTATATTTTCTTTATCTTGTGGATTAATCCCAGCCAGCAAATAAGTACCTTGCAGCTGCTCCCTCTCTTCCCCTTCCACCCTTGGTGGAATAGGGATGAGATCAGAAAAAGGTAAAACTTGTGGGTTGAGATAAGAATTGTTTAATAACAATGACAACAACAACAACAATAATAATAATAAATATCAAAATGAGGGAAAGATGCACAATGCAATTGTTCACCACCTACTGACCAATGCCCAGCCCATCCCCAGCAGCTCCCAGTCAGCTCCCCCCAGTTTATGCATGGAATATGGAGTGCTATGGCCTGGAATATCCCTTTGGCCAGTTCAGATCAGCTGTCCTGGCCACACTCCCTCCCAGCTTCTTGTGCCTCTCTTCACTGGCAGAGAATAGGACCCTTAATTTAGGGTAAGCTCTACTTAGCAATAACTAAAACATCAGGGTGTTATCAACATTATTCTCATGCTAAATCCAAACCACAGAACTCTATGAGGCCACATGAAGCAGGGCAGAATGATCTTCCCTTTCTAAAAGGAAAGGAAAGAACCCATCTCCTGGGATCTGACCTCAGCCTTCAGTCTCAACTCACACCTTCTGTCATCCCTAGTGAAAAGGACAACCCATCCAGCAGCTCAGGACATGCAGCCAGGAAAGAAGTGTGCAAGGCAAAAGCCAGAGCCCTATTTAAATAGCTTGTTCAAAGATAAAACCCCAGCCATCTGTCAACTTGCCCTAGAAGAGGCATGGCTATAATAATTAACAGAGGGAAAGGCTGCAGAGATGCCAGTGAAAAAAACAGCACTTTGCTAACATTTTACACAGGTGTGCATGAATGCAGTGGGAAGGAGAAAGAGTTAACAAATACAAAAGGAGAGAGATCAGTGTATTTCTCCAAAGCAGACTCTGCTGGCCATGTGGGACAGAAGCTTCCCAAGGGCTGCAGGTGCTTTGGGCTGGTGCAGTTTGGCACTCAGCATCCCAAGGGCAGATGCTGCCATGGGGGATCCCTCAGATCCCGAGGCTCTGCTTGGCAGAGGAGTCCTCAGAGCTGGAGGATCATCCTGGGGTCTACAGTGCTGCCAGGGATGGGGGCAGTCCCCACGGGGCTGGGTGCACATGGTCCCCAGGCAACGGCTGCGATGCTCTCAGAGGGGCTGGGCTGCCACATCTCTCACCATGGCTGTGCTGCCCACCTGGGTAAATCCCATTTAGAGTGCTGGCTAATACAGACCTGCCCTCCTTCCCAAAGAGCCCTTTCTTTGACAAAAAGCTTCTTTTCAGAGCTCAGAACATCTGGAACCCCTGTAAATCCAGGTGCAACCTGACAGTGGTACCTACACGGTGCTCGGCCGCACTCCCTGGTGCCAAGGCGAGGTCCTGGTGCTGGGATGTCCCCTGTGCCCTGGGTTTGCAGAGCCCCCTGCACACCCACTCCCACTCCCTGCAGAAATGCCTCTCCCACAGCCTGGAGCACCGCAGTGCCACCGAGCCTCGGCTGCCACCGCCCAGGCAGCTGCGGTGACCGGGCTGTGACAGCTGCTCTGCCACCGCCTCCCCCAGGAGCGCCACGCTCAACTTCCCCTCACAGAGCTGGAAAGCCGCTTTAAAATAAGAATCTTGGATTATAACTCCTAATCCCTTCATTTGCAGTAAGTGCAGAAAGGGAGCAGAGATGTCAGCTCTCTCTCTCCCCCCTGCAGGACCAAATGCGCTTCAAAACCACATCAGAGCATTTGTGTCACATTTGTGTCACGGGCGGCTGCTTGGCCGGGACAGTGCGACACCACCGGCAGGGCGGGGAGAGGCAAACGGGGATGTTGTCCCTCTTCATCCCCCTCCATCTCTTGCCCTGCTTCACGCCTAGGAGTTATTTTTAAAGGCGTGTCAGTCGGCTCTGGCATGTGCCGGAGGGGGATGCACAGAAAAGAGGGCGGCAGGAGCACTCAGACAGCAGCAAACTGTGTCCAGAAGGAACACGGGCTCCCTGAGGATGGCAGGGAGCAGGGCAGGGAGCTGGCACTGCCTGTGTGCTGAGACAGGGGCACAGTGCCACCATGTCCTGTCCTGGTCACCCTGGGGGCTGCTGTACCCCCAGATCTGTGCCAGAGCCCCTGAGCAGTGGGCAGTGCTCTTTGGATTGATGGCAAGGGATGAGTTTACACCATAGAACCTTTTATCTGGAAAGATAAAATAGAGCAGGTTTTTTCTGGATCTGGGTCAGTAGCATCAGCACAAAGGTAGCAGGTGCTTTTCTTTATGGGGTCAGTGCAGGGATATTTGTATTTTCCTGAACACCATGATGCAATACAAACTGGCCAAGAACCTTCTCCAAGCCACACAGCCTTCAAAGGGAGAAAAACATCCAGCTGTGCCACCAAGCCCTGCTCTGGCAGTGGGCCCTGGGCCCGTGGGAGATGCAGGGATCAGGCAGCAGTGCCCCCCAGCACTGCTCCTGTGTTCTGCTATGGGACCCTCGGGGCCAGCCTGCTCCCCATACCATCACAGCAGGGATTCAGTCCCTTTCTGATGAGTTGTTTTCTTCATCTGGAAGCAGAAATACCTCAACTGCCCCAGATAAATCCCTCCATGAGCACTCTGCACAGGGCTGTGGGGGTGAGGGCTGCTTGTCCCCAGGAGCTGTGCTGGGGACACGTGCCACCCCACGAGGGCATGTGGCTGGTTCCTGGAGCTGCTGTGAATGCTGGTGCCACTTTCCTGGCAGCACAGTGGCATCATGCCAGGCTGTCAGGAGGCATCTCCATCACATCCTGGCTGTCAGGTATCAGCACAGGGAGCACAAACCTGTCCTGAGCTTCTCCAGACACGGACACTTCCCAGCTGATGGCATCACAGGGATGATGGGCACACACTTGTCAGGGCCTGTGGCAGCGTTCCCTCAGCCAGGGCTGCAGGGGGTGTGGGATGCACCCCATCCATCCTTGCTGTGCTTTATGGGCACACCATGTGGCCTCCAGTAGACACCCAGAGCTGAGCACTGTGCCTGTGGTCTCAGTTGCTGAGGAAGGCAGGCAGTGCTTGGTGAGAGCTGTACCCTCAGTACAAGCCAAACCACAGTGGATATATCCCAGCAGTGATGCAGACCCCCTCCCCATTTGCCCATCACCACCAAACCACAGCCAGGATCCTCCAGTCCTGAGAGAGGCCCCCTGGAACAGTCAATGGACAAGGACAAAGTGCTCATCCAGAATGACACCAGCTTTAAGGGCACCCCTGAGGCACAACACAACTCCTCTCAACACACCATTTAATAGAGCTGTGGAGAGACTGCAAGCTGCACAGCGGCTGGCCAGCCAAAGCCTTCCAGTGCCACACAGCACCACATCCTGCCATGGACATGGCACAAAGGTTTTGTAACCAGCTGCCAGCTGCTGGAACACATCTGCTAGAACAGCAGCAGCAAGAGCTCCCCTCTCCCAGGGGAGAGGATCTCACCTGGGTCTCCAGGGGAAGCAGCTCTTGAGCAGCCGAAGAACAGTCCTGCCTTTCCCATGGCCCGTGTCACCCCCTGCTGCAGCAGAGGATGGGGGCAGGGGCATTTATTTTATATTTTGCAGACCTCAGGAAAAAGAGGATTTCAGGGGGATTTGAACACAGGTCCCTAAATAGCTTCTTAGAATTAAGAGATTTCATAAAGGATTATTTCAAGCAGCTGCCTGTGGTGGGGAGATGAGGGGACAGAGAAAAGGCAGGAGTGCTGTACGTGAGCACAGGGGAGCACAATCCCCTTCTGAACTACAGCAGTGAGGAGAGGGCAGCACTCCAGACCCTGGCCATGTATCCTCTCTTCTGGGTGAGTCAGAAGGAATGAGGAGCAGAGGGGTGGTCAGCAGATGTGGTGGGAACAGGACAAAAGCAGTTCCTACAGTCAGTGAACAGATATGGCTGCTTTGACAGACCCACCCACAGTGGCATTTCAGAGGTGTGGGATCAGCTAAAGGGGGTCCCTCAACACCCCTGACTTCTCACTAGATGAAAACCTGTGTGTGGAGGTGGGAAGGCTCTTCCAGCTAAGGATGGGATGAGTTTGAAATGCTGGAGAAGGGCATCAGTCCATCAGACAGGGCAAATTCCTACCTGCAACGTTATGGGTGCCAGGCTTCACAGATCCAAATATTCATGGTGGAAATAACATAGTGCAAAACCAGGAAAGGCCACAAAACCTTTCAGAATGGGCACAGCTCCGTGCACACTGGTGGAATGTGGGCTGAAATGTCTTTCTAGTAATACCAGGAGATAATATTCCTTGGCACAGCATTTTCTGGTGCAAAGAGGAAGAGAAATACCTGGAACTTCATGATAAATTAGATATTGGGATGGAAATTGGTTCTTAGGGACTGGATCCTGTGAAAAGCTGGGCTCCTCTGTGGGATCCTGGGATCCAGCTTTCCAGCTTTCATGTGTTGAGCATGCACACAGTGAGAGGCTAAGCCACAGGCATGCAGGAAGGAGCTCTAGGGTGGAAGGAAAGCACAGGAGAGAAACAGGGAAGAGAGGCTGGTGATAATAGAAAGAGATAAAAATGAGGAAAGAATAGAAAGGAGAAGAGAAAGGAGAGTAAGTTGCAATTTTACAGCAGTGGAACTAAGAAAGCAGGAGGAAGATAATCTTCTGAGGAAGATAAAGCTGAGGTAGATAATTTCCACTGGACAAATGATAGCAGGGAAGGACTGAGGCAAGAGAACAAAAAGGAGCAGGGTAGGAGAGAGAGAGAAAAGGAGAAGGTAACAAGCAGAAAATGGAACAAATGGTTAAATCTCATCAAATATTGTTATTATGAGCAGCCCCTGCTGCCACATCTGGAACAATGTGCCACAGGCAAGGCCACAGGTCAGAGAGATGCTGCGCTAAAATTGTAGCAAACAGGAATTGGGGGTTTAGAGATTTCCTCAGCAACCAGGGAAAGAATTTTGATTTCTGGACCCTTCCTTCTCCACTCCCCTGGAGGCAACAACCTTTGAGCAGCTCTGCCAGTAGCCAAGCTCTTTGGCCAAGAGAAAAAAAAAATTACCACTTACACTGATTTGTTCCTCCTCAGACCTGAGGTGTCCCGATGAAGTTTGAAGAAACAAAGTCTTCCATGGTTTTATGGCCTCACTCAATTTTTGAGTCCATTGCCCATCACACACCTGTGCAACTCTCACTCTGCATTTGAGGGAAGGGAGGTTAAGGGACCTGGATGCACAGGCAAAAGTAGGTCTCTAGTAAGGGTAATTACTGCAAAGTTTAGAGCTTAAACATATTTTTTGTGCACAGATGTTCCCCTCTAAGGACATACATGTTTATAAAGAGTGTTTTCCTTAGTGCCCCAGTTCATAAAAATAGGTGAAATTGGAATAGAAATGTTCAGCTAAGTGGCACAGACAATTAAGGACAAGGAAAGATGACATGTCTGTAACTGGCTGAGATTAATAGTGATGAGCTATGATTGCAGCTTTCAGTGTTTGGCTTTTGGCTTTACAAGACTAAGCCTATAAATACAGCATTTCCTCATGTCTGTTTAACGGCTGCAATTTTTTTGACGCAAACACTGCAACAATTACAGGTGGGACAGGGCGTGATCTCAGCCCAGGGTGTTGGAGACCACAAAACATGCACTTAATGCCCACAGCCATAACTGCTGAGAATCATGCACACAAATACAGACTGGGTACACTTCTGAAGCAACATTAATCAAGATGCACTGATGAGTTGGCAGGGGACCCACTCCCAAAGGGGTCTGAGCTCAGCTTTCACCAGAAAACTTCTTTCTTCCTTCTGCTACTGGTCCACAGGCTGGAAGACTGGCAAGGAGTAGGTTGGCCCCATGCTCTGGTGAGTCACAGGGGCAAGCAGCACAGGGCCAGCCTGCAGCATTCTGAAGCTACTATTGGAGAGCAGAACAATTGTGCAGAGGCTCATCACGCATCTGTCACCTGCAGGAGGACACCTGGGGGACTGCAGTGTGTCACTCTGAGGCCAGACTCATTGGCAGGAAAGATGGGTGGGATGTATCTTTTCTTGAATGCTCATTTATGAGTTTGTTGATTCTGATCTAAAGCTGGGAGTGTCAGCAGGCCTGGCAATGCTGTGCCAGGGGAGGAGAGAGACTAATCAGCACTAAGTCACAGCAAGCGTGCTCATCAAACACTCTGTGTACGAGGATGTCTCTGTGTGGGGTCACTGGCACGACTGGGAGTGTCACTGTCACACCTACACGTGGTGCTGTGACAAGCCACCTCCTTTCACAAAGCTTTACCACCAAGAAATATGCTGCTGTTTTAGGATGGCTCTGAAACACTTCACAGCCCTCTACAAGGTGTTGCACTCCTCCAACACCATCTACAAGAGCTCTCAGCCCGCTGTGGTTTGTGTGTTGGGAGCTGGGATGTGCCAGTGACTGATCTGGGTGAACAAGGGAAGTCAGCACTGTTTCACAGGGGTGGGTTTAACATGGTGGTCACATCCTGCCAACTGCCTCGGGAATTCCTGCATTCCACCAGCTGGGATTTAGGAGGGGCCGCTTCCTGAAAAAGGTATAAACTGAACCACCCATGGGCATCATGCTCCATCTGACTGTTTCCCATCCAGGGACACAGCCAGGGAGGGTGCTTGGCAGGAATTACCCTGGTTTATCTTAGATGGAGATTTTCACGGTGCTGGAAAATCTCTTTATCACACAGCCTTGCCTCTGCACCAAGCTTGTTGTGGTCAGTGTGGGAGACTTGAACAGCCTGCAGCAAAGAGCCCTCCATTTATCCTTTTAGCTGCTTTTTAGCAAAGAGCCCTCCATTTACCCTTTTAGCTGCTTTTTAGGATCAGGGTGTGGCTACTGCATGCAGCTAGAGAGGGAAGGATGCTCCAGAAAAGAGAGGCTGACTGCTCTGCTGGGCTCTGGCTCACAGTGCCAGCCCCAATGGATGCAGCAAACATATCTGGAGACTGTGCAGGGATGAAACATGGCACTGTGAGCAGCACACACTGTCCCCAAGCCCTTCTCCAGGTGTGGGGTGATGTCCTGCAGCTACCAACTTCTCACTAGAATCCCTTGTTCTGCACTAGAGCCCTTTGTTCTGCACATCCCCTCCAGTTATGCATTTGCTGGTGTTTTATGCTCCATCAGCCAACAGCCATCTGGGATTTGAACCTAGTGGTAGCAATCTCTCTGGGGTGAAACACAGCTGTGTGCTGGGGGATGCTCGGTGGAAATTCACATGGAAAGGTGAGAAAAACAGAGAAGTAGATAACAACCAGTCTAAGCTCTCCAGAAACACCACCTCTCCTCAGCAGGAGGATGATGTGGGCACCAGCTGCTTCTCCCTGAGGAGAGCCTGGACCAGGATGTTGCAGGAGGAGGGTGGCCACCACACAATGTCCTGGGCCAGGATGTTGCAGGATGAAGGTGATCACCACACAATGCCCTGGGCAGGATGAAGGTGATCACCACACAATGCCCTGGGCCAGGATGGTGCAGGATGAAGGTGATCACCACACAATGCCCTGGGCCAGGATGGTGCAGGATGAAGGTGATCACCACACAATGCCCTGGGCCAGGATGGTGCAGGATGAGGGTGGTCACCACACAATGCCCTGGACCAGGAGGTTGCAGGATGAGGGTGGCCACCACAAAATGCCCTGGTGGCAGCTGGTTCAGGGCCTTGGTCAGCCATGCCAGGAGCAAGAGCCACGAGCAGGTTCCTCCACCAGGACAAAGGAAAGCCACCGCAGAGCCAGGGACAGCCAGGTGTGCCAGAGGAGCTCGAGGGACAATGTGGAGCTTTGAGCAACTACAGGGCAGAGCGAGGAGCTGGGGCTTTCCTCCTACACGGCGGCGTCTGAGATCTTCCCGTTCAAGGATGTCTTGGGCTGGAGGCCATTGTTGTGAGCGTGCCCCTCTGGCCTGGGCTGGGTCATCTGCTGCAAACGCTGCCCAGGAATGAAAGGAGAGACTGTGTCAGCCAGGGCTGGGACAGCCAGGGCATGCATGGCAGCAGTGAGGGGTGGGATCCTCGCCACATGGCTCAGAGGTGACCCTGATTGCAGGGCAAGGGGGTGGTGCATGCAGTGACTCCTCCAGCAGCATTTGATAGTACCCCAAAAGCCTCTGAGGGTCACCTTTCCTTGGATGCTGCACAGAGCACAGCAGCTCCTCCTTTTATCTGAAACATCCTGATAAGAAGCAAACTGTTACCTTTCCTTACCAAAGGAAGAAGAGAGAGCTGCAATGCCACAGGTTCCAGAGCAGACCTATTTTTCAATTAGGGTTGATTACAGAGCATTACTAAGTAACTACAGCAGGTTAACAAGGTTAGAGTCTGCGCCTTTGATGCTGATCAGAACATCCACCTGCACAAACCTTTGCACAGCAGCAACTCCTGCCACCCTGAGCTGATCAAATGGAAATTGGAGAGTCGAGTAAAGTGAAGCAAGAACCATGAAAATATGGAGGGGCCAATCATTACTGGAGGCATGTGGATTGAGCATGAGGAGTGATGAAAAAGAATGAATCACTTTTGCCAGTCAGGGAGGGACTGGTGCTGTGCACTGCAGAAGAGAATGCAGAGGAGGATTAAGCCTGACCTGAACAGACATCACTAAGAGAAGTAGAACCTCTTTCCAGTAAAGGGGAACAAACTCCTACCCTCCAATACCACTAAAGTGCCCGCTTCTGGGTGAATTCCCTGAAATGTTCACTGAACTGCTTCTGCCATTCATTGTATTTTTTCCCCTTTAACATTCAGGCTCAGTAGGATCAAAATGACTTGTAATCTTTCCTGTCTGTCAAAACCACTTTATTCAGGATTGGCATCTAATTTCCCTCCAGCTCCAGCTCTATTACAAATTAATCCAGGATCTGTGTATATAAGAGGCCAAAAATTCTCTCTGTCTCTCTGATATCAACACATGCACACACAGATTAGCCTACTTTCTTCCTGCTGCCATCTGCTGCTCACTCCTAGGTCTATGAATGATTAAGAGGGGGTCTGGGTCTCGTGATGTTTGTCGAGAGTCAGACAGGGAGGGTGCACATCAGCCACTCATGCTGCTTACTGGTGCTGATGGTTTGTACAAGATGCTGAGGGGAGGGGTGGAAACACACTCAAGAGCTTCCCTCCAAGGCCCTGGGGCAGCACAGGAATACACAGCACTTTGGAAGGACTATGGATATAATTGGCACAAGCCTTTGGTCAGGAGGAGTTGAGGTCCCAGAGCAGTTTGGGCTCCCCCAGATGCTGCAGTGTGCTTTCTCCATCTCCAGTGAAACAGGATTAGGACTAGGCAAAGTGTTGAACCCATACCTGTACTTTCAGGCTTCCCTTCCCTCCTTTTCCAGCTTAAATGATGAGTGAATAAGGAGCCCTGTAAATGTCTGAGAAAGGGCCTACAGTTAGAATTCAGTCGGCCTTCAACCCCAAATCAATGAAGTGGCTTGATATCACACCCTGGCTTGAGTCCTGCAGGAAGGACAAGTACCTAAACCCAGCTTCAGAAGAGAAAGCAGAAACTGAAAGCAGATCTGAGATCCCTAACCAGTTCACCCACATCAGAGCCCATCCAAATGGAATGCTGGGAGGAAGAAAACTCAAATCCACCTGCGACTTCACCTCAGGTAGAGAACCTGAAGCTGACCTCAGGCCAGTAATTCCAGCCGCAACTTCTTTGAGTCAAAGTTTGTTAAAAATATAGCATTCCTAAAATAAACTCGTGTGATTTAGATGGCTTCTGGTTGCTGTTCCAGCTGGGCTGGGAAAGCCATAAATCAACACTCCTGGTGTGGCTTCTTACAACTGTAAGCACTGAGCCAGGGATTTGGGGCACAGTGCTCTCTAGACTGAATGTCAACACTGTACATAAAATCTTAACAATAAGTACTGGGTATGACATGGAGACTCATGATTCACTGCTTAAAAAAATCCTGCTCAAATTACTAAAGAAAATGTTTTAAACAAGACTAAGGTGGTGGGTACTGCAGGTCTTTCTTGCTTCCTAATGCCTCAGTCACTGAGTGTTCTCTGAAAGGCACATGACAAAGCACCCCTGGGCTTGTTTCTGCTGCTAGCAGAATGCCTGAGACATTTCAGGATTCAGGCTTGGAGGTGCTGATTCCCTGCTGAGGAGTGCCAAGTAAAAATGCTCATTGCCAGGAATCCTCAGGAGCTGGGATTTCTCTGGGTCAAGAAACCTCAAGGATTTCTTCCCAAACTTTTCCATTGCTCCAGTACTCCATGCCAAAGAGATACTCAAGAGATGTTCAGTGCACTGAGGCTGATCTGAGCCCTCCCTCCCTCTCTCCTGGGGGAGATGGTGCACAGAGCTCCTGCAGCACCAACCTGGTGCACTCTGATCACTCTGTCAGAGCAGGACCAGGCTCTGCTCGGTCCAGGTTCAGTTCAGGGAGGAGCTCACCCTGGGCAGAGGGAGGTGAAGCTGTTCCTACCTGCCGGAGGGTCCCTGTTGAGGTGAAGAAGGAGTAGAGCATGTACCCTGGAATCAGAAACATGGAGGACAGGGCCATGAGCCACCCGATGCCTTGGCCCCACATGGGGTAGACGTATTTGCCCAGAGTCAGAGGGGTCATTTCCACCACACTAAAGAAGAACACACCCTAGAAAAGAACACCAGCCATTGCAGGGGAAAGTGCAAAATCAGGGTCCCACCATTTCTTCCTTCATTACCTTCTTAGCTCCCAACAGCTCTTTTCATTAGTCTGATTCTTTCAGCCCACCAACTGGTCATTTCATATCATTTCTTCTTATCCTGAGCTGGATAAGATAACCTAAGCTTTCCAAAAAGCTGGAATTGGAACACTCCATATTTCCTTCTTCCCTAGACTACTCAGACAAGCAGTGCCTCCACAGCAGCTCCTATGCAAGCAAACAGCGTCCTCACAGCTGGTATCAGTCTTCATATCACACCACTCCCTGCACTGCTTCTGCTGGGAGGGCAGGAACCTGCACAGGCCAAACTGCTCTGCAGTCAGCTATCCTGCATTTCGTCATAGCTTTTGTTCTCATAAGCCTGCCAGAGGCTGAAGCTGGAGTAGCTGAAAGCCAGAACTGATAATAGCTTTTTAAAACATCACATTATTTTGCTTATCATCTTACATCTCAAAAAAAAAAAAAAAAGGAAAAAAGAACTGATGGCCTCATTTAGATTAAAAGCAATCATCTAGAACTTTTTTATGGGTGATTTCCAGCAGGCAGAATGAAAGAGGCTTCTGTATCATTTTACTTATCTCCAGTCTGCCTGGGACCCCCTTGTACCAGACCTGCACTGGGTTGAGAACAGAATGTTTCCCTACTGCCCATCTAGAGATCTTTCTAGACCCACTCCTGCACAGAGGATTCCCCAGGTCTTACCAGGCAGACAAGAGGGGTGAAGAAAGCCCAGCAGATCTTCCACCAGATGCAAGGCTTGTAGCCAATCATTTCTTCAATGTTCCTGTAAAACCTGTTCACACCTACAAGAAGAAATTAGTATTGAAAGAAAACCCCATCTCTGCACCATGGTATTAATCTCTTCTCCTGGCAGAGCACAGGCCAGGCACAGCAAGAGGGTGACAGAGTGGCATGAGAAGAATTAGCTGGAAGGGATGGAGTAGTGGGACACAAACTCATGCTAACAGCTTCCATGTTCCTGATGTCCTCTTGTGCTGAGGTTTTGTGAGGGCCTGGAGAAGTGAGATTACACCCTTCCATTCCTGATTTTCTGAAGCTATCAATCTTTTGGCTGCAAAGTTGTCATTGTCTTCACTGGTTTTGGCTTTTTCAGTAAGTCACCATGCCCACAGAGAAAACAAAGGAGCAAGGTGTTTTGTGCTTACCATAACACCAAGAAATTGAGATGGTCTCAAAGAAGACAAGAAAAAGAAGACACATGCCACTGGCTGAGTAGTAATCAAACAGCTTGAAGACATAAATGCCACCCTGAAAAGACAAAAACAGGGTCAAGGAGTTCAGTTATAGATTATGATCAACAATATCAGCCAGCAGCTTGGATTGCTACTGTCCATGTCTGTTGGTTGAATGCCTATTTCCTTGGACAGTAAAGCCACTGTTGCAATGTTTCTACTGGAGTCTGGTTCTCAGCAGCAAAACTGACGTGCCCTTGCAGACAATTAGCCAGCCTGCTCAGGCATAGCCCAGGGTGAGGAGAAAAGAAATTACTGGGATCTCTTCTATTTCTCTGCTTTAGAAGGAGTCAATTTAGCCTGCTCTGCCTCTCCCTGGAGTTTTGCATTGCCTCCTCATGAACCCACACAGCTCCACAAATGGTCTCCAGACCACCCAGCCCTCACCTCCCCTCACAAGAACCTCAGCTTCAGCTCCAGAGGTTCAAGCCCCCAACAGATAGGTTTTCTTTGTGTTATCTTAACTCTTTGAAGTAAGCATTCCCTAAATTTGGGCTCTGTTGGCTTGAGTCCTTATTGCAAATAGCAGAAAAACAGGCCAGACTGACAATAGGATGATGGTAAAAATTATGGATGCATGCTAAGTCACTTGAGATGTAGCAGTGATGAGCAAAACACTTCACTCAGAATAGGGGAAATGCTGTCACTTGTCCCAAAGCTTTGCTGGTGCTGTGACATGCCAAGTGGCCAGAAAGGTGTCAGGAATGGAGGTACAAGCACAGCCTGTACCATCTGTACCTGGGTGATGTTGGAGAATCCGATGAGATAAGAGATGAAGCAGACTACTGCGATGAAGATCTTCTTCCTGGCTCTTAGGACTCGAGGGTACTCATCCATCAGGGCTGTAATGAACCCTTCCACAGTGCAGAACTGTGGGAAAAGGCATACACTGATGATACATATATAACTGTGTATATATATTTATATATATAAGTATATATATACTTATATTTTTATATATAAAAGTATATAGATATACTTATATTTTTGTATATATATACTTTTATATATATATATATCTGAGGATATATATATATAAGTAACTTAACCTGAACACATTTAACTTCAATGCTGAGAACCTTATGGACTCTGCAGACTCCAGAAAAGAAAGAGTCATCTCTGCACAAAGTTGGTCTGAACCATCTTCTGAAAATTTATCTCTCTCCCCACTGAATATAGATTGAGCTAGGAGCACCAACTGTAAATATTAAGTTAAATACTTAAAAATAGCTCAGCTAAATCTCTGCCTTTTGCCTCTCATACAAAGCCTCCTCTTTCTTCCCACAAGCTCTCTAGGGCCTCCCCATGACTGCCCTGCTCCCCAGGCTGCCAGGCCCTGTGCCACACTTGTGTGTCTGGCTGCTGCTGGGACACAAGCAGGACCTTTATTGCTCTGCTCTTCTTCCTCTTCCCAGCCTGTGGCAGCAGCCCTTGTGCTGTTCAATGATGTAAATGCTCAATAAGGACCTGTCGTACCCAGTCCTTTGTGCATGTGAATAACAACATCTCTGATTACCCAGTCCTTGATTGCATTTCACTTTTTCAAGCACACAATATTAAATGCATGTAGCACACCAAAAGCCCATCTTCACAGCACATAATCTTTCCAGAAGTGGAAATCCCTGGATGGTTTGAGCAGAGCTGCACCAGCCACAGTGTAATAATGCTGTCTGCACCAAAGCACAGAACAAAATCCCCATGAGTGTTGCCTTCCAGTTTTCCTTCTACTTCTGCCTTCTGGCACAAGGGCAGTTTGACTGCCCTTGTGAAGCGCATTCTTCTCTCCTATCCCTTGATAAATTGTGAGATTTACCTCTGTATCTTGCTCCCAGAAACTACAGGTAACATACCCTCTCTCTGAGAGAGCACATCTTGCCTCTAGCAATAACCCAGGGAATTTATGAGGGCAGCAAACTGGCTTCCCTGGTCATGCTGAGCAAATGTACAAGCCAGTGCAATGAAAATTAAAGTGGTTTCATCACTTCTCGATGCCAGGGACTTCCCTGTCCCTGGGAAGAAGAAAATGCCCTAGAGTGAAGGTGGAGATATAGATCAAAAAGAGCAGCAGAGGGTTGGGAAGGTGTGTGAAAAAAAAATGGAGTGCCTGAGCCTATTATAGAAAAATTAGGTACCCCAATGCAGGGAAATGACTAGTATTTGATTTTATGGTTTTGGAATGTTGAATATTTGTTTTATTAAAACTGTACTATATTACATTATAACTGTATTAAAGAAGGATATTATACTATACTATAGGATATATTATAGATATTATGGTATAATATAGATACTATACTATCTATACTACAAAGAATACTAAAGAAATACTTACTACTAACTAACAACTCATGACTGTCTCTTGACAGTCAGGACACAGTTTTGAGTGACTGGCTAAGGAAACAAAATAAGTTTTAGTAGAATTTAATTGCTAAACTTTTTTAGGTAAATAATTCTCTAACACGTTCTACGTGTGTAAAACAATAGGAGTAGTAAGCAGAGCTAAGAATTGTTTTCCCTTCTTCTCTGCTTTTCTCACAGCTTCTCTCTGTTCAGAGGGCATTGAATACCACAGCCTGTAGCTGGGCAGGGATGGTGGAAGAGCTTGCACACTGCTGACTGTGTGCACACTGCTCTGTGGGCAGAGCATGGCAAAGGGAGATGTGCATGCCCAGGGCTTTATATCCACGTGGAAAGCCAGTATTCCCAGAGCATCAAAGCTCCACTGCTTACACTTGAATTTTGAATGAGCTAAGCTTTTTATGTTGGACACAAGTGCCATTAAAGCATCTCTTGCTGTTCATGCATGGGTTAAGATGCCTTTAAAGCCATTGACAGTGAGTGCTTCACCCCACCCCACCTGGCTTCTTGTCTGGGAGAGTCAGGACTGAGCTGGCACTACAGTTTGAAGAGATGGCATGACTAAAAAAACCTCTGCTGGAAGCTATTCCTTCCACATGGATGCATGGGCAGGCACTGCCAGAGCCATGGCAGGGCAGGGGATCTGAGACCAGAAAGACAAATGCGTTTGGAGGGGAGCAGCCTTGGTCATGGGCACAGGGTGGTGTCCAGCAGAAAAGGAGCAAAGAAAATGATGCCTTAGAAAATTGGACAGAGTAAAGCTGACAGCCCTTTGGTGCAGGAGGAATGATCAAAATCAGGGAATGCACAGAAAGAAAGACAGGGAGATGGGTGGTGAGGAACAGGGCTACAAATTCAGTTGAATTCTCTTTGTCTCCTATCAAAATTAAGCTCCTGTGTAATGGAGAAGGTGGAGAAACAAATGATTGTAGATTGCTTTTTCTAGCCATGGAACTGGCAATGGCCTTCATACCATTTACTGAAAATTGCCTCATGACAGCCTCAGACTTCACAGGGGATGCAGCCTGGAGGAGGTTTACCTTTCCACTCCAGGGACTGCAAGTGCTTGGCATGGGGCTCACTTTTCCCAGCTTACAGACCAAACCTTGGCTGCTTGCACATGCAGGCACCTGAATGAAAGCATGCTGCTTTCAGAGTGGCATGGAGCTGAGCTCTGGTGCCTCCTGTTCTTGCCACTGCAATCTGCTTTCCAAAAAGGTTTCCTTTTCCCACCAACCTTCTCCAGCCACATTTTTTAGCATGCATTCTTCTCTTCTTCATGATATTACTTCTTTCCCAAGCATTTTATTTCCATTAACTTGTCTCTTTTGCTCCTTTTCCTCTTTAGGGGCCTAATCATTACACAAGCTGCTGAGACCAGTAATCTGGGCTTGGGAGCCACAAGAGTGGTCTCACTGCTGGCAGCTGGAAATCCTCATGACCAACGTGTGCCAGGCAGCCTCACATGGGACAGACACAGGGCTGGCAGTCACAAGGCTTGCCAGCTCCCCTGAGCAATAAATGCCTGACCTGGAAACTGCTAGGTCAAAAGGAAGCGCTAGGATATTATGAAAGAGGTTCTGGATGGGAGAGAGCTGAAGCCTGGATGGATCAGAGCAGAGGGAACACCAAGGCACAGGAGGGAGGTGTCTGTCAGCACAGGTCACTCATCCCACAGGAGCAGCCAGGCAGCAAGAGCAGCTGGAGCCGTGCTGCACCTGCAGGACACAATGCTTGCTCCCCATCTGCAAATGCCACAAAGGATATGCAATCAGCACGTAGAAAAACCTTTTTTTGTTGTTTTTTTTTTGTTTTGTTTTTTTAACTGAATGCTCCAAAATGCATGTGGAACTGCAGCCACTGTAGCAGCCTGTGCTCACTGGTTTACATGCAGAAGCTGCCATGCTGTTGCTGGTGTGTTTGAATGAGGCAGAGCTCCAGCATGCAGACAGAAAGCTGCTTCACATGTATTTAGCTGTGCTGTTTAAAAGCTTGTTTTCCTTTTGATGCTTCATTCCCCCCACCCCAGCCTCTTCCTCCAGGCAATGAGAGCCTCCCAACAGACTGTCTGCCCTCTGAAACTGGCTGTCAGAAGGGACGTGGAGAATTTCAAGGGGTATTTCAGAAGCAAATGCAGCAAATAAATTCCACACAGAGTGCTTAGAGGGCTTATTGTCATGTCTCCATTTACCAGCACTGAGTGAATAATCCATGCAGACAATTTTTTTTCTGTAAATGTAGTTTCTTTCAGAACATTCAGGTATCATCTTAATTTTTTTTCCTATATAATGTCTGTGGTAATGCATTCAGGAGCTTTATAAAATGCATATGAGAGTGTGACATGATTGGAAACCAGGTTTGGTTCATTACATTTTCCTGGAAACCAGGTGTGACATTTCAGGAATAGGTTTGAGTTTCATTGTGAAGTAGGCTTGGGTTTATGAACACTGCCTTTAATCCAAGAGAACATCCATTTTGTGCTGGTGGTTTGTGCTGCAAGGGAAAAGCATGGGGGGAAAAGGGCAGATATGACAGACCAAGTGCAGGTTTTTGCAGGAACCTTTGATTTTTATACACTCAAAAGGAAGGCATGCTGCAATTCACTGCTTTACTGGGTAGCTACTTTTATGCTGAATTATCAGAAAAAAAACCCTATCACCACTTGTAAAAATGCAGAGATAATGGTTTTTTGTTTGTTTTGTGAGGGCTTTGAGGGGGCAGGGTAGAGACCTTTTGCTACATCTAACTTCTTCCCCCTCGAGTATCTTGTAAAACTAGATAAGATGGCAAAGCAGTCAGGGTACCCAGGCACAGCCTTTTCCAAGGCATGACTCCTTCCTTCTGCCAGGATCTATTCCTGCTAACCTATGGACCAGGAAGCTGCAGCTCTGCTCAGGGTTGCATTGTTGCTGGCATCAACAGCAATGCCAAAATGCTGCAGGAAAGCACAGCCCTCACACCTTGAGAAAGCAAAAACCCACTCAGCTCAGCACTGTCCCAAGTGCAGAAGGGGACACCACAATTGTACCTGAAGACATTTTTGCATCTTCCTCCACTTTCTCCCTGAGTTGTCTCACCTGACTGTCCAGACCCAGCATCATCAGCATGGAGAAGAAGAGGATTGACCAGAGTGAGGACAAGGGCAGCTGTGTGACAACCTGTGGGTAGGCCAGGAAAGCCAGTCCAGGGCCTGCAGTAAGGAAAAGGGGGATGAGCCCATGTTCACAAAGCATTGGATGGCAAGTCGGAGATAAGTGCCACAGTTGAATAGAGAGACAAAAATTACAGCCAAGGATTCAGGGGTTTTTATATAGGAGCTAGGAACACTTGTTCCTTTGTGGCTGTGACACACCAGCTTGGTGGGAGGCATGGGGGCAAGATGGGGGGACAGGATTGGAGAAACAACTCCTGCAAACAAGTAATCAAATTATTGCGACCAAATGGAGCTGGAGCACTGTGCTAGAAAAATAAACTGATATTCAGAGCTGGTTATAATTTTTCCTGGTGCTTTTTTTTTTTTCTCCCCATCACAAAAGGCTGTTTCTTGAGATAAAAGCTTTCTCTGGAAAGACAGCAATTTCAAAATATGTCTTTGTGCAGAAAGACACAGTCCTATCTTGGTTAAAACATTATTCTGAGATCACAGTCTCAAGATCTTGCATGCAAAAGGGACTCCAAATTTTGATCACATCTTCTGAAAACATAGGTAGTATCTATTCTCCATAAAAAGGTTTCAGAAAGCAAATGGCCTAAATATTTCACTACAGCAAAATAAAACTTCAGCACACCTAGTCAGGAAAGAACAAGAACAGCCCACACAAATGGTTCTCACAGGTTGCTGTTGCATTTGAACCTGGGTTTCTGCTTACCTGAGGAGGCCAGCTCTGACACTGACTTCTTCGTGATGTGTGACATGAAGCCAATGATAGAGAAAATAACAAACCCTGCAAATATGCTTGTGGTGGAGTTTATACAACAGACAATAATGGAGTCTCTGGAAGAGAGAAAGAGAGAAAAAACCCCACCTGAAGGTCCCACCAAGAGCAGAGGGTGGGGTAAACAAAAGACCAGGCCCTGTGGATAGCTGGTCCTGTGCCTTGGACAGGTAGCACGGGTGACACACTGTGTCCTGTAGGCAGGGAGCCCCTCTGAAGAGATCACAGCGTGTCCCCATGGCTGCATGGTGCCAGCAAGGGGACAGCAGAGATCAGGCAGGCTCACCACAACCCCCTGCCTCACCCATGAGGAGTCCCAGCCACACAGGAGTGTGGAGAAAACCCACTGACCTGTAGACGTTGTTGTGGAAAGTGTTGTAGCTGCCCAGAGCAATGAGGGAGCCCAGCCCCAGGCCATAGGAGAAGAAGATCTGAGTGGCTGCATCCATCCAGACCTGCAGAGAAGGAGCCAGAAGAGGAGCGCAGCAGAAGGGGACTCCATGCTGCAGGTGCATGTCCTGCAGCAGCACAGTGCAGGGTTTGCAGGGGGACTGGGTGCAGACTGTGGAGCTGAGTGCTTGGATGTACAGGGGGACTGGGTGCAGACTGTGGAGCTGAGTGCTTGGATGTACAGCCCACTGGGGTGGCCAGGACCTGAGGGAACCCTGTCCGTAGGGCTCAGTCAAGAGTTTCTTACTAACATCTAATCTAAAGCTCTTCTCTTTCAGTTTAAAGCCATTCTCCTTGTCCTGTCACTACATGGCCTTGTCAAAAGTCCCTCTCCAGGGCTTTTCTGTAGGGCCCTTTCTGTACTGGAAGGTAGGGAATCTGCATCCTTCCCATGTGTCAAGTGTATCAAAGTGCAGTCTGGCCCAGCATCAGACATGCCCTCCAGTGGGATGATGTAGTGCAGGAAAAGTCATGCATTTCTGAACAGTGTCCTGTGCACATCAGAAGGGTCTCTTGCATTGTCTGAGTCTGTGTGTGTGTTTGCTTTCTCACATGTGGCCCCAAGGGATGCTGCTCCACTCAGAGACCCACATCCTTCTCTCACACCCTCCATTTCTCTTCCACTAGTGGGTCTTTGATTTTCCAACACGGAAATAATGTGTGCAAACTACAGAGGACAGCTTGCAAAGCTGGTCCCTGTGCCTTAAGTGGTTAAAGCTGAGAAAGTTCAAGAAAAAGAGACAGACTGCTTGTTTCTTAATTGCATAGAATTTACACAACTCTTCTGGTCTTGAGAACCCTGTTTCCTGCATTAGAGCCAATGCAGTTGGTAGTATGGTTACAGAGAGTGTCCTGAAAGATGGATCATTGGGACCCTCACTGGAAAGTGACAAATCTCCAGCTGTCCCCACTCACACATGACTGGTGACTTTGGAACCATTGGAGTGTTGCTGCTGAAAAACACAGAGTCTGTGTATCCTGTAAAACTTCATTTTTGCAAGAATCCCTGTTCCTGCTGGGTCTCCTCACTGCTGTCAGTGACCAAGAACACATTAAGAACACATTAACTCATCACTTAAGCACTGCCAAAAACTGCTGCTGTGTGTACTGCTGTGCTTGTGCTCCTTGTGAGGCCCCCATGCCAGCAGCACATCATCCTTTCTCTGGGACCACCAGAACAGCCACTGAAATGAGGCATTCCCAGCCTGGAGGGGAGGTGCCTTTGTCAGGATAACTTCTGACTCCCCATACCCTGTGGATAACTCTGCCTGGTACAGCAGAGCTGCTGCACAGATTTCCACCCATGAAGATCTTTTCCTCAGCTTTGTCTCAGCCCTATGGGACAAGGGTCATGAATACTTGTACAGGGTTAATCTAGAGTTATTTTAAGTAGTTACAATATTCATGGGAAGTGCCTAAGGAAGCCTAAAGCAGAGACAGCTGGGAGATAAGATCTTTCCTCACTAGGCTACAAACCTCAGAGTCAGAGAGCTTCCTGAAGTCAGGTGTGAGGTAGAAGAGGATCCCCTCCTTGGCTCCTGGCAGCGTGACTCCCCGGAACAAGAGGATGAAAAGCATGAAGTAGGGGTAGGTGGCTGAGAAATACACCACCTGAAAAAGACCCCATGGGAGAGAAGACATCAGCCCACCAGACCTTTCCTGCCCATGGTGCCATTGAGTCTGGCATGTTCTCCTGTGAGGGGGACAGGCTCCCAAGCACAGCCAATTTCAGCAGCTTTTCCTTGCATTTTCTGTCCCCCTTTCCCATGCTAGTAACGTTTCTGGCTGTTTGAGGTTTCTCCCTGCCAATGATACACAAGCACACACTAATCACAAAAGTAGCATGCTGAAGTCTGGATGAAATGCCCAAAGACAAGGGACTTGCACAGGGATAATTTTAGCCCACAGAAGTAATCCCCTCAAGTCATCACATCCTTACTTTGCAGAGCTAAAGCTGGTGTTTCTCTAGACAAGTGCATGAAGCAAAACAAGTTGTCTTGATTCCACTGCTTTCTTTTCAGCACTGTTTCAGTATCTTATGGGTATGTGCCATCCCTCATCACAGAGCCCACACCAGTAATCACCAGGGCTTTGCTGTGGCTGTGTAGCTAAAGCCTGTTTGAGAGCCACTGGGGAAGTTAACAGCTTAGGTGACCTACCCCTGAAGTGCTTCTTTCTGATCTCTCCTCTAGATTATTCCTTTCATAATAGTGTCTGGCTGCACCATGCTGTGCTCTAAATAACACATCCCAGCATCTCGGTGCTGCTGTTTCACTAAACAAAGCAATTACCTTTCTGCTGTGCTAGCCTGGAACACTGCACAGGGAATAACAACGGGCTTCTCATCTGAACATCTCCCACCAATATCAAAAGGGCAGCAGGGAAATTGTCAAAGGAGATGGGGAGATTTTTTCCACCAGAGGCAATTTAAGAGACTGTGATTGTCAGAAGTGGGAGGCCACAAGAAGCTTTGCTCTCCCAAAGGGCTGTCCCAAAGTGGGAAATATAAGTAATTTCTGAAAATGCCTCTTCCCAAAAAGAATGCATGCTCAGACCCATGACCCTACAGGCAAGAGCTATTCTCTACACTTAGAATGAAAATTACCATAAACATCATAGCAATTTTCACAGCCATGAAAGGTAAATGTCAGGAATTTAATAGCATCTATTGTGATTTTGCCTCTAAACACCATAACCTTAGTTATAGACACTTAAATAAAATTGAGTCTGGAGGACATTTTGATGGCACAGCAATGAGAGGCAGCACCAAAAGACCCAGCCCTCACACTGTACCTTGCCTGTCCACTCCACACCCTTCCAGATGGAGAAGTAGACCAGCAGCCAGGCCAGGGCCAGCGTGCCAGCCAGGGGCCAGCGGACAGCACCAGGCTCCCCCAGGCCTCCGGACATCTGGTGCATGTTCCTCCTAAGGGTGGGAGACACACTGTCAGGACGAAGTCTGACAAAAAGGGCTGAGGAATTTGGAGCTCCCAGAGTGGCTGGAGGGGGAAAGGCCAGGTGCAGACAGGTGTGAGAACCCACAAATCCCTAGAGGGAACTGAGGATCATTGTTATAGGACAAAGGGAGGTGAAGAAGAGGTGGAGAGACTGTTTGCAGGCAGGTCCATCTGACGTGCATCTGCACAGGGCACCCCATGCCCACCATGGCTGTAACGCCCTTCTGCCAAGGCTGCCCAAGGAGCAGAGCCCACAGGCACAGCCACGGCCCTGGTGGGCAGGCACAGTGACCACAGGGAGGGAGAAACCTGGTGTGGGCAGCTGGGGACGTACTCCCAGAACTCGGTGACGGCGCTGGTGAGGTTGGTGGTGTCGTTCAGGGAGTAGTTGGAGAAGCAGCGCTCAGTGTTCCAGGCGTTCCCACAGCTCTGCCATGGCAGCTCCTGCACCAGAACAGGGACACCAGGGTCACCATTCATGGGATATCTCCCAGGTGAAATCTGCCTTCTTCTAAACTGAAGCCCCTTAATATTTTTTTTTTGCAAAGATAATGGGCAGCTCCGCTGGATGGGCATGCCCTTGTAGCTAAAATACTGGAACAATTTTCAAAAATATGATAAATTGTAAAAGGATTTTAGGGGAAAAAAATATCATTATATGATTAGGGCAATACTGTAGCTCCAACAAAATTCCCCACATAGAAAGCCACTTCCAATTAACTGTTGATAATTAATACCTACAAATTAAAAAACTATCAAGGGATACTGTGTTTATAACCATTACAGCTTTTTGCTAGCTTCACTCAACAAGTGGCTGGAATTTACTGCACAAAGAATAAGAAGGGATTTGTTTCTTATGTTTTTAATTTACACCAAATTCAATGCTAAAAAAGCAACATGGCCCTGAGAATGGAGTCAACTGGTTGTCTACACAAACAGACTTTTATAACACAAGCACAGGAGTAAATTGTCCAGGACAGTAGCTGTTTGATGCTGTCCACTGCCCTGATTATAAGCAGCACAAAGGGATTCCTGGGAGAGGTTTACACTGTGGGTAGCAGTGAGACAGCAGCACAACACTACAGAGTTACTGCAGTCAGCTCTGGCACTGCAGGCAGTGAAGCAGCAGTGCCAGGGGCTCTCTGAGCATGCAGGACAACTCACCCAGGCCATGCAGTGCCACGGCTGAGCCAGCCCAAGGAAAGCAGCTCAGATATGTCTCCATGAGCAGCTAGCTCTTTTCCCAAGCACAGTGTGTGTAGACAAATGCAGAGCAGCTATTCTGGGGGATTTCCTTCTGCAGATAAGACCTGAGGCTCCAGTTCAACAAAGCTTTAAGAAGATGTTTGTATCCATCCCTATGCCTCCAGGAATGTAGACCTCTTTACTGTAAAAGCAGATCCACCAACGAGGGGAGAGAATGATGCATCTGACTCCATCTTATCAGAAGGCTAATTTCTTACTTTATTATACTATATTATATTAAAGAATACTATACTATACTAAAGAATACAGAAAAGATACTTACTGAATGCTAAAAAAATAATAATGAAAACTTGAGACTCTTTCCAGAGTCCCAACACAGTTTGGCACTGATTGGCCAATGAGTCAAAACAACTCACACCAGAATCCAATGAAACAATCACCTGTGGGTAAAAAATCTCCAAACACATTCCACATGAGCACAACACAGGAGAAGCAAATGAGATAAGAGTTGTTTTCCTTTTCTCTGAGGCCTCTCTCGCTGCCTTTCAGCTTCCCAGGAGAAAAACCCTGGGTGAAGGAATTTTTTCAGAGAGTATGAATGCCATGCTCTTTAAAAATATTATATGTATTTTAAGTGCCTTGTGCCATGAGTGCCTTTAAGTGCTGCCTTCACTGCTCCATCTAAATCAGTTCACTCCAGCAGATGATACCTTCAAACATGGTATCCTGGCAGAATGGTGACTATTGCAGGGGTGGAGGTGACATTCCAGTGGCCACCCAGACCACTGCACCGCCCTCAGTGGTGATTTCATGAGGACTTGCTAACCGCACTGAAGAAAAGGCAGTGGCTGAGCAGTGCTGCACAGCAGCTCTTCAATTCTGCATGTTAGAGAAGCTGCACAGCTCTCACAAGGAGGAGCAGGCTGGGGGCAGTTTGTTGCTGCTCCATATCCTCTGAATTTTAAGAGACAGAAACTGCAGAAGGCAGGCTAGGCTCTTATTATAGTTCAAAATACTCTTAGTTAAATTTAGGAGGCACAGGGGACAGACATCAGCCTGGCTTTTTCATTTGCACCTCGGGTCCTTTTGGGAATTTGGAATTCTCTCTGGTAAAAGAAAAGGTTTTGAGCCAAACATCTGTATCTGCCTATGCACATACAAGCACTGTCCCCACCTGGGTCTGAAACATCTGAAGGTGCCAAAGCCTTATCCTGAGAAACATCCTGCCCAGGGTGGAGTTGGGACGGGTTACTTTGGAGAAGACCTCTGTTTATTTAAGAGCCCCTGAGGGTGCATCTAATCACCCACAGCAATAAATCTGTTCTAGATCCAGGATCCTACAGTGATAGGTGGTGTTGGTGGTAGAAACACAATTGAGAATGCCAAATGAAATGATTCAGCAAAAGTCTTGATAGATACTTGAAAGTTTTGCTGGAACAAAAAGGAAAACTGGATGTACAGTGTCCACAATAGCATTTCAGGGTTATATCTAAATGAAATTTATAAAAAGATCCCATTTGAACCATGGAGTTGATTTCCTTAAGGCTTCAGGTTGCTCAGAGACTTACATTAAGGAAACTCTTACCATTTTCTGGGTTGAAATAAATAATTCAGCTACCAAGAAGTTAATATGGGGTGTGAGTCTAACCTTGTATGGTAGAAGGCCTTGCTATGGAAGAGGAACCCACTACAAATTATAACACCAAAGCACACACTGAGGGGCAGTCACAAGCAGATGTCTAGATACTTTCTGAATCATTTTCCCAGCAGAAAAACAATGCCTTGGAGATCATTTATCAAGAGAGGAGTGAACAAGAACTAATTAAGATAAGGAGCAAGTCCTGAGAAATGAGACCATGATGCAACAAAGCCTGACAAAACCAGTTCTGGAAATGTGCAGCTCAGATTCGAGCAGCACTAAAAATAAAACAGAAACACAGGCTGAGTTTTAAAGACTGAAGTGAGTGAGGAACAGTTCCTGTAGAGGGGATAGGACCATCATCCCCAGAGGACAAGCATCACCACCCATCAGCACCACAAAACTGCCTCCAGGGCTGATGAACCTCTTCAGGAAGGGTGTAACATGATGCTGACAAGGGCTCTTTGCACAAATGGCAAGCAGCTAGTGACTGCTGTGGGTCATGAACAAACCACTGCCCATAGGTGGGAGTGAGGACCCAGAGCACAGCCAAAGCCACGCTGCAGACACGCCCAGGACTCACCGAAGTGAAGGAGTTGAAGAGATAGTAGAGAGCCCAGGCAATGATGACAATGTAGTAGATGTTCAGCCAGAAGGACAGAACCATGGCTGCCAGTCCCACACCTGCAAATGAAGGCAGAGAGCAGCATCAATCCATGTGGGGATACCAGGCATTAGTTTCTCTGGGTCTGGATTGAAGGTACTTGAGACAATAGTTCATGTTTGGACTCAGGTGTTGATTATTTCTTACCAGTAAAACAGTCTCACTGCTGTGAATTTGGCAACAAGGCACAAAATGGCCAACAGTCTCTGGTTACAAGGTCTTTTAAGACCAAACTATCCAATTAAGAACTGGCATCTGGATTATTTTCCCTTTTAACCCAATAATTGATCCCAAAGAGCCCCCAGTGGGGACTTTTTTGCCCAATTACAAAATGCCACCCAAACCCATGGAGAAGAAGGAAGAAGAAGAATGAAGAGGAAACCCAGGATGACACCCTGTGCCCTCCACCTTGCTCCCATCCACAACACATTAAAACTCCCAAAACCTAAATTTCTCACCAAGTGATACATCTACACTACTTTCTATAATCTGTTTCACACTTTAGTGGATTCCAGTCTATCTTGAAGTCCAGGAAACTTTCTCCATGAATGAGGGTCAGAGTCAGTGCTCCCCTGGGGGTCAGGGCACCCCAGAGCAAACAGAGAAATATTCCTGGTGCCCTGGGTTTCCACAAATCCAGGTCTCCAGTACCCAAGGGAGTTCATGGGCACCACAGCAAGGTTTTTTTTTGAAAACCAAAAAAAGGGACCAGCTCATCAACACAGAGTGTGCTGTAGCTGCAGAATGAGCTGGTCAGCACGGGAGGCTCATTCCCTTACGTCTCTCAGCCACCCATTTCCACTGGGGGAACAATGCTTTCAGTGTGCTACCCAAACTCTATGGACAGAGCTCCATGAAAACAGGATCTTGTCACTTTCCCACATCCAAGGCATTTCCAAATCACCATTGACTTCTAGAAAACAGTCACTTCAAGCATGGCAACAGGTTGCATTCCCATACAATTAAAGTATGCATATGTTGAGAAAACAAAGGGTCTTCTGCAACCGGAGCCCCTCTGTCACAGTCCCTTGTCCCATAAAGTCCCTTGTCATCACACAGAACTGCTTGAACAGAGCACAGTGATGTTAGAGACTGCAGACAGAGGTCAAGCACAGTTTGATAAAGACAGAGGGGAATCCACAAACCTCCCCCCCACCACCACCTGCCACCCCATTCCAGCCCCCAGGAGTTTGCTGATTTTCCTTCAAACCATTAGTGGGGTTTTGCCTCTAGTGGTGTGCCATTTCTGTCACAAACATACAGCACAGTACCTTTGAACATGGGTGCTAATCTCCAGACTCCTAGTCCACCAATAGAAGTATATTGGCCCAGGGCAGTTTCCAGCAGGAAGAGAGGAATCCCAGCAAACACCAGTGTCAGGAAATAGGGGATGAGGAAGGCCCCTGAAAGAAGGAGCAATGTTATCAGGCAGTTCCCCCTTTGATCAAGAAGAAAATGCCTCCAGCTGCAGTTCCTTGCTCTGCAGCACCCATGTGATGAGGAGCAGCCTCTCCCAGAGGTGACAGCTTGCAGCTGGAGTTGATGTGTTTGGTGAGTCTCCCACTGAGGTCACAGCTCCTTTCCCTTATCACTGTGGGTATGTGTGTACCATGTGTACAAATACACTGGCATCACTAGCTGTGCAATGCCAGGCTCACTTGGTTAGCTGCTTAGGCAATGCTAAACCCAATCTGACAACAACCCCAAAAGCTTGGACACTGACATTGGTAACTTGTTGATGTTCTGTCTTACCTGCAGAAGCTTTCAATTCTTATTCTTCTCCTTCTTCTTGAGGGAATAGTGTACTGGAATATCTGGCACTGGCCATGCTTTCTTTGTTTATAGCTGCTTCAGTCTTTTAAAAAATCTGTGACCCAAACTGTATTGGCTCTTGTAACAGTGCTATATACCACCCCACCTGTGTTTTAGGTTTTACCTTAAAATTCCTAGTGAAAATATTATTCTTCCCCATGGCTCTATGGAAATTATCTCATCACTAGAAAGGAGGTAGAACACTCATTCACTAGAGATATTACTGGAACCAGTTTTTAGAAGAGCAATTAGAATATGAGAACCTTGCTGGGATTATTGGAAGGCTGTACAAGTTCGGGTCATCCTGACTTCTAGGATGTGGGACAAAGCCCAGTTTTATCTTTCTCATGGAATAGACCATCATTTCTGAGGGGGACAAACCTTTGCAGAATATGCTTGCTGGGGACAGAGGGGGGACACTCAGTGTGCCCAGAAGTAGCTGGCTGTGCTCAGGACAGCACTGATTCCTGCACCAGCCTTAGGGCTGAGCTGTCAGTCTGAGTCTTCCTCTCCAGCTAATTGTAGGGAAGCAAACACGGAGCTAGTGAGCAAAGCCACTCTGCAGAGCTGTGGCCCAGCTTGCACCCAGCAGAGCCAGGCTCCAGCAGCTGCTCTCTGAGGGCAGGGAAGCAGCCAGGCACAGCCAGGGATGCTGGCTCAGGGGACACCCAGCTGGGGACATCTGCCTGCCAAGCAGGGAGCTGAACCCAGCTGGGAGAGGCAGGTGCCAGCACTCGGCATGAGAGTCCATGGGAGGCAGCGTGCAAGAGGAGCTGGCAGTGGGTGGTGGGCAGAAAACACTCTCTGTGCCAGCAGCTCAGTGGCCATGAACCTGAATCACAAGCTGGCATGGAAGCACAGGCTCTTGGCTTCACCAGCAGCCTGGTGCACAGCAGAGAACAGCTCTGGGCATCACTGTGCCTGCTCAGCAGCCTCTCTCCCCTGTGTGCTCACCAGACACCACAGCCTGCAAGGTCCAGCCCCTGAGAGCCCTGTGGGAAGCCAGGGTCTGCTCCAGGGCTGCTGCCACCCTGCTGCTGTGCAGTTTGGAGGCTGAGCTTAGCAGCAGTGCAAGTCTCCTCCTCGCTTCTGTGCAAGCAATTAATGAAATTTGGCTGCAGCTCTGATGATCCTGCACTTCTCATCTACAGCAGGTCAAGAAGGTTTGTAGGTGAAAGATCTTATTAGTTTGTTTGGAAAAAAGAAGAAAACAAAAAACAAACAAATAAACTGTTGGACACAAGTCTTTTATCCTGACTTGATTCTCAAGAATAGTGGAAAACTACAAACCAGACCACCTCCTTGAGCTGAGGGCTGTTGGCAATGCCACTGCCAGTCTGGAGGGCCGGGTCCCCAAGCAGGCATGGATAATATCCCCAGGTCCTATACAGCCAGATGAGAAATCAGTTCTGGAATTTTTATCTAAATTTTGCAGACCAGTACAAAATATGGTTGTATGTGACCTTGTCAAAGTGCCAGCTTGTGTCCAGATCCATGGGTGTCAGATGCTGGTCCTGCTCAGAGCACTGACCCTTGGAGGCAAGGAAGGATCAATAGTGCCTGGTGCAGATTTGGGGATGCTCACTGTGCATCCCCAAATCTGCCTGCTCCTAATGCTGCACAGCAGAGAACAACAATTAATCCTTAAAACAGGGAACACTGCCCACAAATCAAAAACTGAGCATTACAAGCTGTTACACTGTGTTGTTTTGAATCTCAGTGTGCAAATGAGGAGTGGAGGATGCTTATTTAAAGGATTGTTTTTCTCTCAAGTTATTCAAGCTTAGGATCTCATAGGCAATTTTTAGCATGTACTGAGCTGCATTTAGAGTGAATTTGGAGTCTGGTACAATTCTGTTGAGATCAGAGGGACTGTATAAGGTTAGAGATCGGTGTAGAGGCTGGAGGCACAGCTGGGCACATCCAGCTGCGTGCAGGGCCGGCAGGGAGCCCGGGCATCACTTTGGGTGAAGCCTGCTCCCCGCAGCGGCCGGGCCGAGCGCTGTGCTGCCGTGCCCGGGGCTCCCCGCGTCGAGCAAGCCAGCCGTGAGCCGATGCAATGCGACAGCGGTAAGTGAGACGACAATATTTCCATTCAGTTCAATTTGCCTGTGCGTAATGGAAGCAGCCCACACGGCCGCGCTCTGAGCAGGGCACATGCGGGACGCTAAAATTAGCGTTCCACCCACGGTCTGCGGCGCTCCGCGGAGGCCGAGCCGAGGCCGTGCCCGCCCGCTTGCGAAGGAGCCGCGTCCCGGTGATGCTCCCGTGCGTCAGCTCCGGCTCAGGCAGCGCTCCCTCCTTGGTGCTGCCGGCTGCGGGAGCGGCAGGGCCCGGGGAAGGAGCCATCCAGGCTGCCATGAACAGCACGGAGCGGCAGGGCCCGGGGAAGGAGCCATCCAGGCTGCCATGAACAGCACGGAGCGGCAGGGTGCTGGGAGCAGGAACCAATTCCTGCATTGCATCTGTCTGCTCACAACCAGCTGCTCCCTCTGCGTGCCCGCGGCTGTCAGGGCAGAGAGCGCCCAGTGCTAGTGCTAAAAATAGCGCTCCGCACCTCCACAGCACCCTCTGACTTTATATGTAGGAGTTTAGCTTCACTACACCCCTCATCTAATTACATCACTGTCATCTCCACCTTTATGTGTGAGGAGACAGTCACAGGCAGCACAGAGCTGTGAGAGACTTGGGATGACACAGCAAGCACAGGGCTAACAACCAGTGCTGGACCCAGCCAAGGGGAAATGTTCTGGGAGGAGAGCTAGCAGACAGAGTGTGGCCACACAAAGATGACAGACCTGCACTGGTGGCACCCGGCCTGGATGTTCCCACAAAACCTCCCCTGGGCAGGCCTGGATGTTCCCACAAACCTCAGTCAGCTTCACCTGCACATTTCCACCTCTCCACAAAACCCAAAGAAGCTGTGGATGTCCCATCCCTGAAAGTGTTCATGGCCAGGTTGGATGTGGCTTTGAGCAACCTAGTGGAAGGCGTCCCTGCCCTTGGCAGTGGGTTTGGAACTGGCTGATCTTTTAGGTCCTTTCCAACCCTGATCATCCTGTGATTCTACAATTCCATGAAAACAGCATAATCAGTTAGAAATCTTCTTGTCCAAGTTGCTAACTTTCTGATCTCCTGCTAGGATTCACTCCATGATTCAGAGAAAGGGCCTAGATAGCCTTAAATGCCATGAAGTAAATGCACATTGCTTCAGGGAACAAGACCCTTCTCCTCTTTTCCAGGGTTGGAGAAAAAGAACATCCTGCAACATCCTGCTGCCTGCAACAGCAGAAATGGGCTGGTGATATGAGAAGTTATGAGAGCCAAAGGTAAAAGGAAAATTAAGACATGGAGAAGCAACATGAGAAGAGACCCTTGGAGCAGCATGAATGAGTGTGGCACTTGGGATGGGGACTCCGGGCCAGGAGGAGCTAAGAGGGAAGCAAAGAGCAATGTGGGAAGACTAGCAGGGAAAACTAAAATGATATATACAGATTTAAAGGTGAGGAAAATGGGTTTGGACTTGTGTGGGAAGTCTGTAAAATGGTTCAAGGAAGTGAGCAGCTCTTCAAAGGGGAGAAGGAAGGCTGTTTTAGTAACAGGCACAAGCAATGGGAGAGCTCAGCATGGAGTGAGAAGAAAGAGCCTCTGCTCTACTGACACCTGCCTGTACTCCCCTCCACAAAAGCATCTCCTGACAAGGCAGAAGAAAGAGCACGATTTGAGAGGGGAGCCGAGGCACAGAAGTGTGTTTTCTGAGTTGGTCCAAGATGTGCAGAAATTCTGTAGCTGAGCAGGTAGAATTTCCTTGAAAATGCCCTAGACTGAGGAGAACCTAACCTTTAACAGATGCAAACTGGTTTCTCTGGAGGTGCTCCAGAATCTAGCTGGGTGCCTATTTGTGCATAGCCCTCCCTGTAAGTAAACGAGGTCCCACATGCCTGGTTTTGGGGTTTTTTTGTAGTAAATTTGAACTTCACAAGCATGACAGAACTCAAACTGCTTGTTATATTTCTTTGGACTGCTTCTTCGCAGCCTGCACTTGCTAGTAAAACCCACAGATCATGGAAACTTGTCTCTGGACAACTTAATAACTCCCACCATGTGGGAGAGCTCTCAGCTGGAGAACCACCCATTTGCCCAGACCCACACCAAGCCAAAACCTGCTCAGGTACAAGGCTGCTCATTGTGCATTTCTCTCACCTCCTCCATTTTTGCCACAGAGATAAGGGAAGCGCCAGACATTACCCAGACCGATAGCATAGCCCACACAGGACAGCAAGAAGTCAAATTTCCCCTTCCAGGAACCTCTGTCTGGGATCTCCTTCTTCTTCTTCTTCTTGGTGCTCACGACCTCAGAGCTGATGGGCTCTGGCTCCTCCAGGGCTGCCTGCTTCACCTCAGAGGGAGAGCTCAGCTCCACAGAGGTGTTGTCCATCTTGCCCATGGTGGCTCAGAGGTGAATCCACTCTTGCTGAGGGGCTGGAGGAGCAGGAAATGCAGTTTCTGCCCTGGCCACGAGAAGACAGGATGGGAAGCACTGGGCAAAGCTCCTGGTGAGAAAGGAGAGAAGGAAGGTGTCCTGTGTCAATGTGGTGTGTCAGACTTGGTTGTTACCATCACAGAACAAATCTCTAAACTCTCATCTTACCTGCTTCTCCTCCCAGTGCTCTGCAGGAAGAGCTTTGGGACCAGTAGGCATGCAGCAAAACCACAGGTTGTGGGTGACCCACCACACAGCACAGAAATGTACCTGTCCTGTCTGAGTGACAGTGGAGGAGGGCACGATGGAGGTGCCAGAGCTCCCAGGCCTGGGGTCCAAAACTGAGTGCAGCAGTCACAGAGCCACCGGAGAGTTTGTGTGGCCCAGCCAGCCAAGCACTGCTATGGATGTGCTCCCCTTGGAAATCCCATGCATTTATCCCTCACCGCAGCAGCAACACAGCCATGTTCACAGCTGTGCACCTGCAGCATCTGGCAAGGCAATCACTGCTTGCTCAGCCCCTCTCTGTGCACCATGTTGGTTCTGTAATCCCCAGGTGTACCCAGCTTGTGCTGACTGTGACTAGAGCCAGCCTGTGAACCACTGAAATCCCATTAAGTCAGGACTTCAAAGTCCTGATGATTAATTGCGTGAGTCCAACTAAAAAATTTAGTTAATACTTGCATTGATTTTAGTTCTTAAGAAGTATATAACCATCACACCATAACAATTTGGAAAGAGAGAGAGCAGGCTATGTTACTACACCTGTGTCTAACCCAATATTGCACTCATGTCTTGAAAAATAAGTGCAGTTCTCTCTTCCTGTCACACAGGCTATTGCAAAGTCAGAAAAAGGCATGGAAGAGAGCCAAAAGGCTGCTTGAAAGAGTGGAGTAACTTCCATGTGAAGAGAGTATAAATGAAACAGGATCCATTGTTCTGTGGAAGAGGTAGCTGGCAGGGGCCTATAAATGTATCAGTGTCATAGAATACAAGTATTCACCATTTCTGATACAAGAACTGCAAGGGATTAAACCATGACCAGCAGGTGGTAGGTTCAAAAAGAGCAAGAGGTGAAAATGTAGTCCAGAAAATGTGTAGCTATAGAGCAAGACTCCCCACTGCAGGACATGCTGGATGCCAAGAGTTTATATGACTTTAGAAAAGAAAAATAAGGGGATAAATAATGGAAGGAAAATCCACCAGAATCTACTACTGCAATTCTGCAGTAAACCTTGAGCTTAGGAGGTTGGAGGTTGGAGGGACTCTTCCAAGGAAATAGCTGGAGGTTGAGGGACTCTTCCAAGGAAATAGCACTCTCTACTTTTCCTGGTTTTGTCCTCCCCCCTCAGCCAGCACAGAAGGCAGGACTGGCATGGGGTTTGCTCTCACCCACTTCTCAGCCTATTTTACAGAGACAAATTTAATCCTCACCAGGGGTCCTGAGGGTGATCAGTGCTACAATCTCCCAGAGAAGTCTGTTGACAAAAACATTAATAGATGCAAACATTGGAAAACAAACAAACAAAAAGAAAGAAAAACAAAATGGGTATATCAGGAAAGAAATCAATGCTATAAAGAGGTGTCATGTTCTAGCAGTTAAAGCTGACCTTGCTTGAGCTTCTTTCTAGACTTGGCAGTCTATTCTCATAAAGAAACAGTACCCATTTGGCCCATGGGATGTTTGGGGGACTCATTAACTGGCATTCCTAAAGTGTACTGGACAGAGATGGTCTCCTAAGTCCAGGCTCAACAGCAGTATGACTCCTGTTTACTACGGCAGGCATCCCATGATTATAGCAGGTGGATTTTGTTCCCCCACAGAATCCATCACTGAGGTCAGAAAAAGTCTTTCAGCTGTGAAGGGAATGGCTGAACCAGGGAATATCTGTAATTCCTTCTGATAATACAGTGGAGAAGGCAGAAATCCCCTTGCTGTGGGACGAAGTCTGTAACCAGGCTCCCTGAGCTATGGAGCCCACACCAAGCCTCAACTCACTCCTCCAGCCCCAGGATGGCTGCAGCAAGCCCAGCAGCAAGAGGCAGCATGGAAATGGTTTCTGGGGAGAAGAGACCATTTCACATAGCCCATGAGGCAGATGCCAGAAAAAACCATTGCAGGACATTCAGAGCAAAGGCTTTGGTTGGCAGATCCCATTTCTGTCCTACGCCTTGTGATAGCACTGTCACACCAGCTCCTGGCTCCTCACTAAGGCAAGGAGAAAAAGATTATACAGAACATGTAGGAGGAAAGTAAAATCAAGAAAATTTATAAATCAAAATAGAAGAAATAGCACCAAAACCCTTGGGAAGAACTCAGAGTTGGGCTAAGTCAGGGTAATAAGCTATGCCTGGAGACATAAAAAATTTGACTCAGTAGGAGCCATTTAGACTCACTTCTTTTTTTTTCTGTAGACAAAAAACAGAAGGTAAGCTGCTATCTTTAAAAAGTATTTATATATCCTGCTCTCCCTGTGTTCTTTCCCCTGTTTCTGTTGCCACAGTTCTGGAGTGATACTACAGCTAGAGGGTCACACCTCATATTTCCTAGATTTGGGGTAAGATGATAAAGGAACAGCAGACCACGCTGGCAATTTCTTCTTACCTGAAAAGTCAGATTCTTCATCTCCAGCTCAGAAAGAGTAAGCTAGATTTATAGAGATTTCTTCACAGTCAAGAAATAGAAAAACAGGCAAGAGGATCCCACTGAGGATCCATCCCAGCTACTGTCCTGTCTCTCTGCAGTGATGGATGATAGGACAGAAGGGCTTTTGCATGTCCCACAGCCCAGCTGTGCCATGTCCTTCCCCAGACACATAGCCTGACCAGCAAAAACACAGGCATCAGTCTCCCCAGGCCAAGTGTTTGGCTCCTGTGTTGCTCACATGCTGAACAAGTCCTGCTGGGACAAAATGTCAGCCCCTCCACTCATCCACATGGGTCTCCTGCAGCAGGAGCACAAAGCTTTGTCCTGTGCTGACAGCAGAGAGAGAGCAGAGTCAGTTCAGCAGCTCTCTGTCATGTCAGATTATTTGTTCTGAAAAGCACGCGGTGCTTTGGGCAGAACAAAATGCCTGAAGGACTCAAAATTATAATCAATAAGAGCAGAGCTACAAGATGGAGGTGGCTCTGCTTTGCAAGGACTTGAAAACAAGGTCAAAGTTTCAACATGACACTACAGCAGGTTTCTCATTCAACTTCTTCCAAATGCACCACGTTCTGAAGCCAGAACTTTCCAAGCAATCCATAAATTCCTGGCAGTAAAGGAGTGACCTGTGTTTCACTAAGTTGTACAGAAGGCCTGGTCTTCTGCTACCCAAGTCAATAAAAACAATTGCCTTGTCCCCAGTGGATGCAGAGCCAGGCTGATCCACATTCTGGCAAACAGACTGCCTTTTTTTTTTTGAGGGATTTCACTTCAAATAAGAAAATAGCAGTGAGAAAGTATTGCTGCCACTTGAAACTCTGCCTCCTGAAACACTGTTGCTAACAACAGTGACCTTTTTACTTTCCCCTGCTTCAACATCAAATATTAACAATCTCCTCAAATTTGACAGAAACCAAAAATTTCAAGGGCATAAAATTGCCTGAAATGGAACAGCAAAATGAGCAAAATGACCTATGGAAACACATGTAAGAAATACTTTCACACACCTCTCCACCTCTTATTTGTCAGTGATTTAACAGCCACACAAATTACTTCTGACCCATGCAGGTAGAGCCACAATTAGTTTAATTACACAGTGCAGGCTGTTGTTTAGTCAATTAGACTTTTTCTTCCATCCACAGCATTTTAATGACAGCTAAGTAGCCCCAAGGCTGGTGTGCCTTGTTCAGAGCTGTGACCAGCCCATCAGGGCACAGCAGAATCTGGGCTGGTTTTCTGCTCACCACAGCAGCAGCAGCAGCATATGCTGGAGCTTCCTGCATCCATAAGAACTGGAGGGTCTGGGGAAAAGCTCCCTGTGGGAGCCTGGGGATTCTGGCAGAGTGCTGGCCCCACATGGAGCCCACTCAGGGCTGGAGCATCACTGTCCTGTCCAGCTGGGTCAGGCTCATGCTTCACAGCTCTCTCTGCATGCTGCCCAAGAGGTGCCACTGCAGTCACCCAACATTTCATGTCCTTTCCCGTGAAGACAGGTGATTGCTTGGTTGGAGAAGTCAGCACTCACAGAAGATTTGAGAAAAAAATAAATTGCCTCTCCAGATGATGGAGCTGCTTTGTGGCTTGCAGTTCCATGCCCTTTTCCATCCTCTTGCATAAGATTTGGGTTGATGATACCTGGGTCTGACCTGCAGCTGTTGTGCAATGTGCTTCTTCCACCAGCAGCTCACATCACTCTTAATAATGTGGCAGGTGAGGCTGGCACAACACCACAAGTTCATCCAGATGAGAAGAAGGGGCATGAACCAAGTCTCATAAATCATTAGATAAATGGGACTTTCACGAGGCAAGGACACATCTTTCAGCCCCCAGCCATGATTCCAGGAGGGCTATGGCAGTACCTCAGAGCCCTGAAAACTTTTTGGAGCTGCTGGGATCTGGTTGCATCTTTCCATGCAATCGCTTTGCCAAGGAGCACCTTCATTTTGTGTTATACATGCAGGAGGAACGGGACCAACTAGTGCAACAACTGTCTCCAGATGTCCACTTGAATTTTCTGTGGCTCCTCACCCCATGGGAGAAGGCAGGGTCAATGCTCCCGGCCACAGGCTGTGCCTCACTCACCACTTCTGCATCACCTAAACATCCTAAATATTGTCCCTAAAGAAAGCAGGGGTCCATGCTTCTTTTGGAAAATGTAAATGATGCAGCCTCTGGACCATTCTAATGCTCTCACTTAAAACCCATCCTGGTCCCTGAGAAGCTTCCCCAGGAAGCAGAGAGATGGCAGCACTCTTTTTTGGCCCTAGCAGACTGTCCTGACCCAGTCTGAGCCACCACAGCAGCATTCAAGGATCAAGGCCAGGCCACATCCCACTCCCTCAAGGCAGTGCCTGAGCACACTTCACATTTCTAGATTGGAATGCATCCCTGCCTCCATCCTCCTCAGTGAAAGTACAGCATTAAAAATATTAAAGGCCTATTTCTGCTTATTTTAAATGTCTTGATTAAATTTAAAAGTGTTTTTCTTTTCTTGTATAATGCAACCTGTCACGCTAGGATGCCAGTTTCACGATGTTGGTAGGTTTTGCTGCATTACTCTTTTGCCCTGCCTGAAGCAACATGAACATTTTTTAGCCCAGCTTCATTCTGCAAAGACCCATCTGTCTGATCCCAGCCCCAGTTACTTTTTGAGTTCACTGGTGAGTTTCACCTGTGCATGAAAAAAGAGCACAGCTCTCAAAGAAGTTCCTCAAGAAGCAGGGAATGGAGGGAGAGAAGAGATGCAGGTTGGTGCTTCTCCAGAATAAGGGTGATGGGGTGACCTGCTCTGTTCCTTGGTAAGGAATAGTCCCACTCCAGGGAGGCTAAAGGAAAAAACCTTCCCAGTGCCTTCAATGAGAACATCAGTGGGGCAGAAGTGCCTAGAACAGAGAGGGCAGTTTCAGATGGAATTTCTCACTTGGTTTATACCTCCTGTGCCTGTTTGTGACAGCCCAGAGCGGTGTCCAGGCACTGCCACCAGGATGGGGACAGGCATCCACACTGAACCCTTCTCTCTTTTCTCCAGAGAGGCTGCACTGTCACAGCTCAGTCACTGCAGCCTGAGTTACTGCTCATTGGCCACTGCCTCACCAAAACTCTGCCTCTGAACCAAGATTTTAGCTTAAGTCCTGATCTGAAGCAACATCCTGGGTGAGACTTTGGTGTTCCCAGGGGTAAAGTGCCCTGTATTACAAGGACTCACCAGTGCTGTGCAAAAGCCATGGCTGTGCAGTGCATGAGGAGGAAGAAATCATAATTTCATGCACATAAAGCTGGATTTGATGCAGCTCCAGAGAAGTTGCAAGTGATGTCAGTGGTTATTTGCTGTATTTGTCTTGGAATGGTGTGGGGTTTATTTTTTAATTTCTTTTTTGTTTGGTTGGTTTGGTTTGGGGGGGTTTTGTTTGTTCATTGTTTGGGGGTTTCTGTTTGGGTTTTATTTAGTTTTTGCTCCTTTTTTTAAATGAAGTCATTGAACTAAGCAGATTGGGCAAAATCAGTGTTGTAAAGAAAAGCAATGACATGCACTTGAGAAAGTCACCTTGGACTTCGTTGCCACAATTTAATAAAAAATAAAATTGAATAAGGAAAAGAATTGTGCTGGAAAGAGTAGAAACAAGCATGAGAATGATCCAGGCTCTGCTCTGAGCTGCCAGGGAGCAATCTCTTCTCACCTTGTGTGGCAGAAGAGCAAAGCACTGGCTGTCCCTGGGGCTGGGAAGCTCGGGTTGGGAAATGACCCATGCACAGGGCACAGGCGAGTTCAGCCTGCTCCACACTGACCAGCACCTGCTGCCCTTGGAGTAAAACCAGCAGGTGAAAACCCTGCACTGCCCCTACAAATCTCTGCTGCTGCATTCAGATGAAAGCACAAAGAGGAAGGTAGATAGGAAAAGAATGAGAAAATCCCAGACCTCCTCCCTGCTCCTTCTGGGCAGGGTCACAGCAGCTACCAAGCACCTCATTCAGAGCATGGCACCTGTGAATGTGCCTGTCACCACTCTGGCACACATTTACAGCTCCAAAAAGACTAGACCCTCACCATGGAGACCATAACATTGTTTTCCTGCTGCGGCATGGCCAAGCTGAAGAGAAAATCTGTGTTCATTCTCAGATGCCAAACTCTTTGTTCTTCTCATGAAACCAGAGAGATAATCGTGCTCCAGAGCCCTCAGGCTGCCACAGGGCTCCCTTTGATCACATACATTTTTGGGGGGTGGAAAATAGAGAACAGCAGAGCCAGCTGCCTCAGCAGGAACCTTGCAAGAGCTTTGGTAGCCTCTTGGCTGAGGTTTCCTGGAAAACATGCTCACCACCCAGAGCACCATCCCCTCTGTCCAGGATCAACCTGCAACTAGCTGGGCATTATCTCTACCAATTTAACATTCAGACCTTCTCCTATCCTCACTTCTTGAGCTTAGCACAGTGGAGAAGGAGCAGCTCTTCCACCAGGACTTGTGACCAGGAGATAAAGCAGAGGAAGGAAAGGTAGTTGTCCCTGTTGCCTTGGCTGAAGATTCAAGTCACATCCCACACAGCCAGTCCACACCAGGATGCAGACCCTGGCCCTCCAGCACCAGCACCAACCTTTACCACATGAGCACCTCCACAGGGGCCAGACACAGCTCCCACTTGCTCTATCCCCAGCAAAAAGGATTCAGAGTGTCATGGGGTGTTCACCTGCAGTATAAGGACATCAGTTCCTTGATCCTTGTGCTTATTAAGTTTCTTCATAAGAAAATGCATTTCCAGCTGCATGTCTTCGACCTGATTTTTGTTCTTCACACAACAAAATCCCAATCTGTTGCAGAGCTTCTCTTGGAGGGGAGAGAATCAAAATTAAATGTGCTGGAGGTCTCTACCAGGTGCTGGCAGAATCACAGCAAGGTCACCAGCAAACTGAGGAGACTTTGGAATCCAGACTGCAGCTCCAAGAAGCACTCATGGGAGATAGGGAGAGGGTAGGAGGAAGGGAGAAAGGGATGGGTGAGTTTGTCCAGGTCTCCAGTGCTGTGGAGACAGAGATGGGGAGGGCTTCACTGAAGGACTGAGCTACCTCCTCCAGAGTCAGAGTCTCTTGCAGATAGATAGGAAGGAAGGGTACAGACACAGACCCCAGAAACATCCCAGCAGCTATACAGGCAAAGAAGCTGAGTTCCAATGCTACAGACCATCAGAGCTTGTAGGACCTTTGTGAAGGGTCACAAAGAACCTAGAACAGTGTGAGTCATGTTGGGGCTGAAACATTTAAAGCTGGGGAGGGCTATCCCAGCCCCAGGGAGGGGCAGCTGAGCCCATGCCTCCTATGTGTGTCTCACCTAACCCATTCCTGGAGTTCTACCTACTGGAGACCCTCCCCAGAGAAGCCTGCCCAAGGTATCACCATAAGTGCTGATACAGCATCTTTACTGAGCAATCATTTGCACTCACTGCATTTTTCCCAGTCCACAGGCACTGTGAGCTGGAAAATCTTAGGGACCTCAGTACCATTTTCAGGTCATGCTGTGAGACAGTCACCTCCCCTCTTGCTCTGCCTGGTAGTGCCATCTCCCTGGATGGAAGCAGGGGCTTGCTCATGCAGCAGGGCAGGGAGCAGCACCTGCAGGTCCTTCCCTGCCCACCCCCACTGGGGATGAACCATCTCTGATTGTTCATGCCCCACCTCTCTACTGCAGCAGAAACAACTTCTTCAGCCCAGGATTTTGCTCAGTGAACAGGTTTTGGAGGCTGGGTGCTGCACCTGCCTGTTAACATCAATGGGAGTCCAGTTAGCTCTGCATGGGAGTGACAGATGGGAAAGTTGCTGGTGTCTTTCTTGACCAAGGGGACATTGCAATGGCAAGTGACAAGAAATTTAGGCATTGTGGTGGTGCAGCTGTAAGTAAAGCTGGGCAATACCTGCTCTACCTTACACTACTCCAATTGAGTACCAGACAGGGCTGTCCTCATTTTCTCAGCCCTCCATCACCTTTTGGAACAATCCTGCATCCTGCCTTGTCCTCAGGGTGCTGCACCACTCAGCCCCACATCCAACCCAGTATGGATGGAGGAGAGCCCAGCACCTGCCCCTCTCTTCCCCAGGGATGCTAGTGCAGGCAGGTGGCTCTGTGCCACCCCTGCTTTGACATTCCCTTCTCTGCCCCCAGTGCTCACACCCAAGCCCAGACCCTGCAGTCCCAGTGCACTCACCTGCCTGACGGTGCCAGCCGGGTCCCTGGGGCACGCAGAGCTGCTCACAGAGCCACCAGCCCAGGGATGCACATCCAGAGCTGCTCCCACAGGCTAGGGGAGCTGTGAGCCCCTCCTGCCACAGGGCCCTTGTCCCCCTGCCTCACCCCACACTGCTTCTCATTGCACTATTGATGAGTCCTTAATGAGCTTTGCGCTCACGTCCACTCAAATCAACACCCTGCATGTTGAGGCTGTGGGGAGGGGGGGGTCCCACAGCCACTGGAAAATCACAGCCACTGGGAGAGGAGAGGCTCCAAGGTCATGGGCAGGAGGGAGGACAAAGCAAAAGGGCCTGATGCCAAAGAAGGGGGAGCCATCCAGCAAGTTGGTTGCAAGGGGTTGGTTGAGCCCATATTGCTGCAGCAGTTCCTGCAAGGATCAAATGCATTACAGGCTGTGGGTCAGGCTTTTGGGATGGAGGGGTCAGCTGCAGGAAAATAGATACTTCTCATTTGAAGTGGCAGGTACCAACCATCAACCAAGGAAAGGAGCCACATGTGAATAACTGGTTGCTTAGTGTGTAAATCTTGTCATTCGCTCAAAAACAGCTTGTGTGGAACCTTTCTTTTCTTTTCCTTTCTGGGGCCCAAGATAATTTCCACTGGGAGTAGGGAGAAGTGCTCTCAAAAGCAGTATGGGGGAGCTGCTGGTGCTGTGAGCATCTCCTTGTTAGAGGCAGCATTGACAGAGAGGCAGGGGAAGGAGCCCAAGTGAGCTAAAACATAATTCTCCCCAGAGATGACACCTTAGCACTTCACCAGCTCCTCTGTGTTAAAACAGAGGTAGGGATGCTTAAAATGACAAAAGTTCATTTAGTGGCTTTCAGTGCTGAGGGCACCAAGGTAATACCACGGTTTTTATTCCTTGCTATCAAAACTCTCCTTCTTTAAAGGTCACCCCTGCTCCCTTGGATCAGGCAATAGCCCATCACAGCTCATCCTGACACAGCCCATGGGCCAGAGCCTTTGTCCCATAGGGATGGGAAGGAAAACCTGCTGCCTTAGAGCTTTGTTGAGGTTGCTGCTCATGCTGCCACCTACATCTGTGCCATTATCCTGCCAACAGACTATGTTTAAAGTTCACATTTCAGACTAAGTGGTCACTGGAGGAGCATGGAGGAGGCAGTAAGACCCCCATCAGGCTTTTTTGGCCCTTAAAGGGGAAAGACAGTGGTGCTAGGAAGGCTGGCAAGAGGGAAATTGGAGAAAGAAAATTATTTTTACTGGGTAAACCCAGGGGGCTTTGAGAGCTGAGTGGCACTCCAGCACACACACTGGAGGCATCCTGAAAAAAGGCATCCTCTCTGACCTGAAGCAAATGCAGTGAGTGGCAATCCCTTCTGGAAGAAAGATATGGGTCTGACAGAGCACTCTCATCCCTCTCCTCTTCAGGGAGTCTGTGTCTCCCCCTCTACTCTGGGAGCTTGAGTACCTCTTATTTAGCAGTACAATTTTCAGGTTCTTAGCTGGGATAAAAAATCAGCCAGTGAACACGTGCTGCCTTTGCTCCCTAGGAAACCCATTGTGTATTTCTGGAATTGAGCACAGCTTGCACTGGCCAGACCTGCAAGCACAGGGAGCATGTAGTGCAGAACAGGGAAATCATTATTGCCCACCATGCCATTGCTGGGAACATTGCTGGAATTGCTGCCAGCTCAGTCCCACAGGGACAAGATCAAATCCTTTCCTGGTGAACATTGTCTTGGAGAGCTTTTTCTGTGGTGGTGAGGTTGGAACTAGAAGACCTTTAAGGTCCTTTTCAGCTCAAACCATTCTATGATTCTATGAAACAACTCTTGGTGGAGGCAGAGCTGGCAGAGACATGTTTCCTTGTTTCCTGGGAAGTTTGCAGGCACAGCCCTGGATGTGCTGGACCACGCAGGAGGCTCAGCTCTCCCTTGCGTGCCCAGCTTGCTTTGCAGTTGCCACAGAGCTCAGGAGTGGGGGCTTTTTGAATGCAATGCCATGTTACTGGGAGATTGAGATTTGCCTCAGCCAAACCAGCCAAATTAAAGCAGGTACCTGCAGGTAGCTTCAGAGTGGAGCCAGCAACAAAGCTCCTGCCCCCTTTTGTCAGAAAGAGTAAAGGTTCAGCTATCAAGATATCACAGCTCACCCTTTCCTGAGTGCGGCATGAGTCCATCCATCACTGTTCTCTCTCAGTCTTCAATCTCTCCTCAAGACCAACTGCTGATGTGACACCTCCTACAATAAAAAGATAGAGAGAGACAGTAGCAATCTCAGGCCTGAGGGAACCAGCCTGTTATATGTCTTTTCACAGCTCTCCACAGAGTCCTGGCTGAGGAACACCTGAGAACTGCAGTGGGTCCACTGGAAACTCCAGTTTCTACCACAGGCAGATTCCTTTCACAGGAAGCACAGCAAACCACCTCCCCACCTCATGCACTTCTAGTCTGGAAGGAAAACTGGCCAGAAAGTGACTTTTTCCCCTGCAGGAGTAAAAACTGAATTTGAAAGCCACAAGTGTTTTCTGTATCATATTTGTTGTGTGAGTTATAGGCAGAAGCAGACTGTGAGTATAAAAGGTGCTGGAGAGAAATATTGTCTCTCAGCACCAGTCTGAGCAACCCCTGCTTTTCCAGAAAAAAAGGGAAGTTGGACCAAGAAAAGAAGATAGTACATGGATATTTCATACTTGGCAAGAACTAGGCATAGACTGGAAAGCCCAAATGGATTTGGGAACATGCCTTAGAAGAGAAGCAGAATTCATTTGAAAGGATGGGATTTGGAGCTGCTCTCTTGGTTGTTTTCCATAAATGTTCATGAGACTAAATTTTGATTCACCAGTGTGTTCCGTGAAAATGAGAGCTTGGCAGATACTCAGACAAATACTCACTGGCTTCAGTATTTGCATTCAAAGCACTCGGGCTGCCACCTCCAAAGCTTTTGGTGGCTTGGGAAATATCCAGCAAAAGAGCCCAACCCCAGCACATAATCTGTGTGAGTAAACACAAGTGCAAAGAGTGTTTTCTAAATAACAGCTATTGGATGTGATGACAGTGGTGAAAGCAGCCAAATAATCAGGCTAGACATCTCTTGGTTTAAAATTCATTTGCAAAAATCATTAACACAATCATTGCAAAATAAGCAGAAGTATAATCACTCAGGGATAATTTGCAGAGGAATAGGGCTGCACTCACTGAAAAGAGCTGTTATGAGATATGAGCCTGGCTCTGGTGACTAAGCCCACAAAGTCCACCACCTCCAAAGGGAAGCAAAGCTGGCCAGCAGAGCAGAGCTGGCAGGCATTGCTTTTTTGAGCCCAGTCTAAGGCATGGCTTCCCCCTCAGCAACCTGAGCAATCCTGCCAACCTGCAGTGGGGGCCAGGCTGGCTGGCCTCCTTCCTCCCTGAGCAGGCCCAGAGCTCAGGTCTGACTCCTAACACCCAAGGGAATAGACAGGGAAAAGGTATGAGGCCAGGGTAGGCAAGGCAGGACAATTCCTGTGCTCAATCCTCCCAGCTTCCACTCCCAGGTACTTTATGTGACTCCCAACCCTGTTGAAGACTCCCATTGTGGTGTCCAGAGTTTCTTTGTCACCAGAGGCTGGACTGTTAATATCTGGTAACATAATCACCTTCCATCCTCACTGACCCCTTGTCCCCAGGAAAACTGACAGAATCTCCGCTATTCCTCATCTTGGGCATTCCTGGGCAAGCTGGGATGAGCTAGTCCTATGGCACAGGGAAAGGTCCTGCTCCACATATGTATAGCTCTCCAGCCATGTTTCCAGGGCACACAGCTTCTTTGAAATATTATTCATCTGGAAACCTGTGCAGTACTTTTCACAGAGAGTACTTTTATTTACAATTACCTTCAGCCACTGGTATTAAATCTGCATTTATGCCACTTGTCCCTGCTGCTGCTAGGAGCCCTTAGGAACAATTTCATCTGTAGATTACTTGCTTCAAAGTCTGGGCATTTTTAAATCTCTCCTGCTGTCAACAAGCACAAACAAAACAGAACATGGTGAAGGAATAAAAATGTAAAAGAAATATGGCAAGAACAAAACTGAAAATAAATACAAGAAAAGAAAAGGAATTTCCATCACTGGAGGAGATTAAAAGTGACCTGTCAATGAAAAATAGATTGGGTTGAAGCACATTAGTTCAGTGTGTGCCTATTAATTTTCTTTCCCTTGGAATACTCTGGAGACAGGGACAACTAGTGAGATAAAGTCACTGGATATTCTGGCAATAAGATTTTGTCAGGTGTGAACCAGCCAAGTTCTGTTAAGCTCAGTGTTTTTGTGTTGTTTGTCCTGTGCACCTTGCCATAACTCATGTGGTTGAGAAACACCGGGGAGAAAAACTTCCTGTGCTAAAGATTTATCAGCACTGAGCTTTCAGTCAGCAAGTAAGACCTGAAGGGCCAAGGTGCCCAAGCACAAAATGAAGATGATCAATCTGACAAGTCCTGAGATGTCTTATGGGAGGAGAGGGATATTAGGTAGAAGAGAAAGAAAAGGCCACTAAAATAAAATCCATCCATTTAAAGATGTCTCTATGGCATTTTCTAGAGTCTCCCCTCAGCCCCTTCTTCCCAGCCATCTTCCCTGCCAAAGGGGTGTTTGAGTGACCCAGGTGTGCTATGTCCCTGGGATATGCCCAGCACAGCAACAAGGAGCACAAAGCCCTGGGAATCAGAAAATGAGGGCTATCATGGACACCAGAGATTGGATTTCTGCATGGAAGATTCCTGGCAGGACTTGAGTAATAGCAGTACCTACCCACTCTTAGGTCTTGTCTACCCAGCCAGTGCTGCCCACCTAACTCAAAACAAATTGGGCTAAATTAAACCACAGCAGCCCACTTTGAAGCATGATTATTCCAGCTTTAAGACCATTTGGATAATAAGTGGACACAGTCACATTGATGAAAATGTGCCTGTGCCTGCAGGCTGTTTTGATAAATGTAGTTTAAAAAAATCTGATCATCTTTTTGTCAGTGAAACTGCAAGGGACTCACAAGGGACTGGAAAGATTTAGCTCTATTGCTTCTAATCCATCAAAACCAGTGTGAGCAGTAACACTGCATCCAACTTGGCACAAACTTGATCCTGATGGACTTAATATAAATTAAAATTAGTATAAATGGAACATAAATAGAAGTGGCCTCACATACTTTGGAAGATTTAACTGAAATCAAATACTCTGGGAAACCAAGCTAATTTTAAAGTAAATGTGTCTACTCAATGTGTCTAGTTACATCATTGGTGCAGCTCTTACAATTTTTTTCCCTCTTTATTAAGAGATTTATGCTAATGAAAGCTCTGAAGTAGATGCATTAAATCAGCATAAGCACAGTTATACTGATAGAGATTATGCCACTTCCCAAACCTTATGGCAATGCCTTCCTACAGGGAGAAGCCTTATTGCATGGCTGTGTCTGACCTCAAAAGCACAGGAGTGTGGGAAAAATGTGACAGAAGCAGAGGAAGAAGAGGATGGATTTGGGTATGAGATGCAAATGAGGGTTACTGACAGAGGCAGTATAACCACTGCCCACCACAGGTGCTCCATCATGATAAGCATTCAGGCCTTGGGGATAAGGAAGAGCAAAGGCCTGGCTCCTCTGTGCAGGCCACACAGTGACAACCTCATTTATTACCACATCAGAAGGGACAGAGCCTCCACTGGGAGGGGAAATATCTCCAGCCTGCAGCCTTGCTGCTGCTTGGCCATGTGATGCACACCCCCAGAAGCAGCCCCAGCCCGCAGCAATCGAGTTTCACACAGCCCCACCCTCCAGGGAAATTGCATTTATTGATAGGATTGGACCATGGGAAATTGCTTTGCCATCGCTCGATGTGTCCTACGTCAGCCTGCCCAAGGGACTCTGGCCAGAACAACCAGAGGTGCTGCTGACACCTCTGCCCACGGTCACTGAAACACCCTTCCCTTCCTTCCAGAGAGGGAAACATTTTTTTGAAGTTTTGCCAAGATAAAAAATTACCTCTACTTACAGTATAAGTCCAGAGCCTCACAAACTCGAAATTCTGACAGCAACACATTAACCCACCAGCCCCTGTCACAATGTCACTGTAGTGATGTCATTAAGGCAAAACCTACCAAAGCACAACTCTCCCCCAAATGCCCTAAAACACACCCATCCCCACATGGAGACACTGATCTAAGATGTTCTGAACCTCCAACTTTCCAAAAGGCATCAGACCCCTTTCTCCTCTTCACATGAAGCCTCACAGGTGCCCCAAGGCCAAACAGCAAAGGTTTTGCTGCTGCCTCCCTTTACCATAGAAACAGGAAAGTGAGACAGCTCAAAAACTCCCAAATGCAAGGGAAATGCCTGTCTTGTACTGCAAAAGAGGCTGGAGTGGTTGTCATACTAAAAAAAAATAAATTAGGCACCAAAGGACTTTTTGAAATCTGATTATAACAGGTAATTTATAAAAAGAAAAAAATTAATTCTTGTTATTCTCTCAGCCTAAACTGTAAAATGAATATGCTCTGAAAGTGTTCAACTATCTTCCACCCAGAGGTTCTGAAAAAAACTGTGTTTGACCACACTGCTTTCCTATGTGGAGACAGACTCCCATGCTTGGGTTCCTGGACAAGGTTTATGGAATGGGACAACTGGAGGCTGCTCCTGACCCTCTGTTTTACTGGCTGGAAATTTATGCTTTAGCTAAGGTGCAAAGCAGGTGTAAAGCTGAGCCCTGCAAAAGTATTTTTGGGGTGGGAGAGCCCAGTGTTGGTGATGGGAGACAGACACACACGAGACAGGATCACCTGGAACATGAAGAGAGAACCCTGCCATCTCCCTGATCCTTGACTGATGTATGCATCACCAGTACCAAGGAGAGCCACAGCCACCTTGCCTGTCTGGGGAATTAATACTCATCCAAAAGCACTGCACAAAAAACTAACACTGGCTGGGCATGATTTTCCCACCGTTCTGAGCCCCAGCACCAGCCAGTTCCCATTGCCAGGCTGCCTCCCACCATCCCAGCTAATCCAGGGTTACTGACTTACACTGCTGTGCCCTGCCACTGATGGGATTTCTCCTCAGCAGCTCCTAGACCCACGTGCATGCTGCTTGAAGCATTCCAGCATAAAGATCTCTGCTTCTGGAAAGCTTGATTAAGAAACCCCAGTTCCAGCTCTCAGGTCACTCTCACTTCAAAGCTAGGAGGTGGGGAGGAAGCTCATGTCACAGAGATAGCCCTTCTCCAGGACTGTGAATGTCCCAGATTGCAAGGCAAGATGTATTCTGTTTGCCATCTATACGGCAGTTGTCTTCTGCTAAGTGGGCAGCTTTCCTTATCTCTTCCACAAACAATCCTCTCTCAGGGCAGACATCTGCTGATAACAGGCTGTTGATTGTCACTGAATGACTGATAAGGACTACAGCATCCCATTGTGAGATGCTCCGCCCAGAGGGAGGAGCCAAGCATTCCTACCTGGATATAATCTTGAGGTTCTGGAACACCAGCACAGTTTCTTCACTGGATTTCCTAGAAGAACAGCTGCCTCTTCCACTGGATCTTCAGAGGAAAACTCCACCTTTCTACTGGATCCCTGCTCCAGCAGAACCACACCTGGCACTGCAGGTGGACTGCAGCCACAATCACAACTGGACTGCTACCAATACTCTGACCAACAGAGTGTCAGGTTGTATCTGACTCTATCAGTGCTGTTTTGGTTTACTGCATTGTTTATTGTATCTTATTTTCTTCCCTAGTAAAGAACTGTTATTCCTGCTCCCATATTTTTGCCCGAGAGCTCCTTAATTTAAAATTAATAGCAATTTGGAGGGAGGGTTTTACATTTTCCATTTCAGGAGAGGCTCCTGCCTTCCTTAGCAGACACCTGTCTTTCCAAACCAAGACAGTGAAAGTGACAGGTTGCTTTTATGCTTGAGGGAGGGTTTATTTCTCCATGAGAAAAAGAAGCTTATTTCACGTCCTGTTGAAATATGAGGTCCAGAAAGGCACCAGATGGCCTGTAATCTCCCATCCTCCTCCAGAGATCACTCTCTACACCGTGGTACAACAAAGGCTGCACACTCAATAAAGCATGTTTTGGAAAAGTGGCCACTGGCAAATAACAATTGAGCGTAAGCACGCCTCTGGTCCAAACCAGCCATCCTAGTCCACAGTTCCCATCCTGGCTGGAACGCAGGCTGGGCAGGAAACTATTCAACAGCCTGTAAAAAAACCTAAGCAAAACAGGAGAAAAAAAATCAAAAAGCCATTTAGCAGAATGGTATTGGCGCATCACCAAAACCAAGACAGGATGGAATTGCCCACAACAAGCTTTGCACAGACATTGAAAGCATTTCTCCCTAGGAATCCCTTTTTGTTCCACACAGTTTTCCAAGCTCAGACTTGACAAACCAGAACAGACTGCTCTGAAAATTCACGTCCTCCTTTGCAGTTGTGGGTCAGGGATTCAAACCAGAGCCAGGATCATGGCCCACAAGCAGTTGACGGTGCAAGGGCTTATTGTGGGTTTAAAAAACAATACATAGCAAAATAACCTCTGCAGTGTCCATCCATGCACTGTTAGGTGCATTTCTTCTCTTCCCTTGGCAGGTTCAGGAGTAAAGTCTTTCACTTTAATACCTCAAGCTTATGCCTGCAACATATGCACTGGAACTGGATAGCAGCATATGCACATCTTCTCAGCCTCTCGAGTCTTAAATTTTAATCTTTAATTTTTGAAATAAGTTATTATTTTATCTTCTCCTTTGATGAACATTACTCGCCTCTTACCCCATTCAAACACAATTTAGCTAATTAGTAAGAGGTCACCATATGTAACACATGGAACTTGATAAAGGCCTGAAGGAACACCTGATGTGTTCTATATGCCCTCATGACTGCTGACTGTCTATTTCCCAGCCCTCATTTACTGTGCACCTAAGTCACTTGGCTCATGTCTCTCATTTCTACCTGTGCCAGGCTCACTTCTCCTCAAGATGGGGAAAGCGCCTGAGCAAACCCCTCTTGCCACACAACAGGGACGCAAAATCTCAGGGAAGTCCCCAGGTTCCAGCACAAACCACACAGCCACTGCAGAATACCCATAACCCACACAACAAAAACACAGCCCAAGATCTGAGAAACTCCTGTTCTTCTAAGAGATTTCATTTCCTCCAGTTCAGTCCCTACTGCCCTTTTTCATCTTCCAACCCTTGGCAGACTGCAATAACTGCACAGGGGAAATCCAGAGCTTTGCTCAGGATGGAGCCAGGGTCCCAGTCCTTGGTAGTTAAGCCCTGCACTAGGGCTGTGGTGGGCATGGCTTCTCTCCAGCCCAAAAGCAAAGATGAGGGCTGGAGGGAGGGCATGGCTGCACCTCTAGCTCATTGGAAGCTACAGCAGGTCATTGTCATTGTTCTTTGCCTGAGTGCTGCCATGATCACCTGAGACAGAGCAACATTTGAGAGCCAAGAAGAATTCCCACTGCAATTCTCCTTCTTCCAGAAAACTATGTTGTGGGTTGCAGTCACAAAAGTTGAAGATATCCTGGTGATATTTGACAGTTTTTTATCTTTCTTTCTTTCTTCAAATTTTGTCCCGTACAAGTTTTCAATGACCATTTCCCTTTTTTTTTGCCATTTGTCACTGTCAAAGGAAGAAGGGAGGGAAGGCTGAAGTGGGGGGGAACAGGAATAACAGGATGGAGAAGGATAATACAAGACCTTTTGGCTTGATTTATTTTTTAAAAACTCTGTTCCTGTCTTTTCCTTCTGGAGAGGGGGGTGAAAATGACCTTTTTATGAAGAAAAAAACCACAAATAAAACCAAAACCAGAACAACAAACAAACTGGAAACCCAGAAGTGGTAGTTAGGTGTTTACAGGTGTAGGTCCTTTCTTCTGTATACAGTGTTTTAATTTCAGCTGAGAGGAGTAGCACAGGATGAAAACCTCGTACCTTCTCTTGGACTTCAGCTTCAAATGCATGGTGCCTTGGCATGTTATCAACAATTTACAGGGGGAAAAAAATCTCTCCCTCCTCTCCATACAATCCTTCAGTGGTGTATTCCCGGTGGTGTGCAGGACAGGAGCAGTTTCCCATCAGACTCAGAGCTCTCCAGAGGTGCCCAGTTCCAGGGGTTGATAGAGACCTGTCAGATCTGTCACATGAATGCAGCAATGCCTGAGACATTTACAGAAATTTAACAAACCACTACTCAGTCTCTGATTGTGCTGGAGGTCACACAGCAAAAGACAGCCACTGATGGCATTTGCCCCTGTTCCTCCAGCTGGGTGTACGTGGGTGTTTCGGTTTTTAGAAGAAAGGGAATTAAATGACACGGGGTCACTGAGCTTTGACTTAAAATTCCTGGACTTGACTTTGTCAATTACATCTGAAGAAACTGGATTAATTTCCTGATCCTGGGAATTTTATGATTGCTTTCAATGGTCACACCAATACCTCCTCTAGCTTTATTACAATAAGTTGCTTCCTGGCAGAGGTGAGATGTTATTGTCAGATTATACATAAACAAGAGGAATAAGTTCATGCAGTCAATAACACAGCACCATGTTTGTGTTCCAAACTGAAGAGTTACTTGCTTCTATCTAGGATTTTCGCAGTGTTACTCAACTGCCTCAGAAAAAGAAGTGAACAGATCTCCCTGACTTCTCTGCCAGCACAACAGTACCTCACATCTTAAAGGCACGGCAGGAGGAGCAAAGGGGCAAAATGTCCTACCAAGGATTGTACAGGAATCAAGACTGAGGGGAGCTGCTTCCCCCACCAAATTATGAGCAACATTGGTGGGAAGGAGAGGAAAAATCACCCAACTGCTTACCATGATGCCTGACTTCAAGACTCTGGGTGCTAAGCTCTTCCCTCAGCTATTTGCAGCATGACATTCAGCTCTTTAGAAAATAAAAATACAATAAATTGTGTCTTATGTGGTGCTGCAGTCCTTTACAGGGAATGTGAATGAGGTTTGCCAGCCTTCTCCATCTTCCACAGTAAAACATCTTAAATGATAATGTGCCAGAGAGGTACAAATTCTGATAATTGACTTTCAGTGTTCATTTCACCAGCAGTTTGTAGTTTTTAGTTTTTTAAAGGAAAGGAAATTAAATGGGGAAAACATTGCCCTATGCTAATTCTCCAGTTAAACTCAGAGGAAACTGCAGCAGATAAGGTTCCCATAGCAATTGGAATAGGTACTGAGCTGCACAGATGAGACCTGATTTCTGCGCTCCCTTTTTGTGCCGGTGGTTTATCTCCATCCAGCACAGGGAAAAGCAATTACTTGGAACAAGGAACAAGGGAAAGGAGCCTGTGGCATCTGTGATTCATTCTGATGGCCATTCTCTGGTGTGGTTGGATGTGCCAATATTGCAGCACAGCCATGCATCAGTGTATGTACCTATGACCACAGCAAAGCTCCCGGGTGTGTCCTGCCACTGGCTTTTCTGGTGGGTTTAACTGTGAATTTTTGATAGGCATTAAAACAGGATTTGGCAGGGATCTTTACAGCCCCAGCCTCCACAGGACAGAGTCATCTGGCACTGCACCAAACCCGGCAGCAGAGCACATTTCCTCCCACCCATTGCCTCACATTTTTGACTACCCTGGCAACAACCAACCTTTAATTTGACACAATCTACTTCCAATGAACCCATATTACCTATTAATTTTGCTTTATCTTGCCTGAGCTGATGATTATTGCACCTGATTATGTCTTCCTTATCCCCTGAGCAGTCATCCACAGCAAAGCCAAGGAAGTGCAATCATTCTCCCACCTTCTTCCCAAAGCTACTCTGCAGCACAGGATCAGGCCCATCAACTCCTTCTATAACTCCTCTCCAAAATGCCCCAGCAGTGCAGTTAAATTTGTGGGCCTGCAGTCCTCAGGATCTCATTTTCCCAACTGTGCTGCAGCTCTTTTTCTTTTTCTTACCAACTGCTCTGGGACTTTTCCTGCACTCCATGAATTTTCTGAAAGAATTGTCAAATGTTCATCGGTTTCACTCTTGGATGCGTTTTCAGTGGGCCGTGCAGTTTTGACCAAGAGCAAGTCCCCTCAGATAGTCATTCCTCACCCCCTTTTCCAGACTGAGACTGCCTTGAGATCCATCATCAACAACTAGGATTGCATCGAGTGCCCTGTCACTCCTTTCCCTTCCAGCGACAGCTGAAGCTGTAACTCCTGACAGTGCAGCCTCCTTTTGTCATTGGCTGTGATACATTCCTGGCTCTCTCTCCCTTGTACAGAGGTGACCTAGTAATGCCCTTTCCTTTGTCATCCTCCAGCTTCTTGTGTACCTCTGAACCAACTTACTTATTTCCTGTGCTAGCACCCCATTGTTTCCTGCTTTTGCATCCCTAACTTGTCTCCTTCACACCTTTAATCTCTGCTCTCTCTCACCACCCTCACCACTGTGGTTTCTTTTCCTCCTCTCAACACAAATGCACTTTTTTTTCTTTTTTTTTTTTTTTCCTTGTTTGCTACAACGTTGTTTTTCTCTTCCCAGCCAGGGTCAGTAATGAAGGGCATTTCTGACAAAAGCATGCTTCAGTCTCCACAGCTGCTGGCAGGAAGAGTTGTCCCCAGGGTGTAAAAGAAATGCTGGAAGGAGAGGAATTGTCCCACATGCTTCCATCACAGACATGAAGGAGAGAAAAGAAACCACTTTGGGAAGGAGAGAGCAAAATCAGTCTGGGTTATGGAGGAAACATCCCAGGAGCCTCAGAAGTGGGTTTCTCTCTCTGTGATGCTGAGCAGCTGCTGGGCTGGAGGAGACCATCCCTCCTGCCTCACATCGGCCGGCCTCGCCACGCGCCTCTTCTTTGGCTGCGGCAGATCCTCCGCTGGAGAAATCAGCAGCATCAGTCTCTGCAGAGAGGAAGCTGCTGTTAATTAAGCTGATGAGCAAACTGACAGCCAATAGTGATCCACAAGCATTGCTGGGGGCAAAGGCACCTAGACAGCACACATGCCCGCTCCCTCTTCCTCTCCTGCTGGATGACCGTGAAACAGAGGAGGAGAGCAGGTTCTCTTCAGCTGCTCCCAGTGACAATAATTCTGTCTCTGTGCTCAAATCTGGGCTGTGGACTGATAATCTGATGTACAGCACTTCTCAAAGACCTGCTGCTGTGAGGGAGGATGCCAGCAATTAGCACCACAGACATTTTCTGCAGCAATAGAAAAAACACCATAAAACCTCTATTTTTCCTATACCAAGCAGCTTTCCATTGATTTTCATGGGAGCTGTGAATGGGCTGATTTTCAAATGGGCTGATCATCAGATGCTGGACATCTCCTGCTATGATCCAAAGCAGGGTGGTAGGCAATGTCCACCTCAGTGGCATTTCCCAGGTAAAGCAGCCCCTCTGCAGACTGGTTTCTGCCCCAAACCATCCTCAGCTCCCCTCTTCCAGTCAGCCAGACTGTGATGGTGAAGGCAGGGGTAGTGAGGCAGCTGCCTGCCCTTAGCTCCCTCTGTCCTGTGCAATGCAGGGGGCTACAAGCTGTTCCACACACATGTATGCAGTGTTGGGACAACTTAGAGGAGTTTCTTCTTAAAAAACTAAAGTATCTTCGAGCTCTTCAGCAAAAAGTCCTGGCTTACAGGGACTCTACAGTGAATTTCTGGTCTTCTTCATCCCATTTTTTAAGTCTCTCTGGTGCCACATGATTTCCTGAGCTCCTGGTTTCCTTTCCCTTTCCATCCTGTAGCTGATGTCCTGCAGCTACCTGCCAGCTCCATGGGACATTCTATCATTTCCCATCTGAAATCTGACTTTTACTTTTTCCATCACAAGCTCAGGACACTGCATGCTCACTCCCATGAAGAGTGCATCACAAGCAGAGCAGGCAATTCATCCATGAATCGTTGGATTAATTTTAGTGCTCCCACTCCTTGTGAAGTGTCTGCCACAATCACAGATTTTGTTAATTTATTCAAAACTATTTGCTCCATGATTTACAAAATTCACCTTGGTCTGCAGCTTCTCTGTGGGTAATTCATTGTGAGTTTTTAGCCTTTGGAGCTTGAGCTGTCTTAATTAGGGCATTAGGAAACAACATTTTTGTTTCTTGGTCAGTCAAGTGTAACGAAAGGTATCAGTTTGTAGCAGTGACTGATCATAATTACCAATTACAAACTTGCTTTCAGTGAACGCTTTGCAATATTCAACAACTGTCCCTGGAAATTTGTGTAAGGAAATTAATTCACTACAATTCTGGGGTGTGACTGGAAAAAGAGAACAGGTATATTTTGAGAAATTTTGTTTTAAAAACAGGTGCAACTACCCTAGAAGGTATTTCATGGCTGGCTTTGATTCTGCCCTGAATCAACCCAGGTTTAGTAGCCAATTCCTTCCCCTACACCTAAATTGCATCCTTGGAAATTTCTTCATACTAATGTAGCTGAGGAGTCCCTGGAAATTTCAATTAATCTCATGTAAACCAGGATAAGCAGAAAACCCCTCAATCTGAAGTGGGCCAAATCAATTCCTCAGGCGTGCTCTACAATGAGCTCTAACACTATTCCCAGCAGCATTTCAGTCCAAGGGCTTGGAGCACTTTACCCCTGGTGAGAGATATTGCTTGTTTAACAGGCAGGACATGTGGGCAATTACTTCTCTGGCAGCTCCAAGCCCTCATTTATACACCAAAAGCTTCTGAGTTGTGGGGAGTCAGACATGTCAGCCACAGATTCACCTTCCCTGAGACAATGGAACAAATAAAGACTTCCTGTACCCAGCTCATCCCTGGATGTGTTGGCAATGCAGGGCCCTCCTGTCCATGAGCCCACAACGTGGCTATCACAGCTACACCACAGCCACAAGGATGCTCCTGTTCACCTGCTCCCTCTGCCCACCCCACCCTCCCACCAGCCCCAGTGGGGATGGGGAAGGACCTGCAGAGAAACTGTGTAGAAATTTAGATGTACTGTACATCACTCAGATCTTTCTTCATGGGTCAGGTGAGGTGTCATCTCCATGATTGCATCTCCCTAGACAGAGTTCTTCCTAGGACAAGGACAAGGATGTCTACAGTGACAGAGGACAAGCTCAGGCATGGCACAGGGTAGGCCTTTACAGCTCTGTGAGCAGGTCCTCTTTAATAACTATGGGTAATTTCTTTTTCATAAAGAACATGGTCCTGACCCAGGACAACAAGGGACAAGAAGTAAAGGCAAAACAGATCTTGGTTTTTTCACTTGGTTTGCATTGGTATCTAGTGCATATATATGCTATATATATGTCTATATATTGCATGATATCCAGCATGATGGTACAACGCCACATGGAAGACCAGACATTTGATGATCGGCCTGGGAGTTGTGCTGAGACCCTCCAAATTGCCAACAAGAGCTACAGAACATTCTGGGGAAGGGTGATTCTCACCAGCCCTTGCCTTCTCAGAGGAGAAATGTGCCATGTACCTCTCCTCCTTGGGGCCCATCCTGAATCACCCAGGGGAGCAACAGCAACACACCCAGTGACCACAATCCCAGTACCTGTTTCAGGGATCCTTTGGTTTTCAGGAGGATGAAGATGGCATAGAGAGGAATACAGACCATGGAGGAGAGTGCCATCAGCCAGCCTAGCATGTAGCCCCAGGGTGGGTACTCGTAGGAATTGTTGTATTTCAAGGGTGTGTGCTTGATCAGGGAAAACAGGAAGATGCCCTGGGGAGCAGAAAACACAAAGGTAAGGAGAGCCAAGGGGCAGCCAAGGCTGGCAGCCTGGCCCCCCTGCAAGGACTGGCTGCTCTGCAAGGGTGGCAGAGGGTGCTCTGTCTTGCATGAGCCAGCAGGACCTTGCTGACTGCACAGAGTTCTCTGCAGTCTAAAGCCTTCAGGCTTCTGAAGAGTCATAAGCAAAGCTGGCAGCAGCTTTGAGGGTCCAGCAACACTGAGACAGCAATTTATTCATATCAAAGAGAAGAACTGTTGTTCTGCCTGGCAGAAATAGTCCAGAGGAGCCACACAGGCACAGATTTAGCCCTCCTGGGGCTCTCTAGCTACAAAGCTCTTAGACAATTTGGGCTGGTTTGAAAATTTCCTAGACCTTCAAGTCCTGCTGAAGCCTGGGGACAAAGGACTGGGAATCTTTTGTAAGTTGTAGCTATATAGCTCATCTGTGTTCCCACCGAGGTCAAGGAAAACAACTCTCAATGTCAGATACAAAACCAGAATTTGGCTGAGAAGGCATGTAGAAGTCAGTGGAGCAAGACGAGACATAAATTCAAAACAGGCAAGAACTTGCCTGAATTTGGGTGCATTTTATTTAAACATAGTCACAGAAGTTTTGGAAGATATTTAATAACACAGAAAGCAAATGGCTATAGAAAGATACTTCTGAACCATGGGCAGTCCCAGGAACACAGATTGAAGCAAGTATTTCAGAATAGGGTAATTTTCACCAGTCCTCTATTCATAGGTAATTTGACCAAACCTCTCCAGGCTTTGAGGACACATTTCCTTTTGCCTTCAGAATAAACAACTGGATTTTCAGGGTCAATTAATTTTTCAGGCAAAACATAAGGCTTTACAAAGGAAATAAATAGCTACCTCAGCTACGGACAAGCTTCTGCTTCTCCATACAGTCTGAAAAATTTACAGCAGCACCTTGGAGCTAAATCAGCCTTTCCCACTGAGAATTTGGGGACCCAGAGTGATATGTCATGAAGTTATAATTGCACTTACCAAGCACAGACCCGGGGTGAGCACCAGCCAGCAGATCTTGATCAAGGGCCACGGCCGGAAACCAATCATGTCCTCAATGTTGTCATAGAAACGGTTGGCACCTTGGCCACCAACCAGCACAGAGACAAAGTCACAAGTCAGATGGGTTTTGTTTTCTTCAACCACTATTCACATCAGATCCCAAACTTTCTTTATCCTTGGTGTTTATTTCTGGTGAAAACATGGCTATCTTAATATTAGAGCAGCAAAGGATGGGGGTTTCTGGCGTTGTAAAGGCCCATGTGTGGCTAAATAGAGATGGAGGGGTTTAATTTCACTCATAAGTGTCAGAAAGATTGACACTGAAGGAAAGCACAGTCCCTCAGATGGCAGCAGCTGTAAGTGACAGGATGCAGCCATGGACTGGTAAGGACTGCACAGGGAAAAGAGGTGCCTGGTTTACAAAGCAGCAAGGGAAAGCTCTTGCAGGTTAAGCACTGTGTAAGTGCAGAGTGCTAAAAGGAACAAAGAGAGTGGGGAACACCTAACAAAACCTTCTCTTTGTAAATAAACATGCTGGTGTACCAGGGAAGTCATGTAAAGAATCACCACTGAGTTGGGCAGGACCCCTGTAATCTCAAGATCCTGTCTTCCACAGAATGTTTTATTACTGACATAAACTCAGAAAACCTGGCAATTAAAGCTCTTCTGAAAACCAAACCTTCCATCTGCAAGTGCTGCTGTACTGTCCAGTGAGAGCTGTCTGGTGGGGTCTATCTCCTCCTTCTTTTCTGATTAGTTTCACTTACTGGATTGTTTTGTTCACAGTGTGTGGGACCCCCCTCAATCTCATGGTGCCCAGGAATGGGATAAACTTCAGAAAAGAACCTAAAAGTACTGAAGCCAGACTTTACCACTGACTCTGCCCAACCCAAAGTACAAAAATCAAATTTATGCAATGGCATAGAGGAGACTACAAAATGGAGATGGATTTCAGCAGACCTTGCAATAAACTCTGGAATGTCTTCAAGTATAAAGAGCCTAATGTTGGCCAGAAAGAGAAAATGAAGAAAAATCAAAAAGTCATTTCTAACCAAAACTGACCAGATATACCAGACTGCCTGAGGCAGAATAAGACAACAATATTAGACCAAAAAAAAAGTGAGCTAGTCTGTCCAGAAAAAGGGACAGCACCTCTGGGATGAAATAATATTGTATTTGCTTTATTAAAGTTCTGTCTTGGTACTTAAAGGATTCTGCTTTTGGGGACGTTCATCCATCTGTGAACTCACGCTCAGGCCACAGTTCCCAGTTGCAAATGTGATAAGAATTTGCTTCCTTGTATCTCAACCCCAGAGTGCTGGACTAGGTAAAATATGTGCCGAGAGAACTAGCCACACTTCTGAGTGCTTGGGGTTTGGTGAGTTCTATTTTGGCTTGTGGTTTTTATGTCTCAGAATTAAATTCTCATATTATGTTTCCCTTAAATATTGCAGTTCTACAAAAGCACATTATGTATGCTCCTTTCTTTGTAATTCTTTGCATTATCCCATGACTAATGCTTGCAGAAAATCTCTTTTAAACCCAGCTTTTTTAAGTATTTGGAGGGAAGGGGGAGGATAATAGTGTTTTGAACACCTCTTGGTGTTGAGTTGGCAAGTTAACAAGTAGCCTCAAGCAAAGACAACAAGCTGTGGTGTATCAAGGGACATGCATATATATTGTGTGGGAGTCCAGCCTATACCAGAGAACTTCCAAGCTGTAACTATCATGAGGATTCAGATAGCATTTCTGAAAATATATATGGGATGAAAGGAGTTGGTATATAAAACTAATTTTGCCAAAAAGCCAGAATCTTCCACAGGGTGAAAAAAAGAAAAAAGAACTATAGTTCATGTGAATTGCAATTTAGAGTATGAGGACAGCACAGTATCTTCCACAGAAACACACTGTCATGTCAGATAAATTAATTCATAGTACAACTTCATGGCAGATAAAGTTTCTCTGCCAATTTGGATCTAGGATCTAGTCAAAGAGACTTATCAATTAAAGAAATACAAAAATGCCAAATGAAAAGAAGAACACACACACATCCATCCATCCTCCAACAAGAAAAAAAACCTCACAACTTATATTGTTAATTATGATGCGCCTCCACCTATCCTTGTCCCTTTCTCTGTAGAACAACCACCAGGTCCTAAATTTCCATGGCCACTGTGGCAGTCAGTGGGTGATGTGATGATACACAATGGGACTGACATGAACATCCTCAGAGAGCATATGAACAGGAGGATTTACATATTTTACATTTCACAGGCAGATGAAAAAGTAACCAAGCTTAAGAAGTCATCAGTTCAACTACTCAACACTGACTTTTTGAGCAAATTAGAAGCTGGAGGACACATACTGGAGCAATGTGCCCTTCCTTCCCAGCACATCAGAAGGATTTCTCCTGCAGAGAAAACCATAAAAACATCCCCAAAGAGATTTTTGTTAGAATGAACAAAGATGTTTGCTTTTACCTCCATTATTCCAAGACAAGGAGGAATGAGATGCAGTCACTGGACAGTTAACCATGAATGCTGGTACCATTTTCCTTGTGCTGATGAGTCCCATATACCTTCAAAGGGGTTGTGTGCTGCTCCTCTGACAAATCATTTAGCCATGTAAATTCACAGGAATAAATTTCACACAAACCTAACTAGAGATTTGCTTGCATCCTTATCTCTTGTCCTTGCAGAGCTCTTCTCATTTTACACAGCTTATGAACAGCAAACGAGACCCAAATTAAAAGGGACAAAGATTTAATTTTACTTTTACCATATCCAAAAAAAAGTGATTTTCACAGTTCTGCTAGTTTGGAATCTATTGCAAAAAAATCTCTTCCTGTCTTTTCTCCCAAGTTACATTTATTTGCATTCATCTGTATCAAATTCCACCCACAACATTGCAATAGGTGATGACTGTGGCTCCACATCTCAGAATCGTCCCAATGCATACCAAGCCTGTATCTGCTCCCTCTCTGTGTCAAATCTTGCAGCATCAACATCTGCACCAAGCCTGTGCCAAAAGCCAGCAATGGAGGTGTAGTGGCACCACAACTGCACATCCTCTGGGCACCAGGCACACAGAGCTGGCCCTTTATGGCCCATAAAGAAGCAGGTAAGGTTGCTCATAGCCAGTGTATCTGAGAATTCAGCACACAGAGACAGAGCCAGCCCAACAGGCAGGATCCAGGCAGGAAGAGGCTGCCATGCCATGCTGGAAGTCACTCTCCATGTGAGCAGCAGAATCAGACAAAGATTTATCACTGCACAACATGGGCTTACCCCAGGGCCACCCACAGGTACCCTCTGGCATCAGTTTGCTTTAGCTGTGTAGAGTCCTAATGATTTCAGCCCTGGCTCTCCTGTAGTGAGGGAGGCCCTTGCTTTCTCCTGGAACAGCTAACCATAATGAGCATGCTGTGACTGCCTGGAAAATATCCTCTGCAGCACATTTCAGTGGCACCACATTGTGAATCTCACAGCCCATGCCTGCTTATAGAAGGGCTGCCTTTCCCAAAGTGGAAGGAGAGCAGAGAAGAGGCAGGGGGACACCAGAATCCCTCCAGCACTCTCCTCTAGGGAACATGATCCATAAATGCAATGCTGTGTGATCCTTCCACAGGCAGGGAGCAGTACAGAGGAAATCCTCAGGTCTGGGAGAGCAGCTGCCTGGCAGCAGGGAAAGCTGCCAAGTGGTGGGTGGCTGGCGTATGTGCTGGGAGAGGGGAAACTCAGAACACATATTTGTGTTAGCAGAAATGTTGTAATTCTTCACAGGGTAAGCAAGAGGCTCAGCTCTGCCAATTGCAAGGCTGGGGGAAAAAACCTTTTCAATCAGCACTAGTCACTTTTTCCCCCCAATATAACACCTCACCTTGGCCCCCTGACTACATTTTGGACCAGAATCATCCCAATGGATGCAAAGCAGAACATCAGGAAGGTAAAATCAGACTGTAGGGAGTGGAACAAATGAACCATGGTGGTGAGGCAAAGGGCCATTTCTCTGTCACCAATTACTCCAACACTCTTTGAAGCTGCTGGGGCAGCATCACCTCTGCTGTTACCCATTGCCTGCCATTTCTCCTCTCCATGGGTCATCAGAAAAGGCATGTGGCCTGTGTGACTGTAAAAATGGCATTAAACATCAAAGCATAATTCAGTTTAATTAATTAACCTAAAATGGTGATCCCCATCCTGTCACAGATGGATGGGGATCTCCACATCCCTCTAAATCCCAAAAGGACTGGGCAGAAGGTGACTCAAAATTAAAATCTGGCCAGGGTCTGTTACTGCAAGCTTCTCTTGAAGCATCTTTCTAAAACAAATCTTTCTTAGACATCTGCTTCTCTTGCATTCTCTGGAGCCCAAGACCAAACATCTGGACTGGTTATGCTTTCAGTAAGAGAGGAGTTTATCCAAAACAGCAATTGGCTCGTGCTATACATAAAGCATTTGGAGAAACTACTAAGCCCTTCATCAGCAGCTGCACTACAGCCAATGCAACCTCTATAAAAGCATAAGCACCAAAAGGAGCACACAGGGACTGACTGCACAAAAGGCAAAGGAACTGGCAAGTGGTAGAATCAGAAAAAGGAGAGGAGACTGACTCATCACACAACACCTGAGAAAGCCATGGAACTCCTTGCTGCAGTATTTTGTGGATGATAAATGCTTAGCCAAATCAACTGGAAAAAATATCAGAAAAGAAATAAATAGATTTCACTTCTGGCACTGGAAATTCTTGGGCAACAAGCTGAGTATTGCATCTGGTTCTAGGAACCCCAGAAGAAGAAAAGCATGTAGCTGTGTGTCCAGAGAAGGACCATGAAAATTAAGAGAGGACTGAAGCACCTGTCCTGTGAAGACAGACTGAGAGAATTCGGGCTGTCCAGCCTGGGAAAAAGAAAACTTCATGAAGACCTTGTTGCAGTCTTTTAATGTATAAAGGATCTTAGAGTGACATGACAAGGGCTAGCAGTTATAAATTGAAAGAAGGGAGGTTTACAATGGATACAAAGCAGAAATTTTTGACTCTGAAGCAGTGGAACTGGTTGCCCAGAGGGGCTGTAAATACACTATCACTGCAAATGTTCAAGGCCAGGTTGGACAGGGCTTTGAGCAACCTGGTCAAGTGGAAAGTGGCCAAGAGGGTGGACTAGATTACCTTTAAAGGTTCCTTCCAAAAGAACCAAAGCCTCTGTGGTCAGGAAGAGATCTCCCATAGGATATGAGAAGAGGCTTTTCTTACTGCACAGACCAACAAGCAGTTGGTTTCCTCCTGATACTTCCTAAGCTCAGTTGTATCCTGCTCCTGAGTAGTTTAGTTACAGACTTCACTGAGAGCCAAAGCAGTCCCTCCTATTTATTTTCTGAGCACCATCACAGCCTAGGTAAGAAGGAAGCAGGAATTATGGCAGAAGTACCACATAGCAAGTTTGCATCCCAGAATTTTGTGTTGAATTAACTGGCAGGACTAAACTAAATGCACAATGGTAAGCAGACAGGGACAGACACCAAAGAACAGCAGTCATTCCTCTATATCTGATTTTCTAATTCAAAGGGCAGATGGGAAAAACAGCAAGGCAGTTCAATATGAGGCACCTACAGAGAAGGAACAAACATTCCTAAACTAAATGTGGAGCAATTAAGAAATGTTGCAAGGAAACACAGTGAAAACCAGACAAGAAAGAACATAATTACAGCACTTCTTTGCCTCCTGAGGATCTTTTCTATCGACTCTCACTCTCAACCCCCCATTCTTGCCTTGATAAAGAAAAAGACAGGTTTTTGTCCTCCACTTACCATACACCCATCCTATGCAGATGACTTCAAAAATAGCCAGGAAGAGCAGGGATATGCCACTGGAAGCATAGAAGTCAAAGAGCTGGAAGATGTACATGCCACCCTGTTGAAGAGGTAGAGAAAACAGAGCCATTGCAAGCCTTGTTCTATGTCAGGGAAAATGAGTGGGACAAGCAAAAGAACAGCAGCAGAAACACTCAACCTAGAGCAGGTGGGAGAAGAGCCTTCTCTTGGGGCTGCCCTCACTCTGTTCCAAAAACACAGTCAAGCCTGGCGGCAGAAAAGTTTTTCATGCCCATTTTATGATACTGCTGGGCTAGACTGGCCTCTATGTGCATAAGAGCAGGAGCTGGTTTGTTTGGTTGCTTTAAAACAGTTAGAAAGTTCCCAGAATCACTTTTTTAAATACCATGTAGCAGTGCAGAACTTTGCACCCACAAAATTGAGATCTTGAGCAAGAACATTCAAGATGCCTTGTTTTACCTTCATCCAACCTTACATACTGCACAAGTTCCAAGCTCCGCAATGGCAGAAGCATGTGGCTTTTTTGTTGCTTCTGACTTTGAGCTGAGCCCTGCAGAATTCCATCAGCTACAGGTACAGGCCCAGGGATGATTTTCATGTGATTTTTCCTAGACAGAGCCTCTCCACATCAAGAAGATCCTTTCAGATAATGCTGAAGGGCTCTAGACACAGTGTCACTCAAATTGACAGGTAGGTGTTGCCTTCAGCAGGTCCTTAGCCAGGATCCAGCTGGAGGATCATTCATCTGTGCCTCAGGGGGTTAACAGGAATTAGCTGTCACTTCAGAGCTCATGGAAGCAGCACAGGAGTGCAAAGACCCCCACCCAAGCTTGTGGTACACACAGAGCACAGCACCATGCAGGAAGAGGTGCAGCTGTTAGCTGCAGAGCAGTGCAAACACCTTGTGCATGGCACCACACCAGCACAGCTCTGCTCCTGCTGGTCCAGGGATCACAGGCTTCCCACGGGCTCCAGCAGGGTTATGGCACAGCCATTACCCCCAGGCTCCTCTCCTGCTGCTCTGCTTTGTGTGGAAAGCAGCCAGCAAACGATCACTGCCCTCAGAAGAGCTTGTTTTCAAACAGCTCGGCCTGTTTGAGCTCCCAGGTCTGGTATTTGCACAAAGCCTGTGTCAGGCAGCCTCTCTGGGCTGTGGGAGCAGCATCTCTGGAAGGCTCAGGGACACAGTGAGTGCACCAGTGTCACACAGGGTCAAAGCAGCACTGGCTGTGAGAGACACCAGCTAATGGATTGGAAATGAGAGACAATTAACAGCATTGAAGACAAGCTTGCTGTCTCTGCCCAGACCTCCAGAACTGTGTAGCAGGGGTTTGGTGCTCAGCTGTACAGCCCTTGCTCCTTGCTCCTGTACTCCTTGCTCACCTCAGTGACCAGCAATAAGCCCAGAAAGTAGCATATGACTGCAATGGCCAGGATCAGCAGCTCCCGACGCCCCCTCTTCCGAAACACTGCTGGGAACATGTCAATAATAGCTGTCACCATGCTTTCCACACAGACAAACTGCAGGAGAAAACAGGTCAGAGAAATCAGCATCTCTCCTTCCCCAAGCACGCACTTCCCCTCACTGTCCTTTTTCCTCCCACCTGCCAAATCCTTATTTTTTCATTTTTTTCTTTTAATCTGTCTTGCTTCCACCAAAGGCCAGCAGAAACAGAGGAAAAAGGCCTTGTTATCCAGGCACAAGGGCTGGGGTATAACAGAGCAAAACACCTGCCTGGTGGACATGCAGGACACCCTCTGCTCTCCCTGTGCCAGCAGCAGAGTTTCACACTGCACTCTGCAGGGCTTGTTCCTGGTGTAACAGGGATAAGGGATGTAAGGCATGAGCACAGCAGTGGGAAGAGGACACAGGGATTGCTCTGGTGGGATGCAGCTGGGAGAAAACAGCCCAATTCTCCATCCCAGACTGTCTGCTCTGTGCTCTGCCTCGCCCTGCAGGGTGAACAGTTTTGAAGGGATGTAGCTGGGCCATCCTCACATACACACAGGGAGAAGATGCCAGCAGAGATGCCAGCCCACATAACCCCTGGCTCTGAGCTCCCACAGTGTGGAAGTGCTGCATACAGTGCAAAGAACCTATTTAAGGTACCAGCCAAGCACAGGCCCACCTTATCCTTTACAATGACTAAGGGGAATGCTCAGGGTGGGGATGTTAGGCATGTTAGATGAGGAGGGGGGTTTGTTGTACCTGGCTGTCCAGTCCCAAGAAGAACAGCATGAGGAAGAAGAGGCAGGACCACAGCTGAGACACAGGCATCATTGTTACTGCTGTTGGATATGCTATGAAAGCCAGACCAGGACCTGCCAACAGACCACAGGATGACCATGTGTGCTCCCATTGCCACAGCTTCTTGACCACCCACGGCTGAAAGCTGTGTTGAGGAGCACTGGTCCTGCAGACCTCTCTGCAGACACCCATAGCAATAGAGGATGTAGACAACATCCTGGGTTTCACCTCAGAAGAGTACCCTCCCCTTCAGGCTGTTTGTTTTGCCTTGGCTCTGAAATCTCCCAGAAAACTTACCTGATTCAGCCACTTCTGAAATAGGCACACCCTGCTCTTGAGCCATGAAGCCCAGCACAGAGAAAATGGCAAAGCCAGCAATAAAGCTGGTGGCACTGTTCATGGAGCACAGCAGGAGGCAGTCCCTGCAGGAAGGAGACCAGAGAGAAATGGGTGTTTCCTGCTGCAGAATGGATCCACTTTAGGATCATGTCTGTGCTCAGCTTCCCTAGCTGGACAGCACTACCAAGAAACAGAAATGTTGTTCTAGAACCCCTAAGAGCAGAGCCAAGAGTTCAGGAGTTACAGGACTACACATGGCACAGTGGGGGAATGGGGCACAACCACACAGCACATCAGAATAAAAAAAAAAAACAACAAGAGTCCAGAGAATAGCAAAAACAACAGAGAAAATAAGGAAAACAGAAAATTTGAAGAGGAAAGAGGTTGCAAAAGGAAACACCGTCAAGAAAGGGGAGTATCTGAAAGCATGAGGACATACAGGTCCAGCAGGTCTAGTAAAATGAGGGTAATAGGATAATAAAAATCCTCACTGACAAGGGCAGTGTCTACACTGTCTTTATTAGCTATGCTCACATGGAGGCTGGGATGTGTTGTGTTACTTGTCCTGAAACTTCTGTGCCCTTTCTCCTTGTGGAAATTGGGCACCACTGTGAGCTGGCTGGGCTGGAAGCCCCACATCCCTGGATCCTGCCTGGGCAGCTGCCAGAGCTGACCCACAGCATCAGCTGCCATGGGACAGGCACTGTGGACACGTTTGGGACACCCAGAGGTAAGCTGCAGCACAAGGCACCTTAGGAACTAGAGGAAGGAGTCAGCACAGCATTTCATTGGTGCCTGAAATATTTTGGGAGAGCCAGGAGAAAGTATTAACTGCCCAACCTACAGCCATGGTAGCACCTACTGGAGAACAGGAGAGATGATTGTTGTGTCCCAAGCACAGTTCCATTTTACAATCTGTGCTGGGGCAATATGTGAAAGCACAGCAAAGTCCCTTCTTCTCAGGGCTCTGTAGAGGGTGTCAAAAATGGTCCTGATTGCTCCACTGAGCTCCATGTCAGGCCATGGATACAATAGACCTGTAATCCAAGGGCAAGGAGAAGGCCAGACAGACTTGATTAACCCCCTTGATAGGATCAAAAGGCCACTGGCAGTACATTACTCTGATGACAGTAAAGCACTGGAGACAGGAGGCCCCCATCAGCTTTGTACCACCTCCCCTGCCTAGCCAGTGATGGCAGAGCTGGCCATGTCACTCCTGCCCACTCACTCTGTCAAAATAGAGTGTGCTGTCTACACAGTGGCTGGAGACACTCTCCATTTTCATTCCTCCCCCTCCTCCAGCCTCTCATTTATTGCAGGAGAGCACTATTAAAGACATTTTCTGCACTCCTCTCTTCCCTCAGCCATCCTCCATCCCTGTGCTGAGTCCTCTGCACTCTGAGCATCTCATTAGTCACAGCAGCACGACCCAAGGTCTCCCCCAGGGACAGAGCCTGCCTCTGATGCAGCTCTGTGCTATCTGAGAAAATTTCCAGAAGGAAATGAGGAGTGCAGCTCTTCCTACCTGTAACAGTTGTTGGTGTATTTGTTGTAGCTGCCCAGAGCTGTCAGGCACCCCTCACAGATGGCATAAGAGAAGAGGATTTGAGTGCCTGCATCCATCCACACCTGGAACAAAGAAGGTCAGTGGTCTCCAGACGTGGCAACAAAATTAACAAATGGCTGTGCCCTGTCAACAATAACTCCTCCAGTCATGGAGAACAAACCCTGTGAGACAGAAAGGGGATCTACAGTGAATGGAGAATCTGGGATATCTATCTGGAAAAACTGAGCTATAGAACTGGAAACCCTTTAGGAAAAAACTCTAGAGGAGACCATATTTTCACACCCCATTTAAGGTGACACCATTTCTCCACCCCACACCTCTGCATTCAAGGTAGAGATGGCATCCCTGATAGCATGGCTCCTTCTGAAGCTCTCACTACATGTCTGTGGTCCCTACATGGCCCAGATGATTAATCTCCTTGCAGAGCCATTGGTGAGTCACCCCAAATGACAATGTGATCAACAATCTGTGTACTCCCTCCCCTGCTCCCAGACCTAGTTTTCCACCTCTCTGAGGCCACAGTGCACAGTGAAGGGGCAGAAAATTGCTGAGATGAGAGATTGCCGGCCAGTGGGGTGTCACACCCAAGTTACCCTTTGCTCTGGCCTTTCATGGGAAAAGCTGAGTGGGATTTCTCAGCACTGCTCCAGCCTTCTCCTCCCTGGAGAGCTGAGCTGCAACTCTGCTCTCACACAGTCCCAGGGAAAGCCCTGAGCTGGGAGTTGTAGGCAGGCAGGTAAACAGCCCACCTTTCTGATGCTCTCCAGGCTCCCCAGTCATTCTCTTTTTCCTCTAAGCAGCCCCCAGCTGCAAACATCCAGGCAGCTGGAATTTCATAGCCTTCAAAGAATCCCATCCCAGGCGCTGCAGCCTAAGTTCACCCTGATTTCCCACAGAGAGGCATGTACACAGGAGTCCCTCAGGCATGGACACACATCCCATGTGAACTAAAGCTCTACCTTCTGCCTCAGCTCAGCAGCAGGATCTCACTGAGGGTTTCCATGAGCTCCAGGGATTGGTGGAAGTGATTGACCCTTTGGCCAGCCCCTGCCCTAGGCAGGTGGGACCAGCCCCCAGGAGCAGTGCAGGGAACCCATCTGGTCACAGCCCACGTTACATGCATGCCTTTGGTCTCTTCTGCAAGCACAGGGACCTCTCATGTCCTGGGAGGGTCCTGATGGAGCCAAAGTGCTAACCAGGCCAGAAAAAAAATTAAAAGTGATAGATTATATAACCCCTCCCTTAATTATCTGCATTTAACAGCCAGAAAAACTCTCTGTTACATGCTAAATATTTTATATACTCTTCTGGTTTTGCTGAGCCCATGAGTGGAAATGACCTAATATGCCCACATGCTGCAGACCACAAGCAAAAAGAATGTGCTGTGTAAGGGAACCAGACCCTTCTCAGAAGTTTTAAGGATCCTGGTTGCCTGACTTGCTTTCATAGATGACAGCTAGATGCTCAGCTCCAGAGGCCAGGGCACTGAGAACATTCTTGTGGCCAGCATTTGCCTGACACCAGCCCTCACCTGTGGGTCTGCCAGCTTGGACATGTCTGGCTTCAGGTAGAAGATGATCCCCTCAGCAGCCCCTGGCAGCATCACCCCTCGGACCAGCAGGATGAGGAGCATCACATATGGGAAGGTGGCAGTGAAGTAAACGACCTGCAGAGCAGGGAAACAAGAGGAGAGAGGGTCAGCAGGGAGGGGCAGCATCACTTCAACTCATCTGCAGGCCCCTGCCCCAGCAAACCTCCCTGACTCTGCTGCTGGCTGTGGCTGCTGCTGCTAACACAGAAGAGGGGTGGGAAAGAAAGTAATCAAGGTTACATCTCACTGGTGATTTAGTTAATCTGCATTTTGTTCTTCATCCAAGACTCTGCCACTGGTTGCTCTGCTTTGTTTTCTCTTTCCAGCCAATATAATTTCCCTGCTGTGCAGCTGTTCCCTTCATCTTTTGAAAGCTGCTGAAGAAACCCAGATCTCTTCCCATCACTGAGCTTTAATGAGTTATTAAAATGGTCCTATGCACAGCAAGAGCTTTCCAAATTAAATACCAACTTTTGCTGGCCAATTTGAGACACCTATGAGGCATTTCTCATTTCCAGAAGGGCTCATGCGTCACTCTCATCTCTTTTATGCCTTTGAGCTCACAGGTAAAAAATGGGGGCAACTCAAAGCCTTTAAAGAAAATGCAGACCATTATTTTTGTAATACCTATTTTTACTTCTTTTTGTGTGTGATAGAAATAAATATTACAGTAGAATTAATCATCTCTAAACCATTTCTCTAATATAACATATTCTTTTTTTCTAGTTGCAAAATACTTGGGAGCAAGTTGCAACTTCCTAACATTTATTCATCACTAAAATTCATCCAAGCAGTGTGAAGGCTTGTTTACTCCATGGATTCATAGTGATAGGCCTGAAATTACATTTTTTTGTGCTTAGTGATAATTGGTCAAATAAGTCACACTACATGGTACTTTTGCTGTTCCCTGATTGAATGAGAATGACACTCCTTTAGGCACAAGTATTAAAATCTACCTTCAGAAATCAGTTTTAAAAAAACATTTATGCATAAGGAAAAGAAACATGGCGGGGGGGGAAGGCTTTTAAAAGAAAATGAGTCTTTATGGAGTTATTTGAAATTATTGTCCTGAGGTCACCATGGTTTCTTTAAATTTGAGTTCCTTAAATCACAGAAGCAGAAACATAAGGATGTGGCAGGATTATGTGATTAGAGCAGCCTCTCAGGCAAATACAACCTCCTGTTTAATCTGGAGCTGTTGTACAAAGTTATGCACCTGCTCAGAATTCTTGGGTCTTTCCTAATGCTTGTCTTAGTATATTGCCAGCAAAGAAAAAGAGGGAGGCAGTTGAATTTTTTGACAGTGCCCCTGTAATACTCAAAATTACAGCCTGCAGAGAAGACAACTGGCCTGTTTGACCTGTAGTATATTTGGGAACAGAAAACTCCTCTTTTATTGTTGCACCATGTCCATAACACCTGGCTGGTAAACAGTCAATAGCCCTGTACCCTAAAAATTGTGATGGAAAAATCATCTGTAGTCTCAGGAAGACCATTATATTTACTATATGTAGTCACTGTTTTCTCTCACTTTCTGGTCTGGTTTTGCCAAACCAAGTCAGCTAAACCAGCCTGACTGAAATACTCTAGCTTTCTCCTTGTGCAGGTAAGTTATGCACACTGGGGAAGCAGTGTGCACAAGGAGAACCATGCAAAGAAAAACTCAGTGGAGAAGGCTGAGAGCTAAAGGGAACCTTGCATGACTTCATTATTCTTCCATGCAGATCACAAAACCTCTCAGACAAATTTCTTGTCAAGATGGCACTGTGGCATTCAAATTAGGGACAATCAGAGATTCAAGGTTTAAAATGCCATCATTTCTCATCCATCCCCTCTTCCCCATAAAGGTGGAGTCTGGATCTCCTTCCTTCAGAAATGGTGGACAAGTCTGCATCAGCAAGAACCAGTCATCAGCAAAATCTGGGAAAAATCTAGTCAGGGGAGCAAGCTGCTATGTCATTCTGCTGCAATGGGTGCCCAGTGCAGTTTTAAGTGAGCAGATAGGACTTAACACTGAAACACAGGTGTCAGGAAAGGGAACATTTGTGAAGAGTAGACAGTGATTTGAAGGAAGAAATCTGTTGCAGAAATTGGTTCCCTCCCTTTGCTATTGGGACACCCTGGACACCCACAAGACTAATTATTAACCATCAATCATCATTAATGATCCACCCATCTCATGGCAGCTCCAAGAAAGAGGTCCTGAGCAAATCAAGGCCATGGCAGTGTCACTAACACCCAGCCCAAGGCATCAAACACTCATTCGCTCCAAAAGGAAAACCAGTCCATCTGCTCTGTCGGATAAACATCGGGAGAAAGCATTGGCTTCAGCCTCATTAGCAAAATGCAGAAAGTGAAGAACTGACCCAAAACCTGCAGATTTAGAAAGAGCATGAAAGAGAGAACAAGGACACTTGTCCCACCTCAAGTGTTTTCCAGGATAAAGAAGTAGGAGAGATTCATTATCTATTCTCTGAGCTGGTTACAGGCAGCAGCTTGTCTGTTTTGCTCAAGTGTTTAATAATTGCCAGGGATGGGAAGCCTGCCACTGCAGAGGATCTTGTTGAAAACACCCTCAAGCCACAGCAGGACAACACATTGGTGAGTGCATGATTCCCAAGGGCATTTGGGGAGAATCCACCAGCCACTGTGGGTATTTGCAAGTGAAAATGTGCCTCAAAACTGCCCTCAGTTCCCAATGCTTTCCCCATTCTCCCCTCCCTGACGGACCTACTAATTTATTCTTCCTCTTAGGTTTCAAACACAACTGGTGCACATCAGTATGGCCTCAACAGGATTTAAGCTTCACTTTGGTGCTGTGTCTTCTGCCTCTACTTCATGAAGAAGGAAAAGAGTTTGGGGAAGAAAAAGAAGATGGATACAAGGAGGCTTATGGACTGGGAGGATAATCCCCATTCCTACTTTGCCTGTGGACTTGACCCCTTTCCAGATGCAGAAGTAGCAGATGATCCAGGCCAGCAGGAGACACAGAGCCAGCTCCCAGCGCACAGTGCCCAGTTTGTGAATCCCATCCGTGAGCCTCAGCACGCGCTTCCTGCCGGCGTCCAGGGACAGGGAGAGAAGCATTAACACTGCACACCCCACTCAGGGTCCCCTACACACCTCTCCCATATTACCCCATCAGCCTATCTACAACACATCTGCCCAGGGCTCCACGCCATGCAAATCATCCCAGCTCTGCTCCACCGTGTCCTGTGGCTGACCCAAACCCTCCCACTCTCCAAACCCACGGTGCCATGCCCATCAGACCCCCACTACCCAAAATCAACACCTGTTCCCTATTTCTCCCTGAGCCTGGCAGCTCCCCAGCAGAGACACCTCAATCCAAAGCAGGCCACCAAAGCCACTATCAGCCCATGGCCACCATTCTTCCTCCCCTATGCTACAGGCACTCTATATGTAAGCATAAATTATCTTTAAGATTGCCATGCCCTTCCCTCAGCCTCCTTCCTTGGAGATTCACCATCAAGAAGGCAGGCAACACAATTGCACCATCAAGAAGGCAGGCAACACAATTGCAACTCCTGCAGTTCCCAGCAGCCTAAGACCAAACTTACAACTCCTCTGCACATTCTGCTCAAAACCACTTCCCTCAGTGTCCCCTTGCTCTCTCTACAGAAAACCCAAACAACTGTTTCAACCTCAGCTCTCACTAAATAGTATGTGCAAGGAGCAGGGCAGGAGAAGGGAACCAGCACTGTGCAGACTCTTTTTGCAACCATGGGCACATATCCTCTTCTATGTGCCCTATGGTGGCTGCAACAAAGGAAAGTCAACCCTTTCAAATGTACTTTAAGAGACAGAAACAGGGACAAAACCCAAACCCAACTGCTGAACCCCTCTTCTTTGTAAGACTTTCCTCTGTAGCATGTGGAGTGGTAGGGTGGCACCAGCAGTCATTTCAACCTCTCCAGGCTGCACTGATGACCCTATCTGGGACATTGTGTGGCCTGCTATAAGACCCCCTCACTCAGTATTTTAGTGCCTCCAGCCCCAAATTCCTGAAAATTCTCCACCTTCCTCAAATTATTCTCTGGCATCTCATGCATGTATCTCAGATCCCTGCTCTCCAGGAATGATCCTGAGCAGCCTGAGGGATCACTTCCCTTAGCAAGCAGGACTGGGTCAAAAGAATGTAAGAAGCAGTTTTCTCCCTTTTGTTTCACTGTGGAGGACTGTTCCACCTGCCGTGGCCTCTCATGCTTGCCTGCCAACCTGCAACACCCAGCACATGCACTCCTGCTTGCAGCAAGCCCTCTCCTGCTTTTGGTGGCTCTCTCAGTGGCCACACTCACCCAGGCAGCCCAGTGCCAGAAAGGGGAACACACCCTCAAGGTGCACACGAGCACCCCTGGGCAGGCACACGGTGAGCAGCCTTTGGGGTGTGCCCAGTCCTCACACCCCGGGCTCTGTGCCCATCTCCTCGGCAGCTCCTTGTGCTCCCCGTGTTGGATCTGGCATGTGGCACCTCGCTTGCTCCTACAGACACAGAGCCCCCAGCCCAGGGAGTCCTGCAGCTGCAGCCTTTGGGTGAGAGGGAGCCTGAACAGAGGGAAAGCAATCACATACTCCCAAAACTCAATCATTGAGGAGGTGGCGTTCACTGGCAAGGTCCTGTTGTCCAGGCTGGATCTATTCAGAATGTCCACACAGAGATCTACCAAAAGAAGAGGAAGCTGATGAGGTGAGAAATTCTCTAGAGCTCCTCCAAGAGGGATATTCCTTCTCCTCTGGACCCTAACCCTCACAGATCCTTCATCTTGTGCTATAGAGCATCTCATTAAATGTCTCATTAAACTCTGGCTCTCCCCAGGTAGGAATCCCAATCCAGCAGTCACCAGAAGGGCTTCAGGGAGAGAAGAGGGGAAGGAGAAAACAATTCACTGCCAAATTGAAAACAGATGACTGAAAAATACAGATTATCAAGGGATAGTGACTATGAGTAGTCTAGATAGAAAATCTCATTCTCTTTCCACACATGCTTGTCCACACCATTCCCTGTCCACACATGCACACATCACCTTCATGTTCTCCTTTGCCATCCCCAACCATTACAAAGCATGAAATAACTAAAAACAGAGCAGATGCCACACATCCAATGCACCTCATCTTGCATTTTGCCAGCAAAAGCCAATCCAATAGAAAACCAAGGAAACCCAGCTGTTGCTGGGAGACTTCTCTCTGTTAAGAGAACATTTGTGGCTTTCCTTGCAAACAAATCCATTCTGGGGGAGCTGAAGGAATTGGATCATCTCCTTAAAAGGCTGGTTACTCCTGCTGGGATGAAAAGGCAGAGGGAGCTGTGAGTAAAAGGCCTACAGGGTAGAGAAAATTAACTAATTGCAGAAATTAATTATCTGACTCAAGAGAAAAAGGGAGGGAACCAAGCTGCTGCCAAGCAAAACCTGCTCAACATGTTAAAAAATTCCTGACAAGGACATTCATGAGAATTACCTCACATCCACCCCATCTTCCCAGGCTCAGCACAAGCAACTTGAGTAAAGTCAAAGCCAGGTCTTCTCTGCAGGGCAGAGTAAAGTGAAAAGCTGAGTGCACCGAGGAAACTGTTCAGGCACTGGCAGTGGCAGCAACTGTCCCAGTAACTCCGCAGAAACGGGGCAGAGTAAGGGAACTGTAAGATAAACTGTTGCACCAGAGATAATAAAAAGAGCCTGCCACACGATGAGTGCCCTAGATTGGCTTGCAAACTCTACCATCCACCTCTCCTGCTTGCCAGAAAATGCCTATTTTTTGGTGACATCACATGCCAGCTCATGAGAGCTTCTTATCCAAAAAAACCCCAAATATTTTCAACAAAACCTAAATAACTTCTGGGAATTGGAAAGAAGCTAGAAACTGCCCAAGAATAGGTGTACCTGAGTTCCAGGGGTTATTGCAGCTGGCCCATGGTAGCACTGAAGAGAAGGAGCTGAACAGGAAGAAGAGTGCCCAGGACAAGATGACAATGTAGTAGATATTCAGATATCCCACAATGACTTGGGTGGCATATCCAATTCCTGTGGAGAAAAGCAAAGGAGGTGAGAATGGGACTGGCAACCAACTCCCAACACATGAGGCTTAACACCAAATAAAGACACTGCTCATGCTGTGGTTAGAATGAGGCAACACCAACAACATGGCTCTCCAGAAAATAGTGCAAAACCTGCCTAAGGGAAAGAGGATGGATTTTGTGACTGGGCACACAGACAGGAAACATTGTTGGTAACTCTAGACAGGTCTGTGGTGAAACAGCCAGAAAACCTTATGCTGATTTGGAAAAAAATTTCTGATGGCTACCATGCCACAGCATCATAATGCCTCCTCTTCAGAAAAATACAGCTCTAGCCTTTGAAGAAAAGAAATGCAGCTGAGTCTCTTACTTTTGGAAAGTGTCAGGCAAAAAAGTCTTACAGCTGATATTCACCATGCTCAGCTTTGGTCCTGGGTCCTGCTTGTGCCCATTGCTCACTGAGACCTCAGAACAGTAATCAGAGCAGAAAGGCCCAATTCATTTATTTAAAACTGGTTGTCAGTGTCCTTTGGGATACCCCTGCTGGTCCAGCTCCAGGCGTGTGCCAGAGCACAGGGGTCTCCAGTGCAGGAGGTACCAGACTCCCCATGGAGTTTCAAATAGCACTGCATGCCCATGCTCAACAAACTAACCAGGCTCCACTCTGCCTGAGCACAGCTTTCTCCATCTGCAAAACATGGTTAATAAGCTCTCCTCTGGACAGAAGAATTGAGGAAATTATATTCATTAATGTATTAATCCCATTAAACAACCTTCCCCAGGGCCCCAGAAGTCCTGGCTCTTATCCCTGTGGTTTAACCTCATCCCCATCCCATCTCTGGGCTGTCAGACCCAGTGCACACAGTCTGATTCCCCCAGTTTGAAGGATTCCAGCCTGCAAATGCTGCCACAGCAGCCCTGGGCACGGGAGTGGGCAGGGAAAGTAGAATAAACCAGACAGATTTCCTCAATCTCTTCTCCCCTCACTATTTGTCCTGAACTACACACAGGTGTTTGTACATTGATACTTCCATCCTCCTCCTTCAAGCTGGCCATCCTGCTTCTCCTCTCTCCCAGGTTCTGAGCTCCTCAAAGCAGAGACTGTGCTTCAGGTGGAGCAGCACAGCCCCCAGGCAGCACCACACACCCTCACTCACATCGAGAGGGGTCAGGGAGCTGCCCTGGAAACGCAGCAGGCAGCAGAAGGAATAACAAGGCTGGGAGAGAGAAGAAGGGAGGGAGAATAAGAGAGAAAGGAAAAAAAAAAAAGAATAATAATATTTTTTTAAAAAAAGGACCTGAGTCACTGGTTGTCAGAAAGTGTTGCCAGTAAATACTGTAATTTGACTGACCTTCAAAGAGGGGGCAGATCTTCCTCCAGGCTGTCACCCCTCCCTGGCTCGTGTACTGCCCCAGCGCCGTCTCCAGGAGAAACAGAGGGATCCCACAGGTGAAGAGGAAGATGAGGTAAGGGATGAGGAAGGCTCCTGCAGAGAGGGGTAAAATGCTGCCTCAGAAACCTCTTCAAAAACCTTATCCCTAAAATCTCTTGCCAGGTACCTGGGACCACAGCTGGAATCAGCTACATAAACATAAATATTTCAGTGAACTAAATGTGCAACCTCTGCTAAAGAAACAATCACCATAATTTCTCAGAAAAAAATACAAGGGTGGTCTGTCTTGTGCTACTGCTGCACTTCTGCATTTGGCATAGGCCAAAACCTAGAGGGGTAAGGAGTAGCCAGGCAAGGAGCTAAAAAAAGATAGTGCTGAAGAAGTTCTCCCTGCTTCATGCTCCTGACCTCATTCCAGCTTTCAGCAGGAAGGGGATGAACAAAATAAGTCCTTGTTTCACATAACTACATTTGTTCTGCCTTTCATGAGAGTCACAGCAAAACTCCCACTTGCCAGAGGATACAAATCTGGAGGCTGGTGACATTTCTTGGTAAGTAAAACATTTGCCAGGATATAAATTTACTCGAGACTTTTTTCACATCAAATTTGGAAAGCAGATTGCACCAGAAAAATGGAAATAGGGGAGGAATATCTTTCCGGCATTTTCAAAATGAGGAAGTTTAACTTCTACCTTCAAAATCCATTTTTGCTAATATGTAGAGAAATGTCTAAAGAGAAATCAACCTGAAATCACCCTCAGATTAACGCCTGTCAGAATGGAAGAGGAAGGAGAAAAGAGTAAGGCTTTTTCCCAGAAACAATGACCAACATAAACTAAGCATAAGAAAAGACAAACAAAAATAACCAAAAACTTTAATGCCCTGAAAAAATGGCTTAGTGCTTTGTTCAGCTGTCTGAAATTTTTTTGCACCTTTTCAGTTATGTTGTCAAACCAAGTACAAGTACATTCACTGCTCTGCTCAAAACTGCTCCTGAGATCTCATTTTCACAGCTGACCTTCCTTCTGACACCTCACTCTCTTTCTCCACATCCTTAGTGTGGATTTTCACACTTCTGTTCCCCTCCAAACAAGATAAGGTGACTGCCTTCCTCGCTGAAACAACTGTGGCTATCTTGCCACTCCGTACAATAAAATTTAGTCAGGAACACCTCTCTTGCCAGGGCCTGGAGAGCACCTCAGTTGCTTGTAACCAAGACTAGGGTGCCTTTCTCAGCCACTGTCCCCCGGGCCCTCTCCTCCCCTGCCAGCACAGGCATTCACACTGACATTCCTTCCAGTGACTGTGAGCAACCAGGAACCCTTGCCCTTGTTTTTAAGCCAACAAAGTTACAATAACAAAGAACATCCACACTTCCCCTAAACACAGCTGTGTGTAGCTGCAGGAGACCTGGGGCCAGAGGGAAGGAGGCTGGTTCTCAGGGTCAGTCCAGGTTTACAGGGTAGGAAGTGAGAACTGCAGACCCTGGACTAGAGGCAGCTGCTGCTTTTGGTGTTGCAAGACATCTATGCCAAATCTGCAAGACAGCTTTATTATCCTGCACACAGATGAGCCTTTCAGCAGATTCCAGACCCTCTCCTCTGATACAATTTGTCCCAGAGGTTGACCCATTTTGGTCTCTGAGCAACAATGATTTTCTTGCACCTCTATTGTCTTGTCTCTCTTAACTGTCCCACAGCAGTTACCAGCTGAAACTCTAGCTGTGATACCCTCCTCAATTTGCTGCCCTACTGCAGGAGCCTCAGCCTTGAGTGGGGCCTCAGAAACAGATCCTCTTTCTTTATGAGTCAATAATAAGTTCAGGATGCTGAGCAATTAGATCGAATTTGACAGTACAGCAGTAGATAAGGTTGCAGTTGGTCTCTTTACAGAAATCTAGCACTATTTTTTCTATGGCATCTGTCTTCATGGCTGTATAACCATTTCAGTACATTCAGGTGGAGAAAGGTGACAGGACAGCAGTCTCAAATTTGGGGGGTAAGGGTGGGACAGGGATGAAGCATTTATAGATGGGAAATGCCTTTTTTTGCAATTTCAAGAACTTTTCCAATGATGAGAATGTCCTTGAGTGTCATGGAAATACATTGCCTTGTCCTATATGAGTCTTCTGGTTCCCTAGAGCCCTGGAGAGAGAAAAGCGTGTTCTACAGCAGTAGCATACTTTCTACAAGGGAGCTGTGAGGGAAGGACACTCCCATCCTAACCTTTCCCAAGCCTGGCCTCCTTGCCCTCTGAATCACAGCCTTAGCTATTCCAGAGCAGTCTAATTAAAAAGAAAAATGTTATTCAATAGATATTTAAAGTGAACAAAAGTAGCCTTTTCACTTACACTAATTAGCATACAAATTGCAAGGACTGCTGAACCGGGTACCACAGGCACAAACTATGCAAAGATATCATCTGAGCTCAGGGAGAAATTTTCCATGCAAAACCCATGACTCCTCTCTGAAAGCATCACTGCAGAATGGGCTGCTCAATCAGATGCACCTCCACTGTTTCCTAACCTGTGCCCATCTGACTTGCTCTTGGGTGCCTCCCATCAAAATATTGGAGAAGGAAACTGGAGGATCTGCTAAAAATCATCCCAGGTTCAAGAAAAACTCAATTCCATTTTCTGTAACCATTTCTTACCCTGGCCCTCATCGGTTTTGAGGATGTATTTCCTTGTCTCTTGTTTAATTTGGATAAACTCCAGCAACAGCAGAGAGGACAAGAATTTGGAAGCCCTGGGGAAAATTACAGTGGAACCACTCACCTATCGGTGAAAGCTCCTGGCACCTTGGAAAAGAAAGGCCTCTGGGGCATGGTCTGCAGAGAAAAGAAGCTCAAAGAAGGGGGGTGGGGTGTGAAGCAAATCCCAGACCATTAATTCAGGGTGTTTTTAGAGAACAAGAACAAAAGAGAAGTTATTGCTGGATTTGACATGTAATTTGCTATTCCTCCTTTTCTTTTATAAAGTTAGATTTTTATTCACTGAGAAAAGTTAGTGACAGTCAATTATTCCCTTACGTTTCATTTTATTGTTATGAGAAAGTTTTACTTTTAACCATGTAATGATCTTATTGCAGTGTTACTACAAGAGAAAAGGAGAGCCATGCAAAGAAACAAAAGGGAAGGTGAATGAACCTTTTTTGGGGATGAATGTTTCTAATAGTTGTTTGATCATTGTGAGAATTGCTCCAGGGAAAGAGGCAGAAATCTCCTTCTAGGGACTATCAGGCCTTGGCTAGGATACCAGCACTGTCTAAGCCTCTCCTCCTCTGTAACAAAGGATGGATTTGACACCAGGAGTAGGAAAAGGGAATATGTAGGAGGAGGTTGGTGTTGGCTTTCCGGCCACTCACAGCATCTGATATTTTCTAAAGACCAATAATTTCTTGAGATGCCCAACAGCCCTAAGTTGTTACTGGGGTTCAATTTTTCAGGAGTACAGATTTGAGAATGCAGCTTTAAGGAAGAGTACCCATTGAGGAGCTGGATTCACCCCTGAATTTTTATTCCTCCTGGTTTTAGCAGGAACTAACTTGTTGAAGGAGTGAATAAGGGAATACCTTAGGGAGTACATAGGAGAATTGGGTGCAGGCATATACATGTCCCTCATCATAGCTACAGACCTAGAACAACTCACGTGTGCTGTGCACTCACCACCACCGTTCTTGTAGCAGAGGTATGGGAACCTCCACACGTTACCCAGGCCAATGATCTCCCCAGCCACAGACAGCACAAACTCCATTTTGTTCTTCCAGTGGCCTCTCTCTTCCATTTCCTCCACTCTTATCTCTTCGGGAGATGCGGTGGCCCCATTGCGTTCTCCTTCCTTGGATATGGCTCTTGTCATGGCTCTGTGGGACAGAAGAGAAGGAGAGCATGGGATGTAGGGAGCTGCTGCAGGACATGCTTGTGGGAAGAGGAGTGAGGGGACCAGACACCACAATAAGATGTGGTTCCAGTATCAATATGTAAATTTAGGTACATCTGACTGGTGGCATTACTGAGCAGAAGCTGGCCTTTCCAGAAGTGATTTGCTTTAGCAAGGGATACGCATCCCCTTGTTGAGATTAGGAAAACAGACTGGAAACAAGTCTCTCTAAAGCAGCAGCATCTCTGCTTCCATTCCCACCAGCTGGGGCTGCAAAGAAATCAGGGTTTTGCTCTCTTGTAGCAACTTGCTAATTCATTATGCTGGTGGTTCAATAAGTGTTTTAATAGCACATCTCTCATTCCTTCTGTGCCACCTAAAGGAACATCCCCATCTTCAGGGAGCAACAGAGACAGCAATCTGCATCACCCACAACACTCAACATTTCCACTGCCCCTGGATCTGCTCTGGACTATTTAAACTTGCTCTCTCCCTTGGCTCTGGAGGCAGCTCAGGCCAAGGACCTCTTCCAGTCAGCAGCTCAGTGGTGAGCAGAACTTCATCGCCTTTGATGTCATTTACCTTACAGGACCACCAAATCCTCTTTTGACCCTTTGCACCAGGACGGTGCACCAGGAGCATGATGCCAAACTATTCCCTCCCTCCTTGTGCCTTGTGTCTCTCCAACCATGTCCCTCTGGACAAACACCAGGTATGAGCCATCTCATGGTGAGGAGGGACTGCCAGGGAACCTGACCTAACTGCAAATAAGAGCAAGTGTAAACCCTGACATCTAACTGTCCCAAACAGCTATGGCACTTGTTTGGGTACAGTTTTCAATGAGGCAAGGAGGAAGCAAGAGCAGGAGCTGGTGGGCCATGCTCACACTTATCCACACAAGACAGCATCATTATCAGTGTCTCAGCTCTGTAAAGGAAATAATTTCCTAAATTCTAACCCTCTGGATATATCAGGCCCTGGGGCAAAGAATGATGCTTGTGTATGAAAAGACAACTTCTAATGAATGTTCACAGCAGAACAAGTAGTTCTTTGACACAGCCATGTTTCCTGCCTGTTTTTCAAGTAATGAAAGGAAATCAGATCTCACAGTGTAACACACCAATTGCTCTCTAAATGCCCTAGGCAACAACAGGCTTTGTTCCCCCATCTGCTCTCCTGAAGGGCTCATCCTATTTGCTTTGCTACCAGCAGCAGATTTCCATGGATGCTGAATGGAGAACTGAGTCTCATGTGAGACACCAACCAGTGTAAGAGGAGCTGCAACAAGATCAGGGGGACATAAACCATAGAGGAGAGCAGTCAAGGGCTGGTGAAGATCATCCTCCAGGCTTTTCAAAAACAAGGCAGAGAGATCTTGGTCCCTGTTAAATTTGAGAGGTTTTGAGAACTATTGCCAGTAATAGCTTATATATGGGTAGTACTGCAGTGGGCACTAGTTTTGGTGCAAATGCAGATGCACGAGGGCACTGAGGAAGCAAGCTCTGTTTTATCTCCAGCCCTTGTCCTTTATGGTCCATATGCTGGAAAGCAACTATTTGCTGGTATGGCTTGCACTGATCCAAACCACCAAGGGCTACAACACCTGTGGATCTACCTGAGAGTGGGAAGGTGAATCAGCCCTCTGACAGGCTCCTAACAAACCTCTAACCCCACATTTAAAGAAGGTGGTGGAGCCCAGGAATCAAGGCACACACCCTAAATGCTGGCTTGCAGCTGCAGCTCCCCAGCAGTCCCAGATTTTCCCCCTTCACTTATCCCTTCTGCTGGGTAGGATTGGGAGATGGAATCACCAGGTCCTCCTGCCAGCCATTTCTCAGCTTCTGGAGCCCAGGCAGGGCTCTTCTCCCCCGTGCCTGCCTGCAGCAAGGCCTGCTAGCTGGCTAATCAGTTTATTCCAATGCTGCAGCAGAGCCTCCTCGTCTCAGAGGAGCAGAGCTCCACGCACTGTCAAATGTGAGAGAAAAAGCAACACGTACTTAATGAAACATGTTTGATCTGTCACGGTCCTTGGCACATTCCCATTTGCTGCAGTCCAGGGCACATTATCAAGTGCAGGATGTTTAAGTCTGGGTTTGTGAGGATGTCCCAGGAAGCTGACAGGACAAGCCTAGCTAATTCTTTGGTTTTATTCTTTTAATGTAAGGTGGATCCAAGAGCCAGCCTATTTCTACTAATATTTGTGGGTTTATTTCATTTTTGTGAGACCTGTTTCACACATAAGTGCAGAGGAAGGTCACAATCAGAGAATCACCTCCTCTCACCTAGCCCTGGCAAGGGAATGTATGAGTGCCAGCCACAGCCCCAACCCTGTCACCAACCTCCAGCTCAGGGACACTTGGATCAGGACTTTTTATCTGTCCTCTGACTCCTGAATAGGCCAACATGAAGGACAGAATTTGGGATGCTGCAATGAGGAGGAACACAGCTGGGAGAAACACAGAGCAGCAGGGGAGACACAGCACTTGTGCCTTCATTTTCATATTTTAAGAAGGGGGAAAGCACCCTGGCTATGAAATCAAATCTTTTCAAGTGGGAACAGATGGTGGATTAAACTGGTGCCTAAAGTTCTGGCTCTTCATGGCATGAAATACAACTTCTCCTTTCCCAGACTAAGCCATGCACATTACACATCCCCACTACTTCCCTCTCTGCTTCGTCTACTGTTTCTATGAGAGAGCCTATTCATACACCTCCTGGCTCTTTTCCCAAACATTTAATCCTACTGTGCCCCTGCTCTATATGTTCTTAGGCCAGATGGGGACTCAAATAACTTCTTGTTTCCAGCTAGGAACAATTTGGTTCTCCCACAGCAGTCACAGCCACCTACTGGGTTACATCCTCCCCAACAGGCAAACATTTTCCTCTTCCTTTGGTTGCTCCCTCCCTAATACATGAGTTTGGAGTAAAGACTGTGCCCCTCACTGCTTGCCTGCACTTTTTCTGCTGCTCCTTCACCAAAGTTTGGAGAAAAATCCTATGATTAGTTCATTCCCAGCCTCTTTTTTCCTCTGCCACAAAGTTTTCCCAACTGCTAAAAATGCCATCTTGATGCAATCCACAGAGTCTATCCTGCCCCTGGAGCTTCTCCCCACCACCACCTTCCCTCCTCAGCTCCCTCTGACCCCCCATCTCTTGTAGAGGTGCTCTGCTGTATTTCCAGCCCTCAGCACTTGGAGGAGATGGGGTTTTTTTGCCCTTCACAGAAATGACCTGTAGTCTGTCATCTTCCCACAGAGAGCAGTGATCTCCCTCTATGCAGCTGCATAGGAAATGGTACAGTATTTGCTACTGGGTTTGGTAAATGGAGATGGCCACAATTTTTTTCCCCAAAAGATTTATGGCTGGGAAAACAAGAATACACCTGGATTCCTTCAGGACTGAGAGAAGAGACTGACTAGAAAGAGAGAAGGCAGCATGCAGGCAGCTATAGACCCAGAGCAACAAGTTCCATTCTTGAACATTTGAATGAAGCAACAGTCTCCCCTTGGTCACAAATTTTGGACTGTGTTTGTCCCACATCTACCACCATGGGATCCACAAAAGGCAAGGAAAACCAAAGACATCTCTGAAGCACTGTGGTCACTCAGCAGTTGCCCATGATGTGCTGAACACACAATGCAGATATGCAGGAGAACAGGCTTTGCTTGGAAACAAGATGCCACTGAAGGGGAGAGGCGGTAATAAGAAAAAGAGGAGAAAAAAAAGCATCATTTGAAGCAAAATACAGTGCTATCCTCAGCCTTTCTCGGGGTAAAAAAGGGCTTTTTCAAAGTTCCTCAGGTGAGACAAAGAACAAGAGCGAGACAAGATGAGAGAGAAGCCACCTGGAGTTTTGGCACCAGAGGAAGAAGCCAATAGCAATTCTCTTAAAGCTTTTATTTCTGCAAACTTACTGCCTGTTCCTGACTGCTATCAAACAAGAGTTCCTACTGCTGGGAAGTTAACATCCTCCGTTTGACCTATTTTGCTGTTTTATCATAAGGCAAATGAGATGAGGACAATCTCCAGAAGGAATAGTGAAACAGAGGGAACAGCAGACAGAAATGTCTCTAAAAAGCAGCTGATAACATTTATGAGAGGAATCACAGTGCTAAAGCTCCCTTGGACACTCGAAGGCACTGCCTGAACCGCAGAATCACAGGTGACAACGCAGACAGCTGCAGTGCATTTATATTTCTTGGTTTCATTTTGAAACAAGCAGCAACCAAGCACATAAACTGCAATTTAAGATGGGAAGGGAGGAATCAGGAAGCAAGACGACCGGGCTGTGTTACAAAAGGAGGAGCAGGAGGACACACAAAATTCTCGGGTTGCGCAACCGGAGCCAGCAGTTAGTCAGCAGCTGAAAGCCTGCGCTGCATTCTGATGGCAGGGGGCGGGGGCGGGAGCAGAGACAGAAAATCAGGGCTCAGCACGGAGCAGCAGCGCCGAGGTGCAGCTCAAGGAGCCAGCCCGGGTCAATTAGTGCATGGGGGCTGCTGCTGGGATCGGTCATCTCTGCAAGATGGACAATATTAGCAGTGGAAGCAAAGTGCTTTCCAGCCAATCTGAGAGCAGCTACACGAGCAGAGACAGCTGTTTCCAAATCAGAATGCTGCTGGAGAATGGCTCACTCCAGCTGCATAGCAGAGAAAAGCAAGGAAAGATGTACAAAGAGAAAAACTGATCAACTCCAGGACAGCAGTTGAAATTAAAATGCCTTTCATTTCAAGCAATTGAAAGTTAGTTGGCTTCTTTACACTTTCTAATTAACTTCCAGGTTCTGTGGGCTGCAGGGTATTCTCAAAGCATCTGTTCAGCAACGTTCATGAGGCACAAGAGACTGTTCCAAGAATCAGATCCTACCTATGTTTTCTCCAGTGTGAAATAAGAGCAATGCTTGTGCAGTGAGTTTGCTACTTACTGACACCAGAAAGAATGAGATGAGGAACTGTGAGTTCCTCATGAGTGAGCTCACTGATGCCATGGACATCTGCAATACAAGATGCAAGGATTATAGAGCATCACTCTTCAGAGCACACACCCCAGTGCAGGAGGGTGCAAAATGGGTCCTGCTCTGACTTCTGCTGCTGGACAGGAGACCCTCCGAAGCCTCTAACAGTGGCTGGACTTTTCTGAGGATCAGTGCAAATCTCTTGCTAAAAGCAAGGTAGGCTGTTATTCCCAGAGCCAGATGAGTCTCTGTTGGTGCCCATGGATCACAATCCCTGCTCTGGGCTACAGAGACACAGAGGTGGTTTCTTTCTCTAGCCTAGAAAAAAAATCAAGACTAACAGATGAAGTCCATAAATGGTGTCTAAATAGGACTAGAAACCAGGCTTTGTACCAAACCAGACAATCTCATGACCTCCACTCAGGCTACATGCAGTGCAACACAGCAGGAGGGCCAGCCACAGCAGGATCCATTCTTCTTACAGAGCACCAGCAATAGGGCTGGTACAGCCACAGATCCAGCCAGGCCCCAGTGGAGCCCCCAGAGCCACCTACCCCATGGCTGGGGCTGTCAGACCAAAGTCCTGGGGCTGCATTGGGCTGGCTCAGAGCCCTTGTGTGCAGCCAAAGCATGTGGTCAGCACGGCTCCTGTCACTGGCTGGAGAGCAGAGCAGGTGAATGGCACACAGGGTGACAGCCACGCTGCTCCAGCACTCACTCTGCAAACAGGTCCCTGCATAACGGGGCAGCGACCTGGGGTGCAGCCCAGGGGTGCTCCAAGGGACAAGACAGAGCCTGCAGGGTGCCTGCAGGGCTCCCACCTCTCTGGGGCAGCAATTCCATGGAGCACGATGCCAGCCAGCAGCCCTGGGCATGTCAGATGAAGAGATGGAGGCTGCCAGCCCCAGCCCTGCTTGGCCAGCTGCTGCCATCCCTGCAGCTGGGGGTGAGGGCTGAGGGAAGAGTGGGAAGTGAAGTTGCTGGAGCAGGAGAGCAGAGGAGCCAGCACTGCAGGCCGAGGTCCAGAGGAGGGAGAGCAGCACAGGGAATTTTTGCATCACACTGGTATCTAAGCTCCTCCAGGTAGGCACACCCTGCCTGACCTCCCAAAAGCACAGCCTGGGGACACTTGCTGTCAGTGATGAGAAACAGGAAACACAGGGGAAGAGCACTCAAGCAAGACACTTCCAAAAGCCAGGGTAAGCTGAGGGATAACACATTGTCTCATGCTTCCCAGCAGGGAGGTGAGGGGAGCCAACAGTGTGTGTGGCACAGCCTGGTCCCTCAGCACAGACATGTGTGTGGCCAGCACAGAGCAGGGCCACAGGGCTCCCTGCCATGATTGTCCCCACACTGTGCTCCCTGCTCAGCCCTGCACAAGCCCAGCACCCTGTGTCAGACCCTGGGCAGACTCAGCCAACTCCAGGTGGTGCTCAGGACAACTCACATCAGGTGAAACCAGCACAGGCACAGGTGCATGGAGACCACGACTCCAGCAGTGCCTAAGTGTTTTCCAGCAGTTCCTGCCATAATTGCCATGACTGCATCCCACCTACACCCTCCAAGGGGCCTGGTAGCTGCTCTCCAGCCTGGGGCACCCAAACTTTGCTCTAGCCTGCCCAGGACCACAGCCAGGTAGAGAAACAGCACAGGCTCTTTAGCCTGCTCTCTGCAAGGAGCACATCTGCAACCAGGAATCCAGAAAAGTTGGGCTGCTGCAGAGCTGCAAAGGTCAGGTCCAAGGTTCAGCCTCTCGTATCACCAGCTGTCAAAGAGGAAAAACTAGGGCAATGGTATTTCCACTGGCATGAGATGAAAGCCCTGATTAGTAGTGATTACTTTAAAAGCACTGTTGATTTAAGAAGACACAGATCAGGTGTTATGAAACCCTCATGTGTTCTGCCTGCATTTGTTCACAAATATGCCCACAGATCCCAAGAGTTTAGCACATGCAGAAACTGTGCTGTCTCCCTGCCTCAGCCCTACAGGAACAAATTTGATAAAAACACTGGGGCCAGAAGAACAAGAAGTGCACTCCCAGGCTCATCTTTAAAAACTGCAGCTCCCAAGTCAATGCACTGGGGTCAGCACCTCTGCAGGGCAGCACAGGAGGAGAGGACTCATGCTGGCAGTGGCTGAAATGCCTACAGCCCACTCCAATCCCAGTGCCTTGGCTCCTGTACCTATTATCAACCAGCCAGCTCTGCCCTTCATCCCTGCCCCTGTCTCGCTCACTGTTGTCTCTGTTCTCAATATTTCTGCTGTCTGAGTACTTATCCATCACTCTCTCCCTTTTTCTCTGTTGCCACAACCTTCAGGATCAATTACCCATCCTTCAGGCATCTCTTTGCTCTCAGCTTCCTGGTGCCCCCTGTGCAGCATCTCAGCCTGTCCTTTCTTTTTCCAAAGGAACCATTGAAAGAAAAACCTCTTCCCGGGGTTGATCCGAATCGATTATTTCCTCCTTATTGTCCATCTCACTCTTGCTTTACTGAACCTTGGGAAGATTTTGCCCTTGCAGATGTGCTGGCCCGCTCTCCAGAGCACAGCAAGCAGCTGGCTGTGGGAGGACGGAGCCATGGCACTCCCAGGGTGACACAAACACCCAGCCAAGATCCGCTCAACGAGCAAACGCCCAACTCACCCGAGCCCAGCGCAGGTCTCCCCCAGGCAAGCCCCTCCCGTCCCACTGCAGTCCAGGCAGGGAATCCACTGACTGCCAACCAGATACAGCAAGAGTTAAGGCAGAGACTACCCTCTCTCCTCCTCCTGTCCCACCCCTTCCAGCAGCTCCCCCCACCAAATTATCACCCAGCTCGTGCGTGGGTGGTGGGACGTAGGGAAGGGAGGTGCATCAGGGCAGAACTTTCTCCCCTGTTCCCTTACAACATGCACCTCTCCAAACCTTGAACTGTGGCCCTGACAAGAAAGCAAGATGAGAAAGCAGCCACAGGCAGGCAGGGTGAAGGCCCAGAGTTTGTAAATATCAACTACAGCAGTCAGAGAGTAACTCCATGTCCTCTTGACCTCTGCAGGGCAGGAACTCTCCCTTGGCAGACCCCACAGCATGGCCCAGGCTGGCTGCCACATATTCCCACTGCTCTAGGGCTCCACCACTTTAGTGGGATAGGGGCATCCCTCAATGTCATCCTACAGAATGAATCTCCACAGAGCATTACATTTAACCTTCTGTGGCCAAGCTCAAGTCTCACCAACACCATCAGGCAGGTGGAGCAAAAGGCAGAGCGTGGGTGAAGAAGGAGCATTTGCTCTGGGGTCATGCAGACCCCTCCATGCCTGTGCCATATGCTGAGAATACAAACACAGCTCAGGGACAGAGCTCTGTCAGCAAGGAGAGGCAACTGCTGGAGTCTTTACAGTGTCTGGGTGCTCACTAGAAGTGAGCAATCCCTCTGTGGTTTTGCCCTGGCAGCTTTCTTTGGGTCCATCTCAGCTTTGACGCACTTCTCATGACCAACACCAGTAGCAGGCATTCCAGTTACACCGTTTTTCTCAAGATACTTCAGCTCAGCTCTTCCCTTTTTTTAATGGTTCTGTTTAATGCTATCACTCTTTTGTGTTTTGCTTTGTCTGCTTATGTGCCTGCCAAATTCCTATTGATCTTTTCATGCTCCCATGTGGTCAAACCAGAGCAGCATGCAGGAGGGAACGTGGGACATATCCAGCACATGCCAGGCTTTGCACTCACCAGAGGAGCATTTCTCAGCCCCTCAGTGGGAAGCTTACAGGAGCTGACAAAAGTCCTCAATGCCAGTGTGGGGAAGAAGTAGATTTACCTGCCTGCACACTCTCTATAGAGGTCGTTTATAATGGTGTCTCCAGAAAATCCTCCACAGGTGCTAGAAGGCAGTGAATCAGATCCCATTAGAGCATGCTGGATTGCCCTGGGGACAAATGAGGCTGGAGAGATCAGGGGAATCAACCCTGGACTGAGGGAGATCCTAAGGATAAACCACTGAGGCCAGTTCTGGAGGCAGTAAGGGAAATCATCTCCATTTACTTGGGGCTTTTTTTGGGATTAAACTTTCCAAGTATGCCATTTTCGAAGCTCTTGGCTATCACCTCCCCCACAGGCTGGTTGAGTGGATTGGTCCCATACCCAAAGAAATACAGGCTGATTCTTTCCTTGTGAGATCTGGCATCGATATCAGACAGGACAGGCTCCATATTCTGCCTTTTTGGGGCCATCTCCAAAGTCCTGAAAGACTGCAAGGTGAAGGAGCATGTGCTGGCTCTGCATTGCCTCTGACCCTACTCGTGGAGGACAGTGTCACTGCCTGTCCTGTCACAGAGGACTGGCATGACCCAGCACAACTGCGGAAAAGGTGCAATAGAGGTTATCCACATATGAAAAGGGGATTAAGATAAGCCTAGGTAAGCAGAGCTGACCTAAAAACTTGATTTATCTATACCGAAGCGTTTCACAGGAACATGGCAGGGGTTTTGCAAAGCTGTAGATGGGAAATGACCTGTGACATTAAGGTAAAACAAGAAGAAAGCCAACCTAAATGAAAACTTTATCCAGCAACGTGTGAAAGTCATTCTCTAGGAGGGGAAAAAAGGGCTATTTCTGTTTGCCAGCCTGGAGGTACTAGAAGTTACACTCAGACTTCAGAACTTCCCACCAGGCAATAATTCACAGGGTTTTTTAATCCTGCTAAGGGTAGGGACACATTTATCTCACCACACCAGCTTCCATGTGAGTGATTTCACTGGTGTGATGACCCAGACTGAAAAGCAAAAATCACGTTCTGAGCAGCTCAGCTGGGGGGGGTACAAACCGTGCTCAGACCCATCCCAGGAGAGAGCAAAGAAAGGGATGATGCACTCCCTGACCATCAGCTGCCACCTTTGCTGGCAGAGCCAGCCCTGAGCAGGAGCTGTGTAGGTAGAACAGGTTTGCTAAAGGATGTGACAATCTGACTGCAGGTCACCCCACAATGAGGGCTCCTCCTCCATAAGTGTGGGTGAGGTTGCTCTAAAACACTCATCCCCACAAGAGAAGCACTGCTTGCAATAAATGCTGGCAATGTCCAAAGCACCCCTTCCCCAGGCAGCATGATCCCTCCCAGCCCTGGGAGCCCCTGTTAAGAGCAGGTCACACACCAGCAGCACTCAGATCTCCACAGCTCTCCCATGGCCCATCCCAAGCCCCATCACTGCACCCAAGGGAGCACAGGAGAACTGGGAAAGCACTGCTGTCCAACCACACAGAGGGGCTCACTCCCCCTGCATTTGCCAGCTCAGAGCCAGCTGCACGGGTTTCCATCCCCTCTCACAACCAGACGAGGAAAACTCTCTTTTGAAAGGACCAGGCTCAGGGCAGCTGGAGACCAGGACTCAGCCTTCGACCTGCAGGATGGCTGATCCCAACCTCAGATCTGCCCTGCACCTCCTCCAAGGTGTCCTCCTCCCCGCCCTGCTCACCACCTGCCAGCTGGCAATGCCCTCTTGCCTCTCCTTTTACCATTTCTTTTCTCAGAATAGCTGGCTCTTCCCATCACCTGGGTGTCCCCACCCTTTGCTCCCAGCAGCCAGCTCTGACATGCCTGCAGAGCCAACCCAGAGAAGCAGGCTGCCAGCCTCAGCCCACGCCAGGGCCACGTTCCCTGGCAGCACTGAGCCCCTGAGCCCGTAACACACAAGGCTTCCAGCCAGAATGACTCAAATCTCCCCCTAGCCCAGATTTTGGGAGGGGTCTGTCAGCATGACAGCCTATGGGTGAATCCAAATTGTGCTTTACAAACATTAGAGGCTGTTGCTGGGACAGTTGTTGGACACAGGGGCCCCATCACTGAGTCACCTACAGGAGAAACCTTCACTGCCCTCATTTGTCCACTAATCCCATCTTTTAACACTTTTGCTAACAAAAGAGGTGAATTGCTGATTGCCCCACGGGCACAGTTCCGCTGCTGCTTCATCTGAGAACACGCCTTGCTGACTGAACACTATGTTTCCAGGGGATTTTCCCCTAGGCATTGGTATAATTTATTTTTCATGTTTATAGCTAATTTCTGCTTGAGTAAGCCTGTGACTCCTGACCACAGTTTCACTGTAACTAATCACAAGTGAACATAACCAAAGCAACAAGAGTTAATGAGGCTCCACAGAACCCTGACAGGCTCCAGCAGTCACAGCACCACTCCTATTTTACTCCCTTCTCTCCTTTTATGCACCATCCAACCCATCCACTTTTCTTGTCACCATAATGTGCAATACAGCTCACAATGCATCACTCTGCAACTGCCCTGTAGTTAGCACTAAAGGCAAAAGGAAAAGAGCTCTCAAGCATGTGTTCAAACATCCCAGGATTTGGGATGCTCTCCATGACAGTAGGTGCATCCTCATCCATGGGTCTGTCCCCGAGATCTCAAGTCTCTCCCCTGCCCTATGTGAGCATCTCCATCCATGGACAAAGAAAGCTGAGTTTTGTCCCCAGACACCACTGACACAAAAAGGGAAAGCAGAGCCAGGTTTTCATGGATGGATGGATGGACATCCTTTCTAAGCACCTATGACCTGGGGCAGAATCTCAGGGACTTCTTTATATTTAGGTTAATTTCTCATTTGAAAAAAAAAAAAAAATAAACACCAAAAAACAAAACCAAATAAAAAATAAAAAAAAAAAACTAAAACTCAAAACACCAAAAAAAAAAGACCAACCAAAAAAGCAACAAAACCAACCAACCAAAAAAAAACCAAAAAAACCAAATCAAACAAAACTGAAAAACCATGATCACTCCCACAAAACAATCCGTGAAAAAAAGGCTCTTTAATACCATACCTATTATCTACTATTATCTAGTAAGTAATGGGTTAAATTCTCAGGCTAATTGGTGGTTTTGGATTCTGAAGGTGGGAAATACCCAATGACCACACACCTCTTGTCTAAAGGGAGATCAGCATCTCCCCAGCTGGCAAAAGTATGGTGCAAATTCCACAGACTGCAACGCTGATCTTGGAGGCAATGAAAATCCATTTCACCATATCCCAAATCATAAACAAACACCGTATGCTGAAATTGCCATATTCCAAATTTCACCAAAAATTCATTTTAAGCATGGGTTCTTAAAAGTGCTGTGAAAAAAAATCATGTCTGGAAATTTCAAATAAATTAATTTCAAATTTAGTCCATCAGCCTTTCCAATGAGCAAGATAGAATTTACTTGGTTCATATTTCAAGCCAGGTCTCATCAAGTCTAATACTTTGCTTAAAGTCATGTCAGAAATAAGACACTTATTTAAGAGTATTCAGCAAAACCTTTGGTTCTCTTGCTTATCTGACCTACCTAGCTCATCCACAGCTTTACAGCAATTGGGTCATGTGAGAGCACAGGCCTGGGAGATTTCCTGGGTCATATATAACCAGATCAATAAACCACATGCCCAATTCACTGGACGCCAGTCTATTTTGAAACAAAGCAAGTCACAAGCCTTTCAGCAAATTCACACTTTGCCTATATGCAGCCAAGCAGAATTTTACATCAGCCAGATTTTAGAGATAGCTGCAAACAATTACTGTTTTCTATTATGGTTGAAATATCTTCCCAGTGGGACAAACCTCTTATAGACATTACTGGAAAATGAAAGTATAATTCTGTTTAAGGCTAACATTATGTGAATAAAAGCATCTGTTGCTAGAACTTCTGTATTGAACTCAGTCCTCTTATTTTTAGAAGTAATTTTTACCAGCTAGTTCTGTTTCCAAGTGGCAGGGCAGCTGGTTGGCTCCATCTTCCCTCACGCTGTGGCCTCTTCCAAAAGGGGCTTTCCCTGGATTTCTCAGCTCTTTACTACCTTTAGCTCATCACCACAAAGTACAGTGGTAGCAGTGGTAGTGCCCATGAAAATAGTGGTAACCTCCAACTTCCCGATGTTTTCCAGAGGCAGGAAGGGAGGCATGCAGAAACTTGTAATTTTGATGTGGGAGGTGCAGACCTACCAAAGCGGGCAACCCGTGGTAGTAAAAGGAACCCATGCACCTCACAGTCCGTGTGGAAAATAGGCTGGGAAAAGGGAGGACAGGCTGGCAGTGACATAAGGTTTGCTAAAAGAGAGGCAGCGCAGCTCCGGAGGGCTCAGCTCTGCGGGTGCTCCCTCCTGCAGGTTAAATCCCCTCAGAACCTGGCCCTCATCGCACTTTCACAGCCTCCAGCAGCAGAAGCCCGTGACTCCTTTCCACACAGACCTGTGTCTATGTATCTCAGGTTTCCAGGCTCCAAGAACACTAAGTCCAGGCATAACAAACTCGGGAAATTGACATTGCCTAGAGGAGTAAACCCGTTCGTGCCACAGCTGGGAGCACGGTTCTGAGATCACGGTTCCCTGAGGGAGGCAGATGTCCTCAGAGAAAACCTCCACAGGGAAGCGGGCAGGGAGGGCGAGGGGCATGGCGGGGTCACCGTGACCCCGGGCCCAGCGTCCCTCAGCCGGGCGCCGCCGCCTCCGCCACCCCATCCCGAGCGAAGGCTGAGGGCCTGGGGCCACCTTGTGGCTTATGGAGCGGATTGCGCTAATTCCCTTTAATTCGCGTCTTCCTCTGCCCGCGGCAGCACAAGCCTTGGCCCACCAGTGTCCTTGTGTGCTTCAGGAAGCCGAGCGCCTCCGGCTGCTGGTTCAGCTCTGTCCGGGCTCCAGCTCCCTCAGGGTTTCCTGGGAGCCATCCAGCTTCCCAGGGTTACGTGGCCTCTGGCTGCCCTCCTCGGATGCTGGGGCCACAGCGCTTACAACACAAGCGCTTTGAGTTTTATTTCTTTTACTCAAACAGCCTGGAAACTAGGGGCCCTGTTTGTTGACATAACATGCAGATTCTGTTTCCAACACACAGCCCTTCTTTCATTCACCAGAAAACCAAAATTACCGGCTCCAGAGCACCTGGAAGGTAGTCAGCACTAAAAAACACATACATCTGCAGAGGGGAGGGAGAGCTTCCCATGATCGCTCACTTGCAAGAAGAAAACACAAATCCACATGCTGCAGACCCCAGGAACAGCCTGGTGACTCATCAGACAGATGACATTTCTGTCTGAGATCTGGCAGTGGCTCCAGCAGAAGGTGGCATTGCACTCTTCACCCCGGCCCTGCCACTCAGAGAAGCTCTGAACCCTTGTTTCCTGTTTTCCTTCCTACCCTAAGCAAGCTTCCTCTCCTCTGGCCACCTTTCCCATATCACTGTGCCAGTGCAACAGAGATCCAGACCTGGGTGCCCAGAACAGCTCAGCTGACACACATCTCACCTTAACATGCTGTTGGCAAGGAATGCCAGTGGGACAAAATAGAGACGGAGCAGATCTAGTCAGGAAAAAACATAGATTTAATGGAATGTATGGAGAAGCTCCCAAAGTCCACACTGGAGCCACAGCTCTGACTCTGACACTTTACTTCAGGGTCAGTCCTTCCTTTCTGCCCACCAGAAGCCTGGGGATGCTCAGGAACACTGGTGCTTGATGTGCCCCTTCAGAGCTCTCTCCAGGGAGAGAATTAAGGTGCATTGCTAACTCCACACACACCATCTTCATGGCAGCCTCTTCATCAGCTCTTCCAATCTTCCAGAGAAGGGAGCTCAGCCCAGAAATCCCTCTCTTCTTGGTGAGCGAAGAATCCTTGCGTTATCCAACATGTGGCAAAGGCTGTATAGAAACCATCCTGGGGGGAGGGAGGGAGAGCCACACTGGTCCTAGCAATGAGACTCCAGCTCTGTCAGCATCAGGAGGCCAGCTCTGGTAGAGGGAAGGGGCTGCTCTGTGCCTGGCCTGGAAGGCAAGTCCTCAAGTGGGCAGGTGAGTTGGCGGAACCTCTGGAAGGCAAAGACAGGCACTAAACATCTGCAAGGACAAAAAGTGACCTGGGCCCTCCCCTGCAGATCTGCTCACTAAATGCCAGACATATCCAAAATAAGGACAGTCAGTATTTCAGAAACCAAGGGGATAAACTCATCTTCCAACCACTTGTCCCATGGCAAGCACTGAGCACATGAGGTAGCTAACACAGGGATCATGAAGCAAAGCTTTGTCCTCCATTTGCTTCAGGCCAGGGATAGAAAACAGTCTGAAGGAAGGCTGATGATCAGGTACCTCCAGGTCACATCCTCCATCAGCACAGAGCCTGTGCACACAGGATTTGCTTTAACTAGGACAAGTTCATAAGGGGTTACTGTCATGCCACATCATGTTGTGCAGCCTTGCCTCTGCAGCTGTTCCCACTCCTCCCTGTGTGTGCTGGACACAGGGGTCAGGGGCCCATTGCTGTGACAACCCATTCTGGAACACTTGCAGGAGGCAGGAAATGAGCGGGGTCCTGGGGGTTCAGGACTGTTTGTGAAATCTCACCCTGAAATCATGAGATGTGGCAGGGATAGGATGCTCATCTGGAGCAAGGCCTGGTTTTCCAGCTCCCTGCCTCATCAGTGTATTACAGGGCAACCAGCAATGCATCACTCTGGAAGCAGGACAGACCCAGAGCACTAAGACTGACGGGAACTCCAAATTCCCAGTGATTCCCTCCATTCCAACCCCATGGCCTCAGCACAGACTGGTGAACTCAGCTGACCATAATGCTCAGGGGATCTGGAGCTTTCTCAGAGCAAGTCCTCAATTAAGGGCAGCATGGAGACCATCTTTATCCTCTCTATCTAATAACCTTTTTCCTGGTGGAACTTAAAAAAACAGGTCTGTTATAGCAATTAACTCATTTAATTGATTTATTCTGGGCTCCTTCCTAATCAACCTGCAACACACAAGTGATTCCACTGCAGGGCTTCAACACAGAAGCACAGCCCATGCCCTGATCCCAGAGCACCAGCCTCACCTCTCTGAGTGAGCCTTTGATGGTGGAGAGTTTGTAGACAACCCAGAGAGGGATGCACACCATGGAGGAGAGGGCCAGCAGCCATCCCAGAGTGTCTCCCCACCACGGGTACACATACTTCTTGTTGTAAGTCAACGGGGTGTATTTGATCAAAGAAAACAGGAAGGTTGCCTGGCAAGGTGAAAGAGACCAAGAAAAACAAGAGAAAGAAAAATCAACACCACGAGCAAAGAGAGGTCTTCCTGGTAAATACATATCTCCAGAGAGACTCATGGTAAAAAGGAGCATCTCAGAGCACCAACAGAGCAGACATCCATTAAACAGGGTTTGCTGGGACAGCCCCCACAGGCAATGTCAGGACCCAGGACATTCCTCTGACAGCCCTGGATGCCTCTAGACCCTGGCAAGGGGCTCAAAGTCCTTGGTATGGAGTCAAAAACACCTGTGCCTTCGATTTTAGCCCATGGAAAAAACTACCAACTTTGTGTGAAGATTTACAAGCCACAAGAGTTTGAGTAGAATGATACCTAATTTGTCACAGGGTGAAAAAGTAGAATTTTGGGGATTTAGAATGAGGGTTCAAGAAGCAAGATGGAGGAATCTGGGCGTGTTCTGTCCTTCTTCTTCTTCTTGTCCTCCATCTTCTGCTGTGATGGTGACATTGTTTGCTTGGTTTAGAAGAGAGACAGACTGTCTAACATAGGTGGTAGGTTTTGGAAAATTATTGTAAATAAAGTAGTTCTTAGTAAAAAAAGTTAACACCACCCCAAGGGCAGTCAGTGTGCCATAAACTGACCTGCCAGACAGATCTCAGCAGGTCAGAGAAAAAGTGTAATAGATTAGAGAAAAAAACAACCTTAAAAAACAGAACTGACAAATCTCAACTTCTTCAGTCACGGAGCTGGGAAAAAAGACTTTGTAATATCTCAGGAGCCATTTCAACAACAAAAACCCAAAAGGGCAACACTGGTCATGACATCAAGGAGCTTGTCCCAACAGCAAACACATCTGTCACAACTGAGCCTCTCCCCATTTTTAGGCCCCACACATGGCCCCCAAAGCTACAAGCACAAATAACAAATGGCCCCCATAGTCCAGGCCATATAACCCCCTACATATATGCACATCCCTCTGTATATATGTAGGTGCCTGTATCTCAGAGGCACCCAGCTCTGCCCATCTTCCTCCCCACAGCTCTTCCTCCTCAGTGTCCTCACCATGCAAACTGCAGGGGTGATGAAAAGCCAGCAGTATTTGATGAGGGGCCACGGCCGGTAGCCGATCATATCTTCAATGTTATCGTAGAAACGCTCAGCACCTGCAGAAGACAGCAAGGATAGGATCCCTCTCTGCCACCAGGGAAGGAGGGCAGCAGGGTCTGCGAGTCCAGGGTCCTGCTTCATCACTCTTTAGGTGCAATAGCCTCAGTGCAGCCAGTCAGGTCAGGAGTTCCTCAGGAGTGTGGTCAGCTTCAGTCTTTGTCCTGGACTAACTTCCTGTCCTCCCACAACAGCTCAATAGGTCAGCAGGGCCAGCCCCTCAGCCTCTCCAAGGCTAGGACTTCAGCACAGGTTTTACCCATATCCGGTGACTGTGAGAGAGAGCTCTCAAAATGTTTGAGTCTCAAGCCCTCTGAACACAGGTTGAGAAAAGATTTTTCAGATAGCTCCAATTTCCCAAGGAAGGAGCATCTCAAACCCAGGAACACATAGGAGCATGCAGGGGATATCTGCCAAGCAGATCCCCCAGGTTGTTCCTGTGAGGAAGTCCCTGCCAGTTGAGTCCAGAGGCACCAAAGCAAAGGTTTAGATTCTGCCTTGCACTACAAAACAACTACCAAGTTAAGCTACCGACCAAAATTTTGAGAATGAACCAGACCAGACTGTGAGAGGCCAGAGCTGTGGACATCCCCCCAGTTCATACTCACCATAGACCCAGGCAATGCAGAGAGTCTCAAAGATGGCCACAAAGAGCAGGCACATGCCACTGGCAGCATAGTAATCAAAGAGCTGGAAGACATACATGCCACCCTGGGAAGGCCCAAGTGGGCAGCAAGGGGAGAGAGAGGGGAGAACAATCAGGCAAAGAGCTAGAACCAGAGCAGAAAACAAACTCAGTATCTCCCCCAGAGCTGGAGGAACCTCCCTCTCTAGTTTTAGCCTAGAGAAAAGGCATATCCCTTGTGCACAAGGCCCAACAGAGACATGCAGCCACCCTGCTGTTCTCAGGAGTCTCTGCAACCCTTCATTTCAATGCAGGGCAGCACAGCAGATGGCAACTGACTGCCAGAGATTGTGGGGATGTTTAGGAGAAGACAAAACCTAGGCAACTCTTGTAGCTGGAAGTGAGGATGGAAACCCCCCTTTAAGATACACAATCCATCTGATTGACTTTGAAGTCCCAATTTGCAGAAGGAAATAACTGCATGCAGCCTGGCTATTTCACTGCCCAGGTCTGTAGGGCTGCCTCCAAAACAAGCCTATGGGTAAATCCAGGCACAATGTTGCATGCACAACATCAGAGACAGCTTTTCCAAAAGTTATGCCCAAATGAAAACAGAAAGTGCCAAGAGCATTCTGGCAGCAGCAATCCACACACTCATATTGCTAGGTAGAGTTCAAAGTTTTAAACAAGAACAGTTTAGCTCCCAGGCAATTACAAGGGGAATACAGAGGATATCAGTATAATAGAGAAGGGGTGCCCTGAGGCCTGACAAGTTTTCTTATAGCAAACATTCCTGTAGCTCCATTCAGGAAGAAAGAGAATGACAAGGGCACTCCCCTTCTCGTGCAACAGGCTACAGCTGTAAAGGTTTGGTCTGTGTCAAGATAAATTTATAACCAAAACATAGGTTGCCCAGAGCTCCAGCTATCAGTCTTGGCAGGAGAAGTATCAGGACTGTGACTGGCACAAGGAGTAAGGGCTGGAAGGGAAAACACGAATGGCATGAGAAGGGCAGGGCAGCAGGATGGGACTTAGCAGCAAGCTCTCGGCCCCAGTGTAAGACTTCACCACCCACCAAGTCCCAGTCTGTCCTCTCAAGTACCAGGTGGTCTGAGCCCAAAATACCTCTGTGAGCATCACCAAGCCAACCAGATATGAGAGGATGGAGACCACCAGGATGAGGGTCTCCCGGCGGTTCTTCTTGCGGAAGATGGTGGGGTACATGTCCACAAGAGCTGTCACAAGACTCTCCACGCAGACAAACTGCAAAAAGCAGAGATCCCACCTCTGTCAGCCCATCCTGGCCAGCTTCCCAGCCCCACTGGCTCCCCCTCAGCCGAGCTGAAGCCTGTCCTGAAGAGACAGAGGCTTTTGTCTGGTAGGGAGTCACTCTGCTCCTGCAGCTTTACCTGGCTGTCCAGTCCCAGCAAGACAACCATCAGGAAGAAGAAGCACGCCCAGAGTGGGGAGAAGGGCAGCATGACCACAGCCCGAGGGTAGGCGATGAATGCTAGGCCAGGCCCTGCAGGGAGAAGGGCTTTCAGAGCAATGCCACAGCAGCAGCACAGCACAGCTGGTTCAGTCCTGCCCGAGGCAGCCACCCAGCCAAGGCACAGCTTGGGGCCATGCAGCCTCTCACTCCAGTAATACCTGTGCTGTGCATGAAACTCAGGCTCCTGAGCAGTGAGGGAGAAGCAGGAAAGGAGGTGAGGGGACACAGCAACCTCTGGCTTCTTCACTGTGGCAAGGGCCTGGAGCCAGGGGAAGCCTCTGAGGCCAGGGAGCACAGCACAAGCCTGGGTGTTTGCCATGCAGGCACCTCAGCACCCTCCCCACAAGAGACAGCAGCTGCCTAACCCCAGCCCTCACCCTTAGAGGCAGCTTTTATTGGGCTCAAACTTACTGCATCTCAGTACTTCATGAGTGTACACTCCTTTCTCCCCGCATTTGGAGGCAGAAAGCAAGGGATGGGAATCTGCAGCTGCAGGCATCCCCCAGTGGCAGCACTCCCACAGCCCCATCCCACCAGGGCCTTCACTCACCTGACTCAGCCACGTTGGCAATGGGCACACCCTGCTCCTCTGCCATGAAGCCCAGGATGGAGAAGATGGCAAAGCCAGCCACAAAGCTGGTGCCACTGTTGAGGAAGCACAGGGCCACACAGTCCCTGGGAGAAAGGGGGAAAGCATCAGCCAGCTATGACCCACAACTCATGGCAGCCCCCCAGGACAGCACCTGCTTTTCTGCCCCAGCCAGGTGTGTCTCCCAACACATCTGCAGTTTGGCTCAGCATCAGGAGCTGCAGAAAGATGCCCCAGGCTGGACAACACAGCAGGACTCTCTCAAGGTAAGCCTTGTCCAAGGACAGCATAAAGATGCATTGCTCACCTAACCTCTTGGCTTGTGAGATAGTCTTCCCACACATCTAAATGCCAGGGTTTGGGTTTTTTTTTTCCCCTCTCTCTCCCCTGGTCCCTCCTGTAGCAGCATGTAACAGTTTATTTTTGTCTGAGAAGGGAACATTTTTTTTTCTTTAATAGATTTCTCAGACCAGTTACAATCTTCTGGGTTCTCAGCACTACTAGTTATCTCCTGGTCTTTGCATTATGAGAAAAATATAATCACAGCCATCCAATTTATTTTCTCTGATCTATTCCCTTTTGTCTCTGTTTCATCTCATTCTCATCCATCAACACTTTAAACTGAACATCTCTTATCTATCCAATTCCTTTTTACGCTTGAGCCTCCCTGGTTCTCTTGTGACTGCAACCCTAGGGACAACAATAACATTTTCAGCATCATTCTGAGATATTCTGAACCAAACTGAATGCATCCCTTCTGGCATTTCATGGCCTGCTCTGACTTTATTAAAAGTTATTCTGCAAATCCAGTGTGATTTTTCTGTATCAGAAAATAGCATTTTTGTATATTGTATAGCATTTTTGGGGCTTTGTGCTCCTCTGCTTGCATGTTAACTAGGTCAGGGCCCTTGCATCATACAAATTCAAATCACTCCTTCCAAAGCACAGCTCCTTGCACTGTCAAGGACTGCACAGCACCCAGCTCTGCCTTTGCATTTGGTTTCTAAGGCTCAAGGAATCTCCCAGCTAGAAAGCAAGGCCACACTCCACCAATCCCAGCTACACAATGGGAAGCCCAAACCTCATTTCTCCAGTTGCTATAAAGTGCCTGCTCTCCACTCAAATGATATTTTCAGTAATTTGATACAAATTCTCACATGTTTCAAATAGTTCCTTGTCCTTCCTGGTGTTTCTCCCTCTTTCCCCTGGATGTATCCATGACAGGTGAAACCCTCCTTGGAAAGGCATGGGCTGAAAGGTGCTCTCCCATTATCTGGAAGGTGGGAAGGGGTGTCATGGTAGAGAGTAAAATGAGGGGATGGCCAGATCAAAGAGATATCTGCAGATTTACACCTGAAATGGAACCATGAAGACCTGAAGAATTCCCTTGCTGTGACAGGAAACAAGAAACGGTCAAGACTGTTTGATGGCCATCTTGGACCATTGCCACATGAACAAAGGTTTCTACTGCCCATATCCTTTTCCAGGTCACCCAGAATGGGTGACCTGGCAATAAAGTACCTGGCCTGGCACAACAAAGTGGGGCACCATGCTGATGTCCCTCTCCCCTGCTAAATCCTGGTTGTCTTCTTATCCAAATTAACTTGTAGAGCACAGGACTGTCTCATTGAAACTGAGTCCATGCCTGGGAAAGGCTGGTAAAAATTTTGACACCAAAACTAAAACCAGTGTTCCTAGAAGAGCTAAGCAGCATATAGGGTAAAAGCACAGCATCATGTGCAGACAGAGGTCTGTCCCCTTGCTACAGCAACTCCCAGCTGCAGTTACAGAGGGTCTTTACAACCCTTTTGCTGAGCAGCCCCTGTCGTCATCTCCATGTTACATATTAGACTGGAGATGCAAAGGGCTAAAGTCCAAGGACACGTTGAAGGCCAGAAACAGATCCATTATCTCTTATTTTCCTACAGTTTTTTCTCTCAAAACCGAATGTAGGAGAAGGGACATGAAAAGAAACAAGCATCCTAGCCCTGTTGTTGGAGAGGCAGCCCTGCAGCAGAAATGAACTCCTAAAGTGAAGAAAGATGCCAAGCAAGGATCATGTAGACAGCGGTGTCTCTGAGCCTTTGATAGCAACAACCACAATTTTGAATTTAAAACATGGGGGGAGAAGTCAGTGCAGGAGCAACCCAATCAGCAGAAAAAGTGTGTGAAGAGAGGTGGCATCCTCTCACACAAGCCTTTTAACCCTGGGGATGGATACACCTACAGCAAAATGAGTTTATTTTCACTGGACCACTTCAACTCAGCAGCCTGATTCTATCTGGCAACCTGGTCCATTTCTGCTCCTGCAGTCCAGCATGCAATAAACAGAAGTCACATCTGCAGGCTCCTATGTAACCAAATGAGATACACACAGGAAAACCCAGAGCACTGACAGAGTCACTGGGTCCAAATGAACCACAGAAGGATAAATCACAAGGGGAAAGGACTCCAGTTGAGAGCCATTAGATTTCACAGTTCTCCTTTCCCTATAGCTGCTTGTGCACCCACATAATAATGGGGACTGTAATGTGGGCTGGGCTCACAAAGCTAGTGAAGAGGCTCTAACTTTGAAGAGTGTGGAAGAGGGGACAGACAGACAATTCCCTTGGGTATAAAGCACAGAGAACTGGATGTGGGGAGAAAACACCTGGAAAGAGGTTTTCTATGCCTTGAATAGAAACAAAAATCATGACACTTCCAATGCCAGCAGGCTCCAGCAGATCCCTCATGTTCAGGGAGGGGAAGGCTTGAGGCAGCAGTTACCTGTAGCAGTTGTTATGGTATTTGTTATAGCTGCCCAGAGCCGTCAGGCATCCCAGACAAATTGCATAGGAAAAGAAGATTTGAGTGCCTGCATCCATCCAGACCTGCAAGGGAGATGCAAACACAGGTGAGAAGACAAGGCCAGCACAGACACTGCGCAGATGGGAAGAGGCAGAGCCCCAAGGCTGCTGTAAGCACCAGAAAGGCCAGGGATCAGAAGGCCAGCAGGACTCTGCATTGAAACAAGCCTTTTCTAGAAGGAGGTTGTACAGTGCCAGGAATTACAGCGCTCAGTGAGGCACCCACGGGGGCTAGGCATGCCAAAGGGAAGGGATACATCAGGAGCCTCATCCACCCAAATCACATATAGCTCTTCATCACCACCCTTCTTTCTCTGACAAATCTGCAGCACCCTGTGGCATTCACATTCCCTGAACATGATGCCTTCACCCAGGCTTTTTCTCCTGGGAAGCTGAAAGGCAGCAAGAGAAGCCTCAGAGAAAAAGGAAAACAATTCTTATCTCATTTGCTTCTCCTGTGTTGTGCTGATGTAAAATGTGTTTGGATATTATTTACCCACAGGTAATTGTTTCATTGGATTCTGGTGTGAGTTGTTTTGACTCATTGGCCAATTAGGGCCAAGCTGTGTCGGGACTCTGGAGAGAGTCACGAGTTTTCATTATTATTTTTTTAGCAGTCAGTAAGTATCTTTTCTGTATTCTTTAGTACAGTTCAGTATTCTTTAATATAATATAATAAAGTAATAAATTGGCCTTCTGATAAGATGGAGTCCTCCTCATAATTCCTTCCTTTGTCAGTGGACTTGCATTTACAATAGCACCCTGTGATACTCAAAGCCTTCTATCAAGAGGAGACCAGATGAACACTTTCCATGAGAGCTGAAGGAGCCCTCTGCCACCAGAGGAAGATTTGGGCAAGCCTAGTCTCCAACTGGCCTGCACAGGTACATACTGCTTGTGGTGATAGCCCTTCCCTCCAAGACCTAAGGTAATGACTCCAAAATTTAAATGAAATTCAACTGGGAGGGGGGAATGCTAGAAATAAACAGCAAAAGTCAGCTCCTAAAAGAACATACAAAAACACTGTTATTCCCATAAGGCCCTTTGCTCTCACTGTCAATAACACATCCCAGGGCTCTGAGGCTGACATTTGTCAATGCCAAATTTCATCTGAAAGCCTAGCTGTGTGCAGTCACCAATTCAGGCACTGTCACTACTTGCTGCAGACTACAGCAAAAGCAGGAACCAATGGTGGGGAATGAAGCAATGACAAAGATCATTAAATAAACTTCTGTTCTCTAAGATCTTTTTTTCCCTAGAGGTTCTATAAAACAGAGATAAGACAATCATTCAACAATGCTGAAGTGTAGCCACATTTTCAAGACTAAAAAAAAGCAGAAATAAAATATTGCTGGGACAACTTTATGAGAAAAGTCTCTATTTGACTACACTCTCCTCTCCCAGAGTGACAGTGCCAGTAAGCCCTCAAGCAGCAGCCTTGCCCCAGAGACCTCTGAGAAGAACAGGGGTCAATGGAAAGCACCATAGTGCTTTCCAGAGGTTTTGATGCCTTCAAATCACACCTGTATCTGTCAGCCAAGACCTCATGTCCTGAGGGAATGGTTGGCTGGGCAGCACCTGCCCAACCACCCCCATTGCTCATGCCACCCTTACCAGTGCATGGTTCTGCCTTTCCTGTTTCATACTGGCCAAAATGCAACCATGTAGTGACAGGTTTTGTTTTATATTTACTTCTCCTTCCTGGCTAATGAGCCTTACAAAGGCATGTTACAATCCCATTAACTACCATTTTCTCAGAAGAAATTCTGGATTTAGCTTAAGGCATAGATGCACAGAATGAATCCTCTCCCCACCCACTGCTGCAAACCCCAGCTGAGAAAGAAGGCAAAGTGCTGCTAGGGCTAGGTTTGGTGAAACTGCTCTCCCTGACTCTTCTGCAAGCCACTTGCCTAACATTCAACTCCATCTTCCAACCCCATGGAAACCCTGGGCTCTGGGTTTCAGATCAAAAAGGGAGTGAGATCCAATCTCTGATTTGTAGAACTGGAAGGGATGGGTGATGAGATGGGACTGGAACAACTAATTCGAGGCACTGGGAAGTCAAAAAAGTAATTGACCTGAGTGTATTTTACTCTTTTTGGAGATAAATGGGAAGATGGGTTTAGAGAGCAAGGTATAAATTTTTTTCAGTTCAAAGACATTAGAAATAGATCAAAGCCCTTTTAAAATTGATTCCTAAAGCATCAGTGTGCTCTTGGGCAGCACGGGCACACCTTTCATTTTGCAGCTATGTTTTAGGCACAGCAAGGCACCAAGGTGAGCTGGAGCAGCAGACACCTTTGCATCAATAATTTAAACATCTTTGCACAGACTGGAATCAAATGCTTTCTTAGGTTTGCTTTTTATTTTGCTGTTCATTGATAGAGCTCTTGTTTTCCATCAAATTTGAGCTCAAAACACACCCTCTCATGGGGTTTGTAGCTCTTGTAGCTCCATTTGTCAAGATAACAAGACTTTTGCCATTAAGCTGCCTACCCCATGCCTGTCATAACATTAGACTCAGTTGATGCTTTTCTACCAGATTTAACAGTTGTCAGAAACCTCAAGGATAACAATTACCTATGAATTGCACAACAGTTAGGGAATGGGAAAAAGACAGGAACTCAGGGTCCCTACTGAGCAGAAAGCTACAGGGAAGAAGAGTCAACCAGTGTTAAATATCACATAAATCACACAAGCAAAGGAGAAACACCCCTCAAGCAGGAAAAGAAATGGTGCTTTACCAGCCACGGTGGAAGACAAATATCAAGAGGCCAAGCTTCATTAGCTCTGTGGTTTATGACATGGCTCATTTCTAAAATCCAGTGATAACCCTGCAACTTGTGTAGCAGAGGGGTCTGTGGGCTCCTCACTTCCCTGCCTGCTCTGCCCAGTCTCACACCTGTGGGGTGCACACCTGGCTGTGTGGGAGTCCAGCCCCAAAGGGATATCCTTAGGGACTACAGGACCTGCCTCAGCTTATGCTCCTGTTTGAAGCAAGGCAGCCTGTCACTGAAACCATAAATAAAGCTAAGCTTGAATGGAGAGCTTATGATCCTACTTAGCATGACTGTGAACCCCAGCTCAGGCTGTCTGCACATTATTACAGGCATTAAAAGGTCACTGCAGCTCTTGGGCCAAAGACAAGAGACATCTATAATCTTCCCAGTTTCCTTGCAATTCCTGACTGATTCCCCCAGATTTCTTGAGGAGGCAAAGGACTGATGCCATGCATGCTCCTGACCCACTGCTGATGGGGTCAAGCAGCAGCAGCAAGTCCCAGGACTGTGGGGTCACTGGGAGTGGAAAGGGTCCAGCCTCCTCCAGCAGCACCACTGCCCATCCAGCCCCACAGGGCTCACAGGGGCTACACAGACCTGCTGTCATCATATTGCAAAAGTTCCATACCTTCTTGGTGATTTCTCATGGGCACCTCCTCACAGCACAACCAACAACCTCCAACTCTCTTCACCACCAGCTAGCCCACTCTTTTGTAGCACTCATCTTCTTATTGGACACAGCTGTGGCCTGTTAAGGGCAGGGCTGTTCCTAATCTTTGGTGATTAGTACACCTGCAACTCCTCAGGGGTGAGACTGCCTTCTGCACTATATTTTCTTATATTCTATCCCTCCACAGAGACCATTCACTTCAGCAAAAGCAGCTCAAACTTTTTCTCCCCAGCCTGCTGCCTGTGCTCATTTCTCTCCCTGTAGTGACTCAGAGAAATGGTTTTTGCAGCTGTTTCCCAGACCAGTCAGACTAAAAGGCTTTGCAGGGTCAGGCAGTGCTCTCTTTCCACTGCAGATAAAAGCATCCTGCTGTTCTCTGGCCACTGCTCCCAAAGAGACTGGTAAAGTTTATCCTGTTCAGATGTTACTGGCATATTGGCAGAATGGGTATTTTGATTTAATTATTGTTTGCATTTTTCTAGGCCATCCAGTTTATTTAATTCAGAATTCAAATTCTTTGAACATGTTGTTTGGTCCAGTTTGCAATAGCCTCCTATTCTGTTTTTAGCCAAAACATTTACACCTGAGCTGCAGTTATTCAAGATGGTTATGGCCATTCCTCTGTCTCTTAATTTTCTCAGCAATATTCACTTTATTACATGTACTGGAATTTAATAGCTCCTAATACTGAAACAAGTCCTTTCTTAGGAAGTTCTCAAAGCACTTACATAATAACAGCAAAACCACTTTCAAGCAAAACGTTATTGAACCCCAGTGGATGCCATACATCAAATATAGGTGGCATGCTGAGAAGCACTGAACTGTCCCCATCAGCAAGCAGAGACAGCACAGCACGGAGTGGGTACATGCTGTGTGGAGAGTCACACTTGGTGTAATGCATAGCAGAGAGCAAAACCCAGCCAAATCTTGAGCTACAGTTCAAGCAGCATTTCTTTTCCTCACAACACCACGGCTCAGAGTCAGCCTGGGGCGCTGGCACTCCCCACCAGCCACCCACTGCACCACACAAACACATCCCTGCCTTGGAAAGGGACGTGGTGACTCCTGAGGTTTTACTGCAAGACTGTCAGGGCTCGATTTCCAGCATGCTGACATTCCCCCTGGCTCAGGGCTGGCCCACAGGCCCCAGCCCAAAGATGCAGCCCACGTCCCACCCTGCTGCACCAGCACAGAACTGAGGCCCAGGGCAATGCTTCCCCCATCCCCATTCATCCCAGCAGACAGGAGACAGGGAATGGGGCACTGGCATTTGTAAAGTGTTCCTGTTCCATCTGCCCAGCACCATGTTCCCAATGCCATCTGCTTGGAAAATACTCCTTGGGAGTGAGGAACAGGGGCTTTGTTCCCCAGTTAATCTCCCTCTGCCAGCACCCAAGGCCCCACAATGTCCTGCCTGAGAACACTGACCTCATGTTATCCCCACACCTCAGGGGCCTGGAGGGATATTTTGCGCCCAGGAGGGCTCTCCCACCATTGGGGTTACTTTAAACATCACAAGATAACAAACAGGTTTGCGGTTCGTCCCAAGGAACGCAGCTGCCTGCCCCGGGGAGGTGCAAAGGGGCGAGCGGGGCTCCAAGGGACGCTCCTCGCTGCCAGGCTTTATGGTCCTCCCCGCCCTGCTACTTGCGGGCTGACAGACAGCTGGCTTCATTCCTTCCTGCTATGTCAGCGCTGAGATCAGGCTCAGCAGGGCAGCAGGGCTGGGAACAGGCATGGAACAAGGAGGCGGAGGGAACCACCCGGCTGCGCTTCTCCCCACAGGGATGCGCTGCTCCGGCAAGGCAGAGCAGAGGATTCCAGCCCCGAGCCCCTCTGGCCCGCTGTGGGAGCACCAAGCTCTCCCTGCCTGCCGCCCGGTGCCTGCCCTCTGTGCCCGGGGCCATGTGGGAGCAGTGTCCGGCTCGCAGCCCCTCTGCCGGGGCTGTGGGGACAGGCAGGGCCCTGTGGGTGACAATCGGGGCCCTGTCGGTGCACATGTCCACACACGGCCCAGCGGGAGGAACAAACACCCGCCCGCCGAAGGGGAAAGCTGTGCAAACCCGGCACGCCGGGTCAGGACACGGCCCTGCTGGGAAAACAATAAATACAGGGAACAAATAATATTTAGCAGGTCTGTGGTCGCCCTCCCCGCTCACAGGGAAGCGGCAGCGTTTGCTGGCCGTAGAGCAGCAGCGGGAAGGGCCTGGATTTGGGGCTCTGACCCCTTCCCAGCATGGCTTCAGGGGCCCAGGGTTAACCCAGCGGGTCCTGGCCCTGCAGGATGTACGTATCTCTCATCCTCCCTGTGGTGGCTGGAGAGGCTTATCCTTAACTCAGCATTGATGTGAGAGCTGCCCTGGTCCAAACCATGACCTCAGCATCCTCCCTCTGCAGCCACAGGCACAGGGGGAAGACCTCCCCAAAAAACTGGGGGCATCTTCTCTTGCCTTCCCTTTCTGTCCTGTCTGTTGGGAAACAAGAGCTATAAAGGAAATCTGCAGGGGCAAGCACTCCAAAACCCAATCCTCAGGGAAATAAGTGAAAGAAAATGAGAGGGATGCAGGGAAGGATATTCAGAAATAAATTAGGGAAGGATATTCAGAAATAAATGCTCAATTCTGCTGACTATTGGCACCTCCTGCACTTCCCTGCCCCAGAACTGGGATACAGCCCCCAAATTCAGCGGTCTTCACATGTGAGATGGGTGGAAAGCATCTTATCACAGAATCTTCTTTGTTTATGTAAAGACTGGATAAACTACAAGCAAATACAGCAGGGTGGGTGTTTTCTAGAAATTTCAAGAGGAAAATAAGAGTGGGAGGCTTTGAGAAACATTTGCTGCTTTTCCAGAGAGACACAAACTCTGAGCATAACAGCAGCCTCTGAGCACAACTTCATTCTCACTCAGCATTAAACCAAAGGAAATTTAGCTGAGACTTGGTACCAGAGTGAAAGGAGACTATTACATTTCTTCTCTTTAAAGCAAACCCAAACACACAAGACAGTCCTTTCTGCATTAGCCCCACCTGTCCTCTCTTTATATCTGTCTGTCTGTCTAAACAGTGACTGGCAGTGATATGAAAGCTTCAATCAACAGAAAGCCTGACAGCACCTGATAAAATTATTTTAATGACAAGTTTTACACACTTAAATCTTAGTTCTACTCTCATTTCATCTTCTCACTGGTGGATCCCACTATGCATCCCTCTCCTTAATCACATTCATAAATTTCCAGCATTTCCTGCTGAATAAAACAAGTGATAAAAGCGATAAATGCAAAGGGTGATCAAAAGTACAAATAGAGGATGATCCCAAGACCCTCTGTTGGTCCACACTATGAAACACACAGGATGCATCTGGAGCACAGCAATGCAGTCAAGGAGTGAGAAAAGACTTTGGGTCTAGTTATGACTGACATGCTAACATCATAATATTAAATAATATACATATTAAGAAAATGAGCTATGAGCTCGTTTTTTTATATATTATTTTTTTTCTGTAGGGACATGCAGTTCAAAATAGAATTTTGCTGTTATCTGCTCATATTTAAGCATAACTGGCCTTCCTTATTCAACACCTTGGTTTGGCAGCTCTCTGTATGGTCTGATCTACCTATCAACTGCAATTCATTTACCATTTTAATTATAGGCATTTCACAGATTGAGGAGATGAAGATGCAGGAAGATTTAGGGCACTTCACAGCCAGAAGAGACCATTACCAATCAGCTCAACTGAGCTCTCATAGACAGGATTTCCCAATTCTGTCCAAGGTCACTTGGCAGGTGAAAAGCAATGATTTCCACACACCAGCCTGATACTCTGACATTTAATCGCATCTCAGCTGTTGCTGCTCCCCTGGTAGAATCTGATAAATAATTCATCCCCTCTTTTCATGTAGTTTTTCATATACTTTAGAGGAACTTTGATTTTAGCCTCTTGCATATTGTTTGCCCTTTGTTAAACCTCCCCTTGAAATGCCTTCTCATAAGGCTTAGATTGGAGAGGTCATTTTTTTTTTAATTTCCAAAATCCTTTCCCAAGCATTAAAGAATATTCCATTTTTCATGGCAGTACAGAACTGCTGGTAAACAATTACAGCTCGCTGTCCTGTGAGCACAAATTAATTCTAATCAGCTTGGTCCCCATGGGCTGGCAGGACTCACACCATAGTCCCGGTGCAGAGACAGGAGGGCACAGCCACACCTGTGTGGGGCTTGGGGCACAAATCTTTCCCTCTCTGATGGGAAGACACAAGAGAAGACTCAAGCCCTGCTGCACAGTTCAGTAGGATGGTTAAAACATGCTAGAGGAAGGCAACCATCACTGCCAAATCCTGCTTTTCTGTCTCAGAAGTAAAGCATTCATCAGGGAGTGTGGAGTGGGGGGAGAAGAAAGTTTTCCTCCCTTGGTTTAGCAGAGTTTTCCTCCCCTTGTTCGGAGCCATCCTGTTACTTTGAAGGGTTACTCTGCCTTTCCGCCAGCATTTCCTAGGCTGGAAGGAAGATCTGCTTCTAAAGCCCAGGCTGTAATTGAAAAGGTTTGCCAGGACAGACCTAATGAGGACACAGCTAGAACCAGCCATGTCACGCCTGAGGTGGCTTAGTTCAGTCCCCTGGGCAACACAGCCACAGTAACAACAGGACTTTTCATGAGAGAAGGAGCACCACTCAAAAATATTGTTTCATTTCAAAAGCCTCTTGCACCTCATCAGTGCAGAGACAGCAAACACAGACCTGTTCTCACCCTGCCATGCTTTTCTGCACCTCCATGCTGATGGAGCAGCAGCTCCTGCCATACATCCACCAACACTTATGGTCCCATTTGCAAAAGTAATAACCTAGCAGTGGTGCTAGACCAGAAAGAGTTAATAGGGTTACCAAGGGTTTTGCTGGCCTATTTTCCAGGCAGGCACCCTTTAATCTCCTTTGGAAACACCTTCACACAAAGGCTGGTACAGTAGCTCAGCTGGAGCCAGGATTTAACATGGAAGAACTTGTCCCAAAGAGATTAAAAGCAGCAGTCGGGCCCTGACCCGCCTGTCAAACAGGCAGGAATTTCTCACCAGGGATGGGAAGGAGAGAAAGGCAGCCAGGGCCCAGGGACTGCTGCTGCAGCATGCCATGGCTCCCACCATCCATGCACCCAGCATGCTTCCCAAGGGAGATGGAGCAAGTGTGCCAGGAGCAGGGCTCATCCCCACAAGCACAATGCAAAGGGGCACCCCATGCACTGTCTGGCTCCACGGCAGAGGAGCTTCCCCAGGAATGGGAGGGATAGCTTGCACCACTCAGGAGAAAGGATTAAATCCCACTGCCCATACCCCTGAGCAATTCAGACTCAACTCAGACAGGAAAACAGCCCTGGAGGGCAAGAGAGCAGGGACTATCAGAAAAGACATCAGTATCACAGCTCTGCCTTAGAGCCCCAGGGGGGCAAAAGAGGGGTCAGAAAGTAGAAATTGGAAGGAAAAGAGTAGGAAAACAAAAAGGAGAGAGTGAGGGCTGCCAGAGGAATCCATGCAAGCACAGCTTAGCCATTCATCCCCCCTCCACCTTACCTGAGGGTCTCCAAGGCGACTGATGTCTGGATAAAGGTAAAAGAGGATTCCCTGGGCTGCCCCAGGTAAGGAGACTCCCCTGATGAGCAGAACAATCAGCATGACGTACGGGAACGTGGCAGTGAAATATACCACCTGGGAGGAGCAGGAAGGGACAAGTGTGAGAGAGAGCATGGGCCACAGCACACAGTGCCAGCCAGCAGCACAGCACTCATCCCTGGGCAGGGAACAGGTCAGGCTGCTTTGCTGAGCACCTTGCTGTCTCCTGCAGGAGAAAGAAACATGTTTTAAAATGCACTCAGGAAATGTATGACGTGCCATTGTGTGCCTGGAGCCAGAGAAAATCTTTCTAGTCCTAGAGCAATCCAGACCCTGAGCCAGGCTGTCAGCAGGTTGGACTCAGAGTGGGTCTTCTGAAGCCAGTGGTGCAATATCTACATGCATCAGGGAAGAAGCTGCCCCCAATATCCATCTTCACATCCCTACTCCATAATCTGAGTGACACACAGTCTCTTCTTCTCCACAGCATTTAGTGGCAAGGGTGAAGGGGTCTGCAGGTAACACCTTGAAACGTGATTGCCACTGAAGGACCACCAGGGACAATGCTGGGGGTCTGCAGCTCAGAGCTGGGACTGGCAAAGGGGGTGTGCCCAGCCCTTCCCACTGCAGTGACCTCATCATGGGCATTTCAGAGCAGGGCTGCAAGTCTCAGAATTGCCACTAAATTGCCATCCTGTCTGGGATGCAGACCCAAACAGGACCTTGAATGTGGTATTCACATTCTCTCAACAGAGATAGACATAATTCTCTCTCCCAGGGTTTCTCCTGGGGAAGGCAGTGAGAAAGCTCAGAGAGAGAAGAGAAAACAATTCTTATCCCTACTTGCTGCTCCTGTTGTTTGGTACATGGGGAATGTGTTATGGAGATTGTTTACCAAAGGGGGTTTGTTAATTGGACTCTGCTGATGGGTGTTTGGACTGATTCACCAATTAGGTCAAAGCTGTGTCATGACTGAAAGGGTCACAGGTTTTTCTTTAGTATAGTATAATAGAGTGTAATATAATTTAGCTAAATACAGCATTTGTTCAGCCTTCTGAATCATGGAATCAAGGCTCTTTATTCCCTGCCTTGATGCACCCTGCATTGATACTTGAACACACGTCCTCTTGCTTTTTGTGTCACTAGCCCCATGAGAAATGCAGATAGGTAGGGTTAAAAGCACTTTTCTCTAGCAAAGGAGCTACATCCCTTGGGGAAAACCAGTATCAGATAATCCTTTCAGGGACTTCTCTAACTCTGGTAAATGTGACACTCAGTTTGGGGACTACCAGGGTGCTTTCGGGACTGTTCAGGCTATTTACTGCAGCATGCCACAATGACACTACATTACAGTCTGTTTCCCACACAAACTGATATTGAGAGCTCATGCAATCTCCTCAACAATTCAAGTAATGTGAATAATCCTTTTGCATTGCTTCCACACCTTAAAGAATTATTGGCCACCTTGAGAAGAGGTTGTTCATTATCATGCTAGGCCAAAACCAGAAATGTTTCTTCTTCAGGATTTTTCCTGTGTGGACGTGCTGAGCAAGGACTTGCATCAGCATGCTTCACCTGAATGCTACCCTACAGCTCTTTTCTCAGCTCTGGCAGTTGTGCACTGGAGAGCTCATCTCTGGAGAAAGTGCAAAATGTAATGATGTGAAGTAACCCATTTCTCACACCTGCCCATCCATCCAGAATAAATTGCTTTAAGATCCCAAAGCCCACCATCTCTTAGTGGGAGTCACAGGCTGTGACTCATCTTTGGCCATTTCTGTGTTAGGGGACATCCTGCTGAGAACAAGCATCTGGTTTCCCTGGACAGTATGACCACTTCTGCTCTGCCCCTGGGTAGTCTTTATGATCTGAGCAGTAATTCACAACAAGATTTTGTTTTCTGGATCTACTCTGATAGACTCCATCTGAATAAAGCAATGTCCAAAGCACCTGATTCTGTGAGTCCTTCCCTAAGACAGGACACACACCCTCCAGTCATTCAGTTTTGTATTGTAGGACAGGATTTGAAATATATCCCATCCTTGAAAAAACCCAATACTAGATTATCATCTCTTTCTGCAGCTCCAGGTTTTCCATGCATTTCATGTGCTCTGCCCTATGTATCTCAGCAGTCGTGGATAACACTGACACAAAGATCAGTGAAAAATACCTCCTTGCTGAGGCTCTGGATCGCCTGAGATACCTGGAGCAGGTTCATCCCTGTCCCTCTGAATCTGCATCCTGAACACTGTAGAAACCAAGGACAGGATCCTTCAGCAAGTAAATCCCTCATAGTGTCAAATTTTCAAGGAGCTTCTGATTTAGAGCTGTACAGTGACAGTAAATCAAATCTGCAGGTCCTGCAAGTTTAACTGTCATCACTGTATTTACCACACAACCAAAATCTTCCTTCAGGAAATAATGGGATGCAAGTCTAAGCTTTCTCAGCCCATGAAAGCAAGATTAAAAACAAAAATCATAAAAACAACTCATTGTCTTTGAACCTTAGTGCACATTCTTCCAGGATGCCAGGTTGCATCTCTAATCTCTAAATAACATCAGTTTTAGGAGCTCAGGGTACAAACTGGTAGTTGTCTGGCATATGATTTGAATTCATATTTTGGTAACATCCTATTGCTTTACAGCCTGTGTGAATTACTGTGTTAAGTTTTTCACTCCACAGCCACTCACACCTCCACCGAGACCTGAATTTGGAGAATGCTTTGCTGGATTAATATTGCCAAACTTCTAACAATAGGAACATCTGGATCCAATGAGATATTACTCAGTGTTTGGCTCAGACCCAATATTTTTTATTTTTTGGGCATTGTTAGCAGTTACATCACTAGGAGCCTTGCCGGGATCAGTGTGATTGTTGTGTCACATGCTGGTCAACAACATCCAGGGTTTTATTTGAACCTGATCCACATGCCTGTGCAAAGTGGTTCCATCTGTGGGAGTGCTCCTGGGGTCAGGCAGGCCCTGTGCAGCAGGATGAGAACCACTGCTGGTCTGAGTAGGGTGATTTCAGCTCAGGGTGCTGACCCTCCACAGGCAAATCCTCAGAATTAAGGAATATTTCTTTCCCAGTGGGGTTATATTCCTGCAGCCATCACTTTAGTCAGATTATGAAATATGTGGAAGGTTGATAAATCTGTGGACACTGTTGCTTCAGTGAAAGGAGGTTTCTGTTTTCAGGATGTCACCATCACTAGTACTTTTTGCTAAAAATCACTTGCATTTGACTGAGAACTTGTATCTAAAATAGATGGAATTCAGGACTTCCCACACTACATTTGCTGTATCTTCATATCATATTTGCTGTTATTAGACTGCCTCTGTTTTCTTTTACCAGGCCACCACAGCAAGCAATTGCTCTTTTCTTCTAATTTTACTCCATGGAAACCAGAAAATATCATCCCTGTAAGCTGCTTGATTTGCCTGTCATGTTCCATAATCCCAGGCCATTCTGAAAGCAAGAAAAACTGCTAACATCCAATGCCATCAACTTGGTAGAAATGGGTGCAGCTAAAGTTTACACCCCATTACACATTATGGCTTGTTGAAGACATGCAGAGAAGACACCATTTAGGAAATACACTAAACCTTTTCATTTCAATCTGTTCTTGCTGGCTCCAGACAAAGCTAGCTGGGAATGGGGTCAGGAGGCAGTGGCAGAAACTAAGTCATGGGGTCAGTTCAAATCAGAGTGGCACACTCTGTAACAGACAGCATGGAACGGAGCTGGACAGCAACACCAGTTTTTTCCCCAAAAACTTTACAAGAAATAACTCTGGCGTGACTAGTGTGGGGATAGAAAAAGGAGGCCTTTACTGCTGGAGAACATGAGCAACTGTAGGAACAGTTGGGATGAATAGAAAGCACAAAAAGACAGCTCCTATGGTGCTGAGGCAGAGAGGGCTTTGGGGCCATCATGGTTACCTTTTTTTATATCTAATGATTTTGAAAATTTTCCAGCTGGACTTGCCAGCAGAGGCAAGAACATGCTGCTTGCTCATGCTGTGGTGGGAAGGAAGGGAACATGCAACCACCCCAGACAGAGGAAGACTGCAGGATCTCCTCAGCCTGTGGATGGAGAGGAACTAGATGGGGATATACACCTTGGATGCTCTGAGATGCCTCAGTGCTCCCATCCTTTCCTACCCAAAACCACAGAGCCTGGCTCACACTCCTGCTGCACACTGAGCCCTACAGGCTCCCACCGGCTTATGCAGCCAGTGGTTCCCAGGGGACCTCAAGGACCTCTCTGAACCTGTAAAAGGTGAGCAGAACCGGTGCTGTGGCCAAGAGGCTTGACCAGAACCAAGGACTCACCTTGCCCGTGGACTTGACCCCTTTCCAGATGCAGAAGTAGCAGATGATCCAAGCCAGCAGCAGACACAGAGCCAGCTCCCAGCGGAGACCACCCAGGTGCTGGATGCCATCAGAAATCTTTAGCACTCGCCTCCTGCATTGGGGGAAGCAAAGAAACATGCAGGAGTCACTGATGCTGGCCACTAATATTCCCAACATCAGGCTGGTTCTCACCTCCTTAGTGCCTGGTGGCTTTGGGGAGAAAAGCTGTCTTACTGACAAGGTTCAGGTCTGAGCTGAAAGCCTCAGAGAAATTAAGCTGTGCCCTTCTCTGAAAAATCCTGCCAGCCATGGACACACAAAGTTCACCTACTTTTCTGCCACGCTGCAATCCTCAAAGTCAGGGGTACACTGCACTTACCATGCAGAATCCATCAGGATCACCCAAAACAAAAAGCAATGCTGTCCAACCCCTTCTCCCTAGCACACTTCTCTCTTTTGAGGCAGCCCTCAAGACACAGAGCAGCACAGCATCCCATTCTGGGACTAAGACCCAACCACCACCACCATAATCCCCACTGCACAGTCAGAAGATAATCTTTTGCCAAACAATCATATTTATAAATCTTTCCTGTTTCATCTTCCCCAACAAGAAGAGGCCACCTAGATCATCCTCTTACAGCCAGTGTGGAGATAAAATCCTGGGTTATGTGGACCTTGGTACAAATGAGGTCAGATAATAACAGCCTTTCCATGCCATGTGTGTGTCAAATCTTCGTCATCACTTACATAAGTAAGGACTCATTCATCCTCCTCTACCTCCAACACCTCACAGTTGAACCTGAGTGTGAAACCCCAGAGTTCAGTCCCAGAAACCCAAGCCTGAGAGGGACTTGCACAACACTGGGGCCCAGCAAACAGCAGTGTCCACCCTGCTGCAAAAGACAGCAGTTACCCCAAAATAACGGTGCTGCTGGAGAACCCATGCCTAAGGCACTCTGCTGCCCTCCCTGCCCCACAGCCTTGCAGCAGTTTGAGAGGGTGGGAGAAGGGTTGGAAAAACCACAGTGCACTCTCAGATACGCTTTGTCACACTGCTCTTTGCCTGCTTCTGAGGATGTGGACTCTAACCAGTGCAAAGGGTGCCACTGGACTGGAACTAACTGGGAAGAGACCTGTGGAGTGTGTGATCACCCCACTGGCAGGTCAGAGCTCCTCAAAGAAATGCTGGCCTCCCACCTCCCTGCCCAGGGACAGCAGGAACAGATGCTGCTGACAGTGGAAACAGAAGGAACAGAAGCAATGGACAGTGGAAATTTCCAGTCCCGTGCTGCTTATTCCCCAGTAACACAGGGATGGCCACAGCAGTGGTAGAAACAATGAATTTTCCAGTGCTCAGCCTCAGGAAAAGCAGCCTAAGGCAGGCCCCCATTTAATCACCTGTGAGCAACAGGCAGAGGGAGAGCACAGGAGACAAAAAAAAAAAGTTTTAAAACTTTGGAGTTTACAAGCAGTGTCCGTGTGCTGAGCTGAGGAGGCCTTTTGGGTGCTGTGTGTGTGCTCCATCCCCCCTGAGGGTAGGCAGGGACAGAGCCCTCCATCCACCCAACACACAAGGGAAATGCATGGAGGCAGCAGAGGGGTCACCTGCAGTCATTCAGCCAGAGCTCAGAGCTTAGCTGGACCTGCTGAGGACCATCAGGGATCCTAAGCCAACATCCTAAGCCTTTGTGACAGACATAAAGCTACTCTGGACCCCAGGGTAACTAACAAGGAGAGAAAACAATGAACACAAGGGACCAAATTTCAGTGTGAAGTTGTCTGACCCTAGCATTTCATTTCGATTTTGGTGAGTTTCTCTCCTCAGCTTAACTTGCATATTAGTCACCCTATACTGAGGACATCACTCCTTTTTCTATTTTTGAGATAAGACCAGTGCACCTACAAAAGTCACTGCCCACCATGCCAGAGCCTCCTGGGAGCACGCTGGTATCACACAGCAGCATGGATTCAAAGGAAAGAGGTCAGTGAGAGCAAAAAGGCCAAAAGGTCCAGAGGGACAGGGACAAAAAAAGGCCAAAAGGTCCGAGGGACAGGGACACAGGACATCAGAGAAGGACAAAATCAGGTGGCTCTGAGGCAGGCCAGCACAGATCCAGGGCAACACCCTGGGTGCAGTGAAGTTAACCTTGTTTGACAGGGCTGCCCCTGAGAACCTTCACTCTGACCTGCTCAGCTTCCTCTTTTGTGTCCTCTTCTGGCAAGGGTGGGTTTTTGGGATGTGCTACTGCAGTTTGTCCTTTTCCCAGGGAAATATATGAGGGGGAAGGGGTGTTCAGGCCTGTCCTAGACCCATGGAAATGGTATCTGAGAGGGAAGGGGTGTTCAGGCCTGTCCTTTACTTACTCCCAGAACTCGATGACAGGGGACGTGGCGTTTTCACTGGTCACGTTGAAGGTCGAGTTTGCCTTCTGAAGCTCCATGCAGTTCTCTGTGGGAAAGGCCCAGGGAAACAAGAACTGTAAGCAGCAATGGCTGGAGTACCAGAGGATCTGAAAAATCCCTTCCTGTCCATCCACAGTGTTGAGACTCCCTGACATTGACTCTGGGACAAGTTTTGTATAGTCCCCAAGGATGCACAAAAAGAAATCCCTTCCATGGAAAGGCTGAACAGAACCACAGAACAAGAACAACCACAGAAAGACACAGAACAAGAGGATTGAAAGAAGCCAAGAAGGAAGGGCACTCATGTTTTCTGGATCCCAGAGCAGGAGCCACCAGGGAGGTCACCACTGCACAGCACTGGTGCTTCTCTAGCAAAGACTGAGATCAGCAAAGCCTCTCCCACAAAATGCCAACAGCACTGCAGTGACCCAGCACCCCAAACCCAAATCCCACCCACACAGGAGCAAGACGCTGTCCTGAGGCTTGGCCCCGAGCAGTAGCAGGTTTCCCTCAGTGAGATCTGCTGGAGAACAGGGAGAGGGCTCCACACCCACCTGTGTTCCACTCGTGGTCACAGCTGCCCCAGGGGAGGTCAATGGTGAAGGAACTGAAGAGATAAAACAAGGCCCAGGCCAGGACAATGATGTAGTAGAAGTTCAGCAGTATGACGATGACCTGTGAGGCGTAGCCAATTCCTGCAGAAAGGGAGCCCCAAGGGCAGGTGACCCTCATGGATTCCCTTTGGAACAGGATTCCCTGTGGGACCTGCTCACCCAGTGTTTGTGTCTGCTGCTCTGTATTTTGAGTGCATTTTGGCAATGGGAGGGATGCTGGGCAGGTTGTGGTTGGAACACCACCCAAAGGGGCAGAAACATACCATGGTGTGGTACCTACTGAGTCACATCTCTTCTAACAAAATTCATTTTTTTATAATTTTCACTTCCCCTTTTCATCTTTATTTCAGAAGCTCTTTTATTGGCACTGCACACCTTCTCTGGGAGGCGTCAGAGAAGCATCCAAAGGTTTTGGCACATGAGGAGGAGGCAACTGTGACTTTCAGAGAAATCAAAGAAAGTGGCTTGAGGCTGGATAACTGTGATGAAACTCTGCTAGAAGCAGAGGGTCTGACTACTGACAATTCATTAAGAGAGCTGACACCTTCACCAGTAAGGTTTTACACAACCTGCAAACTCACAGAGATGACAGAGCATTGACTTAAAAAAAAAAAAAAAAAAAAAAAAAAAACAGCAGCATGCTTTAGGTTCCTCATAATCACCAGAAGCATTTTCCCCATTTACCTCTTAGAGGACAACCTTGACTGGGCACAAAGCTCCTTGCCACGAAGAAGGAAACTGGGATGGGATGTAACAATGAGAACTGTTGGGTGAAGGTGACCCAAAGAGGGCAGCCAGTGGCCCTCGCAGGCAGATGGGCAGGGGATGTGTGGAGGTGCAGAACAAGGAGGAAACACATCTCTGCTCAAGTCCTCGGTGTCCCAGGGTGTCCCCACCTCCCTGTGCCCTCCCAGCTCCCCCCTCTCACCTTCAAAGAGGGGGCAGATCCTGCGCCAGGCCGTCACCCCTCCCTGGCTCGTGTACTGCCCCAGCGCCGTCTCCAGCAGGAACACGGGGATCCCACAGGTGAAGAGGAAGATGAGGTAGGGGATGAAGAAGGCACCTGGCAGAGTCAAGTGGCAGATAGAAAAATAAGCCCCATGTGGAGTCTGAGGTCAGGCTGTCTCCAGCCAGTCACCAGGCAGGTTCCTCCTGAATGGGACAGCGTAGAGGTTGGAAGATCACATACAGGATACCATGGAAAAAGAATTTTCCTCACATTTCACCTTCTGGAGTGATGTGATTACATTAATAATTCAATATGTACAAAGAATGGAGAAGAAAGTTGTGAATAACTGTATGGAAATACAGAAGAACACTGCTGTAAAGACATTCCAACTTTCACATTGATTATTGTGAAATAATCAATGTGAACTTGACCATGGATGGCAGTACCAAGGCTCTGAGGAGCACACGGAGGCTGACACTTTTGCCCAGTTTGTGGGGTGCTCAATCATTTGCTTGGCAAAAAGCAGCAGACATGCAAAGGAAGAGCAAACAGTGCAGGAAAGCATGCACCTCACAGCAGCAGCCAGGGCTGCCCTCCCATTCAAGCCCTGTCATGGAACAGGCAGGAAGAGATTAAATGCTTCAAGCTTTTGATTACCCCAGACTAATGTTAATTGCAGTGATGGCCTTTACCCCACAGAGCACAGGAGACAGCCCCACAAGATGGTGCATGCCCATCATGTGCCTCTCACACTTCATGTGCCACTGGAGCTGTGCTGAAAGGAGGGACACAGGTCAGGAAAGAGGGAGACTCAGGCAGAGAGCATCATCTTGGCTGTGCTGGGCTCAGAGGGCATGCAGGGGCAGCCCAGGCAGGCATCAATTGTGGTTTCCCTGCATCCTGCCTGTGTGATGCTCACTGGCTTTGGGCTCAGCTCAGTGGGGGTGTAGGGGAAATCACAATCCTGGTGCACAAGAGAACTCAGAACCCAGGAGATTTCATTAAGAAGCTTAGCTATCATGCAGAGGCTGGGAAAGGGAAAGGGCACTTTGGGGACTGGCTGGGATTCCCACCCTGTGCTCATCTCAGCCAGGTACAGACCCACAGCCCCCCCTTCTTGCAAAAAAATAAAAAAGCATAAGCAAAACAGACAGGGAAGGCACCTTGGCAGCTCCCTGTGGACAAAGAGGAGCTGAAAGGGGTGCTGGTTTAATGGTCTGACTCCATGATCTTAGAGGCCTTTTCTAATCTCAGTGATTCTGTGGTACCTGGCAGCCCTGCAGGAACAATGCACATCTGCCCCTATGCTGCAAACAAAAATTGGTGAAGGCAAATGGCAGGGGAAATGTGAAGCACTGGAGGCTGTGAGGAATTTGAAGTTCCAGGCAGATTTTTCATCCCTGGCCCCCTTTCCATGAGGTAGGAAGGAGCAAGGATGGTGCACGAGACTCTTGCATAGTGAGGAAACACTTTCTGTAAGATTCCTTTGTCTTAACACTGTCCTCTCAACTCCCAGCTTGCACAAAATCAGCTCATCATGAAAATCAAGCCTGTTTCCAAGAAAGATTGCTGTCATATAAAAGTTTGTATTTAACTAAACTCCAGGAGAGGTCTCTGAGGCAGCAAGTCAAGCTTTCCTGTCCAGTTTTCCCTTATTTTCAGCTGGCCTGTCTCCTAACCAGTGGTTATCTCAAGTTTCAGGAAGGTTTCAGGAGGGTCCTGACATGTAGGCTGTGAAATAGCACAGAATTATGGTGGAGAGAAGGAAAAATCTGTAGAGATGTCTCTCTGCAATCTGCCCTAAGCCCCTCACATCCCTGGTGGGAAGATTGGTATGCTGAGCAACAGACCCCAGTGAGAGCTGACACAGAGGATGAACCCTGGGCACTGTGTGATTAACACCAACAGTGTTATTTAGCTAAAAATATATGATAAAAACACTTATGTTAGCTCTGTAAAACCTTGAGTAGTTATCTGCAAGAAATGTATCATTTTAAGCAACTTCCCCAACTGCCAAGAACAGAGGCTTGTTTGTAGGGTATTTTAGGAGAAAACTGTCCCACCTGGGGCCTGAGCTCTGGCCAAACCCTGGCCCCTGCTGGTCGGGCTGTGTGCCATCAGATCCAGGTGTTTCTGGGCTAAAAATATAATCAAGTCACTTTGACTTACTGGTTTGGGGCTATAATTGCTGAACCCACTTTTGGGGCTGAATCCACTTTTGGTGACCCAGCTACAGGTGGACACACGTGTAGGATTTTCCCAATTGCTGGTATTTCCCAATCAGTGGGGCCAGAGAGAGCCTGGCCCTGCCACTGCAGGAGAAAGCAAGACCAAACAAGCACACCAAGAACAATTTTTTCCTCTTCTTTGTTGTTTTCCTCTACTTTGTAGGGCTTTGGTGTCATGCATTGAGCATTAAATGTGTAATGCGAATATACCCCCAAAGAAAGGAAGAGTAAATATAACTCAGATTTTAAATAACTCAGATTTTGCAGCTACCATTTCTTGAAGAGGCTTGATTTAGGCAAGGCAGAGCTGCCAGCAGTTGTCACCACTGCCTGCACACAGTTCAGAAGGGACAGAGAGGCATCCAGCAGGGCAGAACTACCTCAGGCTGATGGGAGTGCTGGCACAAGAGTTAATGTCTGTAGGCTGGCTGGGATTGACCTGGGGCTGGAAATTAAATAAAAGCCATGGACCTTTGTAGAAAAATGGGAGAATCAAGTGCCTGGACCAGCATTTCTAAGGGAGTATAAGGCCAAACCTCTGGGAAGTTTTAAAATTCAACTTGAGGTTTTAGAAGGGTTAGAAGGGTTTTGAATCAGTGCTGTCTCTGGTAGGCTGGGTTCCATGAGGCAGCCTTGTGTCCTGCACCACCTCATCACACTGCTCTGCCCCAGGAGAAACCTGACAGAATCTGTCTCCTCACCATGCAAGAGTCTTATGCACCATCCTTGCTCTAAGCTCATGGAAAGGGAGCCAGAGATGAAAGTCTGCCTGGAACTTCAAATTCCTCACAGCCTCTAGTGCTTCACTGGACTTTGCTTCAGGCCCATTTCTCCAGGGAAAAAAGGCTGAGAAATCCCTTTGAGTCTTGCCTTTGCTGCTCACATGGGAGCTCCCCTCTCCCCAGAGTTCTCCCTGAGCTCTCCCCTGGCACCCAGGGCAAGGGGTGCCTGGACAGGATTCCAAGTCCTGCTCCCATCAATGGAACGTTGCAGCAGTGGGACCAGACACAGCTCAATCAGCAGCCAAGAAGCATTTCCCACAGAAAAAGAACATGTGGAAAAATTCTCCTTTTTCAGCAGGGAAAGAGACTGCCTGATCACCTGGTGAAAAGAAACAAGCACTGAAGAAAGCACGCCGTGAAAGTAGCTAAACAGTGTTTAATCCTCTTTTATGCCACTGGGATGAAAGCAGTTTAGTGAGGCCCATGAGACCACTGCAAGCTCAAGCCAGGGGATTTCAGCCCTGGGTCCTCAGTGCTCACTCCCTGCCAGCTCCCAGCCAAGCACCACTTCCCCTCTCTCTCCCCTTCTGGAGGGCCCAATTAGGAGCTAATCAGACAGCAGCTCCCTCTCTCCACACGTCTCTGAGCCAAACTTGAGAAAAACTTTGTGTTTTCATTTTTTATACTTTTCTCATTTAAAAGGTGGAAGCCTGCAGCAACCCTCCACCTGCACAGCAAGCCCAGGTCTGCTGCCAAGGCACAGTGCAGGCTGCCCTGGGGTGGAGGGCTGAGCACACTGCAGTGCTCACAGCCCAGTGCCAGCAGCAGCGCCCTCCATCCCTGTCCCTGCATCAGCCACATCCACCCACACTCCCACAGCCCTTCCCTGGGGATCAGAGGCAGGATCCCCTCTCCCACAGCTCTAGTAGATGCCAAGGGAGTGGGGCAGGAGTACTTATACCCCAAAACAGGAGAACCCCTTCTCTCTGTCCCTGCCATCAGGAGCCAGGGGACAGCTCTCCAAGGACACACACAGGAGCAAGACCTGTGTTCAAGAATTCCTGAGAGTTCCTCAAGTTCCTGTTCACAGAGCCTACAAAGACACTGGGGCCCTGTGGCCTCTCACAGCACTCCCTGCTCTCCCACCAGGACCCCCATCCCATCTGCACAGGATGCCCCTCAAGGAACCAATGCCTGAAGTGAGACCAGCTCAGAAAGCTGAGTTCTCTCCCTGCTCTTCCAGCCTTCCCACTTCAGCAGCAGGAGCAGAGCTCCATCCATCTCAGGGAAGCACAGCTCCAGCCATCAGAAACCCTGGGATATTCCCGCTGCTATCCTCATCCCACTGGGTTCACAACAAGCCCCTGGTTGGGGCCCAGCTGGCAGTACCATGTTGGCACCTTCTCTTCAGACTCGTGGGCACAGCTGAGGAGCTGGCAGGGATCATGGGGTGGTGGCCCTGGCTGCTCTTACCTCCACCATTCTTGTAGCAGAGGTAGGGGAAGCGCCAGACGTTGCCCAGGCCAATGATCTCCCCAGCCACAGACAGGACGTACTCCAGCTTGTTGTTCCACTGACCACGCTCCAGGGTCTGCTCCTCCTCCTCTTCTTCCTCCTTCTCCTTTTCCATGCCAGGGTGTGTGGGCACCATTTCACCATTGCTGACAGCACCGGGGACACTGTAATCCATCCCACCTGCAAAAAGAGTTTCCTTCATCACATTCAGCATAAACCACGCAAAGATGCAGAAATTTGGACCATGGGAGGCAAGAGAGGGGCAAGGACGTGCCCACACACATCTCAAACTGCTCTTCCCTTTCTCCTCATGCAGATTCCTGCTGTGCTAAGAGTGCACATGCATTTTCACTAATGAGTTCAAAACTAGTCCTTGAAAGCCACTATTAGTTTCATTTTTTTTAAATTGCTGCATCTCAAAACATTCCTGTCTCTGGAAGTCCATCTTCTAAGCCCAATGTTACACCAAAGACCCAGAAGATCAGGATGGAGCTGTGTCAGGTGTGGGAAAAAGGGCTGGAAGGAAATGACAGCAGGATCAAATATTTTACAAGGTATTTTATAAGGGTTTCTTTTCTCTTCTGTTGCCCTGGCCTGGTTTTACAGACCATATGATGGATACTGCACACAGAAGTCCTAGACACAGGAAGAGAAGAAACTGAAATGATAAGAAAGCAAGTTGATCCTTTTGATGGCAGCAACTGTTGCTGACAATCTTCAAGGCTACATGAAAAGGTGATTTTCAGAACGGTGCTATCCTTCTAACAGCAGGATAAAGCATGCAGAAATCATTGGCATCTGGGATCTTGCCTTCCTCAAGGTCTGCCCTTCCAAACATCTGCCCATTTCCTGCAGAGCTTCCCACAGCACTGCTCTCAGATCCTTTGGCACCATCTCCAAACACATCTGTGCCAAGAGAAGCCCAGCAGAGAGCAGGTGGGCACCACTTCACTGCCCCACGTTCCCCCAGGTACCTCCAAGAGGACACCGAGGGTTGAGCCTGTTCCTTCCAGGCAGGATGCCCTGCTGGCCGCCAAGTTCTGCAGGAAAAAGGGTGAGGATTGTGGTTTTGCCAGTCCCCAGTGTCAAAGCTGGGATTGCTGAGGACCTCGTGCCAAGGAGGGCACCTTCCCCTGCACAGTGCCAGCCCCCAAGCCTACTCCATGCCCTCAGAGCTGCTCCCCCAGCCCTACACTGACATTTATTCATCCCTCCCTCGCTGGGAGGGCAAGAAAAGGCACTGGCAAGAAATTACACTCTCCCTTATCCAAGGAGACCTAAAAAAGGGCAAATCAGCGCTTTTAACCTCTCCCCTCCCTCTCTATAAAACACCTGGGGACACGAAGAGGGCTGAGAAACACTGGCAAGCGTTTGACAGCAAAGGAAGGACTGGGAGGACCCCGCCACGCTAGAAAATTATTAAACAGGCAGAAAACGCTCCGTGACCTCTGGGCAGCCCCGGCAGGGTGAGGGGCACAGGGGGACAGGGCAGAGCGAGCGGGGACAGAGGTGTTACCTGGCGGACGGCGCTGGCGGGGCGCGGGCGGCGGGAGAGGCGAAGGCAGGACCGAAAGGTGCTGGCTATTTAAAGTGTGCAAAGGAAAAAATTCAGCGGTGGTGTAATCCTAGACTTCGCCCAACCCACATTCCTTCCCCCACCCCCCAGGGCTGGACAAAAACCTACACATGACTGATTTCATGGCCAGCGCAAAGGGGCTCGTTCCCCCCGCCGGGCTCCGTCCCGGGCCGGCACCGCTGCGCTGCCGCTCGGTGCCCGGCTCTGTCCCTTCAGAAAGGGACACCACCGCTCCCAGGTGCTCCTGCAGCGCTGCCCGAGCGAGCCCAGACCTGCTGGGAAGAGGTAAGAGAGAAAACATGAATTCCCAGTGAATTCCCTCCTCCCGTGGCTGCTCCTCACGGGCGCAGGGCAAGGTCCTGCACCGCAATTGCCAGGACTGTGCTGTGGCCAGGAGCAGTGGCAGGCAGCAAAGCCGGGAATAAACCCAGCCAAGCGCTCTGCTGCTTCTTGCTGAGGGCCCAGAACAGCCCCATTCAGAAATCTGGCAGGGGGCAAAGTCTCTTACCTCACACACAGGGATCTTTGCCACTGGTCTTGTCCAGAAGCAGCACTGCCCCATCCCTGGAAGCTGCAATGGGAACAGACAAGCAGCGGATGAAAAGTTTCACAGCAAGGAGACGACCAGCCCCAGTTATGCACACCCAGCAGTGGGCTGTGAAATGAGCTGTTCTTGCTCCAGAATATCCCAAAGTCTAGGGATTACAGCAGGTAATGATGACATTAGGCTCCATAAAAGAGGCAAACAGAACCAGGTATCATAGATGGTGGATAAGTTACCACTGTGACACTCCAAGGATGTACATGAGGCAAGGTTTTAAAGTATTTTTATTACGTCTGTTGATAAATATCTGAGGCAAGAGAGAACAGGGAAGAAAATTATGCTCTTGGGGTCAGTGTCCTTGTGTGAGGTGTGTAAAGTGGCAGGAAAATGTGTGCAGGCAGTCTGAGATGGTAGAAGAACAAGAAAGAACCAGCAAGCACCGTGGTTTCATCACATGAATCTGTGGTAAATCCACACAACACCAGAGCTCCTGCAGGAGAAACAGAAATGGAAGAGAGGCAGGGACAGGTAAGGAATTAATTCCTTAACCAAGGAGTGATCAAATATGCAACAACTCCTCAGGAGCTCCTTCCAGGAACAGATGCCTTGGTTGAAAAGAAGGTGACAACAAAGGTCCAGAGAAGATGAATATGTTATGCACTACATCTCACAATGTAACAACTAATGCCATTTGATGAAAAATTCAGATTTAAAATAAATTTAAATACCTTTTCCTCCCTTTTAGCATGGTTAATTAAACATGGTACCCATGGCCATTACCACAGAATATTGTTTGGAAAGGAAACAGACAAGTCCACACAGAGCTGCTCCTCTTCCACAGCAATTAAACATGGTGGTCCAAATAAAACATCTCCACTCCTCAAATCAGTGATTCTTGAAAACCAGGGAAGATTGTTTTCCCATAATTCCTCTTCCAGAAGAGAAATCATGCAATATGGTGAGAAACAGACAACATCCCATTTTGTGCAGAAACCATCTCACAGTGAATAGTGCAGCGGTTAAATAGGGTAAGAATGCAGGGATTGAGAACAACAGTAAAGACAAATAATATCTTGACTTGTGCAACAGATTTTTGTAAGAGAGAGGAGATTAAGGAAATATTTCTCTAGATTTTCAAACTATAATTTAAATTTCAAACGATTGCATTAGTCAGCACCACTGCATGAATATCCCTGGGTAAGCACAATTACTGCAGCACAGAGATAGCAATAATCTTATCAACAGCACAACAAGTTAATTGGCAGGAGCTAATAGGCTATGATAGGAAAGTGTGCAGTCAATTACAGACTATTTGACTGGCACCCCATGTGATAAGGCTGCACTGAACACAACAATAACCCGAAAATGAAAACAAATATTCAGTGTAAACAGAAGCAGCAAGGGGAGATATGAAATCTACAAATGCAAAAGCAAGCTGGAAAATCCTGAGCAAAGCATCTTTAAAGCATCACTTTACATATGTTCTGGGGTGAACTAAGAAAAAGTCCATGTGGTTCTGGGAGATGCAACTTGAAAGACTCATTTTTAATTTTTTTTTTTTTTTTTACAGAAAATAGAGAAAAAACCAACAATGCCACAAAGAATCAGTTAAGACTACAGAAAATAAAATATACTTTCAATACATATTTTTGAAATGGTAGAAGGCAAAGAAATTGAGAGGGACTTTAATCAACCCATTAAGGGCAATGAAAAATTGAAAGGAAAAAATGCTAAGGATGAAATCTCAATGTCCAAGATTTTCAGTGTAATTTCTTCCCCTAAGGCAAGGGGAAGAATAAGGACAGTAAGTTACAAAGCTTTACCAAACAGGTTTGCAAGAAACAAATAAGAGAAATGGAAAAATGTGGATCTTAAAAATATTAAAAATTAACAAACTAGGTAATATGCATGCTGTAGTAACAGGAAAACAACTTCACCCAGAGATCTACCAAGATAACACCATTCAAAATTATTTGGACACACACACAAATAGGAATAAGGAGAACACCAGGTGAGAGCTTTTGAAGCAGAGTGTGCCACCTGGAATCCTGCAAGCTGAGCCCCCCTGGGCAGCTGCAGGGCACCTTGCAGTGCCACAAGGGCTGGCAAGTGGCAGCACTGATGGTGGCACCTGTCCCACAAGCACCACCCTCATGGCACCCCCTGGGATGGCACAAGGTGGCGCTTTGTGGGTGGCATTCCCTGAAAAGGTGTGAAACGAGAGGCTGTGGAATAGATTAGCCTATTATTAATTAAATTAGCAATCTCTGAGCACAGGGCTGGTGATGGCAGCAGAGCAGGACACTCCTCCAGCACCAGCCCTGGCTGTCAGCCACCCTTTATGGGGACAGTCCCTGCTGGAGCAAAGCCTCAGAGCAGGTCCTGCAGCAGCCTCCAGGTCCAGGCAGGCTGCCAGGCACTGAGCAGCTGTACAGCTGTGGCACAGCTGGCTTGGACACTTCTCCCCAACACCCAATTTGGAGAAGAGCAAGAGCTCTGGACCAGGGGGGTCACTGTCAGAGGGCCTTACACCTCAGCCAGGAAAAGGGCTGGAAAACCCTAAAGGCTATTGATCCATGCTGTGTTTTGCTCCTTTCTCTTTACCTTAGAACATCTGCCAAGATTTCTGCCTGCAGCTTGATCCCAGTCTTCCAGCAGCAGCTGTGGCTGTGCTAGCAGGGAAGAGCTTCCAGCCCAAAGAAAGCAAATGTGGAAACAAAAGGCTCTAGCGATAAAATGGTCCTTGGACTTTGTCTGGGACAGATGTGCATGAGAACTGGCCCCAGCCCACCCCAGGACTGCTGATACTTCATGCTCTGGTAACAGCTGCAGAACCTACTCCCAGGTCTGGTCTTGCTTCACATCTTTGTCCAGCTGAGCAGGGAATAAGTGTTGGATTTCTCTCCTCCAGAGCACCAAGCCACCTCCAGCCACCTGGAAAGTAGTTCAAAGCTAAAAAGAGGAGAGTTTCAAAAGGCACCTACTTGGAGGAATGAGGAGAAAAGAGAGGGAGAGGTTTACAGGGAGACAAGCACAACATTTTGCTGCTGTGCAAGTAGCAGCTACTTTAAAATGAATTATGGCCCAAAGCACCAAAATCTTTTCAGGAGAGCAGCCTAAGCACAACTGCTGCTGCTTCACATTCCCAACACAAAAAACCATCAGCCATTTCTGGGCTTTGCTGAGCACTAAGAGCATCTGTGCCCCTCTCTGCTCCTCTGTCACTCAGGACAAGGTGCCTCCATCTGTACTGAGGCACTGCAATCCTGTGAGCACCTCCCAGCTTCAGGAACACAAAAATTTCCCATTTTATCATCTGGGAACCACAGGCCAGAGCAAATAGGATGCATTTCCTCCATCTAATAACCCCCCTGCTACCGGCCTGTTCAGCCTGAAAATGTTGTTTAGCTTAAAGCAACCATGGCTGTAGTGAGCAAAATTGTCACCAATAGGGACAGAAAGGGGATAATTAGAGGGGATAATTGACACTGGCTGGCATGTTACAGGAACCTGGAGAATGCTCAGCAGAGAAAGAAGCCAAAGTGTGCACAAAGGATTGGCTCCTGCTTGAGCCACTAAGCTCTGTCCCAGACAGGAAGACACATTTTGATACTACAGCAGCAGAAGCAAAAATCCAGGGCCTGCAGTTCCTGCATGACAGAAGATCCTACAGCAGGCTTTCAACCAACCTCATTCAGAGACAGCTTCTAAAACATGGCTTGGAGAACCACAATCCTGAGGCTGGGAGAAGCTGTCCTCATTTCTGGGGCTGGATTTGTGAGGGAGATCCTCTGTGTGGACACTGTGCTCTGCACACTGGAGATAAATGGGTGACATTCCTGCATGAGCCAGAGCTCAGGGACTGCTCAGAGTGCTGGAAACCTTCTCCTGAGGATCTCACTGCCACAGCCCTGTGTGTGGGTGACAGTGTGCTGCTTTGTCCCTCTCTATGACCAGGGCAGAGCAGAGGAGGAGATGAGTTGAGACCAGAAGAACAGTGCCCCTAGAGCTGCTTTGGTTGCTGCAGGAATTCCAGAGCTGCAGGTTCCTGTCATCACTCCCTCCCCTGGCTCTGCCCAGTGCCAGCAGCTTCCCCCAGAGCAGGATAAAAGCAGCAGGTGCTCCTTGGGGGTGTCAGGAGCACCAAACCCAAAACTGAAGCAGGAACACACAGCTCTGCATGGACAAACCACAGTGCAGCAGGCAGATGTGCATCTTACCTCAGCTTTGGCTTCTTAGTGCTCTGTTCCCATTAAACACTGGCAGTGTGCACTCATGAGCAAGGAAAAGAGCTTTTCTGCTCAGAATTAAAAAGTATCCTGATTTCTTTATAGGCAAAATGAAAGTTATTCCCTTATAAGCACATAAGTAAGGGCTGCAAGGTTATCCCCTTGTAAGCACATAATACAGATATCTATATGTATATTTATAAAATAATAAAACACAACGTAACATAAGCAGGAGCTGAGTAGCAAGCAAAGACTCCTGAGCCTGAAGACTTCAATTTTTTTAGCATCTCCTTCTACTTTCCCTCAACTCCATCAGGTACCACCAGTTCTCAGGCCTCTTTTCTATTGCCACTTCACCAGCAACCTGAACAAACCCTTGCAGAGTAATTGTGAGGGTAGAGCCTGAACACATTTTAGGGAGAGGGCAGAAGTTGTTCTCTTCCAAAATCTAGTCATGGGCCTCCTGATGTGAAAACTGATGGCTGCATCAAGAAGTTAAAACTCACCAGTTTGACGTTGCAGCCAAGGAAACAAGTGGAGGACATTTTCACATCAAGAACCAATTACCAAAGGAAATGATAATTGCAGCAGTGGTGTGAGAGGCACAGGATGAGCAGATTAGGTACAGGGTAAACTGAGGGATAGAAAGGGAGCTGTGTATTGGGACCACTTATGGTCTTTCCTCATGCTCTGCACATTCTACTCCTTTGAGGTGAAAATGTAAATCTGAAAGCACCTGCCTGCAGGAACAACAACATCAAAGCCATTGACAGGGCAGGGATTTGCATGCCCCTGCAAGGGAACATGCAAGGGAAAAGGAAAAACTTTTCTCAGAGGTTAGACAGGGCTGTGCTTAACTGATTCCTGAGAAAAAGCCCATAATCTGCTTTTAAACAATCAAGATTTGGGCAGTGGTGTCAGAGCATCTGTTCATACTTACTTGAATACTTTAAAAAGTAAAGGAAAAAAAGATACTTTGTAATTTACAACTACTGGGCTGGTACCTACTCAGAACACAGAGTTTTCATTCAGGGGAATCCAACATCCAGCTAGTCATTGTTTGACAGGGTGATAAGTCTTCAGAAATTTTTTGAAGAACAAGTTTTCTATGCAAAAGTTGACAAAGTGAAAACTTGGGCATTAAAAAAAGGGTCAAAAAGAAATAAAATTTGAGTTCAGTTTCTCCAGCTTCCAAAAATCAGAATTACAGCAGAGTTTTTACAAATCCTTGCACTGTCAGAAGATGTTCTCTGTTAAAAACATCACAGGCAGGCCTTGTCTGAGCACAAGGGGTGAGTGAGAGCCACTGTTCAGCAGCAGAGTTTGTCTCTTGCTTTGTCTCTGGTCACCAGCAGCTCCAGGCAGAGGAAGAGGAAGCAGAGGAAGCTGTGCTTCTCTCACCTGCCCTGCTGAGGCCCCTGCAGGCACAGGAAAGGGGCTGCACTCATCCCCTGCACTGAGGGGGCTCTGAGACACAACCTCAGCACAACCTGGAGCCTCCACTCAGCTTCCCAGGTGGAGGGAATTCTGCCTGAAGCAGGAACCACAAACCTTCACACCATGGCTGATGCCCTGCCTACAAGTCATTCCTGATCTGGTAGTCAGTTGCAACATATGGCACCAAACCTCTTTCAGGCTTATTTTTCTTCAAAGAAAAAAAATTAAAAATAAAAAAATAATCTGTCAGGCTTGATAGCTTAAGGCAATCTTATTTTTCTATTGATGAGTGCCAGAGATGAAAAAGTTCAGCTTCAAAATAGATGCAGCTGATGGGTGCAGAAAGCTGTCCCTTGCAGCCAAGGGAGGAGTGGCAGTGGAGCAGGGCAGCAGGGAATGGGTGCCCAGGCACGAGGGACAGAGGGTTCAGCAGAGGCACAAGGGTTTGGGCTCACTCACTGCACCCACACTAAAAGAGAAGGTGGCTTGAGAGCCCTTTTGAGGGAACAAAAAGGCTCATGAGCTTCACTCTTTGTCACTTTTGACTGTCAAATTCCAAGGCACATCACCCTTTGGCCACCATGAATTCAGTGATGCTCAGGGGACTCACCAGATCAAGAGGTCCCATGGGGAAGCACACCCAAACACAAGTATTTCCACCATGAACACGAATTACTTCCCTCCAGCCAGAGAGGCTCAAGGCATCACAGCTCTTTTTGACAAGGACACTTCATTCCTGATCCCTGCAAGCTAACACAGAGGGTCAGGCACTGCTTGCCAATCATCTGACAAGTGCTGAGATTGTGGTTTCATAAGCCTGTCACAAAGCTTTCATGGTGATGAGGAAAGGAAATAGGAAAACATAAAAGACACGGTGATGTGTTCAAATGGGAGAATTACTTGAAAACGTGTGGAACTTTTAGTTTTGGTGCTCACCATAACTGAGATCTAGAGGAAAAAAGAGACTCGTCTTTGATATTTTGATTTACCTTGAAAGGTTCTTGCTACCAGGTTTGAACTGCACACCCCCTAGGGCCAGAACAGAACCTGTGGATTCACACAAACAAACCAAGAAATGGCTGTTTTATTGCTGCCCAAATCTGGCCCTAGTGATGCCAATGACAGTCTGCAGTCACACAGCCAGGCAGCCCCAGGAGGGTGGGAGGTGAGACCGCCCTGCTGCAAAGGAAAAGCAGCTTGGGAGGAGCAAAATAAAAGTCTGCAAAGGGAGTTTGTGCTGATTTCTTCTGGCCTCACCTCCCTGAGAACAGGGACTGCCCAAGGGGTAATGGAAAAGCCCTAGGGGACAAAAGCAAAAAGCAAAGAAACAATTTTTTCTCTGAGATGACCAGAACTGAGAAACAGGGATATGGAACAGCTGCTGCTTAGGGCAAAGCAAAGTGAGCTCCTTTTTGCAGAAATCTCGGGTGTTGCTTGTCCAGCAGCACTCTCTGCACACTGTAAACAGGAGTTACACAAAGGTCATGCCCTCTTTCTGCTCCAAAGAGGAATCTGACCCATCATCTCCCTAAAATCACGTTACTCAGCAAGAGAAAAAAAATCCTGTACATTATGAACATTTTCCCTGTGGCTGTGCACTCTTCCGTTATTTGTTCAGTTTTGAGTACTCTCTAAATGGCATAAATCCCAGTCTGACCATTCCAACACTATTTTAGCAGAAGCCAGAGGAATCCAGTGAAAACCCAGAAAGTGAGAAAGTGGAGTGTGCTCAAACCTTACCAGTGAGATACAAACCTGGAAATGGGTTACACCTGTGGAGCCTCCCCTTCTGGCAGCAGGTGAGAGCAGCGGCACCGCACTCTCACCTGGGGCTGCTCCTTCAGCATCAGGCAGTGACTGCACTTCTCCACCAGGGGTTCAGATAAGGGAACAGTCACCACTCTAACCTTAGCCAACCTAGCTGTGATGAACTCTATGGACAAGGGGACAGCAGTGGGTGTTCACCCTGCTTAGAGCAAAAACAAACTTGGGGGAGTGGATGGACAACCTACAATGGCAGCAAAAAATGGGGTGGACTTCAATACTCAGGCTTCAGCAGTCACCAATCTGAAAGCTTAGAGACAGCTGCAAGTGCAGTAGCTCAGGTGTTTCTTCTTACCCACCTGGGCAGTGGTACAAAGCAACTCAGATGGCATCAAACAGTGCTGGCAGAGGAGTGGAGCAGCAGAGCCCAAAACACAGGAGGAGGGAACTCCCATTCAGTTGGATCTTTGCTGGCTGAAGTGATGTGCTGATGGAAAGTTTAAGTCCTGTATCTGAGAAGATCTTGACCTAACATTAGCCAGAATGAGAAGTAGTCAGCAGTACTTGCAGCCATACAGGCCAGCCCTGTAGCAGGCTGCACAGCCAAAGTACGAGCAGCGGGTGAAAGGAAGTAATTCCCCCCTGTATTCAACACTTTTAAGCTGTACCTGGAGTAACACACCCAGTTTTGGGCTCCTCCATACATTGAGCAACCTGCAACAGGGACCAACAAGACTGTCAGAAGGCTGCAGCTCACGCCATGGCTCAAGTGAGGCTGAGCTGGATTTGTTCAGCTTGGAAACCAAGGCTGCAGGACCTGCAGTCCCCAACTACCTAAGGGATGATTAGAGACAATGCAGAGCCAGACTGGCAACAGGCACATTACAGCAAGTGAATTTTGCACTGAAGATGCTACAAAACCAAATGGGAAAACAGAGAAGTTGTTGAACGCTCACCCCTGGAAATGCTCAAAATTTTACTGGGCACAACCCTGAAAAATTATACCTACTTCTAAAGTCACCACTGCTCTGGTCAGGAGGTTGACCCAGATGATCTGCAGAAGTGCCCTCCAACCTAAATTACTCCATGATTCTAAAAACTGAAAAGATCAGTGCAAGTTTCACAGCGTGGCTGATAAAACAGCCAAGTGCCTGTTACCTTATGCTGTGTGACTGTGTTCCAATCCCTTCAGATAATTCCCATAATATCAGCAATATTAAGTTGCTGAGGACTCTTAAATCTTCATTACCAATGGTCCAGGCTGCACCAGCATTCAGCTACAGATCTGTCAAAAGCATAAATCCTAAAGGCAATGGTGCTGAATGTCAGCAGTGACATTTATCTCTCTGCAAGCAAAGCTGCCAAATTCCAGGCTCTGTTTTTTACAAGAAAAACCTGAAAACACATAGTTTGTACAAGCTATACAACTCAAGCCCTGGCCTCCTCACAACAGCTCAGGTAAATTTTTTTGACCTTTTGTATCAAGACACATGAAAAGAAATAACAGCAGCAGTGGCAAGCAGCCTTTGTAGACTACACCATTAAGACATGCACCTTTCTAGATAAATGAGATAATATTTTTGTGTACTGAGATTTTGTCCCTAAAGCATGAGAGAGTTTTCCCACAGCTGTAGCAGACCTGTAAGAACATTTTTATCTTGGCTTTGGCTGGCTTCTCTGGATATGCTTGTATAAAAATTCAAACCCCTAGGATCTGGAGACAACACCACAGCTGTAGCTTTGGGTTTTTCAACCACTAAACTACAGGTTTTTCCAAAAGTTAACATTTATTCATAAGTTCATACTATCAGCAATCCTTTGATAGGAATTACGCTCTTAAAAAACAAGCTTAAAACAATAAGATGTAAAGCTAATAATGGTCTTCAGTTTATGAACACCTTATCCAAAAGCAGACAAGACATGCGTGACCAGAGAAAAGTGTGGCAACCTCCTTCCAACAGTGGAAGAGAGGCTCTCCACGTGGCTACATGAAAAACAGCTACTAAAAACGTGACTTTTGCATATGATTTGCACATTTCTGTTGTTTGCTCTTTCTTTCCTCTGCTTGTTACAAGCACAACGACCACAGTTGCATTGTAGAGCTGTTTGCTTCCATCTTGCTGTCACCAGTGCTTCTGTCAACACTCTCCAGCACACCTTCTACACAGAGAAACAGGAACATGCAATGCAGGTTTACTCAAAGATCTCTTTTCCAGTTGATGGCAATTACATACAACGACTTCATTGCAACAGAGAATGCAGGAATGGATACCAGGATATGCTCAGTGGGTAACAGGAGATGCTAACCATATTTCCCCTGCTGTGTCACAAATTCTAGGAGTCAGGAAAGAATACAGAACACTGGGATTCTTTAAGAAATCTTGTACTAGTCTACTTCTGGAACGATTAAACATCTGTGACAGATCATTGATCCACTCCATATGGGGAAACATTTATGTAGTACCGTCAGTTAAAGCTTGAAGGAAAAGTAACAACTGCTTCAATCAGTTTACCAAAACTAAGTGTACATTGAGAAGAAAACAAAAAAAAGTAATTGGAGGCAAAAGATGGTATGTCTATCTAAAGCATAGACTCCTTCATAAATAAGTAAACAAATAATACTCTTAAATTTGCTAGGGTGCCCGTTCAGCCACATGCTTAACCACAGCTTGCTTTTGCTTTTAACATCACATTAAGTCTTTGGGGAGCAGGGATTAGAAGTCTGTGTCCAATTTGCACTCAAAGCTCCCAAGACTCTGGATCTTCTGTGCTCCATCTTATTTCTTTTCCTTTTGCACACTTCCCTCTTCCCAGGTAGCAGGCACACATAGAAGAAAACAATAAAGTTCTGTCTACCTGAGCTGAGTTGGTTTTTCTTTTTTTTGGATGGATAATTCTGCCAAATAAATAAACTTCCAAACATCAGAGAACAAGAGAAGGGACACAGAACAGTCAAGACAGCACACCTTTGTTTTTGTCAGTATTTCTTTAAATCCCAATCCAGCTCCTAGTAAGACTGGACACTACTTACAACACTCCTAGAACTGCAGAAGAATGGAAACAATAGGGAGCGAGTGGAGAGGGGGACAAGACAGCCCAGGGCTGACTTCAGACATTCACATACACAAGGCCAGCATCCACTGGAGTCATTAAGGCCCAGATGCCCCACTAATAGGAACAAACCCAAATACAAAGGTAGCACATGAAATGTATTTACCTATTTAAACACAGGCAGCTGGTCAAGCTAGAATGGGGAAGGTAACTGCTAATTCCTTGTACTACAAGGAAGGAATGGAGTAAAAAAACCCAAGCCCACGGGCAGGTTTTTGCTTTGTGAACCTCTGTCTGTGCTGCTGGTTAACAGTGGTAAGTATAAAAAAATCAAAGAAAAATAATCTATTTATAGAACAAGTCAGTAGTCTGAGACATTTAGAAAAAAGTAAAAACAAGTCCTTCTTTAAAAATGGATTTACTAAAACAACTGTCACCCAGGATGACCCCAAGCCCTCTGGTCCTCTGGCAGAGCCAGGGGCAACTTCCAACAGGAGCTGCTGCTGATTGCACACTGGTACACACCCAGCAAGGCCAGCAGGGAGGGGTTTGCACTGTGAACAGGATCTGCAGACTGCTTGCTGGTATCACAGGAGGCCATGCCTGTAGCCTGGTGATACTGGAAAGTTGTGAGTGAAACTTTTCACAGAAGCACGTGTCAGTGTAACCTCTGAGGTAAGTGGGCTGTCTTCTTTCCTTCCCATCCCTGGGTACACATCTCAGAAGCTGTGCCCTGGGTGCTGTACCTCCTTGCCAGCTCCACACAACTTCAATGTGCAGGAGTGCAGGACTCTAAGCAAAGCCTAGAACAGGAGAGAGCATCCCTGTGGAAAGGGAAGCACTCTGCTCTTCCCAAGTTCTGGTCTAGCTAGACATCATCAATTATTTTCTGGCCCTCCTCAGGACAGGAAGATCAGTTGTTTCCCACTGAGGAAAAACAATTTGCCTAGTGGAGTAGAGTTGGGTTTCTTTTTTGGTAAACAGAACTTTTGCTGATTTTTGCCATTGTGAGCTCCTCTGCCCTTTAGCTACAATAGAGAAATAAAAAGAAATTCATCCACTTGCTCCCACCCTTATAGTGTAGTGTTAGCTGCCTGGATATGGAGGCAATTTCATTCTCCCAAGACATTGCTCTACACACTGGGTTGGCATGGAGAGGTGAAAGAGAACTTCCAAAGTCACCTCCTCAGGATAACCAGGTAGGTTAAGAGCTCCAGCCTACGCCCACCAGCTCCAGGCCAGCTCCACTGCCAACATGGCCTTCCAACACCCTCAAGTGTCCCACAGCCTCGAGTCTGCTCAGTCCTGAGAGCAGCAGCCACACTCCAGGATGGAAACACCGAGGTCAGGAAGCACTGGCTGGAGCTCTCCTCAGGCAGGGTGTGCATAGCTCAGTGGGTGCCTCTGTGCCCTGACAGGGCACTGCAGGGAGGAAGGCAGCAGCACCCAAGGGACCAGCTCTGCTGCACGTCTGTACATCCTTGAAGAGAAGCTCAGGAGCTACATCAGCCTCAAACCCCTCTCCTCCTGAAGGGTTCCAGTGGTCCATTCCCAACAAGTTCTGGCCATGGAGCAGTTGCTAACTCGTCTCCTTGAGATCTTCCATTGGTAGTTTGTAGCTCAGCAGGAAGGGAGGAGGTGAGGCGTGGGCAGGGCTGCTGGGCCCCTGCAGGGGTTTCTTTGCACAGTTTATACAGATGTAATCCTCATTCTCAGCCATCTCTGGGGACACGCCAACACACACCTGATGGAACCACTCATCACAGCCCCCATCACACTGCACCCAGTCCACCTGCAAGAGAGCAGCACACAGCTTGTTATGAGGAACAACACACAAACACAGTTTCTGTGAAGAAAAAACCTTCTGTTAGACCTAACAGAGCTACCAAGAATATAAGCCCTGAGGCAAATTTAATGCCCCTGTAGAGCTTGTTTGAACAGCTAGTTCAGTTTAATGGAAACTAACTCTTGCAACAAACCTTGCCCCTTCACTCTTCTACTCCTGAGGAAGGTGACTCAGCTCTCCTCAGATGTGCTAAAACACATTTAAAATGCTCAGGGATGGTTATCTCAGCTCAGGTGAGTCTCCAAACACACCCTCTTAGACTGCATTATCAAACAGCAGCTTTTGTAAATGTAAGTCCTAAGTGTCAGAACATTTAAGCTACAACACAAACTTTGAGCTGAACCTGCTGTAGAACAATTTGGAAAAGACAAAAAATTAGTGAGAACGTCGGAAGGAAAAAAGATTACTGATTGGATTCTGTAATTATCTGAATAAAAGTACATGTTAATTGGAGTCAGTGGGCAAAAACTCTGATTTGCAGGGTAAGAAACACAGATCCCTCCATTTTAATGGCATCCACTGGTACTGGTATAAAAATTGTTACTGCTGTAGTTCTGCTTTCCACTTACAGGGTAATGTAAAACTGTATCAGGAAAACAGTAGTGGCTGTGTAAGAAAATCAGTAGTAGTGGCAACCTATTTAAAATGAAGAAACTTTATCATCATACAGATGTTACTTTGGTTTGTAGCCAACTAATCCTGAACAAATTTTTCCAAAGTGATTAGTAATGGATATCAACAGCTGCAGCTTCAGTCATTACATTCCTGCATCTGCCATTTTTTGACAAGTATGACATTCCCCTGTTGAAAGTAGAAAAGTACAGAAAAAACATTTTGAAAACATTTTTGATCATCAGTCTGTGTTAAAAGCTGACAATCATGGCAGGCAGTACCACAGAGAGAGGCAGATCAAGTTTGCTTTGTAATAATCTAATCAAGTCTAAAATAATTATTTATCTCCAAACAAGCAAAATGAACCACTGAAGTTTGCAGATCACTCAGCCTGCAACATCACTGTTCACAGAGTGTATGGAAGAAATACAGAAAATCTATTTCATTTAGGAACATCTAACATCCCACTCCTGCTCAGGAACACAGTAAAGCTAGGAACATTTCTTTCTGAATGACAGAATTAATCCTTTGAATCAGCCAGTGCATGTTGCACAGAGTCAACAGAAAAACACACAGCTTGAAGAAGTTAAACTTCCCAACCAAAACAGCGTACCTTTTCCCAGATTGTAATTTTCCATCCTCTCTTTTGAAGTACCTAAGAGAATAAGGAAGTCCTACAGCTTAATCTGCTAAATCCCTGTACCTACCAAGTACTACTCAATCATCTCCCATTTCTAACCACACCACTTTGGTTTCTCATGCTGCTCAACTTAAATATTCCCTGGCACAGGGGTTCTGACTTAGCACACAATTGCCTGTGACACAACTAAGGGGCAACTACTCACTTTGTCCTTGCAGGGCCTTTGGCAGTTCTGAGCAGCACACACAGCATTCTCATCATCCGACTCCTCTGCTCCTGACCAGTCATACTTGGAAGGAATATCCAGAACCTTCTTCTCTCTCTTCTTCTCTGTGCTCTCCTTGGCCAGTTCTACCTTGGCCACAACTGCCTTCTCTCGCTTCTTCTTCCGCTCTTCTTCCTTGGCCAGTTTCTTTGCCAGCTTGTTCAGCTCCTTGGTCTTATCCATAGTGAGTTTTAGCTTCTTCTTCTTGGGTTTTTCCAGTTTTTTCAGCTCTTTAGATTTTTGCTTCATATCTCCAAAGAACTGCTCTGCTCTCTCCAGTTTTCGTTTCCGCTTCCTCTCAGAGGAGTCCCTCCCTCTCATTTTCAGTGGTTTTTCATCCATGCTGTCATCCTTCACAGAAAAAAAAAAAAATTACTTAAAGACAAATTTCCTGCAAACCTAAGGTCTGAAAAATGTACTTACCTCTACTTTTACCCTGATATGGCATGAAGAAATCTAGTCAACAACATACTGCTAGAAATTCTACACAAAAAAAGCTTAACTTCGTTTTCACCATACTATAAAAAAATTCCTAAGTGTTATCAACTGTGTCAAAGTACAATCAGCCAAAAATACCCAGTGGAAAAAGCAAACTATCAGTAAGGGTAAGAAGGCAAAATAAGCAATAATTACAGCTCCCTTCTCACATTGTTTTTAATAGAAGTTGAGAAGATTAATCATTTGCTAGATGCTTATTTTTCATCCGAGGTCAGTCTTGCCTGTAATTATTTTTCAGAGAAAGCAACTGCTGTTTTGGAGATTAAGAAAGAGTAATTGGTGAATTCTTAAAATGTATCATCAACTCAAGCAAGAAGAGAAAGCAACATTCATTATTTGAATGGCTTCCAAACTGGCAGGCATTGGAAATATCCTGGTGTCATCAAGAGCTCTTAAATAACAGATTCACATCATAAATGGTGTTTAAAACTGGCCAGCTCTGTCCCTGCAGGTAGCACTCACAGAGACAAGTCCCATTTATACCTGAAAGATTCACTTGTATAGTCCTTGTACAAATGGGACTGACTGGATTTCAGTCAATACAGCTATATACTTTAACCTTAATTATTAATAGATTAAGAACATATTATAAACCAGTAAAGAGACTGTTTACTGTACACTACTTAATATAGCTACTCCACCCAAAACCAAATTCTCTGCAGATTATTTCACAGAAGTCTACTTATTTTGTATGTAAACAGACATAGAATATATTCAATTCAAAATGAGCAGCTCTGGTCAAGCAAGTATTCATAAAGGTTAACCAGAAAAAGTTGTAATGCACACACACTCTACAATCCTCACCCCATTCCCCAGCAAAAAAGCTTTGCTCTACTATTAATGTAACAGTCTGGCATATTATTTATAAATTGCTATTTGCTGTCATTAAAACTGCTTTTCAATCAACTCCCTGCCAAAACCATTACACTAAAAGAACATGAAGCTTATGTAGCACTTTGGGCTGAAAGGTGGTAAAGCAGCAGAACAGGGAGGCAGGGGCAGTTTGTACTCCACACTTCTGACTGATGCAGTCTGGCAACACTTTAACTCACTGTGCATGGATGGCACACAGAAAATGAGACACCTCATTGTTCATAGCATGCAACCTTCCATCTTGTATTGCTGTACAGCACCAAAAAGCCAAGAAAGAACCAGCTTCTTATGTTCTTCCTTGTACAGCTCAGTAACCCAACAAGCCATCATTAATCCAGATGGTCAAACTGACCCCTAACTGCAGCTGACAGATGATAATAAAGGGGTTCCACTCTGGCTCTTCAACCCAGCAGCTTGAGTTGAAGCTTCAAAAGAGGGTTCTCTTCATAGCAAAGTGATTCTGACTAGACCTCAGAACCAGCAGATAAACCTGCCTGATCCACTGGCAGCTGAGCAAAGTAATCAGGACATCTTCACAGTATATCAATAAAAAATTGCTATGTCCATGTTATTCTCAGGAAGAATATGAAACTTATTGTCTGTATTATCAAAACTTGTTTTCCCCAGTAACATACAAGTATCATGTTATATAAGGTAAGTGTAACTTCATCTTCCTAAATGTCTCTTGTAACTCTTTTGCAGATTAGTTCTGTTTCCAGGCATAATGGGAGGAGTGTTTCCTCCCTTAACGTGTTATCTTCTGAAATAAAGTTTGCATATGGAACTACTCGAGTGAACTGTTCTAAATATGGTTAACTGTGGAGGACAATGCTATAGCATGAGTGATCAAGAACTGAATTTCTGCATCACTTATTCTGTTGTTTTCTGTAATCTACTACTCTCCCCAAGTGAAATACAAACATGACAAGCCGAGCACTCAGCTATTCAAGATCACATTTATATAAATCCACCAACAGAATGTGGTAGGATTTATGTTCCACACCAGAGAGCTCCCTACCTCCATGACATGAAGAAACCTGTCCTCAGAGGGCGGATGAGTGGCCTGTAAGATCCTCCAGATGTGCTGAGTTTCATCCAGAGACACCTCCAGCAGATCTCCCACCATCATCAGATCCTCCAGCTGAGCCTTTGCTCCAGGGGACAGCTCCAGCACGGGGGGCTCCAGGCTGCGAGGTACCAGCGGGCTCTTGCGGGGCTGCTTCCTTGGAGTGCCAGAACCTGCCAGACAGAGCCAAGACACAGCGTCCTTAAGGCTGGAAAGACCTCTAAGATTATTGAGTCTGTGCCAATCCCACCATTAAACCATGTCCCCAAGGGCCCCATCCACATGTCTTTTAAACACTTGCAGGGACATCATTCCACCACTTCACCAGGCAGCCTGTTCCCATGCCTGACCACCCTTCCAGTGAAGATATTTTTCCTAATATCCAATTTAAACCTCCCCAGGCAAAGCCAAATGAAGATAAAAGGAAGAGATCAAACCCAAAAGAAGTTCGGTATTTTTTACAACATTTTAAGGTGGGAAACAGTAGCAACCAAAACACATATGCACAGGTTTATGTATCAAATATCAGGAAGCTAACTACAATGTAACTCTGCTGTACTTTCCTCCAGACAGCATATCCTGTACAGCAGTGTGGATAACAGAGCAGTTCCACTCCTCACTGACTCATCCCAGTTATCTACTTAGTTTTATCTCAATGCATAAAAAGCAAATACCTTGAGAGCAGCTTTTAGAAGCAGAGGAATAGGCGTGTTCAGCACAGAAGGAGGGAGCAGTCCACATGTGTGTCACCACCTCCTCTGATTTAATGGGGATTTCCTCATCACAAAACAAATTGGGCTCCAAGCTGCTGGAGGATTTCACACTGGCATTGTCCTGAAAAAGACACACAGAAAACATGCAACATCTGAATCCAGAAAATACCTACTTCAAAGTCAATTCTACTTGGACTGAGCAGTCTGCTGCTCCTAAAGCCCTCCATCAGAGATACCAAGATCAAAGGCAAAAATGATATCCCCACTTACATGGTGGATGAATACAGGAGCTATGGAGATAGGTCAGTTTATTTACAGCTAGCGCATGAAAAACACTTGACAAGTTTCCTCACTCAGCACCTTAAATATGGTCTTCAGAAGTCAACATGATGAAAAGTAGCTTTTTCTGAGCCTACATAATTTATTATTTTGCTCAAAAAGTCTGACTGCAAGCCCATGAAGACTTTATCTTCCATAAAGCAGGGAGCATGCTGACTAAATTACAGTGACTACAGAAAAAAATGATTTAAGATTTTGTAGGTATGGAAAAAAAAGAGCATTCCAGCACAGCAAGATATATCGGCATAATGGCAATCAAATGCTGTCCTGGAATCAGTACTTTTATGGCAGTGTTAAATCAGTTTAAATTAGGACCAAACACTGAAAGAAGAGGGCTGTCATGAATATTTCCATGACCAGAGTACTGATAGCACTGGCCAGTGCTCCTCACAGTGTGTTGAGTAAGACATTGAACAGCTCAAGGTATTGGGCAAGAATTTTTGACATAAAAAAGGAGTCTAAGAACAGTAATCTCTCTCTCTGTGGCCTTCAGTTGTATGTTTAAAAGAAAGTGATGTACAAACTAATAATTTCTGTACAGAACCACAAGAGGGAAATTCAGATTTCAATTGCTCAGATGAAAAGATAAAATAAATATACTCAGAAAGAGGAAGGTATTTCTCCCTACACAGTAAAGAATTTATACCTTGAACAGTATCTTGTTATGGGCATCTTATTGCACTACATTAAAAGAAGTTCAGGGCTAACATGTAAATTTTTAATTTTTTTTTTTAAATCATCATTAGCAGCCATAGGCAATACCAGTGCAAAGAAATGAGAAAAAATACAAGACAAAAAATGAAAACAAATTACAGGTGATTTGACCAGTGAATGTGCCTGCTTGCCTAGCTACTGCCCTCCTAATGAAGAGTTACTGGCAAGAACCATGTTTTAATTGAGAAACATGTAATCAAACAGATCATATTTTCATATCTACATCTGTAACAATGGTGCATTTGAGAAGCCAGAGAGTGTGGCTTTCAAAATACAGTCTACAGACCCTTAGGAATCCAGGATTATTTCTACAGGGTCCACAACCAGAGCAAACTCATGATGCATAATGATCTGTATCTTGTTTTAAACACACTGGAACACATCTATGTATCAAAAACTGAAAAAAACCAACCCTTAAAAGTCAACAGGGTAGAAATAATTAAATTCTGAGCAACTCTGGGTTTGGGTTTTTTAAAATCTTGCGTCTCCTAGTTTGTAGCTGAAGAATTTGATTAGCTGCCTGAAAATTTGTCTTCTATTCCAATCATCTTAGTGGACCTAACAGAACACATTTCTGGTCTCTATCAGCTTTGCTTAAACAGATTTTTTATGATGAACATCCAAATCAAAAGGGTTAAGTATGAGATTTCTAAATTATGACGGTAGGATCATTAAACAAATGAAATGATGCTCCTCCAAAACCCTGAGATCCTGGCAAGCACATGCCATCTTTCTTCACATATGTTTTATCACAGCCTCAGAAAATGCCACATCCTTCAGAAATGCCTTATGAAGAACCCTGATAAAAGAACAGTTTTGGGAATTACTTTTATATATAAAACTAAATTGATTAAAAGCTGTAGCACCCAACAGCAATGTATTCTTGTTGGCATTTCACAGGGAGCTGTAAGACAAACCTGTGTATTTGCATCAGGCTGCTGAGAAACAAAACACTTAAAAATAGGAGATTATAGCACATCATACCTGGAGAATGTGCTGCCCCTCTGTAAACCAGAATATCTGCCTTAAAAGAATTTACATGTCTCTAAGATAGTATCTTTAAAGGCAGAGATGACACTATCACTAGAAAGAAAACACTGCTCAAGAAGAAACTGTGGCATTGCCTTGGTCTCTAGATACTTCAAAGGACATTTCAATACCTTGAAAACACATGGTTTTCTCCACAACTGCCTTTTCTGATGCAAGTTCTCTAGATAAAACACTTCAAAAATTTAACTGCAGTTACAATTTCTGTACTGCATCCAGACACTAATTTTACAACACGATCCAGACATCTCGTCTCAAAAAATTCCACACTCCAAAATGGAACACATGTACTTCCTTTATACAAGGGCTGAATGAAGAGGAAGGTATGAAAACATGAACAAAGCCCTGGCATCAGGAAACTTCTTACACAGCATGCAGTTTTTGAAGGCTAATCATCCTGCTGTAGCAAAAATTTTCCAAGAGCTCTTCATACAGATTCTTATATTTATGACTCGTGGTATCTCTGAATGGGGCATAAAGACAATGTTCATCCTCCAGGGTGTTATAAATACAAATCCCTTTTTAAGTATATCTTTTTCCTCAGCATTAAAAGGCACCTTTTGAAATTCCAAAGGAGGAAAGGACTTTGGAAATTTTACATAAAAACATTAAATAACTTGACAACAGTTGAGAGAATGCGGGCATTCAGAAAAAAATCCAGAAGTTCCTCTTCTGCCACAGGCACTTGGGCAGAACATATACAGATAGTTTTAAATACAGTAAATATTCTGGAAAAAATTGATTAAAAGACAGATGTACTTATTCCATGGAAACAAACCTCTCTGGATTACCTACCTTTATGTCATAGCCATATGTCTCCCTGATGTCTTCATCAGAGTCTGTCTCTTCATCATCATAATCCAAAGTCTGCCGTGGGGATGAGGACACACTCCCTATCACTCTGTTAAAGGCTGACTGCTGAAAACTTGTCAAGTGCCCCTAAAAAATGCAATATGGAAATGAAGCAACAAAATTTTCAGGAAAAATCTGTAAAAGTTAAGGAGTTATTAACAAAGAAAACCGTGGTTCTTTTGGCCTGAGGATAACTGCCTGGACATCACAAAACAGACCAGTTACAGCAAGAAGTGAGAAAAAGATAGGGAAATATCCAAGTAAAAGGTTTGGTTAGATTCTGATTACTTGTTTTTTAATAATAGTGATGGAAAATCTAGATACTGTTCTTCAGTGCTACAAATTACAGCTTCACCACAACATGACCTGATCTCACTCTCAAGGTGAAGAGGTCAGCTATGGAATTACCAGTGTTTTACTACATTCCTTGCTGAAATTTACTAACAAGACACCAAATGCCTGTGAGAGTGGCAATCCATGAGAAGTTACAAATACTGTGAGGATGGAGTCTATAAAGAGGTAAACAGAATTTGGACACCAAAGTGGCAACTGTTTTACACATCTTGAGGCCTGTACCCAGCTGTTCCAGCTGACCTGATGTTCCTTACATACACAATGCATAATGATCTGTATCTTTTTTTAAACACACTGGAAAACATCTATGTATAAAAAACTGAATAAGAACAACCCTTATAAGTCAACAGTATAGAAAGGATTAAATTCTGAGTAACTTCAGCAGTTGCTGTTGACAGTGAGTATAGAGGAATAGATCTGTTCCTGAAGCAGCAATGTACAAAACAGAAACCAGCCAAAACCTGTAGAGCACTGAACTAAGTGAGAAGTTTTACCATGTGTAATCCTCAGCTTTTCACTGCCCTCCCCTTTCCCCCACCTTTCTCCAAGAAAAACAAGGCATTTTGACACAGAGGGAACAGCAAGACCTTCCCACGCCTACCTGCAGGTCAGGATTAGCTGCTGCCTTCTGCAGCTCTGCACTGATGATTTTCTCTGTTTTCTCTCGAGCCGCCTGCTCCACCATGCGCTGGCTGAGCACGGAGAGCTTGGCCAGAGCAGAGGAGAGCTCGTCGGTGGCCAGGGCCTGGCGCGCCCGGTCCTGCCAGCTCATGGCTCGCTCCGTCAGGCACTGCAGGGCCTCCCCCTCGGGCAGCCGCACCGGCAGCTTCTGCAGGGACACCAGCAGCGACAGGATGGTCTCCAGGCGCGGCCGGCGCGAGCGCATGCACAGGGGACACAGGAACTTCACCTCCTTGGCCTGCCAGCTGGAGCCCTTCTTCTGAGAGCTGCTCTTGGGCAGGGGCACGCAGCCGCTGTGGAACCAGTCCTTGCACAGCTCGCACTGCAGCATGAAGCCGCTGGCTGTCTTGCGGCAGATACAGAACTTCACCTCCTCGATCCGGTCCACCATGGTCATCTTGGCCAAGTTGGCTGCCCTGAGAGCGTGCATGGCTTCAATTTCCTTCTGTTCCCGCTCCTTGAACAGAGCCACCTGCCCAGCAAGGAGAAAAACATGTGTCATGACCTTCACAGCTAAGAGAGATTTAATTTTATTAACAAGAAACAAAATCCAGCTAACTCAGATGAAGGTATCTAAACCTCACCCAAAATTTAGGAACTACACGATAAAATTTTAATTAGATCTAAGATACCTCCCCCTCAGTTGCTCATTACTCCCTAGAGTCCTTCTGGTAGAGATGTTATGTAAACTTTAGATAACCTTCTCAATATCTACAAAGTTTCTGAAGTTTATAATTAAATCTGTCCTAAGGCCAAAAGAAGCGCAGGTTTTGACTCCAGAGAAGAAATCAGAATCTATTCCACTCAACTGTTACTGAGACAATGGAGCTGAGCATTGTTTCAGAAGCATCTGAGTGACCACATATGTCCTGAAGCAACTTGCACTTCCTTAATGCTTCCATTCAAGTAACTATAATCAAACATACTACAGTAAAATAGATTGTGTATAAGCCACATTAATGACCCTGCATATATTTTCTTTGTTACTTGGGAAAGGCGGCCAGATGTCAGCAAATTATTCTAATAAGCAGCATGAGTATCCTCCAAAGAAGAGGAACCAAATAAAACATTCCCTCCAGCCCAGTGTCCATGACCAAGCATTTGCAGGCTGATCACAGAATTGACCTAACCAAATATGTGTTGGTCCTGGTTAAGACAGAGCTGCCCCTCATTATTTCCACATGATTTCAATAAATGTTAATATTAGATGAGCAACAACAGATACTAACCCAAGAGCATTTAAGTCTTACACACACCCAATGTTATTAAATACCAGCAGTTACACTCTGATCTCTACTTTCACTGCAAATAAAGTTAAACTACATTCTTGTGTCAAACACTAGATTATGAGGTATCTCTTTCAGGAAAAGTCATTTATCAATGAATTTCTATAGATTAGAGATTACTTAAGCCCACACAAGCAGGAGACACCACCTTTCACTGCTCCTTACCACAGCTGCAGCATCCCTGGCCTCCTCCAGCCCATCCTCCAGTTCACTCAGGGATTCCAAGTCAAGATCTTTCCCCTTTTCCTTCTCCATCAACTCCTTTGCCCTCTTCCTCCTGTTCTTACTGCTCCCATAAACACCGATATCAGTCCGTGGGCTCAGAACCTGGAACCACAAGGAAACTTATCCTGTCAGGGACATCTCATCAAGGAATGACAACAGTGATACCAGGGAACAAGAACTACTCAGCAATCTAACCCTTTGACACCTGTCAACCAATAGGAAAAAGAGAATAAACAGATAAGGAGAGAAGTATCTTATAGTTATGGAACTGGAATGTGATCAGCAACCAGTGACATGGCAGGTCAAACTGAAAGCCCCTGTGTTTTCTGATTAACTACAGAATTTATTCAGATTACACCATCATGCATATAGCTAATCAAAACACTACATGCAGTTAGACATCTATACTTCAACATTCTCTTCAGGGGCTGTGGCAGTAACATTCTCTGAAAAATCCCTTTGCCCAGGATTTTTCTCCTGGGAGGCTGAGAAGCCTCAGAGAAAAAAGAAAACAATTATTATCTCATTTGTTTCTCCTATGTTGTGCTCACATGTGGAATATGTTTGGAGAGTGTTTACCCACAGGTGATTGTTTTACTGGATTCTGGTGTGAGTTGCTTGACTCACTGACCAATCAGTGCCAAGCTGTCTCGGGACTCTGTTGTGTCCCAACACAACATTGTTCATTATCTTTTTAGCATTCTTTAAGTATCCTTTTCTGTATTCTTCAGATTATTATAGTTTAGTACAGTATTCTTTAATATAATATAGTATCATAAAATAATAAATTAGCCTTCTGAGAACATGGAGTCAGATTCATCATTCCTTCCTTCATTGGGGCACCACACAAATTGATCGTTTCCTTACTGTATGAAGTCTTAAAAATTATTTCATATTTACATCAACAATTTGGTGCCTGAAAAACCCCTAGAAGTACACTATAAGCCTTTCAATATTGATATGAGAGGCTGAAAAGCACTTTTAAGGACAAGAATAAAGCTTTAAGTCACCATGACTAGTTGGAATGCATACTTAAATATAAAATCTAGCAAATTAAATTCAATATAGGAAAGCTCAAATTGCTACATTTAGGAAGATGCAAAACCAGAACATATTACATAATTACTTAAGCAGAAGAATATAGAGAAAAAGCTGTATCTAGAATGTATCACAAAGTGAACAGAAGTGAGTCTGATGTGGTTGCAATAGGAAAAATCCCACTGGAAAACATTAAACACCAGTACCCCCCCCCCCCCCTTTGAGACACAAAATGTAACTACTGCACTTCACATGGCACTAGGTAAAGTCAGAGAGTGGGGATTCTGTCTGGATTTGGACATCTCACTAAAAGTGAAGACAAACCTCAGAGAATTAACAACAACATAAGAGAATAAAAATACAGCCTCTGAGAATGCAGCTGAACTGGAACTGTTTTCCTTACAAAAGGGAAGTCTGTCAAGTAGATATGACAGATCTTCAAACACATGATTGATTTTTATTAAAACAAGGACAGTCACTACATTCACTGAAGTGAAATAAACAGTAGCTGACTAAATTGTTTTTATAGTTAAAACAGTTTATAAAATACCTAATCTATTTTCTTAGCATGTGAACAGTGAGGCAAGTGAAAACATTAATCAATTTGAGACAGGTCTGTGTCTATATCAGGTCTATGTGTCTTCAATGACAAAAAAAATGCTTTACTTCCCCTCTTCTTTCACAAGAAAGAGATGAGGTCTATACATAAAGCAGGACTAACCTAACACACTTTCTGCCTTTTTCATTCTTTTTACCCAAGAACAGCTGAAATTATATTCTGAAAAGGATCTGTAATCCAGTGTCACTGAACCAGCTCTTCCCTCCAGACAACTGAGGGCCATCATGACCAATTTCTGACAGAGCAGCGTGTTCTTCCCTTCCCTTATTCCCTTCTTCAGACAGGGAAGTGTGTGCTGCTCACCTGTAGCAGGCTGTAGCTGGAATTCTTCTTGAGGAAGGTCCTTCCCGTGCGCTCCCTCCAGGCGCGAGCTGCCGCCACCTGGGACTCGAGCTGGGGCAGCGCGTCCAGGCGCACCGGGATGGGGCGGCCCTTGGCAGACAAGCTCTCCAGCTGCTCCAGGTAGGCATAGTTGCTCCCATTCTGGGGTGAAACAAATTTTTCCAAGTCAACAATTCCATCATTATATCAGCTGTCAGCCTAATTTCAAGCCGTACACTACTTTGAAACACTGCCCTCCTTTCCTTTCCTATGGAACTCTGTTTTAGGCAGTGACAATCTACTGTTATTTTAAACAATTCTTTCATACAGCTTTTATTTTAACAGTCATTTTGATATGGCCAGCTGGCTGAGGCAGTAAGGCAACATTCCATTTCCAGACAGTAATCTAAATGCTGTCTGTTTAACAGCAAGAGCTGTATATGGGCTGATGCAAAATCTATTGGGATTCTCATTTCAACTCCCAACAATACCTGGTATGAGATAAGCAGCTCTAGTTCAGCAATCAGCACCCACAAATATAACAGAACTTGGAACCAAATCATGTGGGTAGACCAACAGAAAGGGAGGTTTCTGAACTAATTCATCTTTTTCAGAAAATCCTGGCCACCATTGCCATTAAAAAAACAAATTTCCATAAAAACAAAATTTCCACAGGCAGATCCAAAATTGAAAACCTGAGAGCACCCTCTGCTGCAGCTAAATATTTTCAGTGACAGCATACTGAACAGTTCCAAAACCAAATACCATATCATAATGAATTTGCTGGCTTTCCTATCTGCTCTGAAATACATAAAAGGAAGGGAAACAGAAATTGGATAGCCAGTGGGGAAACAAATGCACAAAAAGAAAATCAAGTACACGAGCTCTGGTGAGCACATTTAAGAGCCATAAGGCTTCTCTTCAGACCACCTTTGTGAGGAGAGGTGCCAGGAATAAAAGACACATCCAAATAAAAGAGTGCAAGCAGAAGATTCCAGGCCCTGCTGTGACCCCTACCTGAATGGCCTCCACTTTGGCTGTCCAGTCTCTAGCTCTCTGCAAGGCTTCTTTCAGTGCCAGCACATTGGGCAGGTACGCAGGGATGTTCTTGGCCTCGTTCACAATGCCCTCCAGAGCCATCATACTCTGGCGTGGTCTAGAGCAAGAAAAACCCAATTCCAGCCTTCTCTCAAAAACCAGTCATCTAAAGGCATAAATTTGACAGCTGGTGATGCAATTCAACCACTACACTGCAGGGTAGGACACCATGGCTCTATGCTTGGAGGCTACCAAATAACAGGAGGTGAGAAAGCTGATTGTGGGCTTGCCACAATCAAGCTTAGAATGGCACAAAATCACAAACCCTAACCACCAGGAAAGCTGTCTCTTGTTGGTAGCTTAGTCAGAGCTCTTTGTGGAGAGGGATGAATAGCAAGGGCAGCAGCAACATACACAGCCTTATCCTCCTGTCACTGTGCAACATGACAGGGAATCAACATTTCTGCAATTCAATCTCAAGTCCAACTCTAGAACAATCTAACTGCTGAGAAGCTAAAAAAAAAATAAAACAACAAAATAAGAAAGGCAACTACAGCTTCAAGGGCCCACCTCACAAGAGCACACAAAAGTGTGTGGCCTGTAAGAACAGTTTGTAAGGAACACTCACCTGGCCTGCAGGCAGACCTTGGCCTTCTCCTCCCACCTCTCTGAGACTGTGAGCAGCTCCTGCAGCTCAGCCATGGCTTTTTCTACAGCGTGATGTGGTGCCAGGCCCACACCAGAGTCAATCAGCTTCTTCATCACATCCAGGGTGACTCTCTGGGGATCCAAGAGGGTGGACCTCACCTCATCCAGCCACCGTGCCTGCTGCAGCTCCTGCTTCAACCTTGGCAGCTCAGGAAGTTCAACATAAAGGCCAGAGCCCATGTCTATCAACTCCTGCAGCTTGGAAGAGTCTGGGATCTCATCAATCATGGCTTCCTGAGCACGCTCATGAAACTCTTCCACATCATCGAGCAGATTCTGAAGTAACATACAGCACAAATCAATTAGGGAAAAACACCCACAGAATCCAAAAGAAAATGCAACTGAGGGATCAGCCAGCTGTGAATCTGTATGTGATCATCACATCATCAGTCTGAGCTTCTACACACAATGCCAGCTAGCTGTCATAAGCCATCAAGTGTGACAAAAATTAAGTAACAGACCATCTAAACTTATTTGATGGCCTAATGTTTCATGCCCTAGGCACATCAGTTGCATCAAACTCTGCACCTAAAATAGTACAACTGCAAATGACAACAGCTCCCAACAAAACAATATTCAGTACTGCTCAGTCAATAATCATTTTAAAATAGTGGGGAGAAGAGAGACCTCTGCAAGCAGGTCATCATTTCAATAGTGTCAGGGGCATTACAGTAATGACAGCAACACAAAGCAGAACAAAACATGCTGAGGAGAAATAACAAGCCAGAAATGTGTGAGAACATGAATACCACAGGTCCCAAAAATAACAATGGTGAAGTCTGAAAGTAATATTCCCTAAAGCAGGACTACCACTTTTAAGCATCAGGGATTTATTGCAGTAAAGAAAGAAATGAAAATGCAAAACCCTCTTATTAAAGGAGACAATTTCATAGAAATCCAACTGCACTGCTGCAGTTGTCCTCATCCTCATGTTTTGGCACTGCAATGAAAAAAAAAATCAAAGAGAGCAAACAGGAAAGAATCTCTGCAGGAGACCCATTCAAGGACATTCAAGCAAGATACTCCATGGATTCACCCTCAAGTCTGTTACAAGACAGGCATTTCTGACAGCAAGCCAATGGCACAACCATGAGCAAACCCTGCATTTCCTAACCCTTAGGTTATGCCTTTTTTGGCTGATACTGCTTTTCATGTCTGCCTGAAAATCAGAAGGCATTTGTAAGAAAAAACAAGATCTACATCATAAAGATTGTGATTTAGGGAACATACTCTGAATGCTTCATAGTGGCAACAGTAAATTAATGTTACAGTTTAATAATTACAATGCCTTTTGTGTTAGAAAATATTCATCATCCAACATGACAATCATTTTGCTATTCATCATGATGGATAATTGCATTCAAATGCCATGCTACAAGCTAGCGAGTGCTTAGGCATAAATGATCATTATCTGACTTCATTCAGAAATGAAAAGACTACAGTTTGTAATCAGAAAAATGATAACTATTTATTTATTGACTAGTGATTATACTGAGGCTTCAAGAGCATGCACATGCATAGGCAGAGTACTTCAACTAGAACCAGATTCCTCCCTAATGCTGAGGGGTGAGGGAAGATGGACTAGCTGGGAGAAGGCATTAGACAAAAATACAAGCTGAAACTGTTAAGAGTAAATTCTATGCCTGCAGCCCTCTCATCTATGAACTATGTTTTAATTAGAAGCAGGTTTTAAATACATTAAAAACAAAAAAGCCTTTCTGAGAACAATCTTACATGTCTACCTAATAGATGATAATAACATTTCATTAATAAATATTAGTATTTTTACTAATACTAATAATATGTGTAATACTAATGTGTGTGTAAAGAAGTGAAGTAAAACCATCCTATCATATGAGGATGAGAAAGCACTTTCCACTTTATTAGATGCCAGCAAACTGGTAAAGAACACCCTTGAAGGACAAAGACAGCATCAACAAGCCTGGCAAACCTGCACACTAGAGCCCTATGGTTTTCTGAAGGAAGTTGTTTTCAGAAAAAATACCAATATTACATAAACAATAAGAAATTCCAATGTAAAGTCTCTCTTATCAACACTGAACTATCATGGAAAAGTTTATATAAAAACTTTCATGACATACAAACACTTATGGAAAAAAGGCCTTCTAAAAAAAACTAACTTATTTTTGAACTGTATGTTTGATATGTAGCAGCAGCTGCACCTATGGTAATGCACAGGATTTTAGGCCCTCTAGTACTACACAACATCTGTACAAGTGTACAAGCAGAGCATGCAGGTTTAATAAGTATTAACATACATCTCAGGAAGCATTATTCTAAGCAAAAAATCTTTATTAAGGATGTTTCTTAAGGAGTTTTCTACAAGTTGGTTAGTAGGTGAAACGTTGTTTAGTATTTCATCACCAGTGACAGAGAAACAAATGAAGACTGCTGCTGAAAACAATTGCTATGATGCAGAGTGCCAGAAAGATAAATGGTAATAGCAGCCAGGGGAATCAGTATGATCTGGATTACTTATTAGTCTAGATTCAGCCAGAGACAGGTGCAAAGATATATATGAAGGGCAAGAAATGCAGGCCATGCATACAGATTAAGAAGGCTGTAGCTGGAAAGCAAGGCTGAGATGTATTTAGGGAATAACAATGTGGCACTGCTCTCCTGCTGCCCTGAAAAAGCACACCAGGGTAACACTCAGAGGTTTCTACAATAAAGGGTAGGATTTAGCCAGAAACTGAACCTCTACAGAGAGCATTAATGATGGTGGAATAAGAGTCACTGGTTCAGAGATTTAGTACTGGGCTGTCTGGACAGTGACAGGGGAAGGGGATCTTCCATCTTTGTTTAGCAGCACTATCACATCTGACACCACCTGTTGCACCAGGCACCTGGAAAAAGTGCACACATGTTTTACATCAGAAGCTTTTCATCCTCTACACCAGGCCAAATTGTCTGTTTAAAAAAACATACTACCACAAACCAGAACAAAGTCAAAGGCACAACACAATCAGAGGAGCAGATGCAATCTTACCTTGACTTGTCGGGCCTGGCTGATGACACAGGGCAAGCTGAACAGCTGCTGCACAAACGCTTTAAGCTCCTCCATGGTCAGCTTGGTCCGTGTCCTTCCACTGTCCTGGCTCACTCTGCTGCACAAATGGGCATAATTAACTATTAGGTGAGAGACATGATTATCCTATTCACAGTGACAGAAATTATCTATCAGGATTACTGAGAAGTTACCAAAAACATTTAATCACCTAAGAACTCAAAAAGAAAAACGTAATTGGAACTCAACAAGAACTCCAAAATCCTGAAAAGAAAATTTAATGCAATTCCCCCAAGTCCCTGCAGGATCATTTACCCTGCCCTTCAGAGGTACAATTGTGTAGGTGAGTTTCAAACTGAGTTTGTCACAAATAAAAGAATATAGCCCCATGAAGTCTGCTTTAGGCAGCTCAGGAAGTTGTCTCATGTGCCAGGCACTGAAAGAATCTGAGATCTGTAACAGCAACAAGCCCTGAACACAAGTCTTGTTATCCAGTGCTTTTTCTCTCTTGTAGCCAGAGAAATGCTGAAACTGACCTTGCAACAGAGGACTGATATTCAGTGAGACAGGTTCTGCAAAGACATTTCCATTAAATATCCCTCAAAGCAAGTGTAACAAGCCCACTGAATGGAGTAAGAGACTTAAAAGTGACACACTGCATAAATTAAATACTTGGGGTACAGATCACTGGCAGGCACAACTTCCAAAGTACAACAGATTGCAAATACTGAAGAGTTGTTCCCTACTAATGAATCTATATTTTAATACTACAGAAATAGTAAAGAATAAAAAAAAAAAAATCTATCTTATGCTATGGACTTAGATAATGTTGTAAATGTAAAATTTAGATTAATGATCAAATATAATTACACACCAGCTAAACCTCAGAGGGGAATAAAGAATCCTGCAGGCTCCAACAGACAGTGATGAGGAGCAGTGGCTGCAGCAGACCAGCTGTCTCTCCCTACAATTCTCTCACATGTTCAGCAAAATACTTCATCAGCAATCAAATACAACTTCCCCAAAAGGATTTCACATTTCAGCACATAAGTCAGCTAAAAGCAGAATGTTTGTAACATTCCAGCTAAGCCCACCTTTGGGCCATTTGTGCCACTGTATCTGCCTCTACCCCTCCCTACCTCTCAGTGACTCACAGCACTAAGGAAAGGAAACACAGAGAAGATTGCACACAGCATACAGTAAAACCTCAGGGTATTTAACTCTTCCAAGTCCAATGAAGCAACAAAGAGGGAGATGGAAAGTACTGAAAAGCTGCCGTTCCTACCTGTGTTTTTGCTTTTTGCTCAGAAGGAGCTGTGCTACTGAAGCACAGGTCTCTGCTTCCTTCACAGCATCTCGGAGCCTGCGGAAAAGATCGTTCTCTGGGTATTTCCTGTCTTCAGCATCCTCCAACATTACTCTCAGCTCAATCACATCTGTAAAAAGAGCACATAAATTATTTGTATGCAAAAAAGAAAGATTTTAGATGGCTTCGATGGCTTTCAATCAAGATTCCAACAGCATAGTTGAATTTGAAATGCACAAGGCTAATGACAGGACAGAACACATGCAGGAGTTTCAGGAAATCCTATTAAGAATGACAGAAGTCTGACCTTTCTTGTGGTTGAGATTGGCAGACAGAGCCTCTGTAACTCTACTGACCCAAGTGTCGTAGGACTGTGCTCTAACCTTCACTCCATACAACAAAGAAGGAAGGTCTTCTAGTGGATACCGGTACCTGAGGGTATGGAAGAAGACAGAAAGTTTTAATGCCCACATGAAATCAGGATATTAATAACATTGAGTTTTTCCAGCTACAGCAAGGCCAGAAAAACAGAACATGAACGTCACTATCATATTTTCTGAAAAATCCTTTGCCCAGGATTCTTCTTGTCACCTTATTGCAGGGGCTCCATACTGTTGTCTCCTTATCACAGAAGTTCCATACCTTCTTGGTGTTTCTCATGGGCTTCTCCTCAGAGCACTGACTCTTCCTTCTTCACACATCAGCCAAGTGACTCCAGTTCCTTTCTCACTCAGCCACCCCACTCTTTTATAGCACTCTTCTTCTCATTGGTTACAGCTGTGGCCTGTTAAAGTCAAGCCTGTTCCTAATCTTTGATAATTGGCCCAGCTGCAACTCCTTAGGGGTAAGATTACTTCCTACACTATATTTTCTTATATTCTATCCCCCAACAGATTCTTCTCCTGGGAAGCTAGAAGCCTCAGAGAAAAATGAAAACAATTTTATCTCATTTGCTTCTCCTGTGTTTTGCTGCTTTGGAATGTGGTTGGAGATTGTTTATCCAACATGTGAATTGTTTTGACTTAATGACCAATTGTGATGGTCATGACCAAAACAACCAAATGTGATGGTCAAATGACTTAAATGTTTTTTGCTTAATGACCAATCACAGTCAGGCTGTGTCAGACTCTGAGGAAAGAGTCACAAGTTTTTCATTATTATCTTTAAGCCTTCTGTAAGTATCCTTTCTCTATTCTTTAATATAGTTTTAGTATAGTACTCTTTAACATAATATCATAAAATGATAAATTAGCCTTCTAAGAACATGGAGTCCGATTCATCTTTCCTCCCCACGACAGGGGACCCCAAAAACACCACACATGTACAACACTTGTTCACCTAGGAACCAAGAAACAAAGTGGATAAAAATACTCCTTAAATGAAGGAGAAAAAGAGTGTTACCAAATGTATTTGGCCACTGGGCTACAGCAAACTATTGGACATGGAAGAAAAGCAGGGACAGAAATATCCTGTGTACCTTAGACACTTCTTCTGCATGGGACAGGGACATAAATCAGAAGGATGGTACAAGCACACCAGGCGCTCAGGATTGCAGGAACACGTCAGAGCTGACAAGAAGCACGTGGTTCTGCAGGCTGTGCACTGACGTTCGTCATCTGGAACCAGCTCAAACACCTCTTCCTCAGACATCAACACCCCCTGACAAGAAGAATTAGCCACTTGCTCAAAATTTCTAATGCAAGCAGGGGGAGAGGGAAGCAGAAAGTTCTTTTGCAAGCATTTATTACTCACCATCTGTACAACAGACTCCCTCAGGCGTGTCTCCTCCTCTATCAAGAGAGTCATCTCCTTGCAGACCATGGCAGCCAGCCCTACATCCAGGCACTCAGGATCTGCAGCCATCTTGAAGATCAGCTCTTCATGGGAGAAAACACAGTGACGTCCCAGCCTCCGGTAGTGACTCACACACTGGCGTCCAATGGGGAGCTACAGAAACATCATCATCATTCAGGGAAAAAAATCATCTCTCAGTTCCCATTCTCCTTTCTTGGAGAAAAAAATGGGAAAAGACAACCCAAGAGCTGTCTTTGATGGGACAGAGAAAATTCTGTGGCATTCACATTCTCTGAACAGAGAGATAATTCTCTCTCTCAGGTTTTTTCCTGGAGAAGCACAGACAGAAGAGAAAGCAATTCTTATCTCAAGTTGCTGCTCCTGTTGTTTTTGCACATGTGGAATGTGTTAGGAAGATTGTTCACTTGAAGGGAGTTCTTAATTGGATTCTGGTGATGGTTGTTTTTATTAATTGGCCTATTGGGTCAAAGCTGTGTCCTGGCTGTCTCAAGGCTGTCCTTTAGTATATATCTTTGTATAGTATAATATGGTATCCTTCTAGTACACTTTAATATAATACAGTATAATGTAATACAGTTTAATAAAGCAATTGTTCAGCATTGTGAATCAATGGAGTCAGATGCCAATCATTCCCCTGTATTCAATAAGATTCTAACAACCTTAAATCATGTCACAGATGAGGACAGAGAGGGTATCAATGCTGGGGAGGGGCATTTTCCATAACCTTATGCACCTAATGTAGAGACAAATGTTTAAGAGTTGTTGTCCTAAGGCTCTTTTTACTTCCAGTGGCAAGAAACTGGCACCAAAGAGAAGTCACCTGGTCCACACTAAGGTGAATATATTCCCCTCTGGATATTACTATGGTGGACATAGACATTTAACCCTAAGATTCCTACAGTTAACCAGAACTGGTATCACTCATTTTGTGCCTTCTGAAGCAAAAAGATGCTAAATTAATTTGCTGCACATATTTCTGGTTACATTTTACGTAAGCAAAGGAAATTTCACATGGCTGGTGCAGTTTTTCTCAGAGGCTACACTCATATTCCATCATGAGTGTTGGAGGAAAGAAAAGAGCCCTGACACAATGCCAGTCCTGCAGACAATTTTTCTGCTAAAAGAATAAAAGTCCCCAAAAAAGACAAATGTCCATTCATTGTTTAAAAGACAAACCTAGAGATAAATAAACTAGAGATGAGATCCTAACTTCCAACTGTTAACCCTGGATAGTAACAGAACACTCCTTTGACAGTTTCCTGAACAACCCACATGAGCTATGCACTGACGTGGCACAGCTATCAGAACAGCACTAATATGATTAAAAGACACAATGAGCTGGAACAAAGGAGAAACAAAGACTCTTATAAGCCTATCTCCAATATCCAAATGACAACAGTACTTCAAGACAGGACACAGACCTGTATCAAATTCAGGAAGTGGTATCACAGCTAAAGCTACTGTGAGATGCCACTTTTTGGTTAACCAGTAATTAAAAAGGAAGAACGTGCTCAAAGTTTCAGTTTGAAGTTGCCTAAAATTAGAATTACTTTGTATAATGAAACTTCCTTCAGTTTCTAACTGCTATCCCAAGAACTATAAATATAAAATACACTGTTTAACTGAAAAGAGCTTTCAGGTAGTGAAGTTACTAACACACCACTTGCAAAAGTCACATAGCAAATTATACAAAAGAACAGACCCAGTCAGCAGTGCAGAAGTTCACAGCTTCAGCAAAGTTATATCCCTGGTTAAATCCAGAGTGATAGGCACGAGGAAAGGTCACAACAAACTCGCCAGCACACTGATTTGTCCTGAAAACCTAAAAAGGGGAGGATAAAGGAATGAAAAAAATATATAACATGCAACAGCTGAAGACACAAAAGTACAAGATGTTTGAACACCACTTTCTGTACCCATAGATCACCACAGGTAACAGCTATCCCAGTAGTGGTAAGGATTGTTTTTGCCTTCTGAACATGAATACTCAATTTACAGCTTTTTTCAGAATATATAAGCAACAGTTGAAAACTGTCTTTATGAATCCCAAAAGGGATGTTTCTCTACCACCATTTAATCCGTTGTACCAAAAAATGCAAAAGCTTCTGGAAAAAAGTTGATGGTTTGCTTTGTTGGGGTATTTGCCAGGGAAGCAATTTATCCTAAGACAAAAGCAAATGATAGTGACTACTGCTTAGAGGTCTGCAGTCAATTATGTTTGGTCAGAAAAGCATTTTGCAATGCTGAGATTTCTACTGAATGCAAGACAAGTATTTTACTGTCAAGAGTTTTTAAAGGCATTTCAGACAAACTTTCTGTTACACAAGGCAGGGGATTTTTTAAATTAAAAATTAACTGTAATACACAGCACATGCTTGTTGTGGAAGGTATTTTACGTAGGAAGCTTGGCACACTCACTTCCTGTTATAAGAAAATTTAAATTTCCTGGTTAGTCCAGGGAAGAGTCTAAAAAACAGCTTTTAAAAACACCCTATAAGTAATGAATATGGAAATAAAAATTCTTCAGAGTTATGCCAAACCATTGTTATACCAATCTGGCAGAGAATGAAGAAAAGAGAGCACATAGAAGTACTTATGTAAAAAATGCTTGTGTGCTACTCACTGGTACACCATGTTCCATCAGCACATTGGGGTTCATAATAGTGACCAGCTGATGCAGGAGATCAGGCTGGGACTCAAACAGCTCAGGAGCCAATTCCTTCATCACATCTTCCAGCTGCTCTGCTGCATGAGAGGGCACACCATACCATGTCTTGGGCTCTCCCCTACCAAAACACAAGCACAGGAATGAGCACAAGGGAGAGAGGGAGCTGATGGTGCCACCCAGCTGTAAAGCACACCTCACAGCCAGCAGCACTGGCCTCATAAGCCATTTTACACCTAGATTAAAAAAATGTCTTTAATCAACAAGCATCTTCTTCAGGATGTATTACTCTAACCTGAAAAATCAGTTATCCAACACAGTTCTCAACATACTTTGCAGAAGATTTGCCTTGACAAGCTTAACACGGAAGAGAATTGTCACTTACCATGCTCCCCAAAAGGGTAAAATAGGCAATTATTTTCCTTCAGGAAGAAGGAATTTGGTTTAATAAACAAAACCTTGGCTGTCACACCTACAGTCTAAGAAAGATCATGGTACTCCTCCATTCAGTTAGGCTTGAAGTTATATTCCTAAAACCAACAGAACAGCCAGTGGAGTAAAATACAATCTCTAATTCCTAACTAATTACTAAAAATTTGGGATCCACTGGACTATTAAGACAAAAAATGCCAAACAACCTGGATTACTTAAGTACAAGGGAACAAAAAGACTAACAGGACCAAGACTAACCAAATAATCAATCAAGCACTATTCCAGTCCTTTTCTAACCAAAACTAACTGCCAGCCCTAGCATGCACAGAGCTGAGATATCTGTTTAAAATCTGTTTTACTCGATTTTAGCAAGTACAAGCAGGAATCTGCTCACACAGCCGTGTGGACATGCATTATCCCTGTGGACGTGCATTATCCCAGAGGCGGGAGCGGCATTCCCGGCGGGCTGCGGTGCCCTCTGCTGGCAGCAGCCGGCAGTGCCCGCTCCTGGAAGAAAAGCAGGGACAGAAGCCAGACGGACACACGGACCCCCGCCGGACCGACGGACACATGGAGCAGCTCATCAGCATCTCAACCGGGAACAGTAATGCCCTTCCCGAGCGGGCATTCCCGATGGGCACCCATCAGACCTGGCTAGCGAGCGTGCTTTGTCAAAGACGTGCAGCTTTTCTGAGCTGATGGTTTGAAGGCCATCAGCTCATCTCTCCCATGTCCAGCAACCTTTCCAAAGCTTCCCACAGCTCCCTCTCCATCTTCCCCCCTGCTCCACTCAGTGTGACAATGTCAGACACACCGGGAACACTGCAATTCCCACAGTAATCTGTCACGAATCTTCTATTCAGACACAAAAGCTGAACTGCACAACACTTTCAGGACTGTCCCAAAAGGCAGAATTACTTCCTAATTCCTCTTTATAAGGGGTATTTCCTACATGGATCTGCTGCTGGATGCTCTGATGCCTCTAGAAGCCATGAGACAGCAGACTCTGCTTCTAGCACACACACATCCCAAATTTAAATCATAAAGGAGGGAACCAGTGAACAACTCTTAACTCAGTTCTGAACAAAAAAACACTTCTTAAAAATATAGGATCCTGTAAAGCACAATTTTATGGTGACACTGCAATGTTGGCCACACCAGAATATTTCATCAGTTAATGAGAATCTAATTATCTAATCTAATCTGCTTGTCCTGGGTTTGCCTTAATTGAATGCTTTGCCTTGAACCCACTACAATGCTTTAAAAACCATCTGTATTCACCTTCCATCAGCCACAGCTAAGAACACAGACCACTCTGCACATTCAGCTCTGCATTTACAATGTCCTCGGTGTGCAGAGGCACTTTGAAATAAAACCACAAACTTCCTAAAGCCAAGAGGGCAGTGTAAGGTAGATGCACAAAGGACAGCCCATACCAGTGCAGGTAGTTGATGGAATAGCTCCAGTGGTCCTCAATGTGCCAGCAGAAGGAGGAGAAGCACATCCCCACATACAGCCAGGGCACCTTCATGCCAGAGATGTCTGCATTGATGTGAGCAAGCACTGACTGCTCCAGAATGGGCATGTTGTTCAAGTTCCAACCAGAGAGAGCATAATCCTGCCAAAAGAGGAAAATTTGAACACATCAGAAGAACGTTAAGGACATCAAGTGCAGAAAAGGAAAGTACAAATGAAAACATCAACTTATCCATTTCTATAGTAGATAATGGGATATTTCCTGCAACAATGGAACACCAAAGCCAGAAATAATTCCTTAAATACCGTAGTCATCAAATAATCACACTAAGATTTTAGTAATAGTCCTAGTATTTCAACATAGCCCATCTTCTCTGGCTCAAGGCTGACACACACAGGTTTTGGTTTCTTCCCCATCACAAGACTGCAGGTTTTCTGGTAGAACAAAATACCAGCAATGCCAGCAGAAGACCTAAAGATACAAGTCTTGAGTAATACAGGAAAACTTAAAAACAACACAGTGAATCTCATGTTACTATTTCAGCTTTTTTTAAAACACCCATTTTACCATGCTGCACTGGATGCTGATCTCCTGTACAGATTATTTTAGAAAGTTTTCTCAAGGGAAGAAATTTCTTCACACTCATGTTTGAGAGGACAGCATCACCTGTTAAGCACTCTCACCTTTACTTTCAAATACACACAATTTGTTAAAAAAAAAACTATAATCCAGACAGCCTTAAAAGCCCACTACTGTGCTTTAGCATTAATCCACTTTCCACTTTTGTAAAAGTTGTAAGCACAGATTGATTGGGATTTTAGATATATCCCATAGCTGCTGAAAGGACTGGCCAGACCCTCAGCTCAGCCAAACATTGCTGCTGCTTCCTCTGCTCTAACACTACAAAGACATTGCAGTGAGTCAAAAGACTTAAGTGATCTGGTTAAGAAATTTTTTAAGAAGTATCAGTGCTGACTCACTAAGCAGCTACAGTCACAGCATAGCCAACAGAGGTACACACAGGAAGGTGCAGGAAGAGGTGGAAGATGATAGTGAACAGGATTACATCTTCCAGTGAGCAGTATAAATTGATTTGGGGCTGTGTAATCAGGAAACCACACCTTGACTTTGTCTGAATTTCAGCATACAAGCAGCAAGAAAATTGCTTTGCTACAGTAAGGTCTGAGGGAAAATAGGTAATACACTTACCAGATGAACTTGATAGAATTTCTTGTAATTGAATGCAGTATCTACATCTACATTATTACAGTATGTACACAGAAACAAGCTAAATCAAATTCGTTTGTTTCACTCATTAAGAACATCCTAAGGAGGACAGAATTATGTTTCTGTAACCAACTCCATAATGAAAAGGTTTGGAACAAGAAAGAAAAAATATTAAATAGTCTCCTCATACTCAGACAAACTGCAACTACTTGCACATCTTTGCCTGCTAAGATTAAGTGATAGAAAACAGGTGTGACTTCAATCATGAAACAGACCTTGGTTACCAGCAACCAGATATGGAAAACAACCTCAAATATCAGATTAATGCCCTGCTCAAAAGGAATGTAAAAGCCTGAAACAATTTCTTCATGAAAAAACCCACAATGATTTCTGACCTAAAGTCTAAATGTGAACTCTTACACAGAGCAAAGAATGGGGTCAGTTTGCACATGCTGTTCCTCACCTCCTCCTCTGGCATCAGCTTTCGCCGGCCATCCTTCACTGGGAAGCCACTCCCAAAGTCCTTGGATGAGATATCAGCCCCATACTCCACAATAACATCTTCCTCTATGCTGCTCACTAATCTCCAGAATTCTTTTTCTACCAGCTCAGTGGGAACCATCTGAAAGCAGAAGAGAGGTTATGGTATGTGCAGATAACAGAAATTATCATTGAAGCAATAAATCACTATTAACTCTCCATGCATTTTCATACACCAAGGTCACTCCCCCTCTCCTCTCCATCTCTTCAAAGTCATAGTTTTGGTCTGTATTCCTCCATAATGGCTGGAATGTTTCAGAGAGAAGGAATAAACAGAAGATGGAATCACCAGACATACAGCAAAACACAGGGGGAAGAGGAGACAGCCAGCAGAAATTAAGCAGCAAAGAACAAACCAGCACCCAAATTCCAAACTATTTCAGAGGATAATGACCAGGATTTCTGAACAACAGTAAGGAAATCCAGATATAAAACTGTGTTCAGGAGTTTGATCTCCATATAACTGATCATTACTCTTACATGTATTCATTTATGCAGCTTATTCTTAAAATAAGCTTTGTTCCATGTCCCAGAGTTGTCTCATAAACTGGAGTCCTTAAAAGGTAGAGGCTTCATCAAGAATGCCCATAAATTACCAAAGAACCATGAGAGGACAAAGACCTAGGGGCTGAAGGCAGTCCACAGGACAGTGGAACTGGGCCAAAGCAGAAATTCTAGTTTGAAAAATGCTGCTGTGATGCATAACAAAAAAACAAAAAAACCCAAACCCACTGTGATTATCAGACAGATTCAGTCTATTGACTTGTCTACAAGGAAAGACTGTAAGATGAAGAAAAACAAAGATTTATCCTCTGGACAAACTAAACCAAGACAAAAGGCATAGAGAGGGCAGGAAAAGGGCCCCTATGCCAAATGAGTAAGATACTTAGTCCAGTTTATCAAAAAGGGGCAAGAACATTAACTAGAGTGTGCCCAGTACAGTAAACTCTAACACAAGCAATAAAAGCTGTCTGCCCATTGCAAGGAAAGGGTAAAATGAATTTGAAATGAGACCAGATGCAAGCAAGCTAAATAATTTGTTTACATGTTTGAAGCTTATGGTGCCTCTTTAAACAAGGCTAAGATGTCTTAGCAAAAATCCAAGACCAGCTGAAAGCTCTTCTCTTTTTCCCTTACAAGGAATCCCAAGAAAAGCTGAAACTCACATGGACCGGCATGTTGAAATAATCAGACTTGAAGTTATCAGCCATTTCACCAAAGCTCTGGAGAGTATATTCCCTGACAGCTTGTTCAAATCCAAAGGCCTCTCGGGGTTTGTTGCATTCCTAGGAGACAGAACACAGAAATATTGTTCCCTGCAGCAGACTCTGACACAGTTACATTTTTAGCAAGAAGCCCTAGTGTCCATGTGAGTCCTTACCCAGCACAATGAGCTACCAGCTTTGAGAGTTTTCCAGCCCAGGCAGTCACACCACAACGGAAACCAGCCAGAATTAACGGCACAGAAGCTAATCTAACCCTGGAACCCCAGGGCTCCACACTTCTGCTTTGCTCTCCAAAGCTACATTTCATCAGCCACAGAACAAGACCGTGCACAAGATGCTTAGCCACAGGACATTTCTGTAGACACTGGAATCAAGCACCTGCAGAATAACTGCACAGGAAAAACCCCCCAAGTGTTTCAGTCTTATCAAGTCAGCAAATCATCAATAGATTTGACAGTCAAAATTTATAATAGGGAAGAGGAAAAAGGAAATTAGAACAGGGCAACACAGGCAGCAACTGACATGCCCCATCTGACAGAAAATCTTCAAGTCTTTCCCTGTTCTATCCCCATTCATCCTGAAAATGAAAAATACTGGTGCACATGTCAGCTCCTCTCCCCACTCATTTTTAGTGTGTCCTTCTCAGCTCCTTTGGAACTGACACTATGTTTATATATACAAGACAGTTTTACATCATCTTTGTGTTCAACATATCTAATACTCAGCTTTTCAGTCAAAGAAACAGGACTGGAAAGGAATTCATCAGTAGTTTGGGGCTTTTTTTCACCAGGAACTATCCTTAGACTATTCCCAACATGTATCAAAGTGGTTCTCAAATGGAGCCTGAGACAGACAATCTCCAACATCTGCAAACACTGTCAAATAATGCTGACCTAAATACATATAAAGAGCCCTTACCCCATTCTTCCCAGCTTCTGTTCCAGTACCCTGCTGTAAAATTACATTAAGGATCTGTGCACAATTAACATCTAAAGTAAAAACTGAGGGAAAAAGTACTGGTGAATACTTCAAACATCCTTTTGCTGTTACTTGTTTGCTTTCCAGTACACATTATAGTCATGTGTTTTCTCTTACCTCTTACTTCAATGCCTTTCCAAAACTTTTCAAATATTTTCTGTATCATTAGCTAGTAAAAAATTACATGACACCTTATCTTTCCTGGGTTTGTCCCTGCCTGCGTTTTTTTTCTTGGGCAACATCTCTTCCTGTTTTTACTAGCAATAATGAAATTTCTTGAGTTTCCACATTCTTGAACTGCTGCAGCCACTCCATTTACTACTATAGTCTCTAAATTAACTCCATATTAGATTGCTGCAGTTTCCTAATTCTTTATTGCTCAGAGAAAATGAAGAACTAGGTTGATCCACTCTCTGAGCAGCAGCCCAAAGGGAGTGTTTCACCTCACCCCTTGCCTGTAGCTATGAATTTCCACCTTTCTTTAAGCAGCATTTGCTGAGTTCATCTGACAACCTCAGCTCTCAGTGAAGGGTCAGAGCAGTGAGCTGCTCCAGCTCCTGTGGCTGCACAGCTCTGCAAACACCACCAGAAGGAACCAGCAGCAGCCAGCACTGAGGAAGGGCACAGGGGGGAAGTGGGCCTAGAAATGTGTGTGCTCAACTGCTCCTCCGGTAACACAGCCCCAAGAGTGAAAGCCACTCTTGTAATCACAGAGTTACAAACAGTAAGCTTCTTCCTCTGAATCCTACATATACCAACTTTCTGAGCTTGCAAAATTTGTTCCCTTAAGTCAAACATCAAACCAATCAAGTGATGTTTGCTGTCTGTTGATCATCTCAGAACTGGGTAGTTCTTTTTTGAGTAATGAAATTCAACTAGCTTCCACTTTCAGAGCATGAGCAGTTCCTTTTTTAGACTAAACCAAATCTAAAATACCTGTAACAGAACTTTAGTTTTTTTCACTTTCTGCTACAGGCCATTCTGAACAATGCCAGAATGTCTTTCAAAGCTCCGTGTTATGCCTAAATTTCATACTTTATTTACTTCATAGTTTACAAATTGTGTCATCATTATGTGGAAACATCCATTACAACCCTATTTCTCACCCCTAATTTCACACTTCCAGATTACCAAATTGAGTTTCAGCTTCTAATGTACCAAGGTCAATTTTTTACCTGTCACATAGCCACATCAAAAACAAAGGTTATGCCCAAGCTCTAGAAGGAACGTTTCTCTCTCCTTATGGCTCATCAACCAAAACTCAAGGCTCATCTTGGCAATATTCCAAAACAAACTATGCATTCTACATGGATGGATTGCTGAACTGTTCTTCTCAGCTTTCCAGGTACACAAGTACACATACAAAGCTTCAGTAGCTCTTGAACTGTACCTCAGCAACACACTTGGGACACCTCCAGTCACCCTTGGGTACATCAGGAAGAGGAGGAATCAGGCAGAAGGTGTGATAGCTGTCATCACATCCATCACACAGCAGCAGTTTATCCTCGTTGTTTCCTCTACCACAAAATAAGCAAACATAGAGATCAACCTAGGGGGAAGAAAAAAGATAAAAGAGTTATAAGAAGTTTCTCATCCAGAGCCTGCCTTACTTAAGTTAAGGAACAAAGGAAGATATCCTGAAGTCCAATATATGAGCATCAACCCTGGTTTTTGAGAAGTATTGATAAGGATAGCTCCTGTTTCATTCCCAAAGCAGCACTATGTGGGAGCAGGAGAACTCTGGGTGCTGCAAAACAATTACCCAGTTCAGTTGGACTATCTTCTGCTATCTAACCCAAGCAACATCTCACTCATGTTATTCTAAGGCAAAAAAGTTACAGTTTTCAGAAGTCCCTCTCTTCAGCCCTCTTAGAAAAACAATTTAAACTAAATCTCTACAAAGACTGCATGGCTAAGGAAAATCTCAAAAAGAAATTTCAGAAATGCATACATCACTTGCAACAGTACAGTGGTATCTCTGCAATGAAAAAGAGATCATAAAATCCACAAACCTACAGATTTCAATCGAAAAATTCATGAGAAAGCAAAGGAAGCCACATATAAATGTAAAAGCACCAACTTATTTCTCATTTTTTCCAAAGCAAATGATAAGAGAGAAGTAGTAATCCTTATACAAGAGCAAACAGTTTTTGGAAGTTGTACAAGATAGTCTCTCAACAAAAACAACACTGACTGGGAGACATTCTCTGGGGCCAGAGAGAAAACCATACGAGGAGATTTCCAACTTTCTTTGCTCTAGCTTTCTGTACAGTGCAAAGAACTTTAATAGAAGTATTTACTATAATACTGAAGAAGTGTAACAACCTAAATTTAAAAAAACTTGGGTATTGTATTGTCTTTGAAAAAAAATTACCTTTTGTACAAGTTTTTACTAACAGCATGAACTTCATGAATGATACCTACTCCAAATTCTGCTACTACTTCCACCAGCCCCTGGCAATTCAGGCTGTGTGCATTTCCTTCACACAGCTCAAAGTAACACCAGAAGGGGTGGGGCTGTGTTTGGTGGGGTCTGTTAATTTGATCAAGATGTCACAAAAACATGTGCACTTCAGCTGATTAGGCTCAGGTGGATTAAATAGTTAATGACAAACCCATCTCCAGTTACACTGGCCTAGTTAAGTATGCAACCTCCCAGCTATGCAGTAATATACTTCTTAAGGAGGCTGCTCAGGTTTCTTGAGAAACTATTTTAAAAAATAATGCAGCTCTACTCAGAGGCATATCATTTTCCCCTTAAAAAAAAAATCCATGCACACACCCTCATGGAACATTATGTCAGGCCAAAGCACCAAACCAGCTGCTTTTGTTGCAACTACATAGAAGGGAGGGAGGGTACCTCAGCAAGCACTTTCATATTCTCTTTCCAAAATTTAGCAATGCATGAAAATGGCAATCCTAAGTTTGCTGTGGTCCTCACTAGCTACCTCTCACTAGTAATACCTCCTTCTCTCTCAATTCCTATTAACATATGCAGCCTCTATGTTAGCATGGTGATGAAGCAAATACAAAAACTGCATTGAAATGGATATTCACAACAAGGAGACCTGCTGTGACACAACCATAACCACCTAAAATCCTGCTAGCCACATGATAAAAGTGTAACACTATGATGATATATAATTATATGCATCAATAAATCTGCATATATAAAAAGGTATATTTTACCTCCCAGTTAGTAATTCACAATGGGAGTAAATCACATGGGACTCCCATTTTCTTCATGGTGAAAAAAGGCCTTTCTTTATTCACATAACTCCTTTTCACACAGTTTATAAACCTCTTGTGGGACTCCAATTGGTTAGTAGTTTTCTTGCCAATTACTTTTATTGGTTAGTAACAAATTACTCTGTATTGATTGGTCACTCAAACTCTCAGTGTCTATGTGCAAGGACAGTTGTTCGTGAAAGAATTTTCATTTTTCTATCAAACAGTGCAAAGACAGTTAATGCAGGTGCAGGTTATTTTTTTACCCAGGAATAGATTATTATGTTAACAATTGCTCACAACAGGATTGCTTTCACATGGGAACTTCCAAAATGCCAGCTCTGACAAGGCCAGACACTGATTCCAGGACAGAAGGCTTGATTTTATGAAGCCTTTCTTTACGATTTTTCTACCTTACTGCAACAATTCCCCAAATGAAATCAATTTCATAGCTAGCACTTTAAAAAAAAAGATAAATAAATGATGGAGAAATATACACAAAATTGCACCACAATACTTTTCAGCCCAGTGTTATAGGAGGTAAATGCATCACCAGTGCATTTAGGACTGCTTTCCTTGTCCAAGTATTGAAAAAAAGTGTGGAACCAAAGTGTACTAAGTCACAGAATTTCCAGATATGTGAGTTTTAGCAATACAGTTTCAAAATAGTTCTGTTGTTAGAGCATTTTTGTTTTCTCTTATAAATACAGATTAAATGAAAAGAGTAAATAATAGTGCTCCATAAAAAAAACCCTAAGAGACTAGACAAAGTATTTTAAAATTAAAACATAGTTAAAATTATCAAATTCACTTGGCCTAGGAAAGCCATATACTCAGAAGTTGTAGCACAATTGAAAAAATTCAAGCCACACAAATCCTAACTGATCTGCAATGGCATAGTGATCTGGTTTTTAAATATCCAAATTCTCCCAATTTTTCTGCCCCATATAAAAATGTGATTACTAGAGTCTTTAGGTTGCCTTGGCCTTCCATTGTTGAAATTTCAGATAAGCTTTTGTAAGTGTTCCCAGGTTAAGAGGAAAAAAAAAAAGGAACAGCTGAAGTGAAGAGTCTGATTCTTTAGACAATAAAAGCACAGCTCTTCATTCATGGCTGCACATGCACGTTAAGTTATGACACTTTAAAAGTAGGAAGTCACATTCTATGAAAGGCATTAAGAACAACTGCACATTGCTTTTCCATGGGCAAACATCAGAGAACTAAATGTTTTGGTTTTCCCATTCAAATTCAAAACAGAAAAGACACAAGATGTGGAATTGCTAAAAACAAACTCCTAAAGTAGTGGAGCACCTCAGAATCTCTTCTGAGGAAAAGAAGCATTATTATAGTTGTTCTACTAGGGGCAGCTCTAAGAAAAACTGAAATATTGAAGGCATTCAAGCATGTAGCAAGTATGATCAGCAAAAAAGCTTCACATTGCAACAGCTTTGCTGTCCAAAAGATGAAAACAAAAGCCTTGAGCACAGATTGTTTTCCAAAATACTGTTCTTTCTTCCCATAACAGCATCATCTGCTGCAGCACGCACTCATTCATCTCTTTGGAGGGGGGGGATTCTTTCAGAGGAAAAAGAAAAATCTTACTAAATCAATCAAGTCCTTCCTATCAGAAATCCCAGCAAAGGCATCAGACTTACAAAGTTGACAGAGAGGGTTCCTTTGCGCTGCCTCATCTGCATCCCAAACGCCTCCGATCTGGTTCCCTTGCGCCTTCGCGTCACCTCATCTGGAGGGAAAATGAAATTAAATGTCATTAATGTGACATCAGATAGACTTCACTTGTAAAAGCACCACAGACATCCAGCCTGGCACCCTGCCTTTCAGATCAGAAACTACTGAACAGTCCAAAGAAAGCCAAATTGTCATGTTATATCTGGCCAATCTAAAATCACCAGGGATTAGGAAAAACATCTTTTGTTTATCCTCACAGGTGATCCCCATGGCCTCATGAAAAACAGTGAATTAAACACCTAAGTTGTGCACTTTGCTGGCAGGATCAGTTTCAGTACTTTTAAATCCTGCTTCTCCTTTCAGTCACTCAGTTCATGGAACAGCTGCTTAATTGTTATTGTTACTATATAATACATCAAGAGCTGAAACTCTGCCAAGTTATATGAAGCACTCAGTAAATCTCTGGTGAATGAAACCCTAGAACACTTAGCTTTCTTTTTCCAGTTTTCATTTGCCTTCTTCTTAACACTGTCTCTAGAGACATTCAGGAAGATTTACAGTCTCACTGAAAGCAAAGAACTCACAGAAAGCTAAGAGCCCAATTTAATTACCCTCTTTATCCTTTGCTCCCAATGCCAGTCCCATCATCTTGGGTCCAGCTCCAAAGATCTGCAGCTTCTTCAGTTCGGTGTTTCTACTCATTTCTCCAGCCTCTGCCTAAAAATAAATACAAGACCACATCAGCACAAACCATGAATATTCCCCATCCAGGTTCCTTCACAATTTGTTTCTATTCCACTCTCCCAGAATATGTGCTCATCAAAAGAAGCAGGCCTGAAAAGATATGATTATCTGTTCCTAAAGGCAATGAACATATGCAAATGGAGTAAGAAAGAGAATTTTTGTCCCAAATTTCCAAATTATTTCCCATCTAATATTCTAAATCAACTACAAGTGACCTCTACACCAAATAAAAGAACTAGGTTTGACATTTTGCAAAAAATAAGACTGCCAGAGCAACTTTTCCCAAAATCACTATGATTCACTCAAGTGCCTGGATCTTAATGCAGTTTCAACAGGATTTCCTTATCTGCTTCCCTGAGTAGATACATCCACAGGACACTAATGAGATCCAACCAACTCTCTTAAGCTTGGCTGCTTCTGGGCTTATTTGTGATGAAATGTTGTGAGTACAATTCAGATCACAGCTACTCATGTTGCAAGCTCAAGATCAGAAGTAAAAGGACCCATTTGGTGACAGCTCCATGCCCCTGCCAGCGATGTTTACTGAGTCTTCTGCTCTAATGAACTTCTTTCTGTTTCCCATTACTGACCTACCTCATTTTCTCACATCACTACCACTAATCTAACAACAAAAAGAAGAAAAAGAAGAAAATATTCTGCTTTTATCTGCAACACAATTACCTTGGCATTTTTCTTTATGCTGCCTCCTTATAGTTTGAAAAATCTCTCTGATGTGGTACAGGAGGCCACTAAATTCTCACTGTTCAAAAACCTCCTCCTGAAATTCACTGATCTTAAAAGATCTCAGCAAGACTATCAATTTTGAAGGTGGGCATGTAATTTTAAAGACATTATTCTTCAGTTGTATCCTGATGTATCCTGATGATACTTCATCTGTTATTTTTCAAAGTTACAGCCTGATATCTCATGCCGGTCCCTTGGGGTGACCTGCCTTTCAAGTCTTTAATCAATTATTAAAAAAACCCAAAAAATATATTCTTAAATGGTGTTTAACCTAAGTTCTAATACACTGGCAATAAACATTAAAAAATATTATTCTTCTGCCTTAATCAGTTGTTTTTCTTGCTTCCAGAAGACATTTGAAGATATAGTTTGCTATGCATTATTACTCTAAAGAATTTTTAGTGATATTTACAGTCCCTGTTCCCACTGAACTGGGTATGCATCATGCTAACAGGCATCTTTCCAACCTAATTACTGCTCATATTCTTATTTTGAACATTTATATATTCTTATTAAATTATTTGCACTTTATATGTGACCAACTCTGTAAGCCCACTGTGCAACCATGCAAATTTTTCCTCACCAATTCCTCACTTTTTGGCTAACAAACCATAAGGAAACACACCAGAGACTTCCTAGTTCCTCATTTTCCATTTGAAATTCATTAACAACTCAACCATTCCCTCAACTAATAGAACCTGACAGAATCAACCCACATATTTCAGCACAGACAATTTCCTCAATTATGTCCACAGACACAATTCCCTCAATTTCTCCTAGTATTGTAACCAAGGATAGTTTTCTCAATGAGATATGAAAAACAACTTTATTATCATATTTAATAAAAGCAAATCATTAACATGCAGCAAGGAAGTTTTACACCTCAGTTTAAAAATTCATTACCTAAATATATTTTCATAACTCCTCAGCTCAGATTTACTTGGATACCACTAAACCTTAGTGGATGAAATCCATTCATGTTTAAAGAGCTCCAGAGTTTTGAAAAAGAACAGTTTGCATATTGGAAGATAAATGTTTTTTAAAAATCAGATTCCCATGTAACTTCATGAACACTGACCAGATATTGACACTGAAAGGTGTAAATACCAAAAGTATTCAGAAGCCCCACTGAGCATTTTTCTGCTGTGTCCTTCAAGACTGTAAAACAAACCAAACTCACAACTGTGAGTGCATGGAAGCAGCAGCAATCCTTGCCATTCTCTCACTGCTAACAACACAAAACTCCAGCTCACTTTTGCATTATTGTTTCTCTACACAATTGAAATTAACTTGATTAAACTGTGATTCTGCTCTTATCTCCTCTTTGTCCTGAAGGATACAGACTGTCTTTTACCTTCTCAACTGAAAGTACAAGCCAAGGGTTTTTACTGGGCCAAGCCTAATAACACAATCCAGTTACACTGGATTCACTCACTATTCTCTTGTCTCACCCCTCATCAATTCTGAAACATTTGCAACCCCACTCCTCCACCCCCAATGTACAACAATTACAACCTGTAACCAAAATATTTACATGTTTGGGGCATTTGTCAGCATCTCCCAGAGTTCTTTTGTTTCATAGTTATTGACATGGAAAGAAATCTTTCAAGCAAAAAAACCCCAAAGCTTATTTTACTGTGTTATTCTGCAATCATAAAGAAAGCTGAAAGCAGATTTATTACTTAGAATTGTTTTTAAGAAAATTCTCTGGACATTAACTTAATGTCCTTTGAGAAAACAGCACTTTTTGTTCCAGTACTGCAATTCTTCACCAGAAATGACCATGACATAGCCTCATTAGACAAATCCCTTGTCAGCTAAAATACACCCCAACAGATCATCTACGAAGACACTATTATCCTTTTCTAAGAAAGTATTCTCCTAAATTTAAGCTTTCCTTAAGGATATTCTCTTTTCCTAATCTGAATTAATTTACTTTTATTGTCATTTTCTTTACAAGTCTTTAGGAACTCAGCTGCCTTTCTCCAGCTTTTATTTGTGAAAGCTTTCTTCAGAGAACACAGAATAAAGCATTAAATTTATTTTCTGAACATAACTGCTCACCATCTAATTACTCCGTTCCTATTCAGAGACAATGTTTACAACTGACATTTGACTATAGTATCCAAAGATTCTCAAGCTATCTTTCACAGAGGAGGACATCCATTCCCTATTTAATTTCATTTTTCATGTTCTCAAAAAAATCCTGAAACTTGCTTTTTAAACGTCTCTCACCCCCTTCTACTGCTGAGGATGTTTCTCTATTTCAGTAATTTCTAAATACTGTATTTATACTTCCTTATTAATTGCCCATTCTAAGGTAAGTTATCTGCAAGAAGATGCAGAGGATCTTTGCAAACTACTTCTAGCCCTTGGAAAAGATCTGAGGATCTGCAGAGGTCTGTGGAATTATCCATGCTCACTAACCAGGCACTGGACTACTTGGCACACCACACACAAATCATTCAGATGTTTCAGCTAGAGCAGAATGACATTTATTTAGTAGGTTTTTACATTACTTGCATATTACTGGCTCTCTAAAGATTGTTTAGACAACCTCTGGTCCAATTCCAGGTATGCATTTCAGACAATAAACAGAGTCCTGCCTACAATAAAAAGGTGCACTGAAATCTGGAACAATGTCTCCATGTTCTCAGATATTTATTTTACCCTGCTAGCCTTTCTGGATACTGAGGAAAAATCTGGCTCTAAATGCTGCTCCAGGGATGACTTAACATAGTTATACACAGCTTCCAACACAGCCAAAACCTACTTCTTCTGAATGTGCAAGTAGGATGAGTTTTTTCTGTATTCAAGAACTCACATCAGTCATTTTAGTAACTGTAATGCTTAAAAGATAACCTGCAAAAAATAAATATATTTACATGCCTTTTATTAGGCTTGTAGCCATGTTATCTAAATAAAATTATCCCTTATTTCTGAACTGCAGGCCCTTCAAACAAAGTGAAACACCTTTACAGTGCCAGGATCACCGAAGAATGATCTTTCCAACATGGAGAAATGACAAGTTCCATTAATTCTGCTGAAATCGGCAGGAAAAAAGATCCCACAGAAGTTTGATAAAACAGTGACACTTTTACACCATGTGTGAGAAAAAGGACATACTGGTATTTCAGCATAAGATTCATTCAAATCCAAAGAAGAATTCCACATACCAAATGACTGCTGAAATTTCTGCAGCACTCTCAGATCTTCTGGATAGCTCACTACCAATACTTTGAGAGATCTGGGAAGATCAACAAGCCTGGGACTGCTTGTGTAATGCACTGCTATATGGCTATGAAAAATAACTTCAGGTCAGCTTTAGCAAGCTGAGAAAACAAACTAAAAAAAGACAACTCATCTGAACCATCAGAGAAAGAGACAAAAAATTATACAGGAAAACATCAGAGAAGGAGGCAAAAAATTATAAAGGATACTCAAATACCTCTGTGACAAGAAAGGTGCACTGTAGCAAAAAAGCAGTTAAAGAGGATTTGAAAAAACCTTGTGGTGCTGGAGCTAAGTCTAGAATAGGATGAAGCAAGTAGGAAGTTGGTTGCATATAAATCCAGCTTTCACCCACGCTCTGCTGATGAGCCAGCAGACTCCATGTGAAAAGCCTCAGGATGCTGCCTGCAAGGAGTATCTCTGTCAGAAGGGGAAGGCCTGATTTAAATAGTGCAACAGAGCCATCAGGGCAATACCTCACAATTATTTTCAGTAAGATAGCAATTCTAAATGGTGGTCATTCAGTCTGAACTCAGATTTTCTCAGGAGTTAATATCACCTACTAGAATATCAGAAATTCCTGTAACACCAGTAATTCAGAAAAATTGTAGAGCTCCTATATAGTTGCAGCCATCACTGATCATGTCCTCACACATCTGTTTCAGTTCTTCATAAGTTCCTGCAGTACTGCCCAGCTTGAGATAGTTAGTCCCACATGCAATTCCACAATTAATCATTACTTACATGAATTTGCATTTATGTCTTCAAGAGGCATCTTTTAAAAAGGTTTTTAAAAGTTCTAGAACTTTGTACAAGCAGAAGCTTTAACATCAACTCACAAATAGCTTTCTGTCTTGTTTTCACAAACACATTCCTTACCAATGTACTTAGGCCACTTGTGAGTAAACAAAAAAGCAACTTTTAGAAGTTTTGACACAAATAGTGCACATGCTGTATCAAACCAGATCTCAGAGTTACAAACTGAGTTACTTCTCTGGATTTTAGCTAAATGAAGACTGCTTCCCAGTGGTGCTTCTGAGCAGGTTCCCAAAGGCTGCTGCACTGGTGGGAGAAATAAGAGTTCCCTGTCTGTAAGAGCTGATCAACAGCAATACCTGGGATTTGACACGCCTGGTTCTCTTCAGCATAACATTCATCCTTGAAGCCTGCTTTGGGGAAGCTTGGGCATCTGAACTGAGGTCCTCAGCCTCCACTTTTTCCTTAAGATCCAAGTTAGGCTTTTGGATGCCCTAGAGGAGCAGAGCATAGGACACTGTTGGTCAGGCAGTGCTAATCATCCCACAGCCCATGAATCATTCTGTGTGCTAAGAAACGGGATGAGTGAAGTCATACAGACCATTTGGAAAAGAGGCCAATTAATTCATTCACCCTTCAAATAAGAAAACTGACTCCCAGCTAGCAGGTTATCAAGAGAAAAATAAACATTTTCACTTAAGCATATCATATTTTGCCTTGTTTTCCTTCCCAACATGGCTGGCTTCAGTCCTATAAAGAAATACCAGAAAATAACTACACAAGGTCACATCACAACTTCTGGCCTGTCACAGATAACTGCAAGGGTGGTTCTAGCTTTGCTGGCACAGCTGGAGCTCCTAACAGCACTGACCCCCTGTCCCAGTTTGACATGGAGTAACAGAGCACTCTGTGTGCCTTTAGGTAGCCTGTTCACAGCATGAAAGATGAGCATCTCACCATGAGGCTGACCCCAGACTGGAAGAGCTCGTAGGGATACAGGATCCGTTCATAGTGAGACTTGAGCAAGGAGCCCGTGCCCTTCCCTGGCAGGTAGCCAAGCCTACTCGCCACTTTAGACCATTTCTTCTCTTTGGTCACCACTTCAAAGCCTCCTTTGTTGGCAACAATCTGAAATAAATAAGAAGTTCAGGGTTTTGAGCTGCTCTCACCAGTTTGTGTAAAGCAAGAATCAATTAAACCAATCAAATGTTAAAAGGGTCCATAAAAAATGACAGAATCCTGAAATTACCTTTCATTTCCTGAAAGACTAGTCCTTTAATAACAAATTTTAAGTTATAACTTAGCTATTCTTATTGCTTCATATATTTAATGTGATTTTTAGTTTATTAGCAAATGTAAACTACATACTGTCTGTGACAGGAGGAGCCCAATAGTTAAGGTTTATCATGTGCTGGAGAAAAGATACAAAACCTGCCACAAGAACACACTGAACAGTTAACCCTCACCAGACTTGTGCTCTGCTGTAAAACAGAGTCTGGCCAGCAATAAAGCCCATTTTAACAGACCCCAGGCAGAAGGGAGTCTTGGAGCTCAGAACTCTCACAAAACCCTGAAGGGAAAAGATACTACTATAAAAAGAGGGAAAAGTAAATCTACCTTCCAACTCAGTCCAGTTATTACACATGGCTTCAATTGGTTTGAGACCAGTAATTCACACACAGAACTATCACTGCTCACATCTATATGGACATACAATTAAAAACAAGACCATTTGTCTGCAAGCTATGTAACAGCATATGAGTTGCTTCCTCCAACACATAGGCCACATTTCCACTGCCTCCATTCCTTTTCATTTCACTGCCAAACAAGTTAAAACACAAATGGATTATAATTCCATTCATATTATTGTAAAACTAGTATCATTTTTACAGCAGTGTAGTTTTCCATTGCATTTCTTTACACATGAAGACAAAATTTCAAGCTTAATGTTTCACATACGGTTAGAAACCTCAAGGAAAAACATTTTATTACTGGAGTGAAATTTATGGTTTGCTTGTGAGGCTGAGGTAAAATGAGAAGTCTAACTGTGACAGTGACAAGCAAATTCATTAATTCTGGTTTCTCCTATAATCACACAGAGTTACACTTAAATAAAACAATATTATTGATCGTTATTTTTCAGAATTTACAGAAAAGCTCTAGAAAAACCTTTTAAAATGAAACCTGTCCTAAATTTCAACTTCTCTTTAAAATTTCCAGGAAAACTTGTTTTCTAAAATTATCTAAGCATGAACAACAGCAAAAGAAGCCAGTAACGAACCAAACCAACTCAGAGCTGCAAATCTACAGCCAATTGAAATGTTCCAACTCACTACAGTGACCCAGATATTCTCCAGTACCTCTCTGATATTCTGCATATCCCAGTAAGCCACCACAGACACAAAAAGAAAAAAATACAGGAAGACATTTTATCAGCCCTTCCAGACTTTCCAAAATACCTGACTTTTTCAAAATGAAAATATACTCATTTGCATTTTTACTTACCTAAGAGAAACAAATCTTGATGGGGAATGGAAACTGATGCTCTAACCTAGAAGCACTAGAACTACCAGAACTTCGGTCTTTTCCCTGCAAGAAGAAATCTACCTATTTATATTTATTAGCATTATAGACTTATTTATTATAAGCCTATAATGGTACATTTATTTTGCCAGTGCAAAACCAAATTCCAACAGAGACTTGCGCATAAACTTTGAAAGAAGTTTGGTGTGTTCACCAAACATAACTATGGAAATATTCATTTCTAGCCAGCTTTAAGCCAAGTCTGTTTTGGAAAGTAAAGTTAAGTATTCCTGCAGATGACATGATATATTTTTAAAGACGTGTTTATAAAAACCTCTGGTAGAAAAAAGGAAGGAGAAACTGCAACAGTTCATGACAGAATTGTTGATCAGAGCTGAAATGCACACAAGCATATTGTTGCCTTCCCAAAGAACAGCTCAAACTCCTGCAGCTCCAGCACATGTAAAAATGGAGAACTGAAAACCAAGAGGCCAGCTGACACCAGGACATTCAGGCTAAACAAGGTAATAAATACCTGCTGTATGGAATCCAACCAATCCAGCCAAAGGTAACTAATTTAATTACACTGTGATGTGTTTGCCATAAACATTCCAATTAGAAATGTTTTTACACTGTATTTTCCCAGTTATTTAATCTCTGGATTAATGAGATTAGCACTGTAACACAAGCCCTTCCTCTTGTTTGGCTTCTTGAGCTGCACTGAAAACTGAAATCCCTGTCTGCCTAAGGCCTACAAATACTTACCTTGCTCAAACCATACAGATCCAGTATTTTTCTCTCAACCACAGGGATTTTTAAATTGGATCCTTGGAGTTCCCAAAATTTTGCTAACTGATCCAAGAAGTCCAGTTTCACTCTTGTCATTGCCTGGAATCAGTAAAGGTAGACAATCATGTATGTTCAAAACCAAATGTGACAAAATCTTACAGTCCTGAGAGAAAACAAGGTAAGTTTTTATAGTGTTTCAATTTTCAACATGCATCTTGGAAGGGGAGGTATTTCTTTGTCAGGTAAAAAAAAATCCCTAAAAATAGAAATATTTTTAAAAAGAACAACTTTACAAAAAGAAAATTACATATGCTTTTCTCTCTGCATTTAAGACACTATCAATTAAATTCCTACCAAATAATTTCTTGGTCTGAAAGCAAATGCATGCTTATGAAATAATCAGCATTCCAGGGAGAAACACAGGAACAATTATTAATTGTGACCACCAAGAGAACACTGCATTTGACCTGAAGCCATGGAGAAGAGTTCTAAAACAGAATGACAAAACTAAGATTATGGGTGTGTAGTTTGAATAGAAGTGTGTAATATCACATGGTAGAAAACCTAAGAGTTTCAAGTTTTAGAATATAGTAATATATATTAAAAAAAAAGAGGTTTTAGGGTGGAGGCTAGTGCTTCTTTACCTTCTTCTTCATGGGTTTGGGTGGTTTTGTGTAATCAGATAAAAAGTCTGCATTGCAGGTGGTTGGTTATTAGGTTAAAAGTAAAAATAATTGTCATTTCTTAATTAGAGATTAAAAGGCCTTGTAGAGAGAAAAGGCCCCATTTTTTTAGTTTGTTAGAGTGAAGTGCTGTAGAACTGATGGCTTGTGAGACTGTAACACAGATAAGCACTAATAAACATCTCAGTCCAAACAAGAAACATCATCCCATGCATTTATTTAATCCCAACCCTGGCAAAAAGAAGTTAAGACTCAACATACTGGTGGTGTGAACAGAACAATTATTGGTGGAGAAGAGAGGAAATACCACCAGATTTTATATATGCCAGTTTTTATATATGCCTTATCCACACAAAGGGCCTGTTCTCTGAGTACCCAAATCACTTTCCATAAGGAGCCCCATTTACAAGCCAAATGACATTTTGGTATGTGAACAAAGCAAGGCTTTGAGAAATGTTGCAGAGAAAAGGAAAAACCAGGACAGAATGGAGGTCATACTGCTTTCAAGACAGCTCACATAAGGTTTTAAATCATAAAATTAAGCAGCTATAATAAGCCTATAAAAATAATTTTAAGGCTTAAAAGGCATTATTACGACAGCATGAGGTAACCAGAGGCATCAGAGCAGCAGGAAATATTTTAAGAGGAAAAAATTGCCTGTGGAGCTCTGAAGGCTAGACACTGGCTGCTCTTACTACACACATGATATTTGGAATTCATTCTAGACACCACCAGGTGAATGTGAAAAACTCCTGTGGTTATTTTGGGTAATAAAATAAAAACCAGATTTATCTCCAAGCAAGGCAGAGTTATTTTATACAAACTCTGCCACTGCCAAATATAAATATTAACATCATCTATGGGCTTCTAAAGTGTCCCCCCTCCAGAAACATGCAAATCTCAAGCAGGGATATCTCTTTCTTTCAGAGCAAACACAAAATTATATCAACAGTGGAAGATCTCACCTCCAGTTCATTCAGGCGCTGAATTCGTGGAGTGAAACGAAAACTTTGCACTTCACATGCAAATGGAGGCTGCCAGTCCTAAACAGAGACAGAAAGACATTTTACTGCTTCCAGAAACTTCTCTGCAAAATGCACAAAACCAAACACCCTAATAATGCCTGAGTAAACAAGCTTCCAATAGTAAATTAGTTTCTAAGAACAACTGGTGATATCACTTTCCAATTTTAAGACATTTTTGTGCTTATACAACAATGTTCCTCCCACCATATTTTAGTCTGAAGAAAGATCCTCACAGATTCAAAAATGTCAAAGAAAATAAGGTTGAAAGCATCTCAGTATGCATTACCTCATGCTAAGCTTAAACACAAGACACACTCTGTAGCTGGTTGGTTGTTTATTTATTTTAAATAAAGAATCCATATATCCTGCACAATGAAAAATCCTCAGTGTCAACAGCAACAAAGACTAAATCAGGCACATCTTAACATTTTCTGCTTGTCCACAGTCACTTCAATAAAGACAAGGCCACCAGTCAGGAGCCCAATTCTTTAACAGGAATCGAGCATGAAATTATGACTTTCTCAGCACTGTCAGGGGTCGGTGCAACCACAAGTGCCTCCCAGCCCCATCTCACAGAACTGTGGTACAACATAAAACAAGTTTTTTTAAAATAATTTTTTAAAAATTGAGCTTTTTAGCACATTTTACCCAAGCTTCAGTCACATCAGATCTACCTGGCAGCGACTACACTACGCCATTACAGGTGGCCAAGCCACACAATCTGCTGCAGCACATAAAGGCCTCGAGCACAACCTTAAATATTTACAGCTTCTATTAACAGGAAACAAGCAATTAATCAGTCAGGGTAGTATGAAATGTGTGATTAAGCAATTATTGCAGGTGGCAAATCAACCTGACACGTGTGAAACCCTGCAGGGCAAGCGGCTCAGCAGCCCCAGAGGAACACCAATGCATCCAAGAGCCGGGAAAGTTCCACTTATCCTCAATGAGCAGGACCTGGATCTGCTCCTTGTGGCCTCCCAACCTGAGCTGTGCAGCTTATTTTGGAAAGGGCAGCCCCTTGGAGGTCAAGCTTTCACCGTGTCATTGAACCAAGTGAACGCATTCCGGGAACCAAAACAGGTCAGGAGAGAGCCGTGAAACCCAATCAGCAATCCCCACACCCTCACTGCTCTCAGCTACACGCTGTCTTTTCAGGCTTTTGCCTCTCTCACTGCCTTCAGCTGCATTTAAAGTTTACTTGTACTTTAACAATTTAATGATGAAAGTGCCTTTTGCCAAGCTGTCTGATGGGCAGGTGACCCTAAGGAACCACCAAGCCGTCGGAGAGATTGAGCTGCTGCCTCCTGAGAGCTGTGCACAAACAACACCCGTACACGAACAGGCCGGCCCCCTCCTAACAATCTAAAAATTATACTTATGAATAATGACACACAACGAATAAATAACCTTCCTTCTCTCTCTTCCCCGCCCGCAGCAAACGCCCGATTTCACCTCCAAAGCCTTCCAAAGCTGACTGCTGGCGTTGTGGAAGCAAAAATAGCACCGAGTCCCAGGCACGGCCGTGCGCTCACTATTCGCTTCCCAGCTGCTCAGAGCAGCCTCTACAAACCCCGCTCGGAGGTCAAAGATTCTACAGGTTCCTCGGCGTGCCCGGCACGGACACCGCGGCCTCTGGAGAGCGGCACACGAAGCCCTGAACGAGCGCGGAGCCTGCGCGGCCCCTCACGGGCCAGGCCCGGCCACCGAGGCCCGGCCGCTCTCAGCCCCCGCGGGCGGGCGGTACCTTGGGGGGCCGGATCTTGCAGATGCCGGTTTTCTCGGCCAGGCCGCGGATGCGGCCGATGAAGCCGAGCGGGTCGCTGAACTCCTCCCAGCTGGGCTCGAACACGGGGCACTCGGGCGGCGGCACGAACTCGGCCGCGTAGCGCGACCCGCCGCCCCCCGCCATGGCCGCAGGGGGAGGGGGGCGCCGCCGCCGCCGGGAGCGCAGGGCGGAGAGAGACGGCCGGGGAGCTCAGGGGCTGGGCCGGGGAGCGAGGCGCATCCCCCGGCGGCGCTGCCGGGCGGGGCGGCGGGATGTGCTGCCGAGAGCCGCTGGCGCCGTCCCGGCCGGGACCGCTGCCCCCGCCCGAGCCCCGCTCCTCGCGTCCCGGCCCGCCGGAAATGACGCGCCTTTCTAAGCCCTCCCCGGAAGTTTTGGGATGTTGCCTTCCGATCCAAAAAGTAGTTCCTCCGCCGCGCTATTTCTGGAGAGGTGGCTCCCGCGCTCGCCGCTCCCGGGGACGCCCCCGAGACAGACGCCAGCGCAAATCCGCCCCGTCCGCCGCCCCTCCGGCTACTGTGCCGGGGCAGGAGGGACCGAGGACCGGAGAGGGCGGGGCCACCGCCACTTCCGCCGCGGAGGAATGTGCGACGAAAGCCAAGGGATTCACTTCCGGTTCCGCGGGGCCGCGTCGCCCATTGTCTGTACCGGACGTCAGGAGCGCCAGAGGCCCCGCCCCCTCATGGCCACGCCCCACTACAGGCCCCGCCCCTGCCCTCAGGAGCGGTTGGTGGCGATGGAAGGTGCCGGAATGGGGAAGGGACCCACAAATAACACAGAATGCGACTGCTGGCCCTGCACAGGACACCCCAACAGTCACACCGTGTCCCTGAGACCATTGTCCAAACATTTCTTGAGCTCTGGCAGGCTGTGCTGTGCCCACTGCCCTGGGGAGCTGCTCCAGTGCCCAACCACCCTCTGAGGGAAAAATCTTTTCCTGATACCCAACCGAGCTTCAGGGCACTCGCTCGGGTCCTGTCACTGTCACCACAGAGAGATCTGTATCTTTTACCTGTCCATTGCAACACATTCTCCCAAAGTAAATTGTGTGTCTTTTCAACCAAATAAACTGTGTGTCGTGTTTAACCAGAACTGTGCCTTCACTGTCTGCCAAAAGTCACATTTCACTTCTTTCTTACTGATTATTCAAACTTCCGTGCTGCCGTTCTATTTCAACCTCAGGAAAAGTTAATTCCCTCCTCCTGTTGCCAGGAGGCTTTACAAGATCTGCTGCACGCAGATTAAAACATTTCTCTGCGTCACTTCCCTGCCAGATTAAAGAGGTGTCACCCACATTTTACATGTGGCAAACACACCCCCAATGCAAATGGCTAATTTTAACAGAAGTTACAGGTAAGATCAAACTGATAAAACATTGAGCAAATTCATTTTATTGTGTTGTTCCTGAGTATTCTTACATTTCATAGGGAGATTCTGACATGGATGCTTGATAATTTTATGTAGGACTACATAAGCATGTGGGATTCAGATGTTTCCTTATGACTGTCTAGAAATGATATATCTCTACAAGCTCCTTCCAGTTTTTTTTTTTTCTTTTATTATTTATTATTTGCTTGAGTCTCTCTTCTGAGATTCTTTTGAGGAAATACACATGCCTTGTGTTCCCAACAACAGAATCACCACGTACCCAGTTTCTAAGATAAAGGGTGATTTAGCCAGGAATACCAGAAGGAAAAATCTCCCTGCTCAAAAGTTTTGTTTTAAGATCCAGTCTTTTCCCTGTAGACTCTTCAAGGTTGTTTTGGTTTTATGTTAAGATATTTAGGCTAGTGGAGATCTCTGGGAGGCGATGTTGGGAATGTTGCAGCAGCAAACCTAAATATCCCATATAACCTAAGAGGGCATTTTTCTCATCAATCCTGCAAGAGATCCTTTTAAAAAGAGAATTTTAAGCTTTTCTCTATTACCTGTTCTTCTTTTGGGGCTGTTGGCCTTTAAAACACCTGTCCACATATTGTATTTGCAGGGACCCCCGTAGTAGGGCAGAAGGAATGATGAATCCGACTCCATGTTCTCAGAAGGCTAATTTATTATTTTATGATACTATTTTATATTAAAGAATACTATAATAAACTATACTAAAGAATACAGAAAAGATACTTACAGAAGGCTAAAAAGATAATAATGAAAACTTGTGACTCTTTCCAGAGTCCTGACACAGCTTGCCACTGATTGGTAATGAGTGAAAACAACTCACACCAGAATCCAATGAAACAATCACCTGTGGGTAAACAATCTCCTAACATATTCCAGATGAGGAAAACACAGGAGAATCAAATGAGATAATATTTGTTTTCCCTTTTCTCTGAGGCTTCTCAGCTTCCCAGGAGAAAAATCCTTGGCAAAGGGATTTTTCAGAGAATGTGAATGTGACAGTCCACATGTACTCCATGTCAGTTTTTATTCTCCTTGGTTATCTGGGGTTATTTATCATCTCCCTGAGAGAAGACTTCAGCCCCTCATACAATGTCTGCAGCTGCTCTATGAGAGTAGGGACAGCCCCCTGTCTAACCCCAGGGAATCATAAATATCCTGAGCTGGAAGGGACCAACCAACAACGGTCATCAGGGCCAGTCCCTGACAGCAGCCTTGCTTCTGGACTTTGACACAGAAAAGATCTACCCTGCTATTTTCATGAGGAAATTGATTTGAAGAAGAATCACAGAGTCACAGAATGTTCTGAGTTGGAAGGGACCCACAGGGATCACTGAGTCCAACCCCTGCACAGGGAACCCCAAGAACCCCATTGTGCCTGAGAGCATTGTCCAAACACATTTTGAGCTCCGTCAGGCTGTGCTGTGCCCACTGCCCTGGGGAGCTGTTCCAGTGCCCAGCCACCCTCTGTGGGTAAAACCTTTTCCTGATACCCAACCTAAACCTAAACAGCTTCAGGCTGTGAAAATGCATGTTATATGATTGACTTTTTGGAAATATTAAAACACAATACTATATGTGTTATGTTGGAAAGTTATGCTGCATTAATCCTTTTTTTGTAGTGCTGTAGTGTGGTAGAATATAGTTTTAGGCTACAGAAACTGTGTGATATAAGATACTTTTTCTAACTAGCTCAAGGAGAGATAACAGCCACAAGACACAAAAAAACCCAAGAGAAGAATTATTGCCTCCTTATCGGGAAGAACCAGACTTTGAGGGACCAAGACAATTGATTTATAAGATGAGGGAGGAAGTTGACAATAACCAGAGAACACCCTTTGTTTGAAAAGAATATTTTGCATCATGTATGAGATATATGAATATGCAACAGGCTATTGCTTTTAACAGTTAATCATTTGTTAGCAAGGTGTGTTTCTATGGCAGAGTGCCAGACACCCAGACATCCATAATTCTTGGCTTTTATTGTCCTACCTTTGATTGTCCACATTCTCATTTTTATGACTATTTTTATAACTATTTTATTACTATTAAACTTTTCAAATTTTAACACAAGTGATTGGTGTTTTTCACAAGGCCATTCCTTCGGGTCCTGTCGCTGGCCTGCTCCTCCTCTTGCCCTCACAAAGAAGCTGCAAATTGTGATAACGAAGAACCTCATGGTTTCATAAATAAGCCTTTTTTGACAAAAAAAGTCCATGTCTCTTAAACAAAGTCTTATGCAAAAAGAACCCTGGCTTATTGCTGAGTGTGAAAAATGCATATTTTATGATTGGCTTTATCTCAAATATTAATTTTAATATTATATGTGTAGGTTAGAGAGTTATTCTGCATTAATTCTCTTAAGTAGTGTGTTAAATATAGTTTTAGGTTATAACATAATGTTAAAATAGAAACTATGCTATGTAAGATTTTTTTTTTTAAGAGAGAACTCCCACCAAGATAGCAGCCACAGGACACCTAAATCTTTCAGAGAAAAAGAATTTAATTCTCCATTATCAGAAGAAACAAACTCATATTGTCATAAATCCTAATTGTCCAACTTATTATTACTGTAACTATATTACTACTTTTATAACCATTTTATTACTATTAAACTTTCAAAATTTTAAAAACAAGTGATTGGCATTTTTCACACTGAGCAAGTTGGTTTTTTCTCCAGCACACTTAATAAATTAGGAAATCGTTTGCATAAATGGCAACCCTTAGGTACTACTGGGAATGCATGAGGAGGATGAGGAGGCTAAAAGGCACTGGGATGACCTAAAGAACACATTCAATTCAGCCAGAATTTGTGCCAGTAACGTCTTGTGGCCGCTCAGAATGCCAAACCACTTTCAAAGGAAAAGGAGCATCTTGCACAGCGTGTTTTGCTGGTGTGGATAAAGGTTGATTCTATTTTGCCCTTTGCAAATCGCTGCCCTCACAAGCACAGGCCCAGTACACCGCCATGGGCCCTCCGGCCACTCCGGAACTACAACTCCCAGACGCGCCTGGGCGGAACCGCTGCCGCCCATGTCGCGAGCGCTGATTGGCGCAGGCCTCCGGTGCCGTATAAAAGCCTGTCTGTGATTGGAGGAGCCCGCGGGGGCGGGGCGTCGCGCCGTTTAAGCGGCGGCGGGGCCGGTGCAGCCGTTGCTCGGCCGTTGGGGCTTGTGAGGAGGCGGAGCGGGACCCCCATCCGGGGACCTCTATCCCGGGGCTTTTCCAGCGGGGCTCCCGCCGGGCACCCCCTTTTCACCAGCCTACCGGGGTGCCCGAAGCCCCTTTCCCCCACCCATGGACAGCCCGGCTCTCCGCAGGGCCGCGATGAGCGCAGCGGAGCGCGCTGCGGGGAGCTCGCGCTGCCCAAGGTAGTGAGGGTGGGGCGGCGGCTGCTGCTGCTGCTGCTGCTGGGACGCCCGGAGCCCTTTCCTTACTTTCTGGTAGATTAGTTTGCCCTAGCGCACCTCTAGGTGTGCTCCTGTGCCTGCTGCGCTTCCTTCTTCTGTCTTTCACTTTCTGCTGCTCTTCAGCAGTAAAATGCTCACCTTGTGCCTGGGTTGCCTCTTTCTCTAAGTGTATTGGTTAAGGAGTTTCTGGTCCTTCAGCAACTTTCTGCACTTAATACTTACGCTGTGGCGTATTTAATACTTTCCTACAGTGCTCAGAGTTTTCATGGATGTGCGCTGGGGTTCTGAGCCAAGCAGCTTTGGTGAGTGGCCCCATAAAGGTCACCATTGCCAAATAATTTTTTCATCAAAACTCCTGGTTCTACACAACCACATTCTGACTAAGCAGCACTTTGGTCAAGAAGCTTCTTAGCTTCTATTAGTCATAGTATCGTTTAAAAAAAAAAAAGTTTGTAGTATCAATATAAATAATGAAAAGAGTGCTAAGGGGTTTTTTTTCTAACTCTGCAGCTCTATTTTTGAAATTGCTTCCGATTTGAACAGATTAAATGTTTGGGTGCACTAAATTTTGTTTTGAGGAAAAATACGGTATGTAATTATACACATCCTTGATTTGATTTATAGAGCATTGATTTGCTTTCTATGTAGCACTTCAACATAATATTCAAGAACTTGGCAGCCTCTATTTCAGTGTTGAGGGTGGGCAAGCTATGTGGATAAGACCATCAGGTACACCAGAAAGGAAAGCAAATAGATTCCTAGACCTACACCCTAAATTATAATGGCTGGTGCATTAGCTAGCCTGAATTATCATCTTCATTCAGTGGGCTATTCAGAAAGTGTTTTTCTGTTTGGGTGTCTGATAGAGACTGGCACAGATTGTTGTTTTTTTCACAGTGGCCACTGCTTCTAATTGAACAGCAATGGACTATTTAGCCTCTGAGTTCTTTCCTTGTATTATTTTTCTCCTCTTTGCAGATAATGTATAAGACTTTGCTTCCATAACATCTTTTTTTATCTTTTCTATGGGTTGGGCACTCCTCCGTAGTACAATAAACCTGCAAGCTGCTCTTTATCAACATTCTTGCTTCTCCTAAATGCCATGATCTGCTAATACCCAGAGAACAGTAGAGCTAATCTGTGTATAAACTTGAAAGTGTTTTAATTTCCCTGTCTGAGGCTTGCATGTCATCAGAGACCTGTTTCCCTGCAGGGTGCCCACCCCCCGTGCCTCCTCCAGATCTGCTGAGTCCCGGTGTCCCAGTCTGGAGGATTTCCCTCCCCTGCCACCCATCGGGGAGCGCCTGGCCCATCTGAACCCCTCCCACGAGCTGCTGGACTATTACCGCAGGAAGATCGCTGACTTCGATGAGGAGCACGAGGAATTGGTGAAAAGGCTGGAGAAATACAAGCAAACCTATGATGAACAGGTTGGGAAATGAGTTTTGGAACAATTATGGATTACATGCACGAGATTAGTGTTTTTATTCAGGTGAAAATTCAGCATAGAAGTCTTGGGATTTATCAGCGCGGTGGATTTTATGATCTAGCTCTCTGTCCTCTGTCAAATCAAACAGAAAAATGCCTGTAAGATGTTCTTCAAAAGTTATTATGGCTTGGTTATGTCTTCACACTGGGAATTTTGCCTTTTTTTTATTAAGGCCTCACTTTAGATGCTCATTACCCATGTTGTCCAGCTTCTTTCCCTTGCTTCTTGTATTGGAGGAATCCTCTTTTGTCCAAGTTTAATAGGCTTTGACTTACGGCTATAACTTGTATTTACTGCAGTGGCATTCATAAGCTGTTAAGTAGAAATTTTAAAAATTGCCTTTTAAGAGGAAGAAATCTTAAAGAACACCTGCAAGATATGCAGTGTCCTGATACAGGCTGTAGCATGTATCTGCCTAGCAGTCATCTTTGTAATTGTGGATGGTTTTTTGGGAATAAAACAGTGACTGCTGAGGTGATTGAGGTGCCTCCTCAAGCACTGGCCATGCTTGAAGCGGCCTGAAAGCCCTTGGGGGTGTTCTGTACATCTCACTGTCATGTGGGAAAAAGAGGGGCAGGTTGCAAAATAATGATTTTTTTTCCATACAGGAGTGTTGGCAGATTCCTGTGCAGGTGGAAAAAAATGAAACATAATAAGTAGCTGGATTCCTTGCTGCTAAATCATACATTATTTTAGTGTTTGTTCTTCAGTGATTTATTTCAAAAATAAATGCTGTTGGAGGCTTTGCTAGGCTTTTGTTCATGTCAGACTCCCCATACCTGCTCTGACCACCAGTGTGGAAATGCAGCTGCTAGAAACTGCACTGCTGTGTAGTGACAGTGATTCTCAGGGCTCTGAACTCCCAGCTGAAACATTTTAAAATAATTTTTCCAATACTGCCCTCATCTGGTCAAATATTACAGGACAATAAAATAATTCCTGAGCCGGCTGTTCTCTCCCAGCTCCAGACTCAGAGCACGAGCAGTTTGAAGTTTGTGAATGTTGCCCAGTGCTCTGTTCCATTTCACGTCCCTTGTTGTCTGCACTCAGCACCAGCTGCAGTGGGAAGTGCGGCACTTGGAGGAGGAGATTGCAGAGCTGCAGAAGGCTTTGAGTGACATGCAGGTGTATCTGTTCCAGGAGAAGGAGCAGGTCCTTCGCCTCTACGCGGAGAACGACCGCCTCAAACTCAGGTGGGCTGCACCAGGGTGGTTTCTGAAAAATCCCTTCACCTTCAGGGTTTTTGTCCTGAGAAGCCTCAGAAAAGATATGTAAACAATATTATCTGATTGCTTGGAATGTGGTTTATTGCGTTTTTTAGTCTTCTAGTCTGACAAAGATCCTCACAGAGGAGCACCATTTATCACTGGTCAGGGGTTTGTGTACAAGTTATGAATTAGACAGAACTGCTAGGGATGTGCTTTGAGCTGTTTTATTTTTCAGCCATTGTCATAATCATGTAATGGGACTGAAAATTACATTTATTTTTCAGTCCCATTACATGATTATGACAATGGGAAGATGCCATCAGCTCACATCTCAGGCAGCAGACTAAGAACTTAGTGTTACAAGTTACTTTATAGATTTTTTGACCAATCTCACAAAGCAAGAGCATGTTGACAGTAGTTCCATCCAACCACTATAAGCACATGTACCTTTAGTGAAACCAATGCTTGCTTATTTCAAATACAATACTTGTTTGTAAGCCTTAAAGCACAATGCACAGAGCTCTATTATTAAGCTTAAAACTTCCTGATATCTTGTTAGATAAACTTTTCTGTAGCTTAAAGAATGATTCCAAGCAAGCTTTAATACACAGACCGTTGTTCTATTTGTCCTTACTTTTCTACATGTTACATAATTTTTCTGCTGAGCTCTCACGGCTACTGCTTAGCTCTAATCACAGTTCTGCTGTCTCTGAGGCCTGCCTTTTGCAGCTTTCCCAAAACCCTCTGATTTTATAGATTCCCATGTGGTCTGGATGTTGCTTACCAACAGGTGCATCTTTGATTGGTTCCATGTGAATTGTTTTTACTTAATGACCATTCCCAGTCCAGCTGTGTAGGACTCTATGGTTGGTCATGGGTTTTTATTATTCATTCTTGTCAAGCCTTCTGATGTATCTTTCCTGTTTCTTTAGTGTAGTTTTAATGTATGAGGATGGTGAGCCCCTGGAACAGGCTGCCAAGAGAAGCTGTGCCTGCCCCATCCCCTGGCAGTGTTCAAGACCAGGTTGGATGGGTCTCTGAGAAACCTGGTTTAGTGGAAGGTTCCCAGCCTGTGGCAAGGGGATTGAAACTAGATTATCTCTAAGGTTCCTTCCAACCCAAACCATTCTATGAAATCACAGTAGGATTAATGAGAAATAAACCCAGATCTTAAAATACTTTTCCCCCACACTTCTCTTCTCCCAGCTCAACTTGACTCATGAATTTTCTACCTCCTCCTCCTGAGGAGCACAGAGAAGGAGGGAATGGGGGTTGTGGTCAATTCATTGCATGTTGTCTCTGCTACTTCTTCCTCCTCACTCTTTCTGTGCTCCAGCATGAATTTTTCCATGCAAGATATAAGAACTTAAGTCAAAATATGTGTTGGTGTGCTTTGACACTTCTCAGGAGTGTGATAAAAAGTCTGATACAGCCCTTAATGTAGTTTGCTTTAAAAACAATGGACACCTACAATCTGAGAGAATTTTAGGCAGCTCATAACTCTTAATGCAGATTCTTTTCACCATGTGCTATTGTAGCAGCCTACATAGCATTGTCATAGTTGAAAAGAGAAATGCCCCCCAATCTCAGCAAAATTGGTAGTGTTCTGGTATTGGCAACATCAGGAATGTCTTTGGGAGTTTATTTTAAAGCAGTATTCTCAGGAACTGCAACAGGTTGGAAAACTTGCAAGCATCAACAGGTAAAGTAAAAGGACAGTGTGTCACAATATTGTGATGTATTTAAAAAAATCTGCTTCTATTTATATATTTTCTATTGTCTATTTTCCTATTTTCGCTTTGTATTCCAGGGAATTGGAGGACAGGAAAAAAATCCAACAACTCCTTGCTATACTGGGAGCAGATGAAGGAGAAATTACATATTTTCATAAGGAGCCTCCACATAAGGCAAGTCCCATTTTTCTGTAGCTCTCCTCTTTGGATTTTAACATGAGTATCTGTATCCCAGTGTCTGACTACAGACCAGACCTGTCCCACAAATCCAAGGCTGCTAAATGAGCCCAAAGCAAGAGGGGTCTGTGGCAACATCAGGTTGCAACAGCAGGTATGGGGAGTCTGACATCAACAAGAGCTGTAGTATAATGGTAAGTAAGAGCAAGCACACTGAAAGTTGATCCTGTTAGCATCAGCCTCCTCCTGCCTTCAAAACATACCTCCAGCTCAGCCTCTGAAATGTCAGATGGGAGTCTGAAGTCATCTGGCAAATGGTTGTCAAGAAGATGGCAAGAACACCACAAAAAGGAAAACAAAAAGTGCAGAAAATGACCAGGCCCAGTGTTTGAAGCTCAGCTATCTCAGAATCCCTGTCTCTTAGAGCTTCAGTAAGGAATGTGTCAAGGTTGCTGCAGCAGTTTCTGGGCTGAAGAACCATCCCCTCTAGACAACATTGTGTTGCATATTTCAGAAGTGATGTTGAATTGTTTAAATGGCAGCACATATGATGTGCAATGCAGCTGAACCTAATCAGGAAAGTCATGAATGATTTGGATGTACAGAGATAATGATGGGAATATAGGGTTTCTTTTGGAATAAGGTGCAGAAAAAGGCTGAAATATGCTGCATTGTTCATGGTTGCTCTGCACTGCTCAAGCTCTTCAAACATCTTGCCAAAGCTTTAAAATTTCTGGTCTAGGGTAGCTCTAAAATTAAGCCTATTATGTAATATCAACCTAAAGATAAGCATTGGGGTTATAACCTGCTCTTTCATGGCCTCCTTTTTTTTTTAGGTGGGTTTCAGTTCAACACTTGAGTTTCAGTATTTTTATCACTTAGCTTCTATCTCAGGCTTGTTCAGTATCATGAGTGGATGTGCTGATAAATGAAGCTTTATGTTTCTCTGTCTTTCTGAGACAAAAAGGAGTATAAAAGAAGGAATAACATCATGTTCACCTTTCTCTTATCTCTGTTTCCAAAATGCTCTTTTTCCTGCTGGGGGTGCTGATTTTTGTCCTAATTAAGCCATCAAAGGCAGAATTACTTTGCACTTTTCTGGTGAAAAATAGAGGCAGTAATGGCAAAACTTATCCATGACAAAGGAAACTTTTCAACATGGCCATTACACTTGTGAAATGTAATGCCTTCCTTGTCTTGTGGTAGAAGTCAGGTAATGCTGTTCTTTTGGATATGTCATTTTAACTTTTTAAGGTTTGCTCTTGACCTTTGCACCTTTGGTGAAGTAGATGCTCAGTGCATTTGTCTTGTTTCTGTAGGTTACTGTGCTGCAAAGGCCACCAGAGACCCATGAACAAGATGATGTTTCTAGCACAGGTACCACACCAAGCTGAGTAACAGCAGCTCAGCTCTTGCTGTTTTTGTCTGTCTTCTGTATGCCAAATAATGAGCTACAGGAAAGTATGTGAATGCTTTGGTAAATCTCCATTAAGTTCCCTAAATGTGTCTGTACATATCCATGGAGTCTGGCTTCCCTTCATCATCCTTTAAAACAGCATTAGCTTTCATGTCCCTGATGTTCTCAGCTAAGGAGGAGGCTGTGTTACATAATTATTTAATCAAATTGACTGAAGTTAGCCAACAAGCTCAAAACTAATTCAAGCCTTGATGTTTGTGCAGCTGTGGCATCTGCCTATTCATCATTTATTTTAAGAAAACATGTCAAGTTTTCTTTCTATATATGCCAACAAAATTAGGAGGGTGCCTAAATACTGCAGTGTGATAGAGGGGATAAAGGTGTGTGATCCCCAGAAGTTCTAGAGTTCTTTCAGCTAACCCTCATAGAAGTCCTTGTGACTGTAGCAGTGGAAGTCTTTCTGCTGCTCCTGTAGGCCACCAGAACACAAATATGTCATGCTTGGCAAGGTACTGCAAGTACATTGGAAAACCCTTTCCTACTTCAGTTAAATTTCTTCAATAGGTACAGAGAAGAGCACTTCAAAAGCAGCAGCAAAAGTAGAGAAATTAAGAAGCTCTGAGAGAGATCAAAAAGATGATGACACACTTCTACTACAGGTAAAAACTTTTGCTAACTGATGGACGTAATTGCTGGGTTGCAGAAAATTATGATAAAAAATATTCTATTTGCTTAAGATGTAGATGTACAAGTTGTGTAAATCCCTGCATCTTACTATGGATCCACACTTTGTCAGTTTACTTAGCTGTTCCTTTGCTGTGAATGTGAATTTAAGAACTGATTCTGGAAGCTTTATGCAAGCAGATGTTCCAGTAATATCAATTGAAATATGTTGTCCTTAAGTGCAGAATGTGTAATTGATGTTATCTCCCATGGTTTGATAGCAGATATGAATTTACATTAAACCCACTGAAGATGTGCAGGGTTGGGTGTTTTGTGGAAGCTTGACAAAAGCAATGTGTTTGAGGCACAGCAGCCCCACAAAGTGCACTGATACAATGAACTGTTCCCTTTTCTAGACTTCCATACAAGTTTAGGTATAGGTAGCATGACACAATGAAAGATAAAAATGTGCAGAATCATGAACTGGGGAAGATGCCAGAAGCTGTATGCGAAGTATGAGGAAGGATGAATCAAACAAATAATGGATGAACTTGTTCAGCAGATATTGATGGTGGCTGATTTTTTTATTATTATTATTATTCAAGCAAAGGTACAGATGACTCTGCATATTCCACAGGATTTGTTAGATGTGTGCAATTTAAATCTTAAGAGTATAAAAATACTAATAATTGAATGTTGCTCCTTATGGTATGCCTCTCTTGCCTACAGCAAGTTGTTTGAAATACTTAGCATTAAAACAAAACATGGAGAAATTAGAACTGCCAGAGGTGTTATCAGGTACAGTTTTTGATCTAAATCTTGGAATTTAACAGGAGCAGAGCTGGTGTGAGGCCTTGCTCTGTGATGGCTTTGTTTGCTTGTGCAGGTGAAGGCCCTGCAGGCTCAGATAGAAGAACAGACACGACTGACCAAGGAACAGGTTGAGTCCCTGCTCGAGGACAGGCGGATTCAGATGGAGGAAGCTGAGGTCCGGCACCAGAAGGACCAGGACAAGATCAAAGCTATAACAGAAAAGTGAGTGAGAGAGCATGGCCATGATGTAGTTAATGAGATGAGAGGGAGCAATAGAAATGTTATGACTTTCAGTGTGTTGCTTTCTGCAGCAGCCATCTGGTAGTGCATGTGGAAGATGAGTGGAATAATGTGCTTATTAAAAATCTTCTCTCACATTGGAAGAAGAACACTTATTTCATTAGATGAGAAGAGTTAAACTCACATTTAGACCATGTGTCTTCTCCTGTGCTTCTTCCAACTTGCAGTGATGACTGGTGAAATTAAGGTAGGCACTAGGAATGATGTTAACTCCACTGGGATCCCTTTTTGCAGGCTCCATAAGACCCAAAATCTCTTGTATGAGAGTACCCGGGACTTTCTCCAGCTCAAGTTTGATGCCAGAGCCAATGAGAAAGCATGGATGGCAGAGAAGGACAGTCTGTTGAGGAAACTTGGCAAAGATCTGGATCAACTTGCTTTCAGCACAGAGTCAGGACAAAAGAAGCAGACAGAGCTGAAGAAGATGCTTCAAGGAAGTGATGGAGCTTCAAAATGCCACAGCAAAGAAATAAAGGTAATTTTTTTGTCTTTGGTAGAGCACTCTTTAACAGTTTTTGACTAGAAAATTGCAAGCACCTTGGCTTTGGCACAATACACAGTCACTAGCAGCACTTCCAAAGTTGTACTGGATTGCCTTAAGTTACATTGTTGTTAGCAGTAATCTAAATAAAAAAACCCTCCTGCTTCAAAATCAGCATCACCTTCAAATTTCAGATAAAATGTACAGTTAGGATTTATGGTAGTGTGTCACTGTCAGTTTCTTTCTTGCTCAGAAAAAAACCCAAATTCTGTAAGCTGTGTGGTAAGTGGGGCCAGCAGTTTTCAACCTGCTGACTGCATGTGCTCTCTGTTCCTGTAAGTGCTCTGAGCTAATGGTCTTAGAATTAATGCAATGTCTGGGTTTTCCTTGATGCTGTCAGGGGAGAATGAGCCCTCTCAATTGATGTCTTCCAGCTCTTCTCTAGCAATCTGAATTTTTCTTCCTCTTCCACTACACTTCCAGCGAGAAGCTGGGAGATGAGAATAAGGAATTGGAAAGTAAACAGGCAATAGGGAATTGTTGCCATCTAGCCCTAAATGCAGATGCCTCTGAAATGTAGTGCTGGGCAAGCAGCTGTGAAAGGGGAGTTAGAGCATTAATTACGAAACTGGTAACTTATTCAAAGGTTTTGGTAATGGGACTGAAGTTAGAATGTTGTCCTCACATACTTGCGAGCTCCAGTTCCAGTTAATTTTTATTTTCCTGCCATATTAGCAGTAATATCACAGTTGCTTGTACAGGGCAGGGGAAGTTTTGTGAGCAGTCTTGAATTAGTTTTTTTTTTTTTTCTTCCTATGTGCTAGTTACTGCAAGACAAGCTGGTGCAGGAGAAACACCTGTCACACATGTACAGAGAGCAGTGTGTCTCCCTGGAAGGGGAGGTGGCTAGGATGCGTGAGGAGAGAGATGCTGGCAAAGAACTCTTTCAGGTAATTAGTGTGTAATCATCATCTCCTGGCTGTGGGATGACCTTGCAGCATTTATTCTGTATGGCCTATGGAGTTTTCCTCTCCTCAGGAACGCTCAGAGAAGATGGGCAAGCGCCTGAAACTGATGACTCAGCGGTGCGAAGCCTTGGAAAAACGTCGCAATCTGGAAGTAGAGGGCTTCAAGAATGACATCAAACAGCTCCAGCAGAAACTGAAAGATGTAGAGAAGAAGATTTATAAGGTAACAGCTAAGTCTTTCTGAGGCAGACTGTTGTGGGCTTATCCTATAGAGATGTATTCTCAGTATTTAAAGTAGTATTCCCTTAGGGTTAAGGAAGGGTTAAATGTGTCTTTAAATATCAGTGTCTGACAAACTTGCCTCCTCTGTATTTTACAAAACAAAAGAGATTTGTCTTTGTTTATCAAATAGGCATCAAGCTTACCAAGAACTGTCCTTTTTATACATTAACTGTGTATTTTTGTTTCTACTCTCAAAAGTTCATATGTGATACTTTTAGCTTACTTAGCTATCTCAAAATTGCAAGGCAGTGGTTTGATTCAGAAGTTTATCCTGCAAAGAAAATGAGTGTTTATTTTCTTTGTGAGAGCCATAGTGTTTGGTTCTGTTCCATTAAGAGGTTGATCATTGTCTTAAGTATTTTGAGTACTCTGTTTATTACTTTAGTATGCATTTGTGACTTTGCAAAAATCACTGCAGAAGCAGTGGCTGGAAGCTGTGTTGTCTGTAGTAGCTTCCAGGTGTGTAGATGAACATCAGAACAGCTTAGAGGGAAAAGCACAGCCTTGTTGCTGCTTGGAGTTAAAGATGAGACTTTTATCTATAATGTGCTTGAGAGGATGATCTTGGCATAGCTTAGACTCTGCTGCAGGAGTCTGGCAGTGCTACAGATTCATTCTTTTCCTGCACTTTTGATGCACAGCTCAGTTTATGCAGATTAATGCATTTATTTTGATTAAAGGCTTCAATTTGTTTGAGTTTTGTTTTTGTTTTTTTTTTTTGTAATGGCCTGTGGATTTTCTTCAAGGACTGATGTCGCTTTTATGTTTCTCTTTGCCGATTTATGTCCGGAGATAGCTCAGGGATGCCACTTGCTCAGTTTCTCTGCTGTTTAGGCTTGTAAGTTTTCTGTGCTGTCTAGGTGGCCTGGAAAGGCCCAGGGATGGCCTTGAAGAGCTGAAGCTTCAAAGGACGAGGAGAGACTTCTGATCTTGTCTCGGTCTCGGTGTTTATTAATTGTTTATCTAAAAGATTTTCTTTCAGCCCGACAGAGGTCTGCACAGCAAGTCAGCCATGGGCACACTCCACAACCCCTGGGGCGGTCACTTATCTTTATACCCTAAGTTACATGTACAATATTTACCATTTCTCCCCAATACCTTCTACCCTTATTAACCGGTGCACTTTTAGTAATAACCAATCCCAAAGTGCCACCATCACCACAGAAGATGGAGGCCAAGAAGAAGAAGGAGGACAGGACACGCCCCAATTCCTCCATCTTACTTCTTTAGACCCCCCTGTACCAAAATCCTAAACCCTGTGTTTTACACTCTAATTAACTTATCCCTTCACCATTCACCCAGTGAATTCTTCCCAGTCCTCATACAGGTGTCATCTCCTGTGTAGGATCAAAGCCCTGCCACCAGACACTTCTGGCAACATTCCAGGATTCCCGAGCCCCCCAAGGGTGTTCTCGGCCACTCTGCATCTCCATCCTGAGGTGCTGAGATCCCACAGACTTAAAGCAGTATATGAATGAGGGGAAAAAGTGTGTATGATGCCTTTACTGGAGACTTGTATGTTTTATATCTGTGGATGGGCTCTTCATTGTATTCTCCATTTCTTAACACTGTTAACCACAAGAGGGCAGGGGAACAAAGCACTTGCAAAAAGTCTCCAGAGTGATCATTCAATCCTTCTCGTTGCTTGAGGTCAAAATGACTAAAGATGACTACATTTCCTGATTTGCATATTAACATTTTGGACTGAGAACTACATGATGACACAATAAGAAACCTTAGGTGGGTCAAGAGAATAGAGGGATTTTAGAGCAGTTTCCCATGCTGTGCCCTTGAAAGTGGCTGGGCTGGCATGCTCTGTGCTATTGCAGGGTGACAGGAAATGTCAGCCCTGGCCAGCTTGCCATCAGGAATTCTGATTATCCAGCAGCCTTTACTCAGCTCAGTACAGGCACTGCCAGTCAAGGCTTTGGACTTGAGCTGCTCTTGAATCTTGTGCAGTTCCAGAGGGCAGCAGGTCAGCCACAGCAGTTAGAACACCTCTAGCTGAAATAGCAAAAGATCAAATGTCATCTTATCTCCTGAGGTACTGAGAACTAGATAGGAGTTCCTTGATAAATAGTTTAACTTGCCCCTTTTTGTGTGTCTCTAAAAAATACAGGAACTAGAAAGGAGTCAAAATGGTTATATTCTATTAAGGTTTTTTCCTTGCTAGTACTATAATACAAAAACAATGTTATGAAAGCTTTGTTCTTTATTTTTAATTCTGGAACACCTTTCTATTGGTGATGAGCTATTAACTTACACATCCCCTTTGCTGGCTACAAAGGGTCTCCTTTAGAGTTCTCTCCCTCATATATTTACCATAATACTCCATAAATTGTATTCTGTACAGCTTTTTTCTTAATCTGTTTTTCTTTTTGTTTTAGGTGGCTATGAATTTGGCACCAGACGACCAGGATCTTGCAATTCTGCGTGAGATCCGCCAAGGAAACAAACTAACACGTAAAATTCAAGGAGAACTTAAAGACTTAAAAACAAAAATCTACATCTTAGAGGATGAACTACGGCACTGCTGAAGCTGAATTATTAGCTGGCATCCTAATTTTAGGAATAGGACATTGCTAGACTTGAATAGTCATATGAAAGAACAGCTCCTGCTTGTTTGTTTCCTGGCATCCATCAACAGAAATTTGAAGAAATCTGCTCTTGAGCCATTCCTAATGTACCAGATTATATTGCTGTTTGAGCTGAGAGATGACACCTGATAAAACTGACTTTAAAAGTACATGATGACTGATACATCAGGAGTGTGTGTGTGTGACTATATCTTCATATCTGTGGTAGGGATCAGTGTATACTGTCCTTTGCCTTTATTTGGAGCATATTATAAATCACATATATGGTTAAAATGAAATTAATAATCCTGGAAGGACCTAGGTGAAGATCTGAATTTTGACTGACATTTTCCTATGTGAGAAGCAGGTTTTTAAATAGTTCCATGATTCCTGTTTTGGTGCTTAACACCTCAGGATGTAACTGTAAATTCTCATATAGAAAGTCTGTGCTGAGATGTCTTACATTTGACTCCTGGACAGGATAACTATTTTAAAATGGCTCCTGTTTGCTTGGTTTTAACCTAATTGCAATAAATCTACCTGACTTAATATGGTGGGAAAGGATAACCCATTATAGAGCTCTTCTGCAAGGATGAGCAACATTTACACAAGTTCTGAATGCTTGGTTGGGAGGTAGGTACTACACAACTGAAATTCATCTTCTCTTCCCCTTCCTCACAGTCTCAACATGCAAAGGAAGCCCATAATAAAGGGGACTTGGTATCTTCCTTAACCACCATATTATCTTTGTAGCTCTAAACAAGGTCATGGTTATGTGCAGAGAAATCATGACCAGCTTTTGCTACAGCAGTTGTTGCTACTGAACTGTAACAAACTGAAGTGGAAGAGCAGCTGCACAGTTGCTAGATGAGACCTGTAACTGTGTGTGGTGATTGTTTTCATACCAGACATCACAATCCTAGAAAACAGATGAAATCATGACAAGGGTTTCAATATTATAATTGCAGGTATTCATGCTTTTGCTGCAGCATCCATAAATCTTGTCCACCTTGCAGCCTGAGAGCAGATCTCTAGTGGAGAAGGGATTTCAATGCCTCTGTTTCCTACTTGACCTTTTTTTACCTTTTTTCTCAAGTATACACCATATAAGCTACCAGCACTTCCTTCTCCTTTGAGCAGAGCTGAGTGTGTGAAAGCAGGCAATTTCTTTTAGGTGGAAGTGGCCATACAGATCCTCATTTAGTGCTTCACAGGTAGATAGGGAGAAGATGGATGTGAAGGTTTGGAGAAGGAAGAATTGTTTTCATAGCATCAGCTAAAGCAATGCAGGAGGGGAAATGCCCTTTAGACACCCATACCCACATCACTTGTCTGAACCTTTTTGTGGCAAGCTTGCTATCCCTTATGGTCCTGTAGTGTGGCTTTTATTCTGTTTGTGTTCTTGAGGGCAATTGATCACAGACTTCAGTGTCCTGGCAGTCCCTGGGTGTTCAACTACACTGCAGCTTGCAAGGGACTGTTTTAAAGGATGTTGCACTGATCAGTTGAGCTGAAAATGCTGAGCTGTACAGAGACTGGTTCATGAACAACTCGGGTGCTGATGTGATGTGAACAGTTAAGGAAGGATATTTATTCCTATCCATCATTTAGTCTCACTCTCTCCTAGCTGGCTGGTGTTTTCATAGAAAAGTCAAGCTAATTAAAGCGAGTTTGTATGTGAAATAACATCTTGGTGGTTTGGAGATCTCAATCCTATCACAAGGCCTAAAAGGCTGCTTCTGAAAACTGCTACATAATGAAGCCTTAGCCACTCATTCAGCAGGACCCATCTACTTAAATTCAGCTGATGAGAACCTAGCAAAAAGGTCTCTTGAACCTATAGAATCCTGTTTATTTTCAACTCTTCCAAGCTGAAGAATTGCCTGTGAAATGACGTTCTCCTCACTGGAAAGCCATGAAGTGTGTCTGGGTAAAGACTTCAAGCTCTGACTTTCAGGTTTGTAAGACTGGGAGGAAATACTGGGGGAAGAAGGATGTAAATGTTTAATTTCCTGGCTTCCTTACCAATATTCTTTAGACTTGAGAAAGACTGAACAGAATAAAATGACAACATCCCTAATATATCTGCTAGTGTATCAAAATCCAAGTGCAGTTTGAACATGATTCTTAATATGTCACCAGGCTATGAACACTTCCTGTGTGAGGGGGTGGGAGGGGAAATTACAGTACTGTTACTCTGTAAATCCATTTTATTTGGAAGCTTGAATATTTTTCCAAGTGCAGGAAGTGCAAAGTATTGTACACACTCTTTCTGTGTGACATCACGTGGTCGTGTGAAATGTTGCCAAAACAAATGGGGACCTTCATGCCAAGAACTGCTTTAAAGAGCCAAGTGCTTCCTACCACTGACAGCTACCCTGTAAAATGTCAACAAAGCATTATTGGTGTTTTCAAAGGGGTTTCCTCGGAGAAGTTCCACTATCTTAATTTTTTTTCCCTACAATTTTTGGGTAGAAATAAAAAAAATAGCGTTTACTCCCAAGATAGATTAGCTTTTTTGATAACTGAAGTTAGTAATGTGTGACCTGTGTCATTTTAGTACAACTAATGCCAGGTTATGAGTGTAGTAGAACAGAATCTGAAATGTCTGCTTCTAAGATTATGGAGAGTCTATACTACAGGATTAAAAGTTAGAACTGGACACATGTTCTTTTTGTGAGCCAAGATACTAAATCTCTCTTGCATAACTGGGAGAAAAATGAGGAGCAGGGGAAACCTTATTGTGTAGCTTCAATTAAGTAAGGAAGGAGTGCCTACTTTTCAGAAGGAGTGTTGAAATATTACTTAAGGCACACAACCACAGATGATTCAGAGGAAGAGAAAAGGTGGTGCAAGAGCTCATTTTGTCTTGCATTAAGAAGATGAATTAATATGTGTCTCTTGAAGACAAAAAAAAACAAACCTACCGAAGGCCTCTGTATCCTAGCAGGGCAATGCTGAGCAACAAGAAGTAGCCTGAACCTTAAATAAATTTAAAAAGGCATAAATTTTTAGTAGGGAGATAGTGTTTTTTTTTTTTTTCCCCTTACTATAACAAACTAGGTATGGAAGTAACAAATTCTCCATCTCTATCTTCAAATCAAAAAATTACTTCACCTTTATTAACTTGTTTTAATAAGTTACTGGGTTTGACCCATTAGAAAATAATGAAATATAATTACATGACCTAACAGGAAATAATTTAGTGGCTCCTTCTGGCTTCAAACCTTTAATGTATTTATATGCAGTATTTGTTGGAGTTTTTTAGTTTTCATGCAGTTGCTTTAATTATAGGGACATGCTATGTCAGCTAACTCTGCACAGCAAGGTTATATAAGGTAAAACCAAAATAAAAATTTCTTGTGAATTTCCTATATCACAGTCTGCAGTAATTCCCCAGTGAACTGATGTTGTGACTGTACCTGGGCAGAGCAATAGTTCTCATAGGTGTTAAAATAAGTCTAAACAGTAATGTAGTATGTGCTTGTATGCAGTGGCTACAGTTAAATTGTTTATGTAAGTAGGATTATCATTTCAGAAACACATTTTACCACTGTGGATGGACTCTCTGGGCAGCCTGATAGTCTGGAATTGAAATGTTTCTATGGAGGCCAGGAATTCTTTGATAATCAGATAGTATTTCTGAGTCTAGCTGGGAGCAGCATGCCTGTGTACTTTGTTCTGGTAGATCTGTTCATACTCATGCAAAGGGATGTTGTTCAGACTTTAATTAAAGCTCATAAACACATTTGATCTTTATTAATAAAGATGTCCTATTTGTCCCCATTCAAAGTGGTATCATAGGTCATGAGTATGTTATGGACAGTTTTCTTTCTAATTTTTTTGCAATATTTTGCTTTTTTATTTTCCAGTTCCTTTAGATTGTAACTCTACTCCCTAAAGCATTTTCCTTAAATGTGCAAGTCTAGCTGTAGAAGTATACACATTTTTTATCCTGCAGACTGGGATTATGCACCAAAACAGTCTTGGAAACAGTGTAGAAAGTGTGAGTGGTGGGAGCTGCAGTGATTCCTTTTGTTTGCTGCCTTTTTAAGGTTTTAGACAAAAGAGCAACATTTGGATTCTTAGGTTGCATCAAATATTGAGGACCTACTGTCCAAAACAGGCCATCAGAGGGAAGCAATATTTAACCCACTGGCAGGAAACATCTCTGCTATGATTGAAGTATTTGGGAGGAGTGTAGTGGACTTCTGGTGTCTCCCATTTAGCACCAAGGGAACTCTTGGAGAAAAGGCATCTTTGAATGTGGGGTAGAGTGACTGCCCTTCCAGCAAGCTCTAGAAATACAGCTTGAAAAACAGAGCCCTCAGTAGGGTTGACCGTTCACTTACACTAACTAAATTGCATATTTTAAGAATGTGATGCTGTTTTACTGGGGACAGATGTGTAAATACAGATTATTTGGGTTAATTCAGAAAACCCAGAAGGGCTTTTAACACAGAAATGGTTCAAGGTTAAAGTAAGACAATTATCTGCACAGGCATGAAGGGAAATGGGCTGACCACTCTTGAAATGGGCTTGGTTTTAATAAAAAGCTCAGGATTTACCTTGGTGAGGAATGTCTGGTTTGTGCCAAATGCTCCTGTATTGATTCAGAGATCAAATTGCTTTTCTCTTACTGTAAACATTTCTCTCAGTATGGTGTCACTTCTAAACCATCCACTACAACATTTTTTCCTCTTCAATCCTAGCTTGGGTGGACAGATGTCTACAGGGAATGCTGCTCATCTCTGTGGTCTGTAATGTCTCTGATAATGTGACTATGATGCATCTTGGGGACTTCTTGAAAAGCAAGGATGATGAGCACAGCCACTTAAAATAGAAACCAGGTATTATTATGTTTAAGACAGGGGAAGGAAGAAGTTATGCAAGACTAGAGTGAAAACATGGATTTCCCAAATTCTCACATATTTTCATCTTTCATTATGATAAATATCTAAAAAGACTTTGCAAAGTCTCTTGAAAGTTCTCAGCTTAAAGTATAGAAAAAACTTTTTCAGGAAGTGCAAATGTGTGCTCTAGATATCAAGAGATGGTTCTGATGTGCACAAAAGCAATTTAGGTCAACTCCTGGGGCAGGTCCTGCAATCAGGAGGTGTTCCTACACCTTTATCCTACTGGATAAAGCTCATGTGAAAATGTGACCTCTTGCCAGCTGAAATGGAAGGGAAACCATTTCTATGTAACTTTATTTGGACAGTGGGGACTTGAGAGCTAAGGAAGGAGTTAAGCAGTGGAAAGACACAATCATGAATGAGGCTTTGCACCCAGACAGCAATGGGATCCTGATCCTGTCAGTCAAAGTCATGGCTGTGTGAGCAGCAAGAGGAAATCACAAACCCCAACCCAGGCCACACCATCCAAATCCTGGCAGTGTAACTGTATTTGTAAAATATCAGAATAAAACACATGAGACTCCATTTTCTTCGTGGTGGAAAAAGCCTATTCTTTATTCATGTAACTCATTTTTATACACTTTTACAGACCTTGTGTGGGATTCCTATTGGTTAGGAGCTTTCTTGCCAATTTATTGGTTAGTAAAAGCTATTTTACTTGTCCATCAAACCTCTCTCCTCTTAAATTGTTTACATATTTTCTTCACTGGTTCCCATGGAGTAGATTTAATGTTTATGCAGGTGCTGCTTGTTTTTCACCCAGGAATAGGTTGTTATATTAATGAACTGTTCACACCAGGATTGCTTTCACATGGCAATCTGCAAACTGCTAGCTTGACAAGGCTAGCCACTGATATAACAAAGTAGACCTGATTTTACAAAGCCTTTCTTTTATAATTTTTCTTCCTTACTGCACCAGTAAAATATGACCATGGCAGCACAACCCCTTGTATCAGCACCACTTATCTGAGCAAGGAGGTCCTTGTGCTGATAGGATTTTAATTGTGGGACTGCACTGATTCCCTTACAGTGATGTTCAACGGCAGCATTGACAGGAATTTTTCTAGGATTGCTCCACTAGTAACGCCTTTTAGAGCCCAATCACATCCTGAGGTGCCAAAAAGAGAAATAACGGGGAGCTGTGTCTTCAGAAACTGCTTATTCCTTTTAGAAAGACTTCTGCCTTTGAGCTATTCCTATGAAGAATGTTGAGATGAAGTCATTGTTTGTGCTTCAGAGCACAGCTGAGGTCAGGAAGAGGAGCATGGAGCCACCAGGGTGGGGAAGTCTAGGGACAGTTGGGTATCTTTGGTGTGGAGCTTGTAATTAGTGTGGAAAATTGCACAAGAAGAAAGAGGGAGCAAGTGGCAGATAATTGAACCTTTGGGGAACCTACAGAGAAACAGTGTTGGCATGGAACTAAAAGATTTACAGAACAGAGAAACAGTTGTTAGATAACTAGAAGCAAAAACATAACAAGAAGCAGAGATGCTCAGAGATGGATCTAGAGAGGAGTGAGCCAGGAGGAACAGGAGATGTGCACTAAGTGCTGCACTTGTATCAAAGGCTGCTTTTATCATGAGGGAGCATAGCCAAAATAGAAAACAAACAGCAGCTCAAAGAAAGCCAGAAAATACTCCTGGCAAAGAGCCAGTTTCTTTGAAGTGGATTTTCAGGGTAGGCTGGGAGAGATGTGTCCTGAAGCCAGCAGCAATGTCCAATATCCAAGGATGGTCCATCAGCAGTGCCAGCTCCTGTCAGAGTTACTTCCACACACCCTGGGCCCTGTTCCTGTCTCACCACCTCCAGCTCACCTGCTTTCCTCTCCCTGAAGGGCTGACCCCAGCATGAGCTGCCACATTGCACACACTGAGGATGAGAGAGGTGGAGGGCTGGGCACTCCTGTCACTTGGGATGCCTGGGAATCTGAGACTATAAGACTGCTAGCAGACTTGAGATAAAAACAGTTGTGTGAGGTCCTTTTGAACATCACTGCCAGAATCTTATTCCTGAGTATCTGTTCTTTCAGCAATGAATAAGTAGTCCAGAATAAGCTATTGAAGTTTATGACTTCCCTTTTTATTACACATTCAGATTAATTTTGTTCCTTAAAACTGATCTGCTGTAACTGTATTGTAATGGATATGATCATGCCATAGTCATTTCCTTAAGCTGTTTCTCCAGAGACAAGAGCTTTTCTGTATCACAGCACAGTTCCATCAAGAAGTTTGTTTCTTTAGAAGTTGACAATGCTACTGTTAGCCTTTACTTTCACTTTTCCCTTCCCTCCATTTTTGTACAATGCTCACTAGAGAAAAATGTGATTACTTATTTTAATATGCAACAAAGTGCAGTTGTTATTTTTCAGGCATACAGTTGTTCATTTAAGAAATGCACGCAACTTTCTGCTAAGAATACATAATTCAATTCTCAGTCTTTAAACAAAGTTAAATTTAGATCTGTATTTATTACACACTTTTCTTACTATTTTCTGCCAGTTTTGGAACACGTATAAAAATTTAGTTTATTTCTCTCATGGTGGATAAACCTCAAACTAACACACCACCAAAAAACTCTAACAGTGTCATGTCCCCATGAGAATCCTGCCTTGTTAAACTGCACAGAGTTTCCCATTTTTAGTTGTGTGTGTACTGGTGTTGTCTGGCTATTGGCAGCTCTTTCTGTTTACACTGGAGGAATTATCCCCCATTATTCAGGCTCGGATGATGGATGTGCATCTGTGGCCTCAGATGGGGTAGGAAGGAGGAACACAAGCATTGCATCCTCCAAAGCTGCACCGTGGACCTTGTCCCAGGGAGGCTGGGGGAGCCCAAGGACAGAGCCACTCACCAGGCTCCCACACCATGGGTTTGTTTCCAGGGGGGTCTCAAGAAAAAAAGAAAGTACTATAATTTCATTAATTTTACAAACCAGCTTCAGCCTGAGAGCTTCTGTTCTTGGTCCCACACAGCACAGGAGCTGCACGTGGGCAGGAGTGGAGCTGTGAAGGAAAACAGTTGCCACCAATGACCCAATACCCACACCACAACATTCCCTTTTTGGAAAGGGATAGCTCTGGACTCGCTGCCCAGTTGGATACATGATGTACGTGCCAGATGTCATCTCCCATTTTCCTTCACCGAGGAGGAATGCAGTTTGCAGCCTCCAAGACAGCTTGGCGATGTGAATGAAACCAACAGCATGGCAAGGACTCTAAGAAGTCACTTCAAAAGTGTGCTTGGGACATATAATGAAGCAGCAATTTCATCCAGGAAAAGTCCTGGTGTTTGTGTAAACCTCTGACGTCCTCTCGCCGAGGGGGCTGACGATGTAACATCGCATCCGCTCAGCCGCTTCAGAAAGCAGGTTTGGAGGCTTCACCAGCCCTCTTCCTCCTCACCGAGCCATGCACGTCCAATTACATACACCTGTTCCACCAGGTGAGAGACACGGTAATTGGATTCAGCTGTGAATCCATTGCGTGGATTCAACTGTGAATCCATTGCGTGGATTCAGCTGTGTGTAGTACCAGCGTGAATTTGAATCGTCTCCTCTCGTTCCACTTCCCTCCCTGCAGAGGAGTTACCGTCCCGCTCCTCACCGGCGGGATACACCAACTCCAGCACCAACGCTCCTGGGGCACGGAGAGCGGCCGTGAGGAAGGCTCGGAGCTTCCACCGCCACGGAGGCGGCTGTCAGCGGCCAGGGCGGGCGCGGAGCCCCCGGGGCGGAGGCAGGTGCGGGGGGCGGCGGCAGCGGGGGCCGGGGCTGCCCGCGGGGGCGGCGCTGCGCACCTGGGCCCGCCCCGCGCCGCGCTCGGCGGCAGCGCCGGGGTCGTGCGGCCGGAGCGGAGCCGGAGCCGGAGCCATGGCCCGGGGCGGCGGGGGCCCGGCGCCCTGAGCGGCGCCATGCGGGGCCGGCTGCTGGCGCGGCTGCGGCGCCGGAGGCAGCTGCGGCTGCTGCTGGCCCTGGGCGCGCTCGCCCTCGGGCTCTGGGCCGCCTACCTGGAGCTGGTGGCGGCGGCCGGCGGCGGGGCTGCCCCGGAGCGCAGTGAGTGATCCCCGGCAGCGGGAACGGGAGGGAGCGGGAGGGTCCCGTTCTTCGCAGCCCCGGCATCCTGCGATCCTCGGCAGCCTGCGATCCTCGGCAGCCCCGCGGAGGTCGGAGCGCGGCTTTGGCCCCCGGGAGCGGCCGGGCGCTGGGGCTTCCCTTCCCTGCTTTTGGCCTTGCCTCTTGGCTCTCACTCCCTCTCTGCCGGGAGACCTACCCAAAGCTGACCGTGTTGGAGCTATAGAGCCCGGAGCCGCGGCTTTGAGATGTCTCTCGTTCTTGGTGCGAACCCGTAAGGCAGCAGAGATGCTTCTTTGAAGGCGGCTTTGATGCGAGGAGCAGGAGGGGATGCGCGCCCGGGAGAGGCGCCCTGCCTGCCCGCTAACGGGCTCGCTGCGAGCGAACTTTGGGGAGTACAGCAACGAGCTGCGCTTTGCTCGCTGAAATAGAGGAAAACTCTGTCAGTGTCGTGTGTTTTTTTGCCCTTCTCTTTTTTGAGTTATAGAAAAGTTTCGAATGACTCATGGTTTGGTAAAAGCCTGTGATGTTGCTGCTGTTTATTAAACCGTGTCAGTACTCGGTACTAATATAAATTGAAAGTATGTTTAGCTACATGTTAGTGTTTAACTGTTGATACTTTCCAGTGTATTGGTGATTTCATTACGTGTTATAAACCTCCTAATTTATACTCCCACGAGTCAGGCTTGGTTTCAGTCTTAAAGCTTTGGACTGTGGCTGGTGCAAGGAGCACCATGAATGTCTACTCCCACAAAGTCCATTACAAGACTTCAGCTTGTATATTTGTTCTGTATTATGTATGATATTAAGGCTAAAAGCACGTATTTATTGTTCCAGCAGAGTACAGATCTGATTTTTTTTGTCTAGGATAAATCCTCTAGTAATAATCCTCTTTTTATGCTTGGTGGAATGAGAAGGTGAATTGCCCTGTGAGTCTGCTTTGCATTACATCTTTCGTGCAATCTCACCATGCCTTTTACTGTACATCCCTTTGGCAAAACCCCACCAAAAATGCTTAGAGAAGATTTGTACAGGTGGGCAGAGGGCTGGTGTAGAAACAAGGGAGAAAACAACTGAGAAGTATTTAAAGTAGTGGTTATGAGGAGAGAGGGGCTGAGTCGGGTGTTTGGAGTTGCACAGCTGATGGTCCTTTCATTGCCAGCAATGCAGAGGGAGAAGGAGGGTGAAGCAGAGATGTGCAGCAGAAAACAACTTTCTTAGCGAATTGGATTATTCCTCTTTGCTCTAAGGCAGGATTATTTTTACATCTCTGTTACAAAAGTCATTCTGTTTTAAGACTGAAACTGGAAACAGTGAGATGGCTGCAGTTACTACCAACCAAAACAGAACATGAACAAAATAATTGCATTATATTAAAGTTCAATTATATAAAATTCCAGATTCTCTCAAATCTACCAGAGACGTTGCTGCTCATTGCAAACAGGAGGTATTTAAATGCTTCTGGAAAGGGTGGGAGGGTAAAATCCTCTGACAGGCAGTTCCTCATGGCTCAGCATCACAGGGGGCTGTGGTCACACTGGGCACTTGGTGTCGTTTTCTTGGCCTTGCAGCCAGAATCCTGGAACCTGCTAACAGGAGGAAGGTTAATCTGTGACCTTCCTCACCCTTCCTCTTGCCCTGCTGCCTCTAAAAGCCTGTTTTGTTGTAAGAGAAATCAGAAATCCGAGCAGAAGACAAATAGTATTTGTTTTGTTCTGGCTGTTGAAACTAAGTAATATTTTCTTCTTGGGGGAGAGAGATGGCTGTGTTTGTGACTCCATGTGGTGACTCTTTCCTGGATCCTGGGAAGCTGAGGAGGGGAGTGACTCTGCAAGCAATTAATAGTTTTTGCCTTGTTTCTGCATTGTTTTCTGTTGCATGTCCCAGGTGGGAGCCCTATTGTAAATCACTCCTGGGACCAACCAAGAGCTGCCACCCCAACTTAGCTGATGCAACAGTTATTAATGATAAAATGCAAAAGCTCTTTATTGGGCAATTTTTCTAGACAAAAGGCTAAAAGGCTCTTCCATTGGGGCCAAAAAGGTGTAAAGCTGTTGGGCTTGAAAGATCTGCAGGAGATCACTGTTTCCATCTCCTGTGCCTGTAATGGAGTTTCTTCTTGCCACTCTAAAAGGCATTATAGTACAGCCTGTGTATGGAAAGCCAGATTTGTTATTCTCTTTCCAGAAAAGTGAGTCTCCCTCTTGCAAAGCTGTAAGGACTCAGAGAAAATATTGCTCTTCCTCTCAGCCCTGCATGAGATGGAGCACAAGCCCCTGTGATGTCCCCACAGCATCCCTGCTCTCAAGTCTCAGAGCAAGTCTCCAGGCATGGTGGATCCTCCTGAGCTTTGTGCTCCTCTCCTTCTCTTACCCCCCAGGTCAGTGTGTGCTGGAGAGAGCAGATCCACACCCAGGGATGGGTGTTTGAGTAAGTGATGCTGAAAAATTGGGGCCCTGACTGTCCTCTCTTGAGGTCTGTGCAGCTCTGCTGTGCAGCAAAGTCAAGCAGGTAAAATAGTTTGGATAAAAGTGAATGAGGAGTTTAGGAGAATATCCTGTAATCATCAGCATCATGAAGCATGATGCTTCATCACCATGTGCTGGGAGAGTCTCTGGCCTGAGGAAAGCTTTGCTGTAATGTTAAAGTGAAAGGTTGTGAGGATCAGCCTGAGGTGCAGAACTTGTGCCTGGTGTACACCATGGCTTGGCATTTCTGTGTGCCAAAGCTGATTGGGAAAGTTGAGCTTTCAGGGAGGTTGGGATGGGCTGGGCAGACACAGAGGATAATATGGGCTCTTGTGAGGGATGGCTTTCCTTTGAAGGTGATGCTGAAATGAGTAGTTGGTCAGGTAAAGGAAAGTAACTTCTTTTTCTCCTTGTGATGTGAGTGTATTAAGGTGATGTTCTTACATATTCTTTCCAGGGAGCCTTGTTGGCAGGATTGTTTGCTCATGGGTAGGGAGGGTGTTTCTGTTCTTGTGGGGTTTGCCATCTGGTTCTTTTTTTTTTTAACTGAGCATGTTTGGCTGGTTTGCTGCTCAATAGGTGTTTATAGGAATCTTAAACATGTTTACAGCTGAGTGAAGAGAAACAAGCAGCCTGCTGTGAGCTGAAGGATGGGCACACTCTCCTCACGTGGAATGTGGCCTGTTGTCATCCAAAACAAGTTTTAACAGGCAGGACACTGCCTCCCTGCCAGGAAACCCAGAGAGCTGGAGACAGTCTATTTGCTGCTGCTGCTGACAAGCACTAACCTCTCTGGAGTGGGCTCTCCACTAGGAATGTTTTCCTCATCTTTATGAGCTGCTACACAGCACACTTTGCTCCTGCTGGAGATGGGGAAACTTTATTATTTAAAGAGGTGTTGGGGAGGGAGAAAACACAGAGGTCTGGAGAGCAAGTTCTGCATCCTGCCTTTACTGCTGTTATTCAGGGCAGGGAGAGGTCTTTGCTCAGGAAAAACCCTCGTCCCAAAACACTGCCACTTCCCAGAGCTGCTGCAGTGCTGTTTGGATGGAAGAAGTGGTGGGTCTGACAACTCCTCCTGCTCCCTCTTTTTTTCTCTTCTGTGCCCAGCAGTGCCTCATCTTGCCCCCTGTGCAGCAGGGTATGACTGAGGGAGTGAGGCTGGTGTCAGTGGGCTGTGTTTGCAGAAAAATCTTGTGTCAGCATAGTGAAAACCCAGCCCCATCCCTGTAGAAACTTGGAGGTGAGGTCATTCCCAGCCATTGCTATGCAGAACGTGTTTTTTTCTGCTGCAAAGTCCATGGTATTTCAGGAGTCTATAAATCACTTGTACTGATTTCTTTTATCGCAGGTTTGTGCTCAGTGTCACACTGAGCCAGGCACAGGGAAGGTGTTCAGGATCAGGTTGGAATCCTCGGAGGTGCAGCTTGTAGGAACAAGGGGTTGGGGGCCCCTTTCTTAACCTGCCCTTCCCAGCTGCTTTGACCTACCCCCATTCCTCCACATTTGATTGTTGTGAGTAAATAGCACTGGGAGTGTGTTATCTTCCTATCTTGGATTGTGGTGGTGGTTAGTGTCTGGTTTAGGATTTCAGACTGCTGCTTTGCTAACTCAGGAGTGCATATTCCCATTCTCTAAAGTGGAAAATTGGAGGGTTCAGAAGATACCAATAAAGAAGTCCTTACAGCAAGACTTCCAACTCCCCTGTATGTAGATCTTCGCTATCCCTTTGCTTTCCCAGAACATTGGCTTCTTATTCCTTCGCCATGATGAGTTCTGACCTTCAGGCATCCAGGCCACTACAGAGCAGTGCAAATTACCCCAGTATTGATGTGAATGGGCAGGTGAATGTGTTTGTGTGAGAAAAGTGTCTGCCAAAAGGTGAAGTTCGACATTTGATGTAATGTATCACCTTCCTCCTGTTGCCTGTGTGCACACACCCCTTGAGGAGCACACCTACACCTGCAGGTTCATTCCCATGCTCATGGCTGGCTCCTGCAATCCCTCACACACCATCTCTCCTGCCTGGGCACGCACGGTATCGCTCTCCTGCTGAGCTCATTGCCCCCAGGATTCCTCACTGCACGTGGGGAGAAACGGGGCCATGCGGTGTCTGAAGGGTGTATTTCCTCTCTCTGCAAGATGTTCGCCCAGGTATCCCCCTCAAAATACACCCTGCTGAAGGGAGTGTCTGTCATGAAGCCTGCATGTGGTGTTTGTGTGCTTAGAGGACACTGGTGAGGCAGCGCTATTCCCAAAACACACTGTGGGCCTATAGCTATGAATGTCTGAAGTGTGTATTTCCTCTCTGTGCTGTTAGCCCAGGTATCCCCCTCACAACACCCCTGGGGAAGGGAGTGTCTGTACCATGGAGCCTGGACATGGTGTTTGTGTGCTTAGGACATTTGTGAGGCCTTTGCTCACAGGGCAGCACCATTCCCAAGGCACATTGTGGGCCTATGGCTGGGGGGAGAGGGATGTCTGAAGTGCGTATTTCCTCTGTGTGCAAGTTAATTCAGGTATCCCCTTGCTGAAGGGAGTGTCTGTACCATGGAGCCTGGATGTGGTGTTTGTGTGCTTAGGACAATGGTGAGGCAGCACAATTCCCAAAGCACATAGTGGGCCTATTGAAACATGTCTTTCCTCTCTGTGCTGTTAACCCAGGTATCTCTCTCAAAACACCCCCTCCTGAAGGGAGTGTCTATGCCATGAAGTCTGGACATGGTGTTTGTGTGCTTAGAAGGACACTGGTGAGGCCTTTGCTCTCAGGGCAGGACCATTCCCAAAGCATACTGTGGGCCTGTAGCTGTGAGGGGAGGGATGTCTGAAGTGTGTATATCCTCTCTGCAAGTTAACCCAGGTATCCCCCTCAAAGCACCCCTCCTGAAGGGAATGTCTGTGCCATGGAGCTTAGGACACTTGTGAGGCCTTTGCTCTCAGGGATCCGTGCCAGGCAGCCCCATTCCCAAAGCACACTGTGGGCCTGTAGCTGTGGAGGGAGGGATGTGCCCTGCAGGTGATGCAGGGTTCCTGCCAGGGGTTCAGGATGACCAGAGGTGCTGGGGCATCCTGCTCTGTGTGTGTAAGGGATCCAGCATCCCCAGCCCATGGTCACAGCCCAGACTGCTCCAACAGGCTCCAGGGAGAGCCCAAGGTGTCACCGTTAGGTTGGATGTGACATACACATGTGATCAGGGTGTAAGAAGAAAAAAGGTTTTTATTCTGCATGTTCTCCAGCTTATATACTCTTAACAAAGTGTGATCTTCATTGGTGCAAAGCAATTAACATCAGTATAATTGGCAAAAGTTTTACAGAAATTTAATAAGGCAGGTATACGCATCTACTTGTGCACATAGCCTAGCTTACAAAAATTTTGATGTATCTTTTCTAATCTGCTTCCATGCCGATGGCCTTGTCTTCCTCCTTGCTATCGATACACTCGAAAATCAACAATTGTTATTTCTTCTATTAACTCAGCTTTGCTTGCAAGCCAGCTGTCAAACCCCTCCATACCAGGGTTACAGGAAGCAATGTGGATCACCCTGGAGCTTGGTTGGGTATTACAGGGACCTGTTGAAGGTCTCCATGGTGAGAGAAGGACGGTGAATCTTGTTTCTCGATCAGAAGGCTGGATTTATTGATATATGATATATAATACATTATGACTATGCCAAAAAGAATAAAGAGAGAAGTTTGCAGAGCTGCTGCTGAGCTAAGAATAGAAAGAAAGAATTCTATAACCAAGTTGTGTCCAGGAACTCTGTCCCTAGCTTGCACTTGTGATTGGCCCTTAATTATAAATATGGGAACATGAACCAATCACCAATCAAAATAGGTGCATCCTATTGCATTCCACAGCAGCTGATAACAATTGTTTACATTCTCTTCTGAGGCCTCTGCCTTCCAGAAGACGCAGAAATCTGAAAGAAAGGATTTCTGTGAAAAAATGTCTGTGACAGTTGGGAGGTTCATTAGTGCAGCAGGTGGGGAAGCCCAGATCTCAGGTGGCTGTGCCATGCTTGTCCTGGGCCAGAACATCCCTGCCCTGCTGCTGGAAAAGGTGCTGCAGGTAGGGTATGAACCTGGTGCTTTTTCACCACTTGACTTCCAGTCAGGTGGGTGTTTGTTTTCTTGGAACTTGGCCTGCAGTTTGTCTGGCCTCAGCAGATCCCCAAATAATTTGCCAAGATTACATACCACCTTTATAAATAAACTCTTGTGTCATCTCTTCATGTACTCATGTTAACTATGACAGATTTTTGTAGTGGTGTGCCAGAACAGCATGTTTTCCTGCACACACCTTCCTGTCATGAGTGGGACAGGATTAGAATGGCTTGGATCCCACAGGGGTAGCCTCCTGTGCATCTTCCCCCACACCACAGGGGCAGGGCTGAGGAATGATGGCAGAGGACTGATGCTGTCTTCTGGAGATGTTTCTGTGTGCTGCAGTAACAGAGAGGCTCTGCCTTCTCCTGCAGGTCCAGGCAGATGTGAGGGAAGATGGACATCATCTTTCACCTGCTGGTTTGAAATTACTGACATCTGCAGGATGGAGAAAGGCAGGATGCTGTCCTGAGGACAGAGACTGCCTTGTAGGTTCTGGCACTTGGGAATGGAGTAATTATGGGGTTGTTCCTCCTAGCCTCAGGAATTTATATATTTTGTTCAGTTTCCCTTTCCTATTTGTTCTTGCTCTGCACTGATATTGCCTCTTGCAGTCACTTCCCAATTCCACTGCTTTTATTTTTTGACTTGCAGTAATAGCTGAGAAAGACTTTCCAGAAAAGGAAATAAGCTGGCTGATTTACATATGGTGTGAGATTTCAGAAGGAGCCATGTGCCTTGGGTGGAAACAGTTGTGAATCTGGGCCTTGGAGACTCACCCTTTTCATGATGTTAGAAATTCACAGCCTGTGTGTGTCATGAGCCAAGCCAGAGCACACTGGGATCTTGACCAGAGCTGCTCTGTGTTTCTGTTTTCCTGAGAAGACTTTCCCATGACAAAGTGCAAAGGCTTTTGATCTTCCTGATCTGGAGGGAGTTCCTGATGCTTTGAGATGCTTTGATGGTCTGGGATTGTGCTGACATTAAGTTCTCCTAAGACATCACAGGAAAATAATTTGTGTTGCCATAATAAATAATTTAAATCAGCTACACAGAATAATAATATTCAAGCAGTCGGTCTTTAGGATGTTGAATCATTTCAGACAATCCAAAGATTTTGGGTGGACTTAAGTCCTCTTGAAGCATCAGTGCCCCTCAAAAGATCACTAATACTGATTTTATAACTTCCTAAGGCTTAGTTATTTCAGCATTCTCTATTTCCCATTTGAGTTGTCCTGGGGGCTTTTTGAGGGGGAAAAGAGGTCAATGTGTTTTTTTTCCCCCAGCTTCTGAAAGATGGGGATTAAGCTGTCACAGATTACTTTACAGTGTAGGTCTGATAGCCTTATGTGGCAAAATTGTCCCGTCTGGGGCTATTTTTCCTTTTCCATGTCACTGTCTTCCGTCAGAGATACAAATGGCAAGTCTCAGGCCTTTGCATCATCCACAGGGCCTTCCCTTCTTACTCCAGTGACCTCGATGTTAATTTCTGACAGTTCAAATATTCTTTCTTTGTTTATTTTTATCAGTTGGAAATTGACAGCCAGTGCTAGTCAGTAATGTAGAAACACTGAACACAGATCAAAAGCTTGACTGTAACAGGCATGTGTCACCTTTTTGACTGTCTTTTCCTCGTGTGTTCTGAGTTGCGAGATTAGGAACTAGTAGCCATACATGGCAGCCTGTGTTTCACTGAAATAGGTGAATTCACACTCACTAAACAGTAGTTTATTGTCACATACTGTTGAATTCCATTCACCAGTAAAAGTATTTTATCTGTCATTGCCTGTGATGGCTACATTATTGCTTAGTAGAGCTCTCTTGGAGTGGGGATAATCTACATTTATAATTCTATGTATTTTTTCCTGCCATTCTTAGTAAATCTTTTTACCTCTCCTTGAAGAGGCTATTTATTTATTTCCATGTCATTAATGTGGGCTTGGCCCATACATTTGGTGTTGGCAACTCCCAACATCTTTCTCAGAGTTGCCACTCATTTCAGCCTAGTTGAGATGTCTGCAGCCCTTCTTGTAAATACTTCACTTCCTAAACTAGTTTTATTTATATTTCATAATGCAATTTTCTGTAAAATTGCAGGAGTCATGTCTGGGTGTTATTAACCCCATCTGAGCTGCAAAACAAAATTTATAATGGGCTGAGAAGATCCTGTCCAGACCACCCTGTGCTAACAGCCTCCACTGCAGCAGCTCACTCTGCAGTAGCTGCCACAGTCCATGTTTTGTTGTAAGCAGCCCAGTTGGGAGTGTTTTGTTTGTTTTTCATCAAAAATGCAAAATAAACAATCTGCCAAACCCAAATTTTTCCATTGAACCCGACTGAACTATAATTTCCAGAGGTGTACCTTGGTAATAATTGTCTGCTTTACATGAGGAGTAAATAGCAATTGCAAAATGAGGCTTCTCTCATGTCTTGAAAACATCAATGCCTGCTTGTCAGAGTGAATTCTGTGACCAGCAGTTCTGCCCCACAGCCTGTACTCTCACAGCAATGGGAGGGAGTAGTTAGCTGCATCTACTTGGAAATTCAAAGTAACATCCAAGCCAAGGGGTTAAGAACAAAGGCATTAGTAAGTTCTTTCCCAGCTTGTGTGTTGCTTCTTTTTCTTGTTAGGGGAACAACAACAACAACAAAAAGGCAGTGAGAAGGTTTGTTTTTTAAATCTAGAGTGGAGAAAGGGTGAAGCTTGAACCTCTGTGGGATTCCTGTTGTGCCAGCACAGTGGCCAGAGGGAGGCTGAGCCTCATCTCCCTGGGAGCACCTCTGCTGAGTGTGGGGAGCTGAACATTTGCAGGGAAAAGCATCACAAAGGACCGCATTCCCCCTCCCTGTTCCCCAGAATATTATAAGCACCATCTCATCCAGGAAATCCCAGGCATGAGCTGAGGAGGAGGCTGAAGCCTAAAGCACCTGAGAGGAGGTGGAGGGCAGCCCAGGGGGCAGCAGAATGGTGTGAACCCCAGGAAAGGGGCAGGATGTGCAGGTGGGATCCCCAGGGAAGGGGCAGGATGTGCAGGTGGGATCCCCAGGGAAGGGGGAAGGGGCAGGATGTGCAGGTGGGATCCCCAGGGAAGGGGCAGGATGTGCAGGTGGGATCCCCAGGGAAGGGGCAGGATGTGCAGGTGGGATCCCCAGGGAAGGGGCAGGATGTGCAGGTGGGATCCCCAGGGAAGGGGCAGGATGTGCAGGTGGGATCCCCAGGGAAGGGGCAGGATGTGCAGGTGGGATCCCCAGGGAAGGGGAGGATGTGCAGGTGGGATCCCCAGGGAAGGGGCAGGATGTGCAGGTGGGATCCCCAGGGAAGGGGCAGGATGTGCAGGTGGGATCCCCAGGGAAGGGGCAGGATGTGCAGGTGGGATCCCCAGGGAAGGGGCAGGATGTGCAGGTGGGATCCCCAGGGAAGGGGAGGATGTGCAGGTGGGATCCCCGGGAAAGGGGCCCTTAACCTCCTCCCCAGCCTCTTCCTTCTCTCGTAGTGGATCATCTTTCATGGCACAGATATCCCAGCTTCCCAAACAGCCATCCTTGGCCCTATAATTGCCTCATGCTGTGAACCCTTGCTGCCTTCTGTTCTGGGCCCTATAACCACAGGGACTGTGGCTGCTTTCCCACAACTCCCTCAGCTTCCAGGGTGTTCAGAACAGAGGTGTTCCACAGCAGCAAGTTTGTGCCCACTTTTTTGGGGGACGGCAGATAGGGACACAAAGGAAAAATGAGAGATGCCATCAGCCACATGGTAGCAATAGTAAATATCTACATGGAACTAAATTCATTTGGATTCTAGAAAGATTTTCAGCACTAAACACAGTCTGAATGGTGGATTGTGGAAAAAGGTTTTGCTAAGTTGGTGCTTGGTTTGTCTCCACGTGCTGGCTGGACCAGCAGCTATAAGCACCTGAACCCCCAGAAGTGATTTGGTGTGCACCATCATTCTCCTCTGCCCTCTCAGGCAGGGGCAAAACCCTCTTTATACAGGTGTTTAATTAATCAGGACCTCAGCAGTCCTGGGTTTGTGGGATGAGGAGCATAGCAGAGCTTGTTTCATCACCTTTTTTTGCCCATGTGCCTTGGCTGCTCTGTCCCTGTCACCAATTCCCAGGGCCATTCCTGACCCTGCTCTTTTTCAGCTGCTTCCTCAGCCAGGAAGAACTTTGTAAGTTGCATGAGTTGAAGGACGCTTGTACTGCTCCGTGTTTTGCTATGTTAGGAGCTTATTTATACTTGAAAAGATCTATTCTAATTCTGTCTCTGCTGTTTTGGTTCCTTTTTCTTCAGGGAATTGCACACACTTTGTGGTACCAGGGTTTGACAGAATTTAACCTTGGTAATGGGTGTTTTCCTTTTCCATGGAATTACTGGCTGATGATCTGTATTTACTTGTTCACCTTGCTCACCTGCTCCAGTAGTGGAGCTAAGATTGTCAGCACTGAGCCTGAATTTAATTTGCTTTTTCTGCCAGTGCCTTTCATCCATTGGCAGCTTCTCTCTTGCTGGCATGGCATAATAAATGCCTCCACCTTTCTAGTTCCTTTCCCTTCTCCCTGATCCCTCATCTTCATCCCTGCTGCTACTCTGGAGAAGTGCTGATGTTGCTAGCACATCTCTGCACTTGTGATTCCTCCCAACATACCACCCTTCCTTGCAGGTCTCTCAAGGCTTTTCCAGGCACATTTGGGGGTAGGGAAGAGGGTCCTTGATGTGTGCTGGGGGGCAGGGGAAGGTGCACTCCCTCTTTGAACTCCTGCTGTAGCCTGCCTCAGTCTGGCCAGTATTATTTCAGTTTGTCTGAACTGTCTGATCGCTGTCTGCATTCCATCAGCCCCAGCCATGTGGCCGATTTCCTTTGCTTTGCAAATTGTAATTGCTCTGCCAATTAACTCTGGGTCTTCCAGTACACTTTCTTAAGTGCTTTTTCCCAAAACTTCATGCTTCCCAAAAGGCATGACTAGTTGGAGTTTTTCTTCCTGTTTTTTTTTTGTTTGTTTGTTTTTGTTTTTTCTTTTTTTGGTTGTTGCTTTTTGGCTTTTTTTGTTTTGGTTTTGTTGTTTTGTTTTTGGTGGGGTTTTTTGGTTTTTTTTGTTTATTTTTAAAATATTCTTTGTAAGTTTTGTTTTCACCTTTTTCTTATAACTCTTCGTTTGCATTTGATACACAACACAGGCAGATCGAGGAGGGAAAGAAGCATTTTAGCAAGTTTGGCAGCTCATGCAGAAGTAGAGGAAGAAAGAAAACTGGAAGGTAAAATCAGCAGAAGAGGAAGCATTTAAAAGTACGATGACAGGAATTATTTAGCAAAAGTAAGGGGTGGCCAAAAATGGGACATAGTAAGATGAGTGTCAGAACAGAGTGATCACAAAATGCCAGTGGCCCCTAAAATATTGTAATGTTTATGGAACTGAAAGCTACGTTAGAAGGAAATACTTGGGGTTTCAGTGGAGCAGAGATCAAAAAGAGAGATGTAGAAAGAAGAGGGTGCAGAATAAACCACTATTTTAGGTTTAAAAGAGGTGGAGAAAAATACCTGGATAAAACTTACAGAAGCTTGTGGGAATCACAAGCTACTCTACCAGGATGGGTAAGAATGTATTTGGTGTCATAAGGGTGTTTGGTGCCTTGAAAATCAGTAGTATGATGGCTTTTTGCTGTGGTTAGTTTCTGTGTAGGGCATTGTGCTCAGTGCTGCAGATGCTGCTCTTGACTGGCAGAGTGTGGTTACCTGGTTTGTCCTGGATGTCATAGAAATGCACAGCACTTTGTCAGCTTTTTCTGCAGAAAAAGATTTGGTAATATAGTCAGGACTTTTTTATGTACCCCTCCTTATTTTCAAAGGATGTAAAGTCCATTTTCCTCCAAGTACAGCGAAAATTGAATAAGAGATGCTTGGTTTGCACATAGGCTATGGTTCATGGTCAGGTAGCATTTAATCCAGAAACTCTCTGAATTTGCTGAGGTTCATGCTACCTCTGCTCCTTTCATAATCCTCAGGGCCCCCTTCCTGCCTTGCCATGCCTTTTGGGGCTTTTCCTCTTACACAGAGGGACAGGGGCTGTTTGCTGGAACCAGTGCAAGTTTGCATCTGGACACGGGGAAATTCTCCCTGCTCACCTCCCACCCCAAGCACTGATTCACACAGCAGGGTCTGCAGCATTGCAGACTCAGCAGCGAAGGCATCCCATCCCTGGGTAGGGATTCTGTGGCAGGCAGCATGCTGGAGAAGGGACCATTATGGGAAGGAGCCAGACCAGGCTCTTCTATGAGCAGTGTTGATGCTTGTTCAGTGTGACACACTGGCATCCAGTGTGCACCACCTCCAGGGCTGTCCCAAAGTGTGTAAAACTCGTGGCATCCTGTTGCAGGTTTGCAGCCTCAATTATTCCTCTGGGCAGAACAAGAGTCCCCTGGGAGCTGCAGTTTGTCCTTGCTCCATCTGTCTCTCAGCCATGGGGAGGGATTTGCCTCAGCCCACAGCAGTGTGGCACACCCTGCCCTCACCTCGGTGCTGCCCAGCTCTCCACAGCTCAGCTGCTGCTGCTTGGGTGGAGAGCCAGAGGCTAAAATTAGCAGGGAACTCTTCTCTTGCCAAGTGCTGTGTCTGACCCAGCTGGGCCTGGCAGGGTAGAGAGGAAAACACTCTTAAATCTCTCCACACAGAGCACCCTGCGTGCCTGCTGCCTTCTGGGAGGGCTCCCTGCAAGGGATGCCTTGCCCCAGGGATGCTGGAGCAGTTGGGAGAGCAGGGTAATGCCAGGACAGTCCTGGGACATGGTAGGAAATCCTGATTCTCAGAATGGTGTTCCTTCTTGTTCTCCTTTGGAATGCCATATAACAGCTGGGGAGGCCAGCTCTTGCTCCTGGGCACTTTCAGGGCTTCAGGCGTATCCTCGCTTGTGGAAAGGTTTTCTGGGCAAATGAGGGGTTTGGCTGCCCTAAGAAAATTAGTGTCTGTTCACCACTGCTAGCCTGCCAGAACAAGCTGCTAGAGATTTCACTGCCCACCCTAAATGAGAGCTTGTTTGTTCTCTATTACAGGGTGGCCTGGTGGTTACAGCACATATTAGGGTGAACAGGGACCTAGGCCAGTCTTGTCTCTGCTGCTGAGCAGCCAAGGCTTTGGAACAAGCTGCTTTGACCTCCCATGCCTCAATTAGGCTCTATGTCAAAGGTGTCAGTGACAATTGTTATTTATTCTTTTAAAATACTTAATGTTCATGAATGAAAAAGCATTCACTGGGCTCCAAATGCGTTCACTGCAAGGGGAGAGCCTCTTGTTTCATTATTTTGCAGGGCCCAGCCTGCCCTGCTTGTTTGGCTTCCCCAGGCATGCTGCCACTCTGCCTTTTGTGAACCACCTCTGCCATTGTGTGTAAAGCAGGGGCAGGAACTTGTCTGGGCCCCCAGAATACAGATCTCATCTCTGACCTTTCCCATTCATTGCACTTGCCTGAACTGCACAGCCTGGGGCAAAAAAAGGGGTGGAAAAATGCAGCTGAGCTGAGGACTTGGTCATTAAACCCTTTTCCTTTAATGCCTTTAATTCCTTTTTCCAAGGCCATTGGGTAGAGCTGTCTGCAGTGGGTGCCAGGGCAGCACAATGGCAAAGTGTGACCATTGCAGGCAGAACTACCAAGGAGAACAATCTGAGGGACACCATGGGTGGGGTGCAGCAAAATGAGCACCTCTTGACAGCCTAAAAAAAGCCTAAAAAAGATCAGAGTAATGTTGAGGTTTGCATTGGAATTTGGGTTTTATCTGCAATGGGTAATGGATACTGCTTCTAGGGAAAGCTGGACCAGATGCAGAAAAAAGAAAAGAAAGGAGGAAGGCATGTTCACAGTTTGTCTGGTGGCTAATCCTGCTAAAAGGGATGTGAAATTCCTCTTTTCCTGCAAATAGCAGAGAAATGGGAGCAGCTGGGATAGCTGCACTAGCTGTCTTCTGCATTTGACCAGCCAACTTGGAAAGTGGCCTCTCTGTATCTGGAATTGTACAGATGATGTGTGCCAGCCCTCTGCCAGGTCTCCATCACTTTAGGTGGACAGGGAAGAGAGAGAGCTCCAGGATGGAGTGGATGTGGAATGACAGGGTCCCCCCTTGCTCTTGTCTCAGCTCTAGGCACAGGTGCCTCCCTCCTCTGTGGTTTCATGCTGGTGAAGTAAAGGAAACAAAATTGTCAAATGGATCTCTGGCTTCACTTTCCTTTTCCCTGCTGGAGGTGGAGTGAGCACTGTCTGTGTAGAGGACATCAAGGTATTTTTAGCATGGGTGACGAAAGGCAGAGTATAAAATACATGGGCAAATATGCAAGAGGACCTGCTCAGGGCTACTGTTTCTGCTGGAAAGGATTTATTTGCCTGAAACCCAGCAAGGTGAAGAAAGCACCACTTCCTTTCACCACAGGCTGGGTAAAAGGCAGCTGTGTCTTGCTCTTCCCTCGCACACAAATCTGGCAAGTCCTAGCAGAGAATTTTTCTTGGTGCTGGCAGCTCCTGGCTCTGTGTGCTGGCAGTGGGAGTGCAGGAGGGCTGGGCATGGAGCAATCCTGTGGGGCAGTGATGGAAAAGTGGCTTTTTCCTGCACTTGCTGGTTACAGTGAGAGTGACCTCCTTGCCCTTTGTGATCATCATTTACTGAGAAGTGGGTGAAGTGCTTTTTCCATATTCCCTTCCCATTGCTGAACTGTTTTGATGCTGACTGCTGGCAAAAATACAAATTTCTAAGCAGATAGCCACTGGAAATGGCCTGGCTTTGCTGTCTGAGGCTGTCCAGGAGGAGCCTGTGTTCCAGCTCTGGGCTCCCTGTCTGTGCCAGTCAGGCTGTGAGCATTGCCCAGGGCCCTGCAGAGTTGCTGGGAAGATGCTGGGTGACATCAAGTGCTTTAGGCAGTGTGCAGTGGGCTCCCCCTCTGCCCTGGAGAAGGCATTGGGAGGGACTGGTGCTTCCCTGGAGCTGGAACAGCGTGCATTGCCAGCACTTGGGCAGATGAAGGAGGGCTGGATATGACTTGGAGGGTGGCCCTGTGTCCCTGTGCTAAATTCAGCTCTGCAGCCAGTTTGTTTAAAATCCACCACTGCAATATTTTGCTGCCTCCTCTTTGGAGAGCTGGGCATTTACAAGGTCTGCAGAGATCTCTGCTCGAAGTTAAGCTGCTAAAATTCACAGAGATGCCTTTCTTGGGTTCAGCAGGTCTCAAGACTCTTTACAATTCTTGTCTCAGACCCTGGAACTGGAGTGATTCAAGTGGGTGAGCTGCTCTCTTTCCCTATATCCCCTGGTGTTAGATTGGGGTGTATTTCTCTTATTGTTGAGTGGAATTAAAAGGCAGATTAAGGCTTTAGTCACTGGAAAGCTTTTTTGGGAGAGTGGAGCTTCATACATTGCTTGGCTGAGGGTAGAAGCCCCCAGAAGGACAGCTCAGGTGTTTGACACTGGGCTGGTCCTCAAATCAGGCAGGGCTTGATGGGGGGATCTCCCAGAGCAAGCATATACAAGTTTAAAAATAAAAAAGAATGAAAAGAAAAGAGAGAATGAGAGAAAGTGGTGATAGCAGGGAGTAAAGCATTTGAGCCACCGTTGTGCTTGTAGCAAGCACTCAGGACAACCCTTGTCCAGCCCTGGCCACCTTGGCAGGCCAAGGCAGAGGCATGAGGCTTTAGTGATTTTTCTCATGAATGTGGTAGATCCATTTGTGCAGTTGGAGGCACATAAGTTATCATTTTTCTTTAATGCTGTCAGATTTTACCAGCAATGTCTGTTGTGAGTGCTTGGGATTTGTGATTTCACTATATGGTTTAAATGAAACCATGTGTACCTTTCTTTGCAATTCTTTGTCAATAATCCAGATTTTAAAAATTACTATTATTATTTCAAGTAGATGTGATGGTACTGTCTCGATCTATAGCTTTGTAAAGAAATAAGCATAATTTTGTTCTCTGCAGGTGTGTGCATGCTGCTGTCTCCCATGTAAATCTGTCCCAAGGAACCATTTGTGGGCACCTCACAGTATCTCAAGTTCTAAAGGCATGTACTACACGTAGAGGGTCTCTGTGTTATCTAAGCTCTACAAAATCAGCCCAGAGTCCAGAAACTCAGAAACCAGCAATTGAATCTCCCAAGAAAACAAAGGCCTAACCTAATTTTGCATTGTGAGCCAAGTAGCCTCATGATAGCACATTTTAAGTGTCCTATGCTCCAAAGGCACTTGTGTTCCTTCTGTTTGCTGAGCATATCTAATCAAACCTGTTTGTTCCAGGTTAAGAACTATTATTTCCCATCAGAAGAATTGCAGCACCTGTACTTCACATTGTGTTGTTTGGGAATTTGATGCTGAGCTCCACTTCTAGGGCAATTTTACATGCACTTCATTATTACCCAAGGTGGCCTGTGTGGAGCTGATCTGTAATGAACATCCAGTTGCAGTTCCCCCCTCTCTGCTCTGAACCAGAGGAGTGAAGTGGAGATGAGGTAGGGTTTTGGCAGCTAAGCATTGTGCTGCTGCTCTTAAACAGCTTGCTGACAGTGCTTGGTGAATTGTTTTGTAGACCAAAGGGACATCTTCAACTCCAGCTTTACTACTCTGCATAAAAGCCTTACAGGCTGCAGTGGTTTCCTTTGTGTGGAGCCAGGGTGTGGGAGGCATCATTACACCCTGCCCTGATGTTTTAACATTACAGTTAATGTTGAGATAGAGCCTGGGATTCATGGGATCAGTCTCAGATGCAGTCTGAAAATATCATGAGTGATACAGGCTATCTTCTGCAGTTGGTGTCCATCAGAGGAGAAAGTGCTTTCAGACACTTTCTCTTCAGTGCTGCTCCTTGCTGTTGCCTTCCCTCGTGTGTGGTGGTAGCCAGGGATCCTCTCTGTGTGGGATATTTATGCAGTGAAGGCACCACAGGTGAGAGGCTTCAGGAAACAGTCTGTGTCTATTCCATGCTGCTGCCTCCCATGTAAAACTGTCCCAAGGAACCATTTGTAGGCACATCTCAGGTGTGTGCTGCAATTCCTGTACCAGCTCCCTGCCCAGGGGAAGTCAGCAGCACCTGGATAACCCCAGCCTGTGCCTCAATGATTGCAGCACCTCCTCACTCCTTTATGTTGTTGCACCAGTTTTCCCCTCCTCCCTCCTTCCACACCCAAAGCCCCGCACCGCTCTGCTCCTCCCTGCAAAACATCTCTCCTCCTGCCAGAAGGCATCCCTTCATCTCTGGGGCTGTCCACCCACCTCATCTCCCAGCTCCATGTTCCTCCCTGTGCTCTCTGGGAGTTTGGATGTGCTCCCCACACGTTCACTCCTATTCACACATACCTGTCCACCCCAGCATGCAAGTGCCTGCTTGTTGCTGACCTCGCCTACTTAGTGCTGCCTCACTGTGTTCCCCTGAATGTTTTCATGACCATGAAAGCCTTGCTATCCCCTGGGACTGCACAGCTTGCAGTATGTTACAGTCCTTTTACCTTCTGGGATCCTTTAAGGCAAAAAAACCCCCAACTTTGATGTATTCTAGAGGTCAGATCCTGAAATAAATAAGACATGACATGGCCATTGCAAGTTTCCTTTCTAGGGTTGCAGCCATGCATTTACATTTCAAATTCTTCCACTATCCCACAGCATTTCCTCACCTGGAAGGGTGGCACTGTGTGTAACAGAAGGGTTACCATGTACAGAGCTCACAGTTGGGAGCCTCTGGGTCAGAATCAAGGAGCAAACAAATAATGCAAATATCATTGTGAGAGGCTACAATAGACCTCCCAGCCACAAACTGGGGACACCAACTGCCACTGACAAATTATTCTTTGAGGAATTAAGGGAACACTTCCAGGTCAACTGCCCTGGTCCTTTTGGGGAACTTCAACCTGCCAGAAGTTAACTGGGGGCATCACACAGGTGGTACAACCAGAAGATCCAGAAAAAGTGGATGACAGCTTTATGGAACACGCAGAAGGATGCCCTCCTTGATCTGCTGCTTGTCTACAGAGAGGGTCTTGTTGCTGAAGTGGAGATTGGTGGCCGTCTTGGCCACAGTGACCACAAAGTGATAAAGTTTAAAATTTCTGTTGATAGGAGGAAAAGTGCCAGCAAAACCTCAAAACCTTTGCCTGGGGATCTGGCAATGCTGGAGGAATAAACTGTTAAACAGGAAGGATTTCTGAACTCAAAGGTGGCTCTAAGGACCTAATTAAAGCAAGGCTGTGTGGGATTTGCGATGGTCAAACCAATACATCCTTCATCTGCATAACTGGATCTCTCTTAGTTACTGGAGTTGTTTGGGAAGGCCACAGTGAAACTAGACACTTTACACCTGAAACTGAAAAATACAAGGAAACCTCTTTCAAATATGGTCACATAAGCACTGCTCAGGAGGAAAGGTGACCCAGGAGTCACTCACTGGTGTGTGACTTGTAAAAAATTGGCTGTGCAACAAAGCTGTCTGCCTTGCTTGCTGCAGCTCATCAAAACATAAATAGAGTGAGGCCACAGGCTGGATCTGAGCCCACGGAAGCCAGTGGTGGGGCTCCCAATGGACTGCAGCCAACATGGTCCAGAGCAGCTCTGTTTAAAAGTGGAAGAGAACATAAACAGGCATGACTGAGCTCTGACATGCCCTTGAATGCAGATACATCTCTGTCTGGAGCAGGGCAGCTGGCTCTGTGTGCCTCAGTGCTCAGGGATACCATGAGGTCTCAGAAGGACCATGGGGAAGGAACAACAGAGGTAGCTGAGGCAGAAGAGCTTTTCTTGTGACAGGATTTACTTGTGTAAGATACCTGTGTTTTTATTGTTTTCCCCTGTGAAGAGAGACAACTTCACACTGGTCCTACAGCAGAATTCAAAGTGGCTTTAGAGATGAAATCAGTCTCTTGATTTCCCTAAGCACTGTAACATTTAATGGGAGTTACACCATGAACCTGTAAAGCATTGTTTGTAAAACAGTCAATTGTGTGTGTGCTGCCTGCTCTCAGCATAGTTAATCCAGTGTTGCAGGAGCCAGTGATGCAAGTGGTGTGGCTGGTGTTTTTTTAAGGGTTGGATAATTTTATGACTAACAGTAACACTTGCAACTATGCCTGGTAAGAGAAGAGTAATTACAATTTGTGCTGCAGGGCATCCACTGACTGTTTCTGTAGGTCATGAGCACATTTTTTTTTCCTTCTCTGTAAGGTAATACAGCTGAAGGTACTTTTGAAGGTTGTTTTCTTCTGCCTTTTCAACATGAGATGTTGGCTGCTGGTCAAAGGTGGATTATCTGATGGGATGAACCAATGGCCTGATCTTCTAATTACTAAATTCCTACGTAAGGCTTTTATTTCCTGCACAGTGAGGTACTGTGCATATGCTGTGACTTTTCAGAGAGCCCTTTTCTTTTGTAAGATGGAGTTAAGCCCCAGCTCTGGTCCCTAATTGAAACCAGGAGCATTCAGTAAGTTTGGACCATGTCTGCCTGCTGAGTAGCCATAGCCAGGCCTCTGTGGTTTTTGTTCCATGCACAGGAACTGTATCTCTGGCAAAGGGTCTTAAAGCTGAGTGAAGAAATTGCAATAGATAAACTACCATATTTATTTCACTTTGTTTGTTTGCTTGTGCATCTTCCAGGAGTAGATCAAAGTCTCCTGGCATGTGCTTGATATTGTTTAGCCATTGTATGGGCACTGCTTTTTCTTTTTTATTTCCCTCCTGATCTGGCTAAGGCAGGCCTTTAGACAATCCAGGCATGTTGTGAATGCTTGTAAGAAGTGAGTTAAAAACTGGCCCTCTCTGAGTAAACCAGAACATGGTTTGAAAATATGTTGGGGTTGATTCTTCCAGGGTGGTTCAATCACTCAGAAAACTGGAAGAAGACTACTTTAATTACTAAAATGAGTGGTTTAAAGGATCCTTTTAATGTTGCTGGTTGTGGCAGCTTGGTTTTGCTCTGTTCTTTCCACTCCTGTAGCTGCACAGCTCTGTACAAACTGTGTACAGCTGTGCACACAAATGAGCAGCTGGGCAGTTTTGACCATTGGGCAAAATCCCTGGTGGGTGATGTTTTTGTTTTTAAAGAGCAAAAAATAACCTGGCTTGGTTCTCCAGCTTGCAGTTTGCAGCACCATTGGTTGGAAAACATCCTTTTGATATAAAAGCAGAGTGAACTGGAACAAACTGCTAAAAAGAGAGAAAATACAGGATACTGAGATGCTGTCCTCTTTGACTGTAATTGCATTTTGGCATCTCATGGATCCTACTTAAAGTCTGCACACTGAGTTGCTGAACAAATGTGCTCCCTTGTGGCTCCTGCTTTGCTTGTGCTATTGAGGCAGCCAGGATTTCACTAAACCAGGGGTTTATTCTTCTGTCTCAGGTTCACAGGTACCACAGCCTCCCCACATCCTGCTCCCATACATCTGTTAGAGGTCAGTGTCAGACTGGGGAGGGGAAAGGACTTGCTTTGCTGTGAGAAATGTGACCCTGCAGTGTGAGGAGCTCTCAGAAGCACTGTAAGGAGCGCTGCTATCCCCCAGGCATTTGTGACAGGTCAGGGTCAGCAGAGCCATTGGGTGTCCATCACCCAGCCCCATCTGAAGCTCTGGGAGCTTTCTGTAATGGTTTCATTGGTGCTTTTCTCATGTCTGAGATGGGGCAGTCCTGGGTGGAAAAAATAGCTTATAATTTTTTTTTTTTGTATGATAGTTACTCTTTTTTCTCCTCATCCTTGCTTTTTTTTCCTTAGATTTATCCTGGGGTGAGGGATGAGTCACAAAATGTAATGGGCTTTTGTAAGGAGCTCCAGGCAGGGAAGGAGCAGGGAGTGGTGGCCGATTCCTGGGAGCAGCCTGTGGCCAGCAGGTGAAATGCAGTGCTGCTGGAGCCACCCACGTTCTCCACTCCAGGTGCTGGCAGGAGCCTGGGCCAGCTGAGGAGAACATTTTGGCTCAGTGACCAGCCTGCTTAGACACAAACCTGTCCTGGAGTCAATCCTGGAGCTTGACAAGGCAGCCCCACAATCCCTGCAGATGCCTGCTCCTTGCCTTGGGAGCAGGTGGATTGCTTCCAGCCAAAGAGGAGATGAAAGGGAGAGGAGGGACCAGCTATCATTTATTAATGCTGTTGAGTTGTGTTTCTTTCCAGTGCTGTAACACTGGGGCAGGGCTTGCAGGCAGCTGATGAAAGAGGATACAGAGCTCCCCAGGAAACATGAGAGGGCTTTCAGGAGGGCCACTGGGAGATGGGAAGGTCTGTGTGCTCCCCCAAAATAGTCAGAGGCTCTAAGAGTCTGAGAGGGCAAGGGAGTGCCCTTGAGGGGGAAAAGAAAATAAATAAAAAGCATAGAGAGGCCAGCTGAGAAGGGGTGGAAGAAACTGTACAGTCATCTTGTTATTGCAGGGTTGGTAGACAAAAATACAGGTTTTTTTCTCTTCTGTGATATTTCCTGTTTGCAAAAAATTTTAAGTTAGTGTTAAGCTTGAGGTGTATTTCCTCTCTTTTGAGCTAGTGCTGGGTGAGAGCTTGCCTGTCCAGAGAGCCCACTACTTTGCTAGCATGAGTGAGCTCAGGTTTTGTGAAAAAAACCCATAAGACTTCCTGGGGTTAGATAGAGGGATAGGTTTTAGAAATATGTGAAAAATTTCTATAGAGTCTGATGGAAAATTATGCCTGCTCTGGTTTTTTGTAACTCTTCACAGTCTGTAGCAGGGATGAAGTTGCTAATTAAACTCTTCTTTTATTTGAGATAACCCAAAATAGTTAGAAATGTTCATAAAAGATACGTCTCCACAAGGGCTGCTCACAGCAACTGAATGCTTTAGGGACCAGATTTCACCAAAGTTCTGGGACATGCTGTGTGTCTCTGGTTTTGTGACAGTCATGCTTTTGATCATATGCAGAGATGAATAAAAAATGTTGCTCTGACATTTCCAAATTATGCAGTTAGAAGCATTTGAAGTTAAACCCAGTGAGGCTTACTTTGCCAGCTTCTGAGATACAGAGATCAGATTTTTTTTTAAACTAGAAAGCGAGTTTTTTTTCTTGTTTCTAATGAGGATCAGAGTGCCCAGAGGCCTGATTTTTCCAACAGAAGCAGTAGTATTTTTGTAACAAATCTGTGTGAGCCTGAGTGCACAGACCCTGTGAATCAGACTCTCCATGCTGGTATTTTTTGGTGTTTTAGAAAGTGAAATAATTGACCCTCACAGTACTTCTGTGGATCAAGTTTATGTTACTCTCACCATCAAATGTTGACTGAAAAACAGTCAAGGAGAGCCTGCTGGCATTCAGGACATGCTGGAATTTACTCATTTACTCCTCACAAGCCTTGTCCTGATCTTTCATCAGTGCTGCTGTTAAGGTTACTCAATTTTCAAACACCAGCACAGCTGCTTTTCAAGAAGGGTGAAAACCCCATCTCTGCAGTGCTGTCTGAACCAGTGCTGAACAAGCACCTCCAATTTCAGTCAGTATTGTGGAAAGGTGTGACAGAACTCACTTCAGCAGCCCAGATCCTTAAAAGCAGGTGAAACCTCAGTGTGTGATGTCTGTTGTGCAAGGGTCACTCTTGATGTTGGCTAAAAAGAGTGAGGAGGGTGTGGGAGAGCACGTTGGCCATCCTGAAGTGGTGCTGTCTTCATTTTGTGCTCTGCACCACCAGGTCTTGGCTAGAGCCAGGACAGCACAGAAAGGAACCTGGTGGAGATGAGCAATTTTGGTTTGCTGCCAGTTTACCTGTTAGCATATTCCACCAGAGCAGGACTTAATTGGATGGATAAGCTGCTGGACAATAGACTGCTGAAATTCCCATTGCATTATTTTGGCATCAAAAGCAGGAGAGCGTGTCTAACAGTGGCACTTATGTGTGTTATGAAATATAATAGACAAAGCCCTAAAATCCTGCAGCAAACAGGATTTATTTTCTTCTCCATGTTTTATACATCCTATGAAATTCTGATGTGGTAACCTGGATATTATTCTGTGGTTGCTTTATTTGAATGAAAAAAAGTTCTTATCTCATTAATATAGTAGGGATATGAATAATAAACTTAGGTTGCAAAACCCTATTCCTTCTGGCATTCAATCTCTTCTCTTTTGTCCCTCCATTCTTATTTCCCAGGATCACAAAGGTTTTTGATCACAGACTTGAAACTTGGTGTGAAGAAGGTTCATCTCAAATGGAGAGCACAGAGTGAGAGAGGAAACCTCACAGTGTTCTTGCACACTCTGAAGCAGTTAATTGTATTGCCATTTTAGGCTAGGCTCTAAATAGGCACATGTGTGGCTTGGCTCAAATTCCAGTACTTTCCCTTGGGACTTCTGCTTCCAAGGTACTTAAAGACGGGTTTTTCAAAAGTAATGAAGTTGTAAACTTCTGGGCTTGAGAGTTATCAGTGCATTAGGTCTGTCTTAAAACTATTTCACAAATTATTTTTGTGAAGTCCTGTGTGGTGAGCAGTCTGGAGTAAACTTGGAGCAAGGCAAGTTACAGTTCAGGACTTCATGAGAGAAGGCTTGACTGTGTTCAGGGAATTGCTTCAGAGGATCCCTTTGGAGGAAAGGAAAGGGAAAAGGTGAAAAGGAAAGGAAAAAGGGAAAGGGGAAAAGGAGAAGGGGAAAAGAAAAAGGAGAAAAGGAAAACAAGAAGAAAAGACTTTGGGATTCTGGTACAAGCTGCTTTAGGTGACAGTGATGCTGCTGTGAGCAGGGGCTCAGATCAGATGATTTCCAGAGGTGCTGCCCAACCTCAGCAATTCTGTGCTTTGGTATTAGCATGCATTAAAAATATATTAAAAGAGTACTGAGGAATGAACTACCTTAGGCTGTTTTGGAGCCCAGGAAGTCACAGACACACAGAGTCCTCATCTCAATCCCAGGAGACAGTGCACTGGGAACTTTTCCTATAAAACAGTGGTTAGCACATAAATGCACTGTAATGTTTCAGAGCACCAAATCTGACCTCTGATGCTTTCCCAGCAATGTAGAACCTGGAGCTTTGTGAGTGATTGGGGTCAGAGGAACATAAAGGACAGACAGTAAACAGGTTTTGGCAAAATACAGGTGAGAGGGCAGCTGCTCTCTCTGGCCTTCAGTTTTGGCAGAACATGCTAGAATTTTGGGGTATTTTGTGATTATATGTGTGATTGTGTAAGGCAGTGCACTCTGACCATTATGGAAAAAAACTCAAATTGAACAGAGTCAGTGGAGCTTGGTAGGAATCACACCAGGAGCCTGTGGAAAAGGTCAGTAAAACTTAGTAAAGAGACTGAGGAGAGTATTTGGATAAAATCTTGGGTCAGCATGTAAATAACCAATGTCAGATGGCATTTTCAGTGGACATTTATTCTGGAGCCAGTACAGGAATTACTTTGTGAGTTTCCTGTGCTGAATTACACAAGAGGAGCTTTAGACAGTTGTTAGGATTTTGTTTGTCCTGAAGTTAATTAGCTGGATGAGTGCTGGGCAGTAGGAAGCCCTCTTCCTTAGCTTATGGAAATTTCCAGTGTGTTGGAAAGAAAATTATAATTTTGCAATCAGTCCTCGCAAGCCACCTTAAGCAGTTGGAAGGGCAATTTTATAAAATGCTCTGGTAGAAAGCTACAGCAAAGTTAAATATTCCACTGAAACAGGATAGCTCTGTGAGGCATGCTGGCCCAGCTCCAAGGCAACTAACCCAGCTGTCTCCTGCTGGGTGAAGGATCACCTCCTGGAAGCCTCAGGAATGCCTGCTGGTGGCAGGGGTTGCTGGTGGAAAACAGGGGCCCTGCAGCAGCGTTTGGCTGGCCCCTGCAGCCTGGGCTCCAGAAAGTTCAGCTGCAGCTCAGCTCATGAATGGCTCTCAGCTTGTTCTGCCTGGGGCAGAACTCAAACCAGAAATTTCCCAGTAAAAAATTTTTCACTTCCCTTGAAGTTCTGAAAGAGCAGTAGAAATGGTTCCCCTGATTTTATGAAATTTAGGGTAATGTGATAAAACGCTAGACCTATCATATAGGTCTTGTTAGTACAGAAGGTAACACAGAAATGAGTTAAATTTATAATACAGCTTAAATGTTAAATATGTTAAATATGTTAAATTTAACAAATGTAGCTTAATACAGCTTTAATACAGCTTAAATTTGTATTACAGCTTAAATGTCATTCACAAAGTGCAGTGATGCACAATGCACCATCATATTTCCACTGTTAAAGCATTTTAATGTGTTTCCAACTCCCAGCTATAATAATAATAAAAATATTAATATATTAAGGATACATAATATATAAAATATATATTAATATAAATATATTAATATATTAAAATATTAATATATTTTTTCATCACAATGAAAAAAAATTCCAACAATCTCCAACAACTCAAACTCCCTATACAGGGAGAGAATGACAGGAGATATAGTAGTTAAGGGATTTTTTTCCCCTAAAAACGTGGAATTCTTTCAACTTGGTCTTCAGAAAGGATCTGCACTTGGAATCAGCTAAAAATGAGAGATGCAATTTAAAAATTGCTGGCACTTCAGATAAGAAAGATCTTTATCAGTTTCAAAACCCCTCTCAGTGAGGGATGTGCCTATGGACCAACTAAGAGCAGAATAGTTGCTTTGTTTCTTCTCTTTCTGCACTAAGTGCATGCATTATTATTGCACGTACTTTGCTAAAGCAAGCTGAATCTTCTCTATCAGCCATTTAAAACTCCTTTAAACTACTTGAATCCTAAACCTCCCTGGCTCTCAGCTGTGCTGTGCCTCACACAGGGGTCTTATTTGTAACTTCCTCTAATTGTATGTCTGCACATCTGCAAATGTGCTCGTGGTGAGCAGGTGACAGCAGCACACTGGAGTCTTTTTAGAGGAAAGTTCAAAGGCAGTGTTCCACACACAGCAAGGAGACAGAGCTGGGTGGGACAGAGCCAGACTGGGCCAGGGGTGGGGGAGATGCTGAACTGAGCTGGGCCAGGTGTGGAGTTTGGAGGTGCTGGTGCCCCAGGGCCCCCTCAGCTTGGTCCTGGTCCCGCTGGACCAGAGGTGTGTCCTGACTCTGCCACCTGGAGCATCCCTCCTCCATCACCATCCCTCTCCAGGGGGTGATGCCATTGCCATCCCTCTACAGGGCGTGATGCCACTGTCATCCTTTCTCAAGTTTCTGTGGTTGAGATGACTCCTCAGGTATTAGAAAGTCTCTTTTTTCCCCAGCCCCGCGACCACCAAAGAAGTAGAATTTTGTCGGTTCTGCTTTTCAAGGTTGTTTATTTTTTCTTATTTAATACATTTCTTCTCTGACCTGCTGAGATCTGTCCAGCAGGTTGGGTTGTGGCACAGTGACTGCCCTTGGGGTGGTGTTAGCTTTTTATACTACAAACTATGTGTACTTTATTTACAATAATTTTCCAATACCTATCACCTATGTTAGCAGTCTGTCTCTACTCTAAACCAATCAAACAGTGGCACCATCACAGCAGAAGATGGAGGACAAGAAGAAGAAGGAGGAGGACAGGACATGCCCAGATTCCTCCATCTTGCTTCTTGAACCCCCATTCTAAATCCCCAAAATTCTACTTTTTCACCCTGTGACAAATTAACTACCATTCTACTCAAACTCTTGTGGCTTGTAAATCTTCACACAAAGTTGATAATTGTTTCCATGGGCTAAAATCGAAGGCACAGGTGTTTTTGACTCTGTGCCGGGGCCTTTGAGCCCCTTGCCAGGGTCTTGAATCATCCAGGTCAGCCAGAGGAATGTCCTGGGTTCTGACAGTCCGTCTCCAGCTGGATCCTTAAAATCCAGCTCCAGTGGATTTTAAGGATCCTAGGATGCCCCCCAAAAAAAAAAAAAAAAAAAAGAAAAAAAAAAAAAAAAGAAAAAAAAAAAGAAGAACTCTTCTCTTAAGTCTTCTTGAGAAAGTTTTTAATTGGAAGACACCACATTAAAAAAAAATCCCAAGTGAGAGTGGAGTCTGTCCCAGTTTAGAAGGCTGAAAATATTCAGCAGTCTCGGTAAATCTTCTGCCAAACAGTGGGATTTAGGCATGAGTGTTTTAGCAAACTAGGTTGTGGTAAATACAAGCTCTTTCTTTTTGTCTTTGTGGAGGTATAGGTTGAATATCAGGGAAAAGTTTTTCACCCAGAGGTTGTTCAGGTACTGGAATAGCTCCCCAGGGCAGTGGTCACAGCTCCAAGCCTGACAGAGCTCAAGGAGCATTTGGACAAGGCTTTCTGGATTCTTGGGGTTGTCCTGTGCAAGGACAATGATCCCTGTTGGGTCCCTTCCAACTCAGAATATTCTGTGATTCTGTGGGACAAAAAGTAATTTCTGTGAACTCCTCCTGGTTCCCACTTTCTTTATTTTGGTCAAGTGTGTTGCACAGGCTGGTTTGAGGTCCAGAGCAGGACATTGACGTGGGAGTTCAGACAGAGGAGAAACAATATTTCAGAAGTTCACATTTTGGAATTATGGTCACTGGGTAAGAGCTCTATAAAAGAGAGTTTACACAACCCTGATTTTTCCTCATAGCAACCCGTGTTGTGTAAATAAAGCTGTCCCAGAAGCAGCCTGTCCCATTGCACAGCATGCATTTGCTCAGAGGCAGGATGCCTGAAGGAAGGACTGGAGCTTGTTTTGTCCATGTGAGTTTTGAGTCATGGAAGAGCCTGAGCATGCTCTTGCCCCCTTAGTACTCTGAGGTTTGATATTTTAGGTCATAGGTACATAGGATTTTCCATTACTTATCAAAATGTTAGCCTGTCTTTGCATGCTTTTCCGCCCTGACTAGCAGTTGGTATTTGATGATGATTCAGAGGAAATCAGTGTTACAAATCTCAGCTTTGCTAAACAGAGATGCTGGTGTCAGGTTGCATGCGCAGTTCCACTGCAAAGACAGATGAAAGCTGGCATTGAGGCTTAGAGGTCAGATAAAGCTTTGAGCATAGATCTGGTGGTGTCAGCATCTGATGAGAAATTTCAGACATTCTTGGAGAATATCCTGATTTTCCAGTTGCCTTTTGCTGCCATTTTAATCAATGTTTGATCATGTTTACAGCAGCCTTCCAGTACATAAAGGTGGCCTCCAAGAAAGCTGGAAAGGAACTTTTGATGGGGGCATGTAATGATAGGAGAAGAGGGAATAACTTTAGACTGAAAGATGGCAAGTTTAGATTAGATATTGGGCAGAAATTTATCACTGTGAGGGTGGTGAGGCACTGGAACGGGTTGCCCAGAGAAGTTGTGGATGTTCCATCCCTGCAAGTGTTCAGGATCAGGTTGGATGGGGCCTTGAGCAGCCTGGTCTAGTGGGAGATTTCCCTGCCCACAGCAGAGGGGTTGGAACTTTGAAGTCCCTTTCAGCACAAATCATTCAATGACACCTAAGTCTGAACCAGGAGTTGTAGTTTTGGATTTTGAATGAAATTTGTGGAAGTAAACTTACAGGGATTACATCCAGGTTCCTGAAATACTTGGGATTGGTTTAGAGCCTCATCCAAACCCCAGTAACACCATTAGAAGAGCTTCATCTGACTGAAAATGCAATTATCAGATCGTTTCCAATGTGACATACCCAGGGAGCAGCACCAGAGCAGTGCCCCAATCACTGCACTCAATTCCTCTTTGTTATATTGGAGACTTGTTCTATCCCTGTGGGTTTGATGTTTATCAGGACGTGTGCTGCTGGTCCCTCCTCAGCAGAGCTGTTGGAGAGCTTTTGTGTTGTCCCACAGTCAGAGGTGCCTCTGTCTCCAGGGCTTTGTTTGATGTCAGAGCAGGATGTCCTGTGCAGAGCCATGGGCAGAACAGTCGTTCTGCTGTCCTCAATTTAAAGTCATTTAAACAAATTTAGGCACAAAGTCATTTAAACCAATCATATTTTCAGGGTGGCCTGCAGGAGTGTTGGTTTAGCTCACCTCCTTGCCTTGAGGTCAGGTCAACCCTACCTGCACCATTTCTGGCAGATATTTGTCCAGCCCCTTCTTTATTTTCCTCTGCCCATAGTCATGTCCATAGTCTGCCTCCTGTCCCCACTGAAACTGTAGGGTGGTAATTTTGTTGTAATGCTCACAGAGACCATGGAAATAATGATTTCAGCATTAGTGAGTTACTGCTTTTGAGGTGAATTCAGGGAAAAAAATTGGTTACAGCAGCTTTGAGCAAAATAGCAAATAGGAATGGCAAGTAGAGATGTCAGTAAAGTGTGGGGGTTTTTCTTATGGAGGCAGTGAGTGGCATTTTCTACAGCACAAAGTCCCACAGAACTTGACTGAAGACCAAGCTACAAGAAGGTATTTTGGGAATGCTGCATCTGTGTGGAAGTAGCAAGGTATTGAGTCTTCAGGAAAATCCTCACCCAAGATGAAAACCAATGCATTAGCTGTGTTTGGTAAAGCAGTAACAAATGTTGGCTTGAAGGTCTGTTGCTCAGTTGATGTTCAGTTTCCCATCCTAGACAGCTCCTGTATTTAAAAAAAAAGAAAGAAAAGAAGTCTTGGGAAGCTCTTTGGGCAGTCTGTTGCTGCAGTGTTTGGATCACTTGAGAAAAATGCAATTACCAAAGCTTTCTAAAGCTTTGTGGATGATCTTGTTGAGCTCTCTTGGGCACAGTCCTGTTGCAGAAAGAAAAACAGATGGCAAGGACTGCTGAGCATAAAATTGCCATTTTCTTTCTTGATTTTTGTAGGTACCTCCCCGTGCTCAGGGGAGGGAAGCTGCCTATGTATTTACTTCTTATTAATTGCATTTATTCAGCTACTTCTTATTAATTGCATTTATTCTGCAGCTTTATTCAAAGCAGCAGATCTGTTGGTGGTAGAAAGCATTTAGAAACAGCTGTCTCTTTGCAGAATCAGTCCTCACTGATGATGATGATGATGCAGTAGGTAGGAATTAGAGAAGGCAGGGACTGTGCACAAGTGCAGTGCCTGTGCTGTGTTGCACTGAGGTACTGATAAATGAAAAGGCAAACTTCAGCTTTAAATAGCTTATTAACTCAATGAACAGGCCTTTGTTGCCTCTCCTGTCTCTAAGGGCACAGCTTCACCAAATGGTGGGAGAGAGTGCCAGGAATACCACTTGCAGTGATCAAAAACAGCTGGAACATCTGCTTTTAATGCCAGTCACCTTGAGGTTTAGGTAGGAATTTTTTCAAGTTGCTACTATTATTTGTATGAAAAACAAAATAAGGCAGACAGTGTGTGAGCCACGTTTAGGATGTGCTCACTGGGAGCGAGTTGGTAGAAATTTCAGGATTAACGGCATTTTTGAAACAAAAATAATGCCTAATGTTGCAGCTCACCATCAAAGTAGCAAATTACTTTTACTTTAGAAGCGGGAGTAAGAAAATCAAAATCTAGCCTGGCATACAAAACACCTGACTCTGTGTTCCTCTCACAACCTGCTGGTTTTTCCAAGTGCTCCAAGTACTGAATTTTGAGCAAAGGCAAATCTCACACCAGTAAATGTTTTGATGCAAATCCTATATTTTGAAGACAATGTCTGGCAAAAGGCTGGCTTGGTAAGTGTGATTCCATGATGGGAACTACTCAAATACCTTTGTTCTTGGCATGGCTGGAATCAGCCCTCTTTGACTGGCTGTTTGAGAACTCTATAGCTTTTTTGAGAACTCTGTAGCTTTTTAGAGAGTTCTGTAGCTGTGCCTGAAGACTGTAAAAGCAGAGAGACTGCTTTTGATGGCAATATTGTGCAAAGAGGCAGGCACAGAGGCAGCCTTTGTGCAGCACAATGTCTCAGGGACAAGCACACCATAATTGCAGCACAATTGCCATGTTCTGTAAATTAAACAGTGCAACTTGCCAGCAGTTAAGGATTTTAACTGCACAGCTATTATGGCCATAATGTTTAAAATACATTTTATTATTTAAAAGCTTCTATATTTGTTTTATGTGGTTTAAGGTGGCCCATGGAATGCCTCAAGAGGGTAACAGGCTAGCCAGCATTTCTCCCTGCTGTGCTGCAGAAGTTAGCAGTGCTAAAATCATGGGCTTTCATCTTATGCTACTGAATGCAGCAGTAGGGGCTCTTCTGCTCAGTCTTCATTTGAACCAATGTTTCCTCTTTCCCCTGAAATACAGAGAGCTCTGCTCTTCCCCCTTCCCTAATCTAATCCTTCAGGACCCCTCAGTGGGGGGAGAGGGGAGATTCAGTTGTGTGGTTGAAGAGATGAGGATGGGCAGGAGGGGACCCAGGGCTCCTGTGGGCAGAGTCACCTGGGGCAGGGGCAGTGACTGCACGGCCAGAGCTGTGGTGGGCACCCTTCCATGCTCACATGAGCTCCTGAACCTCCTGTGCCTTCAGTGTGGAGCGTGCAGACGAGCAAGAGTTTGCAGGAGTTTTGCTCTAGTACATTCTATGTGGAAACAGAGGCATTTCTGGAGCTGACAGAGCTCAGCCCTGTAATTTTGCTACGTGATGGTGTTTCTCACTCAAATCCAGCACTGCATCTCCATGTGTCATATCCTCACTGAGCTTTCAGACAGCAGTTAATATTTGCTAAATAATTGTGTGACATGGCTGGTTTTAATGATTTAACTAGAGCAGTGGAAAATTTTAATGACGGAAGCAACATTTTAATTGCATTTTCTGTGAAACCAGTTACTGCTCCAGCCACTGTTTATCAGCTCCTCATCACTTGCTGCATAAAATATGTTTCCTATACCTAGAGGGGAGCAGCAGCAAGGTATTATTTGTGGGTGAGTCTGGTAGTGAGACTGCATTAGGCAGTTAATGTCTGCTGATTTTCCTCTCCTTCCCAAGTGCAGTGCTCTGCCTTTTCCTCCATCATACTTCAGGTACCTTTAATGTTCTGCAGCTCATTGTCCGTTTGCAAAGCCATTCACATGGCAGTGAATCAGAGTTGTACCTGGAGGAAGAATGGAGTAATTTATTTCTGCACACAAGGTTCCTAACCTGAGCTTTGTCCCTGGAGGAGGTCAGCAATCTTATTTGTGGGTTCTGCACTAACCAGAAATGGAACAGTTTGCAGGGGTAACAATTGGGTTTCATGCTCCTTGAATCCTTTTAACTGCAGGAGTGATGTTCCAATCTTGACCTGAGGACAAGAAGTTCACTCTTTTCTGTCTATCCTTTTAACTGACCTAAATAAGTATCCAGATACTCCCTTGGCCTGGCCCTACCCTTGAATTGGGGTTTTTTGGTAGTTTCTCTGACCCCATCTGTGATGCATGACTTGACCTAATTCAGCCACCTGTCCAGAAACTGTTGGCTGTCTCTTTTCACTGTATCCTTCACCCACATCTCTGTTTGTGGAAGGTCAGATTCCTCCTCATCCTCATGGTTTTTGGTGTTGTGGGGCTGTGTTGGTGTGTGTGGTAGGCCAGGAGAGGGGCATTGCTTCCTCTGCAGAGTGGCACCAGCAGTAGTGTTTGCTCTGCTGTGTGAAATGCATGTCAAACTCTCTCAACATCTTCTTGTATTCAATTTCAAGCAACCTTCACCACCATCTTTTTGACTAGTATGTTTGCAAGGCACCTATGGCTATTGCACCTGCATTCCTGTTCAGCCAGGAGGAACCCTGGGAAAGACCTTAAATGATGCTAAATTCCCATGGAGTAACAGTAAGTTGAATATATTCAACCAGAATAAGAGGAGAAATAAGACCATCCTCGTGAGGGTTAAAGCATCAATCCATAGTGAGGGGTCTGTGGATGCTGGGGGTAATGAAGAACAACACCCTGCTTCATTCCTGCCAGTTTCTTTCTTGCCCTGTCCTTGCAACAAAAAGAAGAGGAGAAGGGTCTCATAAGAAGAAAAATGCTTTTGTGCAAAACAGCCTTTAGACCTGCTCTTTCCTGAGGCTGCTGAGTGAAATCATTTAGCAGGGCTATAAAAGGGCTGGCTACAATGGGGGTGTTAATAGCATTTGCAGCTATGTAAGCAGCAGTAACAACAGCAGACTAATCAAATCTCATCTTTCAGAGGGGAAGTTGATCACCTGAGTGGGTCTGGGATTTCCTCTTGCACCACTGCCAGGTGTCTTCACAGGCTGATTGAAATGTGGAGTGCAGTCTGGGGCCGGGGGCATGGCAGTGGCTGGGTGGATCTAATCTCTGAACACACACAGCAGCTCTGGTCACACTTCTGCCGTGAGGCCTGAGAGCTCCCTGGGTGGTGCTGGCTATTATCTCTGGCTGTGGCTTTCTGGTTTTTTTTTTTGGTTTTTTTTTTTTTTTTTTTTTTTTTTCCCCGTTTTCCTCTTGACCTGGGCTTCAAGTGCATTTCTCTGGCAGAGTCATAAATGCTGGGTGAGATCTCTTCATCTCCACTTGCAGCTTCCTTTGCTGACTTCTAACCCAAGAGGAGTAAAAAACATGGCTGAGAAGAGGCAGACATGACCAGACCCTAGGCACGAACCATCTCAATCTTATTTTCTCTTGGTACAGCTTTTCTGTCTCTTAATACTCGACTCACTGGAGCTGTGGGCAACTGGCTCCAGACTGGCTGCCTCTTGCAGGGGCTCTGCTCTAGGACGCAGCATCTGTTCCAGCCTCCTCTTCAGCTTCTCTGCCTTTTCTTTGTATTCAGCTGCCTCTTATTTCCAGTAGGAAGCTCAGGTCCTGAGGGCTTCTCATCATGAATCCAGAGGAGCAGCTGAGGTTCGGCCCTGCTGGGCATTTGGATCCTCAGCAGGCATCTGCCAGCCAGCCTGATGGCAACAGAGACAAAAGGAGCACTTTCCTCTGAGCAAGAACCACCTTCATGGGTTTGGGACCATTGGGGTACAAAAGAGGAAAGAAGGATGGACCTCTGCTTGTAGAAAGGAGATCAGACTGATGCCAAGGAGGGGGGAGTATGTGGCAGCAAGTCTGGCTGCTACTTCTGGAAAGCTGTGCCTGCATCAGTGCTGCCTTCCTTGGAGGTGTTTGGGGTGAAAAAACAGCCTTGGAAAACACCTGGTGTGCTTTGGGAAGTGATGGGAAATGCTTTGAGAAGTGATGGGGAATGCTTTGGGAAGTGAAGCCCAGAAGAGAGAAAGGCAAGGAGCTGTCTCGTGCATCTGACAGGCTGATAGTAGCAATGCCTGGCCCAGCATCTTCCCCTGACTTTGAGACAGGCTCTTCCCAAGCCTTTGATTTCTGCCTTCATGGTTTTTCTTTTTCTTTAGCCAGAATTGGATTTGTAGATGGACTGGAGCAAAACCATCAAAACTAATAGTTCTGCCCTTCCTTCTTAGCAACACTCAAGTGTTTGCTGAGGTATTTTAGCTCTTGACTTCTGCTTTTTTCTAGGCCTTGACTTTAAGTAGCCATCAAGAGAGTGCTCAAGGCAGTGAGCAGTGTTCAGGGAGAGCTTGAGGACAGGCTGAACCTGTGGTAGATCACCTTGCCCAGGTGCTCCTGAGACAGTGGATGTGGCCTCAGGCCTCCCCTCTGAAGCTGTCACAGCAGTGGGGACCTGCAGGGTCATGCCTTGAATCCTGTGACATGCTGTGGAGAAAACCTTGGTGGGCAGTTGGCCTTGGGAGCTGTTCTGAGTGCAGGAAGCTGCAGGAGATCTGAATTTTCTGTGGTTTCCTCCCTTTAGTGAGGAAAGCAGGGGCAAAACCAGGTCCTTCTTCGAGGGTGTCCTGTGGAGACCCCTAGGGAAAAGCCAATCTTTTCAGAAGTGGAGTGCCAAGAACTTTCCCTAAAGGGAGTGTTGATCCTATTATATTCTGAAAATCATTTCCTACCATGCTGGAGAATTGGCTTGTCAAAGCACAAATTACCCAGCAAGGAAATCACTGCCTCCAGATTCATTCGTAGCTCCTTTGTCTGCTCTGTGCTTGGCTGGTATGCTAGGTAAATATTTGTACAACACAGAGAATTGCCTCCCTTTCTTCTCTTTTCCAAGGGTCAAAGAGATGTCAGCCATTGGCACTTGTGTGCAGCCAGCCTTCTGTGTTTGCTGGCAGGCAGGCTCCATGCCAGGATGCTGGAGTAGCCAGGGTGGCTGGCTCTGGTGGCCAGCAGCCCTTCCAGAGCGTGGAAACAGGTTACTGATGCTTTGTCCTGAGCTTATTCCACAGGGCAGTGAAGTGCTGAGTGGAACAATGAAACCAAAGAACCTCTCCCCTCTGCACAAAAGGAAAAATGCTGCTGCTCTTGGTGTCTTCCCTCTGTGAATCTCCAGGGGTGAACTGATTTCTGTTGCCTGTTTTTTTTTTTTATCTGAGTAATTTAAAGAATGTTCCTAGTTGTGTGGTGATTAATGAAATCTTAGAGCTATGAATTTTATTTAAGTATTACATTAATAAGAAGGAGGGAAGAGCTTTTAAGGAAAATACAGGCAGTTTTTCTCTCTGTACCAGTCTGCCAACTCTGAGCAACATAAAACAACTCCACATCTCTGCTGGACCATTCCAGGCTGTTAGAGTCTCTCAGCCCTGCAAGACCAGTTCATACTGGTGACTGCTACACTTTCTTTTTTTAAGAAAAAAAGACACCTTTCTGTTCCCTGACACCTTTCTGTTTCCTCTGCACAGGATATGAGAGCTGGAGGGAGCTTGCTAAGGTTCTGTCAGACCCCAGTGCCCCAGGTGGGGACACAAGCCTTCAGCTGGACTATCCTCAGAGGCTGGGACACCAGGTGAGGAGCAGAACGTGCAGAAGGGCAGCCCTTCCTCTCTCATGCTGGCCCCAAGAGACCAATCTCACTTCTCACAGGAAGGAGAGCTTGCCACAGGCAAAATCTGAGCTGAGTCACAGCAATGTGAACCTACAATGGCCCCACTGTGGCCAATTAAGGTGTTTTAGGTGTCCCAAGCCACGGCAGGGGGATGAGGCTGGCTGGGCTTGTGGCACAGGAAGGCAAGATAGAAGCAGAAGTGAAAGGTCTGCAGAGAGTTCATTGCTCTCCAGTGAAGCCCATCTCAGTGCTGTTGAGTGAAGGCAGTGCTGGGAGAGCTTTTGCTTGAACATTTTTGAAACATAGATGGGGGAAAAAACCCCCAGAGAATGACCTGAGTTTTAACTCTGTGCTAAAGTTAACTCTAGCAAGCAGTTATAAAATACTGGTATCCTTTTCCCTCATGTAAATATGCTGTCAAAAGAAACAGGGAGCATTTTCACCCTGTTACATCCATGATATCTGGTCTGTCCTTTGGAAAGGGAGCTTGAAAACTTGTTTTATTTTCTCATATGTTCTTGTGAGGAGATTTGAACCCTCTTGTAGAGCTTGTGTAGAACCACCTTGTACATGTCAGTGCTGTGCCATTTTTCAGAGTATTTTGACTTTGCTCTGCTTGTATTTCAGGTCCAAGAGCTGCAAATAGGTGGGAGGAATAAATCAAATTATGCAGCTGTTGGCAGCCCTGTCCCATGGATGCCAGAGGTGAGTGCCTTTCTCCATCATTTTGGGTGAGGGGGGTTATGGCTAGAGACCTGTACAGCAAAAATGAAAGGCAGGGAGGTATGCCTGGAAATTAATTCACTTTACCAGAAGTCCACTCCCTGCTTAACGGTGCTTACAGACCTGAGTAATCATCTGGAAAGACTGGAGTGTCAGGATTCCAGGTAATTTGTTGTCTCCACAACTCCTCAAGGCTCCAAGCACCCACCTGCAATTCCAGGCAGCCCTCTACCTTCCTGAAAAGTGAAGTTTATTCAGGGCTGGGGTGTGTAGGGCCAATCATTCAACGAGCAAATACATGCAGAAGTGTCACTCTGCTCTTGCTCTGGCTTTTGCTATCCAAAAGGGGATTAAGGTTTTCTGCATGTCACAGGTGGAGATTTCTCCACTTCAGTGGCTCTTCCATGAACAGAGACCCTCTCTGGTGACCCTTGCAGGCTGGGGTAAACACTCCCTTTGTTTCCTTCATGCCTCAATTACTCTTTCCTCCCCTGTTCCCTTATCTCATCATTCCTCTTCAGATAAGGGAGCAATGCAGCCTGCTTCTAATGAGAGGGACACCAGCCAGGGGGCATTCAGTTAATGGAGCCAGCTCACTAAATTCCTCAAGGTGATTAGAGACCTGCACAAATTAAGGAGCCTCTGTGAGTCCTCAGGGGAGAGGGAGCAGGCTGCTGGCCCTGCACTCAGATCTCCCGATCTGGTAATGGCGGGTGTATCCATCCAGCCACAACACGGAGCAGTTCAGGTGCCTGCGGCCTAGGCTTTCCTGGCAGTAGCAGCAGCATCAGCCACCTTCCAGAGCCCAGAACCAGATCAGGCCATTGATCTGTTCTGCATTAGAGCATGGGCTCTGGAGTGCTGGTCCCAACTGGAGCCTGGGTCTCGAGATTTCCCAGAGCAATGAATCTGGAGAGTGGCCAGCTGTGGTGTGCAGTGAGCCTTGGCCAGGTTAGAGGTGCATTTGTGGCCTGGGCACTTTTCTCTTTTGCTGTATAAAGCAAAATTTCCTGCCCTTGCTGCAGCACTGTGTGTGCCCAGAGGGTCAGCAGAGTCCCCCTGACTGCAAACAGAGGCCAGTGCTTCACCAGTGCCAGCTGCAGGAGCTGGAGAGGGATCCATGGGCACAGCTCTGTGCAGAGCTGCTTGCTGTCCTCCCAACCACCAACTGAAATTTCTCCCAGCCTGGGGATTAAGTTTTTCTGTGACTCTGCCCAAATTAATTACCCTGGGTCTGTAATCCCATTGTGCCCTTCCCACAGCATCTCTAATAACTTAATTGCAGCCTGATTCCTGGGGCGAGGGACACCAGGTTGCCTCACACAGCTCAGGGAGCTGGGCTTTGTTTTAATAGAGAGGCATATTCCTGAAAAACATAAATAATTAACAGGGTTGCAGAGTGAGCTGGCAGCCAGCATTGCCAAAAAAGGACAGGTTTCAGTTTTCCTCTCTCAGTTTCAGGATATGAGATAGGCAGCTTAAGTCTTCAGCCTTGGATAATGATATAGGAAAGTGTGCTCATTGGAAATCCCAAATTGAAGTTTTACTGTGGCACCTGGGGGAAAGGAGGGTTCACCCTTGCTCCTGGTTCCTCAAGATGCCTGTGCACATGATGGTTGTTACCCTTACTGTCACCTTCAGGCACCAGAGCAAAGTCTTCCAGCTCCCAGCATCACACACTGCCTGCCCAGGCTGGAGAGTTTTGTTTCATTGATTCAGAAACGTGCCTGGCTATCATCAGGGCAGAGCTGCATTTGACACTGCTGTAGGCGTGGGCAGAACTTTCAGAAAATGACTGAAAGGTTTAGCCAGGCTGTTCTCATTTACCTCTGCAAAAGCATCTGCTCAGCTCTGAGAGGAGAAAGGTCTGGGCAGTGCTGGGGTGCATTTAAAATGTCCATTCCTTCTTCATGCCTGCGCAGCCTTCTCTCTGCAGGGAGGTGTGAGGGATGTTCAGGACAGGTAACACCTGTACAGTTGCACAGGTGCTGCACAAAACCAAAGGATGGTGCTGGGGTGTTGTCCTGCTCCCAGACCTGCCCCAAGAGAAAGCATCATCCTTTCCTGAGAGGACTGAAAGACAAAGCTGTTGCTGCTCACTCTGTCTCTGCTGATGTCCCTTCCCTGTCCTCTCGTGCCCATCCACACAGGGCTGCCTTGCTAACTTGTCTTGATGGATTCCCACAAGTGCCCAGCACAGCAGAGCGTGCTGCCAAGCCCAGCTGCTGGCTGCTCAGTGTCACCCAGCCAGGGGAGCTGGGCCAGGCAGGAGGAGGGGCCCCAGCCACGCTGAGGAGACAGAAGAGTCTCACAGCCTCAGGAGTTTCTGGTTGGCAGCACAACGTCGCCTTTCTTCTGCGGCTCAAGCCCTCTCTGTGCCCTGTTTATCATTCCCTGGGCTGCGTGCAGCTATGCAGCTGATTTGCCTCTGTGATGCCAAAGCTGCCCAGGATTAAATTAGGAAAGCTTCTCCTCTCCATCCTGCTCCAGTTAAAGGGCAGGAGGTCGTGTCTCTGCTGCTGCAATTCTCTCAGCTTTGCTGCTTGCACAGATCTTTCTTACCTGGGCTCCTTGCTCAGCACAAGGAGCTGTGTGCTCCAGGGCACACTCACCCTGTGCTGTGTGTGCTCCAGGGCACACTCACACTGTGCTGTGTGTGCTCCAGGACACACTCACCCTGCTCTGTGTGCTCCAGGGCACACTCACACTGTGCTGTGTGCTCCAGGGCACACTCACACTGTGCTGTGTGCTCCAGGGCACACTCACACTGTGCTGTGTGTTCCAGGGCACACTCACCCTGCTCTGTGTGCTCCAGGGCACACTCACACTGTGCTGTGTGTGCTCCAGGGCACACTCACCCTGCTCTGTGTGCTCCAGGGCACACTCACACTGTGCTCTGTGTGCTCCAGGGCACACTCACCCTGCTCTGTGTGCTCCAGGGCACACTCACACTGTGCTGTGTGCTCCAGGGCACACTCACACGGTGCTCTGTGTGCTCCAGGGCACACTCACCCTGCTCTGTGTGCTCCAGGGCACACTCACACTGTGCTGTGTGTGCTCCAGGGCACACTCACACTGTGCTGTGTGCTCCAGGGCACACTCACACTGTGCTGTGTGTTCCAGGGCACACTCACCCTGCTCTGTGTGCTCCAGGGCACACTCACACTGTGCTGTGTGTGCTCCAGGGCACACTCACCCTGCTCTGTGTGCTCCAGGGCACACTCACACTGTGCTCTGTGCTCCAGGACACACTCACCCTGCTCTGTGTGCTGCAGGGCACACTCACCCTGCTCTGTGTGCTCCAGGGCACACTGACACTGTGCTGTGTGTTCCAGGGCACACTCACCCTGCTCTGTGTGCTCCAGGACACACTCACACTGTGCTGTGTGCTCCAGGGCACACTCACCCTGCTCTGTGTGCTCCAGGGCACACTCACACTGTGCTCTGTGTGCTCCAGGGCACACTCACACTGTGCTGTGTGTTCCAGGGCACACTCACCCTGCTCTGTGTGCTCCAGGGCGCACTCACACTGTGCTCTGTGTGCTCCAGGGCACACTCACACTGTGCTGTGTGTTCCAGGGCACACTCACCCTGCTCTGTGTGCTCCAGGACACACTCACACTGTGCTGTGTGCTCCAGGACACACTCACACTGTGCTGTGTGTGCTCCAGGGCACACTCACCCTGCTCTGTGTGCTCCAGGGCACACTCACACTGTGCTCTGTGTGCTCCAGGGCGCACTCACTGTCCCTGTTCTGGTGCCCTTGGTGTGTGACCTGTGCCTGTTGTGTGCCTGAGTTGGGATCATGCACTGCTGCTATTTCAGCAGGGTGATAAGCAACTGGGGAAAGGTGTTGGAGAAGCCTCAAGGGCAGGAGAAACCCTCTAAATGGGAAGGTTGCATAAAACCAGCTCCTTTGAATGCTCAGACTCATGGTTTCTGTTCCTGGTTCTGGCCAAATCAGTCTACCCAGAATTTTCAATGTTTTTAAGGGGAGATTTCCCCTTCTCCCCTTAAAAACATTTTTGATGTTTTTAAGGGGAGGAGGGGAAACTTAACTTGTTGCTTGCCAGGTCCTAAATTTCCTTTTGCAAAGCAGGGCCAGGTAGGAAGTCAAACATAGGCCAAGCTGGGAAGTCAAATGCAGCAACCATGTTTTAGAATTATGTTCTAAAAGCCATATTTTAGAAAATCCATTGACATTTCTGTGCACATGAATTGCTCTATAACTGCAATCTGTAAAAGCCCCAAGCAGGAGATTTTTACACCATGTTGCATGTTTTACTCATATAGCAAACAGAAGAATTTCTCAGCTGCCTGTAATGGGCAGCTGTGAATTGAGTTGGAGGGACAGAGGTGATAGAGTTTCAAAACAGCTGCTACGCTGATGACTCGTGGGGGCCTAAAATTAAAGCCTAGCTCAGTTTTCAGTCCCAAAGCAGCACTTTGGGCAGCCAGCACTTATCTGTCAATAGTGTTCTTTTTTTCCCTTTAAGAGGAAACAGAAACTAAGTTAAGCTGCCTTTACTCAGGAGAAAATTTGTTGATTTAGAAAATATTTTAAAATCGCATGCAAGAAATACTTATTATTTACCAGTAATTACTTCTAGTAGTTGTGAGTGCAGGAGAGCAAGGTGATCTCATTAACTCCTGCCAGCATCTCCTCTGTGGAGGGTTTGTGAAGACATTGGTGGTAGGAGTGTGGGGCTAGAAATCTCAGGAATTATCTCTGTAAGTATTGATGGTGTACCTAGTACAGTGCTGTCTGCCTTATTTTTTATTAGGCTGCCCTCTCCCTAATACTGCCAAAGTGCAGTGAAGTTTTGTATTGCAGTGGAACTGGTCCAAGTTTTACTCTGCAAACACTTGAGCAAGTATAGCCAGTCTTTTGGGATTTGCCTCATAAATATCTGGCTTTGCATTTGGGCTGCCCCGTGTCAAAGCCAGCCCAGCTTCGTTGCAGTCCTGAGCTTTGAGATCATCCCCGGGCTCTGTCTTTGGCAGCAGTGAGCTGCAGTGCCAGCCTGGCCACAGTGTGGGAGTGTTGTGCTACGTTTCATAGAGCTCTGAGCTGCTGCCTGCCCTGTGCAAGCAGTTCTCAAAAAAAAAAAAAAAATCCCCAAAAACCAGAATAATTTGTGACTAGCAGCAGACTTCCACAGGACTCAGCTTCTGGCAGTGGTTCTCTGTGGGAGCCCAGCCTGTTCCTCTCACTTCATGTTCCACAAGAAGCAGCAGTTGTCATTATTTGATTTGGCTGAGAAAAGCAGTGTAAGACCCTTGGGTGTGAAGCTGGATTTGGCCCAGGGGCACGGGACTGCACAGCAATTAAGTTCCAGTCCAGTGTTTGTCACGCTTGCAGTGATTTATTTGTATCACAAGTTCCTGCAGAGCCCCAGGTTTCTTTTGGCTGCCTCCATCACTCTGAGCCCTCTGTCTGTCTCCACTCTGATTCTGTGCGATGCTCTGAGGAATTCCATCCACTTTGCCTTGCTGCTTTTCCTCCTGTCTGGAGGGCAGAATCCAGGCTGATGGATGTCAGCAGAGGAGGAGGAGATGTTTGTGGGGGGCATCATGAGCTCTCAGACATCCATCAAGCCCTGGCAGTGGGGACACCAGTGAGAGGGGGCTGATGAGAGACCACTCCAGAGCAGCAGTGGTTGTGAATGTGCTTTGCCTGGCACACAGGAATGGTTTTCACATGCGCAACTAAAAATCCACAGCTCACAAGGAGCATCACTGCTGTGGAGCCAGATCTGCTTCACAGCCTTCCTTCAAGCCACAGTTTATTTCAAAGCACACCCCAAGCCCACCATCCTGGGAAAAATAACTCAGTGAAGAAGTTTCTCTGGCAGAAGTGCACAGAGAGGCTGGACCCTCCTCCACTGTGCTGCTTCAGGCCTGCTAGAGCCTCCCCAGCAAAAACTAAGAATTTGCTGCCATCTGTAGACATTTGGGTGCTGTTCAGGCTGTTTCCCCAGCCCTGCTCCCACAGCCCTTATATAGGCAAGACAGCCACAGCAAAACCTCCCCAGTCCCAAGGCAACCTAATCCTTTCTTCAGCCTTTTGCCATCTAAGGTAGCTTGTACCGTCTCCAGATTATTTATTCTTCACTGTTGGATGCCAGTGCTGCAAGGAAGGTTTCAGTATCCAGCTCCACTGGCTGCAGGCAGAAAGCTTGGACTTTGCTGGGGAGCAGTGAGTCCCTTCTGAGTGGCTCTGACAGAAATAAATCTGTCCTTTCAGGAGTGTTTTGCTCAAGTCCCACAGTGGCCAGCAAGCTTTTCCCAGCCCTGCTGTGCTGCAGGTCTCAGCTGGACAGTGGCAGCCTGTCCTGATGGGGCTGGCTGCCTGGCAGGGAGCTGTGCTCACACTGCACACCCTCCTGTGCTCTCCAGGCTGGAACCCCCACCTCCCTCAGTGTTTCTGTGTCTCTGCAGACACTCAGAGGCTGTGCTGCCCACTGAGCTGCCTGTGCTGCTGCTCCCTGCTCTGCTGGGCCTCCATCTCCCTGTGCCCACCATCTTCCATCAGCTTTAGCTGTAGGATGTGCTTTGAGAAGCATCTCCCCTCCCTAGGGTGTCCCTTCTTCCTCAGGTCAGGAAAATAGCCCTGAGATGGTGAGGGAGTCCAAAACACTTTCTTGCAGAACATCAGATGTTACATCATGGGGAGCTGCTGTGTGTTCCACACCACGGCCTCCGAGCACAGCCCTCTGGTGAAACACCTCCTTGATGGAGCAGAGCCCAGCCATGGAACTGAGGTGTCCCAAGCATTAGCACAGTTCCCTGGTGCCATTCAGGTGTGTGTGCCAACCCCACACCTTCAGCAGATGAGCAGCAGTGCTCTGGACCCTGCAGAGCAGTGCATCATATCTAAGGAATCTTCCTTCACTGTCCCGAGCACTCCAGGGGCTGTGGCTAAGGCTGTCAGAGCAGAGGAGGGACACAGGGGTTGGGTGCAGCAGTTCATGGTGCGCCACTTCTGCCTTCTAGTTCCAGGGCCAGGCCAACCTGCATGTGTTTGAGGACTGGTGTGGCAGCTCCATCGAGCAGCTCAGGAGAAACCTGCACTTCCCTCTCTTCCCTCACGTGAGTAAGACCATGGCATCCACTGCCCTGCACTTCCCAGCTCAGCTTCCCAGGTGGATCACCATTGTTCCCTTCACATCCTGCCCCTGCCTCCCTCTCTGTCCTGCTTTTTGTTAAAATCCACCACCTCCCTCTCACCCACCTCCTCTGTCTTCCTGCTGAGGGAGCAGAAGGGTTCAAGGGTAGCAGCCCTTCTGCTGCACTGGGGAGGGTCATTTCACACCTGCTGGCCTGCCAGGGCTCAGACACAGGTGAAGGAGCCCTGTATTTGGTGTTCTCCTTCCAATTGGCTTCCATGCCATGTCCTGTCCCCACCATCTCAGTGCATCCCCTTCTCAGCAGCACCTGCTCCATCTCATTTCTTACTTGGTTGGCTCTTTCACTCTGCCTCCATCCTCCTCTCAGAGAAAACCCTCTGCCCACCTGTCCCAGGGTTTTTGATTCTTCCCTTCTTCCTATCACATCTAAAATTATTTCTATTAATTTTTTCTTCTTCCATTTCAGACAAGAACTATGCTGAAGAAGTTGGCCGTGTCCCCAAAATGGACCAACTATGGTCTCCGGATATTTGGTTACCTGCATCCTTTCACTGATGGTGAGGGCTCTGAGTTCCTTCACTGTGTCTCTTGTCACCTTCCCCTGCCTTCCCTCCTGGTGCTGAACCACTGGTGCCCTCACCCTGGCAATTCCAACACCAGGTCCTTTGTGTGGGTGATGTGTGTGACTGGCCATGGCTGTGGTGTGGCTGGAAGCACGTCTGCCTCTCCCTGGTAGGAGAAGCACAGGAGAAAGCAGATGGGAAGTGTTGATAAAGGAGAAAGCAGATAGGAATGTTGATAAATAACAATGCTGTTGTGAATGCACAGCCCATGGTGGGTATATGGCCATGAACAATCCCTGAGCTTTGCCTCCCTCCCTGGCATGGCCAGGACTGTCCGTGACATCAGTGATGTCCCTTCTGCTGCCATGAATGCCATCTGACAGCAGTGACATCTGTGTCCCCCAGCTGCATGCCTCTGCCCCGAGCAGCCTGCTGGCATCAGCCTCTGTCACTGGCCTGCAGCTGCCATCCCTGTGACCCTGGACAAAGGGTGAACCTCAGACACCTCTGTCTCCCTCTGTGGCTCATTCCTCCACCCAAACACTGCATCTCACACAAAACTTTGCTCTGGAAGCAGAAGGGATGTCAGGGGAGGCTTTGCATAGATTTCTTATCTTTCCAAGTTAGATGTCAGGTGAAGCCAGTGCGGGGGGGACACTGAACCAGTGACATCTGTGAAGTTTGTTTTCAGTCACAGCAGAGTTAACAGAGATGTTCAAAGGCAGGAAGGTGATAATATCAAAAGGGAAGGATGGTCTCACCAGGAAAAAGGGTAAAGAGAGCATTTTAGAGGAGCAGGATCTGTTCTGTGCACAAGCCCTTACCCCAAAGCCCTACTTACTCCCTGCATCTCTCGACAGGGGAGTTTCAGTTTGCCATTGCTGCAGATGACAACGCTGAGTTCTGGCTGAGTGCAGATGAAAAGCCCTCTGGTGTGCAGCTGCTGGCCAGCGTAGGCAAGGTACAGTGCCTGCTGCATGGCTTCTCCCCTCGAGGCTTTCATGTTCCTGTGGGAACAGAGACCTTCCTGACTTGCTGCTTCCTTGGACTACCCGGGTTTCTTTCCCTGCCCAACCACAGACAGCATCAGCACAGATGCCAGATGGGGTATGACATGTGATACCTTAAGCCATTTACCTCTTGGTAGTGCTATTGGGAGTCCCTTGTTCACAATTAGGGGACTTAAATCTGTCCACAGGTGATGAATTTCACAGATGACTTACCAGGAGGAATTGGAGGGAAGAGGGAGTTAAATTTTCCTTTTTTGAGGAATTGGAGGGAAGAGGGAGTTAAATTTTCCTTTTTTATCATTGTCAGTGCAGTAACAAGGGAAGAAACTCGTATTAACTAGAGCCATCTTCCATCTCTTCACAGACAGGGAAGGAGTGGACGGCACCAGGAGAGTTTGGGAAATTTCACAGCCAGAAGTCAAACATGGTGAGGTGAGTGAGCAAAGTCCCCCAGTCCCAGCCAGCTCTACACATGACCAGGAAATCACAAGGATAAGGGAAAAGCACTCAGGCTTGCCCTGAGGAGTTTCGCAATACAGAGAAAGGGATTACTCTGGGGTATTGCCAAAGCCTGGCTGATTTACTGCAGGAATGCAACACTGAGTTTTTCTTCCCTGCAGCAATCAACCACCAGCACATCCAGGCTCCCCTATATGAACTGTATCCCAAGCTTCCTGTCTCCAAGTTTCCTAGAGGCCAAAACCCAGCAGGCCACACTGAGAGGGAATTATTCAGAATTAACTGGGAATTGCTCTGGATTGCTCCAGGTGCATAGGTGAAGCTGCCTATCTCACTGGCAGGATCTAAATTTTCTTGGCAGCACTAACCCCGCCTACCCTGAGAATTAGGTTGTTTCAGGGGTGTGGTTGCTCTGCACTCATTGTCTGCTGACAAGCTAAGAAATGTTCCTTAATGCTCCTGGTGACAGACACCTTGTTCTTGGCAGGTTGTCAGCAGAGGGCAGGTACTACTTTGAGGTGCTGCACAAGCAGGATGACAGAGGAACAGACCATGTGGAAGTAGCAGTGAGTCTGTGGAAATGGTGGTCCCCTATATGTGTCCCCACAGAGCTCAGGAGTGATGTTTGTAACCATTTCCCTCCTTTCCCTGGCCTCAGCTCCTCATTGCATGAGATGTGGCTCATCCCTCCCAGAGCCCTTACCTACTTCTGTGTGAGATAGTCCTGGCCATGTGTCAGGACCCCTTCCTCTGCTTATTTGGGATACATCTGCCTTCTCTGGTGTCTCTTGAAGCTTTTTGGCCTTTCCTGGTTGGATGTGTCCTGGGGGATCTCTGCTCATTCCCAGTCTTTTGCTGCTGGGTGAATTCAGTCCTAGTAGGGGTTGTGTGTTCCTTTTGTTCAGTCTTGGTTAACTCCATAGGTACTTCATTTTACCGTGTTTCTCTGTTCCAGTGGAGACTGAATGATCCAGAAGCAAAGTTCAAAGTCATTGACTCCCAATATCTCTCCCTTTTTGCTAGTAAGTATCTTCATCACAAGTTTTCCCAAGCACCTCCCCATTCTTCCTAAATGTATCAGCATCCAGTGTTTCACCATGAATCATTGTCTAGCCAGGAAAATACCAGGCATACACATCATTGGGAGAAAAAGGTGGGGACAGTTCAGCAGAAAGATTTCTGGACAAGAGTGTGACTCATTATGAAACATGGGAGAATCAGAAGTAAGATTGGAGCATTTTTTCAGCGAAGTCTAGAGCTAGTGAGGAAGGGCAGAGAGGAGAGTCTGCGAAGGTGAGAAGTGTTGAGGATTGAGAGTAACACAGGATGGAGATTGCTTGCTGAGAGCCAGGGGGAACACGAGTCCCAAAACATGGGAGCTGTGGGGATATGCTGCCAGCTGGACACAACCAGGGAGAAGGGGCTGCTCTGGCACTTCAGGGGATTTCACTCTGGGTCCTGAACACAGCAGGATACACTAGCAAGGATGGGGGATGCTGCTTTCTTCTGTCCCAGCTTCAAGTCTCTGAGTTGGTGCTGGATTGCTGCAAACACATCAGTCCAGTCCCTCCTGTTTTGTAAACCCTTCTTAGCACATCAAGTGATGGTGTTATCAGTTAAGAAGCTCCTTAGTCCTGTTTACCCTTGCCCAGCTTTGTCATCATCACTTTCCTCTGCCAGCATTCCCCCTTTCCATGTCTACTGCTGTTGTCTCCCAACATTTCTGGAGTTTTTTTCATAGCAGCCCTTTTGTGCATGGAAGACTCCCTGATGTAATCAAGGCATCTGTTTGCTGTGTCTTGGATCACAACCTGCTGCTGCATTTTCTGAAACCTCCCTTGTGGCTAGGACTAGGCTTTCCATTTGGTCCTCCATCCTCATCCTTCTTCCTTCTTCTCTTTTCTTCTTACTCATTACCAGTATAATAGAAGGCTGACATTCCAGAAGACCCCTTCACAATTAGGTACAGTACTGCAGTCTCATTTTTATCTGTGCCTTCTGCCCATAGTTTTTTCCCTTGTTCATATTAGCCTTTGGCTGTATTACATGACATGCCATTCTTTCTGGGGTTCCATGTAGTTCAGTACCCCAAAGTTGCACACCAGTGCCCTTGGCAGGATGTTGCTTTTCCTTCATGGATATTGATTCAGTTCCCCTCATTTTAGAGTAAGATCCATGGAGACATGAAGCCCTGTGACAGCAGCACCCAAGGAAAAATGTAACCAATACCCAGTTTTGAGTTTGAGCTGCCTGTTGTTCTTGGCTTTCTGTGGGGCTTCATTCCCTTTCTGGAGTAACATCCTCCTCCTCCACTGAAGGTCTTTCCTTTGCCCCTCAGGTTTCTCCTCCCATTCATCTCTCTTCATCTCCTTTGAAAAGAAACTTAATACTAACAATACAGAGTTCCTGCCAGCATGGAGCCTGTTCAGTGATGGTGTATCCAAGGCAGGAGGTCATTTTCATCCACTCCTCATCCCTGTGTGTGTTTGCTTTCAGTGAAAGCCGTGTTCCCACCCCACAGCTTCTCTATATCCAGATTTCTGGGTCAGAGCCTTTCCTTTGCCTGTGCCAGAAACAGCATTGGTGCCAGGGATGCAATGCCATTTGGAAAGGGCTGGCACTGTAGAGAGGTGGTTTTTTGGACAAGGAGCAAGTTAGCCCCTGTCTCCCCCTTGTGTTCTCTCTCTGGTCTCCAGATGAGACGCTTCTGAAGATGGATGAGGTTGGGCACATCCCGCAGACGCTGGCCACTGGCAGGAGCTGGGCTGCTGGCAGCACTGGCAGCAGGGTACACCCAGCTGACATGCTGAAGCCTGACCCCCGGGACACTCTTTATGAAGGTGAGACTTGGAAAGCAGCTGAGGGAGTAACTGCAGCCTGTGCAGGAGCACAGCTGGGAAGGATTGTCCTCCTGCACTGCAGTTATCCAGGCCATGCTTTTTTATTCCTGGTGTAAAAGAGAGGGACAGCTACAATATCAGTCAGAGTAGGAGACAAAGCACAGACTAAATCCAGCTCCTCTTTCTTGGTGTCCAGCTCAAACCACATCCCCAAGTATATTTTTGTGTGAGCGTCTTAAAGGAATGTAAAGAGCTGAGCTGTGCAAGAAGATTTGTTTAATCTATCCCTTAATATTTCACATGGCTAAATAGAACCCAGGGACAGAAGTAGCTGAGCTGGTGGGTGGTTGCAGCAGGGCTCCTCCTGCAGCCCTTGCCTGTTTGTTCCTTGCCTGCAGTGCCTCTGCTCAGCAAGTCCCGCGTGCGCCGGGCCCTGCCTGACTGCCCCTACAAGCCCAGCTACCTGGTGAATGGATTTCCTCTGCAGCGCTACCAGGGCCTCCAGTTTGTAAGTTGGACTTCTTAACTTGATTTTTGCCCAGGGACACACAAGGAGGAAGAAGAAATCCCATTAGCCATAGGGCAAGAGGCCCCGTGTTAGCCAAAGGCCGCCCTGCCTTTGCAGGGAATCTCACAGTGGCTGAGGGTTTCATTCTCCATGGGGGGGACTGTAGTGTGTGTGGATTACTAAAGCCATGGGCATCTCTTCAGGAGGACTTGGCCACTTCTCCCCCAGTTAGTTCTCACTCTGTTGTAGGACTTGAGCTCACAGTTAGAGAGGTGGGCAGATGCTGAGGGAGAGGGTAAAAGGCACATGCATACATACATACATACATACATATATCTCAGCATGCTTCCTTTTGTCTTCCATTCTCACAGCCTGCTCCTGGACAGGGAAAGAGTGAGCAACTCCTGCTGGTTATCCTGCAGCTATGTTTGGATCACCTTGTGGCTGATGCCTGGCATTTAGGAGAGTTTCACTTTGTCTTTCTCTCCTCTTCACAGGTTCATCTATCCTTTGTTTACCCAAATGATTACACTCGCCTGAGCCACATGGAGAAAGACAACAAATGCTTCTACCAGGAAAACCCTTATTATTTGGAAAGGTAGCATGCTGTGAATTTGGGGTTATTTGCAGGGTGGGGAGAAGCTTGAAGGCTGGAATTGGTGTGGAATTTCATGCTCACTTCTTAATTCTTAAAGATCCCTTATGTCTTGCAAAACATTAAAGCATATAGTTTCTTTTGATAACTTAAGTGAAAATATGTTTAGGTCTCAAGGGGAAACTACCAATGCTTTTCTTGCACTGTTAGCCCAGTAGCTGAGTCAGAGCATGGTTGTTCTCTTACATCAGGCAGTGTATTCCCAGCAAGCTTGGCCTGCAAGTGGCTGGAGCCTCCTGATAGCTGTTACTGTGAAAGCCAAACTATGGCCACCACCAGGCCTTTCTCTGGGGGAAGAAATGCATGTCACTCATCTTCACTGGTGCTCAGATCCCAGTGGTGGCCCCACAAGGGAGCTGCTACTTGTTGCATGCTCCCTACTGCAACAATCAGACATCTTGTGCAAGGACTCCCAGCCATCCAGGAGGACTTTTTTGCAGGATAAAGAGGGTCACTTTCCCAGTAAGATAGCTGATTATGACCCCCCTGTGCTCAGAATCGTTTTCCTTCTTCCAGGAAGGAAAGGAAGGAAAGGGCAAAGTAACATTCATCAAACTTGTGTTTTGCTCTTCTCTCTGCAGATTTGGGTTTTACAAGTATATGAAAATGGATCGGCCAGAGAAGAGCCTGGATTCTGGAGAAAGGACAGAGCAGCCAGGTAGGAGCCCTGATCTCAGAACCCAGGGGATCCTTTTATCTGTCACTTTTGTGTGTGGTCTTGCAGCACCAGCTGAAGGAAGCTGTTGACTTTCCATGCCAGAGAAGTCTCAGCCTTTCCATGCCAGATTGCTGTGTCTGGGAGGAGACTTTTGCTGCCACTTTTACTTCCCTTAAGGGCAGGTTGGGACCTCACCAAACAGTGGGGCTGCAGTAGACAACATGACAGCTCTCAGGCCCACAGCTTAGCTGAGGGGCAATTCTAGCAAAACCATGGGCAGGAATAACACAGCCAGGGGTGTGCAGTGTGGCAGCCTGTGGTCACACCTGCCCTGCAGAGCTGAGGGCAAAGCCAGACAGCTCCACAACCTTTGGCAGTGGTGAGTGCTGAGGAGGCTGAGCATGGCTCCAACATGGGAGAGCATCCCTGTCCCTCTGGGCAGGAGAGACAACACTGAGAGGAGGCAGGAGAGAAGGAGCTGCCCCCTTGCCTGGTGGATGCCTGGGCAGGGCAGGGAAGGCAGCGGGAGGATGCCAGAGGTGTAACTTTGATTCATCCCGCAGGCTCCCAGGAGGGGAACGTGGATGAGCTGCAGTACGAGGAGCAGGATGTGGAGAGCACCAATGCCCCTGAGCAGGCTGGCACAGGGAGGGCAGGGCCAGCAGGCAACGTCCCCAGCAGTGTGCTGGGCAGTGACAACATCCACCAGGACTATTCCCTCCGGGAGCACCGCCGGCTCCTCGCGGTCACGGGGAATGATGCAGGAGAGGAGATGAGGAGGAGGACAAAAAGGTCTGGTATCAAATCAGCCATGCTGGCCTCTACCAACCAAAGCCTCAGCCTGCCTGGCCTAGAGGGAAACCCTGTAACAAAGAGACCCCGTGTGAAAGCTGGAGTCAAAGACAATTCCAGGAGCCCTCCGCAGCATGCCAGGGCCATCCAGGGGAGAGTGCCTGTCAGAAGGACAGTCCCTCCTTCTACGACTGTGTCTCAAAGGCAGCAGTCTCTTGGCCACCCCAGGGACTCAGGGGTCGCAATTCCCAGCAGGGTAGGACCTCGAGGAGACCTCAGCACCACAAAGGACAGGCTGCAGCCAGGAGGCACCGTGCCAGTTGGGAAAGGAATCCCAGTCTCTGGCAGAGCTGGGAGACAGGCAGTGAGTGCTGCCAGCCCCAGCCAGCAGCGCGGGCTGCCGCAGTGGCTGAGCCAGGTGCAGTCCTACATTGCTGAGCAGAAGGTGGCCAGCGATGGGGATGTGGGTGAAGGAGAGGCACAGGTGGCATCTCCTTTGAAAGACAAGTCTGGAGGAGCAGTAGAGGAGGAAGAGGTGGATGGGGAGCCAGACGAGGAAGATGAGGAGGATTTTGATTACGTACCAGTGTTTGACCAGGCAGTGAACTGGGAGCAGACCTTCAGCATGAACAACCTGGACTTCCATATGCTGCGCACAGACTGGATTGACCTCAAGTGCAACACCTCGGGAAATTTGCTGCTAAGAGAAAGAGAGGCCCTGGAAGTCACACGTGTCTTCCTGAGGAAGCTCAACCAGAGGAGTAAAGGGTAAGGTGCAGTGAGAAAACCAAGGGGCACTGTCCCAGAGCTGGCTTACCATGCTGCATGGGGAATACCTGTTATGTGAGTAACTGGTGAGAATCAGAGGATGAACTAGATGTGGTAAATAAGATTTCAGGCAAGGAATCTGTGTAAAGCACTGAACTTTAGGCACACTTCTTATTCCTGAGAAATGATACCAGCTTTTGCTGGTACTCTTTTGTTACGTGGTCTTGGTATGATTTTTTTTCTTCTCAAGACTTACCATCCCTTCTGGCAAACAGACACACTTCCTCTAGCCTCCATAAACTAAACAGTCTAACTCCTGATCCTTCTGTTGGGCTGGCCTTAATTTTTATAATGTTTTTAACCAGTCTTTTCTGGTTTCAGTTGGTGTTAATTTTCCCATACATAAGTGACCAATATCCTGGATGTTTTATGGAATGGGTGTTATTAGCTTCTAATCCCTGCTGGAACTAGGCCTAATGTTACATATTAAGATCACATTTGCATTTTCAGGGTCACACCAGTCACAGCCAGGTGTAACTGACCAGCACACACAGGATTTTCTCAGGATTTTTAACTCACAAGCGTCTGGTTTATAGCAGAAACTCTTGTAATGATCTGAAAGGGCATGACCTGGCATTTCATCCAGTTTTGGCCATTCTGAATCTACAGCCCTGCCAGTTTTTACTGTATGATTGCTCAGTCCTACTCCATATTCCTGTTTGATAAGGTGTCATGAGCCAGTTTCAGCAGCCCAAACATGCTCCTGGTGCCAAAATCCTTGTAGGTGGTGTTGAATACACTCGCTATTACCAGCCCTACACAATCATTCAGACACATTTGTTATTTTCTGTGTCACCTTTATTTCATTTCTCTTGGCCGGAATCCCAGGTCTAATCCCACACTCTTGTGGATTTAGGAGAAACAGGTGCTAAACATTCCCATGGAATTTTGGAAGCGGCGCAGCAAAGCAGGGGGGGAGCTGGGGACAGAAAGGCTTGTGCTGGCCCGAAGGAAGGAGCCCAGCAGGGCTGGGGGAGGGACAGGGCCAGGTTGTGCCCACAGCAGCTGTGTCCCTGCAGGCGCTTCCAGCTGCAGCGCATCGTGAACGTGGAGAAGCGGCAGGACCGCATGCGGGGCAGCCGCTACCTGCTGGAGCTGGAGCTGCTGGAGCAGGGCCGGCGCCACGTCCGCCTCTCCGAGTACGTCTTTGCCCGCGGCTGGCAGGGCAGCAGCAGCCACGAGGAGGACGAGAGGAGGATGAGGAACCTGGTGTGGGGCCGCCGGCGGCGCCTGATGGCCGCGGCGAACGAGCCGGAGCTGTGCTGGCCCCAGGGGTTTTCCTGGAACCACCAGGCTGTGGTTCACTTCGTGGTGCCAGGTAAGGGGAGCTGCCTTCCCAGGACGTTGAGGGGTGGCACAGTGGGTGGTTCCCATGAGGGCAGTCATGGACAGTGGGTCTGAGCCAGTCTCAACCATCTTGGGTCAATATCACATTCTCTGGAAAAATCCCTCCGCCCAGGATTTGTCTTCTGGGAAGCTGAGAAGCCTCAGAGAAAAAGGAAAACAACTTTTATCTCATTTGCTTCTCCTGTGTTGTGCTCACATGTGGAATGTGTTTGGAGATTGTTTGTCCACAGGTGGTTGTTTCACTGGTTTCTGGTGTGAATTATTTTGACTCATTGGCCAATCAGGGCCAAGCTGTGTCAGGACTCTGGAAAGAGTCACGAGTTTTCATTGTTATCTTTTTAGCATTTAGTAAGTATCCTTTCTGTATTCTTTAGTATAGTGTAGTGTAGTATAGTGCAGTATTCTTTAATATAATATAGTATCATAAAATAATAAATTAGCCTTTTGAGAACATGGAGTCAGATTCATTGTTCCTTCCTGCTACAGGGCACCCCGCATATACAATAGGTCACTTCCAATTTCTGTTCTCTCCAAGTTAAATACCCTCAAAATGTGATAGGGCCCAAGCAGCCATGGCTTGTAAGCTCAGAGAAAGTCCCTGTCACATGGTGGGGAAGAACCCACACTGATTCCTTGGCTCTGTGGACCAGGTTTCCAGCCTGGGCCTATTTCATCATCCCTGAAAGGTTGTTGAGGTTTAATAGAAGGCAAGAAGCCTTGCTTGTTGAGAAGAAACAGCACCATTTAAATCAGTTTGCTTTGATTCTCTCCCTGTTACAATACAACCAGTGAAGAACCAGGCACGCTGGGTGCTGCAGTTCATCTCTGACATGGAAGAGCTGTTCCGAGTCACCAAGGATCCCCACTTCAGCGTCATCATCACCGACTACAGCAGCGACGACATGGATGTAGAGAAGGCTCTGAAAAGGTCTACCTTGCACAGGTGGGACTACTGCTTGGTGACAAAAAGCCACCCACACACATAAGCCTGCAAATAGCACATTTGGCAGCCTCTGTGTGTTGACCAGGCAAAGCCTGCTGCAGCTGGAGCACCACAGACACCATCCATCCACACCCTGCACGTATACGAGAATGTGTTTTTGTTATGATGTGCATACACATATATGCATGGAACACTGTTAGAAAAGTGCAAGGCAATACCTGGTGTAGTCTTCCAGCTAAATTTATTGCATTTGTCTCTTTTTTCAAGATTTCAAGAGAAAAGAGAAAGCAAGTCTCTCAGTGGTGGGGCAGGGGGAGGACAGAAATTATAAGAAAGCTCTAAGTGGGACAGAGAGCGTGGAGACCTCTGTTTGCTGGAATGACCCTGCTCTGATCTGTAACAGTTTTGGCTGGTCATTTCTGTTACCTACCAGGGGTTTCCAGGTCTAGTCCTAGGACAGAGCTGGGCTAGAGCTGAGAAGAGTTTTGCTAGGCTCTCTTCAGGGGCAAGATTCTCTGGGCAGACTGGAACAGGGAGCAGTGCACTCCCCCAGCAGAGGTTTCCTCTGCTCCAGAGGGTGCAAGGGGCAAGGGCAGCTCCATGGCCCAGTGCTGTGTGGTGCTGCCTGCAGTGCCTCCTGTGCCACTGAAATTCCCTTTCCCCTCTGACCCCCAGCTATCGGTACCTGAAGCTGACAGGGAATTTTGAGCGTTCTGCTGGGCTGCAGGCGGGGATAGACCTCATAACGGTGAGTCTGGGGGGCCCTGGGTGGGCAGGGCAGTTTGTGGTGTGTGTCTGGTGTTGCCACTGCCTTTGGTACTGAACACACTGTTTTTTAGGGAAGGGAGTAGCCTAGCAGACCAGTTCAAGTGTAGATGTGTTTCCTGTCCTTCCAGAGTAAGGATCTCTTTATTCTGAGGAACCTGTGCTCTGTTTGATTCTTGGTCCATCTGCTGGGACTGTCAGACAGGAGGGAAGTCAGCAGTAGCAGCTTTGTGATCCTGGCTCTGCCAGGTATTTCACACTCATCATTGATCAGCCAATGGATATTTTCCCAGCCTTTGGGAACTCAGTTTCTGATGCAGCAATGAGATTTTGACTCCCATATTTCTGTCTTCCTGCCCCTCAATAAATATTTACTTAAAGTCAACCTATTTTTTTTCCCAACCGGTACAATTGGTTCCAGGACCCGCACAGCATTGTCTTCCTGTGTGACCTGCACATCCACTTCCCAGCTGGAGTCATTGATTCCATCAGGAAGCACTGCGTGGAAGGCAAGATGGCCTTTGCACCCATGGTCATGAGGCTGCACTGCGGGATGTCCCCACAGTGGCCTGATGGTAAGAGGGCTCAGACTTTGGGAAATGGGGAAAGAAGGAAGTGCCTGCCTCCTCTACAGTTGTTCCTCTGGCACTGTCAGGGTCTGGAGCTTGAGGTATTTCCAAAACCATCCTTTGTTCCTGTCTGTCCATATCTCTCTTTTCTGAGGGGGCACAGCCTGTCCTGAGGAGAGCTGGTAGACCAGGGGTGAGGAAAACCAAGCCAAGTTGGAGGGACAAAAGTGGTACAGCATAGGATTTCCTTTAGACAGAGGTGGCCATCCTGAGCCACCTAGGCAGAGGGACAACCCTGGGAAGGTGGGACAGTCCAGGAATTGTGTTGCCAGACAGGAGATGTGAGAGGCCCTGCTAACAAGTTGACAGGACAGATCGTGCTCTCTGTCCACAAGCCTTTCTCGTTCCCAAAGCTGGTTGGCATGGTTGGCTCTGCCTTGGTGCTGAGTTTACTCCCTGGTGTCAACACTGTGCTAAAGTAGCTGACGTTTCACTCCAGCAGCTCTGCTGGGACTGTCAATGGTTCAAAACCCCAACAAAGCTGTGCCTCTTTTGCGCTCTCTTCAGGCTACTGGGAGGTGAATGGGTTTGGTCTCCTGGGTATATACAAGTCTGACCTGGACAAAATTGGAGGCATGAACACAAAAGAGTTTCGGGACCGCTGGGGAGGAGAGGACTGGGAGCTCCTCGACAGGTAGGTGTCCACTGTCATTGTTCAGGTGCTCAGGAGGGGAAGCCCATCAGATGCTGGAGAACCAATGACCATGGGAGTGAGGTTCTAAGCATGTTGAGATGACTACTGCCACTATAACCTTGGCCAGAGGGAGGGTCTTTGAGCATATCTTGACCTCAAACCTAGTAGGTGAGGAGACACAAAACACTTCATTTCAGCCACTAGTAAGAGAAGAGCTGTTTTCTGCTGCCTTCCAGCCACACTGCTGGTTGGTCTCCTGCAGATCAGGCCCTGGTGATTGTGAAGACTTTGTCCTCTTCAAGCACTCAGAGTACATTGTGATCCCTCACATTTCCCATATAACATTTAGCCTTGAAGACCATCTGGTGGAGAGGCATTTAAAGATTATGAGGCACAGTTAAAATTTCTGAGGATTTTGTGAGGAGGGATGCACAAATCCTGAGTCTCTGGCTTTGTAGTTGTAGGGTTTGGGCCCTGTCCTGTCTTTTCTGTCAGCTGACTGCAATCCAGTGCTGCCAGCCATCTTTCCACCTATCTTGGCATATGCAGGCACTCCTGACTAGTCCTGCACTCAAGGGTGCATAAACACTCAGAAAGTGTCATTAAATTCCTGCTTATGGATACGGGATACCCCTGAGCTATTCTGGACTATCCGATTTGCTTGCAGTCCTTATCAACAGCACAACTTAAAGAGTTTTCCTGGAGCTGAGTCCCTCAGTATCTTTGTGATGAAATTTTCCCTAAGTCTGCTCTTGTGTCTGCCAGGATCTTGCAGGCTGGGCTGGAAGTGGAGCGTCTCTCCCTGAGGAACTTCTTCCACTGGTTTCACTCCAAGCGGGGCATGTGGAACCGGCGCCAGCTGAAGACGCCGGTGTAGCCTCCAACCCCAGAGCTGTTTGGCAGCTCTGTCCACCATCTCATCCAGATGTGCACTTTACTGGGGCATGCAGCCGAGTGCCCAAACTCTTCCTCTGCCTCCAGAGACCTCTCTGATGGCATGGCTCAGCTGGGGAAGGGTGGTCAGGCTGGTGGAGCAGGAGCTTCTCTTGTCAGTGCCGCGTGCGAGACGTGGGATCCATGTGTGGCTGGGAAGGTGTGTGGCAGAGGTGTCAAGGGAAACACTTGAATTTCCATGCAGTCTGCTGGAAGGTACAGTGGGAGAGGTGCTGTGCTTCCTGTTGAGTCTTGCACCAAGCAAACACAAATCCCAGCTAAGCCTTGAATGGTTTGTTTAGAGCGACGCAGCTTCTCTTTCAAAACTTGAATGGAAAAGAAAAACAGAAAAGAAACCACAACCGTCCCCATTTCCTCTCCTTTGCCTTCTCTCCAGTTCCCATTATTTTGGACAGGAGACCAAAGTTCTCTGATCTGTATTGCACCCACATGCCCGTGTGCTGTTTAAGGAAATCTGGATGCAGAGGAGCTGATAAGCACTTTAGGTCGCTGGTGCTTAGATGTTTCTCTGTGCTTTTCACTTTGGTAATTTTGAAAAATTGTTCTCGTGTTCAGCAGATTATGGGCTGTGGATGGAGTTGTGAATACATTTCCCTTAGAGGAGCCATGTTTGCCTGTAGCTGGGTGAGCTGGCAGGGGTGATGTTACAATTCCACCTAAATTATTGACCCACTGCCTGAGGGTAGTGGAGGGGCTGTACAGAGAAGCTAGCAGAGCATCTCAGGAGGAACTTTGCAGCCTTATCTGACAGACATGTGTTTGTCCTAACAATATCAGGGAAACCCTAGCAGGGAAGAAGTGGCAATATTTTATTAGTTGAAGTATTGTGATTTGTCAGAAGAGGAGACAGTGTCTTCTGCTCTCAGAATCCTCTGAGATTCCTGTACATTCATGCAGCGTCTAAAAGTTAATTTAATAAGTTATAGCCTCACAGTTGTGTCTTGTCATAGTTTGACTCTTAAGTATAGAGCAGGCTTCTTGGTTGGAGAACCAACCCAGCTGTTGATGCTTCATCTCTGGAGCAGCCCTAGGAGCTGGTACGGAGGAGGTGGCCTCAGGTCTTGGCACACGCACTGGGTGTGACAAACAGTGAGCACAGAAGAGCGTTGAGTGAACAAAAGGATGGGCAAACCCATGCTGTCACTGATGGAGGAACTGTGGAGAGAGCCCACAGCTGGCCTGGTGCTACAGGGAAGTCCCATCACCTAAAACTCCTGTTAATGCAAGATATTTTTACCCTGTAACCATTTTAGAAGGCTGTTTAACCCAGAAATCCCAGCTCACTCAGTGCTTTACAGGGCAGCTTCAGTGTCCCCATACCATGCTGAAAAGGGCTCAAGCTTGAGGGGACAGTGTGACATAGGATGGTGCTCATGGTGCCCAGTTCTGTGAGGAGTTGCTGGGAAGGAGTAGTGGATGTATGCAGAATACAAGCAAAGCTGGCTGGTACTAGACCTTTTTTGCTCTTTGCTGATGGAGTAGATGCCAGTTCAGAATAGGCATTCATTTATTACTGTGTCTGTGGTGCTTGACAAGTCCATCAAGTTCCGCTATTGCAGTAGAAAACTGAACATACAAGTTCTGGCACGTGAGATAGGAATCATGTCAGATCATCTTTTTGCATCAGTCTGGGTTTTGTGAGTGATGGGTTTAGAAAAAGTCAACCAGATACCAGAAAGTTCTGCTGTGCAGTGTGCAGCTGGAGATGGCTGTGTCTCTGAATCCATGGAGCCTTTGCCAGAATGGAGACACTGAATATCCCAGAAGAGGCAGCCCAAGACAGAGTTGTCTTCCTGTTTAGGGGAAATACTTTACCCATACAGATACTAAGAAATTAAATCATGGCAGTTGGTGTGAGAGGGAAGAGGCTGACAACAGTCAAAACTTTTTTTGAATTTTTTCTTTTTTTTTTTTTGGAAGTATTATAGGAGTTTGGGAGACCAGAGCCCTGTGATGCAATGTTGCAATAAGCTCTGTTTTTCCCTGGAATGTGCAGTGTCAGTCATGCTCCCGGTGCAAGTCAGAGCCTGTGCTTCCCTCAGACACAGGCACAGCTCCTCGAGTGTGTAGGTGAGCTGCTTTCCAGGCTCCAGGACTGTGCCTGCACAGCCTGTCCAGGCTGGCTGTGTCACGCAATGCCTCTGGAATGGGGAGAGGCTCTGGGGAGGGCAAGTGCCTGGACATGGCCAGGCTGTAGCAGCAGCAGCTGGGAACAACCTGGTGCCTGTTCTGCACATGGAGAACTGCTGGATTTGGGGGCAGCCTGGAAGTCAAGCATGGGGAGGAGGAGTTATTTGTACCATGTGCTTTCACATCTGGCTGTGGATGTGCTTTGCAGCGCCTAAAGTTAGCAGCTAGCTTCCATCTGGCAAGAATTAGGTGCCTCCAGAAGTTAACTCACTTGGCATAAATGCCATGAGTCTTCCCCACCACAGAGGACAATCAGCAAAGAGTGGACTGGACAGTAGGGTGCTCCCCTCAGTGCAGCACTGCCAGCAGAATTTGAGGATTTTGCCCCCAATTTTCAGCTGTGACTGTACTCCTTCCTTCACACCTTGTAAGCCAGGCCAGTGGTAAGCAGAACTACCTCGTGAAGACTCCTTGATGGAGGTGTAAGGAGTTCCTGGTTTTCAGTCCACTTTCCTAATGGCCAGTTTGCCCACTGCCATCCCAAGTGTTCTTCCCTTCCAGTGGGAATACTCAGTTGGTACCCAAGCAAGTAGTAAATGTGATTAATACTAGTTGGCACTGGCTGGCAGCCTCCATGGAGGAGCTTGGAGAACTCATGGGAATAAAAACTCTTTCAGCCCACGTGCTCAGAGACCTCACTGGGAGGTGAGACCAAACCTTGCAGGAGCAGCTCTGGGCTGCACTCTGAGGCTGCTGCCCCTCTTCCAGAGCAAGCTGCAGTTTTTCTCCCCAGACAGAGTCACAAAGAGGGGGAGAGCAGGAAGCACAGCAGGAGCAGATCCCTCAGCTATGCAGTGAAAGGATGTGCCCAGGCAGCTGACTCCCCTCAACAGTTGGTCACATTTCTGTCACCAGGATCTTTTTAGGAAGCTGTGCTGGAGTTTCTGGCCTTCATGTGCATCCTGGCTGTGTCCTGCCTGGACAGCTGGAGGAAGTCAGTTGCAGAGGATTTTCCTTGCATCAGGCCAGGAGCGAGCTGCTCCGGAAGCTCTGTGGCTGGGGAGATGATGGACAATGCTGCAGAGACCTTCTCCAGGGCAGGATGTGACCAGGCTGGGGAGTCTGAGCCACCAAGTGTGAAGTGGCCCTGCCTACAAGTGTGGCTGTGTACTCAGGACTGGAGTGTGGTGCTCAGGCTTGCTTTGCAGGTCACCAAGGGAGTGAAGAAGGGCTGGTGTTTAATCTGAGCAAAGTGTATTGTGTGAAAATTGTTATTTGTTTCATCATTGTCTTAATGTTTGCCCGGCATGAACATCTCTCCTCATTGCCTACAAATGTCTGAAGTTGATTGTTTTTTAGATACAGATGCCTTGTGTTGAAAATCTGACTTGTACCTGCCTTAAGTGGCTCTGTGCCTTCAAGATGATTCCTGGGCCACCTCTCTGTTGGAGCTGGGGGATATTCAGATTCTCCCTCATGTTTTATAAATACATTTTCTTCCTACAAGAGCTCTCTTCTGTCTGTGTGTTCACTTGCACCTGCATCCCTGTGCAGCAGGAGCTGGAATCCAGGTGTGCTCCTCTGTTTTCATTAGCTGAAAGCACAGGCAGTACCAGAGAGATCACTCTCAGCAAGAGCTCTGCAGCAAGGGGTGGGTGGGAGATGCAGGGGGCAAGGTTAGCCCTGCTTCAGTCTCCTCTAGAAAAATGGGATGGCAACAAAACAGTTTTCCTCCTGTCTACACGGGTTTATCATGTGAAACAAGGTGGAAACAATGGACAAATACACATTCCAACAAAGCATGAGTGTGATGTGATAAGAGAACATGGAAAACACAGTGGCTCTCCTGGCCAGCAGAGGACAGTTCCTGGAGAAGACCACAGGTGGGAGCCTAGACCTTTGCAAATGGGAGGTCAGCTCTTTCACAGCAGCTGCTTGTTTGAATTCAATTTTGGCCCATCTTCGCTTCAACTCTGCCTTCTTTGAGTCTCAAAAGCTTGGCAGCAATGGGAGTCACACACGAAGAGGGGAAAAGGCAGCCAAGGTTGCTGATGAGTATGATTTCACTATAACAAGAAATTGTTAATATTGAAGGAGATGGAAGGAGAGTATTCCAGTGTGCTGCCAGCCTTCTGCTTGCCTGGGGTGAGTGGCAGGGAGCCCTCTCTGCTCATGAGGCCTCACATGCTGCCATACCAGATCCAGTAGCTCTCTGAAACAATGATGAAATTAAGATCTGCTCATGAAATTCCCCTCATGCTTCTTTCCCAGCTGAATCTTTTCTATTTTCCCCTCTCTTTACCTTCAGCCATCAGTACTAATTGCTGTGCCTCCTGCTCCATGAAGCAGTGAGTCCTGGGGTTTGGGGTCTGCATGCAGGATATGTAATTTTGTACCTTTCCATCAACCCAGCCAGCAGTGGCTGACAGCCCTTGGCTTGTGGTTTTGCTGTGCCTACAGCTCATTCTGCTACCTCTAGAATGAGGCATTTTCCTAAAGGAGGCAGGATAACAGGCTTCCCTGAAACATCCTCCCCTCTCTGCTGCCCGTCAAAGCAAACACTGAGGAAACCAAGGTGAGCAGCAAACTCAGGGTCACCCCAGACCTGTCATACCCAAGGAAAAGTGGAGGACAAGTCTCTGCCTGCTTCACCTGACAGATCTCAGGCTGTGCTCAGCTCTACCACTTCAGCTTCTGGTAAATACATAACTAGTATTTTCCATCCTGCCCTTGTTGTGCAACTTCCCTTCAGCTCAGAAAAGTCACTGTCAGTGTCAGCTGCTGCTGGCCTTACCCACCAGTTCCTGGGCAGGATCATTCACACCCTCTCAGAAAAAGCACCGTGTGTGACTGACACAAATTTGGGTTTGTAGAGACAAATACAGATGAAAAGACAAATACAAATGAAATCTGTATCTAAGAGTCAGACACTCCCAGTAGCTCCTGAAGACTGATGTGAGGATGCTTTCATGGCGTTTCTCTGTCAGGGGTGGCAAGGGTATACAAAAGGAGAAGTCCATATTAAACTCTGATTCTGCAGTACAGTGGAAAAATCATTTAATAATCAAAAGAGCATGTAATTGTTTAAATAGGCTTACATAAGGCTATTAAAATACCATTTTTTAGCATGACTATAGAGTTTAAAAATTTAGGATTGAAAATTTTTACTCTTTCATCAAAATCTTGAAACTCATTAATTCAAAGGATTTTTTTCTCAAGGAAACAAATGGTTCTAATACAAGAGAATTACCAGAGCTGTCATTATAAACCAAATACATTTTAAAACATTTATATTATGTTAGTGATAAGAATAAATCATAATGGTGATTTTTAAAATAAAGTAATAAGCTATTCAACTGTAATTTTTCATTGCAGCAATAAGCCTAGGCTGTGGCCTTATGTATAATGTTTCTTCATTATAATGTATCTTCATTATTATCTTCTTTTTTCCATTAAGTATTGTCAGGCTATTCTGACATCATTCCTGATAGGGGACTGATGATGACATCAGACCACAATAACTATTTTCTGTCCTTGTTAACATCCCAGTGCTGGAAATATCTGATTGTTTTCTTAACTATGTAACATTTGATTTTAAACAACTAGGAAAAGATTTGAACTGGTTCTAGCTATCTTTGTGTACACACACCATTCTATTCTCCTAGGAAAACTTTTTTAGAGAAATCCATTCCAACATTTGGGAGGTAAACTATTAGATAGAATTGCTTTAAGGGCACCAACTTACATTTGAGACAAAAAAGAGCTGGACTTATTTATTTAGCCTACAAAGTAAATCATTCAGTCTTCTCTACCAGATGAGCCAATATTGAATATGTGAAGCAGGCAGCTAAAATCAGAGAAAAGATTTACAGAACTGCACTTTCAAAATGTATACCTGCTGCTGCTGTTGCTGCAGTTTTCTCTTGCAAAGTTTGTTCTAGCTTGGAAAGGCAATGTTCCTGCCCCTCAGAACTGCAAAAGCATTACAGCAAGGGGCTGATATGCTATGACACACACAGAGTTTTGAAGTTTAACCCAGTTTCCTGGATTCATCCATGGATCCTGCTGAGGTCAGTGGAAACGTGGAGGAGAGCTGCACTGCTCAGATCCTGCAGGGAGACAAGAAGCTCTGGTGAGGTCACCTCAGACTCCTCTGGTATGTTGCATTTAAACTGTGTTTACATTTTGCAGGTCGTGTAAACAAGAAATATTAATTTTGCTTCTTGAGCTAAAGTGCTTTTTATTTATGAACATGTCATTCCCTCACTGACATGACATGGAAACCCAGCCATTTGGATGAACTTACAGGGCTTCCTTGAAAATGAGCATTAGGTGCCTAAAACAGTCCCTGCCAAACTACTGTGGCTGCTGTAAAGAGCTCTGTGTCTTGCCCATTCCTTTTCTTCTGCTCAGATGGTGCTGCTGTCTTGTGATTCCTCCCAGAACACTCCTAGTTTTCTTCCCCAACATGAGCTCCCATCCATAACTGCTATTTGTATCTAGCATGAGCTCTGCAGCCTTCCAAAAACCCCTTGCTGCTGATAAATCCCAGCAACTGGGATGTTTGGTGTTCTTGCTTTAGAGACCAAGTGAGAAGAGCTCCTCCTCTGAGAGAATTTGCTCAGTGGCTGCAGGTTTTTTGGGACAGCAACATGCCTCTGGAAAGGCTTTGTAATTTGCCATCATCACCTTGCAGTGATGTTTTCTGAGACTGAGATCCCTCCCAGGGGTTTGCAGTGATGGGAACTCACCCTTTCTTACCTGAGTCCATTGCCCCATGAATTAATAAGGTCCAAAATTCCTGCTAGGGTAGAGGCCAGTCTTCTGCACCCCAAAGGCTGTGATGAAGATGTTGAGGATGACTGTGATGAAGATGAGAGCTGTGGCAGTGTTGTTGAGTATGTTCAGGCGGGGTTGCTTTGCAATATCATTCAGGTTCAAACGAGCTGTGCAATACCATGCAAAAAGAGAAAGGGATTTGCAGACTGACTCCAAGTCCCCCACCTCCTGCAAGCCTCCCCTGCCTGGTAAATGTTCATGGTGCCCCTGAGTGCTGAGGCCACTGAGCAGAGGGAGTGGTCACAGGAATGCTGCAGGAGCCACAGCTTGCTCTAGGATGACACAGAAGGCTGGAGCAGAGGAACATGTCACAGGTTTTCCAAAGCCTCCAATCCTCTGTCCCCCCATAAAAACCTATGTAGGACATTCAGGAAAATGCAGCACCTTTGCAGGTTTTTAATACTGGGAATGTGTTGGAGACTGAAATACAGCAACTCCTGTATCAGATGGAGCACTGGGCAAGCACCAGCAAACCAATGCTGGTGTTAATGTGCTGTCTGTAGGCCACTAGGACAACTGTGGGATTGGTTAAATGTGAGGTAAATATAGGGAATATTTCTGCCAGAATTGTTCTATTAAGTCCCAGATGAAGTAAGATATAAATTACAGCTAAAATGTAGAGTCTGCAAGAGCTGCATGAAGGAGTACATAACAGTAGGTGCAGCAAGAGGCCCATCTTGGCCAAATCCCCACTCTTTCCCTGAAACAAGGGCTCAGCAGTGGGAAAGTGAAGGAAAAGTTGTGCTCAGAGTCGTGCAAACAAGAAACAAACCACGCACCATTCTGAGTAACACTGCCCACCCTACCACCCACATCCAGCCCTGCATGGAGCCAGAAGGGAATGGTTTGGGGGGAGAAGCTTCTCCCTTCCACCCCCACCCTGCCCCTGCACACACGCCCCAGTGGGCACCTTACCCGTGATGATCAGGAGAACCCCAATCATCACCTGGAAGAAGAGGGAGATGCTGATCAGCACGATGAGGGTGGCGTAGTACTGGAAGGACGTGCCCTGCTCCAGCACAGCCTTGAGCTGGGTGACGTTGGCCATGAAGAGTGCCACGTCCAGCATGCTCTCTGCCACGCTCTTCTTGGTGGCGTAGTGGTTGATGTTCATGGGCCCGTTGACCCGCAGGTGAGGATTCATGCCCTGCAGAGACAGGAGGAATCACTAAACCAACAGACACACCTGTGTCCAGTGGGATATGCTGGCTTCTCCCTGGGGTTTATCTAGAAAGCCTGGGAAAGAGTCAAAGTTGCATGTTTTAAAAGTGTTGAGAGTAGCCAACATGTCCCCTCACAGTTGCCTCATGGTAATGAGTACATACAATATCATGGTATTGTGAGAGGCAACTGGTCACTTGGAAAATTTAAAAAGGTTTATTAAACCTTAACAAAAATACAACAAAGGACTACATAAGGAAAAAGCTTCAGCACTGGGAACTGCCTGTGTGCACACCACATGGCTGGTTCATCTTCAAGATGGATGCTCAGTCTTTTATACCCCTGAGGGTTGCATCAGCCAGCCCTGGCCCTTCCCAAAGTCTGTCAGTCAGCTCTTCTGTGCCATTTATCAGTGGAGACTGGTTTCTTGTAACTGGATTGGAGGTCAGGTGTTGTCTTGCTGCATCCCCTAAGCACCAAGATTTTCCATTCCCAACTGCCCCATGTGCATACCTTCTTTCTACCTCGTTGTCCTGCTGTCTAATGGCAACAATACAGGGGGGAAAGGGAATCATGGGGAGAACAGAGGACATCTAAACTACAATAACATAGCTATACATCACCAAAGCTTTTCTTAATATTCACACAATAATTATCTTTTGTGAGAGCCAATGATCTCATTGTCCATCTATAACAGTATTAATAGTCACAAGATACTTGCTGTGATCAAGAGCTCAGCAAGGCTAAAAAAAATATGGGTATATTTGTGGAAAACAAGGTTGTCCAGAGTTACAATAATGTAGATTATCCCAAAGCCAGGGATTTTGCAAGGAATATTAAATTCTCTTCCTTTAGGACATAGACAAGACTCAAACTTAAGAGGGGATTAGAGGCAGATCTTCTCTTTGGGTTGAGTGTTGTGTTTACCAATGATCATTGGTAAACAATGGCAAGAGTGGCTTTCTTTGATTTGTGAAGGCAGGAACAAAGCCAGTGATCCTGGGAGAGCAGTGTATGTGGGGTGTGTGATGCTGAAGTTGGGGTGAATTTTGGAAGGGGGTTGTGGCCCTGGTCTAGTGGTCACCCTGATGTGACAAAGACATGTATGAACATGTGAGTGGGAAAGGCTGTGTCTGTTTTGAACTATTGGTGAACTGTGATCCTTAACAGGGGGCTAGCTTGAGGTAGGAAAGGGCTTTTGGGTTGGTTGGGGTTTTTTTAAATGATAGCTCAAAGCATTTAGTTCTTACAGTTTCTGACAGTGACAGTCCTGTGGTTACATGGCTCCATTGCAAAGCCTATATTTCTTGCTCTGGAAGGTGGAAGGTGAAAGATACTGGAAGGAAGTAAAAGTAGAAGTCTAAAGAACTGGTAAAAACTCCAAAGCTGTGTGTAGGTGTTTGAGACTTAAATATTACAGTGTGGTATGAGAATAGAGGCATCTTGAGGAAAGGAGGCCAGCAAAAGATCATGTTCTGTGAATGCATTTTTAAAACCTGTCTTGAGGGACTGCTCCCCCTTAGATGGCCTAAAAGCATGTGATCCTGTTGGAACAGAGAGGAACTAATACCAAATTGTGCAGAGTTGGTGATTTGATCCCTCTCATGTGCTGTTTTCCTTATTCCTGAAGAATCATCCCCCTCCTTGCAGCATCACAAGGCAGAGCATTGATAGTTTATCTCTGTGTAATGATGAGTTAAGGGTTTGAGAACAAGGGAGCTGTACAAACAGGGCAGAGCTGCTGGTAAATGAGTGACTGGTACCAGGAGGCTGAGACATCTGTTTCTGGCTGCTTACGTGGACAAAAATACAGCAAGTCAGGAGCTCTTGTTGAATGAAATCACATCCTTCTTTTGAGCTGCCTTTATGTACCTTTACCTTGAGTGTGAAATGGGACAGAGTTGCAACATCCTGAGCTCTGTGTCCCAGATGATCAGGCAGTGAAAATAGACAGCTTTGACATGGACTTTTCTCTCATGGATGAGTGTGATGGCATGTTCCCATCTGGGACATGAAAACACAGGCAGGTGCTTCTCTCCCATGTGGAGCACCTGGAACTGGAAAAGCTTCACAATGGAAAAGGTGTGACTCCAGATTCAAAGTTCTGTCAGTCCAGGCAGATCCAGAAGGATCTGCAAAAGGATAATGGATGATGGAAGGTGGACACTAAACTTGAATCTGGGTAGCTGAAGGTTTGTGATAGGCAGCCCCCAAACACAGAGCTGGCTACAGCCTTCTCTCAGGCAGTTGCAGAAAGCTTTAAGGTCCCTCCTGAGCCTCCTCTTCTCCAGGCTGAGCAGCCCCAGCTCCCTCAGCCACTCCCCATCAGATCTGGGCTCCTTCACCAATTTCATGGCCCTTCTCTTGGCACACTCCAGCACATGGCACATGACTCCTTATGATGCAGGGAAAAGTTACAGAGATCCAGGGTTTTTATGGATTTGGCCCTCAGTATTCCATCTAGTCCAGCAGCTAAGAATGGAAGCCTGATGTCTCAAATAAGGAGAGGCTTAGACAAACCAGGAGTGTTCAGAGAGCTGGCATTTGGGTTAATGCTGGAGGAGGGATTTGCTTGGGATGTTGGTGCCATAACTGTCACCCATGAACCACTGTTTGTGGGGTATGAATGCATGGCTGGGACACTTCTTTTGAGCTGCCAGAATGCACACAAAGCTTTCCAAAGCCCATTTCTGCTTTTGCTTCCTTTAAAGTTCAGTCCTATAAATTCCTGCAGCCCAGGAGCTGATTCACAAGCAACCTGGGTTCCCCTGTAGGAGGATTGCCCAGACAGCTGTGGGAGGTGGTGTGGAATCACTGAGGAGATTCAGTGATTCCCTTCTGGCAAACGGAGCCCTAAGTGTAGTCACAGGACATACCTGAAGCTCACCAAAGTGATTTATGCCACCAGGTTAGAGCTGGTTGCTTTCTAGTCACTTTGAAGGGATTCCCCTTAGGAAAATGGAGATCATTGCCTTTTCTTCTCTGTAAAGAGAAGAGCTGGATCTGGCAGTCACACACCAAGCCCATCTTGAAAGCCTGGCTGCAGAGCCAGCGCATCTGCTGGAAACAGCACTTTTGTCCCCAGAGGGGGCTCTGTTTCTATTGCCCACTTACTGAGAGTCGGGAAATGAGGACCTGAACAATTCCATCCCAATCATACAGCAGTGCTGGATGAACTGGTGTTGGAGCTGCTTTCCTGTGTCTCATTTCTGGATGTTTTTCCTTTCCCTATGAGGCAGCCTCTCTCCCTGCAAGGACCCTGCTGGCTTCAGTCTGACCCAGGCAAATCCCTTTTCCTTTTTCTCTTGTATAAACATAGCATAGTAATACAGATCCCCTCAGGGGTTGAGTGAGGCACCCATCTATGTTTTCTAAGTCAAAGGCTTAATTCTTACCCAAAAGTGTGCACACACACACAGATATTCAACTCCCACTTCTACTTTTATTTTTAATTTTGGTAGGAATTCTTATGGAAAGAAGGATCAATATCACTGCAGAAAAAGAATGGATTTTTTAAAATTCCTTTTTCAACTTTTCCTCTGATTTTGCTGTAGGGAGCTCTCAGGTCCCCAGGCCTATGAAATCAAACTCTAGTACCAGAAGGTATGCTGAGCTTCACAGCTCACTGAAACTACCTGAAAAATTGCCACTAGAATTAGTTTTCAAGAGAAATACTCTGGGGTTTTCATGCTTTTATTTTTACAAGAAATAGCTACTCTCCTCTGTAAACTTTTGGAGGAGCTTCATCTAAATATTTCTTTCAAAGCTGGCAGATTTTGGGTCAAGGGGAGCACAAACCTTTTTGAAAATTTCTACAAAATCTACAGTTTACTTGTCACATTTTTCAGATTAGGGGGAAAAAGAATTACAGAGCAGATCTTATTGCAAATCTCTGTATACTTTGTGGGGTTTGTGACCCTATCCCCAGGGGAGAACAGCCTGAAAGAGGGAGTGGAACAGCATGAGGCTCCAGAGCAGAAGAATGATAATCTTTATGGAAGCAACTCTGTCAGAGGGTGATATCTGAGTAGGAGCTGTATTATTGGCCATTCCTTCCAAGGGAAATGCTGGAGAATGCCAAAGAAAACAGACACAAATGCAGAGGGGTGAGCACAGAGACAGCCACCACGGGGATCCCAGCCATGAGCAGCCAGCCACACACAGCATCCGGCACCAGGGAAAAAGGGAAAACCCAGGGAATGTTTCCCCAGCATTGGCCAGTCAGCAGCTTTAGAAATACCCTGTGAGCAGTGGCTGATGGAGGTGAAAGCACTCTGACAGTCAGCATCACCTTGCAGAGCAGGAGAGGAGCAAAGTCCCCTTTCTGTGGGAAGGAAGAAGAAAGCTTTAATTCCCTTTTGTGGGATCAAAGCCTGGCCCCCAATCAATGCTTCTGCTTCTAAGGACACTGTTATTATCTACTCTCCTTCACTCCCTGCAGCTCCTGACCACTTCACCTGGCATGAAGGGAGCAAATTTTACCATTTCTAGCCCACATGCCCAGGCACAGAGAGCAGCAGCACTGGGAAGAGCAAGGAATACCACATGCCTGATCCCCTGGTGGGTTGGGATTCCCTTGCAGCTCATGGGTCTGTGCACAGCCACACGTGTGCAAGAGAAGAGACACCCAAGGTAACTACATTGTGAACTTGGTGAGGCAAAGGCTGCTTTTCTCCAGTTTGGCACAACAAGAAGCATCCTGGCTGCTTTCCATGAACAGAAGTAATAGTAAACCTCTTCACGGATACTGCAGGCAGAAGGAAAATTGAGTGTTCAGGGCCAGTCCTCCCTCCTCAGCCTCTGTGGAGGCTCTTGGCTGGTCCAGTTGTGCTTGGGGATTTTTTCATTTTAATATAGCCATCTGTTCTTCTCACCAGGGGTCCTGTTGGGAGCCAAGCGTTGTGTTGCCTTCAGTTCACATTGTGTAAATCCCAGCAAATAAACCAGAGGTGCTTTCCTAGTATCCCTCCCCGTGTATCAGACTGGTCCTGATGGAGACCTGTCTCTGAGGTCTTTACACTTCTGTGACAGGTCACTGCTGGGTTTAACAGAGAACCCATTGACACCAACTGTTTGCATGAGAGTCCTCCAGCCAAAAAGTGACTTCCAGGAGCTGGGAGCCAGAAGTGAAGGCCTAGGCAGGTGGCAGGCACAGATTCCATGGACTTGACAAGCATTGCTCATGTTCTGTGGTCTACCAAGCTTTCCATTTTCTTTGTCTATCTCCTGTGTTTCACCTCATACCTGCAAGTAAACCTGCTGAGCTCTCTTGGGCAGAGATGTCACACAGTGTGGTGTAGGGGTGTGGTTTTTGTTGAGAGAGTGACAAAACTAGTTTTTGTTTCTTTAAAAAAGAAAGACGTTTTTAGAAGTTTATTTTATTCTGTAAGCTTGAAGGACTTTACCTTAAACTTAAGGATAGCTAATTGGACAGAAGCTAACAAGTTTCACTTGAGCAATTAACTAGAAAGGGACGTGAACAAAGAAACTAACTGTTTTTGTAAGCTGTATTACTAAGAGCAAGAACGTCTAGCACCTAGCTTGGTTTTTCTGTTTGTCATTTTGCCTTTTATTAAACCTTTTTGCTTCCAACACTGCAACAGATGCCGTCCTGCTAATTTTTATGCCTCCAAGAGTAGCCAAGCTATCTTAAGTGTGTTATGAGCCTCCAAGGCCTTATTAGCCCTGGCTGGCACTGCTCTCTCTGTGCCCCTGCCCTGGGCTGGCACTGCTCTCCGTGCTCAGCTGTGGCACTGCAGCCTGCAGAGCCCAGCTTGTCCCATGGGGTTTTGCATTTTCAGTTCACCTCCTCCTCTTCTCCTTTATTCTCTTCCTTTCTCGCCCTGTGCCTTGTGCCTTGTCTGTCTTTCACGTTTTTCCCTGCTATTGAGCCCTTCAGCTTCATTCACCTCCCTCCTGGGGTGCTCTCCCCACTCCTCTCCCTCTCTGGCACTCTGTGCTGCTGTCTGGCAAGTTCCTTGAATCTGTTCACTCTGACGCCACTCAAGGCTTCCTATGCTACAGGGCAGCATAAATTATGTATCACTCAAAGAGCTGCCTCACCAAATCTATATTAAACTCCCTTGTTAAGTGTATTTATGAAACTGAATTGGACGGATCCAGGAATCGACTGGTAGGCTGCAGGGCTGAGCTGGAATACAAGATAATTTTTATTTTCCAGTAGCTGGGATGAGGACAAGGTGGGAAGGGTGGTGGCAGTGCTGGAGGAGCCTCCATCCATGGATTAGGAGCAGTTTGTGAGTTTGGGGCTCAAGAATTGAGCCAAATGCTTGGCACCAGCAATAACAATGTGCTGATGCATGATCTCTGATTGTTGAACAGAAGCAATTGGGTGTGTATGTGCATGGGGGAACCAGCTCTTTGAATATATGGAATTGGGAGTGCACTCAAAAGGATTAGTGGGAACAATTATTTCGAAAGTCAGGATATAGAAGCTGGAGCCTATTCAAGTCACTAGTGTTTTATCCCAGTGTTTTTGGAGAGGAAAAAAAAAAAAAAAAAAGAGAGCAGGGGAAGACTAAAAACAGCTTTAGAAGAAAAAATTCAAAGTAGGTTAGCAGAGAAAATGAGTTTATAAAAAATGGAAGAGCAGCTGGGAGGCACAACAGTAACTACTGCATTGTGCTTACAAAGCTAAACACGTTAAGATGAATAAATCCCTAAGCTGGATGGCTTATGGCCCAAAATATTAAGAAAAGCTGGGTCTGATTGCAGGCTGCAGCCAGATCCAAAGAGCAAATGTGTTCGTATAAATCATTTTAATTCAAAACACTCATAAAGCAAGGTCCTAAAACTGAACTCCTTCCAAGTCTAAGCGTGTTTGTATCCAATGTTGAGGGGTCAGGTTGATTTCTGAAACTGGGAGAACACAGTAACAGCTGTACTGGATCAGACCAGAGGTCCAGTTCCCCTCTGACTGTGGTTTGTAGCAGATGTTTGAGGGGAAAAATTTCAGAATGGGACAAGCATATAGCAATGGTCCCTTGTGACCTGTAACTCTGAATTTAGAACTGCTCCAGCCCTGGCCTGATGTTGCTTTTCATGTGAGGTAGCCCAAGGTTAATTTGCCATTTGCCAGGTGGCTCAGGGCATCCTGGATTTTCGTTTTCCCTATCTGCAAATGAACAGGAATCCACCTATGGGTGATGTGTGGGGTGAGAGAGATGGGTAAGATCTCTTGGAGAGGTGCAATATATTCCTGTGTTGTGGACATAATCCAGCAGGACTGAATTCATCAGGCAGGGAAGGTAGGTGATTTTCTCATTCCCATAGGTGGTTTCCATCTTGCAGCATTTCCCAGATAAACCTCACTCCCAGGAGCTCAGGTTCATCTGCATCTTTTGAGCTTTCCATGCCCCTGGCCACCTCTGAGTGCTCCCCACAGAAAGGAAGCTGTGTGAGGCCAGGTGGGAAGAAGGAAGGACATGGCTGAGGGTTTTGTCAGAGCTGACATCCATGAGCAGTGGGATTGGGGGTTCTGGTCTCTGACATGCACGTGCCACGCACACCATGGACATACGGACATGGACACATGGACACCTGCCACAGAGAGCTGCCTCATCTCCTTCTCAGGCATTCTCAAATGGGGACTAAAAAGAGAGAGCTCATCTATGCAAGACAGCTCTTGGACATGTCAGTGGTTGCTTTGAAAGACTCTGCCAGTCTGGTGGGAAACCTTTATAGGGTCAGAGTTACAAAGCAATGGAAATTGTGGGGGGACAGAATGTCACAGAGACACGCAGACCATTGCAGAAGGCAATCTCACCCCTGAGGAGCTGCAGCTGTACTAATTATCAGGATTGGGAGCAGGCCTGCCCTTAACAGGCCACAGCTGTGTCCAATAAGGGTGATTGCTATAAAAGAGTGGGTTAGCTGTTAGAGAGGAGTTGGAGTTTGTTGGCTGTGCTGTGGAGGAGAAGGAGTCAGTGCTACAAGGAGCTGCCCATGAGACCTCACTGAGAAGGTATGGAAGTTTTGCAATAAGATAACAGCAGAAAATTACTCAGTAAAATGCCTTGGAGGCCTTGAGGTGTTCCTTTCTAAGCAGCAGAGGTTGAGATTTTGTCCCTTTGAGCCTGTAAGCAGGTTAAGTGGTCAGTACCACAGCTCTTTGCTGCTCTCAGGAGGAATTGCCACTGCAGTTCAGGTCAAGAAGGGGCTGCCACAGTTGCAGAGGCAGGGAATGTGTCCCACAAGGAGGGGATGCTTCTATTTTCAGAGTCAAGTGACACCCAGGCTCCTCATCACATCATGGGTGTCCTGTTGTGACAGGCAGAATTTGCTCAGGAGCACACAGGCAGCCTGCAGCAGAAGTAACCCAGAATCTGATCCAGTTTTCTGACAGATGCAGCTTTGCCTCCCTTTTGCAGCTTCCTGAGTCCTTGCTCACTGTTGGAACCAAAAAAACCTCACTCTGCTTCTTCCTTTCCAGTTTTCCTCTCTCATTGGTGCATTCAGTGTATTTTGTTTGTGGGGACACAGACGTTGTTTTGGGGGTGATTGTGCACAGGAAATGTTCAGGTTTCTCTGTAGCCTTGCTGTTCTTGACTGAAGTTACAAGACTTTGAGCCAACAGGAAAATCCAGAGGGGGTTTTGTGCCAGAATCTGTATTTTTGGCCATATGAGACAGAAACCTGAAGCAGACAAAACCTTGAGATGGAATTGCCTCCCATCAAAAGGCACACACAAAACAAGGGAAAGGCTTCTAGTTTGTAGAACTGATGTGTGATAATAGACTATTAAGCTTTTAAAAAAATTATGTGTGGGGAGGAACAATTTAATTAGATAAATGGTTGGATGAGGCATGTTAACTGGGTCACCAAGGGAGCCCTTCTTACGTTCAGAGCAAAAGAAAAATGCAATACAACATGCACTCAAACCCTTGGATACAGAAGGAAAATCTGAAATCAGCAGATCCAGTGCTGTGTTGCTTTATAAGGATTTAATAATTTGGAGGCTGGGCCAAGGCCCTGCCTTAGGATGCAGTACAGTAAAGCTCCTGGGGGAGGTTTAAGGTGGTTCTGGAATGGAAGGTTTTCCCTGGTAATTAAAAATATTAACTTTGGCTTCCCATTGTTTTTCTGGAGCTCTTTCAAGGGTGGGGTCATTCTGTTGTTTGGGTTTGTAGCTTGCTGTATTGACAGGATTTACAGGATAAGATTGTTTATGCTTTTTCTTCTCATCCTCCAGTCCAGCTTGGTGGTGCTATAAGAGTTAGGCATGCTAAGTTCAGGGCAGTGATTTAATGGGTTATAAAAATAGCCGTTGATGTATCAGTACTTTAAACATGAATTGTGAGTTGCTGTTGGGCACAGATCAGAAGTGAAACAGCTGGTGGGCAGGGATATCTCCCACCTTGGAAAAATGGTACTGGGGCTCCCCTGTTTGACTTCCACCGAGTTCAGTGGAAGTTAAGCAATTAAAACATTTATCTTTGTCCATATCAGCCTAAGTTCAGCCATGATAAATTACACTCAAAAAGTGTGGCCCTGAAAGCATCATCATTAAGGTATTTTATTATCCTGTGCCTCTGCCAATATAGTAACAATTTTTTCCAGTGGATTATGAATTTGGATATAACTATGACTAAAAAAGGGTTATATGCCTTCTAAACAGGCATTCTAGGTTAGGAGGTATTGCAAAAGTGCATTGAATAATTTGGGAACTTCTCTGTGCAGCTGCACAGAAGGGATTAAAGTCTAAGGGCAAAGAGCTCAGAAACCATAATTCTTTGGTCTTCAAAGATGTTAATGTAACTCATTCAAGATAGTGCTGGAAGTATCCATACAGTAAAAGAAATTCAGCAACTGTAGAGCTCCCTCTTGTTTTCCTTCTATTAATTTTCTATCAAATCTTAATTTTGCTTTAATTTTATGGTTTTGTATTGCATTTTAAATAATACACAAGACCCTGGACTAAGCAGTGACTGGAAGACAACAGTGAATATTCTTTACAACAAAGCTTGGGGAGGGGAACTGCAAAAAGAATTACTTCAGAAGTTTGCATGAGAGCTGGCATGTAAAACTGGCTCTTATTAAATGGGATAGATTTTTAAATGGTTGCTGTGGCCCTATATTGTGTTCTTTTGAATATTGGATACAAACCACGTGACACACATTCTTCCCATAAAGTTTCTCCTCAGTTAAAACTGTCTCTCCTGCTTTAACACTGCATGTCCTGAATGTCAATTTTAGACCCCTGAAGTCTTCAATTTTTCTTTCCTGCACTGCAGTAGGACATTGCAGTAGGGCTTGGAGATGTTTTAAGTTTTGGGCTCAGATTCTCATACAGCTGGTGCTGTGGCTGTTCAGTTTTATGTAATAGGGATGTTAAGGATGAGATTAGAGAGTGGTATAGAAATAAAATGGGCCTTCACTTAAATTCTGTGCAACCTCACTTGCTTATAGCACACAGAATGCAAGCAGACCTAAATGTCATTCTCATATTTCAGTTTTTAATGTCGCAATTTAGAGCAATTGTGCTGTGGAAGAAATGTTCTTGTATAGCCTTAAGTGGTGAAGGAAAAGGAACCCACACCATCCTTTTCTACCCCAGGTCACAGACAAAAGGGCTTAGGGTACCACATCTCAAGATTAGATGACTTAAGTGAGCCAGGAAATGAGGTTTGATGCTTCCAAAAGCGTGGAGGTCTTTCTAGATTTGAGTAGAAATTGGTTTGTAAGCATTCATGGGCTGCTAAGGAAGCTCGTGGCTGAAGATGTGCAAACAGCAGATGTGTGGGGAGGAAAATGGGATGGCTGGCTCCTGGTTCCTGCCTGGCCAGGGTGGCCTGGATGGGTTTGTCCCTGATCACAGCAGCAGGACACCAGCCCTTGTTGCGCATCCAGCATTCCAGGCTCATGGAAGCAATAACTGATTTATAAGATTAACAGTGATCTCTCCTAACCATTAAGCTAAATGTTGATCCTTATAATGAGCCTAACAGGGCTGGAACTTCTGGTATAACCAGAGGGAACTTCTCAGCCACAATACCTTGCTCAGGCAGCTGTTCCAGGCAACAGTGGAGGAAAATACTGTCTCTGAGGAATTAGGCTGTCTGAGACCTTACTAGTCACTTGGAAACTGGATGGGAATAAACTCCAAGCTTCATTATGCTGACATTTGTACGGTGTCACAGGAAGTGCTTTGCATGGGGAAGCCAAAGCAGTATTTAAGCAAATGGCTCTGGAATGGCTTCCCTTAGAGACAGGGCTGTGTTTGGTGTGTGCCTGGCTCCATGGGCAGCTGTGGGGAAGGAGGATCCACTGGAGCTGGGATGGAGTGGGCAGCCCTGGGGTGTGGCTGTCTGTCCAAAGGTGCTGATTAATGACTCGTATTGGCCTTGGCATGCTTTCAGTATTTGTGAGGACTTGAGGCAATCTTCTCTAGTGTAATTAATTAAGATTAATTTAATTAGACTGTAAAAATAAATTAGGAGAATCAGTTCAGCTGGAGCTGTGGTTTGGTCATTTTAGACAACCAAAACAATGCCTTTGAATCAGTTTCCTTGAATTAATCTCAAACAAGGAGTTTCCCTGTTCAATATCCTTGCTGATAACAGAATTGTCTTCAGGAGGAAGAATGTTGCGTTGTACATGGGGAGGGGGATTTTAGACCAAAACCCCATGCACACACACCCTGAGATAAGATAAATCCAGAATGACATCTGGTTATTGGGCACACCTGGTCATTGTGAGATTAGTGAGTGATGTCTGAGATTACAGCAGCAACTGTGGATGCCCAGACAGAATGAAATCATCACTGCTGACAAGGCAAGGGAGCTCAGATGGACATCCAGATCTGTCACAGAGGTCACATTGCTCAGATGTGTCACATCTTAGTGTGGAAAGTGAGATGGAGCATTGAAACCATGGCCAGGAAAGAATTCAGGAATGGTCCTTGTCTCTGGCTGTGCTGTCAGCTCCACTACAGCTGCTGATATGGCACCTGCACTTTTGGGTTTGTGTTCCCTTATCGCTGACACACTGCAGGGTTTGGCAGGTGATTCATGAACCCTGATTCACAATTCATCCTGGGGGAAGTTTGCAGGAGAAGCTGTTATCTTTGGTGTCGTGTACGTGTGGAAAAAACACAACCCATGATCAGGTTCTTGCTTAGCAGAAGTTTGCTTCTTTGTGGCCTGCAGACTTCTGCCTGGGAGGCTGGAATGGAGATTTTTGTTCTGGCAATTCATGCACCATCCTATCCCTGGTCTCCATGTGGTTTATACAGGTTATGGATTAACTAAGAAATCATTTAGTGACCCCTTGGTCTCTACTGCTTCCAGTACAACTTGGTATAGCAAGACATCAGGTATAACAAATGCCTTTAAAAACACATGAACTGATTTAACTGAGTTTTGGGGTTTTTTTTAGGCAGGGGGAAGTATATCCAGGGCAGAAAATCCCAGCAGCTTCTCCCCTTTCAAACAGTTTTTTTGATGCAAGGACCATGCAGTGCCAGCACAGTTGATGGCTTTGAAATGCCAACAAGGGCTGTGCTGGAGCATCCTCTGTACTTAGACACCTGAATAAGAGCCACAGAGCTCTCTGAAGGGACCGGGACAAAAGCCCCTGTGTCAAAAGCTCTATTTCTGGAGCTGACATCCCTCATGCCAGGAGACTGTCACAGAATTGGCACCACTGTCCTGCTCTAACCCTTGAGCTGCTGCAGGATTTATCCACCAGGGCTCAGCCAGACTCCACTGGCATTAATGGCACATGTAATTGATTTTGTGGTGGAGTAAAGGATCCATCCCACAGCCTTATGAGCAGGAAAGCTCTGTTCCCCTAACAAGGAAGGAATCTGATGCCTGTAGTCCTGCAGCACCTCAGAGTGCCCAGCCACTTTCCCAAGGCCAGCTTACACTGCCATTGTGCATGTTTACCTCCACAGTACAAACAAAAAAAAGGTGTATTTATGGAGGGGTAAACAGGTCCAGGTCTCTGCCCAGAAACCAGTTGGGTTAGTCAGCTGGGTGTTGACAGGAGAGGGAAGGAAATCATTATGAGAGACTGCGTGGTAGGCACGATAATGAGCCATGTGGTTGGTACCAAACAATAGAGGCTTGTGTGGAGCCCAGGGAATGCAGAGATAATTTTACCTCTCCAAACAGGAGGGCATCAAGCTGTGCCTCTCTGCCTGGGAAGTAGGTCAAGAGGAAGTGCACTTTCAATTCATGTTCATCTCATAATTATTTCACGTACTCAAGAACAGTATTTCTGTCAAGGGGAGGCTGCCTCTGTGGCCAGTCTCATGGAAGAGCAATCCTCCCCTCAGAGCAGCAGCATGCATATTTGAAGCTTTCAGCAGCAGCAGCATCCATCAGCACTGCCTTCCACATGAGCTCTCCCTGCACTTGTGCTGTCTGCCCTGACCTTGCCAAGCTCCACGGTCACTGCTGGCATCACCATCAGTGGATCCAGGGTGCCTGATCCCAGCACCACCTTACACTTGCCAGGAGAACTTGGTGGGGATGTCCTTCATTGCTGCTCTAAGGTGCTAAAGCCACCCTTGGAGGTCACCAGGTCCAACCCTCTGCTCAAAACCTGGCCATGTGTGGAGATACCTGAAGTTCCTCAGGGTCATATCACTGCAGTGTTAAATGGGTGGAGTCTCCAAAAGTTCTCTGAGCAACCTACTGCAATGTTTGACCACTGTGAGAGGTTATTTTTTCTCTTAGAGATCTCAAAGGTGTGTTTTAGAGATGGATGTCAAAGGTTAAGTAAGGATAAATTTGTATTAGACTGGTCAGAGAACAAGTGTTCTACAGCCAGCCACAATACCTGCTCTTGTCTTTTGCATTTATAACAACTAATACATATACCTTGCAAAGATATATCTACATCTCTCTAGATTTATATTTCTGAAGTAAAAGACAGTCTTTACCAGGAAAAAAGTCAAATAGTTACGTTCAAAGTAAATCCTTCCCATAATTTGAAGGAATGTGTAAAGGAAAGCTGAGTAGGAAAAAACAAACACCAAAGCAGCTAAGCTTAGAGAATGATGACAATGTGACAACTCTAATTTAGCATTCAACTGTAGAGAAGTGTAAACATGAGACTAAATACAGCCACTCTAATTTGACAAATCTTCTGTTGTTTACTGAAAAACAATAGACATAGGATGGAAGATGCTACTGTTAAAAAGCATTTTTCTTTCGAGCTGCAGTGTATCATCTCCACCTATGCCAGTTACTGAGGTTTCCTTGAAAATGTGACCTAATTTTTTAAAAAAGAATTGCCAATAGCACAGAAAACCAAATCTGCTGCACCAAACTGTGTATGTTCCAGATCTCTTTCTGTAGTAAAATATTTAGTAGCTAGTTGTAGTCTCTGCCCCAGTTAAACCTTTTTATTTTTTTGCTTTTCATAAAACTTTCTTGGTTTCACCATAACTGAGAAATAGCTGCAGTGCCATTTCATCATCACATTTCCAAGATAACTAAATTGAACTCTAGACTATGTGGGTGTCATTTTCTTCTGGAAAGAGATTTGAAACTTTAAAATCAGCTAAGAAGGGAGGCTGGGGTTGATGGAAAACAAACTTTTTTCATTCCTGCACTGGAGTTACTTCTCCTGTTGCATTATACATGAAACACAAAACTCAGCTCTTGCATCAGTTATGTGGCCTGAAGGAGCAGTAGCAGACCTGGGATGAAGAAGTCTTGTCTTGAAGTTTACAATTGTCATTTTCCTCCTGACAGATCCATATCCCAAACCCCTGATTCCTTCTCCTGTGTTTCTAGTTTTTCCTGGCTACTAGCCATTTTTACCTGCTTTGTGCACTATTTTATTTCCCCAAAAATAGCAGCATTAAAATCAAGTGAATAGCTCTCATGTTGGAGCAAAGTTTCTATAATGGTTATTAGGTAGACTTCCCAAAAGTTCTCTTCCTTTCTTCCTCTCCCTTCATGCTACTGCAGTCAACCTCATTTAGGGAGGATAAAAAGGGGGAAAAAAATAACCAAAGAAAAAATGCCCACCACCCAGAAAACAAAACCAGGAGTTCTGCTTATGCATAGCTGGATGCTTCTTTTGTTGTGTGTTATCATACTTGCCCTCAAACAAAAAGAACAAAAAAGAACCAACAACCCAAAAAAAATCTACCAAAACATAGCTTTATATTCCTACCACATTTTTGCTTAATCAGTTCTCAGTTGTAATCAGGCCTCTTAATTTCATAATCATTAGCACTTTCAGTTCTGGTAAGCTGCATCATCATGTCCACTTGCCCTTTGCTTCCTTATCATTCTCAAACACAGCATGCAACAGGAAGGAGGAGCATGGATGAGGCAACTCCATTCATCTGCCCTCAGTTTTTAGGGGACACTACACATTTTCCATCTTTCATTAATCTTTCATCCATCTTTCACCATTTTAGGTGCTCCTAAAAATCTGGACTCCCAAGTGCAAAACAGCTGGGCTAACACCACATTTAGTTATCACTTCTGCTAATAAAACACAGGTTTCTGAAAGGTTTAATAGGAATGAATAAGTAAGTAGTTGGTATTTTAGTAATTATTAAAACTTCCAGACTTTTTAATCTCACTTTCCCAGTAGCCTCTCTTTTCTTTGGTAATAATGCCTAAAACATATTTCCTATAATTTTCAAACTGAGTAGGGCTGGTTAATTCCTAGAAAAGAGACTGCCTGTGCAAGCTTAGTAATTCCTGGTAATGACTCTGTAATTAGACCAAATGAGAACAGGACCTGAAGCCTAGTCCAGCATATTCTGAAGAGACATTGAATATAATCTCATTTTTCATGTTAGGATGTTAAATGAAGAAGTTTCCATCCTCTGCCTTGTCTAAGGAAAGACACAAGATTTACTTTGGAGTCTGTTTTCTGTATCTCTGCCCAGCCTTGTGTGTGATGCTCCCCATGGCCTATTTTGCAAAGCAACCAAAAAATGATGAATGGATGTGTTTGGGAAGAGAAGCTTGGACAGAAGTTGTGACATCTAGACAGGAAAATGTGAATGAAAACTGGAAATTACTCTAGGAAACTTTACTAGATGACTAAAAACCACAATTTCATAATCGTGAGCAAGGACATCCTTGGTTAGTGGCACCTCCTGTTTAAGTGAGGAAGCAGAGGCAGCTATTAAAAATATATCTGATAAATGGGGAAGAGGAGAAGAAAGAGGAAGGAGGCAACAATTAATGTAAATTAGAGCCTGTGGAAATATAAAGAAGGGAAAGACTTGAAAGGGAGCAAAAGAAACCTCTACCTTGCAGCCTAAGGACAGTAAGGCATTCTAAAGGGTAACAGCAATAAAATAATTTCTAGCAATTGTATGGCTCACTTGCTTAGCAGAAGATGGTGAAAGTCTTAATGATTCAGGAACAGCAGAAATATTCAGTAGTTCCCTTTTGTGTTTAAAGAGAATTGTGATGATGCAATGCAGCATCACAGGGAATGCAGGAACACTTTCCAGCCCTCACAAATGGCCATGAAAGATGAAAACCAGCAGCCACAAAGAATAAAAAAATAAATCCCAGCATGCCTAAACAGCACCAGGTAAGCAAAAGAGCTGTGTGAGGTACACAGCTTTCTCTTGCTAACTTTTAATAAGTCTTTGAGCAATAAGCAAACTTGTGAGTCTAGAGGAGAGTTACCACAAAGGGGCAAAACAAAATCACCTTGGTACCCCTGGTTCAGCTTCTTTGATGGCAGAGGGAAAATAATGAGAAAGCTTGACATGGGATTCAACTAGCAGAGCAGGAAAGGAAATAGACAACATTGTGCCCAGTGTAAAGTGAGGTTTGGCTTTCTGTGCATAATTTTTTTTTTTTTGTTTCAGAGAGTATAATTTGAAAATATTGATTGTGTTAACTGATACCCTGTCAGATTTATTGCTCTTTGCAGCCTTTAATGAGCCCCAGTGATGTGCTCTGTTGGCCAGAATTAGTTGGTGCTTTAGCTGGCTTTGGCACAGCTGGAGCCATCCAAAGGTGTTGCCTGCTGCTGAGGCAGTTCAGCATTTCTATCTGTGGCTTTTTTGAGTCCCAAGCTGGCTTGGAATAAGTGTTATAAAAGACCCTTGCAGGCCTGGAGAATAGAATATGTGAGAGGCAGCCTGTGGCAGGGGCCATGAGGCTCCAAGTATGGCTAAGGGGGCAAGTGAAATTAATGCTATTTAACAAAAATGTTTGTATTTATTTGTGGAGATAAGGAGGGCAAGAGGGGATCATTTATCTTGGTGTGTCACAGAGTGAAACTAGCCTCAGTTGAGCCAGTATGAACAAGTAACTTGATTCTAATCAGCATGGCCATATGCCAGGTGATTTTGCCAGGCCAGTCTGCATTGATATGGCATGAAATAATAAATGTTACTATTTTTCTAACTATTTTTCATATCTTGTCTAACTAGATATGAAAAACTATTTTTCGTATCTAGTGTTTCTAATGATTTCTAAGTACAATACAAGTGAAACACAGCTTATGAGGATTAAGAACCATCCCAGCTGGAAGGCAGTTTCAGAAATGCGTTTAAGGATCCTAATGGAAACAGCACTGAACATGAGCTTGCAGTGGGACATGGAAGTTCTGCAGTGATGACAGGAGCAGAGCTGTGTTTGTAAATTAATTTGTTTAATATCACAATGACATGAGAAACTTGTTCACAACTGAGAAATATATAAAAATTGGAGACTGCACAGAAAAGAAACCCCATACAAATTGGGAAGATGCTATAAAATGTCTTGCAATGGGAAAAAAATTAATTCAGATTTAATTAGTATGAGGTATTACACCAACTTTTAAATATTGCTGGAGAATGCATACAAACCTCCCTCTAACAGGAAGCTGAATTGAGGTTAAGTTTAAATTGAAAATGAAGAAAGGGAGAACTTGATGAGAGAGTGGGAAAATTCTCCACCTCTTGAAATCTTTAAATCAAGATGCATCACCTTTTTATGCTCCAGTCAAATAGCAGTTACTGGATTTGGTACAGAAGCAGCCAAGTGGTGCAGCATCAGCCTTACTCAGAAGGCAACACTGAATAATTCAGTGATCCCCAGGGATTCCTGAGTATCTGTTTCTCTTCCTAAACTTTTGAAATGTATTGCTGTACACTGGTAAACTTGAGTCAGCTTTGCTGCTGATATAGCAGCAATTCTACTCATCCATTTCACTGCAGGTGAAGTTAGATTTAGTCAGTTTTTCAGTTTAATCAAGTAATCATTTGTTCTCTTTGTTCAAACAGATCTGTGGAATCAGGATATTGATTCCAGAAAGTGTAAATTTAAGAGATTCCAAAATCAAGGGTGTTTATAAGGACCTTGCCATGTGAAGATGACAAAAGTGCATTTCTCTTAGTACTGGATATTTATTTTTTTAGAGAAGCTGTATTTTCCCCTGCAGTGACTTCTCTGCTTTTGTGTAGCTCCCTGCCAGAGATCATTCTAAGATCTCTGCCATATATCTGTGTCTTTTATTAGTTCCCTCTCCATAAATAATCTAGCATGGCTTTAAAAGGCAATAAATTGTAGAGTTAAATAGACAGTAAAGGCAATGCATCATTCTGATTTGGTTGTGCCCTGACATCAAAAGTTTCTTTTGTTGAAGCGATTCACCTGGCTACAATGAAATCCCAAAGGTGTAAATGGTGGGTGAGCAGGATGATGCAAAATTTCATTGGGTTTATGTCCCTTGAAAAGGCTGTGGAGCTGTGCTCACACTGCTGCAGCTGCATGGCAAGGTGGATGGTGCTGAACCACCTGAGATAACTGTGTTTGGATCTTTCTCTGTTTCTCAAGATCAAGAAAGGGAAATGTTTTAAGCAGAAAATCTCAGTTCTGCACACAGCAGCCCCATGAAGCCTGAACTCCTCTGTTTTATTCATCAGTGCATTATAGGCACAAAGTGTTTGTTCAAGATATCTTGCTGCGGAGTTTGGAATTTGCTCTGTGTTTACTGAGACCACACACTCAGTGGTTCTTACAGCACTGGAATTGCAGGAGCCAGGGAGTGAGGATTCTGTTGTGGGAGCCAATGTCCTGACACTGGAGCCTTAACCAGAGAATGTCCAAAGCTGATCCTGCAGGTCCCTGCAGCCTGGGGTGAGCAGCCAAGCTTTTCAGCAGAAAGCTGAATCCAGACCTTGTGTGGCTCTGATCCAGAGGAGAGAGGGTAACACACACTCATGCCTTGGTTACATTCTCTTTACTTTGCTCTGATCTCATGCTAAATGCTTCAAAATTGTCTGGGAAAGAAAAGCTCAAGGGGAAAAATATCCTACGTTGTATTGCGAGAAAATGTTTCAACTACTCAAATATTTTTAATGCTTTGTAACATAAAATACCAGATCAATCAAAATGAAGAGCTATTTCAAAGTGAAAAGATTAAATGTTTCATTCTGCAACATTTAGATGGAAAACTTGCACAAATTTTGGTATTCTCAACACAGTTTCAAAATGATTCATTCGAGCATTTTCCAGTGGAAAGCTATTCCATATCAAGATTTTATTCTGACTAAAATTTATAGCTGGGCTCTTGTATTGCTGGAAGTAGATGTTAACAACACTTGTTCAATATTTCATCAGCAGCTCTTTCAGGACTCTGAGCTGCCTAAGGGAAAAAAATACAAACCTAAAACCCCTCCAAATTTCCTGTGAAATGTCTATATGTTGCAGTTGTCAAACTGGCAACAGCAACACCAGCGTATATTGGGAAAGATGAACCTTTTTTTTTGTTTAAAGAGAACTCTTAATTCCAAAAAATATTATAAAATCATTCCAGACTACAGGGGGAGAAGCAGATTCCCCTATGACCTGCTCTGTAATGAACCCAGATTGTCCACATGTGTAGCCCCACCTGATAATATTAACGTTTAATGGTTTACAGGTCATAATCAAAAAAGAAAAAAATGGAGACTAACTGTTGGAATAGCAGCTGCTAAGGACAATATTCATTAATTTAGATCACAACTCAACAATGTGGCTCAGAAAACTTAGTCCAACAGTTGGAAACACATTGAAAATGGTTTTAATTTTTCTTTGTTTTTCATCTTGGCAAATATATCCAGAGAAAAAAGACTGTTGGATGATTGCATAGAGACATTGAATGCATGCCACTGGTGAATAATAGCATATATAGTGGACACTGATTCCAAAAGAAATTTTAATGTGTTGAGCTATCAAATTATATTTAGGCAAAAAAACTTGGTGGTTAGCATTGTATTTTGTGGTCAAATGATGTCAGCCTCTGTGGACCAGCTGGGTCTACAGCATGAAGAATTAAGGGCTTCCTATCAAAAATACCCTGTCCCTGTGGATGGTCAGGTCACTGGAATGTTAGCAAAATCCCTGCAGTGGGTCTCAGCTTTTCCAGCCCCAGCTGGGGTCAGGGATGACTACTGCTGCAAACAGAGCATGAGTACTTTTCAAAGTGCATTTAATCCCTTGAGTACACCTAGAGATGGAGGGGGAAATGGAAAAAGCACTTCTGAGCTCAGCTGTATACTCGACAGTTAAATGAGCAAGCAGCCCCATTTGGACCAGCCTGTGTTTCTGGGCCGCTTTGCACTATCAGGAATATATTCCTGAGCTAACTGAGAAAGCGCTGCCCTGTGGAAATTACATCCCCATGTGAAAGAAATCATTGCAGCTACCTGGAAAAATGCACAGAAAGGACCTTGCTGGCAATTCTTTTCCTTTGGGAATCCAGGCTCCCATGGAAAGACCACAATGAAATCTAAAAGTAACGTCCACTACAAACGGTTTTCATTCTGTTCTCTTCTTTCTGTGCCAAAGACCCTCCCAAACCATTTCTGCTACCATGGCAGGAGGAGGGGCAGCATGCAAACCCTCCAGATGTGTTTGGAGGTTGCTGAGGAGTAAAGCAGCTGCTGCTCCCCCACCATGTCCCCCCAGGACCCCACATACCACAATCATTTTCAGAAGGAGTTTCAGTCAGCGTCCTGCTGTGTCTGGAGCCAGGAGGAGCAGAGCATTCCAGTGGGAATGTTTACTGAGTCTTGGGGATGCCCCAGCTGAAATGGTTTAACCATCTACTGCCAGCATCCCTTCATCAAGGTCAATCAGAAAAAGCTCACGTGGCTCCCTGTGGAACCCCTCATGATGGGGACATGGCTGAACGTGCCTGATTTGCCTAATGGCTGCCCCCAGGCCTGCCCCTGCTCCTGAGCTCCCTGTGCCCATGCTTCATCCTGCCTCTGCCTCCAGGCTCATCATCCATCTCAGCAATCTCCTCTTGCTCACATGGCTGCGTGCTTGCCATGTGTTCTTGGGAGCTTTGGCTTGGCACAGCAAGTTATCTTGGTTGCTGCTGTTTTTTCAGTAGTATTATTATTAGAAAGAAATTCTGCAGATACAAAAAGATTGTTCACCCCTTTATGCCACCAAGACTTGGCAAAGAGAGCCAAGTTTTTTGGGGGGGAAAAAGGCTATTGATGCAACCTAATCAAAGTTGGCGTCAAATTTCATAATTCAACCCTGCTATCAAATCAGACTCAAAAGAGTCAGGAAAACTATAAATCCCTACAGAGTACTGAAGTCAAAGTTAATCACATATTTGTTAATAACAAGTTCTTAGAAGCAATGTTGCCGTAATCAGGCTGAGATGAGTTATCACCCTGCCTTTCAGCAGCACTGTCAGAGTGCTCTGGTGAAGGCCTGGACTAATAACCAGTAGATGTGGCAGACTGACCCTTGTGAATCACCTTCTTCCTACCATAAGAGTAGCCTTATCAGCACCGATAACAAAGTGGGACTCATTGAAATCTCCTTTAGAATTAGAAAGGGAAGGTGGGTTTGGTGTTTTTTTTTTCCCCTATCTTAAGTAAGATGGAGAAATAGTTTTTATTTCATTTCCATTCACAATAAATGGAGTATGACTCCATAACAATGGAGTAAATAATAAATGGATAGTTAGGAACACCTGCATGAGCTGAAAAGCTGGATAGCTGTTAGGAACTCGAGTGAAAGAGCAAGAAAGGCTGTGTGTGTGTCAGCTTCATGTGTCTCTGGAGTGCTTTTTCCTTTGTCTCATATAAAAGCCACAGGAGGGAACTGATAATTTCAAGCTCAAGCCCTCTCAGTGGCAACAAATAGAGTCAAAGTCTGAATCTGCTTTGCACCCTCAGGAGAGAAGTCCCTTCCTCATAGAGGGGAGGTTGAGGAGTTCCAGATGTCCTCCAGGTTAGAGGCAGAGGTACTGAATGTAAATCATGTCTTTCTTTTCCACCCCTGTGCCTTTGGCTGGGATGCAAATGTCCTTGCTGTTTTACACTTCAGATATTTAGCAATGCTTCTCACACCGGGAGAAGTTTTAAATCAGCAATTTAAAAACCTGAAAGAAGAAAGGCTAATACCCATGTTATTCTTAATTAGTAAGCCAGAGCAATTGTGTGTAAGTAAATCAGAGCCTGGAGTGTGAATTTCGCAGGAGTTACGAAGTGATGATTAATCCCTAAATGAGGATTCCTCTCCTGTCCTTTAAAATCAGGGATTGTTCTCCCTCTTAAGAGAGGAGGAAAAATCTTTGTTATGTTTGCCAAATCCTGCTGGCAAATATTCTAGCTGGTGAAGACAAAAACTGTTGGGCTATTAATGCATCAAAATTAATTATGCCAGTATAACTGGTTATCTTTGGCACCAGTTCAGAGCTTGAGGGACCAGACATGGCACTGCCCTCTTTGTTACCATGGTAGAAGTTATGAAAGGAGTACAGATCTGGACTTGTATAACTCAAAGCAGTTCTGACCAGACTGTAAATTTCCAGGTTAAGAGTAATATTATTTTCTCAAAAATATTCCTCTCTCAAAAGCTGTTGTTTAGGACCCAGAAGGAACCTGACCCACTTGCAGGAAAAAAAGTTATAGTTGAGAGAGATATGATCAATGCTGTACTACAAAGGAATTTCCACAAACCACTCTGAAAAATTCACTTGATGTGCACTTACCCTGGTACAAGGTGGTAAAATAACCTGGGTATGGTGCAAGATTGGTATTTTTAGCATGAAATTCTCTGGCCATATCTTCTATGTTTGGGGCTGAATATGCAAGCAAAACAGTGAGCTGCTCGTGTGAGACTGCAGTGAACTCTCCAGCCTGGGTGGGATGGGGTGCTCTGGGTAAGATGGTATTTGTTGCTTTAGGCAGCTGCTTTTCTTGAAATTGAAGCTTGGTCAAATTGTGATCACTTTACAGGTACAGCAAGGTAAACAAATAACATCTGGGAGGTGGAAATATCTTTTTTACTTGCCAAGGATGAAAAGCACCTCTTTTGGTAATCCCATGGGTGCAAGGCAGCAGAAACTTTGTCAGAAAGTGGCAGTGAGCCTGATGCATAAAGAATATCAGCAAAATAGTCAGGTTTTGTGTCTCCTGATTACAAAGGAACTTCTCCAAACTTATCTGCAGAGCAGCAGCACATGTGAAGTGAGCTCACATCTTGCAGTGAGATCTCTGCGTGTGCCAGATGTAAGCAAGCTGTGATTTATGTGTGCAAATGCCTCCAGGAATACATGAGCTCAGGGAATTCAGCACGAGAGCTTTTGGAAACTGGAATTCTGAGTTGCTTCCCACGTTGTTTTTTCTTTTGCTTTAGAACAGGATCTGCTTCTGAAAAGATACAGAGTGAAACTTGACAAGAAGCTGAGGGATCAAAGTTCTAGCTCAGTAACAAATCGAGGTGAATGCTGGTGAGTCATCTGCTGAGCTTTGAGGGCAGATGGCTGGACAAGAAATTCCAAAACATTCTTTAAACACAACAGAAATCTCCCTAATGTCTGCCCATAACGATAGGGCTGCTCAAAAGCAGAATCTGGGAAGATGGGAGCGGCTCACTTTCTCAGATTTTAACTTCCAAACAAGCTGCTAAGACCAGTTTGTAAACTTTTAACCTAACAACAGCAGTGGCACCTCTGTCCCCTCTGTAGGGGAACTGAGTGCTGAAAGAAACAGCTGCATGTACACATGTAGAGAGGCAAAAACCCTCCAGTAATGCTGATATTGAAGGTCCTTTAAGGATTCTGACCAGGTGGCCTCCAGGTGTAGGGCAAGAAAACTGGACAGAGAAAATGGACTTGAATGCTGCAGTGACTCTTGGGGAGCTTCTCTGTATTTTAGCTCAGTGCTGGATGCTGTTTCAAGCCACAGGGAAGCCATGTGGGTATATCTGATAGTGAGTAAAGCATTACACAGCTCCTAGAGGCTGTGATACCTTGCCATCATGCTGTGTCCAACCCATATAAGCTAAGCCAGTTATGTGTCATCAATTCCAATTTTCCCTCTTCATTCTTTTGTGCTATTGTATAATACAGCTCCAAGAGGGCAGAATTATTCTCTCTTCTTCATTTGTAGCTGAATACAGCTTCTGAATTACACCAATTATTCTGCTAATCTGCTTCCTGACTTGGCCGAATTTTCTCAGAAAGTAGCTATGGTTAGCAATAAGAAAAAAGTGAAACTAGCAGCCACAGAGTATCTTCTGTTCCACTCTGAGGGCTACACCTTGTAGCTGTGAGGATCTTAAAAGTCCAGAGCAAATGCTCCTGCTGTGAGTCTTGGGCCCTCTTGCACTTTTGCTTTCCTAAGACTTTGTTCTGAGCCAATCCAGCTCAATGAGCTAAACTAAATTAAAATGAATCAATAAAAATAATAATTTTTTAAAAGTTTAAAAGAGACCACTTTTTCTAGCTTTAGTGAGCTGAATTGTCTGTGAAAGGGTTTGGCAAATTCCATCCCAAGGGCAAGGTGGGATGAGTGTGGGAGCAGGAGATAAGGAGGGAGCAAAGGGTCAGAGGCTGAAGAGGAGCAGGGCTTCCCCCTTTTGGGAGCAGCAGGCTGTTAGATCATCCCAATATCTAATCTTTCTGCTTGTTAGTCACTGCTGAGACTGGGGCTGCCTTGGCAAAACCTTGGTTGCTGTTGTTGTTACCTTTATGACACAGAGGAAACATGACTTGTTCTCATCATTTCCTTCGTGTAAGCTGTGAGTAGAAATTCCATGGTCTCTACTCCAGGCACAAACAATGACTGCTCAACTGCTTTTGCTGTCTGAGGAGAGAGCTGTGCTGGGAAATAAGAGTGATGTTGTCTCTGAAAGGGGCTACAAAGAGCGAGATGTAATCCTCATGTGAGAATATGAACTGAGAAACCCTGAGGGAAGGAACCATTTGCCATTTATCTCAATATATGTTGTGCTCTTAAGATCTCTTAGGGAAGGTCAGGGCAGCAACATTTGATGATGTGTTTGTGCCAAAAAGTCACATGCAACCCAATTCAGCCATAAAAACTGTTCCTGATGCAATAGAAGTCATATTTCACTGCAGGTTATGCCACTGTGACACCACAAGCAACATCTTCACAGTATGGCACATGAAATATGGGCTGAGATTGATGTGTGACCCAGAGAGATGCAGGATTTCAGGCTTTGTGAAAGTAGCCACACTGTGGAATGGCTCAGAGTGCAAAGTGAAAATCTGGATCCAAAACTTCTGGCACTTCACATACAGCCTACACCAATGTCTCACTTCTGGTCCATAACTTTTCGTACACTTATCTATGGTTATATACAGATTTCAAGTCCAGACTAGTCTCAGAAAACATACAGGAGCATGCCAAGAAGGAATTGAAGCAGGATACATGGAATTTCACATCAGAGTGAAGTAGCTGTGAATGAACTCAGCAAGTGCTCTGTGTATTTGCACAAAGCAATCATTGGTTACTTGATTTGTGTACAGGTGCTCCGGTTGTGTATGAGGAATGCCAGCAGTGGATTTACTGAAAACATTAAAAAATACAATACCATATCCCTGTAAGTTCACCACAAAGAATGCTGCCAAGCTTGCCTTTACGTGTTAACTCTTTCCTGTGTGCCCTCCAAAGTCTGCACACAATAAACTATTTTCCACATCTCCAAATCAGTGGCAATATCTGTGGAGCATCAGTTTTATTCACCTCTCCTCAAGAAGTTCATTCATCATTTGCAGTGAGCCTGAGATAAAAGACTCTTCATCTGTGTAAATTATTATTATTATTATTGTTGGTGTTGGGCTAGTGTTTTCAGAGGGTTTTATTGGAACCTGATGTCCTGCCAAGAGTAACACCCCGGGAATCTTTCAACAACTGTTCCTGGGTGTTCTGTAGATTACTGCTGTTTTCTCATACACTGTCCCTGGGAATTGCATTCTCAGATTAGAAAAGTGTCCATCCTCTTCCCTCTGTGAGAGGAACTGCTGTTCTGGCTCTGTATTAAGGAATTAGGATAGTGGGTTTTTTTCTGGTGACTTATTATTCAGGTTGTGTTCTGTTTTCTCATTAACCCCTTTGCAAAACAGGCTCAAAATGTAAAATAAGATTGATGTGTGAATGATCCCGTGGCATTATGCAAACACTTTGCACAGCTGAGAATGGCCAGTTAAAGGAGGAAAATTGGACCCAGACATTCAGTCAGCAACTTTCAACCCTGAAGAGACAAAGAGCCTTTAAGAGCTCACTTTAAAATGAGGAGCCATAGTGCAGCACGGCAGAATTTAAAGGGAGGCCCAAATCCCCTCAGTGACAATTGTGTTTTTCAGGGATCTCCTGAGTAGAGGTTGCTTTGAGAGACCTTTGGAAAAGGGTGTAGCAAAGGAGACCTTCCTCAGTAGGAGACTGGACTGGGGAAGCAAATACCTCAGAGCCGGAATGGGAGGGGATTAAAGCAGAATTTCTATGACAATTGATGGCCCAGATTTTGCAAGCAGTCTTGTTCTGAAAAAAACATTCACGTTCACTGAACACGTTAAGTTTTTGGAGTGGGAAAACAAAACTTTGCAGGAGCTGGAGTTTCTTATGATTCCTTTCTCACTGTACCTGGAGTTTATCCTGTAGTTTCTCCTTTCAAGATGGCCAAGGGACAGAAGAAGTGGGAACCATTGATGCAGAACAAATGCTTTGGATTTCAAGTGGGGTTAACTCAGTAAGCATTGTGTGCTGAAGCTGGATTCCTGTAAGGGGATAGCCAAGGCTGTGTCGAAATGAGCTCCTGCATGTTGGAGGAAGGATAAAAGATTTGGAGAGGAGGAAGAAAAATCCTGGGCCATGTGGGACAGACTGGGCACTGGTTTACTATGTTTGAAGGGCAGTTGTGGTGGTCCTTACTCAGCATGGGCTTGGACAAATGGCTCATATTAGTTCCCAGTTTTAGTTGCACACTGAAACATTCGCAACACCTAGCATGAAATGATTGAGGAGTTTATCCCTGCAGTTTATTCACTCCTGATCACACCCTTCCCTTCCCTTCTGGTTTCTGCCTCTCCCAGCAGAGCTCACCCCTGTTGGAGCAGCTCAGCTTTATTGTCAGTATGTTGTGCAGCAGTCTTGGGGTTTTGTGGTGCCCTTCTGTGCACTCACTACAGTCTTTTGTCTTTTTTTTTTTTTTTCCTAAAAAAAACCCCTAAACAAAACCCAGCAAAAAGAAATACCAGCTTGCCTCTTTTTTTTCTTATTCACGACTTCTCATATTCTGTCTGGGCACCCTGATACTGTTTGATTCTGCTGCTGACATGACCAGACAAAGTGGGCAAAAGAGGCTTTTTTGCACTCATTAATATGATTACCATGACCAGTGACTTTTAATATATATTTATCCCCATGAGACAGGGGATTTTATTAATATTTAGAGAAATCATTGTAGTTGTTCTTTCCAGTTTTTTACCCTGGCAATGAAATTTCTGTTTTCTTGGGCTTTTTGAAGACCTTTCACCTTGTAATCCATCCTGCATCATCTCGATGCCTCAGCTCCTGCAGCACTCGAGTACAGAATGTGAATTTCCCTGTGCTCACAGGTATCAACATGTCAGCATTGACTGTGTATGTAACGTGTGTGCCTTGGGCAAAAGGCAGACTGAGTGCTGCTCTGTAACAGATACAACATACCCACAATTTTAGGTCCGCAAATTATCATTTGCAGCCCCACCAAGAGGAGTGACAGAGCCCTATCTGTCCTTCACAACACACCAGGAGGAGAAGAGGGCCTGTAAAACCCATAGATCTTTCCTTGTAAAAGATTGTGATCAGTGAATCACAGCCTTCTCTCAGCCTGTGTGTTTGGCTGCTCCTGACACCAACTTCCCACAAGAATGGCTCTGATTTCTGCTGAATCAGCCTCACCATGACGCCCACTGAGCAGATGATAAGGAGAGAGCAGCACTTTGTGCAGGGTACAAATGTATCGTGTGCATGGAATTGTATCATCTGCATGGAATTGACTGGAGGAGTTGCTTGGCCAGATACTGCACCTCATTTCTCAGAGAGGTCAAGAGCAGGGCTGGAGACAGTGCCTTCTGATTTAGGGATAGCCACTGGGAACAGCACCTGCCAGCCTTCATATCTTCATCTCTACATACCCACAATGTGTCCCTGATTATCCCTGTATAAACTGATTTATCCATCCATGGACGTGCCTCTTTAATGTACAGGGCTCGTGGTAAAGCTCAGGGCTACTTGCTCTTGCATAACTCCTTGGAGGTTTGCTTGGCTTAACTTCATTTTTCACAAGTCATTTGATAATATGTAAAACAAAAAAATGGGAGGAACGTGAAAATGATCTTAGGCACACCAATAACAGACTGACTGGGCTCCTAGCTGAGAAACACGTTCTCAGCAGATAGGAAAACACAGGGAGGGGAACAAAGGAAGGGAAAAATTGCTTTTGGATCAGGATAAAGAGGAATGTATTGTTATCATTTGCAGCCACAGAGTGACGCATCTTTTTATTTTTTAGCCATTCTTTGCTGTTGGTCATGACAGGGACACCTTTCCCTTCCTCTGGCCAAGGGTCTGAGTCAGCTGCTCCCACAGGAGGGAAAATGTCCCTGTTTGTGCAGTGTGAGTGAGGCAAGAGGAAGCACCCTGGCCCTAAACACCTGAGTGTTAAACATCCTAAACACCAAAGTGGCCAACAGCTGAGTCCTGAGCCCATTCCCCTTCCAGAGAGGGACCTGCAAGGGAGCTGCCACTTTGGAAAAACTGGCAAAAAACTGCACACTGCAAGACTGACCCTGTTCATAACTCAGCTGTAGGCTCATGGCTGGAGGCAGTGCAGAGCTTTGGGAATGAATCAGAGGGCTCCTCAACCCCACATCACTGACCAAAAGCCAATCTAATTAGTAGCCACCAAGACCTGTTGCCATCTGCTCTTGAATTGCTTGTCTGAGCCTGGGCCTGAGTTCAATCTCTGCACAAGGATACAGATCTGCAGAGTGCCTGTTATCTCCTTCTTTTGATGGTCTCAGCAGGATAATTGGGCATTGGACAGCTCAGGGATGAAGCACACCTCTTGCTATATGCAGTAGCTCAAAGTAGGAGGACATGGGGTGCTCCATCTTCTCTGGTTTCTGGTCCCAGAGACTTCTGGGACTCTGTTTTTTGTATCTATTCCCCCAATTTGGCTTACTAGCATTCAGAGGATGTGATTTTATGGAACTTACCCTGCTGGGGCTCTCTTCTGGGGCTGTGCTCCTCTTTTTTTTCTTTCTCCATTATTTGCTCCCTCTACTTACTCAGTGAGGTTTTGGTGTGGGTTTTTTTCTTCTTTTTTTTTCTTTTATTCTGCTTCTTTGATACTGAAGTGATTCCTTCCTCTGAACATGTTAGCTTTTTTTATATTTTGGTAGGCCCATGTCTCTTCCACCTGATCTCTGTGTAGCTGCACCTGGGTGTGAGTAGTTTTGTAGTTTTCTCCCTCAAACTCCATTGCACCCCAGCTCCTCACAGGCAGGAGAAGGAGGTGAGAGGGGCTTTTATTGTACCAGAGGACTTTGCCCATCCCTCTGTGGGTCTGAACAGGCCAGCATTATTTCACAAGTGCTAAATCCACTCACAATGGCTTTAAATGGCTGAGCTGCTGAGCCAGCTGAACAGCAAACACCAGCAGAGAAACCACATTTCGTGAGCGCTTCAGATTCCTCCAGCCTGTACGTGGAGCCATTAGGAGCAGAGGAAAAGCCCTTTGACACAGCTCCCTTCGGCAACTTCTTCACAACCACGTGCCAAAAGTGGGGGCTGGCTAAGGAATTGGGCCAGAGTCAGCTCCCAAGAATCCAGCACGTGAGGATGGAGCTCAAATCTTTGGTTTGGTTAAAACAAAACAGCGGCGCAGAAAATTTTCTTGTAGTGTATGAATCCTTTGCTGGGTGTCTCCCTGATCAGTGTGGATTTCCAGTCAAGGTGTCACCATGGGTAAAAGATGAGAAAAATCCCAGGTGCCAATGTTCTGTAGGAATAATTTTTATTGTATTTGTAGCTGTTAACTGTTTGCCTTCTTTTATACAACTAAGTGAAGAAGAACCCAGATTTGTAGCTGTTGTCTTCTGATAATCATGGAATAACTAGATCTTCAGCTAACATAACCACAACTGTAACAATATAATTATGTTTCTTATAATAATAAGAAATATTCCAGAATTCAAGCCATTATTCCATTGCAGTAATATAGATGAAGGCAGTAATATAGATGTAAAGGAGCTGCTATTTCTGTCTGTGTCCAGACATATTCCTGAAACAAGTTCTTTCACAATGATCTGGGTTAGCTTAGACACTCAGCAATAGAGGTTTCCTAGCCCAGACAGTCTTGACAGAGTGATTGCTTTGAGCATTGCATTGAGGGAGCAATAATTATTGATGGTGGTGATGAGGAAGGATGAACCTCCCTGCTCCAGCTCCAGTCAGCAAAAACTGTGTGGCCACAGCCTGAAATCACACAGGGACATGCAGCAACATTTCGTCTTGAACCAGCCAGAAGGAGGTGCAAAGTTCAAGTTGAAAAGTTGCATCAAGAACTTGTATGGTCATTCTGAGTCAGAATTTCTGTTTAACGTATTTCAGTGTGTTTCACTTTGGCTTTGGGGTTTCATCCTACACCAGTGTGGTTGAGTGACTCTGGTTCCAGCAAGAAAGAGGTGCAAACACAGCTGTGTGTGCCTGAACTTTTGAAAGTGTGTCAAAATTTTGTTTGCAATGGCTGTTGAAGTTAGCATTCAGCAGGGGAAGGAGTTATGGGTGGTGTCCTATTGACAGCTTCAGTTAATGCTCTTCTTTGCACTGTGTAAAGTAACAGAGTGTTCTCTGGTGACTGAAAAAATCTCCAATGATTCCTTCAAGAATTGATGGAGATTAAGAATTTAACCTGTGAGAACAAAGATGGAGCCAAAGAATGCTGCTCTGTGGCAATTTGCCCATCCAGAGATGCTCAGGATTTCCTGTCACCTTCCACTGGTGTGCCCTTGGGTACCTCAGGGCTCATTTAACCATCTCTGCCTTGACTTAATATCTGTAAAATAGCCAGGAAAACACCTCTTGTTCCACGTGGAGATTGTGAAATTAAATTCATTGATATTCATAGCACTCTTGGAAAACTAGGGACAGAATAACTTGGTTCTCACACAAGTCCTGGGAGAGTATTTCTGTGCTGTTATTTTCTGCAAAAATAGTCCTTCAGTAAAACATAGGTTACAGAAGAATGGTTGGCCACCCTTTGGCTCTTATTAGATTGGTAGGAGCAGTTATTTTTGACACATAATCAAGGTCTATGGTGAATTTGGGCCTTCTTTTAAATCTCACAAAATAGTATTCTGCATAAGAGAGACCTCCTGCAAATATGCATAAATATTAGGGGGAAAATAAAGAAAAAAACCATGAGAGCATGAACAAGCCACAAACCAAAACATGATCTCATTTTCTTGTTCTTGTTTCTCTAAATCTGCCAACAGGATTCCCCCAGAATTTCCAGCACTCACTGAACCTTGACCCAAGCAGCTTAATGAGAAATTTCTTCCCCAAGGGTTATTTTGGATAGAAAGTTCTAAGATCCTGTGTATAATGGTTTTCACAGCTGTAATTACAGAGTCACATATCTGATTCATGTAATTTGACCAGGAATTATAGCTTGGCTAGTTCAAAGGAGTGTGTCAAGGTGTATGGTAACTGCTGATGTGCATCTTGCAGCCTCTGCACTTGGGCCCTTCCATCATTCTGGTGTCCAGTTCAAAAGTTTCTGTTCCATGTTTACATACCTGAGGCAGTCTAGATTACAGTAGTAGAGCTCACTTGTTGTATTGCCTTTCCCCAGAGACAGTTTTATAAACACTTGACTCACAGGGAAATGGCAGTGAAAATGCCCATTCACCCTTCTTGTACTTGGAGAAGCCCACACTTCTGTGTGTGCTTATTGTATGCCTGAAGTGCTGCCCATTTTTGGTTCTCAGCAGAGAAGCAGAGCAAAATAATACAGATTTTACAGAAAGAGCTGAGAGGGGGTGACTTGGACTTCCTTTTTCTGTGGTAAATGAGGGGAAAATGCTGTACCTGTGTATCAACTGGGGGCAAACAGAGAGAAGCAGGTTCATGGATCAGCTCTCAGGCACAGGATGGAATAAAAGTGAGAAGGGCAACTATTTGACAAAAGATAGAAAAATCCGATTTAGCTGTGTTTTAACAGATATTTCATTTTGCAGAGGATTCCCAGCCACAAAGATGTCTCAGTGGTTTACTGCTGGCCACACAGGAGAGCTGTGCTGCCACCACCATAACCAGGATTATGGTTACTCACTGCAGCCAAAACTCCTTGTGCACTCAAATCTGCAATGTGCACGTCTTGTATTTGTGGGGTTTACAGACAGAATAAGGAGCAATGCATCTGACTCCATGTTCTTGGAAGGCTAATTTATGATTTTGTTATTTTATTATATTATTTTATTATTTAATATTAATATGATATTATTTTATTATTATACTATATTATACTATGCTATATAATACTATCCTAAAGAATACAGAAAGGATACTTACAGAAGGCTAAAAAGAGAATAATGAAAACTTGTGACTCTTTCCAGAGTCCTGACACAGCTTGACACTGATTGGTCATTAAGTCAAAACAATCCACTTGAAACCAATGAAACAATCTCCAAACAAACGTGAGCACAACACAGGAGAAGCAAATGAGATAACAATTGTTTTCCTTTTTCTCTGAGGCTCTGCCCCTCATACTCCTCCTTTTCTTTCACTGCCCCTCATAAGGTGAAGGGTGAGGGTCCATCTCAGCCACTGCTGTAAGGATGCTCCAAGGGTTTATTTAACTCCACATGTGCCTCATTTTCCCCAGATATCTTAAAACTCAAGATAAAAATACTATTATCCCTATGTTTGGGAAGGGCCTAAGCAAATATTCACCCCAAGAGGGAAATCTGGCCATGTCCAGGTAGAGCTGGCAGGAGGAAAGTAAAGGGAAGAGGGGAAATGTCACATCTGACAACAGAACCAAGAACTAATTAGTACTGATTGCAAGAATTAGTCTCCTCCTCCTCAGCTCGTTGTGACACATTTGTCTGTGTTCTGGTGTGAGTGTTGCTGGTTTCTGGGACCAGCACAGCTAATGCTGCACACATTTTCAGGTCCTGGCAGCTGGGGAAGAAAAGCAGAGGGTCACTCTTGCTCCAGAGTCTAATAACCTGTTTGACACCTGCCTTTTGACTGACTGGAGCACAGTGAATCTCTGCCCAAGCCCTGTAAAGGATTTGCTCTCAGGGAGCAGCCTGAAATCTTGCAGTCTGGGTGGCATCCACTGGTGACAGCAATCATTGTTAGTGTTAGGGCCTTCCCTGCTTCTCCACTGGCTACACCAAAACCTGAACCTTCAGATTACTGCTCTGAAGTGAGGGGTAGGTGCCACTGAAAGGAGATTTTCTATTGTCTGTACATGGCCATGCACTCCCAGTCATGGACAGGTGTGGGATCCTCCCAGGAACCACTGCAGGACAGCAAAGCAGAACTTTATCCTGACAAAAAGTGGGCAGTTTCCTTTGAATTTATCTCTCTGAAACAGCTTTGCCGGTATTCAGATAAATGGTGTTGGAGATGGAGTGGAACCCTGGGAGTTATGTGAATGGTGTAGGTGATGAAATGTAACCCTGGGAGTGGGATCCTGCTTGAAAGGTTGGAGTAACTGAGTTAGTTTAGTTACAAACACAGTGAGATGAGCTCCTCAGCCTCTTGATGACTGGATTGCACACAATGTACAAGGATCCACAATGTCACAGAAATGGGTTTTTCTGCAGCACTTAGGTTTCTCCTTGAAAGGCTCTTTCTCAATGCAGATTTTCACTATCCAGCCCAAATTACAGAGCCCAGGTAACGCTACTGAATACATGCCCAAACCAGGAACTTGTAAGCACATCACAGCCTTGCAGCACAAGTTAAAGCCACAAAATACCAAAAACTGAAAGTCCAGCCCAGCTGTGAGCACACTCTCTGTGTGTTCAGATTTAGACTGAAAGGGGGATGTGAGAGATGGGATTTACTGTGGTAAAGGGGGACTTTCCAATTGTTTTGTGGGCATTTTGGAAAAGTCCACACTGTTAGACCTGTAGCTGGCTCTATTTGTCCAAATAATATCTATCTCTTTCTAAAGTCTGCCTGCTGTAGATCTGGTCAAAAACTGAGCACTGGAAGTAAACTATGCAATTACTTTAAATCTTTTTTTTCCCTTGCAAGTTACTTGTAAACCTGTCTTTATTTCCACAGATGTATTTTCCATTCAAGGTATTCATGAAGCAACTCCTGCCAAAAAAAATTCAGTGTAGGGCCTGTTTTCCAGAATGATTATTTTAGCTGTTTACTCTTTTTACTTTTGAAGTATGAAAGATTCCCTAAATGGTGAGGTATTACTTCTGCTTCTCATCCCAGAGGATTGTAATTTTTTTTTTTATCCAAAGAGTAAGAAACTATAAAAAGAAAGACACAACATACAATATAGAACCTCTTTTGCAGTATGAACAGGGATGACATTTCATCCAGCACAAATCCCATTTGTACAGAAGGTAACTGCAAGGAAACATAAAAATATAAATCTAATAAAACTATGGAGCCATTTAGTATCAGCTGCTGGGCTGGAAGTGGTGGAATGATGTTGTCTCAGTCATCCCCATTGAAAGTTTGGGACATTGGCTTAAATCACCAATGAAACAGGGTTGTGTTGGAATGTCAGATGATGAGCTGAGGTACAGAGCTGAACAGATTTAATGGGCCTTGTGCTGCTGAAAGAAGTGTCCTGCATGGCTCCCTCCTCCCTTCTTCCCCCTGCAAATCTCTTGGAAGGGTTGGACAAAAAGTCAGGGGGACAATAGCATAAACAAGTACAGGCAAATCAGCCAGTGTTTCTATCAAAGCCATACTTCTAATTTATAAACCTGTGTTTCCTGAAGCAAAAGGAGATTGGTGGTGGGGTCTTGTTGGATTTTTTTATTTCCATCCCAAATGTGTTTCTCAGATCCCAGCTATCTCAGGATGTACTCTGCTATACCTCACCAGGACACTGCTTTCTGCCTGGTTTCTTGTCAATGACAGGTGTTCAATAGAGGAAGGTAAAAGTTTCACTTGGAAACCACAAAAATGCATAATTCAGATTAAATAATGTCTAAGTTTTACCTTTTAATAGGTAAATTAATATTTTTAATTGAAATATTTTCATTCTTGTTTTATTTATTTTCTTAGCACTTGACTGGCTGGCATACACCAAGTAAAGCTGCACATCTTGTGGCTTTTTTCTATTTCAGCACCATTTCCTTTTTGCACCTCTCTCTACACCATTTGAGGTTTTGTTGGTCTTCCTAGAAGTCAGAATGGGAAAGCAGACTCCTTGGAAAGACACAGAACAAGGGAATTTTTGTAAGGGAGAAAGTGGATTAATGGGAGACACTTCTTGCTGTTAAAAAGCAGTCATAGGTGCCACTTCCAGAGAGCTGGTGTCTAATTTCTCTAATACGAGCTACCACTTGTAGTGTGGTCAGCAATTGTGCCAGGGCCTGTAGGGAGCTGAAAAGTTCCAATATTTATTTTTATCCTGCTATTGGCTTATGGAATTTGAAGGTACCTTTTTTAGCTTGCATAACTGTAAATATTGTTACTGGACCTCTCGACCTCTTTTCTATGTGTGCTCGCCCCAATATTTGACCTCCTAACCTGCCCCAGGAGATGGCAAATTCCACAGGCTGATGACATGCTGGATGTGGGAGTCCTGTTACAGACACTTTCAGTTTTGCTGGTTGAGCTCCTGTTCATGCTTCAGAATGAGCAAAAAATGTTGGGGACTGACCAGTTCTCCTTAGAGCCTTCTTAAATCTTGATTTCCTTCTCCTGCTGTCTCCTACATGAGGACAAAGCTCCGTTGTTTCAAATTGAGTTACCCGCCCAGCCTGTCCCTGTTGAGTAAGAAATGCTAGGAGGGAACTGTGACTGAGACACAGGACCCTCAGTCTATAAATACAAACTCCTATTTCTGTATTGTATCATAGTCAATTTCCTGATTGTTCCTGCTACTCCATCCAGGAGCTCTTTGAGGAGCAGTGAGTCAGGAGTTACAGTGTGCAGTGCACATTCCCCGAGATCTTCCCAAACCCACAGCTGGAAACTGCCAAGGAGATAGCTGCTCTGCATTCCCTGCTCAGAGCAGGGACTAAAAGGAGGATTTTTAAATGTACTTTCCACTGAAAACCACTTTTTTTTTCCTCTTCCACTGACCACTCCTCCCCTTACCTCACACTTGTCAAGTCACATCATTTACAGGACTCTCTGCTTGTCTCAGCTGTTGTCCTGAATCCTGATTCAGGACTCTGCCAACTACACCAATTTGTCATGAACAAACGATTTGGGATTTAGATCACTTCAAGAATCATCTTCAAAGGTATTTGTGAAAGTGATTTTAATATAATGCTGTAAAAATATTTGATGGCAAGTCAGTTATTATACAGCGCAATCATTTAAACAATGATTTGAAACTACCGAGGTGCAAGTAAAAGTTACCAAGAAAAAACAACAGTTCCTGAGATAAGATCAAAGGTACCAGGGCAGAAATCAAAGTTACCATACCACAGGGTTCTGTGCAGTATCAATCACTTACCAGAGATCTGCTGCTGGTAAAAGGTCTCTGCTTTGAGAGGCAGCCTGGAGGGTTGTCAAAGTGCAAGGGGAAATCATGCAGCCAGGAGAGCTCAAAGGAGGCTCACTCAGGCCTTTATTTATAGAATAAAGTGGTTGGCTTGCAGTCAAATTACATGTGATAGTAAAGGTATGCATGAGACTCCTTGTACCCACAACTTACTTTGTTCCTTGATAAATGAGTCTTGGAGAAGGCGCTCACTATTCATGTGTTAATCGCATGGCTGGTGTTCCAAGCTCATGCCTCGATGCTCACTGGGTCAACCCTGCTTCTTTGTGAGTTTTCAGACAGCAGATTGAAGCCAGAGGAGCTCTTGGTCCATTTGCAGCTTATGCTTTTGCATCTTTTGGAGTCTGAACCAAACTAGATTCGTTTGGTTAAGGGGTTTAATTTATTATAGCAGTGGGTAACACTCCCTCTCCTGGATCTGTGAATTTCCTGATCGTGAGCCTGCCAGAGTCTGTGTGCATTCACCTGTGTTTTGTGCTGCCTGCTGCCTTCCCCATGAAAGGAAACCTTAGCAGCACAGTTGTTTTTGGGGCAGTTTGTAGTGGTGCACACTCCACACCTCCCTGCTCTGGAAACAGATGGGATGTTCTCCTTAGTCGGGCAACTCAAGGAACCTTTGGCCTTCTGGACTTAATTATTTGAGTATTGTAAAGGCCAAAGATGCTGGTGTGATCACTTTTGGCTCTTCACTTGAACTCAAGGTGGCTTGAAAGAGAAAACTCTACACCAAAAATTTTGCAGTGGTCGATAAGATTTTTAATTAATTTTTTTTCCATCTATTATACCTGGACTTGAAATTCATTATAGACCTGAAATGTTCCATTCAGTGGAGTGATTTAACATACAGGGAGTTAATTTGACTTTTTATTTAGCATAATTTTCTTGTCCTCTCTTTACCATCAGTTCCTGGCTTAACGATGTCTATATTTTCCCCCTTATTGTCTAGTTGTAGGAAAGACTAACATTTATCTCCCCCTTAATAAAGTCTTAACAAAGTACATTTTCACTGTCATAGCTACCTGTGCATCTTCCTCACTAATTGTGTCTCTTATTGAGCATAGTAGCTCCCAGGTCTTCAAAAGCTGCTCTACACCCAATATCTCACTGGAGGTACATTCTGCAGGTTTGGGGAGTCTCAGTCCTTCTTTCTAGTTAAGGAACATTGTCCTGATTATTTCCAAGGGCACAAATCTTACCATTTTAGTTTCTTTGACATGGGCTAAAGAAACAAAAATTATGGCCCCAGAGTGACTTCCCCACTGCCAAGTCTAAGGATGATTAAGACCATTTCAGACATAAAAATCAGCTGCAAAGTTGGGACCCTTATACCACCTACTCAGGGCTGGAAGCTGTGCCCTAGGCAATGCTTCATGTTCTTCCCTTCACAGCTGTCTGAAGTGCAGATCTGGACTGGAACTTGTGAGGTTTGATGGGTGTTTGTGATCTGGGCTTTTGATTCCATTTCCTCTCTTTTTCCCAACCCTTGGGTAGCTGCCCTTTCTGAGAACGCGCGCTGCACACAAGAAACACCCTTCTCAAAAAACACAAACGGAGTAGGAACACTTCTACCTTCTTAAAAAACACTCAGAGCAGGAACACAGAGAACTGAAAGAGCTTCACCAAGAAGTTTTGTTTCTCTGTAAACCATACGTAGGAAACCTTGGCCTTTGCACTCCCTCTTTGTTTGCCGTATTTATTTCTTTTTCTCCTCTCCAGATTGAGAGAACTTTCTGCCAAACAGAGAAAGGCTTTGTGAGATGAGGGGCAGATCAAACTTATGCAGCTTGTAGAGTTTGTGCTGCCTCCTTCTGAGGGCTGAAGGCTAATCTCTTCCTCCCCTACCCTTCCTTCCCTAAAAAGCATCTCTTTTTAGTAATATCCCTCTTCTAACCCTCTTTTTTTTTTTGAGAAAGGCTCATAACTGCTCTTGGCAGAACACAGCAGACATCCTGCCACTGGTTTTTCTTCAAAGGGGAGCAGAGGAAAAAAGCAGAACTGAGTTTTCAAAGGAAACTCAGTGCCAAAGCTGAGGAGCAAATGATACAAGCGGTGCACGTCCCCCCCAAACCGTGGGTATCCCCGAGGCAGACTCACGTGGGGATTGGCGCTGTCCCTGTCCGAGGCCATCCCTGTGCGTGTCCCCAGCTCTGTCCCCACGGCCGAGGAGCGGAGCGCTCGCTGCTGCCGGAGCTCTGAGCCGGGCAGGGCGCAGCTGCTGGAACAGACCCGCTATTCATGTGCTCGTGTGCCGGCATCCGCCCGCCTGGCATGGCCTGGCCTGGCCTGGGGGCGACACGGGGGCTGCCAGCGGCTCCTCATTGTCAGCCAGCCCTGGAACAAGTGGCCCTCTTACACTTTCCATGGCACCCGTGTGCGTGGTGCCACCTCTGCGAGCCCAGCTGAGCCCCATGAGCTCACTCGGGCAGGGAGCTGGGGATGCTGCCAGGGTACCAAGAGGTTCCTGGCGTGGCCTGAGCAGCCACAGCCATCCCAATCTCTTCCCTCCCTCCCCAGCGCACAGCAGAACTTACAGATGAAAAACCAAAAGGCGAAAAAACAAAATCCACAAAAGTTGTGTCTGCCAGTTCACTGCAGAACTTACAGATGAAAAACCAAAAGGCGAAGAAAAATCCACCAAGTTTTGCCTGCTAGTTGCTGCTGCTGCTAAGATAGTGTTACATCTCAGAGAAAATTTATTCTTTTAACAGTCCCTTCTTCTCCTTTTTCTCCCCAGCCAAAATGCCCTTCCTTTTCCCTCCCCAACATTTTTTTTTTTTAAACTTGAATTTGATATGTCTGGTTTTAGCTGAAATGAAAACTTGCTTCTCGCTGAAGTTAAAAACAACTGTGAATGACACTGGAATGGAAATGTGTGCAGCCAGAATCAAGTCACAGTGTGGAAAAACATGTTGTTATTATTATTAGGTGGGTTCCTCAGGCAGAAATATCAGCAATAATTCTCTAGATTTTAAAGAAAGTGCTACTTTGTGCTACTTGCAAATCAGGTGGGCATGTTTGGCTTTTGAAGGAGAATTTCTGTAGTTACAGTAGCATAGAAAATTTATGGTAAGGAATATATTCTGTTTAAACAGCTCAGCCAAACGTGTGTTGTAATACTCCAGCCTGCCTAAAAGTGCTGACAAGTCTGTCAGTAGATGATCCTGTTGCATTGATGCTTCCCAGCAAAAGGCCTCATTTTGCAGTGAAAATACTAGTGCTTAGTACTGCAAGTTCATTTCAAAGTGCTGATGAATGTAACCTCTCTGCATTCCTCTTATACAGCTTTTTTTTTTTTTTTTTTTTTAATGTATGGATGTATGAGCTGAAGCAGTGAGATATGTTTAGGGACTGGGCTAGTGTTACACAGGAAAACAGGGCTGGGATACAGCTCATTTCATCCTGAGGGTTTGGCCTGAGGCTGAAAGCCCAGCAGGAACCATTAGGATGATTCTATAATCAAAAGCCACCACCAAGGTTCCTATTTTTGAATGAAAATTGAGGTCCCTGCTTCTTGTTATCACTGAAGTGATTGTTTGAGTTCTGCAGGGAAGTGCAGGTGAGGGGAAAGAGATTACTCACTGCTGCTCTCCAGCACATGTTGGCTTTTGCCTTTTTATTTTTCCATGGTATAAAGAGCATTTAACCCCAAATGCAGCCATCTGCTGCTGTTGTTGACTTGCTGGCCTGCTAGGAACCTATATGTTAACTAAAATTCTCTGTGAATATACTATTGCGCAGATGCTGGTATAGATAATTACCTGCTTTAATTTACTTTTTTTAACTGTATTCTATAAAAAGATGTTATGGTTAATCAAGTTATAAATGTATGTTGTTTATTAATAGATAATTTACCCTGGGTGGGTGCCAACAGTGTACATTAAGGCATTCCTGGGAGTTAAAAGGGCTTCATCTTGTACAGGTCCTTTGTGAACAGGCTTCCAGCAAACAGCCATGAAAGCTGGCCAAAGATTTTTTGAGTTTCTATATAGCATAAAACCAACTACAAAATATTTTCTAGTGGTCAGACAGGAATGAAGTATCTATGATTTCATTTAGTAGATGAACAAATATTGCCAGTGCACAAATTTCAAGCAAGACTGCATGATATATAACAATGTGTCTTTTTGAAGCTATTTTTTCTGACTATATCTAAATGCCATGCTAAGAGCTTTTTCTTTTAACACACTTTCCACAAAGGTATTACAAAGAGCAGTAATCTTCTACTGTGCCCTCAGAATAACTACAGAAATCAATCAAAACTTATGGCAACCCTTCTAAGTCCTTCAATCAAACCAGGTCCTCACTGCCCTCTCCCAGGCCAACATGAGAGAGGCTTTCTGCCTCCCTGGAAGTCTCAGGAACCAAACACATTAAAATGAGAGAACTCCAAATAATAAAATTACTCGTGGAAATGCTTTGTCTATGTCATTGATAGCAAAGCTCAGAGCCAAAAAAAAAAAAAAAAGTGAGGAGAGAGGGGAGTTTATTTTAAATTGGGTTATAATAGCTGCCCAAGAAAGGAGTGCCTAAATGAACACAGTTATTTAGATATCCTTGTTTCTGAATGTGATTACAAAGAGCCACATTTTCCAAAATATCTTTCCAGTAACTGTTAATTATGATGCAAGAATGCACGATTGTAATGGTCCAAAAACTCAGGCACAGAACATGCAGCCCAGCTTGCAGAAGGGATTGTGTGACACGAGGAGTAGCACTCACCAGTTTTAGATTAAGCAGCCCCTGAACTCCCTTCTTTTGCATAACATAAGTGGGACACCTTTGAAACTAGGCTGTTCTAATGGGTGTTAATTGATTGATTGGTTGATTGGAGAGTTTTTCTGGTGCAGCATGCTGGAGCAGAGATGGATGGCTTGGAGAAAGAGCAGTGATCCCTGAAAGGAGGGTGGGGAGTATCTGGGGCATGACGGAAAACAAGTCCATGGTTTTCCTTGTGAGATCAGCCCAGAGCAGAGGGGAGGCTCAGAGGACCAGCCCCACTCACTTGGGAGCAGCACACAGGGCAGAGTTGCTCATTTCCATCCTCCTCCTCTCCCCTCCCTTGTGCCAGCCCGAGCGCTTGTGCAGCCACCCAAGCAACCAGACAGAACTTCTTCCAGCTGGAAGGGAAAATAAAGTTGCAGGCTATTTTTCTGGCTGGGATCAGCTCCCTGACCTGGTTCTGCACATAAGTGAGCAAACACTTCCACTGGCAGCAGGGAGGGCGTCCGGTGGGAAATGGAAAAAGCAGCTGGGAGTGGAGGAGGGTGGGGACCTGGATGTGAGAGCACAGCCCTGCATGCTGGTGCCCCTGTGGGGCTGCCTCTCACAGGCAGCATGGGGAGAAGAGCAGAAATCCGTGGGCTGCAGGTTTATCCAGCACAGACACCCAGCAGCAGAAAGCAGTCATGCTCACGAAGGCTGAGATCTCTGCAGAAATGTTCTCCTCTCCACTCTCAGATTTGTTGCAGGACTTCAGAGAGTATCCAAGATGGAACGGTTTCAGGAGGATAACTGCACTTCTCACAGGGAGACTTCTTAACTCTTCAGAGGCCCTCATCTTGTATTGCAAAAGTGGGTTTGGTTTGGTTTTGGGACACTCTTTCTCCACCCTGTAATTCTGGGTGACCTCTGCTCTGTCTCAGGAAACAGGAGTGCTGAAACAAGTGGGTGCATTCACCTGACTGCCTGGGAGGATAAGAATACAGCCTGACCTGTTCAGCTTTCAGAATGAAAACCAAGAGGGATCCTGATGCCACTTACTGAACCGGAAAACTCCAGAGAGAGGGCAATGCAGCAATAGCACAGGAACTAATTAATAAACTCGCCAAGAAAAAATGCTGGGTTAGAAAGTACAGGAAGGTTCTTGGCTGCCTAAGTGTTCATGTTCTGGAGAAACCAGTAGGGACAAACAAGTGAACCAGACTGGGATGGAGTTTGCAGAGTTTGCCACAGGGATCACCTGTGACAGCCAGGGAATGCCCCTGCCAGCCCTTCTTGTCCCAGCTCCTCTTTTATGTGTTTCAGAACACAGAAATAAAGCAAAAGCTTGAAAAGGTGGAAAAGCAAAGCTCAGCAGAACTGCAGTGCATGCTACTGTAGCGTAGGCAAATACCTAGGTAGGCAAAGGCCCGTTTTCTGTGGTTTCTTTAGGAATATTAGTCCCTTTAATTATTGGTAGGCTTACAGCTCCTGGTTGGCCAGACTAGCTTCACCTGTTGGAGGAGAGAGCCACAGAGAACAGCCCAGTGTTTGCAAGAGTAATTCATAATCTCAAGGAAGGTTCTGGAGGCAAGGAGCACACATGTGCAAGCAGTACTTCTAAAATTCTCCCAGAAGGTGAAAAATGAACATATATATCTCCAAAGAACCATTAAATTTTATGAAAGCAAGGCTAGAAAGGATATTAAAGAGCCACCCATCCCTTCTCCAGCTCCAAGAGCACAGCAGGTCAGGGGTATCTGCCCTGTTCACACAGATGTTGATCCAGCCTGCTTTGAAAGTGCTCCAGACATGTTGATTTCCAAGGCAACCTATCCCCGTGCTTCAGTAACACCATTCTGACAGCTACAAGTGGTTTTGGTAATACTTAATTTAAAAAAAAAATGTCCCTGCTGCAATTTTAGTCTGTTATTCTTATCCTCTCCACGTGGGAGAGAAGAGATAATTTCCTTCCTCTTTGCTACAGTTGTTTACATTTTTGAGGACTGTTATCATGTCTCTGTTCAGTCTTCTCTGTATTTAAGAAAACAAAAATTCTTTTGCTGTCTCCTCATAGGTTATATTTCATAGGTCTCAGAGTGCTGGTGCTGCTATCTGAACTCTTTCCTGTTAAATTATCAGAGAGTTTTGGGCTGTTGGGAGTCTGCACTAACACAGGTGAAAATGGTCATAGGGGGTGCAAGTGGGAGAAATAATAGAGGAATAATCTTCTGTGTATTTGGATTGATAATGGGAGACAGGGCAGAGACTGTAATTTTTGTGGGCTCTGACTGAGTAGTAGTTTTCTGTTTGTCCTTGAGAGAAAAATCACTATTTTTTCCTCCAGAAGGCCAGGACAGATTCCAGACAAGAAAAATTCTTTTAGCGCTCTTCAACTTTTTAAAATGTTATGGCAAACCAGAGTGAGAGTGAGGATAAAAGTGGATCAGGTTGTAAGGAGCCCAAGGTCACCTCCTGAAGCTCAGGTAACTGACTATTGATGATTCCCAGAAATCCTAGCAGCCCACACTTGCTTTGTCTGACAAAAGAAGAATGTGTCCCATTTGGAGAAGAGTTTTTAAGGGCTCAGTGTTCTTTCCTGGTTGCTAGACTATTGGATTTTTTTCTGCCTGAGTCAAAAATCTGCACCTGGAATGCAGATTAAGAATATTAATTAACTCTGGCAGAAGATATCACTCCAGAAAGAGGGAGTTTAGTTTGACTACAGCCTGACTGGAAGTTTCTTGAGCTCTTTGAGAGCTTGAGTGGACAAATAACTCCCGTGGCAGCCCTTATCTCCAACAGGGGAAGGTGTGAGAGGTTAGAGAAGGGTTATGTGCATTCCAGCACACACCCCCTCTTTTTAGCAGCTCAGCCACAGCCTACAGAAATTACAGGTTGCTTCATGCTCTCTTTTTGTCTCCTTAGCTTGAGACAGACTGGTACCTGAAACTTTTTCAGCCCCAGTGGGTCAGGAGGCACAGAGGTGTGCCCCCTCCACACAGCCCCAGTTTCATGGTCACTGCTAACATTGTCTGATCTTTTAGTGAGCCACACCACAGACTTCTGAGCTCTCCACTGATTACCAAATCATTTTCCATTTCACTTCTACCCCTAAAACTTGCTGACACCTCAACTCCCTTGTGGATATTTCTACTGACTGCAGTGCTCATGGCCTTGGTCCCTATCTGAGTTTGGCCTCAGCAGTGTTTCCCAGCCTTGCAAGCCATTTTCCAGGGTAAATCTTGGAAAACTCAGCTAATTAAGACTCCCTCTTATAACCTTCTTTAGCTTTTTTCTTTTTCTGAAAATCCCTGAATCTGGCCCTTGGGAACTGAGCAAAATAAAACTTCCTCTCTTCCCCCTTTTTTGCTTGAGTAAAGTCTTCCCTGGCTCTGACCCTGGCAGCAGATCTCCCCAGGAGCACATTCTCCGTGCTGTGAGCAAATGCTCCCTGTGTGGCATTTCACCTGGATGACATTTAACCAAGGACCTAGAATTTGAGGCTGGAACAGAGCTGGGGTGTTCACACAGACTAATTCCCATTATTCAGATCCCTCTGATGTGCTTCAGCTGGAGCTGAAAGCATTTTGAAAGCAGGAAGGGAATAAATCCTCTACAGTGAACAAATCCCAGTTCATGCTCCTTCTCTTGCACCCTCCTTCCTGGGCTCACCCCCATCTCTCCAGAGAGAACTGACCCAGCAGCCAACCAGAATCTGGAAATGGTGTTTCAATGGCATTTCCTTCTGCCACCTTTGTTTATCCCCATCCTGATGCCACACATTAAATACAAAAGAAACCCTCAGCCTTGCTTACTCTCTCCCTTCCCCCATCTCTGCCCTCCTGACAAAGTTTCCAAATAAACCTTGAAAGCCACTATCAGTTGTAAAAGGTCTAATCAATGAAAGACACCGGAGTCAGTAACATGAAACCCTTTGCCTCAAGATCTCAGAGCTCCTTGCTGAACTGCAGCCTTTAAGTTCAGGCATTTTTGCTGCTGTTTGGCTCCATGTCCATTGAATGCAAGGGGCAGCCCTGAGCAGGTTATTCCTCTGTTTACAAAGCAAGCAGCTCACTGAATTCTGGCAAGGCAGAGTTTAAAAGGCCATCCTCACCTAGAGGGACAAGGAGAAAAATAGGGAGAGGTTTTGTACAGCAGGACCTGGAGCATCATTTTCAGATCCCCTGAGTATTGATGAGCTGCAGGCAACAGAAGCAGAGTGACTGCAAGGCACTGAAATTGTAATTTGTAAATAAGTGTTTTAAAAGAAAAGCGTGTGGAGGATAAATAAAGTCATTACATCCTACAAAGCCCCTTTAAATCCACAAAAAGTCCCCTTGACTACAGTTGGCTTTACAGCAGCCCTGAAGGGAGACGGGGAGATTCCATCAGTGCTTGAAAGAGGAGGGAAGTTATTTAACAAGGTACAAATATAGGTACAGTGGGTGAAATAAAACCAGCAGCACCTGACAGTGACAAACACAAAATTTACTCATGTTTTGGCATCATGTCTCCAGGAAGAGGAAGACCCATGTTTTTACAATTGTTCTTGATATGATTTAGCTCTGAGAAGTGTACAGCAATCAGGCACAATAGGGTGGTGGAAGGTGGGATTAGGAAATTCAATGCAGTTATTGGATTTGTGTCTTGAATGTGCTTTTGGGTTTTTCCTGCGGGGTTCTGAGGGCAAACAGAATTTTTCATGCTCAGAAGTGGTTTCTGTACAGACATTTGTGCACACATTTTTCTTCCCTGCTAGGATCTCCCTACAACAAATGGGGACTGAGAGGTTTTAAAGTCGGATGTCTTCAAACAATTTTGTCAACAAGCAGCTGGGATTTGTTTACATTTTAAAGACAGTCTGTTTAGTTAAATTGCCAAGTGTTACAAGTGTTGAGGTTATGGCAATTCCTCAGGTCGGGATCAGAAATACAAAGTGCAATAATGTATATTTTTCAGAAGGTTATGTTACTGAGGAGAACCCACCCTGCAGTCAGTGGAAAGACTTTATCTTTCAAGGGCTTAAGAGGAAACAAACACATACTGATCCAATAACTACATGCAAAATATATATTTATTTGCAGTCAAACTCCATTTTTTGTGCTGCAAATTGCAAATCAAACACTTGTGCTGGTTTGATGGGTATTTTACAGTACTTGGTGCAGACACAAGTGCTACTAAAGCCTTTCTGCTGGACTTTGTCACTTCCTCAGCATTTGTGATATTTGTGAGAAGCTCTTTTAAAGATATTTTGCAGCAAATTTTCCCAGTGGAATGGAAGAATTTCAGGGCTGACAGTGAAAATCACTGGTCTGCACAGTTTTGATCCAGAATCAGACACAAGTATTTCACTGGGGTGGTTCCAAAGGCTTTGCTGGAATCCCTCTGATTTACACCCATATGAGATCAGCATTAGGCCCCAGTGTTTTCATTTTTCATTTGTTATTCTTGGCCCTAGTGTCCTTTACCACTGTTGAATACAATGTTCCTAAAACACCAGATGTGCTTGTGAGATGAGGGAATGTGGCAAAAAAAAAATGAAATTGCAGTGATTCACTAAACAACACATGATCTTCTTTTGCCCTGTGGTCTGAATCCTGGGCTTTTACATGAGCATAACTGCATTTATTTCTACAAGACTGTTTCTGATTACCATTGGGAAATGAAGTTGTAAAATCCTCCCTGGCCTAAGCACTTAACAGGATCATTGCATCATGCTCAGTATTAGCTGGTACAATGACTGATGCTTAGCATTATTTTGTAAAAATTCTGGATTTCAGATCACTCTGACAATATTTCAATCACTATATTACTGACTGGTTTGAAAGCTTTATGGGGTTTGGTGCTCTTTCATTACTTGCACTAATCAAATTAGGTGCTTGGAGATCTTAAGTAATATAGTTATTACACACAGCTCAGTTACCAGTTACCACACAGTTGATACCAGTTAAAACTGGTGGGAGATCCAAATCTGGCCCAGGACCAGATTCCTTTGATGTGGTAGGAAGAACAGGTTCAAATCTGCAGCGTGCTGGCCACTCCAGCCTCAGACAGCAGAGCATTAAACAAAGTGCTGAGCTTCAGCTGAATGAGTAATGTGACCAAAGAACCCATCTGCTCCTCAGCCTGCACAGCCAAGCCCTGGGAGCTCAGGGAAGCTGGGATCACCTGCATTATTCTGTGCTTGAGTATGAGACTTGGCTGCTGCAGCCAACTACTCACAAAGTCGTCTGCTTCCAAGGTCTGATTGTGGAAGTTACAGAGAATTGTTTTCTCATGCAGGCAGCAACAGTAAATTTTGTACTTTAGAGTAATGTTTTGTTCTCAGTTATACTGCAATATATTTGGAGCAGGGCACTTGGAGTCAGAAATTCACCTCAAATTAATGCTGGTACAAAGGATGCCAGCATCTCCTCCAGTGAGTCTCCTTCTGCTGCACCCACTAAATCACACTGAAACCCAGCAGTGGGAGCAAGGTCAAACCTTCCCCTGTGTGTGCATGAATAAAAGCATTGGTGTGTCTGAGTGTGTCCATCCTAGCTGAGCATCAAGCAGGGGCTGCCAAGACACAGGAGAGGAGTCAAAGGTGCTGTGCTTGATCCCAGCCTTGATTGCCAGGGCTCCATAATTGACTCATCCTCTGGCAGAAAGCAGAGCCCTTGTGGTAGACACCAACTGGTGGGATTACATCTGCACAGTCATCCATTATGTCTGTTTCTATGGGCACAAGTTCTTCTTACAGGGTACTCAAAATGCAGGCAGGGTCAGTCCTTTTTCTCCTAAAAATATTAGAGAATAGTGTTGGCAGCATTTTCCTCTGAGCCAATCTCCAACATGTTATTTAGCAGGCAATGTTTTATACGACTTAAAGTAAAATGAGGGATTTGGCTAATTGTGTCTGGTAAAATTCTGCATAATTTTCTTTGTAAATTTTTTTGTTTACTTCTGTCCAAAGCTTATTAAGAGCATGATATTCAGTACTTTATGCTTAGATCCCTTGTGTAATACTTGCTCTCTGCCTGTCTCTCATCCCAGGGGTGGCTGAAATGCAATGATGAGCAAAGTGCTCTCTGTGGCTGCAGTAAATAACCAGGTAGTGAGCAGCATTAGGTGCGTGGAGGTCTTTGACCAGAGGATACAGCATAAAGTCAGCTGCTCCTTGGCAGGAGTATGTGGGGGCACTGGATGATGGGTAAAGTGAGAAGGCCAGGTGTGTTGACAATCTAACAACATAAGCTGAAGATTTACAGTGATTCACGTTTTCTCCTCTTTTCATATTCAATTTTATAGGGTCACAAAAGAAATTACATTACTTAATTTTTTTTAAATGACTTTGACACCTTTATCTTAGGTAAGGGTATGTAGTAATCTCTGTGGATTGAAAAATACTTCCTATTTTCACTGTCTTACCCAGTGCATCTCACCTGTGATGTGAGGGTTTAGTTCAAGGAATAAGACACCACATCATATTTATGTTCATGCTTAAAAAAATCCTACTACTGTGATGGTTTTGTGACACAGATTTTTTTGACAGATGACCAAATACCTCTCCTCCAGAAGTGCTAAGGGCTTGATCAAAACACACTGAAAGTAATGGAAACAATTATTGTAAGATAGCCCCAGAACTTTGCTTGTGCCATTTCAAATGTCTGCTCTTTATGCTGTAAATCCTCCATTCCAGCAGGTTCATTATGTGTCAGTATTCAGTATTCCTTTATGAAGTGATTGGGATGCTCCTCAAAGCAGTAAGCAAAGGCAAAATAAATATATGTTATTTTTCAGTCCACCATCCCATGCTTAGTTCTAAGTGAATTTCATGCCTGGAAAAGTGTCAGGTTGATGGCCCAGGCTCCTTTCATCTGCAAACACTTACTCCAGCAGCAGAACAAAAGCCTTCTCCACACTGATCCCTGACAGCACATCTTCAAACTGCAGAGACTTCAAATGGCAGGCCCTTTAAGTCCTTGATCTGTCTGGCAGCCTCTGCAACAAAGGGGCAAATCTGTGATGGGGCTTTTTATGGCACACATCTCTAGCAGAAAAACTCGACTGGGAGTCTCAAATTGTCTCAGAGATCAGTGCTGCCTAATATTATTATGCACTGCTGTTCTAAAAATAGTTCTGATTAGATTGTGATAGATAAAACCCCACAGAAATGGCTTAGAATGCTAACAGTTTATTTTGGAATAAACAGAATTTTTTCCTAGTGAGATCTATCATTATGCTAGAAAAAAAAATTCCTCCCACAGGAATTTTTTTTTTCCTGTGCCCATTATATAATATGAAGTGTGGTTTAGTTTGTTGTAATTTTTACTCAAAAAACCCCATGCAGTGGAAGCCAAGAAATATGATAACAAAAGCATTTCTCACAAACTTCTCCAATCTTGTGTAAATGATGACCAGGCTACCAAATCACACCAGGCATCTGTGGCTGCCCATCATGTTGGAATACAAGTTTACCTTGATCCAAGGCAAAAGAGAATCCCAGTCTTTCCCAGTATATAATCCATAGCAAATTGAAAGCATACTGGGGATTATGAGTTAGCATGAAAATGCATCCATCTTGCTTTTGGATGCCTGAAATAGGATTCCAAAATCAACAATTTATGAGTAACTAACTTCATCCTGACTCACTTGGGGTTTTTGAAATTCTCATCATAGTAGAATTACTATTTGAAGAATAGTTCTTCTAAAAGTGGTAGAGAAAGGAATTTTTCCTGTCAGACAGCTCCTGGCCATCTGAATGAAAACAGCATCCTTGGAAATTGGTGTTTTATCCAGGTCACCTGCAGACAGAGGCTCTGAGCCTGCACTGCCTGCTCCCTGGTTTGGAACACCACCACCAGATGTTTTCCCTCAGCACTCAGGGCTGCTGGCAGTGTGCTTCCCTCAGTCAGGAAGGTGAAAATGGGGGAAGAAAGCAGAATAGCTTTACAAGCAGCTTGGATGGAAAGATGCTGATAGAGGAAAGTTCCTGTTCTTTACCATCTCAGGACAGTCTTGCCTCCTGCCAGCTTATGATAATGAACACCAAGGGCACTTGCCTGACAGCATCTCAATTTAAGACTTTTTCCCCATAATGAATCAAAGGGTAGGACCAACTCAGCCCACCAAATATGAAAAATCCCTGTCTTGCTTCTTCCCAGACAGAGGCAGCCTGTTGGATACCCTAGAGGATGGGCTGCCTTTGTGCTGGGCTGTGTCTGTGTGCATCCCCCTCTGAAGCACTGCATCTCCTCTCCCCTATTTACATCCCTCATCTGGGACCCGTGCCCTTGGGCGAATTCCCAACACCTGTGCACTTGTCATCACAGAGCTGGACCAGCTGCTCCTGGCAGCCCCTGAGAGGGCAGCACTGCCTGCTTCCAGCAGGGAAAAGGACAGCCTGTCCTTCTGCCAGCCCCTCCTCAGCCTTCACCTTTCAGAGCACACAGCGGTGGGGACTTTGCCACTGGGACATGGAGCATCTGTGTCACTGTGAGCTGTGTGCTGCCTCACAGAGTGTGCACCAGGGTGTGACAGCTATCAGCTTTTCTTTGGAAGCAATGGGAAGAAAAAGAAAAATTCCACTCACATCGCAAGGTTTTATTTTCAGGGGTTTTTTGGCCATGCCTTACTGTATCTGTCTGAGGTGTGTTCTAGCGAAACAGAGATCCAAAGGATAATAAAAACAATGAGAAAATGGAACCACAGAAAGGTAAGGAAACAATATAAAGCACAACTGAAAAAAACAATCGTGTTTTTACACTTACAAATTCCCTCTCAGACTAACAGCTAGCCGGGAGTACTTTCAAGGAATAGGCAGAAAGCAATTAAATTAATTGCTATGACCCACAAGTACACATCATGTTGTAATTGATAGGTGACTAAAAACTGGCAAACAGCATGAGGACAGCCCAATTTTCCAAGGAAGGGATATAGTAGTCAGGCCTTTGATTTTGAAAATGCTTTTTATGAGTTCTCTACCCTGTGAGCTGCATGGATTTACTTCAGAGGGTTACACCAGCCTGAAAGCCTTTGAGCTTTGAACTGTCTGTACCAGAGTTCTGAAAACTTCTGATTGTTTCAAAGATCCATTTTGTTTGAAATGTTTTGTATATTTCAACTGGTTCATACCTCTATAAAATTTCTACTCTTTGCTCAGTTCTTTCAGTAGAATTTAGGAGCAACTCCACAGAAGTCAGTGGTGCTTGTTGTAAAACCTGCCTCACTGAAACACTGGTTTTTTTTTAAAAAAAAAAAAAAGTTGTTTTTCCAGCAGCATTGGTATTTCCTCCTCCTCCCCAAACCACCTCACCTTTTTCCAGTCATCTATTCTTTGGACTATTATTTTAAGTACACCAGTAACAATATTGATGTAAGTTCAGTCCAAAGCAATTAAAATCATAGAAAACCACGGGCAAAGGCTCTGGCTCCTTCTTTGTGCTCCACGAGGAACTGTTAGCACAAAAGCTGATAGCTGATAATGAGCAACCCTATGGAGAGGGATGCTGGAACACTGAGCTGTTTTTGCAGGCTGATCCAAAGTATAAGGAAGTTAATGAATGGCTTTATACTTCGGGCTCCAAGATGATGGGCTGGTGTCAGGTTTTAAGGGGATGGATAATAAGCTAATTGTTCTGAAGAGATAACAGCAATTTGCAGCTGGATGGGTATAATAGGGCATTCATTCTAGAATGTGTTTTACGTGCAGTAAAGCTGTATTCTTTTTTTTTTACTCTTTATAAAGCTATTTACCAAGGAATTGAATACAAGAGAAAATTAATAATTTTGAAAGAACTGAATTTCTTAGCTGGGATATCCTACCTGCACACCTGACAGCAAATTCATCAGCTGATTGAAAGAGTAGGTATATTCCAAATGGCTTCAGGATGTGCTGTGGAGCATTGTGTGCTGCAGAATTATCTACAAAGATAAATACAAATTTAATCAGAATGAGGAAAGATCCCTATTTTAGTAAGAAGTATCTATGGCCATTGTATTTGTAAAATATAAAATAACTGAAAAAGAAGGTAATTTGATAGCCTTATGGAAATAAGAGGCTCAGATATTTGAGTCATTTGTGAAGCCAGAATGGCAAGCCTGAGCCCTGGCACTGGCTGCAGCCTGAGCTCCCCTGCAGGCAGCCAAAAGGGATCTCCAGCTGCAAGGCCAAGAGTCCAAGATAACAATCTCTTGGAAATGTTTGTGCCAAGAAGTGTGGCTCCATTACTGCTCTCCCACTAATGCAAAGGATAATAGAATCAGAAAGAAGCAGGTCTGGAAGGGGCCTCAGTAAGTCCTTTAATTGGTTTCCTGCCCAAAGGCGGAATGAACTCTACTTATGCTATTTCTGGTAAATGTGAGTCTAACCTGTTCTCAAAGGTCTCCTCTGATGGAGGCCTTGCAGGCTCGGGGCAGAGGGCAGGTGGTGATGATACCCAAGGTGGGAATGCAGGATGGAAAGGCAGACAGGGGTGGAGAACCAGTTAACCAGGAGGAGCTGGGTGCCAGAGCAAGGGAATGTGATAAAAAAAGCAAAAAAAAGGGGGAAAATCTCAGCTATAACATCTATAGGAAAAATTTAAAGAATGTGGAGCATAGGACACACAAAAGCCAGAGCAGGGCTGTTTGTCAGGAATTAATTGAGGAAACATGGATTTCATATAAGAGGGAGTTAGGTAAGAGGAGGAGGACTTGTGCAGCAGGAAAAGTGGACTAGTGCTGGAATCCTCACACATTTTATTATTTGAGTTTTTAAATAATTTTATTCTTCTTGTTGCTTAACCAATGATTCTATGAACATTCATGGAATTGTTACCTTGAATTCTCTGCAGACACCCAGAGCACACTTCCTGAATTGCTGTGATCTAGAGGTGATTGCAGTGTCTGCTATATCCATGAATAAGGGTCTCATTGTCAGCACTGAAGTGTTTCCATAGAAAGGTGAGAGCACATTATGGTCAAGTGTGAAAGCCTAGCTAGAGACATAAAGTTCTTTTCTGAACATCTGCAAAACAATGCTGCTGCTGAGAAGCTGCTAGATCATTAGGGAGAACTTCCTTCTAGGATAAAATATTTGATATATTCATTTTCACCAGCAATTTGCATCTGAAAGCAGCAGACCAGAGCCAGACGAGGAGAGGAATGTAGAGAGAGGAGGAGGAAATGGAGGCTGAGCATTTCATTTGATATAAATTAGCTTGCTGTCTGTACTAGATGACATGACATTCTCCTCGACAGGCTGGAGACAAGTTGTAGAGGGCCATCCTCAGGACATTGTTGAGGTGCTGAATACTTGTACAGTTCTAATTTGGATCAGCCAGCACATTTAGGAGAGGAGAACAGGTGTGATTCCACAGCAGAGGTTAAGCAGGGTGTCTGGTCAAGATCCCTTTTGGTCTGTAAGGCCATGTATCCCAGAAATATCCAGAATGGGTGACCCCATTCTCAGCCTACACCTGCAATGGAAATTTCCTCACAAGAGCAAGTGCTGCTTCAGACACTTGCATCCCACCTAAGCAGAGCCTAGGTGGCTCTGAGGAGCCATATGGCCTTTGTTAGCACAGGAGGCAGATGGAATAGGGAAGAGATTAAAGCTCCATAAAAAGAATTGGAGTTGCAGCACGCAGTATGTGGCTATTCATTATCACCAGACATACTGTCTTGACACTGATTGCAAACAGGGGTGAAAATCTCTACCAGGTAGGATAAATTAAACAGGTTTTACTTAGTAATATGCTTTTCAAGTCAGCAGAAATGGAAGCTACATTTACATTTTAGAGAAACCTCTCTAAGTCCCTTGTCTTAAAGGGACTGCAGCATTATCTGTGCAGAACTGAGATGCATTAGAGCTGCCCCAGGTGTTAGCAATGAGAGAAGCTTGATATCAATGCTTATCTTGCTTCCAAGTAAAGAACAGTACTGTGCTACATCATCAGCTCTAGACCAAATCCCAGATTCCTTCATGGAGTAATGCTTGAGCCTGGAGTGACCCTGAGGAGCCCTGAGTAAGAAAGGAGGCTCTGCAATATCCCTGTGAGGGGCTGGCTGTCTCACATGTAAGGGGCTCCCTAAAACAGAGCTGTGCTCTGCACAGACAGGATAATACTGGTGCCTTTGTGCAGTTGGGTTGTGCTACAGAAAGTCAACATCTGGCTCAGGTGTCAGGTGTTGAATACATTAAATGAGTGCAGCAGAATTACTCAGGAGAATATTGCTGAAATAATAAAAAGCTTCAGCAATGAGGCAGGAACTCGAATAACTCTGATGCAAGTATTGCTTTCCTGCCTCTTTTCTGTGCCACGCTGAAATGTCACAGCATGTTGGCCAGCAGGCAGGTACACCACCGCCGCTCGAGACCTTCTGTCCCTGTCTTTCCTAGAAAGTTTTAAATTAAATAGATGAAAAGTATAACTCTGGGTTCTCCTGGCATGAAAACAGATTTAGTGGTCATTCTGGCCACCACAAACAAGGGGTTACCTGTTTGCAGAGCAGCCAGGGCAAGCCTGCAGTCCCTGCTGGTGAAACCCTGCCTGGATTCCACCCACATGACTTCACTTGTGAGACAACTCATGGTTGCATGTGTTGCTCCGAGGCCAAGTTTGAGGCAAGAGATTCCTTCTGTGTCTCCAGTGTTATTTTGGTATATTTTATTTGGCCCGGGATTTGGGAAAACAAAGGGGAGGTTTTCCATGGGGAGTGGAATGAGGAGGCAGGAAGGGCTACCATATTTCTCCAGACGGAAACTCCTACAGTGCTCGCGTCCAGCACTGCTGCAAGTGTCAACAGATCAAATGTGATACAGGAGGCCCTCTGCCAACTCTTTGCTACTGCAGCAGCAAACTGGGAAGAAAGCAGGAGCTCATATCCAGCACCACTGAGCGAGGTTCAGTCCCTGCTGCGCAAGGATGGAGCAGGAAGAAGTTAGAAACCACCTTCTCCTTTCTGCAGTGTGACATTGGCTTGCCCAGGGCCCCAGCAGGACAGGGCTGACCCACAGAGGCTCACAGCCAGGCTCTTCATGCCATCTGCTGAGTCAGGCATGCTGGCACTGGCAGCATCTTAACATGTGCACTTCTTGTCCCAACTGCTGCCTCCCAAGGAAGACCCCAAAAATGAAGGTGCCTCCACACACAAACCGTGCCCCCTCGGTGCCAGTGGGTGTGATTCACACCAATAGCTGCTGAGGGCAACAGATTGAGCAGTAATTAGCTGCTGTTAGTCATCCTCTTCCCAAGCACGAGTGGGACAGCATTTGATTATTTCAACACAGTTGGATGTGGGAGGGAAGGTAGGCCTGGAAACATTTTCCTGACAGCATACTTCTCAGCTCTTTTAAAACACCTCTCATGTTGACACTCAGCACAGCATTTCAAATAAAATGCTATTTCCTCTTGTACAGCAGCAAGGAAAAAATGCTGTCACAGGTTTTATAACAAACATTAGGTAAGCAGCAATCATCCCCATTGTGCAATCTGGGATTCAGGTAGGAAAACAATCCATACATGGCTAAGAGAGAAGTACTGTGTGTCTCAATAATCTGAATAAGGAGTGAGCTACTTGAGGACCAGAGAGAAGGGACAGGGTTGAATGGGTTAGTGGGACAATTTCACACAGCTAAGTGTGAAGAACAAAAAGGTGTAGTTTTGAGACTGGAAGTGAAAACTGACTGAAGGAAATGTGTGTTATTTGTGTTCAGCTGACTTCTTGTTTCTCTCTCATGACATCACAAGAATGTGCTGTGGTCTGCCTACAGAAATTGCGTGTCCTTCTGTCAGGTCTGATCCAGCATGTAGCGTCACAGGAAATGTCTATTTGTGCTATAAAAAACCAAAACCCTTATGAATGAGCTTGTAACCTTTTTTTTTTCCTACCTTCTGGCTCAGTACTTCATTTTCCTCCTAAATTCACCGTGCCCCAGAAATCTGAGAGCTGCCTTTCTCCTGCTTTGCTCTTGGGCAGACATATCAGAACTTCCCACTCAATTGTACCTCTCTCTGAAGGGCTTTGTGTTGGTCCTCTCAAAATCCTGCATGCACAGAACTCCCTTTGGAGGGAAGCATTTAGTGATCCTGAGCAAGTGTAAGGTTCTCCAAATCCACAGAGCAAATCTCTGAGTGGTAACAGAAGATTTGACAAGGAAATTATACATATACAATTTCTGGCTTACTTTGGCAGAGATTAATGGGATTCAAACAAAAAGTAGTTAGGATTGTGTTAGGATCATGATATTTCTAGCATTCCTAATATCATGATATTTCTAGCATTCCTGATATCATGTGTCCAGACTAAGAGTGTTCCCTGCAAAGGTATAGCCTGTATTGTGTACCACAGGTAAATAAATACAGGTAAATTCTGTCTGTCTATGATCAGCTTTTTAAAGGCAAGAATATTTCTTTCCTACCAAGCGAACTTGAAAGAAAAAGGAATCAAGACAGCAAGCTAAACATGCACTCTGAAATTGCTTAGTCCAACATTTAGAGCATGTTGTTGTGAGCTTGCATTTTTAAAAACTCTGAACCAGCCAGCTGAGTTAGGTTGGTCATGAACCACACCACAGTGGTGGTTACTGTCCTCCCCTGCACAGAGCTCTCAACAGCATTGATAAAATGATATGAACAGATTAATATCCTGGTGCAGTGTACAGGTGCTACCAGTTTTACAGGCACTGAAGAGGGTGGATGTCTTGGTTTTGAAACAGGAGGGGTGGATGACCAAGAAAATTTCTATATTCAGGGTGGGTATTTTTTCCTCAACCAAGTGTTTCCAATGATGCATTTTACTGACAATGATGAACTCAATACTCTTCAAATCAGGGTGATGAGTTCTGTTTATAACAGTTTGCATAAGTAATCAGTTTCATGTTCTAATGCATCCCTCATTTTGCATGTTTTAACAGAGTAGATTTTGAATGCTCTTCAGGGATTGTCACTGAAACAATGTCAAGTAATACAGTACCAGCTTTGTCTTATTGGGACATTATTCCACATTCAAATATATTCAGACTTGTTCATTTTTCCATTCAACAATTCACCCAAGTAGTTCTAATGTTACTTTCCTGTGTTACATTAACCTTCTCTGGGGTTTAATGATTTAAATATTTATAGACTGCTCTAATGCCCAAATAATCACATTTCTAGTCCTGAATACCTCCTGCATGGTAATAACACCTACATTTTAACAGAAATTAGGCCTTTTAAATTAATGTAATTAAGCTAAAAGAAATTAGTCCCTTAAAGGAGATAAATCACAGCATAGTTATAAGCCTTCTTTTTCTTGGTTTTTGTTGGTTTTAGTTGACTGTCAGTACACGATCAGTCACATGGAGTGTTACATATCTGGTAGAGGGAAGGGATACAAAAGATTCAGATCCAAGGCACAGTCATAATTTTTCTGATGTGTCTAATAATATCATTGATGTTTGAATTTTGGACAAAGAAACAATTTTTTTTACAGTTAGGAAGAAAGCTCGTGCAGATGTTGAGCACAGAATTTACACAAACTCAGACATTTGTGTGATTTGTGCACTTTGTGCCTCATGCTATCTTGGGCTGCTGCCAAAAGTGTAAGCTGCTCAGAGACTGTTTGTTTCCCCTGAGATTGAATATTCCCTGTAATGCAAGATGTTTTTAAAAAGTAATTTACTCACTGTGATATTAGAAGTCCTAATGAGTGGATCTATATTTCCTTCTGTTTTTTCTTTCTGCTGGAAAATCCTGGCAAACCTTTAAATGAATGTTGTGTAATCTCTGCCACTTGTTTGTGGATCTAATTTTAGGCAATAGTGTTTGATTTGGGGGATTTTTACTACTTTAAGAGAGCCCAGAATTATTTGCCTTTGTATGACCAGCATTGTTTTGAAGCTGAAGTGACGTACCTGTAAATCACATAATCACCAAGAGCCTGATCCTGCAGACACTTAGTGCTGTGTGCAGTGTAAAATGTCAATGGACTGTTCATAGGGCTTGAGTGCTGCTTCCCAGCTGTAGTGTTTGCAGATTTGGGTCCCAACAATCCCATCTCCAGCACAGTGGAGAGGCCACTGATGGGCAGGGAGAAGGTGCTGGGAGCAAACAGCTTGTGGTTCAGGTTCCAGCACCCAGGGAAGTTCAGCACTGCGTCCCAAGTGGATGCAGTGAGCTACAGGGGATTACTCTGACTCATCCAAAAGTTTTAATAGTTTGTCCTTTATACTGGTAGTGCTGTAGAAAATTTGTCTACCTTATCTTAGTGTAGATGCAAGTTTTGATGATGACTGCATCTAAATATTTCTATTTCCTTGGGCTCTGTCCTACCTGCCTGGGGCAGTCAAGGAGCTGTCTGAGCAGAAAGACATTGCTCCTTCTATACCTCATAGTCTGGTTTTCCTGTGACCTAAACCACAATTTCTTGTGTCCCCAGCAGGCAATGTCTTTGCTTTCCAGCTATCAGTGGCAGTTAATAGTTCATGGATGAGAAGGGGAAGTTGTTCTCAGAAAATGAGAATATGAAACAGAAACATCTTAAAAGACTGACATTTCAGGATTGAAACAGCAGAGCCACTGTGCTGGTATCAGAGGAAGATAAATTTAGCAAGCTGTTTCTCAGAGAAAGACATTGAAATAGAGGTGTCTTATACACACACACATGTAATTGAAATACTTTTGAAAACATTTTGTCATATCTTAAAGGCACTATTGATTTCCATTCTGCTGTATTTGAGGTTACTTGATGTTGTCTTGGGTATCTGAATTAGTTTGGAGAGGCTGATGTTTTGGGATGGAGTCAGTCATTAACTGCAACAGATTTCTTGGAGCATTTCACTTAAGATCAAGCACAGCAGAAGATCTAGTGCTATCTGCAAGGCAGCTGCAGCTCCCTGATCCTCTTCCCAGTCTTGGGCACAGATTTGAGCAACATGAGAGCTGCTGTGACCTGTGTCATCTGGCAGTGGCCCCCAAGAGCTTGTTTACCCTGGATATTTTTTCATTGGATTATAATTACACCACTGGAACCACATGAGTGGGGAAACTCTGCACGTGTGGAGCAGGGGTCATTCAGGTACAGAACCCTGGCCCTTTTAATGTCACTGTGCTTATGTTGTCAGTAAAGCCTTTCACTCCTGACAAACCACCACAGCAGCCATGCCTCAGCTGTGTGGAGTTCCAGCTTTGTGCCTCTGCTCGTGGTGCTGGCAGGCTGCAAGAGGAGCCCAAGGCTGGGAGTGAACAGCTCTGTAATGTGCACAACTTGCCAGTCACTCCTCACACTGAGTACTTGGCAAGGAGAGAAGTGGTCTGAGGAGGGTACTCCAGGTTTTTATTGCTCCCTTCAGCCAAATGATCCCATGTTCCTTTTTCCCTTCAGGAGTCCTGCCTTGTCAGGGGCTCCATTCTACATGGTGTTGAGCCCCACTGTGAGAGGTGAGTGCTCTCTCTCTCTTCCCAATGTCAGTGGCCATGGAGAACACTCATCATCTTTTGGGAATGTCCAACACACTTCAGAAAAACCCCTTCCAGTAGTGGATCTGGCAGAAATGGCACCAGAGCAGACTAATGTTTTGCATTTGGACCAGACTGTGCATTTGAAGGACACGAGGAAGTTCATTATGCTGGATATGAGCCTGCTCCTGCTTTGACTGAAGTGAGTAGTATTTTATTTTTGTGCTTTGATGTAAAGAGGAGCAGGACTGGACCTGCTGTGAGAGTGATTGATTTTCACCAGCTTGTGAGTGGTGAGCAGAAAGCAGGGCAGGTTGACTGCTGCACAGCATCAGTCAGTTACAAACCCAGCATCACCATCTTCTTCACACTTCCCTCCACCCACCTCCATCAAACAGCTCCTCTTCATTAAAGTAGTGCCCCTGCCTCTGTGCCTGCTTTAGAAGTGTTATGACACTGCTGTGAGGCACAGAATTCCCTAAAGCCTCAGAGAGAGAAAAGATAAATGAGGCATCCTGAGCAATTGACTAAAGACACAAAAAAAGGAAGAACACGATGCTGATTTCAGCAAATATCTCTGCTTCCACAACACTCACTCGCTGTTTGACTACTCCATAAACTCCTTATATAAGGAAACATTGCAAGAATAGCCAGGAAGATGATGAAGAAAGGAGTGAGCCATGTTTTGCCTCTGCTCCCAGTAGCACCAATGTTGAATTTGGCCACAGCCATTATGGCTTGATACAGTTTGAAATATACATGAGTATGAACAATCACTGAATCTCATCTCTGATAAAATTCAGCATTTGGGTTATTTTAAATGTTCTCCTATCATGTTCTTGCTGTTCAAATTTATCTGAATGGATTCTGTTTGGAGAATGTAACATAGATACATATGCTAATAATAAACACAATGATTTATTAACTACATTCAACAGGGAGCCAGCAGCACAGCCTACAATGAATTCCAGACTAAAAGTGGTTACTAATACAGTGTAAAGTTGTGCTTTGTTCCTTCAAAAGCACAGGTATCAAACCAGTGATGCATTCCTCTGCTGGCTCTCTCACTGGTTTGTTTTCACACCCTTGGAATCCATTTGTTAATGTAGCTCAAGAGAATGGTGAAAAAAAAGGAAAGAAAAGGAGTTGTGCTTTCTATTCTAGTAGCTGGAATGGGGGTGGATGGGTGGGTGAAAGGGAAATGAATGTTTCAATCTGATGAAGAAGCACATGCTCTGCTACTGTTTTATCGTGCAGGGTTGTTGGCATTTTCTGAAGCAGTAAATAAGAAATGTCACATAGTTCATCCATCCTGGATTTAGTCCTTCTTATACAGTCTGGCTGTTTCTCCAGTCCTTTAGCTGCACCTCAGACTCTGCCCAGGTGTTTTGGCTGTGGAGTGGACCTGTCCTCCTGCAGGACTTGCAGACTCTGTAAGCCAGGACAGCATAAAGAGGGATGTTTGGTTTTAAGGCCTGTAACATTTGTAATCCTTCCTCTTTCCAATTCCCATGGGTCCTGCCTGTGGAGAGAGCACCCAGGTCCAGAGGTTTGGGCAGGACTCACCATCCAATGCCATCTGATGGACCACCTATTACAGAGCCTGAGGATTAAACTGCCTACAGGTCCCAGAGATGGTTACAATGATTTCATAACCAACCCAACCTCCAGAGCTACTTGCAAGTACAAAACCTCACGTAAAACAAATGCAACTGACTTCCTAGGGGATAAAACAAAGCCAAACAGAATATCTGGCAAGTTAAATGGTGTCATTTCTTAAGCATGAGGTCTTGAAATATTTTATTTCATTTACTTTCAAGAAACAAGAGTGAACACTGTGGCAGAGGCCTGGATTTAAGAAATGCCAAGGAAAATGAAGAAGCTGCTACAGAAAAACTTGTACTGTCACTGTTGTAATATGGCACTGAAGCTGCAATCTGGTAATGGGCAATAAAACTGAGATGAGGAGTTTGCTTTGCAGAGCACTTAGGTTATGGAATAAAATCACATGCATCAAAATTATGGCATAGCCTCCTGCATTGCATAACGTATTGCATAAGTGAAAATAGAGAATAGCTGCTTCCCATTAAGACTTTGTCACATGGACAGGTCATGGATGCCAACAGGGGATGAAATTTCATGGAGAAAGCAAAACTGAAAAAAAATTTTGATTCAGTCAACATCAAAATCACACTTCATTCAAAGTAATTTTTTAAAACTGTTATTGTTGCAACCAGGATAATTGTAACTATAAAAGGCTTGACAGAAGGATATTTTTATGATGTCAAGTGTAAGCCCTTTGGATTCTATCAAAAGATCATTTAAAATCTCTTTGCCTGTAATTTCTCAAGTGTAGTCAGGCTCCTTCTTTCTGTGGATTCTTCTTAGAGCAAAAGGCAAAAGAAATATTTTTAATTGGTTGAGGAGCTCTGGCACCAAAACTATATTAATTAATTGTTTCTAAACATAGAATACATATAGAATTTACTTTAGGCTTATTAAATCTTGCTGCAATACTGAAATTTTCCATTTAGCCTAAACAGAGTTTTACAGATTAAAAGAAATAAAACTGAAGGGAAAGCAAGCCCACACTCTTTATTACATCCATCCTTTTTTAGAATGACAAAATTAAATCAACACCCACATAAAATATAATTGCCAATATCATACCATTTCTTTTTTCAGAGCCAAAGAAGACAAAAATCCATCATTCCCACCTCCAGGTCAGCTGCTCAGCTCTTTTTTCCTGCCAAGATTGCTCTGGCTGCCTCTGCCCAGAAGAGGAGCCAGTGAGAGGAGCCGGGTGTTAGGGACCTCTCACTGAGGACCAGCCTCCCTGAATTTCAAGAGTGCTCAGGAATGTGCTGGATCAGACACCGGGGAGGTGCCTTTTTACATAATTACCACGATTTTTTAGTCAAAAACCACCTCGGGCCCCCTGTGGCTGTGCTGCAGCCTCTTCTGCAAAGTTTTTGGTTATTTAACAGAGGGAAAATACATTGAAGAAGAATGGGTGAGAGGCACTTGGGTGAGAAGGGGCTACAAGCGAGGTTCCCATGTGGTTCCCAGCTGCAGCCCACCCAGCTGAGTGGGAGATCTCAGGGATGGGGCTGGGCACACACCTGGCACTGCCTGCCAAGCCCACAGGTGGTGATGCAAGTGGAATTCACCGAGCAGCTCCGTGGCCTGGCAGCACACAGAGGGATTTATCGCGCCATTGCTTCAGGTAATGCCACAGCAGTGACATCAGGCACCCAATGCAGCAAGGGTTGCTCTCCACTCCTGCTGGTCCTGTCCAAAGGGGTGCCAAAAATCCACAGGGCAGGGGATTTTGGCAGATTCCTGAAGGCAGCCACAGCAGCAGAGGGGAGGGAATGGGGCCTGCATTGTCAACCCTGCTACTGTGTCCTGCTGCTCTTAACAGTATAAAGGCAGCATGGATACACCTGCTGCTGCTGCTGCTGCTGCTACACAGGAATTGTCTTTCTGCTGGCCACAGATACTCCCAGTCCCAGCAGAGGAGCTGCTGGTGCTGGCAGTGCAGCAGGGATGAGGCAGATTGAATTATGAGTTAATCAGTTTCGATCCAGCCACTCTGCTGCTAATCAAATTACCCTGTTCAGCCCAGCACTGGTTGGGAGCGTGTCTGCTCCTGGTGCCAATGCAGCTCAAGTGGCACCCTGATGAATACACAAACTAAATCCACCTTCTCAGTGAAGGCAAGCCCTGGAAGGCTTAAGCCACGCAGAAATCTTTACTGTGGAGCTGTACAGCAAAACACTTCTGGTCCTATTTGTGAAGACTGTACCATTATTTTGTTGATATTACCAAGGCTAAAAAGGATGTACAGAAAGGACGCACAGAAGGATGTACAGAAAACAGCAGTATGCTGATTACCGTGTCAATTTTTCAAATTTTATTTGTGAGGAGCACAAGCACGTGAGAATTGCCTAGGTTGATGATTTGTGGAACTCTGAAAAGGGCCACTTGTGCTACTTTTTGCAGAAGGAGTTAAGGCCTCGCATCAGCAACACACAGCTTCCTCTAAACTGATGGTTTAAAAGTAACTTTAAAAAAAGTATTTAAAACAACACTGTGTTTGCTGGGAACATATTACTTACTCAGGGAATTTTCTTAGTTTTCTTTTCCTTCCTCAATGTAACTTTTGCTTTGTAGCTGCCTGACAGCCATGGTACAAAATCATTTGCTCCTTCTTCAGTACATTCCAGTTGACTTCAAAAGATTGCTGCCGTAAGAAGGAAAGTGCTCGGTTTTGGTTTATTCATACAAAAGAGGAACATGACATAAATAATTTAGATGACACATCTTTGCCCAAGCCTTGTTAACCTGAAAGTTCCCAATTCATGTCAGGGTTCATGTGGGCCCTGTACAGCCAAGGTTCAGCTGCAGCAGCCACAGGCATGACTGAAGTGGCCACAAGATAACACTTGTGTTAAGGGCAGAGGCTGCAAATTCCCTTTCTTTTCAATAATGACATTTACAGAGCAGTTAATTGCATTTCAGGTTGCTTGGCCACTTAGTGCCTCTTCAAATTGCCTAAATGGAGGAAAAACCCACCCTCCTACTTGTTTGTACAGTGCTCACTACACAGAGTCATTGTGACCCATGATTTTGAAGAATTTTAGAGGCTGTTTGAAAACATGACCTGTGAAAAATGCATATTTTATTATTGGCATTTTGCAAATATTAAAATTAATATTATATGTGTTATGTTAGAAAGTTATGCTGTATTAATTTTCTTAAGTAGTGTGTTAAATATAGTTTTAGGTTATAACATAATGTTGAAATAGAAGCTATGGTATGTAAGATACTTTTTTTACAAAAGAGAGGAATGAGGCACTTGCACCGAGGTAGCAGCCACAGGACACCTAAATCTTTCACAGAAAAAGAATTTATTGCTCTCTTATCAGAAGAAATGAACTTCGTCCTGCCTTGCTCAGCCATGAAGATGCTGTCAGGATTAATAGGAAGAAGTTGACACTGACTAGACAGAATCCTGTGTTTGAATGGAATTTATGCATCATGTATGAGATGTATGAATATGCAACACGATATTGCTGTTCGGGGTTAATCCTCTGTTAATGTGTGTCCTTTTTTGGGCTTATTTTGCCCAGAAAAAGGTACCTGGACCATCCATAACTCTTTGTTTTTATTGTCTCCTATTGTCCTAAATCCTAATTGTCCAAATTTTTATTACTCTAATTATATTACTAATTTTATAACTTTTAAAATTTTAAAAACAAGTGATTGGCGTTTTTCACACGACTTCATTGCTGTTTTCAGCTTCGCAGGGGGAAATGGAGCAGCAGGCACTGATCTCCTCTACCTGGTGACCTGTGACAGGACCTGAGGAATGGCCTCAAGTTGGTGGAGTTTGGGTTGGCGATTATAAAAAGGTTTTTCCCCCAGGGGTGGTTGGGCACTGAACAGCTCCCCAGGGCACAGCACAGCCTGCCAGAGCCCAAGGCGAATTTGGACAATGCCCTCAGGGACACGGTGCCTCTTGGGGTGCCTGTGCAGGGCCAGGAGCTGCACTCTGTGATACCTGTGGGTTCCTTCCATCTCGGGATATTCTCTGAGATATATTTATCTACCTATAGACAATATCTAAATAAATACATACATCCCAAATATTAACGTGTGGGTGTAACACAAGACTTGAAGAAACGAGCAGCGCAAGCAGACCCGGTGCGTTTTGACCGGCCGGGCGTGTGGAGGAAGGGGCGGCCGTGCAGGACGAGCTTCCCCACAGCACATCGGGCCCCTGGCCCTCGGCGCACACCGAGATCCTCCTTCGTCGTTCCCTTCCTTTCCCTCCCCTCCTCCATTCCTCGCTCCTTCCCTTCCTCCCATCCCGGGAGAATCCACGGGCGGCTCCTCCGGTGCGGCTCGGCCGCTGCAAACTACAACTCCCATGGTGCCCCGCGCGCGGCGGGCGCGGCCACCTCCCCCGGCTGCGGGGGGAGGGGACGACGCGCTGCCCGGGCTCGGGAGGGGCGTGGCCGGCGTCGCGGCCACTCCTCCCCCCCGGACCGTGTGTCGGTTCGAGCTCCCGCCGTCGCCATTTAGCGCCGAGGCGTCGCCGGGCGGCCGCGCTCGGTCCTGCCCGCCGGGCGCCACCCGGACTCGGCTCGGCGGCGGCCCCGGGGAGCGGCAGCCCCGGGCAGCGGCAGCCCCGGGCAGCGGCGGCGGCTGTGGGCCGCGGGCAGCAGGAGCAGTAGCTGGAGAAGAAGAAGAGGAGGAGGAGGAGGAGGAGGGTTTCCGGCTCCGCGCGAGGCGGCCGCGGCTGTTGGAGAGAGCGCGGCCCGGCCGCGCGGGCGGTGGCTGCGCCTGCCGGGCGGTGGAGAGGCCGCGGCCGCCATGGGCGCCCCGGTGAGGCGGGGCTGAGGCCCCCCGGACCCCTTTCCCTGCCCTGGGCCTGCCCGGGCCTCTGCCGCTCGGAAGCGAGTGACTGAGCGCGGCCGCTTTCTTGGCGTGCGGGCCTGCGCCCCGCTCCCTCCTCGCGTCCCGGCCCCTTTCCCTCCCCTTCCCGCAGCCGGGCCGGCCCCGCGCTCTCTCCATCGCCGGGAGTAGCTGCGGCCGCCGAGGTACCGGCGTCTCCCCGGTGCTCGGGCTTTCCTTTCTCCCGCCGTTCCCCGCTCCAAGCCGGCGCCCCGTGTCTGCTCCCGGTGCTCCATGTCGGCCCCGCTGCCCGGCTCCCCGCTGCAGGATGGATGCATACGCTGACCGGGGATCCACCCCGCCGGCCCAGCCTCCCAGCTCCGCCGAGAGGAGCCCTTGGGACCCTCCTCTGTTGCAGCTGCAACGGCAGCCGCGGCCGGGCGCGCTCCCCGCTCAGTGAGCGGCCCTTCCCTCGCCTCCCGCCGCCGCCCCGCCACAGCCGCGCTCCCCCGGGGCACCATGTCGGGGGACGCCGCCGGCAGCGGCCCCCCGAGCCCGCGCTTCCTGGTGCCGCCGCCGCCGCCGCCCAAGAACGGTTCCAGCTCGGACAGCTCCGTCGGAGACAAGCTGGGAGCCGCCGAGCACGGAGCCTCGGGCGCCGGCGGAGCGGGCGGCGGGCCGGGCAGCGGAGGCCGCAGTGAGGAGTACCGGCGCCGCCGCCACACCATGGACAAGGACAGCCGAGGGGCGGCCGCCACCGAGCACCGCTTCTTCCGCCGGAGCGTGATCTGCGACTCCAACGCCACGGCCTTGGAGCTGCCCAGCTTGCAGCCCGCGGCGCCCTCGGCCCCCGTGTCGGGAGGCAGCGCGGCTCCCTCGGTGTTCCCCGCCTCGGCTGCCGGCCGGACCCCGTACGCCCCTGCCAGCGTCACCGAGGCCGACTCGCGGCCGCCGCCGCCCGCCCCGCTCCCGCTGGAAGGACAGGCTGCCGAGGAGCCCCCGGCCGCCAAGGATGCCGCCCCGCTGCTGCCCAAGGAGGAGGAGGAGGGGGATGAGGCGGCTGCGCTACCCCCTAGCAGTGTCGCTGGCAGCCTGTCAGCTGCCAGCCGGGAATTCGAGGAGCGGAGAGCGCAGCAGGAGGACATCGAAGAGCTGGAGACCAAGGCAGTGGGCATCTCCCCGGATGGCCGCTTCCTGAAGTTTGACATCGAGATCGGAAGAGGCTCTTTCAAAACTGTCTATAAAGGACTGGATACTGAAACCACTGTGGAAGTTGCCTGGTGCGAGCTACAGGTAAATTAAATAAATAAAAAAATGGGATTTATTACAGTACAGTCACTCTCCCAGGTGCTAGTCATTGTGCTTGAAGGGGATAAAACCCATCAGCTCGAGGTCTGCTTGATTCCAAAGGAGCTGCAAACCTTACCTGAGGCAGTCCTTTGGAAAAAAAGTGCATCCTTTCCATGGAGGCAGTTTGCCTTTTAATTATTTTAAATACTGTGCTCTCTGAAGAGTCTTTTAGCTTTATCATCACAAAACGTGCTGCAGTTCTGTTTTGTATAGCATCTTGCATTTTATGCCTCCAAAAGGTAGCTTGGAGGATTGTAAAATCACTTGTGTGCAGCTTCAGGGAGGCTGAGGGAAGATATGTAAGTGAATGTTGACTTGAGCTACCCTAAACGTTTCAGAATTTGTTGAGGTGCTTTTCTTAAGAAAAAATGTGAAAACATTGATTTCACAGACATTTCGTAGGTAGTGGCAGTGGGTTCTTGTGGGATAGAGTATACACAAGCCATGCAGCTTTAGAAAGCACCCTAAAGTTTAGCCTTTCTGGATGGCTGGTGGGTTAAACTGGGCTAAGACACTGCTCTTTTATCAAGTTTCTAGACAGGGTTCTGTAGGAGCCCAGTCTGAGGATGGCAAGAACAGCCTCAGTTCCCTGCGAGTCACAGCTTGTGTAACAGACACAGGTTGCTGTGCAACAACCTGGAAAGGAGTGGGAAGAGCTTGGAGTACCAGGAACAAATACCTGGTGTGCTGGTTTGTTTTCAAAGCCTCAGAGTTAAGTTAAAAGGTTTAGTGTTTGTTTTTTGGTGTTGGGTTTTGGTGCAGTTCATGGAAGGGCTCATGTAGTACATCTTTATTGTTGTTTGTGTTCCCATCCAATTTAGGGCAGACAAAAGAGCAATGGGTGAAAGTCCCAAAACTCTTTGTAGGGTTTTTAAGCAGTCAGTGGCTCACAAAGATTGGTTGCAGTAACTTTGTCAAAAGCACTTGTGTATCTGTTCCAGTCAAGCTGAGGGAATTTATTAAAAGATTTCTTAATTTGAATTCATATTTGCTTTTGGATGGTTACTCAAGCATTCTACCAGTACCTTGGTTCATTTTGTTATTGCCATTATTCTGTGCTTATCAACTGTGGAGGAAAGCTTCCAGTTTTCTTTGTGACCCTTCAGCATGACCTGCTCCTCCAAGCTAGCTGCATCCTTGCTGTGGTGATCTGTTTCAGCATTGATTTTTAAATTAAAAGTAAAATGATCAATTGTTGGGCTCTGAAGCTTTACTTGTGCAATTTGAGCTGTGAGGAGATTAATAACCCATCAAAATTGTATGGCTTTTATTTGAAATTTTCATCTTTCCAATTGTTGAGTTCTGTGACTTCATCTCTGGAGACTGTTTTAATCTTCACACTTACTGATCAGAAACTAACATCAGCTTGGCATCAATTGCCTTTCACTAATGTTGCCTCTTGAAGTGTCTTCATCATCATCAGTACCATGTGGACAAACTGTCTGGAGAAGCACCAACTTTGAAGGAATTTATTAAAAAAGCTCATTTTTAAGGGACATGTTGCTGGGCTTTCAATTGCTTGGTGAATTTCATGGGTAACATTGAAAATGACAAGTTGCAAAAAGCATGAATGAAAATATTTGCAAGGGGGAAATAGTTGATGTGTTGCTCAGAGGGGAAGTGCATTGCAGGAGTGCCTGGTGGGTGAAGCCAAGCCAGATTCCAAAGGCTGTGTTTTCCTCTCAGGAGTCACTTGTGACAACTTTACCAAGTGACAACTTTAAAACAGGAATGTACATTTTATAGCTGTTAAAAGTATTTGCTGAAGGAGCTAGACTCTACAGCTAATAGAATATTTTAAGATTAAATCCTGTTTTATTGTTTGTGGCTAGAAAGAAAAGGAGGAACTCGGTATTTATTGGGATGGTGGGTATGTCCTCTTATATAGGAAAATGTAGTTCTTGATGGGTTGATATTTGTTATGACTGACTTGTATCAAAATGCAATCTGCATTCACAAAGATGGACAGAAACTTAGATGTTAGTGGTTTTCCAGGATGCCATGATTTGATAATTGGTGAACCTTCAAAGCATAATTATTTTATTAGGGAAATGTGAATAATTTTTTTCCATGCTGTGTTACAGTAACCATAACTGACTGATGGTTACTTTTAATTATCTTGAAATAATGTTCCTCAGCAACAGCAGTTTTTCTCAGGCATCCGAGGTGTCCCACCTCCCCAGAGTCTTCTGAACATCACTACTGAAGATTTGTGTTGGTGTCTGGCAGAATGACTTTTTAATTCTGAATAATACAACTATGCCTAATTTTTTGTATGTGCTCTGTAGTAATGAAGATCAAAACCTGAGACTATGACTATGCTTCCTCTCAAAGGAAGTTTAGATGCTGTTTATGAAATGCAGCTTGTGTTTCCCAGTTAGTGAAACTGTGGAGGATATTGCTCATGTCCTCCAGGCTCTTGAATTGCCTTATAATTGAATAGCCCCTTCTGCTTGATAAATTGAGCTATGGAGGAAGTGGAAGGGGGAAGAGCTGAAATTCACTGGGTCACTTACTGGTGCTCTTAGAGTGTCCAAGAAGCCAAGGTCATGGCTCTTAATTTTTTCTGCATCTGTGAGTCAATTTTGTTGAATCTAACAAAACTTAACACAGGTGTGACTGATGGGCAATCCTAGTTTACTTTGTGACCTGTCCCTGTGAAGCAAATTGTTACTGAACCTACTTTAAAATATTGTGTGCAGGTGTTCAAAAGTGAAATAGCTGCCCTGCTGTGAGTGTAGTGGAGCTGTGAAGAGCTCAGCAGCTTCTGCCAGTGCTCAGCTTGAGTTGCTGCAAGGCAATTGTTGGTGTAGTGTTGGCCTTCAGACACTTTTATTCCCCTTGTGTGTATTCATCTCAGCTAGAGTTATTCTGAGTCAAGTGTGCCTCCTACTGTTGTCATTAGCACATCTCATAAATTGACTAAAATAGTAGTTAGGGTTACTAATTAAAGGGTTTTTAAGTAGGTAGACATTGACAAAAGGGATCTTTGTAAATGATGTTTGAGCAGTGAGTTTGTCTCCTCTGTACAGTTCAGGTAGTGTTGTGGCTAAAATGTGGTGCCTTCCCCTGATGCTTTAAGTTTGCAAAGTAATACTCATATGCCAGAAGTAGCAAGTCACATTGCTGGCTGCAAAAGCCAAATCTTAGTGCTATTGTGTCATCCCTCTGAGCCCTGTGTGAGTGGTTTTAAATCAAAACTGTAATTTAACTGCTGATGTACAGAACAGTCACTTGCTGGACTGCAAAATCTTCTCCCTACAATTATTGCTCTGGGTTATTCAAATTAGCAACTTTTCACTTAGGGAGGTGCTGGATGGTGTGGAGATAACTTGGGTTCTTTTGAGCTGTGTATTTGTGAGGCATTTGAAGACTTACCTTCATTTGGGCAGTGCTCTCTTAAAGGAGGGTGCACCTTCCTGCTGGTCTGTTGCTTTGCCATTCTTACTCTGGCTTCGGTGCCAGGTCAGGTTATTCTGCTTAACACCTGAGCTGCTGGAGGATTAGGAAGGAACTGGAGGGCTCTCCCTAAGCAATGCAGTGTCCAGGGGTAAGAAATGAGTTGGACAGGTGATAATGGTGCACAGAGTTTGTTGTAGTCGTTGCTGCTTTGAGGGAAAGCTGACTGGAATTTATTGCATCTGAGTAATAAATTGGTGTAGGTTACATGTGTGCACTTCTCTAGCAGATGTCTAACTACAAACCAAGTGTGGTGTGCAGACACTCCAGCTTGTAAATGGATTTTTCTTGCATAGGAAATAGCAATGAAAAACTAGCTGGAACAAGCATAATGCCAGAATTGGATGTGAACCATGATTTTCTCTAGTGCACTCTGGTAAAAATGATAATTCAAGTGACACTTTGTAGCAGGAAGCAGCGAGGTACTAAATAATATTTCCATCTGTCAGTTTTTCTGAGTCTAACAATGTTAACTTGAAACTCGCAGTGCAGGAAGTCGATTGGATGTGATGTGTAGCTTCATTTTTACTGACACTTCAGATTTAATGATGCCTATCTTTATCTTGTGGTCTTAAAGCTGTATTTAATGGTGATTTTAGGTCAGCAGACAGCGGTGGAATGCAGTTTCTGTTCTCTGAAGTATAGACTCCATTGCAGACTTATCATGACAAATATCAGCTTGTTGAGGTCAATGTATAATTCTTAAAATTCTCTATTCTTTCTGGACTGGCAGAACTGAAAATGTTTCAGAAGTTGCACATTCGAGTTTGACAACCAAAAAAGGTCTTGTATCACATAACTGTGGCATCCTGTAGTCTTTTAGTATTTTTTTTTTTTTCCTTTTTTAAAAAGGTTGCATATTGCTCACTAGGAGTCCTGATTGCAGAGATGCTGGCTCTGATGCACAAGCATGTAGCTACATTAAAGCAAAATGGAAAACCAGATCTAGACCTTTCTGCAGTGAGAGGAAGCTGAGAAGTGTGGACCTGGAATTCATCTGTCAAGCACTGTTGGAAAACAATTACGCTCTGTTAGTTCTGGAGAAATAGTCAATATCCCTAAGCAAATATGCATTCTTTGAAAGCTCTGACTGTGATTTAATTCTGATTATTTGAAAAGACATTTTCTGAAGCTTTTACTGGAAGATCAGGGCCAAGTCTAATGCTATGTGCTAGCTCCTGTGCCTACTCTGTACCTCACATCAGTACAGTGATAGTATAGACTCCACAGAATTATCACTCAGTGATAATTCTGTTCACAAGCTAGTAAAGCATTATGTGGCTGCAGCAGCAGTGTGCCTCCTGTTGGGGACTGCTTCTGGGCCAGCTGGGTCATTGTCACAAACGTAGATTAATCAAGGTATGTGACAATCTGTCAACATCATGCTGTCCTTATTATCTCTTCTGTTTTCAGCTTTACAAATTGTGAAATACAATTTGTGAGATTTTACTTTCAGTATACAGTGGGCTTATGGCACTTTCAGGATGCTGGATTTACAAGTGTGCATATGCAGGGAATTTGAAATTTAGTGCAGTAAAGTCTAAATTTTTGCTGGTTTTCTGTGTCATAGGGCAGAACAAATTACTGTCTTCAAATCTCTGATGTGAAATCTCCTTTAGCTAAAGATGACAACCCAGCCATATTCTTGAGTGTTTGTGCTGTAATTGATACAATTGACAGCTTGATAAATGGCACGGGAAAGGGGCCAGACTAATTACCTGCAGAAGTATAAACAGTGGTCAGGCTCCCTCAGACTTGACAAAGGTGACCCTGAAAGAGAGAAGGCAGCTTTTGAAGTACATTCTGGAGCTGCAGCTGTTAGGAGACCTCTACTTAAGAAAATAATCTTAGCTCAAAGGGATATCACTTTTGGAGATGGCTGTGGGTCAATTTGTAACTGTCTGGTTGTGAGGCAGTAAGTATAATCCAGCTAAGTACATTGTGAAAATGCAGCATTTCTCATGGAAATAAACAGGCTTTTATTTGTCAGTTCGTGTGGGTTTGAGAGGTGCAGAATTAAATCTCTTAAATGAGATTTGTTTTGGGCTGTTGTGGTTTAAAACACTTAGCTTCATAACAAAACTTGTGAGGGCTGAGGAAAAGTACCAGGTCTATAATCTTTCTTTGTAAGGGAAAAAAACCCCACCTGATAAAAGCTCCCTGGAGATATCCTGTACAGAGTCCTTTGAGAGCTGTCGAGCAGAGTAATAAATAAAACAAGCAGTAATAGATCTGTGCTATCTCCATGGATGCAGTGCACAGTACAGTGCAGTTTTCAATGCCTTTTGGTTAGCAACATCCCTCTAGGCCACATGTTCTTTTTCTTAGTTTGTCTTTGGTTTTGTTTCATGCAGCAGCTTGTTAAACATCACAGCTCTGACTGACACTCAGGTTCTCCACGCTGCATGTGACAAAGCTGGTGCTAAGCAGTGGCAGTCTTGGTGCTTCCTGTCATGCATTTCCTGTAAAGATTACCAACCTTTTTTTGAGACTACAGATTGGTTCTTTCAAATCGTGGTTGAGTTGAAATAAAATTTGAGTGGTTTTCTGTTTAGTTTGTCAGCGTACATAATGGATGTAACATTTAAGTTAAAGGAAAGATAATAAATATCATGTAAATTTGCAGTGCTCCTGCAGCTGGGCATAGAACTTTCTCTTGACTTAGTATGTGCCTGTGGGTTTTGGTGTTGGTGGTGTTAATTTTTAATAGCAGATGGTAGGAAGTTACTGGTTTTGACTCTTGAAACTTCAGATAATGATACTGCGGTTTTAACTAGATCATGATGTGTGTACGCCACACTTGGAAAAATGCTCTTCCAGTACACTTGGAACAGTTTCTGTTCTAAATAGCAGGATTTGTCATGCTGAAAATTGATTTTTTGGAGTAGTTAAAGGCTTTTATCTAATATGAACCATCTGCATATCTTTTAAAATCTGTTATTTAAATTCTTGTCCAAATGAACAAGACTCAGTTTTTATGGCTTCATAAATATTTTTGTGGAAGCTGCTTCCATTCCCTAGGACTGTCTTGTAGGTCATTTTGAGAATCATTTAGAGTGTGTGTTGGACCTTAAAGAGTGTTAGAATGTTTTTGGTCAAGATACTATGGCTGTCCTTCTTTCTGCTTTATTTCCAGTTTCCTCAGTATATCTACAAATTGTCATACCAACACTTCTCAATGTGAGGTTTTAGTTCCCCTCATTCCCTTTGGGAGAGCTGTGGGAAGTAGAGGAGGGATGAGGATTGAGTCTGTGCCTCACCTGAGGTCATGTTAGGGAGCTTGCTCACGTCTTGTCTTGTGGGCACAGCCTGCAGAATGCCCCTCAACTGCATGCTGCAGAGGATTAACTTTGTGTTAATCATGTTTTGTGCTCTGCTGTCCTCTTAACCCAAAAGGAGATCCATGCACCAGGTTCATCACAGGTGTTGGCAAATCTTTTTTTCTAAAAAGTCAGAATAAAGTAATGGCTGGAATGCAGTGACCAAAATTCAGATTCAGTTCTTAGGCACACTTCTGGACTTCATCCCCCTTGTCGTTTTCAGCTGGTGATGGCAGGTGCATTGCACATATCCAGATTATTCTGAAGTGCTTCAAGATTTGCTTGGGGAATTCCAAGCAGCACTGCATTACTTTGACTGGCTCAGGAATAATTTATCATGTTCTCAGGTGATTTTTTGGCAAAGGAAATGGCAGCCTGATAAAAACTGGACTGGTAGTGTTATGTTGTTATATCATAGCCTTTCAGAGGCTGTGTGAGTATTAATATGTATCTAAAGCAGTAAGCAGTTTTTACAAGGATATGGCATTCTGAATCACTCAAACTGCTACATTTGAATTTGTCATTTTAGGTCAAAGCAGAATCTTTGGGAACGCTGCCTTCACACTTAGACTCTAGAAGTCCTTTAGAAAGGATGTTGCATGCTTGATGGCCTTGTAACTAAAATATCCATGAGCTTTCAAAATGATGTGTCAATGACACCAGAATAAATGTGCTTAAATGCAGGTGATGCTATTTTTTTCCCATGATCTGTGTGCCCCAGAGCATGGTTCTGAAGTCACCTGGTTCATCTATTGGGAATCTCTGGGCAGCAGTTCTCTGGAGTCTGTTCTCAGGACAGGATCACTGTGGTGCATTTCAAGTCTTCTAATTTTGCAAGTGTTTAGCAGGCCTCCTCAGATGCTACCAGTAAGATTAAAACAAAGAGGAAGCTTTGGAGATTCCAGTAGCATCCACATCACAAGTTGTGTTTGGAGCCATAGCCCAGTGTGGTTCTGGTCCTGTTGCCTCTGTTAGACAAGCAGTCACTGACAGAACCTTTCAGCAGGTCCCTGCTGAGCTGCTCTCCTCCTGCTTTAGCAGGCACTGTGGGAAATGAGCTTTGTTAGACCTCTTAGGTGATGTAGGAGTTATATTGTTTCGATTTAGCTGTTCTGGATCATCCCTTTCATCTGCATGTTTCAGCCATTTCTAGTTTCACTGCCTGAGAAATTGAAGATAGTGGGTTCTGATAGCAGGCTTGGGGCTGGTGGCAGAAAGCAGAAAGGTCAAGGTGGAAAAACCCAATTGTGCAATTGGTAGAATGTGAAAAGCATAGGAATGGCAGTCTCTTTGTGTGTAGCTGGGGAAAATCTGAAACAGCTTTGCTGAGGTAAGTGAAGGGTAGTACAAAGCTGATGCCAACAGCCATGTGCACTTTGTCTGGTTTTGGCCAGTTATTGCAGCCTTGTGATAGTTTAAAATACCCAGTTGATGGGGTTACCCAGCTTTCCTTGGACATTTTCCTCTCTAAGGAGGACCTGTGACTTTCCTGTGCTGATTTGTTGGTGGCAAGTTTGTGACCCCAGTCTGAGTGTATTTTGACTGCTTCTATCCTGGGGGATAGACTGATGACATGCAAACAATAACACCCAAAAATTACTATTAAAAGCTTCAGCAATCCAGGCTGATTATCTTAAGGATCTGGGAATCTATGTGAGCTTATGTAATATGCATCTGTTAATGGCAATTTCTGAACAGTTAGCAGGTTTTGCTTAAATGTTACAAAATGTTACCATGTCTGTTTTCAAATCTGCCTCTTTTTAAATGAGACTTTTATTCTAACAAATATTTTCCAACATAGAACTATTTTTGGTTTCTCTTGATCTTTATTCAGCTGCTTATGGTATGCTTTCATTTGGGAAATGTAGGTTATCTATGTAAAAATGCAAGATGTTAAGTTAATGTGCTTTGTTGTAGCTAATTTGAACTTTGTCTAAGAGTCCTCCTTAAATTAAGAATGTCATTATGAGGCTAAACTTGATGTAGAGAGTTCTTGCAGCAGTCCAATCAGATAAATATCCTACTGTAAGAAATACTGTCTGAGAAGTGATTGATTTTTTTTTTTTTTATTTTTTTTTAAATATTGCCCCTCTAGATGTAGTCAAGTAGAGATTGACAGTATGTAGAATGGCTTTTGAGGGCAGGCTTTTTATTTGCATTTATCATGATTTGGGGCTTAGTCAGTCATTTGGTTTGCCAGGAAGAGTATGCTGAAAAGGGAGAAACAACAGAAGTGTCTGATACAAAACTAAGACTTGAAGTTGAGTTTTAGAATTATTTTTTTCTTCCTGTGGCTTTCTCTACTTCCTTTATGTGCAGCTTGAGCTTCTTTCTGCAGACTCAAAAGCAGAAATGAATGTTGGGTTGTGCCAGGAGGGGTGAATTGCACAGGGTGTTTGAATTTGAAATGTTTTGCCTCTTGATGGCAGCAACTGTGAGCCAGTTAAGGTGATGGTGTGATTTCTTCTGCTGATCTCTTTATACAAGCCTGAACATATCTGAGAGCTTCAGTGTTCACCCTCAGGAATAAAAAAGGAAAAAATAAGTGAAGAGCCTCAAGGTTGCTGCTGAAGACTTAAATGCTGTAGCACCCCAGTGTATTGTGTGTGTTCTGTACTTGAAGATTGGTCACAAATTGTCTTTTTTACTCAGGTTCCCTTCCAGCATTTCAGTGCAACTGAACGTGACTAACTGTGTATGATAACACTTCAGATAGAAAAACAGCCACTTGCCTTGATTTTATCTTGGGATTGTGGTTCAAAAAAAGTGGTGTTCTTCCTTCCATCCAGTATGCAATCTTATTTCTGAAAGTTGGGCCAGTCACAGAAAACCTAGCAGGACTGAAGTTTGATTTATTTGTGTTGGAGAGTCTGAAATCTGTTTTTATTATTGATCTAAGTGCCTTTTTTTCCCCCGATAAACTTTGAGAGTTAAATAGCGTTTACAAGACAGAGGTGAGGAATTCTTAGGATGTATGTGACATTTCAAAGTTTTAGGACCAGGCAAGTTTAAAACTATGAATTGATTCTGAGAGTTCCTATTGCTATGAATGGTTAATTCATGAAAGTATTATTTTAATACTTGTACTGAAGCTTGTGGATTTCTTGCCCACTTTTTGCCAAAATGCTTCCTTTTATAGTAATCTCTTATTGAGTAAGCTACCTACTGTGGATATACATCAGTTGGTGTTTTCTTTACAGATTAAATATTTGTGTAACTTTCATGAACAGGTAAAATTATTTTTTGGGTGCATTCAGGCTGTAAGCTCCACAAGCCCAGCAGCCTTTAAAGCTGAACATTTTGCTGCTATTTGTTGTGGGTTTTTTAGTATTGTGTAGTCAATTGTGAATGTGCACATTTCGTCTTTGAAAAGCTTTGTGACCATAATTTAAGTGTTTGAAGGAATTTTTTTTGGAACTGGGGAGGCATCTATCCCAAACCAGCATCGGTGGCCTAGTTGGTGGGTAGATGACTAACTGCTCTGGAAGGTCTTCTGGGTCAGTTTTCTGAGATACATAGTTGAGTTGGTCTGAAGTGTGAGAAAAACTTTATAGTCTTGCTGCTCCAAATATCGAGGTTTTGTGAAAATTCCCAGTGTACCCACGATATAAATGGTTTCTGCTTGATAAACCTGTACTGCAAAAATATGTTATTTGTTGGCCTCTGGGAGAAGGCATCCTTAGATTCTAAACCATACGAATGATTGGGTTATGAGTTGGAAATGGGTGATAAACTGATTTGGAATACAGGAAAACTAACACTAGTGTGAACAGTGATTATGTCAAATGGGAAGGAAAGAAATGGTTCAGTTTTGTGAAGAAAAGGAGCTTTAGATTAGGTTGGGCTAACCAAAGGGAGTAAGCCAGGATCAGCTGTGCTAGAGCAGTTGGCTGTACTTTCAACATGAGCAAAATAATTCCCCAAATTCTTTTGTGGAAGGCTCTGTTATTTACTATTACTGCAGATTGCTGGTTTTTGTTCTGAGTTGTTCAGCTGAAGGTTTACTTTGCTTTGCTGAAGGTTTGTAGTGGTTTGACCTCTGTCAGAAACCAGTTGTGGCTTTTAATGTGGCAGCTTATAAGATAATACCAAATTTCTGAAGTATGCTTGTGATGTGTGATTGTGCTGTTGTAGCATGTCCAAAACTGTGTATTGCTCAACTTCTGCTCTTGATAACTTTTTGCAACAAACCACATGGTTTGGGTAACCGTAGAATTTGAAGGAGTGCAGCTACTTTAAATAAAGAGCTGATAACTAGCAGGTAATGACGCAACTGATAAGTGTTAACTAAGTCGGTGTGCATGACTGCAGTTCCAAAGCAGCAGGCTGTGAATGTAGCCATGTTTTAAGTATAATTTGTCACTTAAGAGGGGTATGAAATCTGAGGAAGTTGGCATTGGAATTTAGAATGGAAAGAATGAGTTGGTTGATGATGTAGAGAGCTATTTTCCACTTTCCCTTTGACTTCTGTCCTTATCTTCTCTGGCAATAATATTCAGGGAAATGCTATCTTTTGTTTCTCTTGTTCCTGTGTGGGAATGGTAATTGTTCTTGCTTTTTACCTGTTCAGGAAATATCCTCATTTCTTCCCCCCCCTCCAACACAACAGTGTATCAGTCATTGCCAATGTCATTTTTTGCTTTATTTTCTAACCTTGGCCTTCCTGAATCCTTCTATGGTCCCAGTATAAGCCATCTGGCAAAACAAGGGTTTTATTTTCTCCCCCTGCTCCCTCTTGCACTCTGGAATGAAGCAGATTTTGTTATCTGTGTTCAGCTACCCTATGTAAAAGAAGAATATGTTTAAAACCTGCATCTAAGCTTTGACTCCTGGAACTGCCTCATCCAAACTTAGATTTTCCAGCTGGTAAGTCAATCTTATCCATGGAAATGTGCTTACTGTTCTCTTGGGAATTTGCTTTATGCTCTTGCCTTCTCCCTTCCCCCTTCTCAAGCCAGATTTCTTTCCAGGAAGGGAAGAAAAATCCATGGACTAGATTGAGCTTCAGCTGAATAGGGTGTCTCATTTCAGATATACTTTCTGCAGCTACTCAAATGAGCAAAACACAAGTGACAGCTGAGTGGTCTGTTTGCCATGGGTCAAGGGCAGTCCAGCTCAGCAGTTTCCCTTTCCTCTTCCCCAGGTTTTGTTTGGAAGCAGTAGTGATTTGCCATTTTATATAGTCATCCTCTTGTCATAAAGACCAGATGGAAATACATCAGTTGTTTCATGTATAAATATTCAGTCCAACAGCTGTGAGTTTATCAGGAGTCACTGGGATCACAAGCTGGTGACCAAATTGTTTGTTTAGAGGGCTGTGAGCATTACTCTCACTTGAAATAAACCTGTCCCATGAAAATTTTAGAAATAGTCCAAGGCCTAATTAAAGAAGAAAGAATGAATGTGAGGCATTTGAGTGCAAAATCTTTTTGTTTTTGGATGAAATTTTAACTTTTTTCTAATTACAGTTATTTTCCTAGGCTGATGAAAATGTTTCATCCAGTGGTCCTGTACTCTACTGACACTGTTTCTAAAGTAGCTAAAGGATTGCTCTGAATTCTAAATCTCCTTTTCTTTTGTAGTTTTACTAGGTAAGAACATTTATCCAGAATATCACCCCTGGTCTTTTGGCTGGTTGATAATCCTCAGTCTATGCTCCAATACCTATTTCTGGCAAAAAAGCTGTGGTACTGTGTGATTCTGGCTAGCAATGAATTGAGTGTAATGAAAGTTGTAATAAATCTACTTGACACAGATTATTAAGGGGGTTAACCTGATTTTGCAGGTTGCAGAGGGTTTTTTGTGCAAATAAGCCTATTTGTTCCAATAATATTGAGAAAGGGAAGGGTGGGGAAGTTTGCCAATGGCCATTGGCTATTTGGTTACAAAATGTCATGTGTTCCATGGGCTGCTGAGCATAATGTGAAACAAAGTGCTGTAAAAAAAAAATGTTGAGTGTTAAGTCCATGACTGAAAAAGCACTTTAATGGGAGAATGGGCATGGTCATTAACTTAAAATAGCTTCTCTGCAGAAAACTATTGTAAAGCAAGATTGTAGTTCTTGACTAATGAAGACTGCATAGGACTGAAACTGAATTAGAAAGGAAACAAAAATTTGCAGTAACTGCAGACTGTTGAAAACCATAAACAAACGGAGAAATTGACCATGATTTAGTGAAACCACCTGTTTCTCAAACCTTGAGAGGAATTCTGCCTGTTGCTCTGAAAAACCTTCTTGTTCAAAGGGGTAGCTAAGACATTTTTCATGTCTATGCTTTTAGACAACAGAACAATAAATACAATTGACCACACTGCTAGTTCCTAGTCTCTGCAGGGCTTCAAGAAATAACCCCTTGAAACAACCCACCAAAAAAAGATAAAAAGAAAAGAAAATGGTAAAACACTGTCTGGTTAAGGTGCTGCTTACATCTCACTTTTGCCTCCCAGTACATTGTGTTTCAGAAATGGTTTCCATCTTGAATTCATTAATTCAGTGCCTCTGCAGTAGAAGCCTGTGCAGCCACTCTAAAACCAGTGATTGCAGCTCTACAGATTTGGAGAGTCTAGTGGGAGTTAGGGAGGCTGAAGCTGTGTTGGAGACTTTTAATGTGGATTTTGTGGCCTTTGAAGCGCGTGCTTTCTTCAGTGGAAACCTCCTCTTGTGTTTGAATCCGTACAATTGGCCTAGACTCAAGGAACAGAAAACATGCACCTTGTAAAAACTGTGGACTTTTTCTCCAAAATCATGAGGGACTTCAGTTTTCCCTGTTCTCTGACTTTCTATGAAATAACTTGTCTGGAATAGTTCATATTCTGATAGATGTTGGTGTTTTTTCAGCTGCATATTGGCACGTGATCTCTTGCTTTGGTGACAGCAAGCTAGGAAGTCTTTTATGTGGAGCCTCATGTGAGTGGTTATTTTGTAGTTTGGTGTCAGGTTTGCAGTTTGAGAATCTGGGAGTCCTTAGTGTGTGCTCCCAAAAGCAGCAAGTGCAGCAGTGGGCCTGGCTGTGTTTTGTGGGCTTTGAGCAGTCTGTCACACATCCTGGGACAGCAAAATATCTTGAGCCTTGAATGATGGCTTGTGTCAAGCAGAGATCAAGGGTCGTGGTGCTGTGCACTTTGGCACATCCTGGGACACATTCATCAAAGATAAGAGGGGTTGACTGTCTTATTGGGGAAACAGAGCTGAATTAATTTCCCTTTTTATCAGTTTAGTTTCACTTTATTGTAGGCATCTGTGGCTGTTGCATTGTTAGATTTTTAGTTCTTCCTGAATGGTGGTAGTACAGAGATTGCTCGTATCCAGCCACATGCCCAACAGGACCATGACTGGTGATGGTGTAACTTGGAGACTCCAAATAATCACACTTGGGTTTTTTGTTTGGTTGGTTTTTTTTATCCTTTTCCTATTGAAATCCTTGTCATGAGTTTTGTTTACTTCTGTGTTCCTAGCTATTCCTGTTGTAGCATCTATGGAAAAAAGTTTGATTGGATGAGGAATCTTGATTTACCTGCTTTGTAACTCTGTTTCTAATTCAGTGTCTGACTAGCACTAATGATGGTGTAAGTTAACTCTAGGGAACTATCTGATTATTCCATGACAACTATGCCAGTTTGCCTGAAAAAGGGATGCTGAGTAAACTTAACAAGGCTTCCCAGTAGAGGCACTGCAGCCACTTTCCATAGTTATTACTGATTTGGGATAACATTAGGTTGTTATGCCTTATAGGTTATAGGCATAAAGTGTGGTTTTCTGTGATTCTGAGGGTTGAGGAGATCATATGTGTTGTCAAGTTTCCCACCTTGCTGTTTCCTCATCTTCTCCTAAGCAGTGAACTTATCTTTCTGGATCATTGTGGATCCAGTTTGGATGTTGCAGCTGTGGAGCTTTGGCTGCAAAACACCTTCTGGAGGTCCTAAAGGGTACTTAAAAACATGGAATTTTAGATGCTGTGTTTGGAGTGTTGGCCTTTAGAAAAGGCAAACTCAGTGCATCAGTAGTTTTCTGTTTTCACTCAGAAAGGGATCTGCAAGTGAAGCAATAGCTGCTGTTAGGTCTTTTCAGTAAAAGCATTAGAGGGTTGTGCTCTCATGCTGAGTAACTGGAAATGCAAGCATTGGATGCAGTGAGATGAAGCTGCCAAAAGGAAGTTGTTCTAGGGACTTCCTTGGGTCAAGTGATATGAGGTGACACCTTGCTTACTTTTGCACTCTCTGTGTGTTGCTGTCAAAAATCCTGCTACAACAATTTAATATTTCAATGTTCAGTCTGAGACTTGGTGATGATGCCTAAAATGTTGGTTAAAATTATTGATAAGCTCCATATGACTGAATTTTGTTGCATTACCACCCATCAGTTGCATAATGTATCAGTTGATACTCACTTTACTTCTTCTGAAAGTATGAAAATTACCATCTTTCTTTAATGTTCATTCTGCAGTTCAGCCCTGTAATGGTCTGTAATTTTTCAAGCTGTCTTTGGAAGAAGTGTGTTGGTAATGCTCTGCATTTACACAGTGGTCATCTGCTTTTGAGTTCTTTATTGGTACACATGGGACTAATACATGAGGCAGCCCCACTTCAGATTGAGTCCTGTCACAAGGGCCTGCTCTCAGTTCCCAGCTGGTGTGTGCCTTCACTACCTGGGCTGCAAATTTTCAAGCCAAGTGTCTGTCTTGAGCTTAACTGTTTAAAAAGCTTCAGCCAAGCTGTTACAGGTGCTTCAGAGAAAAATGCTTGCTTTATTGCATCCACTGGCACCTTAAATTTTTTGCCCTTGAGAGCTGTGAAGCAGGGATCTAAAAGTAGTGTTGAGACAGGTGTGTTGTCTCTATGCTGAGGGGATACTTCCAAGTAGAGTTTTCAGATCAAAAAACTTTGAAAGAAGTGACATTTTCTAGATTAGACTTACTTGGTAACTACCTTTTTTTTAAATTCTGAGGACTTGATCCATGTTCTAACCTGTGAATAATCTGTGTCACCATCTGTATGATGCTGTATGAAGCAGTTTGTTGAACTTACTCAATGTGTTGGCTTTGTTTCACAAATATATAATTACCTTTTGTACAGGATGTGGCAGTCAACCCCTCAGGATGGGAAATGCAGGGTACAAAGCTGTACAATGTAATTCAGTTCACTCTTTTGTGTTGCAACTGTTTAAGCTAGGAAATTTTAATATCCTCAGAAATGGCTTGCTTCATCATGTTGTGAGTTTCTCTGGAGAAATAGGAATTGAAGTTTTCAAGCAGAAAATCTTTTGTGGAACAGCAGCCTCTTTATTTGTACAAGCAGCAGACTTTGCAGCTGTTAATCTCAGCAGTCAGATATGGAGAAGCAGCTTTGGTACCAATATGTTGTAATTTGTCATAAGGAAGCATCTGTAAAAATACACTGCTCAAATTACTTTGGCTGTAGTCAATTCAGATCTTGAAAGATGAATTTTGTGTTATTTTAAAAGCAAATGCCCTAATAAAAATGTCTGCTTTCCTATGAGCTCTGAGGGGGGAAAATGGTATAAAATAATGGAATATATATCTTTGATTTTTACCAGATTTGGTAAAAATCCTTTTTTATTCTTTTTATCCAATGTGTTCTAAACTGTAGAAGTTTGTCTATTTGTACTTTGTTCTTTTAAAAGCCTTGTGGATTTTTCACCTTAAACTGGACTCTTGATGTTCAGGATTTAAGTAAAACAGCTACCAGCAAACAGTGTTGTTACACAGATGGCTGAGTTAGAGAATTGTTTGTGGTGTGTTATTTTTTCCCTTTTTTTTATGCTAGAAGTCATGATTGTACAAAAGGAGAGGAAGTTAAACTCCAAAGCAATGTATATAAATGAAAAAACTGCAAAAATCTATTAATAATCTGAACATAGCTATAATCAGAGTACTACTTGACTGCTTTTAGTTTTGTTTTAGTGTTTAGTGTCTAAAACATTGGATGGGAATTCCTTTTAAATTAGCTCAGAGCCTGGTCTGTGCTTTGTCTCATGTTGTTTGCCTTTCCTGGGAAGTGAAAACTTGAAATTGTGTTCTGGAAGGAAGGAGTTGCAGGAGGGCATAACAGGAGAAGGCAGTTATCCCCTGGGTTGCCTGAGTATTATCTTCAATTTTAAAAATGAAATTCTGGGTATAACTCTGATAATTTTGGTATGAAGCTACAATCTCTTCTATGGTCTTAAGATTTCAGTGTGTTCCTACAATACCATTCCATTCCACTGCCTGTCATGGAAAAGCATCCTGTTTCCACAAGCCTGATGATTGCCAGTAGATCTCTTGTGAAATCCTTATTTAGGCACAGGCATACTGAAGTCGTTGAGATAAGAAGAGTTCATAGTGGCATAAATTTCAGTTTCCACCTCACATCCTCACATGTGTGACTAATTGTGAGATGGAGCCATTTGCACTGAGTCAGCAGTTCAGGATGGTGAGTGTGCTCCAGCTATCTCACTTTGGTCTCCATTGAGCATTCATTTGCTCTGCAGACAGAGCCAAACCAAATGGCTGTGGGAAACTGCAGCAAAGTGCCTGGAGTATGGACCAGGTCTCTCTGAGAGAGTGTGCTTTGAAATGGGAAATTACAAGAAAGATCTGTGAGATCCAGTGTGTGTTGGAAGCACAGGAGAGATTAAAATAGCATCAAACCCTGTCAGCCTGTGTAGGCAGAGTGCTCAGGGCAAGAGCAGGCGAGGGGGGAACTGCAGCCCTTTGCAGAGCAGTCTGGATTTTATTACTTGCAGAGTGAAATCACAAGGGGAATGTCTGCTTCTGATGGACAGATATGTTGCAACTCATTCTGAAGATGCGTGTTCGTAAATTTTTCAGCCTGCTAACAGCTTTGAAGATAGGACTGTAACTCTGAGACTGTGATTCATCTATCCAGCTCCTCCTTGTTGCTTTTGTCCTTCTTTCACAATTCTATTGAAGATGGTGCTGTTAATTATAAATTTTGAGTTTTAACACTTGCTGCTCTGTACTGTAATATTATTTGCTGCCTACTGAAGCCTCTTTCCAGTAATTCTGAGGTGCTGCAAACACAGGTTCTTCCATTTGGCCCTTGCTTTTACTAAACAATTAGCAAACAAGGATTAAAAGGTCCTTGTCTTCCCTCTGTTTCCTTTGAAATAATTCAGTTTCAGGGGCCCAGACTAAGAAACAAGATATAAACAAAACCCCCTGTGGTAATAGCAAGAACATTACCTTAGAAAGGCTCTTAAGTTTTGAGGATTTTAAAACTGCTTAATGACACTTCCACCTTTCAAGCCCCTGTGAGAAGAGGCTTTAGAATTGAGCTCTCAAGAGATTTTCACACAGCTGTCCCTCCAAAGTACTGAGATCTGTGTTTGGATCACAGCCATTCTGTGGAAAAATCGTTTTATATTGATAGGGTCTTCAGGAGGAAACAATTACGAAGCTACCTGATAGTCTTTAAAAGGAATTGGTGAGGTTTTCATCAATGTCTCTAATAATAAGCATTCAAACATTAGAAATTTTTTTGAAAGTTTGTTTTGGCACTAGGATTGGTTTTGAGTTAATTGAAGAAAACGCTGGAGTAGTAACAGAACTGCAAAAGAATTATTTCTCAGGTGCTTCCAGTGTGCTGCTTATGTGGACTTGTGGTGCCTCTGTTCACATCCTGTTTGCTGGGAGTTGGACAGGAGGCTCTTATTCTGAAAATGAATATGGCTGCTGTGTGAGACATCTGTTCAGAGATCTGTGTCCTGTCTCTGCCTGTGAAAAAGGGGGTTTGTGTGGCCTTTGTTATCTCCAGACTGGGGGCTGACTCTGTGGCAAGAGCAGGCCTGTGTACTTGTTAAAGTACTGTTCAGTGGACTCAGACTCAAACCAGATCCAAGTGTCTGTTATCTTTATGATACTGTCTTGAGCTTAATTAAAATGGTTTTGGGGTTGTGTGGCAGGGCAAGGAATTTAAATTAAACAGAAATATGGACTATCTTCAATCCACTTAGCCACTCTATCCCCACAGAAATGTACTTGTTGCCATTGAAAGAAGGGATGCAGTACCAGAGCAGCTTTTCTCACAATCTGCTTCCCTTTAATTCCAGCTTCCATAGCTTTTTGTGTGTGCATACTGCCTGAACACATGGATTGTGTCTCAGAGCCATTTTACTAAAAACATTTTCATATAGCTTTTTGACTAAGGGAGCTTGTTCAATGTTAAACATGACCACTAGTTGCTAGTTTTTGTATAAGATGTACAGAATATTAGATATTTCACTGTATGGATACATTGTTTGAATATTTTGAAGGTGGTTTTTTGGATAAAGCGCTTTAGTTTACAATTAAACTGAATTCTGAACTGCATGTAGAATTCTTCAGTAGGACAAAGTAGGAGGTAAATTGAAAACAAAGAAGCCTGTTTGCAGGTTGTGATGACCCATTTAAGGCAGGCCCCTTGAACCATGGCATGCACAGGCATTATAGTTTGTCTTCAAGAAATTCCTTCCAGTGTTCCTGTTCAAACAATTGAAATGAAGTGGCACCAGACCAAGGACAGACAGTATGTGACTAAAGCACAATGTAATGAGAAACAGACTTTTTGGATAAGCTGTGGCATTTTGAATAGCTGATTCATAGATAACATGTTGAGTATCTGAGGCCTTCTAGGTCATGGTTGGTCTTCTGGCAGTGTGGGATATTCCCAGTAGTGTTCTTTGGAAAAAATGCTTGGATTAATACGGGATAGCCTTGCCAGTGGGAATACTGTGTGTGTAGTTCCCAAATCCAAAGGGAAAAGAAGTCTTAAACTTCATCTGTTCATCTTAAACTTTATCTAGTGCTTTTTCCTAGCTGTGTGTTTTGTCTCCCTTTCAGGATTACTCTCTTGATGCTTTGATCTCACCTGTTTGACAACATTGAATTTTAGTTGCCAGTGGCTTTTCTTGCAGGCCAATCCAACACTTCAAGGATTTGTGTGGATTTTTTTTCCCTTTCATCCTGTGTAAAAATAGTACTTCTGTGTCCAAGCTGTGCATGTTATTACTTCCATTCAGAACACAGCAAAAGCCTGGCTGTTTTTACGTATTGTATCCTGTATTTCATTAGATAATAGGAGCTGAGTGATCCCTTCAACTGCATTTCAATTACACCTTGTTTTCTCTTATATTTTAATGTCTTTTAAAATCGTTCAGGATTGAATTGCAAAGCAAGTTAAGCTTCTGGATGCAGAGTATGCTTCATCATGCCAGTTTACTTAGTTGTTCATCCTACCACTATTCACTGTTAAAAATTGGAGTGTTGTCTCTCTCCTGACTCAACTCTACTCAAATTCCTTGCTCTGTGAAAGATAATGATATTTTTAAATTTACATATCAGTAAATTAAAATATTAGTGGTTCATTTGGTACTGTCTGCAATATTTGTGACTTTGAGTAATTTTTTAGAGGCAGCCCTGGTGGAGTGTCTCTGATGTATATGGTGTTATTGTGGAACTCTGTAGTAAACATGCAAGTGATGCAAGAAACTGATTTCATAAGTCAACCTTTTGGGTAAGCATGGAAGAGTTATTAATGCTTCCCTTTATGAGAACCCTGAGGTGAAGATGGGCATTCTGGAGATCACAGGTGCTTCCCCAGTGTGTTTTAGGACTTTGTTTGTGAAATGCTGCTGCTAATACTGGTATTTATGGGAAGTATGTCTGAGTTCTCATCTAGGACAAATTTTGGTCACCCCTTTAAACTCATTGTTTCTGGATCTCTTTAGTCTTTCCCTACAGGAGATCCCTTTTTGATTTCTTCTGTTTTGCAAGAACATGCAGAACACCACGTTATTTGTGGTTTTTTTCTTGGATCCCTGAAGGATCTCTGAATGAGAGATCTGTCTCTGAATGAGAGATGTCTGGCATGGAGTTTTTGGTGATTGTTGTAAGGATTTTCTCTTGGCTACCAGTACTTGGCCTACACTTCATATGTCATCCTGTCATAACTGATAGTAATCCACAGTTTTGTAAATTAAATAAAGTACTTTTTTGGATGTGTTTGCAGGAAAAGGAGGGAAGCTGGGAAGAGCAACTGTTGTAGGGTAAGCAGGCTGCAAACACAGTGTGTATAGCAGTGTTAAAGCCAATGTGTACTGTAGGCTGATGAGAGTTTGGTTTACAGCTGGAGGAGTGTGGAGCCAGGGAAGGCTGATCTGATACTTGTCTCTGGGCTTTATGCTGAGATCTTTGGAAGGGAGCTGCTCAGAGGCCCCAGAACATTGCTAGTTCTTCTGAACCCTTACTGTGCTCGTTATTAGTGAATTCTTGCAGTCATCTTGATACTCCTGGGAGTTTTCCAGCCAGCATATTGATGCAACTTTCCAGCATGCTGAAAAGTGGCTGTAGCTACCTTCTCCTGTTTGCCACTAGCTTTGTGAAGAATATGAGATGACGAATTGTAATATGTGTTTGATTTTCTAAATTGAAGCAGTGAAGGGTTTACCCTAATGTTTTAGACATGGAGCTACTCATGAAAGGACTCTGAGCCATACAGAAATACATAAAACAATAAAACTACAATTGCACTTCTAATGCATTGAATTAATAAATCTGTGAGGTCACCAGAATGAACTGTAGAGAAGGCATTTTTTACTGAAGGATTGTCACCCCTGAGTGGAGAACTGGGTTTTCATAGTAAAATAAAACTGAGGTGATTTGATGTAACTTCTCACTGATAAAACCATCAGTTCAGTGCAAAATGTGAGCTGACACACACTTTGAAACTTTTAATGAGGCATCTGAGCCAAGTGACTTGATGGTCCAGCTGGTTAATAGCTCATCAAGGATTCAGTTCAGCCAACACTTCAGTTCTCTAATAAGCTGTATGTAATAAACATAAGCCTTGTTGAGAACTGCTATCAGAAAGCAAACCTATCCATTTATCTTCCATGGATCAAATAACAATTTAAAATTCCAAGTAAACAGATGAGCTCTCTGTTCTTTTACTGATTATTTTTGTATAGCCTAGCATTTTTATTACTGTCCCTTAATGTTCAGCCTCTCAGAATGGATAAATTGAATTAATCTTTTAGCCATCTTTTTTTTTTTTCCCCTCAAGACTTCTACGTAAGGAAACACAAATGCTGCCTAGAGCAACCCTAGAATAGAAATGACTGAAGCCTAAACAGTTGCTTGCCATTCTTAGTCCAGATTCTTGAGGACCTGGAACATTCCAGAAGAGGTCATGTCTAAGCTTTAGATTTCATATCTGCTGTTTAAATTTTTTTTGCTTTCTGATTTTGTGGCGAGCAAAGGAAAATATGTAATTGGTTTGGTAAAATAAGAGTATGGTATTTAATGTACTCTGATTAGATGATGTACAGCTCAGTCATTGTTTTCTTTGGAAGGGGTATTTGGCTCAGGTTTGAGTTGAGCCAACTTGTTTTACCTAAGGATAGTGCTGCTGATGTGAGAGACTGGGAGAGGAGCAGTACAGATGTTAATGTGTATATTCACATATAACACAGATCTGGAAAGCAATCATCCAATAGAGACTTTGTACAAATTATGAATGCTTCTTAAACTTTTAGGAGTAACTTAAAAATCTATACTGGCTGAGTTTTTGGAAGCTGTGTGTTTGCACCTCTCTGTCTCTGGTGAGCACTGGCCATGAGCCTTCCATCTAATCCTGCAAATGGCATCCAAGTGCAATATCCCAGCAGTGTGGTCACCTTTGGCATTGCTGAAAAGAAAAATCCCCACACTGCTGCTGTAACAAAGATAAACTTTGTTATTGGGAAGTGTACTTGCAAGACTCTGGTGACCTTATATAAAGAAGAAACGTTCTCATCTACTGTTAGTGTTTTTCTGCTGTTGTGTTTGTGATGGAGATTGTATTTGCAACCATGCCAGAACTCGGTGCGAGCAGGCAGAGAATCAGCTCTGATCCTTTTCTGTTCCCAGGAGATTGTTGCTGAGGATGTCTCTTCAAGCATAGGTCAAAAGTCCATGACATTACTGCCACCAGGTGTCTTAGATGCTGCTACTGCTACTGGTGGCACAGGGGCTACTGGAAATGTAAAAGCAGGAAAGTGAGCACAGAGGAACAGAATTCTTGGTGTTCTGTCCCCTTGGCCTGTGGTGGTGAGTCACAGCTTCATCAAAACTGAGACAATCACAGGATAAAATGGGGAGTGGTGCTGGAATCTTTTGGTCACATATGTGGGCTGGAGTTTGCAGATATTTCCCCTTCAGTGTTGAGACAAAGATGAAGTACAAGTTCCTTCAGGATATGTATAATTGACTTACTCAGACTGAATTGGTGACTGATGAAGACTTCTGTCCTCCTTTTGTTTGATCATTTAGGGTTTCATTTCCCTCCTTTCCCTCCTCCTACCATCAGTTATCTGTCAGATGATGTATAATTTGTTTCATAGTTTCTAACATTTGAGCTGCATAAGTAAAGTTGTGTACATTTGCTGTATCACTCAACTGCAACAATTCTAAAGGAAAGGACAAGAAGCACTTGTAATTTTTGTGTTTTTAACAAATTACTTCATCTTCCAATGAATTTTCTACTTAGTTACTATTGTAGTGCATTGAAATGCCAGCAGAGAGAAGAGAATTATCAAATAAATTACCCATTTTCCTTTGCCTTCCACGTAACCAGTGGTGAAAAATTTAGAAAGCAGGTGCTTTTCACCAAGAAACTGACAAGCAATGGGAATAATCCCTCAATGTCTTAGGTTGACTACTTGTGTACTTTCCTGAAACTTTAAGTGTTTTTAATACCGTATGTAAGAGGAAAGCTACAGCAAATATTTACCTTTAATCAGGAACCTTAAAATGTGTAACTGTTTCAAGCCTATTCTCTTCTATTGTGCTAGATATATATTTTACATTCAGTGTTATCTTTCTTCAGGTTATTTCCATGCTTCATGAGGATTGTCTGTAGCTTATATAAAACTGATTCTTCTTGTGGAGACTTGCCAAGGAGCAAGGTGAAATAATTCTTTCAATAAGCATTACCTTGGCCTTGCATAGTATTTTGCTACCTGTCAGAAGTTTTGTCTTCCCTCTTTAAACGAAGGAGAGCAGGAAAGTGCCTGGGAAGTTCTGTGCCTCACCAAGAGAAGAGCAGTGAGGTGCTGGAGCATGTCATGAAGAGCAGCAGAGCTGGCAGGGGCTCCAGAGCACGAGCCTTATGAGGAGTGGCTGGGGTGTTTTTTACCTTGGATATGTACTTTTGGAACAGCAGCTGCTCAGCTCTGTTTAACCAGTTTTTTGCGTTCAGTGGTTTGTAGACAGTAGAGTGATGGAAGGATCTGTGCAGATCTTTGATCAGTTTTTTTTGTCTGTTGCTGTGCAGGGATGCATTTTGAAGAGTCCCTTCCCTTTTATCTCTCTACCTAGTCTTTAATGCTGGAAAGTATTAAGTGGTTTATGTGTTGACGCAGAGAAGTAGATGCAGTGCTTGTGCACTGAGACTTCCATTTCTAGGCACCAACTGTGTGATGCTGGGTGATTTTTAAGCTCAGTGGACTCTTTGTTGATATTTTGTTAATCTAGCTCAGTGGTTACTGTGCTCTTTTTTCCTCTTAACTGCTAGATTTTTTCAGGATGAGAACACTGCAGCCCACAAAGCCTCAGTTCCATTAACAGTGCTGAATATCAGAACACAGTCTTGCTAGCTTCTCCTCTGATGACCCCTCATTAACCTTGCTTAAAGGCTTGCAAAGCCTTTCTCATATGCTGCAGAAATGCACACAGAAGAACATTTGTCTGTTCTGTATGCTACTAATTCCTCCAAATAATAGGCTGGGAGCTGCAGTGTCTTCACTCAGATTTTCAGACATTTGAATGCCTGACAAAGTGCTGCTCAGTGTAACCCCAGCAGAGATAGATAATTCACCTTGCCTGTGATTCAGACTATGTATAATTCAGCAGCACTTTGAAGTCTCTCATGGCTGTACATTTACAGATCACATCACTTGAAGACAGTTCATTGCTGCTAATTTTTCTACTGCATGTCTGGATGGAAACTACATACTGTTGCTGTAGTCTAGTTAACCCTCCCTGCAAAACAACTGTCCCTGCACTGTGTATCATTTCTGGATCTAGTGGTAGAATATGCAGAAACCTAGTAAAACCTGTAGTATATGAAATATCCAGTCTTTCTCTGTTTACTGCTTATCTTCCTAATATTTGTGGAAGATGGAAGAGTTCTAAATTGTGTAACAGCTCATCTACTGAGTTTGGTTTTTTTTTTTGAAAACCAAAACCCAAACAGTTTAAAGTTGACCTATATTGCTTATGAGTCTGCTTATTTGTAGGTGGAGATCATGGGAAGTTTTCTGAGTCTGGTTTATTCTGCTGTGCATGAAGGTTCCCCAGCACTTGAGTGATGTAAATTGTCCTTCATGTTAAGGATGGAAAATCACCTTGGAGGATGTATAGCAGGAGTAGTTCCTGTCATGTAGAGTATTTCTCTTGGTGGCCACTTGCTTGGTATCCTGTAGTGTGTGAGGGTGAGGTGCAGTGTGCCACCAGTGCAAAACTGTGTCTGTTTAATGCCAGCTGAATTGTCCCAGACTTCAGCTGAGGCCTCTTGGTGTCAGTAAAAACAGTGGGAGCCTTGCTTGAGCTTGGGCTGGCTGAAGAGATCAAGGGATGTGAGCAGAGTGCAGTGCCTGGCTGAGGAGGCTCCTCTGCTGTCTGGGCTGGCTTCTGTGACTGCTCTGGGCACTGGGATGTGCTCTGCACATGTGGCATTTCTTGTCATTTCTTGTCCTCATGTGAACAGGACAGAAGTCAGAACTCTGTCTGTGGACAGTAGAAAGGAAAATACATGGGAAATTACTCCATAGGCTCAGTGACTGTGTGAATCTCCCAGTGGAAATTTAATTTAGGTGCTAGAAATGTATTTTTTTTTTCCTTATTAAGGATGCTGAATAGATTGTAAGTCTTGGCTGAAACAAACCACCAGAGGACTATAGGCATTTTTTGCTTACTGGCTTGGTAGAATAGCTAATCTTAGGAGGGGAAAGGAGTTGTTTTGGGTTGGTTTGTTTTTTATTTACATAAAGCATGTAGGTACCGGGGTAGAAAGAGGGTAGTAGCAATACTGCATGTAATTCATGCTGCTGTACATGAAGGAAATGAGTGGAAGAGTAAACCTGTACCTGGTTTCTCATGAATGCCCAAGATCCCTGTTTTACATTGAAAAATGTAAACACCTCTGATAGCTCTTTCCTGACCAAAACAAATCTGATGGGAAGGACTTGGGTAAGTGGAAACAGCCAAGAAAAAGCTTATTGAATCCTCTGAGCTGAACAATCGTTTCATTTGCTGCTCGTCTCCTTTCAGGCCCCTGGCACTGCAGAACCACAAATCACGTGCTGGGACGCCTTGCTGTGTGTCCTGGCTTGTCAAAACAACTTAATGTAGGTGGAAAGGAATGAATGAAATGAACAGAGTAGGCTTGATGCATCTGTTTCAGTTTGTTCAAAGGGCAGCCCAGTGATTGGGATGTGACACTTAGGTCCTCCAGGGAAGCTATCAGTTTAGGAGGAACAATGCTGTCTATTTTATAAGGTAGTTAAATCCATTTTAGAAAGCAAGCTCTGCTATAGTTGGACAGCTTTGTATATTTTTAAAAATATTTGGGCTATATCTGCTCAGCATGTGCCAGCTGAGCTACTACAAGAATGTGATTTGCTAACTTCTAGATTTAGGACTTTGTCTTGTCTGCCTCAGGTTGCTTATGGTAAAAAAAGAACAAGAAAGGAGAGAGTATGTCCATTTTTAAATTTTATTAGTGGGAATTCCAAAATTATTTGGTCCTTGAAGGATAGGATATCAGGCTGTATATTACTAACTGTTCTAAAGTGCTGGCTTCTTTATAAAATTGTTTAAGTTTCCTAGGCTTATGGAAAACTACTTGTGAGTCCTTCTTCTACTTTTAGTTTTTGGCTGTTTGATTAAAAAAAAAATAAAAATCAACAAAAACCATTAAAACTGTCTAACCGATCTTGTACTTGGTGAAACTGGAATGTTAATCTGTGAAACCTATATTTCTGCTTTCACATGAAAACAACAAATACGTGTGGAAATGGTCCATCTATGTACATATTAAGACCATGAATTATAGGAAAAAGGCTGCAGGGGATAAATCTGCTTATCTGATTCACACTTGCAATAATTTAAGCAAAAGGAGGGCATATTTTGGGTGAGAGGCCACAGATTTCATTACATCTTTAGAAGTGGAGATCCAGCTGAGGGTCCTGCAGTTCTGCAGGTTCCTGCTCAGAGGCCACGATGGATCCTGAGTGCTGCCCCCAGGAGCTGCCTTGGTGGGAAAACACATCTGGGCTTGAGTCTTTTGGAGTATGCAGCTGTAACTGAGGGTGGTGGAAACTGTTCCCTTCCCAAAAGAAAGCACAAAACACTCTTTTTAATTTTCACTAAGTGGTGATGGCTTCTTTCTCTCTGCCCCAGTATGCTGTACAGCTACTTTCTGGATTCCATGTGATGCCAAGATACTCTCATTCCCCTGCTTTTCCTGAGCTATTTATACCTAACATGGCTGGTAACAGCTCAGTCTCCCAAATTACATACAGTGCTCTATTTTACTTGATTATTTCAATATTTTAGTAGCTGCAGCTGCTTAAGTTGCATTTTTTGTACAAGAACAAGCATGAGATGAAGTTGTCACTTTTGCCCATGCTAATAACTCAATGGATGCCAACATGCATTTGGAATAGGCTCTATTTTAGTCTGTGTCTATGCAGCCTGGGAGATCTTGCTGTCTAATATTTTTAATTACTCAGGTTTTGAAAATGGACTTGTCATTTTAAATTGTATTTTGGCATACAGGCCAACTGTTTGCAAGTTCCATTAGAATGTAATATGTACAGCTAAAACCAGTCATTGTGTATACAGACTTTGTTGGTATAATTGTACAGGAGACTCAGTATTTTCCTCAATGTTTGGGTTGTGGGTTCTTTTAAAGTATATTGGCAGCGTTCTGTAACCTAGCATTAGTGTTCCTTTAGGAGAAGAATATAAAAACCTGTTACAGATGAGGGTGTGGGTTGTGTGTCCAAGGAAATGAGGGCAGTAAAAGGTAGTATGCACTGCTGGGCTTAGGGAACAAGTGGCCTCTCTGTCTTTTTCTTCCAGCTCTGTTTAATGTTCCCTTTTGCTGCTGCAGTTATGTACTGAAGGGTGCAGGGTTTCCTTGGTTGCAAAAACATAGCTGTGTTCCTGGGTGAAAGTTTTTGGCCTGTGCTTTGTCCAGACTTGTCCCAGATCACTGGGGCACTGTGACTTTCAAAGCAGTGTTGTTTTACTCAGACTATTGCATGGTCTTGGTGGGGTTTTAATGCCAGCACTGAAGTGTTGAGTGTCTGTGCTGGACGTCACAGCTGTGTTTGCAGGAACATGATGCTGCCATGGATGTGAGCAGGGAGAGAAATGAGTCCAAAGGGGAGTGAGTGCCTCTTAGGACTCTGTTCATTGATAAGGGTGATTAGCACTTGGTAGTTTCTATTTGGGGACAGTAGTACAGGGGCAGGGAAAACTGAATAAAGCCCTGAAGGGAGATTGGGTTATGTGGGTTAAAATGAGACTGAAATGAAATAGCCTTGACTTGATATTAAATGTAGGTCTAAAACTGGTTAACAGTGTTTGTGGTAGATAACTTGTTAGTATGCACCCAATAAAGGAAATGTAATCCAAATGTGTATCAAAAATCTTGGATTTGGACAAAAATGAATGCAGGTTTTCACATTCACTATTTAAAAGTGATAGAAAAGTAATTATTGCAGCCTTCTTTGTATAATGACCATATACAGTAGCTGAATTTACAGCAAAGTACAGTGGCTTAGAAAAGTGAATTATGAGGGTCAAGAGCAGAGGCTGAGAATACTGCTTTATTTTTCTATAAGAAAGATGATGCTGTGATTGTGTTGTTTGAAGCACTGGTGCATGTGTGTGTGGTCAGCTGTACCTCTTGCAGCTTACTGCTTTTCTGTCTCAGCAGTTTGAATTTGTTAAAATCGAAATTTGCACCAGAACTTGTGCTGCCTTGTTCATTGTAGTGAAAGGAAGGCTATTAGAGGGGTAAGGCACCTCAAATGACAGTACTAATTACATGTAAAAGCTCCTGCAACACCTAAACAGACATGGATGCTCAATTGTTGGTGGAATGTTCCTTCAAATGTCACATCAAAACTTGTGCAAATATGCTTATGAAAGAATGGGAAGAGGTGGTAATGCTGATTTCTGCAGAGGGAAGTAGTTGTAGGATTGAATGATTTTTGATGTCTGTGGATTAAATTAGTCATACATAAGGATTTCGCATTTTCCTGAGAATTGTAAGGATGAGTAACATTCTAGGCACCAATAGGAAACTGATCCCTGAGGTGATTTCAAACCTGTTTTCAGACTTTTACCCAGGGAAATTGTATACTTCTGAAAATTGGAGCTTCACCTGAAAAAGAAGTTTGTCCACGCCTGAAGATACTCTGTGAACCTTTTAGAAAAAGTTGATGGTCTTAGTGAATGTAGGATGGTTTAGATATTACATGGCTGAATTATATTGAGAAAACATATGACCTGTAAACAAAGGAAGAGGAATTACTGTCTGGAGCACAATGGGAGTATAAGTAAATCCTGCGTGTTTTTACTGCCTCCTTTTAATGGAAAAGACAATGTGAAATCAAGTGACTTAAAATTATTACTCAGATCTGACAAATAGGTCTTCAGTTATTGCTAAATAACTTAGAAACAATGCTTCTGAAATTCTTGGCTATAAGTACATCCTGAAATATTTGGGTTTTTTAATGCAAACTGCATATGGATCCAGTTTGTGCCAGTCAGTCAGACTGGTGTGAGCAGTGCAATGGTCATGCTTTGGTAAACTGAGAACACTGCATGGTACAAGGAGACGTCTTCTCTTTGAGATGTGCTGCTCATTCAGGTAATAGCTGCTCCAAGTCCTGGTCATAGCTGCCAGCCAGCTGCAGCACAGCAGCCCAGGAATGCTGTTTTGTGTTCTGCCTCTGGCCAAAAGATGGCTTTCTGTCTCTACTGGGAGTTACAAAAGTAACTTTTTGGTTTTGTTGACATGCGATTTCAGGAAACTTGCTCAATCATGAGGTTCTGCATTTAATCAAAGAAAATCCAATTCATTCACTTGATGGTCTACAGCTACAGGAACATACTGGATGTTAACAGAGGTTTAATGCTTAACCCCTCTATGGGTGGCTAATCCCATCTGTTAACCAGTGGTCTGAGCAGACATCTAGGAATAATGAAAAGTTATTGCAATGTACAACATGAGGGGGGTTAAATGATCTGATTTCATTCTCAAACATTCAAGTGTTCAAGACATTATATCCCCTTTTCACCCCAAGTCAGGCAACAGCTAAATTTATTAGGAGTAGTAAAGCAAGAGAAAGCAGAAAGAGGAGTTAATCTGCAGCCGTGCAGCTCTTAACCCTGAGAGCACTATAATTATAAAAAGCAATATATTATAGACTGTAATAAAATGTGTTCAAAACAGAATATTTAAAGGAAATTGCAAACCAAATGGCATTTAAGACGTGATTCTTGTGTGTACCTAACTGTTTTCAAGTTGCTGCCCCTCAATAAAAAAATCAAGCAAAACTTTCTGATGCACCTTTTCTTTTTCATTAGGATCGGAAGCTGTCCAAGTCAGAGCGACAAAGATTCAAAGAGGAAGCTGGGATGCTGAAAGGGCTTCAGCACCCCAATATTGTCAGGTTCTATGATTCCTGGGAGTCTACAGTCAAAGGAAAAAAGTGTATTGTTCTTGTGACAGAACTCATGACGTCTGGAACATTAAAAACGTAAGTAAATTCAGACAAGTCACAGCATTTCAGTTTCATTAGCACAACACTAGAGCACTAGAAGTAGGAGAAATTTAGATGAGAACAGAGCCCTTCCGCTGAGGGATAACCTCCTGTAGGAACATTCTTGTTTAAGAGGAGCATTACTAGCATTGCAGGGCATGGTAGAACATCTTTTAAGTTAGCAAGCTTGTGATGTCCCATTAAACACGTGCACAAGATTTTTGGATTTTAAGAGCTCAGGAGGGCAATACTTAATTTTCACTTCTCAGAATTTCTTTGGTTTTTTTTCTCCAGCTGCTTTCCATTTAGGATGAGCCAGTTCATAAAGTTCAAAGCTCAAATTAATTCACCTCTTTTGGGAGGTTTTGGCTGTTACCGCAATACAAATAACATGTAAAAAAGAAAAAATTCACCACCTATTGGTTTATCTGAAACTTGCTGAAGCTTCAGATAAAAATCCTACAGTTTGGGCCTGTGAGGCAGCCGAGTGCACCTCGTGGTGTGCTGAAGGCCGAGTTAAAGGCAGAGTGCTGGGGCTGCAGCTGCTGTGAGGGTCTCTAGTGGTGCATGGGGCTTGTGGGGCTCTGCTCTCTGCCCCGATGGGAGCCTGTCCTGAGCTCCAGCCACCATCCCTCTGCTGGGGTAACGCTGCCAGCTCTGCAATAAAGGGGTTCTGAGCTCCAGCCACCATCCCTCTGCTGGGGTAACGCTGCCAGCTCTGCAATAAAGGGGTTCTGAGCTCCAGCCACCATCCCTCTGCTGGGGTAACGCTGCCAGCTCTGCAATAAAGGGGTTCTGAACTCCAGCCACCATCCCTCTGCTGGGGTAACGCTGCCAGCTCTGCAATAAAGGGGCTCTGCATCCCTCACTTTGTTCAGTGCCCGTTTCACTCTTGGAGAGGCATTCACACCCTACATGTGTAAGCAGGCTGCAGGAGCTGGAAACAGTTTGCCTTTGGCTGAAATAGCCTGTGAATGTCTTGTGTTTTTTACCATGCTTATTGATAGCTACAAATGGACATTCTTAAGAAGAAAAATGGCTCTCTGGGAGTCTGGGCTGCAGTTACAGCGAAGTGTTTGTCTCTTGAAATAGTACTGGATGGCTAAGGATGCAACAACATTCTTTAGGTGTGTGTTCAGTGGAGACATTTCTCAGGTTAAGATATTTCAGGTAAAATAACAGATGTGCTGCTTAATGTGCTGTTTTCAGACAAGTAATAAGTTAATGGTTTTGCACCTCTGTACTGATGCCTTTAAATAAAGTTTACCTAATTTTCTGCTAAATGGTAGTGCTAAATTTTTTTCTTCCTTTTTTACTCCTTTATCCCTCTCACAGATTTTAATATTTGGATTGGTTTACATGGTATCATAAGCAAGATGAAGAAGTAATAATAGACAATTATAATGTAGGCTGTTGGTAGGAAGAAATAGCCCAGATTTTCTGTCTGTAGGATTATTTTCTATCTTGAAATAAGAAAGTCTTTTTATTTAATCCAGAGAAAAGTAATAGGCTCTTTAATTGAGAATCCTTTAAACTTTAGAGTTCTGGCTAGAGTTTTTCTCTACTCTTGTACAGCTGGTGTTATAACTGGGATTTAGTTTATTCTAGTCCACTTTGCTTGAGACTTGAGGTGTGAACTGTATGGGAGATTTCAGGTGTGCCTTAATTAAGTACTTCATGCGCTTGTGGCATTTTCCTGGATTTACACTGTACACTTGTGTTTGCATATATTTGACATATTACTTCCATATCTTTTTTCAATGTTTACCTTACCTGCATTTGATAAAAGTGATGCTTTCTTCTTTTGGTACTTGGGACATAGACATTCTTGTCACTTGATGTAAAAAAGTGAACAGAATACAAATATGGTGGTGTCTTAAAGGAAATTTTCTCATGTTTTATTTTAGTAAGGATTCCTATAGCTCCTTCAACTCTGTGTAATTGTAATTACAGAAACTTAGACTGGAAACCTCCCAAGGTCTCTTCAAGCCCAAGTTCTTCTATGATAGTAGGAAAAGTGAAAACATACTGCCTAGAAGGCTTGTCTATTTTTGTGTATTTGTATGTGCTTCCATTTTTAAATTGTTTTCTGCACAAAGGGACATGTGACTTAATTCACTTAACGTTATGGGACAGTGACCAGCCACACTGCACAATGTTGGGTGGTGGTTGGATCCAGGTCCTTTAACAGTGAAAAGCTGGCAGTGGACTAGCATATTTGTAACCAAGAATGTAATTAGGGATTCCAGATGCTGAACTGAAGTGCCCCCTACCATGTGATCTTTGGAACAGGCTCAAGAGAGATGAATGAGGGTTGTGTCAATAGCAGGAATTCAAGTGGTCGCTGATGCGATTCAGAACCTCCTTCAGTTTGTCTCCTTCCTTGGCTTGGCTTTTTCCCTGCTTTCCTTTACATTCTGACACCTGATTTCCTTTGGAACTGACTCAATTGCTTTTACAGATTTATTTTCACAGCAGGATCATTGCTAGCAACTTGATTTTCCAGATCTTGTTTTGAACTGGAGAAATTAAAGTAAAAGGGATGAATACACTGCATTTCTGTGTTGGAGCCGATTGATTTCATCGGGACTGTATCTCCTAGTTAAGTGAATCTGCATAAGAGACTGACCACTACCATGGAATAATTGAACACAACTTGCTTTTAGTTTTAAGATTGCAGTGGCTAGACTCCATGCTGGTCACAGAATTTACTAGCAGTCTTTGTGTAGTGTGAAACTGATCTTTATCTGAGACTCTGACCGAACAAGAATAAAGTCCTTGCTCTACAGAGCATGCTAGGTCCTTTCTCTACATGCAGTCTGGCCTGTACTTTTTCAGAAGGAATAGAACAGCTCTTCACTTCAAATTGTGTTACCCAAATAGAGGTTGGGAGAAAACCCTGCTGGAAAGCACTTGAAAACTGTCAGAGGTTATTCACCTTGTGGCATCTCTAATCTGCTGAAGTTAAGTAACAGAATAAGATGTTAGTCTTTCATGCTCATTGAAAAATATTTTTGGTATGAAATTTGACTCTTCCTACATGGGGTTTCAAGGAGTGGCAAAGATAGAACAGTTAAGGTTGGATTACATCCTACCTGCAAAAGGAATACAGACTTATGTATGAACTCTTCCACCTCAGTTATTTGACTGAGCCTTTTTAAAGATTTCTCTGCCCTGTTTCCATCTGTCCATAGTACCAGTTGGATTCAGGTGATCAAACCCTGTCCTGCACCAGGGAGGGCATCTCTAAGAGTTTCTAATTATCTTGCTAACTCCACAGGGTAAATTTGAAGCAGATGTAAAATGTAATGTGGAAACCTTGAACAGAGTGCTTGGTTACTCTTGTAAATGAGAGAGAAATGATTTGATTTCAGAGCTCTTGCAGTTTTCCACAGCTCTGTACTTTGTTGGTTATTAACATTTTGGATCTAGTGACCCACCTTCCCACCTTGTTATAATTAATCAAGGTAGAGGTTGTAAGTGTTGGAGAAGTTAAATAGGTGAAGAACTGTAATTAATGAGTCTTGAGTTATTTGTCATTGAAGCAGTGCCTTGAAATTTAGCAATCCAACTGTCTAATTAATGAAGAATGATTTTCTGTGTAGAGGTGTTATCAGCTATGTACACCAAGCTTTCACATTTTTGTTTCATCATTATAGTCTGCTGGCTAGAAGAAAGGGGATAGGTTTTGTAGAGGGGAGCCATCTTTAGCTCCTCTGAAGTAATGAAATGCTCAGGTGGATTTTAAAATAGAAGTTTAAATTTATGCATGTCTTTAATTGCTGTTTCTTTGCTTCCAAACAGCAAATGGTACCATTTAATCTACTGTTTGTTAGCAGAATCTGTTTAACCTATTGCTACTTTTTTCATTAGGTATTTGAAAAGATTTAAAGTGATGAAAATTAAAGTGCTACGAAGCTGGTGCCGTCAGATACTGAAAGGCTTACAATTCCTGCACACACGTACTCCTCCCATCATTCATAGAGACTTAAAATGTGACAACATCTTCATTACTGGCCCCACTGGATCAGTCAAGATTGGAGACCTTGGTCTGGCAACCCTGAAACGAGCTTCTTTTGCCAAAAGTGTGATAGGTAAGCCTGTCCTGTTTTGGAGGCTGCTGAGCCAGTCTACCTCTTTGGAGACTTGAGTGTTTTAAGAACTTTCCTAGAAAACATGCTTACAAAAATACATGGTCAAAGCCTGAAAATATGTAGGCTTTGTCTCTTGCTTGCTGAGATCATTCTGTGTTCCTAATGCCAAGACATGTTGAAATTTTTGGTTGTCCTTTTGTTATTTATATATTTATAACTCAGAATATAGAGTTCTTGTCCTGCCCAAAAATCTAGTGCAACATTGCTGATAAAACCACTCTTCACTACATAAAAATCTTACCTTTGATGTGATGCTGCTTCAAGAAATGTACAAATGCATTTTGATGACCAAACAACATTTTGATATTTAGTGTAGCATTAGTTCATATGGCCAAATTTTTTTTCATTGTGACCAGGGGTTTATGTATGAGAAACTGAGGAATACCAAAGAAATTCAATATTATATTTAAATAATAACACAGACTGTGGTATAACACCTTACTCAGGGAGTCTGTAGAATGTGGATTTGTGTGAGTTAGGAGGGTGCATTGGGAAATAGTGCTTTATTCTGGCTCTGTCCCTGTGTATCCGTTCATAACTCTTTCAGAAATTGGTTTGGTGGAACTAGTATAATCTTTCTTGTGAATTCTGGAAAGAATTGGTTTTATCAGCTTTGTTCTTATAGTTGGGTCAGTAGACTGCAGGGAATAAAGTTTCTTTCGCTCTCAGTATTTAGAGCTTGCTAAAATTCAGGTTACTCAACAGTCCTGTGCCAGATTCCTAGCTGGGATCAATGGCATATACCTGTAAATTTTCTTGCAAGCTGTCACTGAAATATTTCCTGCTTCTTAACCAGGTCAAAATATTAATAGGGAAGAAAAGAATGGTGTTAAAAACCATAGTTTCTTAAGCATATTTGTCATATCTTCAAATTTATCACTGGAAAACTACCATCTGTTACATAGTTATTTGTTAATGATTAGCCTTTGGATAAATGACTGCAATTACATTTTTTTTGGTTTAGCCTGGTGAAAACAAGCAATGGGCTGTAGAATGATCTGTAAATTTTCTGGAATCTGGTGTCTGCAGGAAATAATTCTGTGCTTAAATTTACAAAAAGCAAACTTGCATCTCTGGCTTGAAGTAAATCTGATCTGATCATACAATGCAGTCCCTTTGTTTGCAGAGGGGATCTGTGATGCTTCACTGGGCAATAATTTTCTGCACACTATTTAAATGGGACTTGTTGAATCTCACGCTCTATGCCTGTAACTCAATCTCTCTGTATTTCTGAGTATTTTTGACTGTAGGATGTCCCTCACTAATGCCTGTATCTGCAGTAGGCCTATAAATATACTGCAGGTGGGAAGGTAAGTATATGAAGAGAAGGGCTCTGGTGAGTGGCCTTTGCAGAAAATTACCTCTTATCCTCTTTTCACGGAGATTTTTGTTTGTAACAACAGAGCTTTTCATTGCAAGGCCTTACCTGAACCATTCTACTTGAGCAAGTAGATGGAGTGCACCAGGTCAGAGACTAGCTGTGGGCTCTTACCAGTACTACTTCTTTTGCAGCAGAGGGCAGTCAGGTAATTTATGAAACAAGGTTTAATGTGCTCTTTCCTTACAGGGAGAAAAGGTAAGTGCCTTAACTCTCCTTAGTATTTGGTTTGCAGCCTATGGCTAGTCTACAGTTTTTCCCTCTTCTTATCCCCTCCCTTCCTGTTTGATTTCAGGCTAATCCAGTCTGTTCTGATATTTGTATCAACTAACATACCTAAACAGGGAAATGCATCACTTCTCACATGCCATTGTTATTCCATAAAGGCCTTGCAATGGAAGACTCACAAAGTACATTGGTGCAACAGAGTCACTAAGGGTTTCCTCCCTCTTCTTTTTGCCTCCACTTTCTCTTGTCTCACAGGTTTGCCCAGCTTGCCCCTGCGGTGAGTAACGCCAGCAGCAGCCTCTGCTCGCTTTGAGACATTTAGAGTCTGAATCGTTCTTTTAATTTAAGGTACCCCAGAGTTCATGGCCCCCGAGATGTATGAGGAGAAATATGATGAGTCCGTTGATGTTTATGCTTTTGGGATGTGTATGCTAGAGATGGCCACGTCTGAATATCCCTATTCCGAGTGCCAAAATGCCGCGCAGATCTACCGGCGAGTCACCAGTGTAAGTCCCTCCTCACTGCTGAGCCTGCAGCTGCTGCTGCTAGCAGCAAAGGACTACAGCTGGGTAGCACCAGTGCTGTGTGGGGAAAAAAGCCTGAAAAGATATTATTTTGGGATGAGTGCAAAGTTACAGGGTGGTCTAACTCGGTAGCACCAGTGCTGTGTGGGGGAAAAAAGTCTGAAAAGAGATTATTTTGGGATGAGTGCAAAGTTACAGGGTGGTTGAACTCATTGAACGTCTGTCAGAAGCTTGGAAAATATGTGAGTGGAAATAAAATTGTTTCTACCAGGGTAGCACCATCCTGGGCCTTGAAAAGAGTCATGGTACCCCTGAGAGGATGGAGTCAGGCAATGGGACTCATTTCAGGAACGGCCTTATCAACACCTGAGCTAGGGAATGTGGCATTGAGTGGGTGTACCGTATCCCCTACCATGCAGGCAAAGTGGAGAGGTACAATGGACTGTTAAAAAACACCTTAAAAGCCTTGAGTGGGGCATCTTTCAAAAACTGGGAGCAGCGTTTAGCAAAAGCCACCTGATTGTTTTAACACCTGAGGCTCTACTAACTGAGTGGGCCCTGCCCAATCTGAGTCTTTGTGTACAGTAGATGGAGATAAAGTTCCAGTGGTACATGTCAGAGGTTTGTTAGGGAAGGCAGTATGGATCAGTTCTGCCTCGAGTTCATACTCTTCTGTCAATATATAAGAAAAAAATATGAAGAAACCAGCCCTCCAAACCAACCTAGAAAAAATAAATGCACTAGAATAATAAAAGATTATTTTCTAAGCCACTTGGGGGATGGTGGAAGTAGTTCTATCTTGAAGAGGGACTGGTTCTCTGCAATAAAGCTGGATAACAGATTTGAGCACTGGCTTAGCTGCCTGCCAGTTGCCTAGAGTGATTTTAATAGTTCATTGAATCCTGAGTGGCCCTTAGCTCCTGTGTTTTGGGGGCACTTCTTATAATGATGAAGTGGAAGCACTTGATAAATAGCAGGAAGCTATTCCACCCTGGTAAGTACTGGGCAAGTGTAGTGGTGGAGGTGGGGGCATTGTGGGAGAAGATAAATAAGGCTGAGAAGGCAATCAAGGGATTAGAGCTGGCCCATCTGACCAGACTGAGAGGAACATGCAGGCCTGAGTGCAGGAGGCAGAACTGCAGTGCTAGAAATGTGCAGCATGGTGTGGCTAGATTTAATCTGTGATACCTGTTGTGAAGACTGTACCAGTACAGTGAAACAAACATGTTCAACCTTGTGACCTAAGCATTCAGAAACAATAGTGAGGTGGCTGCTTGGGGAAGTGAAAACTCATATTGGATTTCTCAGAATACCTGTGCTTATGTGCAAAGAAAAAAAAAAAAAAAAACAAAAAACCCAGACTTACCTCTTTGTCCATAAACAAATGAGTTCCTGTTAATTTTTTTGAGCATGTTATCTCAGAGAAGTTGCAGATTTAATAAACACCTTGCCTAGCTTTGAAAAAATAAAACACTCTCTTATTCCTGATGCCTCACACTGCAAAAGTCAGATAATTCCTGACTTAGAGTTGGAGAAGAGTCTTCATGTCAGAAGCAATGGATTCTGAAGAGAGACTTGGTGAAATAAGACTATCCCTTTTTTTCAGGGAAATATTGGAGGGGCACAGAAGAAGGAGGAAAAAAGGCATAAGTGGTCACTTCAGTGTTTTGCACAGATGCTAGAATAACTTTTTATATTCATTTATATGCATACAGAGTTGGGGTTTTTTGGTTTAGTTTTTGTGTGTGTGTTGGCAAACTTACCTGTAATTTTCTAAATAGACTTTAAGGACTAGACTAAAGTCTAGTTTACAGCACAATCTGTCCTGGAAGCAGTTGGGATCAGTGAAAGAAAGCTGTGTGTCTCACTAGAACAGTCTCAGTGGTGCCTTTTGCTGTGCTTATGGATGTGTCTTGGACAGAGCCAAAGCAGCAAAATTTGCATGGACATTGCCTAATGTCACTGTCCTAATGTAACTAATGTCACTGTCCTGCTTGTTCCCCAAGGACACTGCTAGGAACTGGGATGTTGCTGAGAATCAGCTGTTGAGACAACCTCAGGCTTGTAAATTCCCTGCTCTTTGAAGTACATAACTGGAAAGCTTTGTAGGGACTTGCCAGCAGCAAAAGTTACCTAGAGACTTACCAGGGTTCCACTTACCACTTGTTTTTTGTGTGTGGTGCTCCTTTGTCCCCATTGTTATTGGCTGACAGTGGAAATTCTCAGTGGATAACAAACACTGGCAATTTTTTGGCTTGTCCAATTCCACCTTCTCTTCTACTCTGCTGATGGTTCACAAATGAAGTTTATAGGTCAATTTTTTTCCCCAACTATTTAATTTACTGCTTGAGAGCTCTTAAGATACACTTTGATTTGAAATCCAGCAAATCTTATTTTATTTCAGAAGTAGCAAAGGACAGGAAGGTAAAGAAAGTGAAATGCACATTTGTGTGCTTTGGTAGTTTTGGGGTTATTAATTTCTGTGTAGTTGCAAAGCAGTTTTTTCAAAACAAAACCAACCAGAAACAAAATGTGAAGAATTTCTAAGGAAAGCTTTCAATGAAGGCAAGACAATGTTACCTGGAAATAAAGCACAATCCTGTCTTAGCTGATAATGGAGGATTGGTGTTCCATAATGTGCAAAGAGATCTATGTTATGAAGGTGAAATTAAATACTCCTGGCATTCTTTTTACCACTCCATGAAAGCTCTGTGATCCAATGTGAAAAAGAGCCTGGTAGTTTTAGATTTAGAAGATTTTAGAGATTTTAGAAGTTTAGACCATGTGTGCAGTTGTGGGGTGAACCATTTGCCAAATTCAGTGCTTGAAAGGACCGTGAGTGAACTATCAATAACAGAGTGGAGGCAGAAAACTCCCTCCTGCCAAAGTGACTTGAGCAGTACTTACCAACACATCTCTTCTAGTGCGTGTTGGAAGGTGGGTGTGCTTTGTGGAACATGTTTAGCATCTCCATTTCAACCCCTGCATTGCTACCTCCCTGTAAATGTTTAGGATGCTTTGAAGTAGCAGCTACAGTCCTGCTGTGCCTTAAACTGAAAGGATTGTTTTATCTAGGTGCATACAGAGAGCAGAATGAAGGACAATAGGAATGGTCTGCTGTGAAAGTCATGAAAGGTCATACCATGTTGGAGCTTAAAAACCACTGAAACTCCAAAGGCAATAAGATCAAAATGTGCAGCCACTCACTGTAGGCCATATGTATTTAAATTACTTAATTTCTCTCACCCTCTTTGCAGGAACTATTAGGCTTAGTAAAAGGCAAAGTTGTTCCATTTTCTCAAATCCTTGCTATTGCTTAGGACAGAATCCTGTAAAAGATCTCTTAATGCCCAGGGTGTCCTCTCAGAACCTCTTGGTAATACCAGCTTATGTTCTTTCCTACCATTTTGCTGTGCATTGGTCTCATTTTTAGGGGGCTTTCAGCTGTGTTGCATTTTGACCTGACACCTTTTGTGGTAAGGATGGCTCTAGCTGATGCCCAGATACTGCAGCTTTGCAGTCCTGCTCAGAGTGCTCAGTCCTGTCTTTCCTCATGGCTGGAAGCAGTTTTTTGTTAAATAATACACCTTGGCAAGCACAGATCTAGAATTTGGATCTAAAGGCTGAAGTTTCTCTCTGAGATGAGACATTTTTTGGCCCAGGCAGAAATTGTTGCTTCACATTTTGGACAATAGCATTGCTGCATAAGCCTGCTGTTCCTGAGATGCTCGTTTGTACTGTCTACATTCTCTCACTGCAAAGTTCCTGTAATTCCTTAAAACTGTCCTAGGATAAAGTTCTTGAATTTTCTCTGGCCCAAGAAACACAAGTGCAATTAAATTGTTATTCTGGATTACTTTATCTAGAGGAATTCTTTTAACAGGGTAACCTGGATATGTACGTGGTTTAAAAACCAAAACTGTGCAGAATTTGTAGGGCTCAAGGTGTTATGCCAAACTTTGTTTCACCATTCTGATAAGGAAACCAGCATTTTAACACAGAATAATAACCTCTGTTTGTACTTGCACCCTTTAGCATATTCAGTCCAGACCCTTTCACTAGCAGTTTCTTTAGAAAGGAAAGACATCTGCTTGGCTTGTCACTCAGGCATAAAGGAATCTAACCTTTATCTTTGTTTTCATTAAATCATAGTGTGGCAATTTTGTCTAAAAAACCCTGTTTTCTTTATTGAAGCCATCCTCTGCTGTTCTTTGGAAATGCTTCTAAATAAATTTGTAGTCAGTGCTTAAAGAATTGCAGCTCTTTGGATTTTTACCTTCCTGTGGGATGGGGAAATCTCTGAGGTTTAAGCAGTACGTCTCCTGAGCTGGGACTGAATGCATCCAGTGAGCACTTACTGATGCCTGGTTGGCCTCAGAAAAGAAATAATCTAACTCTGCAATGAATTGATAACAGGCTGTACTATAGTTAAAGTACTGATTGCCTCTCCTTTGTCATTTTTCTTCCTCTGTCCTCTCGTGCAAGCACAGTTGTCTGTGTGGAATGCTACTAGATTAGGGAATGGATCCCCCTTTTTGGTGGTTTTACTTTTCTGTTTGTTTTTTTTCCCTAATGTTTTCTATTTTTTGCAATTCTGCTGTGTATCCAAGTAATGCAGAGAGTTACAATGCAAAATGTAATCAAGATATATGATAATTTTATATACTTGCTTACATAAAAAACAAAAGAAAGTGTAAGAGCTTGGTTAAATTCAGGAGGGTTTCCCTGTCTTTGTTCTTTTCAGGAGACTGGTATATTTTCTTTGACCTGTTCCATGCATAGTGCAATTAAACACTTTGTCACAGGAGATACTTAAAATGGACTACACGTGCATTTAAATGGAAAAAGAGATATTTATAGAACAAATATCTTAAGTATGATTTCTTAATTTAGTCTGTTTGGGCATCAGTGCAGTGAAGGCATAACTAACTGCAGTAACTGCAGCTGCTTTGCCTCAGCCTCTGGTGAGACTGTGGAAACCCAGGCTGTTGCCTCAAAATCTAGATCTCTAATACTTGGATGTCCCAAAGCTTAAATTTGCTAGGGGATTGACTAGTCCCAGGACTAGTAAAAAGACAATTATTATGTTTATTACGGAGATTTTTCTCCTTCTTGCATATATATCACTAACATAAAAATCCAGATATGTTCATTGCAAAAAAGTTAATAAAACCATTCTCAGTTTCAAATCTACTAATCATCTTTGAGTATGAGCAGAAAACCCCCTTGTTCTTTCTCCCCCCTCCCATCACATAAACTTACCTTTTACATTTTCCTGATGGACTTGTGCTCTCTAGTTGATTTTCTCCATGCTTATTTTGACAAAGTGAAGTTTTGTATTTGTTCATTCTTTCACCAGAAGTCCAGTCTGTTCTCTCTAAACAAATGTCTGTTGTCTGAGCTGGCCTTAAGATGAGAAGGGGGGGGGAAAAAAAGCATTTTGCATTTTTTAAGTTTTAAAAAAAAAGGTTGTTCAGTACTAAAATGTTCCACAGCAAGCACAACATTTTTCTTCTCTGTTCTCCAGAGCTTAAAAAAGGGCCTAAGGGAACAAGGCACATAATGAGTAACCTGACCAGGCAGTGTCTAACTGGTTTAAAACTCCTTAATCTCCCTAACTGGTGGGAACTGGAATTCACTGGTTAGGGTGAAGGTCATTCTCTTTGCTGGAAACAAGGCAGCTACAAAGTGCTGTAGTTTGGTTAGTTGAGGTAAAATGAATCTTTTCTTTAGTGTCCTAAAAGTTAGGTGTCATAGCTGTCTAGACCAGTCAATTGCTTCATTTTCACTAGAGGTGCAGTGGACAAAGTATTCCAGCTCTTATTTTCTTCTTCTTCCTGAGGGATCTTAAGTAGTAAATAACAAATACTAAACCTTTAGACAGATGATTAATTTTACCTGAAGTACTTAATGAGTGGTGATTAATTTCTTCTTCTACTTCCTGGAAGCAATATCTAGCATTTTTTAGGCATGAATAAAATTGTTTTCTTTACCTTACATGACTTGGTTTCTTGACCTGGTTTAAATAGATATGGAGATCTTTCGTATCAACCTTTCTAGTGAAAAAAAACTTGGAAAAAAAATCAGTGGAAAAGTAGGGGAGGAAACCCTCCAACAGAGAAGGTGATCTTTTGTGAAAGCAGGTATTGAAAGGCTACAAACCTTCAACCAAGCACAGAAACATTAATTGGAAGAAAGGGTAAACTCTTGTATTCCTTCAAAGAAGAAACTCCTGGCAGTAAAGTGTGAAATGTAAAAACAATATTGCACATCATGTTCAGCCGTTTGAGAAGACTGAGAGGACCTTATCAGTGTCTGAGTATCTGAAAGGAGGGTGCCAGAGGATGGAGCCAGGTTTTTGGTGGTGCCAGACTATAGGACAAGAGGCCATGGGCAGAAACTGATGCACAGAAGCTCCACCTGGACATGAGGAAGAACTTCTTTCCTGTGCAGTGATCATGCACTGCACAGATTGTCCAGAGGGGGTGTGGACTCTCCCTCACTGGGGATATTCCAGACCCCTCTGGAGTCAATCCTGTGCCCTGTGCCCTGGGATGGCCCTGCTGGAGCAGGGAGGTGGGACTAATGACCACTGTGGTCCCTTCCAGCCTGACCCCAGTCTGTGATTTTGTGCTGTTTGCACAGCTAAGTCAGGTGCTGCTGAATTTGGAAGGGAAAAGGCTTATTCAACTGAATTGTTTTCTAAAAGTAGCTCACTGTTCAGCATCAAAAGCTTTAAGATCACAGCTAAATTTTTTTTTGTCAATATTGATGTGAAACAAACTTGGTTTGAACTAAAGAGAGCTGTTTCTTTCTTACCTTGCTCACTGATGGGCCTGGATTGTGTCTTGGTAGTTTTGAACAGGGTATGGTTTTAAGATCATCAGGAATTGAAAGGAGTGGAGGATTGTGAGCATTTTTTGAGCTGCATAAAATCAAGTGTAATTTAATTTCTGAAATGTAGTAGTAATGCAGAGTTTCTAGATGTATTTTTAGAAACCTAAGTAAGTTCGCGGAATGTGGGTGAAACACTGTATCTTTAAAAATTTGGAAGTTTAAAAGGTATCTTTCAACGATCAGATCTCTTAAAACTATGATCCTAGCATTTAATATTCTATCCTGTACTGACATCCATTTAGTTCTTACATTAACTGAGGTTAATTTAACAAGAGATGGGAAGGTGGCTCTTAAGAACAAGGAGGTGATAAGTGTTTTTAAAATGCCTGGCTCTGCAGTGTGGTGAGAACCATTATAATTCTGTGATTGGTGAATCACTGAAACATTCCTGTGGGGAGACTGATGGTTCAATGTTATTTGTCATAGAGTGCCACTGGTTAAAAATACTGGCACTAAGAATGCATAGGCTGCTATTTCTTGTCCTGCCAGCTGTACTGCTGTAGTTGCAAGGGGTAGGAATGGGATAACTCCAGCAAAGTCTTCACTCCTATTAGAATGAGTCTGAAAATAAAAGGCATGGTGACTTTTGGTGCATTGTTGGAATTGTGCGTTATTTTTGGTGTGTCCAACATTACCTTTAGGCCTTTTAAGTAGAAAATCCTTTCTAAAGGCTAGTTCTGGTACCAGAGGGGTTTTATGGCCCATGTTACATCATTATTTAAATTCAGTTTGAAGTCCAGTGGAACTAATCTCTGCTTTTGAGTTACTGTACATGAACTTAAAAATGAGTGCAGAACAATGATTTTCTACCAGAGCGGGAGCATATTAAAGCAGAGGGTGCAACTAATGCAATTTTATTTTTCAAAAACATGTTTTCCATACTGAAAATAGAAGACAGACACTTCTAGTATTGTGTCACTGTGGCATTTCTAAATTTATATAACTGAAATGTATGTCTAGGCATGTCTGGTTTTGGTTTTTTTGAAAGCCATTTTCAAGCTGAAGTCCCAAAAAAGCAAAGGGTCACTGAGCTAGCTCAAGGTGTTCATATTAGAGGCAGCATCTCTGCTTCTAAGGGTTAGCTGAATGAACTGTATGTGACAGGTGAAACTGGTCTTACCTTTATGCTTTTGTGCAAGAGTGAAAGAGTTAATACCCGATCTACTTGTCCAATCAGACTTTGTTTCAGAAGAACCTCTGTCCTCATACTGTGGGTTTCTTAACAAGGCTCTTTTCACTGTTGCATGCACCAATATGGTAATTGTTAGCCAGATGTGCACTGAGAAACTGTCCTAGTTACAAAATCTCCTGTTCTGGAGCTTGATTGATATATTCTATACATTAGAATTGCTGCAATTACTGTTGTAATTAATTAATAACTTTTTAAAAAACTGAAACAATATTCTTAGCTTCACATTCTTTGGACTTTTAAAATAAGCAGATACTTTATTTACCTGGTGGCTCTGAAGAGCAGTGGACTTCCATGTCTTGAGTAAAAACTGATGTTAATTTTTTTGCTGGGCTGGATCACTTGCCAGGGGGGTAGCTCTGAGCTGTAGTATATATTCTGAGTAGTATATATTCTGCAATAGTGCATAGCATTTTATTATCATCACAAATACAGTGGGTTTTGACTTTAGTAACTGTCTTTGTCTTGAGAGTGCTGGAAAGGCTTGCAGCCAGGAATTTCTAAAAGAGTTCAAAGTTAAGCATGTGAAGTAACAGAACTGTACCCTACTGGAGCAGTCTTGTAAGGCTTTGAATGCTGTAAAGTCTCTGGCTTTAGTAGATAAAAGTACAGTATTGAGACACTGACAGAGAAGTTGGTTGAGTAGGCAGTGTCAGTATTCTCCAGTTCTTAGACTAGCAGATCACCTGTAGGATATGTATGTGAAGGTGATAGTGAGCAAAGACTGCTCATGGAAATGAGGAGTCTGTTTTATCCTTTTCACCAAAACTTATCTCGTACAAATTCAACTTCAGGAAGAAGCAATTAGTTTGAGTGTGTAAATGAAGATACATCTTGTGTATATAACAACTTGAGTTCTGTACATCTGTCAATTTGTTGTTGTGATTGACCTCTAATTTTTTTGTTAATGCCTCAAAATGTTTTTGAAGTTAGGTGTTAAATGAAAGAGGAAGAGTATCTAAATTGCAGCAAGCAGGCCTGTATGAATTCTACAGCATTGCCATTGTCTTCACAGTGTGATTCTGAACTCGGGGCACACATGCTTACCTGTTGGTGTGGAAAAAGTTAAGGATCATGAGACTTAAATAACTTACACACCTGCACTGCAGAGGATGAAGGCCAGTTGGTTAAGGTGTTTCAGTGGCACAGAGCTCTGAAATAGATGAGATGGGAAATTTTGATGTGGGTGATGGTAGATCTGTCAAGTTCAAGAGGTGTTGGGTTCCAAATATGCAGTTGTTGTTTTTGATCAGAAGGGGAGAGGGCAAGGCCTGTCCTGGCCTGAACAGTGCCTCGTGAGCTGGCTCTGGCTCACTAAAGCTTTCATCTGCTCCCACTGCTTGCATTGCAGTAATGCTGTTTACTCTGCTAGGATACTGATCTGGTACGGAGTTTATTCTGCAGGATTTACCAATTTAATCCTTGGCAGAATTATCAATTGTCCAGAATTAATTGCTATGAAAACATTGACATCAGCGAAAGTAAATTTTTACTTCTGTTTAATATGTTGCATTTCTATTTCTTTAAAAAAAAAATTACTCTAGTTTGCTTTTTAACCAGAGCAAGAAAATCCATCCTCTGTAGGCAAACCATGTGTCTCTTGAGCTGAGTAAATGTTAAGCTGAAGTCTTTGTTTTCATTCTATGTATTCAGTTCAACTGGGGTGAGAATTATCAAACAGTTTCAGGTATATTCTGTGTGAAATAAGGAAAGAAATAAATCTGAAAGATTGTTCCTAGAACAGGCAGCAGGATTGAGATGAATGATTAGAGGTGGTGAAAGGGTTAAGCATGCAGGTTTTGAGGGCTGGGTAAGTAACTAATTGCAGGTAGTGAAATTTAGGAGATCACGGGGTAAACCAATTTAAAGGCTATATATACCATAGCCTGAGGGCTTCTTTGGGACTGGGGGAAAGAGGTTGTATCTTTTTTTTCCACTGCAATCATACTCTCTCTAAATTCCTGAATTAATGGTTTGTGGCAGCCTGAGACTGGCTCAAACTAGAGTGGTAACAGCTTAGCAGAAAGGAAATATAGACATTTTAATTACTTTGTTTGTGTGATTTGACTTTGCTGCTGGTGCTATTAGCTTCTGGACTGCACTGTTAGAACATTTTGTTTGAGAAGATCAATCAGTTACTGTAGAATTCTTTCCAGGCTCTTAGAATTACAGCATCTTTGAAAAGAGCCAAGCAGGGGTTATGGTTCTGCTGGGACAGGTAGACTTGACTTGTCAAAAGCTGAAATGTTGAATGTTCTTTGCAGGTCATGCTCTGTACCCCAGAAAAGTGTAGCCTTAATTGTGTGGAATGTTGCTTTTGCAACACTGATGGTGTATACTATAAAAACATCACTGGTATAATTGTGGTATACTTGAGGAACTGAATATGTTATTTTAGAGTGAAAAGTGATCTTGATAATTCTAAATTGCATTTTATAACAGTTCATCAGCACTAGCTTGTCAAAGTTCATTTGCTAAGTTCATCTTTAAAATTATATATGTGATTTTTCTTAGCATTGCTCCTTATGTCCTTACAATAAAAAAACCCAAACCCTGAAGCTATGGCCAGCTCATTTGATGAATAAACAGGTTTTACAATGGTTGCTTGGAACTGGGTATCAGAAGAAAAAAAAAATTGAACTTCAGGTTGAGGTCTGAAGTCTAGCAAGAGATACTAGAAAATACAACTCTGGATTGTTTGTGAGCATGTGGTGAAAACCAAGCAACAATGCAGCTTTCTAATGTTGTCCAGCAGTTTAAAAATCACCTTCAAATCTCTGTGCCCTTACATTAAGGACAAAAGAGAAGGAAATCAGATGTTGTTGCCACAGGTAGCAAAATGCATTATGCTGTTGTGGTTCTGACTTGTGTTTAGTTGGGCTGAGTGGCAGTCAGCTGTGTGTGTGCTGCTTGTAGCCCCATGGAAGGGAGAGGAGGAGCAGCAGCTGCCTTCATTCCCCTGCACAACACACTGACCAACTTGCTTGCCCTGGTCAAAGAGGAGCTTGTGCAGCAGCAGGAGGGAACTGCATGATGATCACACTGCCAGCCTTAAACTCCTGCAGGAAACCTGGGTGGAGAGTAGGCAGAGCAGCCAAGTGGGTGGGTGGGGACAGGCAGGAAGGAAAGGATCCCTCTGCTGTCCCTTCTTCCTCCTCTCACAGCTGGCTGGGCAGGCAGGAAGGGACCTGCTCACCTCTTGCTCTTATTGATTCTTTCTAGTCAGTATTAGAGTGACAAAAGCAGATATTGAGCTCAAATCTCTGCAGCCTCATGTACTGGACTTGGAAAATAACAAGAGATGTCAAGGAGAGAACAATGCTCCCTTCTAACCTTGATCTCTGCTTTCCTTCTGCTGTGCGTTAAGTCCACAGCCCAGCGGAGTGCCATCGGAAAATAGCACCTTGCTAACTGTGGTGTGTGTGGCTCTCTTTTCCTGATGGATTTCACAAAAAGAGAGATCTGTCCCATTTTTGTAATTGTTAATTCCCACTGTTGCTGCTCTCACAAGGATTGTGCTAAAGAGGTGAGTAAGAATTTCAGCTCTGTCAAGTGCGTGTAGCCACAGGAAAGTATTTTGGAGGTGAATCAGAGTTCTCTACAAATCTTTTGAACATTTGCTTAGCTTGGTTCTTTAGCTTTTAAACTGACTTTACTTTTCCCCTTGTAGTTTTTTAAAATGTAAATTAAAATCCTGACCATCAAGGCTGGAACATTAATTGATTCTGCTATTTTCCACCTATGGTTTTGTTCCAGATCTAAGCATTTTTTATTAAATTTAGAAGGTCTGAGGGTGTGTAATAATTCACCTGCCTTCATTTTGATTTGTTGTAGAAGTTATACAGCATTGATTGTACCTTCTCTAATGAAGAAAACTATATTTTCAGTTCTCTAATGAAGTAAAAGATATTTTCAGTATCTCTTGCATTACAGCAAGATGTTAAGCTACTGACTCAGTAATCTGGTGATCTAATTAATGCAAAATATTATGTATTTCTAGGCAAAAAATTATGCAAGAGTTCTAGATAGCTTATACTTTGGGGTTTCAAAGTTTCCTGGAAATTTAGTGTTTTTAAGAATACCTAACTTGCTTTTAGTTCATCAGGTAACTTTTGATTATGTTGAATTTTGGAACATATTTTTTCACCTGGTTAAAATCTGATAAAATCACAAACTTTCACATCTAAGATAAGTGAAACATGAAATCTCTTTTATGCTTAACATGCAAACTGTCAGTTTTTAGTTTTGTATCTTTGGCTACCTACATAAGCATCCATATTTTAGAGGTATTCTCAAAATCTAAGTGTTGAGTGATTTTTTTTTTTTTTTTTAATTGGTGCTTCTTTCAAAATAAGCAGTTGTGCCCTGACTGTTCTGTAAGCCCGAGAGTTCAAGCAGCAGTGTAGGAAACTTCAGCTCACTGGAAGCTGCTGCTACCTTTTTTGGTTGGATTTGTTTCAAGTCTGATACATGCTGTGATTTGGTTCATTATGCAGCTGTATTAATGTGTTTGCTGGCAAAATAATGGAAATTACACTGGTGTGGGACTGGGAAATGGAGAAAAGGACACTGTTGCTTTCAGCAGCACTGTCAGCTTGTGCAATTTTAGAAAGAGTAGCTTGAGAAAATGTTGATTTTTCATGTGTGCCTGTTAGACCTGTCTATTCTTTTTTTTTTCTTTTGCAAGGGCTCTTTCTGCTGTTTCTTTAGCAAACTTGTAAATAATGCTAGTGGGATTTGGCTGTTTAATTCTTAATGAACTGCCACTGGGAAATGGGACTAGTAGATTAGGATTTGAGTTGTCCTGTGGCTGTTCTAAGGGGCCCAGGACCAGCACACAGCAATGTGACCATTTTTAGTGTGGTAAATGCAGGAAACACTGCATTTCCTTGAGTGCCTTTGGGTTCAGAAACTGCTGAAGGTATGCTTGGCTGCCCAGCTCGTGCAGTCTGAAGAACACATCAAGGTTATGTGAACTTCAGGGCCTGGTCTCCTTTGAGTTTCTGTGTGATGGCAGATTAAGGTGTGGAGGCAGCTCTGGTTAGAAAAGATTTCACTGATTTATTGAGTTTTAATCATTCATAGAACCCCTGTCTTGTATAAAATAGTTTGACACTTCTGTTGGTGCTTGCAGAAGGGAACAAAAGGGTTTAAAAAGCTGATGAACTTCAGTATCTGGAGAGTGCTTGTCCAGAGCTGGAGAGGAGGCTTAGGCAGCCCTTCTCATGGACTGTGGAGCAAAGTGAGAAATAGGGAGCTTCTTGGAGGAGCAGTTGGAACATGGAAGCTCTGCTAAAGGGCTGCAGGAGCTTCACTTTTTAACTGTACTCTTGGTTTGGAATTCAGGAGTATTGTAAAATGGTCCTCATGGTAGGGCCTGAAGATTTTGGACAAGTGTTTAATTTCTTTCAGCAGTGAGAAATGCAGGGTAGCAGACTGAATTTCTTATTTTAAAATCTATCCTTAGCTTTAACTTTCCAGGCTCTGTGCAAGAACAGAGCATGTGGTACAATAATTAACAAGAAAAATCAAATCCTGGCTTTGTTATGCTGATATTTTTCTGTACCAGTTGTCTTCCTCATGTTAGCTTTTAGTTTTCTGAAATGAGATTGTCACAGATCTGACATCATCCTTCTGCTGCCACAGTGTGAATGAATGTCAGTGCAGGCTGGTATGTCTGAGGCTTGAGCTATTTAAAAGACTTAAAAGTGTTAAACTTGGGCAAATTTAGATGGGAATGTATGCAATAAGGAGTTGAATAATTAATGCATAGATTACATGTGTCATACATTTAATTATATTAAAAAAATCTATTCTTAATTATATATAGAAATATCTATATTCCATATTTAAACCTGAACTTCTGGGACTGTTTTAAGTGTGGTCATAATGAAAGGTGCCACCTTTGACAAGTCAACTGTATGAGCAGAGTTTTATTAATCCCTTTACAGTGGAGAGCTCTGTGTCCTGCTTGGAAGCTGGAGGTGTATAAGGCCTGGTTACAGTCTGAAACCTTCCCATCCAGACTTGGGTCTGATGTTTTATCACCTGGGGCATTGATTTTCTTAAGGCTTAATAATCAGCAAAGCTTCTGAAAGTGTTCAGCTAATTCATTGGCAGACTGTGTTTCAGTGCTTATTCTAGTCACAGTGTAGTCTGCAGTTCTGTGAATTTCAATTGCTAGAGTTTCACAAGGGCAAATTGTAGACCAAAGAAATAGATGACCTTCCTGTTATAACAGCATACTGGTTCTTATCAAATCAGTTGTTTTCTTTCTACAGTGTGGGGATTTTGTGTTGGCTTTTTTTTTCTTTTAAGAATTCTGACTACAGGGTCGGTAGGTGCAGAGACTGGGATTTAAACTCAAACTTTTCTGTTTCAAGGGTTGTTTCCTGCTCACAGTAGAGGAATGGGGAAAGATCATGTCTTGATGGAACCAGTGTTTTCTAGGATATTGGGAGAAGTTTCTGTTTAGGGCACGAATCACAGTGCTTGTACTGCTACTTCATTTATTTCTGTTCTTTAGAGCTGTGGTTTTCACTTTGTGTTCAGTTGTCATTCAGCAGTGACACAGGGTCAGATGTATCAGGTGTATAATTTCAGGATTGTTTAGCTTGAAAACACTAACTCTGTTCAAACATTTGAACAGCATGTCTTCATCCTCTCTCATTCTGCTGTTTTAAATACAGAGTTTGAAACTAAAGGCTGAATCAAGTAAAATTGGGTGCCAGATTTTGTTGTGGACCATTGGCCCCAAAATACCACTTTTGGCTGTGATTAAGTGATGAAGCTTGGCTCTCTGCCTGAAATGTTTTTCAGAATTCCCAGATGGTCACATCTCATGGCATGTTTTACAGCTTTGGGTGGTTAATCTCATTTAGGTATTGTTTTCCTTTCCCCCTGTAGTTTAGAGTGTATTGGAAAAAGGGTTGCTGTGTATTGTGGAAGGGCTTTTGTACAGCCTGTATTGTAAGCTCATTTTCCTGAGCTCACAACAGCAGTGATGCAGGAGTGTGGGTTGGGTGTGGTAGGGCTTTGGGGGAGAGCTAAGATGCTGGAAGGTTTTTGTTTTTTTTTTTTCTTAAACATTGGACGAGTTATTTAATGATCCAGTCAGATTATCCTGGGCTAAGGTTTTTCCTGTAAAAACCTTCTTCATATAATGGCAGATTGGAAACATTTTGGGAAGCAACAGGATGCTTTAAAGACTGTCAAATTAATGCTGTGGTTTCTGGCATTCGTGTCACATAGGAACCATTTCCTTCCATTCTCAGTCCAGTCTGTGTACTTCCCTCTAACCTGCACAACTTCCATGGAAACTAAAAGGTTTCCTTTCATACTTCATATGAAATTCCTATCATAACTTGAGCACCCAATTGCCAGTGGCTTGTGTTGCAGAAATGTAACTGGGAAATGGAAAGGGGTGTGTGTGGAACATTTGCAAAAGTCACTAACAAACAAATGAGTACTGGGGTCAGACTTTGCCTTAATTTGCCCTAGTTACTTAGGTCACTTACCTAGAGAGTAAAAATAGGTGGTTTGTCAGCACAATCAAAACTTAAATCAAATGGGCCTTGCAGTTTCTCAGTTGTTGTTTGTATGTTTCAGGGTGTCAAGCCAGCCAGCTTTGATAAAGTAGCAATCCCTGAAGTGAAGGAGATTATTGAGGGATGCATTCGGCAAAACAAAGGTGAAAGGTAAGTACTTGCTTTGCAGGTAAAGGTACCAGCTGCTGAGGCCTTTCTGTCCTTTTGATGATACCAAATCCAGTTAGTTCCTGGGGTCTTTGTTCTGGTGAAAGTTGGGATGCCAGTGTTATTTCTGCAGATTCTGATATTTGGTAGATTCCTATTCAGTGATTGTTTAAGAGGATTAAGTGTCAGGAAAAGTGCAAATGCCATAGTAACCATCCATGTCAGTTTATTCAGAAATTCTGTTGCTTTTGTTAAAACTGACCTAATCAGCAGAGTAGTGGGGGACGGTCCTTCTGGGTTTCCAGGTGTTTGGATTGGTTGGTTGTTCCGTAATCCTTTGGGGTTTTTTGTCCCTTTGATTCTTTTGGTATGATTGATCATTTTGGCGATTCCAAGTTAAAAGTTCTTGTTGCTCATTTTTATCCATATTTTCTGCAAGATGACTTCTACTTCAGGTGGCTAACTTGCACTATTATAAGAAATCTGTAACTCTGCTGATGGCTTATTTGTGGGATTTGTTTTGTTTTCTGCTTTTACATGGTTGTTGCTTACTGATTGTCAATTTCAGACTGTTTCAGCTTTGTCCACCCTTTAGTTGTCCTCTGTTCTGTTCAGAACTGGTTTTGTTCATGGATGTTTATTCATCCCATTTTACGAACTTTTGAAGTTTTACATCTGATGGTGGTGTTGTGTATTTTTAGTTTCAGTTCTTTTTCTTGTTTTTAAACAATTTAGTGGTTTTTTCTCCTTTGAAGTTAATTTTGTTGTTGCACATCACTTATTTTTTGACATTTCATTTAAGCTGTTAGCTACAATTGTTAATGATGTGTTTGTAAATCTCTTTTGTACCTTCAGGACAAAGCTTCTAATTATGCCAACAGAATGCACATAAGGTGGTTCAAAACAGCATAAAACTTAGAGAATAAATCAGGGGAGCATCTGTCAAGGTTATTCCTTAGTATTTTATGAAATCCTGAGAGCTGAATGTGCTTTCTACATTCTTTCCCAATATCTAGATATGCTATTAAGGACCTTTTGAATCATGCTTTCTTCCAAGAAGAGACCGGAGTACGGGTAGAACTTGCAGAGGAAGATGATGGAGAAAAAATTGCCATTAAACTCTGGCTCCGAATTGAAGACATCAAAAAACTCAAGGGCAAATATAAAGATAATGAGGCAATAGAGTTTTCATTTGATTTGGAAAGAGATGTCCCAGAGGATGTGGCACAGGAAATGGTAAGTGCTGGTGGTCTGACAAAGCTCTGGAAGTAGTGTTGTTCTGTGCCAGTGGGTTGTGGTCTGTCAGCCTCTGCTTTTGCTGTTCCTGTCTAGAAATAAATGAGTTCCCAGGTGTGTAGATGAGTAGTGCCAGAAAGAGCTTTGCTGTAGCACTGGGGCAGGGGCTGTCTGTGGCAGTGTGAATTCTGTGATTGTGTCCTCCCTCAGGTGGAGTCTGGCTATGTCTGTGAAGGGGATCACAAGACAATGGCGAAGGCGATCAAGGACAGGGTATCTTTGATTAAGCGCAAGCGAGAGCAGCGCCAGTCGGTGCAAGAAGAGCAGGAGAACATCCTTCAGGAAGAAGGCAGTCAGAAGCAGCAGCTGGAGCAGCAGCAGCCATCAAGTGCTTCCCATGCAGGGTCAAAGCATCCCCAGTCTGTCACTGGTACTACTCCTGTCCCTACTGCTTCAGCGTCGGTTTCCACACAAGTGGAGCCTGAAGAGCCAGAAGCTGATCAACACCAACAGCTGCAGTTCCAGCAACCCAGTATATCTGTTCTTTGTAAGTGCCTCAGTCAGTTCCTTGCACTTACAGTTTTACATTAGTTTTATGTTTTTGGTGAATTTAGCAGTAAATGCACTAAAATTATGCTGTCTGCCATTGCAGTAGGACACGAGAAAGCACAGCAACATAAGATGCATTCCTGGGGCTTAGGTGAGCCAAGGCTTGGCACAATTCACAGCTCAGTCTTAGCACAAAATGGTTTCTCTTTGTTTCAAGGCAATGTACTTAATGAACTGGGGCACCTAAAGCATGAGCAGCAGCCCTTGGTTCTGCTGCCCTCCTGCAGGGACAGTGTATTCTGGCCCTGCAGAAGGCTGTATGCTCCTGCACCAGTGCAGATCAGGGTATTAAAACCACTTGTTTGAATCCTTGTTAACTTTTAAAGTTGAAATGAGATTAATCTACAAGTAGTTCAGCTCATAATTTCCTTTCTGAAAAGTCTTGATTTTCTGTTTTACATACTGTATGTAAAAAGATGAATTTATAATCCTATCTTTTCTTCTGCCATCCCAGCATTTGAATCAGTATTTGAATCAAGATGGAAGGTGACAGCTTCTGTATTAGAATGATGAAGTTAAAAAGCAAATTACTGTCGGCTCGTAAATAAGCAGGATTTTAAATTGGCTGTTATGCCTAGTTCGCTACTGTGCCTACATGGTGCATCTGCCAGCCAGCACAGCACAACTGTTTTAAATGTCTGCATAAAGTTAAATAAAAACAATGATTAATAAACCTTGAAAGAGCATTCATAACAATGTGGAATTTAGGTTTCTATTTCTAGTCTAGACTTTTGTAGGAAATACAGTTTGTTCTTAAATATGCTCCCAAAGAACTCCTGAAATAAGTAATTTTTTCAGGGTTTTAGGGGAAGGCATAATGGAGGAAAAAAAGATTTTAAAATCAGCTTAAATATTACAAGAGGTGAAATGATAAAGGTCCATGTGACATGGCACAAAAATCAATTTAATATTTGATCAATTATAGAATATTTGAAATTTTTAATCCAGACCACAGTTCTTAACAATGCATATTTTTTCCTTAACTTTTGCAGCTGATGGAACAGTTGACAGTGGCCAGGGGTCATCTGTGTACACTGAATCTGTGGGCAGTCAGCAGGCTGTGTCCTTTGGTTCACAGCATGAGCAGTCAGTCTCAAGCACTGGAGTCCAGGGATACCCAGCTTCAGTGGGCCAAGTGCAGTCCCAGCAGCATGGAGGTTATCAGCCACCTGCAGGGGTAAGCCACACCTCACAGCACTGCAAATGCATGGGGTTACTTGGTTTTGTGTGTCTGTGAAAGGTGAGAGGAATCTGCCAGGCCATCTTCCATGTATGTTTTGTTTTGCATAGGATACAGATTCTGCATGGGAGGAGTTCAGGGGTTTTGTTTTTGCAAGATGACTGATTTTAGGGGAGGAGGGGAAAGTGCAAGAATGTCTTTGCCTTTAAAGCTTTTGTTTAAACTTGGCTGCAGTTAAGCAGAATAATGGGTTAGTCATTTTTGTGAATGGAAGTAACATCTCAGAACAAGACTACCTCTTGAAAATAAGCATTTAATCTTGCTTGGGAAGGTGGTGTGTGTATGTGTATATGAAGTTACCAGGGATCAAGCTGCTGGTTTAGTTTGAAGAAGGGATTAGAGTAATTGAAGTCACTGTATGAAATTGCTTTGTGTGTTCTGTGAGACTTTGATTACAGATTCTGCAGGTAAGACTTTTTAAACTGTTACAGAATGTTGCATGTGAGAGCTCCAGACTGAAAAGACCCTACATCCTTGTTCCCAGTTTTATTTCTAGCTTGTGTTGATTTGCTCATCATGTGTATTCCTTTTCCCTGGAAAGTCTGCACTGGGCACAAATACTTTTCCTACTATGTTCATTTGTGTTGCCCTTTTATTTTGGTATGTTTTTTCCTTGGTATGTTTTTAGATCTGAGTAAGAGAGTATGCAGAAATCTATTCTAATTCTGGAGTAGAACTTCTGCTACTTTTATATTGTCTTCAATGGTTGCCTTGTCGCTTGTTTTTTACACAAATAAAAATCCAAGATTGAGGCAGACATTATGGTATAATCCAGTAACACCAAAAAGGAGAAGATTGAGGGTCCTCACTTCTTCTGGTACCTGTGGTTGTAGGTTTTATTACAGAATCACTGGTGTAACTAGGATTTTGGCAAACAGGCTGCTATCACCCACAATCAAAGCATCTCCATCTTTTTCAAAGACACTTAACTGAGGTGTGTGGTACTGTTAGTCCTTGATGGTGAGTTCTTAATCCCTCTAAATAAGCTGCTCTTCTGGGTAAGCCATATTTTGGAGTGTGGGCACATACTGGGCCAGAAGCCATGTCACTCTCTTGGGATGGCTGGCTTCCAGGTTGAAAGACCAGAATCTTTTGGGAGGAGGAGGGAGAGCAACAAGCACATGATAAAGGAACAGCTAAGCTGTGTAGTTTGCTGCAAAAATGGGCTCAATGCTGTGTGGTGACAACAATGGCACCAGGAGGCTGGCAGACTACAGGGACTACTGACCCTTTGTTGGGAAGGGGCTGACAGGTCTAAATTACATTGACAACTGAAGAAATGGCCTTAAAAAGAAGCACAGAATTCAATTTGATCAGGACAAGAACAAGGTTGGTGCTTAAACTGGAATAATCAGCTACACAAGTACACAATGAGTAACCACTGGCTAGGCAGCCATTTTGCAAAATAAAATTTTGAAAAGTCAGGGATTACATTGGACCCATAAGCTGGACATGGTCAAAAACATCATGCTGTCATGAAAAAGGCAAACATCCCATTATACGAAATAGTAGTTCTGCTCTTGGCTATTGGTAGGTCTATCCTGGACACCTTGGTTGAGTGAATTGGAGGGTGGCTGGGGAGAAAATTCAGAGGAGACTGTTAAAAAAAACCCAGGAGAGATACAAAAAATGTGATTTATGTGGGAAGACTAAATTAATTGAGTCTATATAAGAGAAGCTTGAGGAGAGAGAAAGCTCTAAAAGGCTGCTATGAAATAAGGAGAGACTGATCAGATCACAACATAGTTGTTAGATAGAATAAGGAATGATAAGCCTAAATTGCAGCATGGAATTATTGTTTGGGAGGGGGTTTATTTAATACTTAACAAAGATAGATAAGTATTGTCATTTCCATCAATGCAGATGCTTCTGAACTATTTGGAAAAATTAGAGTCAGGAATGATAGATAACTACTCCTGCCTCGGAATAGATGAAGATGTATTTAGTTAACTATTTGAGTTCTTTTCTACCTCTCTCTCAAATTTGTAATCAATTTAGCAAGATTTCTCACAACAGAAATCTTGGAAGTCAGATCTCTACTGAATATCTTGATATTTTCTCTCTGGAGGTCTGTATTTCATTTTATTTAGTTTAAGATATTGTGGATTACCTCCATATGAAGTGTATACTGCCTCTTTGAAAATATATTTCCATTCACTTAAACCCACAGCAGAACACAATACAACCCCATGCCTGAAAAAAAAAGCAATAACCAAAGCCCCTGAACCAAAAAATGCAAATCCCACTTCAAAACTTTATTCCTTCTGATTTGCTTGGATTTTGATCTATGGCCTTCTGGATTGTGGCAAAATTACAAAATCCAGATGTTTTTATTGGCCCAGCATCTGGAAGATGCTTGTCTAAGTCTAATTTTACTGAATTTTCCACAAATTAAACTGAGTGTTTTCCACAACTCATGTTGTAGAAAGTGTAAGGTTTAAATTTTATGGTGAAGTTTCAGTTAATAAAGAGCCAGCTGCATACATTTAATTCATAATTTGGGCAGAGGGACTGCTCCAGTAGAAGAACAGGGTGACACCTGTAAACACACATTCACTCTAAAAACTAATCAGTGTTTGAAAGTCTAAGTTTTTATTTGTCAGACTATCAGGTGCTTTGAGTACACACACTAGGGCTGTCTTGTAGTCCAAGAGAAAATATTCTCTGTCTGATGTTCCTTCCATGTGTTTCTCATGAGGGTTCTAGGGAGCTTTCCACCCTGCTCAGTAACCTAAGGCAAGCTGGGCTCCTCAGAGGTGCACACAGCCTGTTCCCAGTGTGTCCTGGCATTCATTCAGCATTCTCATATCTTGTGGTACCACATATTAGTCAATATTGGGCCTTCCATTGTATGTCTTCATTTCTTTTCTACCTCATTATAGTTTTTGCTGGTTTTGTTATTACTTTTTTTTTTTAAGTGTTCAATTCTTAACTTTTGTTTTCCTCCTTTAGCCTCAACGTGGTCGTAGCATGTCAGTTTGTGTCCCCCACCTTCCTGCTCTTCCCTGTATGTCCTGCATCCCTCTCAGTGCTCCTTGCACCCCACCACCAGCGCTGTCTGCACCTCTTTCTCCTTTCTACCTTCGGACTGTCCCTGAAGAAACCTTTGCAGAAAAGCTTTCTAAAGCCCTGGAAAGTGTCCTGCCCATGCACTCTGCCTCTCCACGCAAGCATCGACGCTCCAGCCTGCCCTCCCTCTCTGTCAGTCCTGTATGTGTTACCATTTGCCTCCTGGCACAGTAAGATAAGTTATCATTAAATACATCCTGGGCTCTGGGCATTTTTAAAGGGAGAAATTGAAAAGTCAGTTCCTTATACTGTGCTGCTGGAACGTTGATTTTGTTATTTTTATTTATTTCTATGAAGCAGTACTGGTAAACATTATCAAACAGTGGCTGACTGCTTGTATCTTTTAGAACAATATAAATGTAAATTACCCAGTTGTATCACAGAAGGTAAAGGGAAGACTAATTCTTAATACCCAAAGTCAAAAGACTTTTTATTTTTAAAATTCTTAGTAAACACTGAATGTTAATTAAGCCCTTCACAAAACAACAAGCTTTTAAAGCCTGATTGCTGTGGCTGCTTATTCTTAAAGCTTTGGCTAGCTATGATAGTGATATTAGATATTTAAAGTATGAATAGTTTTGAGGTATTTTTTGTAAATTCTTATCAGAAATGCCACTTCAACTTCTTCTTAATGGGAAGGAGGAGTAGTTTCATATTTCTTAGAAAGTCAGGTGCAAAGATAATGTGCAATAGAGGAGGAAGATTCCCTTCCATTTTGAGCTTCAGTTTACACAAGATAAATTTTGAGAAGCATTTTTATGTAAATGAAGTAATTGGAACCAGGTTTAGAACATAGGAAAAGTACTTAATCTGTAGGATCTTCTCATTAGCATCAGTCAATATGGAAATTTGCTGCTGCTTTTCCGGACAAAAGAGGCTGGGGAGAAAATAAACAATGTGGAAACAGCAACTTGAAAAGCTCATAAATGCCATTTGTCTTGAACAGTACACTTACTACTGGCTCCTGCAATTTTTTTTCCATTAGGGAAGAGAATACATTGTCTCTGGGCATACTGCAGGCAGAGATGAAAAGATGCAAAATTACTAAATTGTTCGATGTTCTTACATAGGACTCTCTTTAGTGAAATATTATCTGCAACTCTTAAATAAGATGAGCCTCCTCTGAAGTAGTACCTCAGATGGAGTGGAATTGCCTGAGGACTCTGCTGTTATTAAATCTATCAATGTTTTATTGTCTGGGCAAGAGTTAAGTTTGTTTCAATGAATGCTAATTTTTTATATGAACAGGTATTATCATAAGCAATTAAATGATGGTTTTGTCATACAAAATATGGTATTAAATGATATTTTAAAATTATAAATTATGATTAATTTAACCGACTTATTATTAATTGAATAAACTTTAATGATAGTTTGTCTTACAAAACATTTCCTTTAAGCTTTTTGGATAGCATACAGGACACTAGCACTGTGGTGTTTGTATTGGAAAGTACTAACATCTAATGTCATCTTCTGAGTGCAAATTAGAGGCTTTGCATTGTTGCTGTTCTCAAGTTCTGAATTTCATATTCCACATATGGCAGTGACCTCAGGGGTTTGATTGGATTTCAAGCACTGATCACAATGGATAGTCCATGACAATAAGTCTCATTCCATTGTCAGGAGCAAAATGGGTTTCTTTTTGTGAACTATTGGAATTGACCTGGAAAAGCAGCTCTAACACCAGCAAATGTTCCCAATTGTAGCTATGCCTGCCATGGATGTATTTAATGGATATTTACAACTCACCTAAATTTCCTAAGTACTGTATGTTTTTGACCATGAATTGAGTATAAATTCTATAAAGTTACTTCACAGAACTGCCTAGTGAACTGTGCATGTTGATGTGCTTTCACTTTTAATGTATGAATTACCTGTCTTGTTCATGTCAATACAGCCTCAGCATCCTCGTGGGGGAACACCACCGTTCCCAGATTCACAGATATTTTTCCCAACCGTTCATGAACGGCCGGTGTCTTTCTCACCACCACCTGTCTGCCCGCCGAAGGTGGCAATTGCTCAGCGGCGCAAGAGCACTTCATTTTTGGAAGCCCAAACTTGCCACTTCCAGCCATTGCTGAAGACTGGCCAGAGTTTAGTTCCACCTGGTGGTAGTCCCACCAATTGGACTCCAGAGGCATTTGTTATGCTGGGCACAGCAGCTCAGAGAGTCGCTGGAGAGCCTCTGCATGTGCAAGTTAATCCCGTGTTTGAGCAAGCTCCTGTGCACAGTGACTATAGATCTGGACCAACACCTCCAGAGGATGCTCACTACAGGATGCATCCAGAAGCTGTATATTTGGTGGGCATGCACTATCCATCACAGGTATCGGAGCAGTATGATCAAGTAGCTTATAACTCTCACGTGACTGAACAGCATTTGAAGCAGGTCTCTGAGTCAAACCATGGGCAAGGTGGTCCTCCACAAAGCTCTGTGTTCGACTTTCAATCGGGGCAGACATATCTGGCACGACACGTTCAGAGCCTGAGGCTGGATTCTGGGCTGGGTCCCCTTTCTCCATTATCCAGTGTTTCAGCTCCCCTGAGCACAGAGGCAGCTCAGATGACGTTCCACCAGGTGTTTGTTCCGCACTCGGCCCCGGCCGTGCTCTCCCACAGTGCCGATGGCAGAGCCAGCTGTGTCTTTGAGTTCCATGTGCACACGCAGAGCTCTGCTCCGGCAGAGGGGGCGGCTCTGCCCCCGCGCGCCTACAGGAGTCGCCGGGGCTCCATGGAGAGCAGCCATGAGGAGCCCAGCCAAGGCGTAGGGTCGCATGGCCGGCTGCAGCCTGTGACAGAAGAGCAGTGTCACTATCTTGGCGCTGGGGTAGCGGGTCCCAGAGGGGGCCCTGCCAGGCGCAGCTGGCCAGAAGGAAGCCCAGAATACTCGAGTGATTCCTCACAGCTGACTTCCTCTGACACTGGTGATTTCCAGTCTCCTCCCCCTACAGGGGGATCATCTTCTGCTTTTGGTTCAGACTTCTCATTGCCCATTGTTCAGCTGCCTCAGAAGGTGTTGCAGGAGTCGCAGCTCTTCATCTGCTTCCCCCAGGGAGCCTCAACTCAGCAGGCCTTGTCCACCTCGCTTTCATCAGGACCACCTGCATCCTATCCTCAGGTTACAGGAGCAAACCCTTGCACAATTTCACTGCTTTTTATAAGTTATACTAAAAGGGAAACCGTGCTTTTAGACCTGCTCCATGTGGTTGTAAGAATTAGCATTCATGGGGGTGTCTTTCCACCAAGTCTATACTAGGATCTCTTTAACTTAACTGGGTTGCTATGAAGTAATGAGGTATTAGCAACCATCTGGTCTGGGTTCAGATGTGGTTGAAATATTGGTAGGGCTTTTGTGTTAAAAGTAAAAAATGGTCAGTGTTCCTACTGGGACTAGCTGTTCTTTTGATGAGAGATTGATGGAGTATCAAACTGGCTTTTAAACACTGGTTTTAATGAAATGTATCTTCTCCACACTTAGAATCAGCAGTGGTAGTACAACTTGCTTTGTGTTTCTCTTGATGGTCTTTTGCCATTTTAATGTATTGCTTGAGGTTGAACTTTGATACAAATAATGTTTCATTAGACGACAAGGTTATTTTGGTGACTGTCCAAAATGCAAGAGCTTTTTCTAGACTTGGGGAAAGAAAGTGGGAAGAGAGGAATGGAATGAGCTGTGTTATGTACGTGTACATGGATTTGGAAATGTACTTGTTGAAGAAGTATTTGAAAAAGCTAAAGAGGCTGAGTAGTTAATTAATGGCACAAACAACTGTTGCTAGTTGGTATTGCCACCCTGTAAGCCTTATGTGGTGTCCTTTTAAATAGCAAAATTTGAGGCCTGAAGCTTAGTTTGGAGATGTGTGTTGTATCAGCATATGTGGTATCTGCCTTTGCAATGGTCACTTTTCTGTACACTGTGAGGTGTGTGTCTCTATACATTGTGTCTGCACTCCTAGTCTGAAGTCTCATAACTTTCTGTGAAAAGAGAGGATTTACTTTAAGTAGACTTCTCTCTTACCTCTTTTGTCCTTGGAATTAGGGACTGTGACGTTTTAGTTACTGGAGTATTAGCAACTTTGGGATTTGTGTGAAGGGGAATCATTTTGCTGTGTGTTTTAGTTCAAGAACTAAGTATTTAAGGCTTTCTGTAAGGGATATTAAAGGTGTTTTAGTAGAGCTGGAACGGCTTTCATCACTAGTTAATAGGTAGTAATTGCAGTGCTGTAGAATTTGCTAGAGTGAATCTCCTACTCAAGAACTTTGAAAACTTTTTTCTTCATAAACGTTTGTTAAACTCAGGAGGTAAATTTGGATGGATATAAAATACATTTGGAGAACAAAAGAGGTCACTTCTTTTGCAGAATATAACTTCTGGGATCTTTTACCTAATTCTTTAGAAGATTAGAATTTGAAACCCGAATGGAGCCAGTGTGAACATATTACAGCAGTGAGGTGTAGCAATGTGTAGATCCCAGCCTGAAGCTCCTAAAACAGCAAAGAAAAAAATGTTTCTCTTCATTGGTAGTCTGCTTTCCCCAAAGTTTCCATAATTAGAGAAGTATGGAATTTTAACAGACACGTTCCTAATGAGCTTCTGCAAGCTGAATGATCACAGCATTAAGGAATTTTCATGGATATTTCTGATATGATACATATGCACCAGATGTGCTTCTTCCAAAGGCAGTTCACCCAAGTGGTGCATGCTCAGGCAACTCATCTGGAGGTCTTTGTCTAGTTCTCTCCCAGGAGCTGATAAAGAAATACACTTGTCACAAAAACAATAATGCAGATCCTGGGATCTGATAAAAAAAAATTCAGCCACAAAAACAGTAATGAAAGTCCATTCCATTTTCCTTTGCATCTTCCACATTCATTTGTATGCCACTCATCCATTTTTTTCGTTGCTTGCTCAAAAATTCTGTCTTAGCTAGAATGTTAACCCTCACATTCCTCTATATCCAGTTCTTGGTAGCCTTTGAATGGCAGTGACTCTGAAAATTATTATTAGCCTGTGTTTTGACATGCCTCTCAAAGGAAATTCATGACATTTATGTATACTGGGTACTTTGTAATTGGTCTAGAATTCTTTATATATTCTTGCTTGGTTTTTTATGGATAGTTTTATTTCCATGTAGCCTCCTTTTATTGCCCCACCTGTCTGCGTTTGGAACACATGTAAAGGTAAAACCTAATGCATCTATTTTCAGTTACCATACCAAGGCATCCTGCTCTTAAAGCATCACCAGTGGAAGAAGAAGCTGGTAGGCTGATCTGTCTCATGTTGAGGGGCATGTGGGTTGCAGAGTCCTTCTGTATTAGTTATTTTGGAAGACTTCAAATGACGTTCAGAACTCCTCCAGATTGCTCTGCTTAGTTCTGGTTGTCGTAATGGAATTTGGCCAGAAGGTCTGCTTGTCCAAAAGGACAAGCTAGAAACCTATTCCAGCCAGATAATTCCAGGCAGAAATGATTTTAACTGCCTGCAGCAGAAACCATAGAGTTTTTCTCAGCTGATTCTCATATTTTTTCCCTGCAGACACAGGTGCAAGGCCAGCCAGCCTCAAGCAATGCTGTGGTGCCATCCCAGCCTACTCAACACACTCAGCAGGTAGGATCACACCTCCTAAACTCAGGACTAAAGTACTCATAGTGTAGAATTTTGATGGCTCTTTAAAGAGCAATTGTCTACCTCTGTCATTTGACCCATAGTTTTGCAGCAAAGGAGTGCTTTAGTTCTCACCCAGTCTAACATGTTACGAGATAGACATTGTATTTCTGAGATTTATTTTAAAAATCATGTTAATGTTGTTTTCCCATGCCTGTCTTCCCCAACCTCCATCTGAGCTTGCAGTGGTGGTCCTGTTCAAGGGGAGACATGTCAGGACTTGCAGATTAGACTGTCTAGACAGGCAAACTTCATTCTCATGATTTCTTCTAATTGGAAATCTGATCTTCAATATTCTCTTAACTGCCTTGTCTTCCTTTATAGAGTCTCCATTCTTGGTTTCAAAGGAAAGAGTTCTCTTGCAAGATTTGGTGTCACTAATGGAATTTTATTAGTAATGCTAATAAGTAATTGTTAAAGCTTAACTGACTTGCCGTATTCTGAAGAACTACTGATATCACTTAGGAGGGAGTAAAAAGCAGAATTTAAGTAGGATATGCTTTAAAGAAAAACTCTGTTGGGGTGTAATAGAGCTTCTCCCTTTTTCCTGCTACAGAGTGCACAGCAGCCAGCCTCTTCCCAACAGCCTGGACAATACCAGCTGCAGCAGCCCTCAGTTTCTGCCAGCACCACTCCTGCACCACCTGTCTCTCAAACTCAGACTTCACAGATCATGCCAATGCCTCAGGCAGCAGCTGGGACACAGGTAAACAAAATTCTTTCTAGCAGAATATTTTTTTTCTTCTTCATAGCTGGTAGATTCAATACACTGCTGCTTTCACTTTTGTCATCATTTCTAATGGTTTCAAAACATTCATACAAACAAGAGTATTCTTATTGAAAACTGGCAGTTTTGTTGAAAATGTGTTGGAAACCCTTTTACACATGGCAGTCGTGAGTAATTTGAGGGAAGGAGAGCACTTCCATGCACAAAGATCTTTAAATTGTCAAAAATATCAGGAAGCATATTGATGAATGGTGAATTGCGAACAGATTTTCAGGAACATGTCATTTCTCTGTTTCCCATCCACTATTTATCTTCTGCACCATTACATGTGTAAAACATACTCACTTATTTAGGTAGTGAGCTGTAGGACTCCTTTCTTCATTCTGTCATCTTTCTTACTCAGCTCTTCTCCTTTACTTCCTGATCAAGAAGCTTCTGTTACTGAATATTGCTTCATTTTGGCTCATATCTCTGTTGAATGTGTGAGCCGCAGTTTTGTTTTTAAAATTATTGTTTTGTTGCTTGTTCATCTAAACTGCCTTTCCAGTTGCATCGTTTGCTGGCTTTAATTGACATATCCCCTGCCATTCTCTGAATGCTGGCACAGTGGATTTTAATTCTCCTTTACTTTAGTCCCCATACTCAAAGCTGACAGATTTGTTGTAGGGTTTGCACTTCTTTGCTATAAGAAGGCAGGCTTGGGTCTGGGGACTGAGTTGAGGAGAATTTGATTCTGTTTATGCACAAATCAGTGCTTCAGGGTATTCAAATGTTGCTCTTTCACCCTCTGTGGGTGTCTGTTTCAAGAGCCTGTTGAGCTCTTCAAGGGAAGTGTTGCAAAGTGAGGATGATTTGGAACTCCAGCCAGCTTCCCGGCCGCTCTGCCAACTGTGCTCCCCAGCCACTTTAACAGAGTGCTGTAACTTGAATAATGCTTTCTTTGACTAATGTGTAAAACTCTGCTTTCCGCAGCCCTGCTTTAAAAAAAAAAAATCTATCTCTATTTTTCTTTACCTCCCCAGCTTCCTGTTTCCCAACCAGTGTCGATCATCCAAGGCGAGCCTCAATTACCTGTTGCAGCATCTTCTCTCCCTCAGCCTTCAGTTGCCCCATCAGTCCCCATTGGCTCTCATTTCCTACCCATGGGCCAGGCCTTGCCAACTTCGGTGGTTCCCCAGTTCCCAGTGTCTCAGTTGCCTGTAGCAGCTCCTCATGTGACAGTGGCTCAGCCAGGTTTCCAGTCGCTGCCCATTTCAATGGCAGCTGGCATGAATCAGCCCCTGCTCACGCTGGCCACGTCTGCTGCGGCAGCTGCTGTTCCTGTAGGACCCAGCGTTGTCCCTAGCCAGCTCCCCACGCTGATGCAGCCTTTGGCTCAGCTGCCCAGCCAGGTTCTCCCGCAGCTCCTGCAGCCGCCTGTCCAGGCCGTGGGATTGCCAGTCAGCATTGGACAAGCTGCTGAAGCTTCACTTCCTGCTGGAGATGCTCTTTACCAGGTATTGTTGCAAGCCAGCAGACCTCTTCTCCACATTTTTTTGCCCGTTCCTCTAAGGTACCAGATCTGAGCTGCGTGCCCTGGCCAGCTCACTTCTCACATGAGAGCCATTAAGCCACTAGGATCAATTTTGTTATATGGTAAATAACCATTTTAAGGGGGAGAGAAGAAAAAAAGTCCTTGGACAACCATGGGTTTTGAATTTTTCATATTTGGCATTGGAGTTTGTCTAAAATGACAGAATCATAGTGCAGGGCTTTGTTCAACCACAGTATGAGAGAGGACAGCTATATATTCATGAGATCTGTCAGCCTGGGGAAAAAGAAAATAGGAAATTGTAACTTTAAAAATAGGAGATGTGTGTTGGAAAGAAAATCAATGGCAGCATATTCAACAATGTCAGTATTTCATTCCAAGTCTGGGAAGGGGTGGGACAGGGAATTCATAGAAATCAGTCAGGCAGCCGTGGATCTTGGATGTGACGTAAGTACCTGGTGCTGGTTGTGAACTGCTGGACTGGTGGGCACAGACTGCTTCAGCAACTTTATGTGATCACTCACTGTTAAAGTGGCAACCTGAATAATGATGGAAGTGTTCCTTGTTTCTGGGTCAGCTCATTATGGGAGGACAAGAAAAACACAAGAGTGTTTTTGCTATTTAATCTCAAGAATCAGCAGCAGTTGTATAACATCTGAGCCGTAGTTGTTCAGCCTGAAAATTCTTCAAGCTCATTTCTAATCTCAGGCTTTAAAATCTTAAGCTATATAGGCAGCTGCAAGAGTTGGGAAATAAAGATTGTTTTGCCTAAGATTTGGGACTGTGAGTGGGAATTTGCTTGTTTGGGCGTGGTGACTTACATGCTGGCTGCATGAGCAGTTTGCTCCACTTCTTTGGGAAGATTTTTGGGAGTGCTTGAACAAGTACAGAAGGTTGGAACGTGTCCCTGGAACTGATATTTTTTTTATCACTGTTTTGTTTCCTAATTAGCTCTCCATTCACTGACTTGGTTCCCTCATTTCTGTTCCAGAGCTTCCCATCTCGGCTGACACCTCAATACCCAGGGGACTCGAACGTTGCACCTTCCTCAGCTGTGGCCTCTGCCAGTATTCCTTCTGCTGTGCTGTCCCCTCCCTTGCCCACAGATGCAATGGCCCAGTCAGGGTACCTTGCTCCTGTCGTGCAGCCCTATGGGGAACAGAATGTTTTAGTTTCCATGGGCAGCCTGGGAGGACAGGCTCAGGTGGCCCAGCCTCCTGTGAGTTTAGCACAACAGGCCTCATCTGCCTCCTCACAGCAGGCAGTTGTGGAGGTAAATATATGGAATATAATGTAACAGTAGATTTTGGATGTTTGACTCCTGCAACAGTGTATCTCTGTGGGGAACTAATCCCTTCTGTGCTTGTCTTCAGTTGGAAGTTAATATTTCAAATTGCCTTTTTCTTACAGCAGAATGTCATGCCAATGTGGGGACCTTGTTGCCACTGGTTGTTCTGTTGGGAAGTGAGTGTGCATCCTGCAGGCAAAAAGCAGTAAAACACTTCACTTCTTGCTAGTACTGTAGAACATTTTTGCCATACCAAAGACAAGCTGCAGTCAATAGCCTTTGAGAATCTGTCATTGTGCCTATTCTCTGCAGCGTGGTTCTTGCAGGGAGAATTGGAATTGTCTCTGTTCTGCATTGGCTTGCCTTTTGCACATTCTGTTAGTAAAACTGTGACTGCATGGCCAGCTGTAGTGACATGTGGCAGTAGAAAGGATGTGTGGCTGGTTTCTTCTCCTCACCCCTCCTCAGATGACATTTTGCTTCACTGCAGTTTGCTCTAGAGTATTTTGTAAACTAAAGCTGCCCTAGATGCCAGCTGTTTAAACTTCTAAAAAGGCAGAGCTTTCAGCTTTACAACTGGTTTGGGTGAAAACACTGAAGATACTGGGTTGCTTGAAGAGGAGCTGTACTCTTTGAGAGGGGTTCTTGATTGTAGGTTTCCATCCATAGGGTACTCAGGGAGTCTCACAGACTGCTGCTTCAGAGACTCTTCCAGCAACACAGCCTGCTCAGTCTACCCCTCTGGCTTCTTCTATGGATAGGTGAGCACTGCTTCTTTTTTTCACTGGGAGTGTTTTTGAGGATGAGAAGGACTAAAGTTGCTAGAGGAGAACCAGGGTCGTGAAGGGTGGAGTATATTATGTGGGGTATTTTATGGAGGGAATAAGTAAGGTTGTGCATAGTGATTGACTTTGTCATGTCAAATGGATCGTAAGTGACAAGTTTTTCGTCCTTTTGGCACTTAAGCAGAATTCAAACTCGAAATAGCTTGAAAACATAAGATAGATTTGTACAACTCAGCTTTCAAGAGGTGTACCAAAATAATTACAGGTAGAATTTCTGTTTAAGCAACATGAAGTGTTGACAGGACACTTCTACTTGATTAACACACGTCTACCACTTCCCAGAAGAGAGTCTCGTGGTTGGTTAGAGTATTGTTGCACTTATGGAATGCATGGAAGCTAACAGGAAGTTGTCTTTTCTTTCTAGTGCACATTCTGATGTTGCTTCTGGGTTGAGTGATGGCAATGAGAATGTCCCAGCTTCGAGTGGAAGGCACGAGGGGAGGACAACGAAGCGTCACATGCGGAGGTCTGTCCGCAGCCGCTCCCGCCATGAGAAGACTTCTAGGCCAAAACTGAGGATTCTAAATGTGAGTATTTTTTGTTTTAGGGATAATTCAGTAGTAATGATGTATTTTTAAGCCTCTACAGGCATTCCAAATATCATCTATTAAGAGATTTTTGGACCATGAGATATGATAAAACTGACTTGCTAAGCTACCAATGGTTGCACAAACTATTCCAGAATATTCGATGTATCCTCAGACAAAGCTCATGCTCTACATGGCACCATTTATTAGACTGGAAAGATAGAACATGTTTGTGTTATACCAGTTACTGTTAGTTTGTCTCAGTGACCTTAGCTTCTTGTGCTTTTGGTTTGAAGTATATTTTCTTTGTTTTAGGTTTCCAATAAAGGTGATCGGGTAGTGGAATGCCAGCTGGAGACACACAATCGGAAAATGGTTACTTTCAAATTTGATTTGGATGGTGATAACCCTGAGGAAATAGCTACAATTATGGTAAGATATATTTTAGAGATGGAGACTCCAGGCAGCTGTATTTTTTTGTTTATGGTTTGGAATTCGTGTCCCACGTAGTATGGTGTGTGTTCACCTTATTGGTACACAACCACAGCTAGAAATTTGGCACAGAGTGGTTTAGCTGATTATTAATTTATCTTGCACACACAAGTCACATGAAAATTTGTGTCAGTTTTTTACCTTAGAATTGAGGTTTTTATCAAGTGAAAAAACTCCTTTTGGTTTTTTGATTTTTTTTTGTTTTTTTTTTTTTAATCTGATATTTTCAAAACTGCAAGCAATCATCTGGAAGTGCCAGGTTAAAGAAATTGTTTGCTTCTCTAAGAGCATGCATTGATAAATCTTCTTATTCTTCAAGCATTTTACCATCATTGTCCATTAAAATGGAAAGATTCTGCCTTTAAAATAAGAAAGGATAATTGTATTTTGGTTTTTGAAAGTACATAGTGAGTGATGCTGTTCTTGCCTTTTACTAAAAGAAAAAACTTTTCCATTCAGTGTATGATGGCTAGGCACAGGAAGGAATTTGTCCTATGAAGATACATTTAAATAAGAGTATTGAGTAGCATAGAATAGAATCCCCATTTCTTTTTTTTAAATTTAAACTCTTATTTATGGTCTGGTACAGTCTAAATGAGTCTGAGATGGTTTTAATGTTACTGAAGCTGGGGGTTGTGACAGAACACAGTATCTTTTGACACCTTCTTGGGCACTTGTGCAGTGATTATCTTCTGCTTAGAGAGGTGGCAGCATCTGAATTGGTGTGTGCTTGGGTTTGTACTTGTCAAAAGGAACCAAACCAGTCATATCGGAGAAATTCTCTGCCACTAATGGCTTTCTGAGAAAGAAGAAGAAGTTGGTTCTTGCCTAAGTACAGATATTAGCAAAGTCAATAACATGAGGTTGTGTGCCAGGGAATACAGAGAGTACACAGATGTCTTTCTTCACCTTAAACCTGAAGTGATCATACGAAGAAATAAGAGTATGTTTGATGAAAACTAAACAAGCAAAGTCAAAACTAAGACACACTCTCCAAGCAACAAAAACCAAAAATATTTGAAGATGAGTAGAAGCAAAATAAGTGAACTTTGCATCCAGAATGCAGTCACACAGTTAAAAGTGTGCAACCTAATTTAAACATCTGAATCTGGAACATTGTGCTCATTGATTCCTTGTTGAATATTGAGCAAACTTTAGATTGCAGGACTTTGTTTCCTTTAAATCATGAGACTGTTAGGCATACCCCATATAGTTGCCTGTTGGTCCTAAACTGAAAGTACTGAAGATTTCTTGAACTAGTATTCTGCATTGCAGAGGCTGATATAAGCACATCATGGCTGGCTTTCCTTTTCTTGACCCAGCATCCCAGGAATTTGATGTAAAGCTCAAGCTTTTCCTCTAAGGCACTTTATTTCTCTTTTCCAGCAGAGACTCCATGACTGGCAGCTTTACTTCTGTTTCATGGGCTGTCTCTGTGAGTTTTTCCATGCATAATTTCAGGAGACAGAATGCTCTCATGGATCAGACCAAATCAAGAATATGATTTGGTCTTTCTAACTACCGAGTATGCTTGTTTAAACCAGTTTTATCCAACATAAGCAAGACAAGTTATTTTCATAAAGCAATACAATATATTTGAACTAGACAGGCTGAGCTACCTTTCTTTCCCTGTATTTGGAACATAATTCATACTGGCTTTTATGTACCACAGCCAGACTTTAATCAGTGATGTGCAACCTGCATAGAGGAGAAATTGTGTATGGCATGGAAAGAGAGAAACACAGAAGACATCTTGCAATACAGAATTTTCAATTTCTTTGATGTTATAGTTCTCTTTAAATGTGTCTCTTAATGCACATTGCGTTCATTAGACAGGAGGAATTGAAGTAAGATAAGACTGCTAATTTTAAATTTCCCTGTGCTAAGCAAAGATTGAGGTGACAATTTATGAAGAAGTGAGATTGAATGTTCTCCACAGCAAGGATTAAACCAGGGCACACACTTCCATGCTGGAGATGGTTTGAGAAACAATTGTTTTTCTCTATGGTGTCACCACTTTCATCTTATTCAGAAGAACAGGAAAGGGAAGACAGACATCAGCACCAAGAGTAAATTCTGGTTATTCAATATATTGCTTTGAAGTTGTTTGTGCAAAATCAATGTTGCTTTGTTCTTTTGCAGGTGCAGAATGAGTTTATTTTATCAACAGAGCGAGACTCATTTGTAGAACAGGTACGAGAGATTATTGAGAAAGCAGATGAAATGCTGAGTGAGGATGCCAGCGTGGAGCCTGAGGGCGATCAGGGCTTGGAGAGCATGCGGACAAAAGACGACGGCTTCTTCCCGGGGTCACAGGTATGTGAAGGACAGACTGCCTCAGCTCTTGCTATCTGTCTTCCATTCTGGGTGGTATGGCTTTGTGAGTAGGGTAGCTAGAAATAGAATCTTCCTGTCATGAGAGATATCAAAGATCAATAATTATAAGATAAAAAGAGAAAGCTTCATATCTGAGTGCCTAAAATGAAGTTAGAAAGCTAAATAACAGACCTCTTTTTGATGTGTTTGAAGACTTCCGAAGCTGCTGAATCTCCTAACAGTCCACTAAACAGACAGTCTTAAATGCTGATGCTTCTTGGATTTGAGATTATTGTGAGGTAGGACAGTGAAACCCCAACCCTGTGCTGCTCACTAAACACTGAGAGCCTGGTCTCAGGCCTTCCACCCAGTGAAGCTCTAAGAGATTGGATAGCTTGGTTAGGAAACACATGGTTTGAAACTGTTTGCTGGGTGCTGAAAGTAGAGACTTTGCCTGAATCTCTGCCTTAATTACACCCAGAACTAGTTTGGAACATCCATTTATTTGTTGGATGTTTAAGGAAATCAGTTGGATTTCCAGAAGAATTTTTAGATCAGTCTGTTACATTGACGGTCACTAAGCTGAGAGTCTCTAAGAACACTGTAGCTGACATTTATATGGGCAGAATTCCTCTAGATTGGTGATGGTGCTTGGGTCCCACATACTGCTTCCCTTAAATGCCCACGTTTCAGTAAGCTAGCGTTTTAAGAACTATCTTGTGGGATTCTGTTTCAGAATAGAAGTTTAAATTTTATCTTACTTTACAGAAATTAGAGTTCAAACAGCCAGATCCTACATCTTCCTTGCCACAAAGAATAGGTAAGTCTTTTGTGATTTTTTTCAACAGTTACCTTTTTCTGTTTCAGCGGATGGGTGCAGCCAAGTTTTTTATTTTGTATGATGGAGTGCACATTCCATATTGCAGGTTATGTATTTAATTGCAGCCCTGTGTCACTCAACATCCACCTTCTTTTTGTTTAGGGGTTCCCTCTAGCTCCTTTACCCAGGTTGTTCATTCTGCTGGAAGACGGTTCATTGTCAGCCCCGTCCCCGAGAACCGACTGAAAGAACAGGGCTTTTTCACATCTGCTGTTCTTGGAGGAAACGAAACTTCAGATATGGGTGAGTTCTCCAAAATCTTCAAAGCTGATGCCTAAGACATGTTCTTCAAAACTGTGAAGTTAGTGAACTGAGCTGTTCCTGAAGACCTCTCAAAGTATGTGGGGAAGTAGGGAGCTGTCTGTGCTGATAAGAGATGACCATAATTTGGGTCATACCATGCAGGATTCTTGGAGGAAAACTGCTCATGTGCTGTCTGCAAGACTCTGAAACCTTAATTCTGTATTTTAATGTAAGCCTGGATTTGTCTGTTTTGTTTTGGTATGGGGTTGTTTTTGTTTGTTTGTTGTTTTTTTTAATGCTAGGAAGTAAATGTAGTCTTAGTCTAGCCGTAGACAATAATACCGTAATGAGCTTTTTCAGATGGACTGATAATTTTCTTTTCTTCCAGTTGCAGCATCTCCTGTACATGGTCCTGGAATGAATCTCTCCCACTCAGCATCGTCACTGAGCTTGCAGCAAGCTTTCTCTGAGATGGGGCACGCTCAGATGTCAGAAGGACCTAGCACAGCTCCTCCAGTGTTCAATCAAACAATACCACCATTTCCACCTGCACTTTCTACCATGGCGGGCAGTGGTGCAACTCCTGCATCCGTGGCTACTTCTTCAGTATCTGTTTCCTCCAGCACTGGTGTTTCTGTTCCAGGATCTGTTACTTTGCCTTCAGAAAGTGCAGCTGTTGGAGTTGCACCAAGCACAAGCGTGCCAAGCTCTATTTCTCCACCTCCAGCCTCACAATCTGCACAGCAATCGACCGGTGTCACTTCCAGCGTGAGCGCCCCTGCTTCTTTCTCCTTATCTGCCACATCCCAGCCTGCTCAGCCAGTGACTGCAGACATTGCTGCCAGTGCCAGCACACCATCATCTTCAGCACTGCCACCTGCCCAGGTTCCTGGGGTCACTGCTCTCGGTGCTGCTGCACCAGCTGTGACATCTCAATCTACTCCTCAGACTGTGAGTAGTATGGCAGCAGCACAGACATCTGTTGCCCTGTCTGTGGCTCAGAACGTGGCTTTGCAGCTTCCCCAGCTCAGCAGCAGTGGCTCAGTGTCCAGTCTGGCAGAAACAACAGTCGTAAGTGCTCCACAGTCACTGCCTGAGAGCGGGCACTCTCTGGACAAGTCGCATTCCTGCAGCGCAGCTGGCTTATCTCTGCCCATTGGTGCACCTTTATCATCCTCAGTAGCATCAAGCATATGTGGATCAGTCTCTCAGCCAGTGATCCATCCCTTACTTGTTCCATCAGGAATTACATCAACGCCTGTCCTACCCCAGATTTCAGGTGCAACACCCATGTTACCCCAGGTTCCCTTACCTGGTGTCTTGCCACAACCAGTCACTAACTTGCCTGCAGTACAGCAGACTTTGATCCACAGCCAGCCTCAACCAGCTCCATTGCCCAACCAGCCTCATGTTCACTGTCTGGAGGCTGATGCTGATGCTCAGTCTAAAGCCCCTGGTATTGATGATATCAAGACCTTGGAAGAAAAGCTGCGATCTCTGTTCAGCGAGCACGGCAACGTGGGAACGGTGCATCCGTCAGTGTCTCTGGACACCTCTCTGGTAATGGAAACCACAGTTGTTCCTGGCATCCCAACCACTGCTGTTGCACCAAGCAAACCCCTGACATCCATTAGCACTTGTATACCTCCAAGCAGTTTGCCTCTTGGACCAACTGGCTTGCCAGCGCTGACTCCAGTTGCCACTCCTGGGCAGGTGATCACCCCGGTGAGCTACATCTCTGCCTCGAGCAGCATGGCCACAGCAGCAGTGAAAGCAGGGACCTCTCCTTCCAAGCCCCCCCTCAGCAGGGTACCGGTAAGAGATGCAGCATCAGTGTCCATGGTCAGCTCTGGCTGGAACACCTTCTTGGGCAGCATCCTTTTTGTAAAGCAAAATAGTTATTCAGGAAGAAATTTCTTCATTTAATGCAGTATTGAAGGTTTATTCTCTGATTGTTTTTATGTGTCCCAATAGGTGTTCTGTTTTGTCCCTAATGGGTAAAAAATGTTCAGTTCTCTTTTATGCTTCTGAGAGATGTCTCTTATGTCACTGTTAGTTTTTCTTCTTAAAGAGTGAGGCAACTGTGGTTTGCTTTTTGTGTTTGTTTAGTTTTTTTTATTGATACTGATTTTTTAAAAAAGAATTTGGATGTCTTGCTTTAAATAGCTTTTTATCTTGTACTTGACCACTAGGCTGAGATGGTTGGCTGTATATTTCACAAAGTAGTAGATTTGAGATGGAGGAATTTTGCTTCCTGTCATAAACCTGTTCCTTGCAGTCAAGGGTGAACCTGACTGGAAGGGTTTGGGTTTTTCTAAGTTCTCTGCTACTTATTTGATACCTGGATACTGTTTTCTTTTTAAATGTTAGATTTATGAGAGGAGGATTTTGAGAGATTTAGAAGATGCCTGAAAACAAACTTTTTTTTTTTTTTTGTTTACTGACTCATGTTCTACAAGCAAAACACTCTTTCACAAAGAAATAATGACTCACAGTAACAACTTGAAAGGTGCTGTGGATGTTGTTACCTGCTCACCAACCAGATATACCAATACGTGACATTTTCTTTTAAATGTCTGCCTGTGTGGGGGCACAGCACTTTTCAGTATTTTAAATATTTTGGTAGTCCTTTCCTTAAATGGAAATAAATTGAAGAAACTTGCAGGTATTTAACAAACCAAAAACTTTAATATTCTCTTCTTTTTGTTTCTGTCAAGTTTTTTTATACTCATCAACACTTTGTGTTGGCTGTCTTTAACCAGCCTTCCTATTAACCAGTTTCAGGCCAATTCAGGCTGAGCCAATGCTCTCAGCATCTCCATTCATTAGTAGTCTTTCCCATGTACTCTTTGTTGTCAAAGACAGTAGAAAATCTCTGCTATGGAAGAGTGGGAATATGTGCCAGAAAAGTTGATAATGAAATCTAGACACAAAGACATCCATTAATATTTCAGTGAAATTGAAAACTGGAAAAGAAATATTGGAAAAATGGAAACTGGTATTTTTTCAGCAACAGTCAGAGCAGTTAGAAATTTGCTAATTGCAAACCTGTAATTACAGAGACTTGGGTTTAAATGTAATAAATGTTATAGGAGATTGATTGTCAGTTGTAGAAATCCTACCTCCTCTTTGAAGTTTTCCTTTATAAATTAGTTTTTTTACAAGGTTTAATTTTAGTTTCACTTTGTGCTGTTGCTGAGCATTAAGGAGCTTATTGCTTTAGTCTTCTGGGGTTTGCTAGACTCTGTGTCTGTGTATTCATTTTGTTTATGGCCAGACAGTTAAATGTGTTTCAGCTTGTCTTAGCAATGTATTTAAAGTATGTTTTGCCTCTTATTGATAAACTAAATGATGAAGTTACTACACCTTAAAAATTCATCATGCCTCAGAACAGGTAACAACCTCACACGTGTTCCTGCTGCACAGAGAAGTTGAGCTAACACAACTCAGCCAGTTCCTGCTGAAGTGTTATTGGCAGGATAGATAACTCTGGGGAGAGCATCTTCACTGGGCAGCTGCTCCTGCAATTTAAAGCTTTACTTTGAGCTGTGGTGACACACTGCAGGCCAGAACTGGTTCTGGAGCAGGCTGTGGCCTGTGCCCCTGTCCTGCAGAGCTCACGGCCCTACGGGGCACTGTGCTGTAGCTCATGGGCTGTGTGTGTGCTCAGACTTCATGGGCACTGTCAAACCTCAAGATGACAGCTGAGAATAAAAACTGCAAATTGTGCAATGGGTTGCCTAGTTCCTAGAACTTGCCACTTCCCTAACAATGGAAATGACTAACTGGAATGTGCTGTCTGACCTGGTGAGGAGGCTTTGATGACTCCTTCTAACCCCTCTCTAACCTCCTCTGCATAACCTGGATACTTCCCCCTACCCAGTTGCATGGCCTAATCACCTTCTGTGGGTCATCAACACCTTTCAGGCTCAAAAAGAAGTGATGGATCAAAACATTGGTGTGAGAGCTCTACAAATCTGTTTCTCAACAAGTGGAGACATCCTCAGGCACTGACAGTTCCTGTTCTCAAGTCAAGTTGCTTGGAACAATTTGCTGGAAGCATGCAGCTTGCAGTTTCTAATGGACAGTTAACATAGAGCTATTGTAAGGAGACTGAGTACATTCTTGCACCATTTTAGAAATTAAGCTTCTTGGATTAATTATTTTAGCATTTCTTCCAGACTTGAAAATAATATCCCCAAGATACTCTGTTTCTGGATACTCCAGTTTGTTTAAACTGGTAATTGTGGCTGCTCAGGGATAATCTGGATTATAAAATAAAAACACATCCAACTTTCCCCAATTTGGTTGTAAAAGTCCCTAAAGACTCTATGCTAACTGTCCAGGAAGGAATTCTCTACAAAAAAAGAAAGTTAAGGCTCCTGTTGTATGACATGAGTGACTGTAGCTGGTACCTGATGCTGCTGTTGTTCCATGTCTGACGGACGCGCGTTTCCTCTCCGTTGTCCATAGGTGCTCCCAGTAGGTTCTGACCTCCCGGCTGGCACTCCATCCAGTGAGCAGCTGCCTCCTTTGCCAGGACCTTCACTAACTCAGGTGCTACACAACTTGGCAGATTCTATCTGGTTCTTTTCCCTTCAGAGAGCATGTTTCAATTAAACCCTCCGTTGCATGTTATTAATGTTCTTGGTTTTCTTCTCTTTTGACTGAGTAACCTCTTTTGTGTAGCTGTAGCAGTAGCCTGAGTGGCTTCAGCACTGGCTGTGAGTGACCTTTTCTAGTGGAAGGTGTCCCTGCCCATGGCAGGGCATTGGAACTGGATGGTCTTTAAAGTCTTTTCCATCCCAAACCATTCTGTGGTTCTCGTCCTTTGGGGTGCTGTACCCAGTGCCTAATCAGGCTTAGGGGTTTTAGTGTGTTAATCTGAACATGAAATGTTTTTTTTTTTTATATAATGCAGTGGAGTGTGTGCATAAAGCTTGAACCTGTTTTCTTCTTGAAAAGAGTATAGTAGCAAAATAATATGAAAAATTATATATTGCCTTGAAATGTTTATAAAAATTTGTGAATTCCTTATGAGGTTTTGGGGTTTAGTTTTTTTTGATGATTGCTGTTTTGTGTTGGTTTGGTTTTGGGTTTTTTTTTTGTTTTGTTTATTTTGTGATTATTACTGCATTCTGATTTCACTAGACTTCAAGATTTTCAAAAGGTATTTGAAGTTCTTTATCATAAACACGACTTGAAATGCAGCAGTGGCTTCCCCTGCTTAGTTTCTGTCCTTGTATGCAGTAGTTAGCTGGGATATCTTGTGTTTAAATGGTGGTGCCAAGCAATAGAACAAGAGGTTATTGGCAGAAACTGATGGCCAGAAGCTCCACCTAAACATGAGGAAGAACTTCTTTGCTGTGCAGGTGACCAAGCACTGGAACAGTTTGTCCAGAGAGGGTGTGGACAAAAGGGTATCTCCTTTTTTGGAGATAGCCAGGAACCAGCTGGGTGCAATCCTGTGCCCTGTGCTCTGGGCTGGCCCTGCTTGAGCAGGGAGGTGGGAGCAGGTGACCCACTGTGATCCCTTCCAGCCTGACCCCAGTCTGTGATTCTGTGTGGTTTGTACAGCTAAGGCACATGGCATCTGAAATTGGAAGAAAAAAAGCTTCTTCAGCTGAAATATTTTCTAAAAGTAGCTCGTTTTTACATCTTGATCTTAGAACTATAAGCCATATTCCTGCCCTGTGAGTAGCAAGGCATCTTCTTCCTCCAAACTGAGGAAGAAAAAAACACTTTTTATCCCCCAACTTCAGAGGCAGAAGCTGTTTTTTCTTTTTTAGTTAGTTCTTTCTGAAGCATGGTTTTACTGAAGACTAGAATAACTTGGTGATAATTGTTACCTGCACTCTTCCCATGGTCAGGTATCAGATGGATCAGGAGACAGCTGGTGAAAATCAGTCCTATGGAGTTCATAGTCCTTTTCATTGCTGGAAACTCAGTATATTAGTAGTATTTTCCCCTAACCTCAAAAGCATTTGTAGCCACTTCTATGACTCAAGCCACAGTACCACTGCAAAAGGCTGCTTCCTGTTTGTCATAGGTATTTCTGGCAGGATCTGTAGCATGGAAGAGTCACAAATATAGATCCCTTGCTTCTTGTCCTTTGCAAACAACTTAGTGAATTTCACTTCTCATTTGAACTCAGAAGGATTGTCTAGGAGTGAAACAAAGTTGGAGGAAACCAACTGAATCAAATCTAATTGACTGTTCAGAGCATTTGCTGCTATCACATAATACTATCTGGAAAATTACTGGCTTGTCTTAAAGTAGACAGGCTTGCCTTCTGGGCTGCTTCTGTCACCAGTAGGTGATTACACAACTTTTCCCCTTCCCTTAGTAGCACACTTGTAATTTGCAGACAGAATACACGTCATCTCAAGACCAGTTTTGAACAGTCTGTTCTATACTCTTAAATACCTGTTCTATTTATTCCTTAATTGCTTTTTAAAGTGTATTTAGGTTAATCTCTCAAGCTTCATTTTGGTCCCCTTGTTCCATAAGGAAATCTTTTATTTCCTGATCATTCTGGTGGCCATTTGTTTACTTGAAGCAAATATCTTCTTGAGAGCATAAGTGATGAGAATTTTTTAGTATTTCAGGTAACATGTCCCCTCTATTTTACAGTGTTGGATTAAATTACCTCACTTGTCACTAAGCAGTTGGGTTTCTAAATGGAGCCATACAAGTCTGCATCTTCTGCCTTTTTTTTTTTTTGTACAATGGAATTGATACAGGCTTTATGGTTCCTAGGGCTTTGGTTTTGTTTTGAAATCCACATGTCAGGAAGAATGTTATCCTGGCAACCTTTTGAAAGCATCTTTATGCTATTATGTACCTCTAACTTTGAGTGGAAAGTAGTATTATTTTTATGTTGTCATGATCCCTGCTTCAGTTTTAAAAACAGATACAGCTTTTCTTTTTGTACTTGGGAAAGATTAATGATGTTCAAGTGTGGATGAAAATTTCTTTTCTGTAGGGTCAGAATTGCAGCTTAATGGTATCTGACAATACATTCTTCTTTCAGTGTATCTTATGGGCATGGCCCTCATTTAGTCATTTTGAGACTTTGGGACTTTTTTTATCTTCAAGATATTTTTAGGTAAAATATTCTTCTCTTCCTTTCTCCAATCCAATTGGCCAAGTTTAAAAACATCTTGTATTCTAACTGAAATAGCTGAAATCTAAGTAATAAGCATACTTGAGAGATTCTGCCCCTCTCCATCCTTTCCAAGTCAATCCATCTATATAGCCTCTCTGAGGGAACTTGAGGGTTTTTTCTTGCTTCATTGGTTTTGAGTGGTATTGTAGAGTTTATTTTTCTTTAAGTTCCAGTTAATTTTTGTGTTTTGTTGTTTTTAAACAAGTATGTTGCGTGAGTTGTTTCCAGTCTTACCATGCTATACATGTTAAATCTAAATGTGTAGGAAGGAAGCTAGACAGAAATATGCAAGCTGGAATGATTGCTTTAAATTTTAGTATTGAATATGTCTGTTTCTCAACAATGCTTTTGTTTTTCCTGAGCTGGGACACTGTTTTACTCTTTTCTTTCTCAGTCCCAACAGCCACTGGAAGATCTGGATGCTCAGCTGAGAAGAACCCTTAGTCCAGAGACTGTGCCAGTGACATCTGCTCCTGCCTGTGTATGTTTGCAATGTTGGCAGTTCAGTAGTCTTGGAAAACCTCAGTGTTTTTCCAAAGTCATACTCTTAGGTCACTGCCTTTAATATCACTACACCAGTATTTAGACCTTTAAAAATAAAAATTCAGAGTCATCTTCCAGTTTTTGGGACTGAGTCAACCAAAATCGGGAAAGTCTGTATATTGCAATAGATTATGTCATTTCCTGAGGCTGTTTTTTGGTATTAGTTGTTATTCCAACTTTCCTGGTGATGTCAGCAAACTAGAAATGGATGTGACAGAGGAATAAAGGGAAAGAGAACTAAAAAGCAATATGTGATATGTCAGTCTTAATTTGGGAGGGCTGTTTCCAGTGTGGATCTGAAATTTTAAAAGCCTCTGTTAAAGAGCTTTGGATACTGAATGCAGACAATGACTGACAATACAAGTGGCTATTTATGCCACTTGTATTATTTCTGCACAGGCCAAGGGGTGGTCTGCTCACAGCCTCAGGGTTATAAGGCCTGTAAAATCTCTTGTCTTGCATTTGTCTTTTCATGTATCATACTTTGTTGGAAGCAAAAAAATTACGTAATATGGAGTATGTTGGGTTTGTTGGCATTCAATGAAACTGCTAAGTATTTTAATTTATTTTCTTTTCCTCCCTGAACCTGCAGTCTGTGCCCTCAGTAGCATCAACAGTGGTTACTGGGCCGGTGTCCACAGCAACACAGAGTCTGAAGGATGGTAAGACAGCCATGATTACTTTAGGTGATTCCTCAGCACGGAGATAGAAATCAAAATGGAACAGAATAACCACTTGGAAGGTTACAGCCTTTTCTACTGAGTTATGGAATGGCAGTTCCTTCAGGGCATTTTATTAGTTTTTAGTAGCCAGACTGAAGTTTTCCCCTGTGGGCCATGAGGAGGGGGACTGATAGATACTTGTGTATTGTAGTGACTCATTTAGGAGTTAAAGCTTTCCAAAATGCTAAATTAAGAGTCAAAAAGAATCTCTACTCTGCTGCTAGGGTACAGTATCAGGACTTGAAGGAACTGTTTTCTGTCATGTGCTATGTTCCTGGCAACAGCAATAGGACCCATTTTGTGTCATTACACTGTGTTCTGCATGTAGGATACCTCTCCCTTACCCTAAGGGTGTTTCATTTCTGTTTCAACAGAGAAGCCAAGCTTAAACTAGTAAAAATTTAAGTAAGGTAGTAAGAGACCCAGACTTCTTTCTGCTTTAGAACAACTGAAGGTTGGCTGGCTGATCACCAGTTCAAGTCTGGATGATCAATGATTTTCAAATCTGTATGGATTGAGTTACTGCGGGGGGAATACAAACACTTGAAAAATAATCTGAGATTTTCCTATCATTATTCATCTATTTGTTTTCATTTTTTTAAATATTCTATTTTTAAAAGAAGCTGTTAATATGGTGCTGAAATTTTTTCTTGAGCTGTCTAGTAAACACTATTTAACATGTGTGGGCTTCTGAAGTTGAATAACAAACCTTCAGAAGCCAATAAAACTGTGAAGGAAAATAAATTATATACTCTAATTTTGGGACATTGGTGAACTATAATGTGGAATGCATTAGTCTGCTATAGAGTTAGTTGGATTTTGTCTTTTAAATTTAGAAAGTAAAGGTAAACATACTGGGAAGTTGCTTAATAAACAGAGCAAGCTGTCCAATAGAACTGATTTAAAAATAGAATGTTATTTCTCAGCTTTGTAACTTTATACTGCCAGTGCACAGAGCAACAAAATTAGGAGCTGACACCTAAAAATCCAACTTGGAGAGCTTCAGATAGACTGCTTTGAGTAAATGTGGCTTATAGCATTTCTTCAACTTGCCCCTTTTTGGTGAATAATTTGTCCCCAGTGTTGTGAAATTTAGGTAGTCACTCTGGGTATTGAATCAAAATAAGTTTTTTCTTTCATAAAGCTCTATTTTTATTAGTTGTCTATTTCACATCTCTGAAATGAGTGTGCTTTTTTTTGTTGCCTGAAAGTGTAGTTTTGCCAAATACACTGTGCAGGGAAGGTTTGTAGAAAAATGCTTCGACTTAACAATAATTAACATTTTAATGTGGTGCTTTGAGTCTAGAAGCCTCTTTGGAGTTAACAGCTACTTGAATTTGAAGTACATAAAAAGAAATGGTTGGAGTTGAAATAATATGTTGCTCATTGTTGTTTTAATCCCATTTTCCTTTTCCTCAGCTTTGGCAGCAGGTGATGGAGAGGGCAATGCTGTGTGTGCTGCAGGAGCCAGTGTGCTGAAGATGGGGCGGTTTCAGGTACCAGCTGCTAAACTCACTTGGCTCTTGGTGCAGCTTCTTTGGGTGCTTCCTGGCAGTGCCAGCTCAGTGTGCCATGTGCAGCACTTTGCTGTCCTCGTAGAGATTGTGAAAGCAGGTCTGCAGATGCTGTTTCCATTCAGGGCAGAGATTGCACAGTCTGTGCAGGCCTGGAGTTGTGAACATGGGGTTTCATCAGGTGTTGGCCTTGGTCTTTAATGTTGGGCTGCTCTTTCACTATCAGGGCTGGGATGTTCACTGTGTTCTGTCCTGCTGGTGAAGGAGGCCCCATCTGAGGCTGCTGTTTCTTGGAGTTAATCCTCCAGATTACAAGAATGCTGCTTTGTGGCAGTGTTTTGCCTGGTGGGAAGCAGTGGCTTGCTTTGTGGCATACCTAGGAAATGAGTTATTTTCCCCTCTCAGATGCGTCTTACCATTAAGGGAAATAAAAGCAGCACGTTAAGGAAAAACTAAGGAAGTCTGCATGATTGTATTTCTATTATAGGTCTCGGTGGCAGTGGATGATGTGCTAAAAGAGGGTGACAAACCTGACGCGAAGCCAGTGCAATTTGAAACCACCTCCAGTGATTCTTCAAGCCTTTCTGGCAGTAGCCCAGAGAGCACGCTGGTGAAGCAGGCTGGGAAGAGCGGGGCTGTGGCTGCCACCCCCTTGGATGTGGTGGATGGCATTCCTGGGGCAGCTCCCGCGCTGGCAGACGCTGCTCAGGCCACCAAGGTTGGGCGCTTCCAGGTGACCACGGCCACGGACCAAGTGGGGCGCTTCTCCGTGTCCAAGGCTCGGGATGAGGTCAGCTGTGCGGAGAAAGAGCCGGTGACTCTTCCTCTCTCTGTGGGCTTGGAACAAGTTGCTTCTTCAGCTGCAGCTCCGAAGAAAGAGTTGGAGTCCAGGCAGTCCCCACAAATGAATGGTCCATCCTCTGATCCGGAGGTCGCTTTCCTCAGTGGCATGGCTAAGGATTTGGATGATGGCTCAGGGAGCCCAGACTCTGTCCAGCACCTGGGATCAAAGATCAGCCTCCCTGTTCAGAGCCTCAGCAACTCCTTCAACTCCTCCTACATGAGCAGTGACAATGAGTCGGATATTGAAGATGAAGACTTGAAGTTGGAACTCCGTCGGTTGCGGGAGAAGTAAGGGTGGTTTTTCTTTGGGTGGTTGTAATGGTTGGATGGAAGTAAGGCTTCTCCTTTGGGTGGCTGTGTATGGAATAGATGTAACAGCATTAAAATGAATTTCACCTGTTCTTCCCTTACGCTTTGCTAAGTGTCAGGAGCCGTTGTCAGCATTTATGTGGGAAGCAAGGTTCTTTAGTGGGAAAGCAGTATAACTTATAACAAAAGAGCCCACTTGTTTGTTGGGCTGAATTTTCTACCCTGTGACCTTATTGTGTGTAGATTGCCAGCTGTACTATGGATAAGACTGTAGATCTAAGAAAGATTTGCATATCACTGGAGTTAGTGGGAAAAACCTAGTGTTGTTTGAAAATGACACACAAGTCTCTGCATTTCTGGCATTTCTAATGGTTCTTTTCCTGAAGAGACCTTGTTGGCTCAGAAGAAGAATTTAGAAGTGAAGCAATGTGACCTACTAATTTATTTATACTGAAAGTTGTACTATTTCTTAGAGTAGCTGGCAGTTTTAAATCCTGTGTATGCAACTGCTCTGAAACAAATTGTAAGGCAATACTAGTGTAGAAGTCTCCAAGGCCATATGTTTGAGAAAATGAGTAATCTAGCTATTCCTGTAGCATTTGAATGCTTTTTTTGTACTTCTGTTTATTCTGGTTTTGTGATTGCAGTGTTGGGAACATAGTTTTGGAATTCTAGCCAGGGCTAGAGCACACTGGAAAATGGCGAGTGTTCTGTGGTTATTATTTAGTGGAAAAGATTTATTTACTTCTTTCTTAAATATTTGAGAGTTTGACCAAAGAAGCAGCTCTGGCTCGACTGGAGGGGAGGAATTGTTTGCAGCTCTGTGTATACATAGAATTCCTGTAAATCCCACTGTTTTGTAACTTGTTAGGCACCTTAAAGAGATCCAGGAGCTGCAGAGCCGCCAGAAGCAGGAGATTGAGTCACTCTATGTGAAGCTGGGCAAGGCTCCACCTGCAGTCATTATTCCCCCAGCTGCACCCCTGTCAGGAAGGAGGAGACGACCGACGAAAGGAAAAGGCAGCAAGTCCAGTCGAAGCAGCTCCCAGGGACATAAAAGCCCTCAGCTATCAGGTGAGGCTTCCTTCAATATTGTTAGCAGATAAAACAGACCAAGTACCATCTCTCATTCTCATTCTATCTTTGTCTTTTCTTTTGAGGAAAGTGTGTGTGTGTCTGTGTAACAGTTCCTCCCTGAATTTCTTTCATAATTTTTGAAATTACTTTTGCCGTTTGGTAGTCTTGCTTGAGACTTTTTCAGTCCACTGAAAGAGCAGTTTTAAAGTTGTGGTTTGTGTTTTTTTATGTCAGTCATTGGGCTCTGACTAGGAAGAAAAGTGTAAATTTACAGTATGGCAGAAAAGTTTGGTTTTTAAAGATAAACTGTGCTTGTTCCCTCCTGCAACTGATTTTGCAGAATGGGTCTGGTCTCTTTAGTCATCTGCAGAGAATTTTTTTCTAATTTAGTACCACTTAAGCATGATATTACTGGTGTCCTTACACTGCAGCAACTCCCAGTGGATGTGAGTTAATATAGTGGTGTTTTTTCATGGAATTGAAGATTTGTTGTACTTACAAACGGAGAACCAGTTTCAATTGTCAAGGCTTCCTTTCTTACTAAGACCATTTTTCTGATAAACAGAACTCAGGAACTAATTCTGTTTACTGATTGAGTGATGTGGGTGACGGATACTCTCTGGGTAATTGGAGATTCTCCAGTCCTGCAGCAGGAGCAGTGTTGGAGGGCCAGCAGTGCCAGCAGAAATATTTGATACTGCTTCTTGTGTATTCACTTTGGTAATTCCACGTCATGCTGAGATTTCTGTATCCACTCACCCTGCTCATTTCTGCTTTGCTGTGTGATAGAGAAGCTCTGTGAGCACATAAACCACAACAGAGTTGTCTTAAAACTGGGGATTTTTTCTCATCTCACTGCTTTCTCAGGAATTGGAGTAGTTCTCTCCCCCTGCCTCTCCTACTCTTGCCTGGATTGTCATGCTTGATCAGGTTCAGAAATATATGCAAACCAAAACTTTTTGCCTTCCTTCTTCCTCTAGGCAACCTGTCAGCTCAAAGTGCACCATCAGTCTTGCCCCCTCAGCAGACCCTTCATCCTCCTGGCAGTGTGCCAGAGACTGGGCAGAACCATTTGTTACAGCCCCTGAAACCTTCACCTTCCAGTGAAAATCTCTACTCTGCCTTCACCAGTGATGGTGCCCTCTCGGTACCGAGCCTCTCGGCGCCAGGCCAAGGTAAGACTCCAATTGCAATTGGTGTCATTAGCAGTGAAATTTAATTGTAGACTTTATGACACTTGATTTTTAATTCCTGGAGTAAAGTGGCTCTGGGGTCCCCAGCTTTTGTTGGAGGCTGATAAGGATGTTGTTGGCTAGTTTGTAGCTTCTCACTCAGGTCAAGTGTGAGGTGGTTGAAGGTCTGACAGCACAAGGGAGGGCAGTGGGGTGGTGGCAGCAGCCAATTCTGCTGACCTGGGAAAGGTGTTGGCTCAGAGACCAATGAGACTGGGGGGTTGGAAATCAGACCAAGGAAGGGGCAGGACAGGCTTGAAGTCAACAGATAACTGAAATGGTTGGAGTTTGCAAAGACTCAGAGTCATAGTCCTTTTAGACTTCCTAGCTGGTTTGGCTGTTGCTGTCAATGGAGTTTTTAACAGTAAAAGGTAAAAAAAGGCTCATGTTCTTTAATTGTGCGTTATCCTGGAAAGAAGAGTCAGTGTAGGAGCATGAAATGGTGGGAGTAGTAAATTGGTCATGTAGTCAGGTTTCTCAGGTAGTGGGTAGCTTGTTATTAGTATGTTATCAAATAATTTCTCAGGCACAGCTCTGATTTAGTCAGTAAAGGAGGGGTTTTTTTTCTTGTCGTTAGGGGATGATTCCTTTACTTATCTGAACTTAGCTGTTGTAGGTTTTTTTTCCTCTCTGCACATCTTTTTGAAAAGCTTTGCCATAGACAGTTTGAATACATCAATTCTAATGTGTGTTTTTGCTGAAACTGAAGAAGTGCATACAGAAAATGGAAACAGACTTTAAGGAAGAAGTTTTTATAGAGTTTTTTATTAGGAAATATTTCAGGCCTTTTGGAGCTACTTGAATCATCTCCCTGCATCCAGAGTTGTGCAGTACCATTTAAAAACTGGGTACTTTTGCCAGGATTTGGCTTTCCTATAGATTGCAAGTTTAGAGTTGGGTTATGTCCTGGAGAGGAGCAGTGCAGCCCTGGCCTCGTGTCTGGAGGTGCTGGAGGGAGTCTCTTCACTCCGTATATTGTCTCTGTACTCCTTGGTCTGCACTTTGAGACTTATTCTTGTGTGTCGTGATTGCATTTCATCCTTCCAACTTCAAGTTGCTAACATCTTGTAGTGGTGTTGTGTCTCCTCTCCTCTCCTTTCTCTGTTCTCCCTGTTCTTGTTTTCTCACAGGCTGTGCGAAGTTTAACTGTGCATCTGAGAGAGTGACCTTCAAGCCTGGTGGCAGGAGGACCCGATTTCTGAGTACGCCCTGCTTGGCTCTTTGTGTGTAACACCTTTACTCCTTCCTTGTCTGGTTTTTGTTTTGTCTTTTTGGTTTTTGTTTCTGCTGCTTGGATCTGTTTCATGCAGCCCATCTTCATCTGCCACCTTGTATTCCCTCCCATCCCATGGCTCAGCTCAGCTGCTCTTAGCACACCTTTGGAAGTTTGGGTTCTCATGTTTGGTGTTCTCTGCTGTTAAACTCACTATAGCAAGCACTGATTTTCTCTAAACCTTGAGAGGAAACTTTCAGGATAGGTCAGTGAAATGACACAAACTGGGGAGACTTAGCAAGGCCCATTGGTAATTTTGCTTCAGCAAAATTAAATGACGTGAGACTTGTAGGGGGGATAATCTTTGTAGTGGAAGATGGAGGAAGATTTGTTTTCCAGGTTATCCCTTAGCTGGACAGTTCAGCAGTGGTGGGGGGATTGTTGCCCTCCCTGGCAGTGTGCTTGCAGCACAAGTTGGATGTGTGTCCCCAAAGCTGGTGGCAGTGGAGAGCTTTGATGCCACCTGTAGGCAGCTTGCAGTGATGACTTGTGTTCATTACCAGATGGCTGGCTAAAGATCCAAGTGTTAGAGGGGTTTTAAAATAATTAGAGAATAAATCCAGGCAAAATCAAAAGAACCTTACCTACTAATGGGCTCAGGTTTAGAAGTTTTTCCTGTGAGTTGGAGATAAATTAAATATAAAACAAGTAGCATTAAAAATGGGTAAATAGACATTTCTAGACATCCTGTCAGCCCTCACAAGCTAGCTTGCAGCTCTTTTCAGAATCCTCTCATTTGTACTTAGATTAGTCCAGACTTACAAGAGAGCCTCAAACTTCTGATGTGGCTGAAATAACAAAATGCTTGAGCCAAGGCTGCTGGTGTGACGCTTTTTATTGGGAGTGCTGCAATATCTCCCATGCTGGACCCTTTAAATGTCCTACCTTTGTTTCCCACCCTCTGGAATGACTCGGTGTGAGGAAGTTTGGGGTGCTGTCAGGAGCCCCCTGGCTGCTGCACTGCATGGCAGTGCCACACATCTGCATCCTGTGTCTTGCTGTGCTTGGCAGGGCTGTGTGTGGGAGCTGGGCCTGCCCTTCTGCAGAGACAGCTGCAATGAACAGCCCTGTCCTCTGAGAAAGGAAAGGAGGGAAACCTCTTCCTGGCTGTTCAGTTTTGCACTAACCAACCCACTTCACTGGGTTTGGGATCTAAGCACTGAAATGATTTAATTTTTCAAATTTAGCAACTTTAAATGTTTTTGCTGTGTATATTAAAGTGCAAATGTGCACTGACATCTGCACTATCCAGATTTAACGTTCCTTTCTTGGAAGAAGTTAAATTCTTACCAAAGCTAACTTAAAATTCTTTTTTGGGGGAAGGGAACATGAAGAACAGCCAGTCTGTTTCTAGAATTGACATTGAATTGAATAAATGAGAGTATAATTTACTTCCAAGGCCTAGGCTTGCTGTAAATTGGCTCTCATCTGGCTATAAGAGTCCTTTGGCATGTGTGTCTCGTGCTTCTGGGACTGATGCTAAGGGAAGCAGATTCCTTTTGAAAAGGGTGTTGTAGCTGTCCTGTAAAAGCAGGTAGTACTTGGCATGGCTCAGCTTGGCCTGGCCCCTGGCTGGCTGCAGGCTGCTTGCTTCCTGGAGCCCTGTCCTTGAGGTGCTGTTGCTGCTGTGGAGAGTGACAGCTGGAGAAGATACTGGCTTGGAATCAGTGCTGTTGAGGAAACAGTGCAGTGATTGATGCTTTTAACTGTGCAGCTGGAGAAACAGAGTGGTACAGCTTGGCAGGGAATGCCTGAACTGTTTTCACACATCTGAGAAAAGAGGGTGACAAACTAAAAGCACTTGACCTATCAAATAAATCTGTTGCTGGTTGAAATTTGATAGTTCTAAAATGCTTCCTAGGTCCTGGCAAAAATTGAGTATGTCCTTGCTTTTCCTTCTGTGATAACAGCCACAGTTGTGACTGTTTGATAACAGTTGTGACCTCAGTGTCTCCTGCCATTCTTCACAATGGTTTGGGAATTAGGAAGAATAAATGTAGGAGGCTGGGCCTCTTCTCTTTGTGATTAAACTGTCACACGAGTCTTTGGGTTTGTCTGGATTGTCCCAGTAGTGACTGTTAAAGCCCTGCTGTGCTGTGTCCTCTGTTTCTCACCAAGCTTTTTGTAATGTTTCCTGATACTAAACATTTCTCACTGTTTCTCTTATCTTTAACAAATTACTCTCTCTTTGTGCTTCAGGGAAGATGGTGAAAAAAGTCTGTCCTTGCAACCAGCTCTGTAGTAATTATCTTATTTCTGTTATCTCCAATTCCTGATTGTAAATCTATTCATCAGCTTTTCCTGGTCACTGAAGCCTTATGTCCCTGACTCTGTCTCCAGCACAGCATCTGTCTGTCTGTGTTATGCCCTCTAATGTGTGCTCTGTCCTTAGAATATTGGCTAGGCTGGTGCTGCCTTTGCAGCCAGGTGGAGGCAGGCAGAGCCTCCCCTTCCCTGTGGAGCTCTGCTCTCACTGGTGACAGTGACATCAGGGTCAGTTGCTCATTGTAACCCGCTGGAGCTGTACTCAGAGCAGCTGCTTGGGTTGGGATTTGATGGGGCTTATCACCTCAGTGATGGATCCAATTGCAGACACCCCTCCAATGTTTTAAAAGCCTCAGAGAAAGCCATCAGAGATCTCCAGTGTGTCTCCCAAAGCAAGAGATGTTCAGAAAAGCCTGTGTGTGCACATGTCATATAAGACTGTTTTAAAGGTGTCATTTGACTGTGGTTTATGGGGAAAAAATCCAAGAGCAGAATGAAGGCATTATAGGTAGTGGGCTGGAGAGAGAGAGCCTGTTTCACTTGAGATGCCTCATGTCAGAGCAGAACTGGGGATGGCTGCTGTGACCGAGCAGGAATGTGGGGGTTGTTTCCATGAATGCCACAAGTTGAAGCACTTGCTTTTCAGCCTCTTCTGGATGGCACTTTCTGCAAGCACTGAGTGTCAGAGCTCAAATGTAAAATTCCTGACAAGTCAGTTGTAAATGAACCTTAGGTGAGAGCTCTGCTGGAGGCCATTGTGTCTTTGACTTGAGACTGGAGCTCTCTGACTAAGCCACTCTGGGAGGCAAAGCTCTGGCAGCCTTTGTCACCCTGAACCAATCTAGTTCTTTGGAAAACTCTTGAATTCCCCTAAGGGATCTTTCATCTCTTCAGCTGAAAGTGCTGTAGTCTATGCCTTGATTGACTTTCCCCCTTCTGTAAGCTGAGGAAACTCTGGTGTAGGTCCAGGATCCAGAGTACCTAGTGATTAAAGTGGAAATGTGAAATGGCACAAGTGGATTCTGGCCATCCTGAAGAGGATGAGAGCAAGTGTGTCAATTCCTGCATGCACCTCATGGTGGAGTGTGGTTATTACTGGTTTTGGCAGTGTTCCCCCTCCCACAAGTAACCTCTTCCTTGCTTTTGCCTCATTTGTATTTAACTTTACCTTTCACATCATTGTTCTTATCAAATGGTTGTATCCAGAGCCCTTCCCACACGGTGCATGCCTGAGGTTCTTGTTATTTCACAGCACTTTCCTTGCAGCACCCAGTGTGTCCCTGCTCCTCTCACTCTCTGCTCAGGGAACCTTTCTCCTCCCTTGCCCTGTGTTCTTGCATGTCTGCCCCCACTAACAACTCCTGTGGGCACCAGCCCAGGAGCCACTTCCATGCTTGAGCTGGAGCTGGTGGGATCAGTGTCCTTCCCTCCTCAGCACTACTAGAGGCAGTAACACTTTATTTGTCCTGCATAGTAAGTATGTCACCTTCCTAATCCACTCCTCAGTACGAAACATTCCTGCAGGGCTTTGGAACCAGTTCTTTCTTTGATACAGTGGTGGCAAGGAATGTGGCTGATGGCCAGGGAAAGTGGGACAGATGAAGGAACTGCCAGGCAAGAGACAGGGATTCTGTCATTGGGCCTTTGCAGTAGAGATGTGATGTTCATTGCTGGCATTTCTGTGATCCCCCTCAATGGCTTCCCTTCAGAAATGCCTGCCATCAACTCAGGTGTTCATGGATTTCCCAGGTGCAGTCTCCTCAGGGAGCAAGTAGAAATATTTGAGGAACTTGAGGAATAGGTCAGGGTGAGTGCAAGCAGTGCTGTCTTTAGCCCTGCTGATGCTGATTTTGTTGCTGGGTCTGCTGTAGTGATAAACTGGCACTTGCACAGCTGTGAATGAGGATACTTTGCAGTACTGCTGGGAATTTAGGATCCTAGGTGATACACCACTTCTTTGCTTTGTGTTATGAGCTCTGCCTTTTAAAAACCTAGATTGGAGTGTAGTTACTTCTTTATAAATGAGTGGCATAGGAAATCTATGCAAAACAAACCTTCTAGGTTGGTTTTCCCCCCCCACAGGATAATGTTCAGCAAGCTTTCTAGCAGAACTGAAACCTGGCATTTATATGAAGGGGTTTTGTGTTCTTGCAGTGAAAAGAGAAACCTGTCAGCTTGTCTGAGGAATACCCTCACTTCAGCCTTCTTTAAGCTGTATTAGTTGTTTGGACCTCAAATGCTTATTCTTCTGACTTAGGAAATCTGAACATAATGGCAAAAAAATGCTTTTAGAGGCAAAAAGCAAACTTTAATGCAGTGCAGAACTTTCCTGCAGATCCTGGCTGTTTGGTGGATGAAGACAGTCCCATTTGGTTATCCTCAAGAACATAAGTATGGCAGCTGTGGGAAACAGCAGTTGCTGTTTGGCTTTTTTCTTTTTTTTTTTTGTAAACTGGGTGAATTTTTCTCTTAATTTCACAAAGTGGAGATAATTTGCTACAGAGCAGCTGGTGATGCTGATTTTACTGCTCCTTATTCAGCATCCAGCATTGTCCTCCAAGATGGAACTGACCTGTACCAGTAGTGGTTGCTGCTGGTTAAAGGTGTAGGATGAGAGAGCGACGTGCCTGTACCATCACTCAGTGCTGAAATCTAATGTCCTTTTTCTCCTACAAACACCTGTAGGCTGCTGCCGCTCCCCTCTTAGGATGACCACTTGCAGCCCTTCTTGCAAAGTAAACCCATCTGTGAAACATTCTGAGAAAATGCCTGTAGGAGCCCTTGCAGTTCCCACTTCAGTGTGTCCTGGAATTGAAGCTCAGAATTAATTTGCATGGCATTTTAACTCCTGGTGTGCCATTTCCACAGCTGCTGAATGCACTAGAGGCAGGCCAGCGCCGAGCCCAGTGTGATGGCTGTGTTTGTGTTTGTAGGGACCAGCAGCACCAACACCGTGGGGGCTGCAGTGAACAGCCAGGCTCCCCAGAGCCAGCCCCCGGCCATCGCCTCCAGCCGCAAGGGCACCTTCACCGACGACCTGCACAAGCTGGTGGACAACTGGGCTCGCGACGCCATGAACCTCTCTGGCAAGAAAGTTGGCAAAGGGCACAGCAACTACGAGGTGAGCTGGGACCCTGAGGGGTGTGGTGGGGGTCCTTCTGTCTCCCTGGGGTTTCAAACATAGCTGGGACAGCAACAACAGCCCTATTCAGCAGCAACCAAACTGCCCTGACCTTGTGCCTATGCCTAGGGGCCCTATCCACGCTATTTGCGGCCACATGCGCTCTTACCCAAAACGACATCAAAAAAATCATTGCCTTCTCCCCTTCAAACCAATGAGGACTAATAATAGCCACTGCTGGCTGGCTCTTCTTGTGGAGGATGTACTGCCTGCTCTGGAAGGGAAGGGGAAATCTCAAGGGGAGGGTCATGACCTGGCCTGTGAATACCCATTGTAGACCAAGGGGTGGACTGATGGTTTTTAAAGTTCCACAGTTAAAGTTTTCTTGGTTGTTGGATTCCCTTTCAGGGCCCTGGAATGGCAAGGAAGTTCTCGGCACCAGGTCAGCTCTGTATCTCTATGACATCTTCCCTGGGTGCTACACCCATCCCTGCAGCATCAGCTACCTCTTTAGGTCCCTTCAGCAAGGCCATGTGCCCCCCGCAGCAGTACGGTTACCCGGCAGCGTCCTTCCCCCCGCCCTGGAGCGGGCCGGGGACGCCGGCGCCGCCGCAGCTCGGCCAGTTCCAGCCCGTGGGGGCCGCGTCTTTGCAAAGCTTCAACATCAGCAACTTGCAAAAGTCTGTCAGCAACCCTCCAGGCTCCAACCTGCGGACCACTTAGCCGTGCCCAGAGACCCTGCTGGCTACACCTCGGGACAGGACATGGGGAGGGAGATGGGGCTCTGTATCACTACTAGTGCTGCAATGAACTGGTAGCTTGCCAGACTGGGAATGAATTTCTCTTTTCCAACCATTGCTGTCGACTCTCTGTAGCGGGAGTTTCCCCACACATTTGGAAGGGGGAGGAGGATGATCGGCATCCTTGTGATGGGACAGTGCTTTCCACCGAGGGGGGCTGCTCTTGTGTGCCACGAGGGCTGGGAGCAGAAGCCAGGGGGTCAGTCCATACAGTCTTGCTGTTAAATATTTCTGGTTGGAGGCTGAATCCACACGTGTGGAGGTGGGAGAGCTGAACCCTAGCATGAGGCTTTAGCATGCTTCTCGCCTCTTCCTGAAGAACCAAGATCCAGAAAAAGCTGTCCAAATTCCCCTCCTCTCCCTCTCCCCAGTCAATAGTATCTGGCTCTGAAATGATGGGGCACACGAATGGACTTGTGGTGCAGCCCGTGCTTGATAGGTCATTACTGCTTTAAGTAAGATATTAACAGCTTTGACTGCAGCATTAGAGCAATTTAAATTGTTAAAAAAAATTTTTAAAGTTCCCTGCGGACATGTACTTACCATCAGTTTTGATGTGGAAACACTGTGATTATATAAATGTTGTTGGACAACAGTAGTTTAAAAATGAGTGGAATATAGAGGGTTAAAAAAGTTAAAAAGAAAAAATGGGAAAAAAAGCTAGCTATATCCTTATACTTATTGGAGACACTTTAACTTTTTCCTTTGTATTTTCATTGTATTAGATAAATAAATGTGAATGTAAAATTGTATAAATTAATGTACTTGAATACTTGTCTGTTCTCCCAGTATGCTTGCTGGATATTTTAGTGCCTTGGACTTCTCTTGCTTCTGCAGTTTAGCGTCGTCTTCCCAGCAGAGCCCAGGCGGGCAGAGGGCCAGGCGAGGGCAGGATGTGTGTGCCCAGCGCCCGGGACGTGTGAGCAGGAGCGCGCGAGGAAGGGAGGTCACCGAGGCCGCGGGGCCGAGCAGTTCTGTGTGGGGGAACGCTGATCCAGGTGGGCAGAGCTGAAGGTGAGGGGTGACAGGGGCCAGGTGGGCTGGGACGGAGGGATGCAGGTGAGGCTACAACGAGACTTAACCAATATTGGCTCTGGAGGCAGGAGGGCTGGGTCAGGAGCGGAGAGAGGATGGGGAGAACGTGTATCTTTGGGAAAGGCCCAACTTAAGATGCAGTTTGACTCCAGCTGTGAAGTGGAAAAGGTGTTTGGTCAGGATGTGACTTGAGGGAGAGGTGCCATTGCTCGTTGGCTTGGGCTTGTCTGCTGGGATTGCTTTTCTTACCTTTTTTTTTGGTAAAATTCATTTAAGCCAGGAACATACTGTCCTGGTGCAACGTCCATTGCCGGCAATGGATGTACTTGAAGCAGCCGGCATCAAGAAGTTTCCTCTGTCTGTCTTGGAGGATTTACAATTTTGTTCACTTAACAAATTTCAAGCTGGTACCAGGACTGTCACTGTCTGTCACTTGTCACCTCTTAGTACCCGTACTGTATCTTCTGCTTTGGTCATTCTCCCTTTTTGCATTTAAGAAATACTGGTTTCCTCTTCAAAGTCAAAATAATACCAGCCAGTATTTATGTAGTGCTGCGAGAAGCTGTGATGGATGAGGGTGTGGCTTCCTGGTGCTTGGCAGGATGTCACCGGTGTCCTGGAGGCTGCTGCATCACAGGGCTGTTACTTGTCCACGTTTGTTTTAATCTCTGTTCCCTGCTGGGGCCTTAGTGGGGAGTTTTGGTGTCTGCAGCTGTTCTCATGCTGTTGTTTTCACAAAGAAACGTGCGGGATGCTTTCGGTCCCTGTCCCCTGTTCAGCAGCAAGGTGGGCACAGGCTGAGGGGGACAGGGCAGGCTCCGGGGGAGCAGGAGAGCAGCGGCCCCGGGGCTGAGGCCAGGTGGGAACCCCTGAGAGGATGGATGCAGGGGGAGGCTCCTGAGCACACCCAGGGAAGCAGGACCGGGACAGAGCTGAGGCAGCAATGAGACAAGGGCAACACTCGTGGCAGAGGAACTGGTCAGCTGGATGCAGCACATGGTTATTTAAATTTGATCTAATAAGTTTGAGGTCGTTTTTTCACTTAATGTTATGCAAGAATTGGTTTTATTTACCATTGATTTTTTTTTCTCCCTCCCTCTCCTCCTGTGGATGAATAACTGAAGTCTAGAGGAATAAACTAATGCTACTGAACTGTTAAATTATTTTGTTTAATATTACACTTTGAGTATCTTTTTCCACATAAAATCTGTTTCTGAATTACAAGCGTTTTCTTTACATTATTTAACAATGTACACTGTAAAAAAATAAAAATAAAAAAAATAAAATTAATTGAAACTTTGGGCTTCCCTGGCCGTAGTTAGTTGTGTTTTGCACTGAAACCTTCTCCTATGACTGTGCCCCGTGCTGCAGTTTGTTACCTTTGTAGAATATTGAATGAAGCCATTCAAATAAACCAAACCTGCTTTGGTTGAGCTGTGGGTGTCCTTGTGGAACATCAGGTTCCAGCCCCTCTGTCCTGGTCCTGCAGTGATGGAACTGTTACCCAATTTACCAGTTTGTCACAGGAAATACAAGAAACCCAATTTAATGAGAATTTTAACTGCTCAAAAGCAGTGACCAGCCTTTGGCCTTGAACAGGATACTCCGAAACAAGGTACTGCAAAGAGTAATTCCTAAATGGATCTTGGGGAGTGGCCTGAGGGGGGGAGAAGGGATCAGCTGTCACTGCTTTCGTGGCTGAGACTGTCACCAAGTTGCCAATGCACACAGCTGTGGCGCACAGGACGTGGTGGCTGTCCCCGTGGAAGCAGAGGTTGAGGGAGGGCGTGCCATGGTGGGTCCTGGGCTTGCTTTTGGCACTGAGGGATGAGCACGGTGTCCTGAGGGCCCTTCCCGGCTCTTGTGCTGTCCCGTGCCTGCTCCTTGGGGCTCCCATCCTGCAGGGCCGGGAGAAGGAACCGCAATAACAGCACCTCAAAGCTCCTCCTCAGAGAAGGACTGACTGACGAAACTATGGGAGGGGCTGAGAGTATAACAGGCAGAACACCCAGAACATCCATTTTGCAGGAGGGCACGTGGCTGCTGGTCACAGAAACTCTCAGCGCTGTAATTTTTCCTTTTTCAGTAATTTGTTGTGTTTTTGTTAAGGTTTAATAAATCTTTGAAATTTTAAAAGTGAGCGTCATTTCTCGCAAGGAGGAATTTGGAATTTCTAAACACTAATTGCTGCTGCATTTCTTTCCATTTTAAGAACGGCTTCTGTTATGAGTCATGCTGCGCAAGGCTCGAAGAGCAAAAAAAGCTCCCAGTGTAAGTTTTCCTGCCCTTTTCAAAGGGACCAATCCCAGGAGACTCATTGCAGGGACTGTCAGAGGAGGCACAGCCTTATCTGCTCTGTTTCCAGAGCCAAGGAAGCTGAGGCTGTTACATTTCTGTTACAGACTTTTGAATTTTTTTCCTTGTAAAAGTTTGGAACAGTTTTGAATTCGGTAATTTGGAAGGCTGCACGCTCCCTTCCTAGCAGGTATATGGTTTCAACAGCGAGGGCATGACTCAAACATGTGGAATGTGCTGCTTCCCTGAGCTGTCCTGAAGGCAGCACATCTGAACTGGCCAGAAACAAGGAGGGTGAAATGTGGAACTGTTTTCTAGATGTAATCTATAACCGTTAGTTACAGCTTGTCCTGTCTTTCCACACTGAAGTCAATTCCTGTCCTTTGTCCTGTTCAGGAGGTAAGAGGATAGTAAAGGATCTTTTAAGGGAAAAGGACTGATTAAGTGATGAAGGCAGAGTAGGGGGAAGAGGAATAAATGCTGAATATTCCAAATGTCTTTACAGTTAGAGCAGTGAGGCAAACCATGGGAGTAAGGTCCTGTTTGAAGCCTGAAATTGATTCCAGGGTTGGATTAATCCCAGAGTCTGTGTAAATTTTCCTGGTTCAGTCCTGTGGCATCATTGTGCTTGCCTCCAGCACTGCAGCACCAGGCTGCCCCCACGGACACCTGGGGACGGTGGCACGGCAGGAGCAGCGCTGCCAGCACGGGCCCGAGCCCTGCGGGCCGTGCCTGGAACTGCAGCCGCACCCAGGGAACAGACCCGGCCGGCCCGGCAGAATCCTCCCTGTGCTGCGCGGAGCTGCTCGAAATGGGTAAGGGAGTGTTCTTCCAGTACTGCTTACAAATTCTTCTTTGGCCTGATAATTGGACAGACTAATCTGCGTTTGGCTTTGCCATGACCTCTGAACCCCAGTGAGGTTTCTGTTTGCCCATCCTAAAGCAAAGGAGCTGTGCAGGTGCAGCACTGACAGCTTTAGGACACGGTGCCTCCTGTGAGGCTGCTCAGCAGGGCAGAGAGGCACCAACAGCTCCCAGCAGGGTTTATTAAATTCATGTTTATTTAAAATTAAATTCATGTTTTATTAAAATTCATGTTTTATTAAAAGGGGTTGAAAGCTTATTTAAAAACAGCAGTGCAGCACCTCAGACACCACCAGTGCCACCCCGGGTGTGCAGCCACAGCTTGCAGCTTCTGTCCCCTGCCCACAGCCCCCTGCTCCCCCTTGCACTGGAAATCTCTGTGCTGGAATGCAGCACTGAGGGAGAGACAAGCTGTGAGCTGCATCTCATTTTCAAAATCCATTCTGTTACTGCTTAAGGCAATTCACAGGTAATACCCAATGTAATATGGCCACAAGTCTCGTGCTGCAGAAGCACAAATAATGGTGTGGTTATAGGGAAAGGCATCTGAAGTACATAATAACCTGAGAGTACATGAAGTTCTTTTCTGTTGCTTCACTATAATGTGCAGCAGAGTCCATGTGACACAATTTGGAAAGGCAGCTGCAGCCTTGTGCTGTAATCCATGACAGAGGCACAGATCCCTCACGTGGGTTCCAGTCTCCTTTTCTTCAAGCTCTGACTTCTCCTGATGGGGCTGCACCCTGCCACACAGGGAGAAAGTGAGAAATGGACATTTTTTCTGACTCTAAGTAGGTTCCTCAATTCTTTTTCTAACTCTTGATTGATAGGACAGTAGGATGGAAAAAAGCAGTTTTCCAAGAGCACTGTCCATGTTCTGCAGCCAGGTCCAAAAGAAAGGAATGTTTCTCCCACTGAATTTTCCCAATCTCCCAAGAGCCCCAATAGTGAACCAGAGCTCAGTCCCTGGTGGCAGCACGTACCTGGGGTGTGCTGGGGGGCACAGCTGGTGCAGGGGGCTGCAGCAGGGCCCTGCAGCTGTGCCAGCCTGGCAGCAGCTCTGTGCTGGTTCCCCCTGTGGGGTGTCCTCTGCTGCTGGCCACGGGGTGTCCCAGGTGCCAGCTGTGCAGCCCCTGAGGGCTCTGACATCTTGGCACCCGTCACCTTCAGGACAGTGCTCTCCAAGGAGATGTCCCAGAGTTCAGGATCATCTGGAAGGAATGAGAAGGAGATCCATGACACAGTAGTGTACTGCAGGAATGGCAGTAGCTCTAAGACCAGCACATTCTTCTCCTACAAGCAGTGACCACTATAAAATTTAAACTGCAAAGCATCTCTTATGTCAGTGTATTTGCAGGGACCTCCATGGCAGGAAGGAACAATGAATCTGACTCCATGTTCTCAGCAGGCTAATTTATTGTTTTATGATACTATATTATATTAAAGAATACTAAACTAAACTATACTAAAGAATACAGAAAGGATACTTACAGAATGCTAAAAAGATAATAATGAAAACTTGTGACTCTTCCCAGAGTCTTGACACAGCTTAACCCGGATTGGCCAATGACTCAAAACAACTCACACCAGAAACCAATGAAACAATCACCTGTGGGTGAACAATCTCCAAACACATTCCAAAGCAGCAAAACACAGGAGAGGCAAATGAGATAATTACTTTTTCCCTTTTCTCTGAGGCTTCTCAGCTTCCCAGGAGAAAAATCCTGGGCGAAGGAATTTTTCAGAAAATATGAATGTGACATCAGTGTGCAGCAGGGTCCTGCCCCTGGTGCCCTTCAGCAAAGTGCAGGCACCACAATGTGTACCAAAATATCCATGGTTATACTGAGAAAAGACACATCCCCCAGGTTCTGTATTGTGCAGTATCACCTCAGGAAAAGGATTTATCAAACAGGAGTACAACTCTACTGAGGAGCCTGCGTGAAACCCCAATACAGATGGACATCATCTCCCTGCCACTCAGGCAAAGTTTGTGTTGTTAAGGTCAGAATCACACTCACACTTCTGTTATTCCAGTTCTTCAGAGCTTTTACCCTTCCACTGTACTCTGAATTAACCTGGTTTAAATGCCAATGATTTAACACTTTAATGCTCATCACTCTTTGGCTGACCTGCAAAGAACTCCTCTTCTATGGCCAGCTCCTGTTGCACTTCTGTTGGAGTGCTGTGCTTCACAGGAGCATCACATTTTGCTGCAAGGAGGCAACAGAGGAAGAGATTAATACCAGAAACAGACACACACCCTTTGACTCCTTCTTAGCAGAGCACAAGTCTGAAATGACAGCCAGCACCACCACCAGGTACCCTCTTTTGTCCTAGAGCTAAGGCCTGGAATGTGGGAAGTAACATTGTGTAGCTGATGACATGAGGAGCAACTGTGCTACTTCAACATGGCTTTAAGCTTATCACCATGTTCCTGCTACTTCAACATGGCTTTTAGCCTATCACCATGTTCCTGCTACTTCAACGTGGTTTTTAGCCTGTCTATCACCGTGATCCTGCCACCACACGGCCCCAGATTCCCCATGAGCCAAGGGCAGTGTATCAGTAGCTTGGGCAATATCTGTTTGCTTGCAGCCACCACAGCCAGTGCTGCAGCCTCTGCTGGGATGCACCAGGTTAATGGTGCTGGCAGCAGCTGCTTTAGGGTGGCTGGAAAGTTGCAGATTTAATGATGTAGGTTTAGAGCTGACATTCCTGACACTTTTGGAGCACAGAGGGGGAAGATATGATAATGCTCCTGCCTTTGGCCTCAGAGGTGTGTTGATGGCACAGCACATGAAGCTGGCCAGGCTCCTGTGCTGTGGGTAACCTTGCCTGCTCTCTCTAGCAGCTCTGATGGAAAGTGCCAGGTCTGAATGCCACTACTCACCCTGTTTGCTGCTGGCAGTGACTCCTGGGACCTGCTGCTTTTTCTCCATCTGCTCCCGGAACTGCTGCTGCAGCCGCTTCTGGCGCAGCTTCCTCTGGTAAGTGGCATCACACTCCATGGCCAAGGAGTCTGTGCTCCTGCTCCCACCCACAAACACAAAGTTAAACAGCACCTCAGCAATTGCATCTTGTGAGGAAAAAAGTCATTAAGAAATAACAGCAAAGAAAATCCACTCAGCTAGTGCTTTATGGCATCTTTGGAATCAAGCTGTCTCAGTAATTTCTAATACAGCTTAAAAAATACATTTATAGCAGCAGTCTCACCTGGGAGCATTGGGCTGTTTCTGATCTGCTGTCACAACAGCAGCCTCTGTCTGGCCAGGCTTGCAGCCAGGTGTCACCTCACAGGGCTGTCTCCCTGCTGCACTCTGCCTTTCCACATAGCTGCTGTATCTTGCTTGCTCTATTTCAGGCTCATAGTCCTGCATTTTAGCTTTGACCAAGTCTAACTCAGGGGGTACCTGGTCAAGGAGAAAGAAGAAAAGGTTCAGAAATTTCTGTCATCAACCTAATGAAATAAGCACTGGTTAAAAATCTATTTTGTTTGCTCTAAGCTCAAGTAAGTTAGAAACCTGAAATGCTCTTTCAGTACCCAGTAATTCAGTCAGTTAATCATTGAGTTCCTGTGACTTTGTGTTGGTTTAATTGTTCAGTGCTGCAGGGCAGATGGTGAGGTCTCCCCACATGCTCTGCAAACGAGAACAGGATTTTACAGCTTCTCACAGCCCCACAAGGCTGTTGCTGAGTGAGTTTGTTTTACCAGTCCATTTTTGTGCTTGTGCTATAGGGCAAGGCCAACCTTTACTGAGTTCTGAGGAAGGTACACCATTCCTGTTTATTAAAGATGGGATGTTTTGGCTCTGTCACCTTACAAATTTGTGGCAGTGCCTCTAATAGATGATGTCCCTGGCAAACCAGAGACCTAGGCCATCTTTACCTTGTGAGGTGTCACTTTGTATCTGCTCCTACAGTGTTTGACAGGCCTGCCTTGCAGCTCTAGGCCTCTAGCAGAGCTTGACAAGTCCTACTGTGACTGAAGGCAGCTTTGCTATGGAAGTCCATGGATCAGCTGCTGCAGAAGGCTTCCTTTTCCCTCCTTCCACTGCCTGGAAGCCTCCTGCCCCCAGCTGGTGCACAGCAGGAGCAGGCAGGATCCATGGAGGTGCCACTTGAGGAACAGCCTGCCCTGTGTGTGGTGAGCTGTTTGCTAGGAAGGTCTGAGGAACCCTCAGGAATGAGAGGCACTGCCAGCAGCACTGACAGCAGCAGTGACTGACAGCAGCACTGCCAGCCCTGTGCCTGCAGCACTGCCAGCCCTGTGCCAGCAGCAGTGACAGCAGCAGTGACAGCCCTGTGCCAGCAGCAGTGCCAGCCCTGTGCCAGCAGCAGTGCCAGCAGCAGTGCCAGCCCTGTGCCTGCAGCAGTGCCAGCAGCAGTGCCAGCCCTGTGCCTGCAGCAGTGACTGCAGCAGTGCCAGCCCTGTGCCTGCAGCAGTGCCAGCCCTGTGCCTGCAGCAGTGCCAGCAGCAGTGCCAGCCCTGTGCCTGCAGCAGTGACTGCAGCAGTGCCAGCCCTGTGCCTGCAGCAGTGCCAGCAGCAGTGCCAGCCCTGTGCCTGCAGCAGTGCCAGCAGCAGTGCCAGCCCTGTGCCTGCAGCAGTGACTGCAGCAGTGCCAGCCCTGTGCCAGCAGCAGTGCCAGCAGCAGTGCCAGCCCTGTGCCAGCAGCAGTGCCAGCAGCAGTGCCAGCCCTGTGCCTGCAGCAGTGACTGCAGCAGTGCCAGCCCTGTGCCAGCCCTGTGCCAGCAGCAGTGCCAGCCCTGTGCCTGCAGCAGTGCCAGCCCTGTGCCAGCCCTGTGCCAGCAGCAGTGCCAGCCCTGTGCCTGCAGCAGTGCCAGCCCCTGTCCTGCACCTGCCGGGGCAGCTTGTTGACGGCTCGCAGGTAGTCCTTGTCCAGGATGCAGTTCCCAAGGGCATTGCCAAAGCACCTGAGAAACAAGAGGGCTCACTGAGACTGGAAACTCTTCATCCCACAGAGCTTCTGAACATGAGCAAGTGCCCATCTTCACTTACTTGAGGGCTCTCTTCAGTCCATCTGTTACTGCCTCCTTCCTTGCCTTTTCTAAGGATAAGGCTTTAGACTTCAGGCCTTCACTGACTCCATACCCCACATCTTCGTGGTATGACCCATCCTGCAGTACAATTTCAAATACAAGAGGATTTTATACATGCAGTGCTGTGCTTTCCCAGGCCTGGGTGCCTGCTCTGGGCTGTTTGTTCCACAGCAAGGTCAATGTTTAGGACACCAGCAGGTTCCCTAATGCAGGGCAGCACCTGAGGACTGTGCTCTGACCCATGCAAGGACTTTCATCCACAGCTTCAGGCAATTGCTCAGCTACAGTCAGAGCCAACAAAAAAACCCATTTACCTTAAGCTGAACTCTCACAAAAGCACAGACACCCACGTAGAACCTGCCATTGTTGAGGTCAACGAAGTCTGGAAGGAGATATTTGAAGTGTTAATGTATAGAATCAATAGTGGAAAAGCAACTGTTGTCTATGAAAGAAACTTCTTTTTTACCATCTAGTAGAAGTCTGCAGAAAGCCTGAATTTCTAAGGAATAACTAGTTATGGCATTATCTGAGAAAGGCTGAAGTTTGAAGGATGTCAGTCCTTTCTTCACTGAAAAGGGGGAAAGAAAACCATGGTGCAGAATAGATGGAAAGCAATGAAGTAAGTTGTTCTATTTCTAGAATCTACCAGCCTGGGTTAAGAAAAGATTTCTGAAGGTGGGGGAGAAGGAAGAAGGTAATTTGAGCTGCTGCTTTGACCTACTTCAACAACCAGTCTTCAGCATAAGCACAGCAGATCTGCAAACAAGGACAACACTCCTCTGGCAGGCACCATTTCAGCCATCAGCCATCAGCGGCTGAAGCTTTAAGATCACCTGAACATGTTATAGTTGAAAAATTGTCCCAAACTTTTCTGTTGTAAAAACCTCAGTACTGGGTATTAGCTAGAAGAGAAATCTGCAGAAAAAGATGGGTCCCTAAAGATTAGGGGAATATTAACTAAGAGTATCAACTGGTGAGAGTCTAAAAATTACAGGTGAGTATGAAAGTTGGCTTAGGACTGCTGAGTGTTAAATGTTTAATTGTAATTACTCTTGACTGAGTGTACTCATAGAGATCAGAGACTTGATTAGAATAGCTCAAGAATAACCATAAACACACTCAGAATAATGACTATGACAGAGCTAAAATGAAAACAGAAGCTCCATTATTATTCAATTTCTCTCATTTTTACTAACTGTTAAGACACCTGGAAGTTGCTCATGGCTGTGCCCAGCTGCTCTGATGTGATGAAGTTGTAGCAGCTGAGGGTACTTGGTCTGTTCAGCCTGGAGGAGGCTGAGGGGAGACTTCAGTGCAGTTACAGCTTCTCTGAGAGAGGGAGAGGAGGGGCAGGCACTGATCTCCTCTCTGTGGTGACAGTGACAGGACTCAGGGAATGGCCTGAAGCTGTGCCAGGGCAGGTTTAGGTTGGGTATCAGGAAAAGGTTTTACCCACAGAGGGTGGTTGGGCTCTGGAACAGCTCCCCAGGGCAGTGGGCACAGCACAGGCTGCCAGAGCTCAAGGAGTGTTTGGACAATGCTCTCAGGCGCAGGGTGTGACTCTTGGGGTGTCCTGTGCAGGGCCAGGAGCTGGACTCTGTGGTCCCTGTGGATGCCTGTCCCTTCCAATCATGTTCTGTGATGGAAACTATGAAGCAAAGACTTCTTTGCCCCTAAGAGACCCTTACCAACATTCTGCTGAGTGACTGAGTGAGCCCAGCCATTGAAGCCAAACATTTCATTGGCCAGACTGATGACCTTGTGACCCTCAATGTAACAGACCTGGAAAGAAGAGCACATGCACATAAATATATATATATAAACACATAGCCTTGTGCACACATCTGTGCACACTTTATTTTTAACAGAGATTTAACTCATACCATCTTACACTGAGGAAGCCCAGCTAAATTCAAGGTTCAGATAATGTGAATAAAAGGCTGATGGTGCAGCTACAGGTGCACTCTCTTCCAGGAAATGTGGTGGGGATTAATATAACAACAAATATGACTTAATCAACAGAAGGCAGAGTGGGCACTAAAGATGGTAAATGTAGCCACTATTATATAATGTTTCATATATTCCAATTCTGGGAAAAAATAGGGATAACATCTCAGTGTTGCACAAGTAGATAAATATTCCATTGTAAAAGATGAAGCACTGAAAAATTAAGTCTCTTTTTAAGTGCAAAAGGAAAATCTGTGGCTGAATAGAAGCCAGAACTTATGCCATGCTCACTTTGCATCCATATCTGCGTATTAAACTACTAGAGGGAAATTAACTTAAAAAGAAAATAAGGACTATTGTAACATTAATCCCTGGTTTTCCTGGGAAGAATGGAGTTGAAGATCACGTTTGCTCCTACCTTCTGCCCTCCTCCTGCCTGCCTGCTGCTGATGTAGTCGGGGCCCAGCCTCTGGCGCAGCGCGTGCTGGATGGCTCGGTACTCGCTGGCCGTGTACTGGTACTGGCAAGAACAGGACAGCAACATCTCTGTCACCTCCTGTTTCAGCTCCCCTCCTCTGCCAACGGCACTGCTGCGTCCCACTCCCTCCCACATGGGCATGAGCCAGTGCTTGAGTTGGTGTAACAGGCCAGGAAACACCTCAGGGTGTGTACATGCCTTAGACTGGTCTTTTTTCAATTTACTCTTCATAGATACAAGCATTAATTACTGAGCTGCAGCAATTATTTTTCATTAATAATCCTAACCACAAACACACATAGAAATTTCTATATTACTGCTCAAAACCAAACACAGTATCTCTGTGACCAACAAGAAACTTGTATTTAAAGACTCCAACAGAACTGAAGATGAACCATATTCCACTGCCACGTGTCACCAGGGCAGGGAGGACAGCAGCTCAGGAAAGCTGAGCTAAATATAGTTTAAATAGGAGTTTCTTGAGTTATCCAATTTCTTTGGATAACTCCAGCATCACTGGTATCATTGGAGAACACCACAGGAAGCCTGAAGTGTTGTAAGTTTAGGTTTGTCTTAGAAATCCAATTTACAAAATGTAGCGAAGCCCAAATGTATATTTAAGGATTTGAGAAATAAAAAGCTTGTGTTGTTATGGTCTGAAATGGGACAGAACAGAGGTTTCACCACTTAAATCATATATATTGTGTATGCATGTACTGGCTGCCCTAACAATTCAGCAGAACACAGGATTTTATAGTGTGTGTACCATATAAAATCCAACTCCTGCCAAACTGCTCTAATTTGTATTTAGTTCTATTTAAACTTAACAGTAAAAACTATATCTTTTTCTGACTCTCTAGAGTGCAAGCCTGTAACCAAAAAGCATAAGGAAAAAGGCAAAATACACAAGCTTGTGCCACATTCAGGAACTATGGAGAAATGCCTGTCATGGAGAAGAGAATTCACCACCAAAAGCTCTGCTCAGTCCAGATACAGTTTTCCTCTTTCAAATTATTTTACAACATTTCAAAATTATTTTTTAATAGCTGAAAGCAGTTGGCTTTTCTGAACCTGTGAATATGTGTAAGCATGACTCAGGCCATCTGGGAATAAGAGAGAATAAAATGAGACCCACTTTTAAGGTACAAGATGTAAAAACCTTTTGAGAAGAATCCAGACCAACTCATTATAACTGGGGGCATGCCAAGACTATTGCAGAGAAAAAATGTGAATTACAGTAGGGTGCAGCACAATTCCAGCCTTTCTGTACCCAAGTTAAAAAGGAATAAACATGCAGAGCAGATTTCCAGGAGTGTGAGCATGCAACTTGCATTTCCCTCAGGGGCAAAAGGAACTGACCTGTCCAAAGGAAGCCACTGAGTCCCCAGTGTTGGAGCTGCTGCTGCTGCAGCTCTCACTGTCCTTCCCCTGGCTCTCAGGCATCCCTGGAGGTGAGAGAAAATAAAATCACTGAAGAGGACACGACTGACAGTCCACATGAACACATGGCACAAAGCTTATTCTAAATATCACACTGGTAAAAAATTATAAATGTGGGTTTTTTTTCCTTTTAGGTAAACGTGAAGGCACTGTACCATGCCAGGGTAGAAAAAGAATTCCATCTTTCAGATTCTTCAGCACTGTCTTTCTGGACCACTTTCAATATCCATTCATACTTTGATAAAAAAGTAGGGACAGCTTTACTCAGCCATACCCTGACTTATCAGTTTTATTTCAGATTGCTGTTTTGACTGTAATCACTCTGTCTGGTGCCACACAAATCAACCATGCAGAGCTGAGAAGCACAGAACCTGTCAGAGCTGTCAGAAGTGGAACCAATAACTCAGTAGATGGCACCCTCTTCTAAGCCAGCATCCAGCACAGCATCCAACACCTCCCAGCACTGCACAAACACTCCCCTGCTCTGGAGCCCTGGGCCTGGGGAGATTGTGGATCCAGCTGTGCCAGGGGCTGCAGCAGCACTCCCAAACAACCCACAGAGAAAATCTTTTATTGTGTTTGCACTAATGCTGAGCACAACTGATAGCCCAGCACTCAGACTTCTGTAGGCAATACAAATACAAGAAAAAATTGGAGATGTCAAAAGTTTGAGAAAGCCTAAAATCCTCAGCAGATAGCATGATTTGCCAGTCAGTCAGCACCTGGCTAGTACTCTGCTTTGTTAATGCATTCCAGGTGTGGCACTTTTTAAATTAAGTTGTTTTTCCAGTCTCTAAACAAGAAATCCAAAGTTCATTGAGGACTTGGCAAACGATTTTCAGAAAAAGGATACTGATTGTTTCCTTGGCAAATGTGAGCACTGGTAATTATGGCAAGTGTAGCTAAAATTCTCCTTAATTTTGGTTGGCTAGAATTATTCCTTTGTGGTCCCAAACTTTATAATTGTACAGAGTTCATACACCTGAATGCATTTCCATCAGAAGTTAGCAGCAATTTGTAAATACATTTGGCTTTGGAAAAGAGCAAATAGAAAGCAACATTACCAGGAGAAACCCTTGTGATTTAAGCAGGCTATTTCCTCTGCTCAGCAAAGAGAGTTCACTGCATTGGGAGGGAGACAATTAGAGAGACATAAATAGTGTGTGTGGCCAAGGGAACTGAAATTTGAACAATGCTGTTGCCTCCACTCACACCCCCAAGCTGCCTCAATCAGATCTTAATCACTCTGAGCCCTTGGGAAGAAACAATGACCAAAATGTCACTTGCCTACAAACACTATGACCGATTTATGCAAAGTAGGTGGGTGGCATTTTGATGCAAAATTGCTTAATACCAGTTTTAGTTAAAAATCCTTCAAGCTTTTACATGGTGTGCACCATGATCAGTCTAAATTCAGTTGTCAGTGGTTTGTATTCAAATTATGTGTGGATCCAGTGTGAGTGAAGGAGACAAGATTAGTTTAGTTTAGTTTAGTTTAATCAGTTTAGTTTCAGGTTTTACCTGCAGGAGCAGCTTCAGCTGAGCCTTGTTTAAACCAAACCCTCTATCAGGGCAATGTGGGGGGTTTTGCAGGTGGGGAAGTGCAGCAAAAGCCAAGCTCTGTATCTCAAAGCAATTGTCGGAGCATTTCAGAGTGACAGAAGTTTGACTGAATATGGGGGGATAAAATGTCAGAGAATAGAGATAATGCAGAAGGCAGTCTCACCCCTGAGGAGTTGCAGCTGTAGCAATCACCAAGGATTGGGAATAGCCCTGCCCCTAACAGGCCACAGCTGTGCCCAATAAGGGTGAGTGCTATAAAAGAGTGGGTTAGCTAAGTGAGGAGAGCTGGAGTTTGCTGGTTGTGTGGTGAGGAGGATGGAGTCAGTGCTATGAGGAGCTACTCATGAGACATCACTCAGAAGGTATGGAAGTTTTGCAATAAGATAACAACAATATAAAATATTATTAGAGTAGGGGCTGGGAAGAGAGAGAAGTTAGTTCTGCACATGGAGCTATAAATCTATCTTGGTGCCAGAGCCAGGGAAGGCAAGGTGCTTCCATTCCTCACTGGAGTCTTGTTTCCTCACTGCCCTGCCCTCCCCACAACATTTTAACTCACATGAAACATTAATGCTGAAGTAGATAATGAACCATTCACTGGGGTGCCCAAGAGCCTTGGACATTCTCTGAGGCCAGGGCTGTGGTAGGAGGCTGCATGACTCATTAATCAGTGTTAAAATATCTGCTATTTTTAAACCAGAAAGACTAAAAATTAAAGTTGAAGTATGTGTTTGAATATGCAGGATGATACAAGCAGTTAATCAGTTTAAAGGTGCCCAGGAATTATAATTTGCTATCTCTGTGGCAATGGAACCATTGTTTATTATTTACAGGGAATTCTTTTGAGTTTAGCTGGTAATGTTCTCAGGAAGTTTTCTTGTCACTGAGGAGTAGTCCACATAAGAGGTGCTGCACTGTGCTCCAAAATGTTGCCTTGACACAATGGAACAGGTAAAGAAACTCAGCAGCTTTTACTATTACTTATTTTGGTCTTGTCTTTCCCAATTTGAACACATCAGGTATATAATCAGGAAAGAACAATCTCTGTTTTGGGAAACTGGCTATGAAATAGTAATTTTCAACAGCACTCTACAAGTAGGTGTATTTGCATGGTAGTGAAATTGAACACTGCTGAGAAAAACGTGTGTGTACACAAATTCCTGTGCAGGAAATAAATCAATCTTCCAGAAGTGATAATCCCGAAGCTAATCTCTTCAAGTGTATCTACCACTGTGGGGCTGCAGCAGCAGCAACACCTTTACCTGCCATGAATGTGTGGACAGAACTTCTAATTTTCTGACTTCCTCACACACATTTCTATCCCACTGTCTGTTACCCCCCACAAATTCATTTATTAAATCATGTCTTTTCCTACCAGTTCCACTCTGCCTTGACAGACTAGGTTTTGAACCATGCTCTGGGCTCTAACTCTGTGGTAGGAGTGCCAGTTCCCAGCTCCCCTCACCTGTGAGGGGGAAGCAGCACTTTTCCATTGCTTCAGAATAGTTTGCATACCAAGCATTGTGCAAGCACCACAGCCTGGGCAATGCTCAGCTGGAACATGGATGTTCCAAGGAATTCATCCCAGCATCCACAAGCTAAAGCAGGGCTTCAGCACAGATTGAACATCCAGAGGGCTTTTCATTCATCCCTGCCCTCCCTATCTGGTAAGCTTCCCTCACAGAGAGGCTGAGTAACAATCTTCAGCATTCTTTCAATAAATGCAATTCCACTGAGCCCAGCAAGAGCAAACAGCTCCACAGGCAGCAAGTGGGAATCAGCAAGCACTAAAGATAATGCCACATACTCAACCTAAGGTATTGCTCTAAGAAAACATTCAAAAAAACTTTACAAATTTTATTTTTCTGTGGAGTTTTCTTTGCTCTGAGAACCCCAAAGTATTTTACAAGCTGATTTACCTGTTTTTAACAGAGCTGAGGTGTCTCTTTCAAGTGTAATGGGGCAGATGTTCCTAATCAAGACAGGCCTGTGCCACTCCACAGTTTAAAAGGAGTGGAAAAGAGATGATGCAATTGCTTGTGGACATGCTGCACACAATAGAGCTCCCCAGTTTAATTTCTGATGTCTCGAGGTAAACAACCTTGATGGCTTGAGAAAAGTGAAGTAATGTCCTGCTAACTTCAGCAGGAGGAAAAGATACTCACTGAGGGGTTAAACATGGGAATGTTTAGCTCAGCTCAGGAGACTGATCTGCTGCACACCACAGCTGCCTCAGGTGCTGACAGTGCCTTCCTCATGCCCCCCTCTCACTCAGGCCACCTTCTGTAACAAGAGAAAAAAGGTAAAATTCATATAGCATGGTTGAGCTCCCTGCAGTAGTTCAAATATCTTTGCTTTTTTCACTGAGACAATTCCTGCTCAGCTCCAGCACAGCTGGGCACCTCCATGCAGTGCCACTGATCCCACTGGAATCTGTGTGCTTCCAAAAGCACAGCTGAACTCTCTCATTTGTCAGGCACTGCTGGGTTTACTCTTGGCATGTCTAGGCTCATGATCCTCCCTGCACTGAACAGAAAATGCTATTTCTGATTTTACTTTTTAACATTTTAATGAACACAGGGTAAAGCTCTTTCGTCCTTTTTTTTATACAATTTTGGAAGAGCAACAGTGCATTTGTGGGGGTGTGTTTCTATTTCAGAATTTTTGGATACACCTAACATCTGAAACAAAGCTTACCTGGTCAATTCCAGGATGAGAAACTCGCCTCCCTGTGCTGTTCCCTGCCATGGCAGCCTTTCCACAGCTGCACAAGTTCACTGAACATCAGTGACTGCTGCAAGGGGCCTCCTTTCCCAATAATTGCAAATCCAGCCCAAACTGCTTGGTTTAGCAGTGTTTGCTGTGTTTTAGCCTGCATATTTTTCAAATTTTTTTTTGCTGGTCATGGCTCCAAACATTTTCTTTAATTAGCAGTGTGTCAATTGCTTCTTTGCTGTTTCACTGCCTGCTGCAATTTTTGCCTTAAAAAGGGTCCAAAAAAGTTTAATTATTTAAAAATTCACCAACAGCATCCTAGGAAACAGGTCATCCCAAACAGTTCTAAATTTGAAATACATTTGTTTTCCAAAAATAGAAATCCTGTTGAATTTCTCACATTACTTAATTCCTTTGCTTTTACTCACTACCTGTTTAAAAAATATTTCATTAAAGGGATTGACTGGTACCCCTGCACAAATCATTTTTGATATTATAAAAAAAAATTCCTTATAACAATAAACAGTGACCAAGGGGTAGAACTGAAAGATAAGAGAAATAATTCTGTCGTTCTAGTTTTTTTTCCAGGTGTGAAACAGTAACACCTCACAGTCACAAAACCCAAAGTGAACCATCTGCTCTTCAAGAGGTTTCACATCCATGCAGGCAGAGTAAAAGATCTTGTTCTGGAGACCAGAGCAGGCAGGAATATTACTCAAATGTCATCAATTATTTACATGGGTACTCCTTTCTAAAAGCCTCTGAGGTTGATTTATCAGCACATCGTTTATGTACCAGTCCCTCCAGTCCTTGCAAGGCAAAGGCAGCAGGGTTTTTAACCCAGGAGTGATGGTTTGGGGCTTGCAAGGAGAAGCAGCCTGTCCAGCTGTGAGCAGGGAGCCTGCAGCTCTCCCAGATACAATTAGCAGGCAAGGAATTAATTAATCCAGCCTGGAAATGAAACCTCTGTGAGTAATGTGGGAGCTCTGTCAGACTGTGCAGCACAAACCCACGCTGATCACAGGCACGGGTGACACCTCTGGCAGCAACACCCCATTAACATGACACACTAATTAAGCTGGGATGAAAAACTAAAGCTCTTAGGCTCTGTTTTGCTCCAGGTTGACACTTATTGGAAAATGGAAAATCATTTATGCTTGAAATTGGCAGGATAACTGGGGCATGGGCAAGCCTGTGTCTATTTCCATCCTTCTGCCTTCTTAGCCAGCAAGATAAGTATAAATTATCTCTTTTTTGGGGGATACCTTAGGCCTGACAGAAGGCATTAGGTACTGTAGCATGCACTACATGAGTCTACAGAAATTAATTTAAAACGGACTCTGCTTCCACAGTAGGAAGGGAAGTTCAGGTTATTGAGATCTCAGTGGATATCAGGCTGCCAGAGGTCTGAATTGTAATCTAAATGGCAATTAAATAGAATAATACATCAAATATAGGTAATATATACTCTGATGAAATAATAGAACATAATTACAATATTACCAGTATTCAGCAAGAAGGTACTAATTTAAACAGTGATAGTTTACACGTCAGTAAATGTCATTCCTTGTGTAGTCTGACAGACCTAACCCATTTGCCAAAATCTCTCAGTTTAGTGTCCCCTGGGAGTGGGGGCTAAGGAGGTCAGCGCTGTTGGCTCCTCACGCCCTGAAATCACAGCAAACCCAACCTGGGAGGATTCTGGATGGGCTCTGTTGCTCTCTGCCCGGGGCTCCCTCAGGGCCCGCCGGGCGGGGCCGCTCAGCAGCCGCTCGTAGGGGCGTGCCCGGTTCGGTTCCCGGTGCTGGTTTCGGTGTCGGGTTCGGTTCTCGGTGCTGGTTTCGGCGTCGGGCTCGGTTCCCTGTGCCCGGTTCGGCTCCCGGTGCTGGTTTCGGTGTCGGGCTCGGTTCCCTGCGCCCGGTTCGGCTCCCGGTCCGCAGCCCCGGCCGCACCTCGGCCCCGCCGCGGCCTGTTCGCACTTCCCGCCCGGAGCGGCGGCTACGGTGCCGGAGAGCGGCCAAACTTCCCCGGTGGGCGCGCGCGGGCGGTGACGTTCGCCGGGGGCGGGGAGGGCCGGGCCGAGGGAAGCCCCGCGCGGCGAGCGCGCGCGCCGGGGGGCGGGGCCTGCGCGTGTCTCGCGCCGGGGGCGCGGGCGGGAGCGGCGGAGCCGAACCGAGCGGAGCCGAACGCGGGCAGCGCCGCCCCTGCCCTGCCGTGCCGTGCCGTGCCGTGCCGTGCCGTGCCGTCCCCTCCCCGCGGGCTGACAGGCAGGTGAGGGGCCGCGCTCGGGGCGGGAGGGGTCGGGTTAACGCGCCTTGCCGTCCGCTGGGGGGAGCCCGGGGCGGGGCGGGGCCTGCGGGCGCCGGTAGCTGCGGGAGCAGCCGCCGCGCTGGGCAGGGGCTGCGGCGGCGGCCGGGCAGGGAGCGGCGGTGGCGGCGGGGGCTGTGGGCGCGGAGCCGCAGCGCAGGTGGGTGCGGGCCCGCGGGGGTGCGCGGGCTGTGGCCGGGCGGACGGAGGGAGGGGGCGGCCGGGGGGGTCGGGGCCTCTCCCCGCCGGGCCCCTCACGCTGTCACCGCCCGGGGCGGGGCGGCCCCGGTCCGGCCCCGGCAGCGCGGCCGCATCGCCCCGCGGGCCCGCGTCCTGCCGGGCACTGCCGGCGCCCGGACGGGGTTCGGCCGTGCCTCGCACGGGCGGTCATTCCTGCTCTGCCCATTCGCCTTCCCGGCCGGGCTTTTCCGCCCCTCCGCAGTCAGCCTGTCCTTGGGAAGCGCACGCTTTTGTTATCGCGGTCACCTCACCGAGGTAACGGGGAGCCGTGTCTGCTGCCCAGACCTTGTGCCGTGCTGGGTTTTTGGTGTTTTCTCTGCGAGCGCTGCCTGGTCAGTTTCATGTATTTTATTGCATCTACTACGAGGCGGCGTCAGCTGACACGGTGCTTTGTTTCTGAGCGTGCTGCCATCCTGGAGCCCGTGTCAGGAATTGCTGCCCTTCCACATCTGTCTCGTTGGGAGTGTGGGCTCTGAGGGTTGGTTAGGAAGCACACGATTTGTTGAACCTGGAATGTTACATGCTCTGTGTGAGTTTCATGTTATGGTTGGTGCTGATACCCTGTGAAATGGTTTAAAGGGAAGCCCCGGTGGAAATGGGAGATGCAAAGATGTGAAGAAACACCTATGGAGGTGCTGCTGGTGGTGGGAAGCAGTGCACAAGCCGAAAGAATGAAAGCAAACGGATAAAAATAGAATTGTTCTGAAGAGCAGTGTGTGTTTTGCATTTTGTCCCAGCACATTTTGGGGGCCACGCTCGATCGTGGAGCCTGTTAGCTCAGATCCAACAGGCTGTAACCACAGAAAGTTGTCTGCTTTTGGTTGTGATTCTCGAACAATGGCCAGGGGTGTCTGCAGCAGTCACCTCCACCAGCTGCCTGCCCTCCTTTGCTCCCTGAGATTATTGCGTCTGCAGCCGTAGGAGGCTGCACACACATCCATCCCCTCCTGAGCCACTGCCTGACACGGTCCCGGAGTTTGTGTTGGAGCCTGCAGCAGCTCGGGTGTGAGCCCCAGTTCAGGGTCAGCTGTGAGTCAGCACCCTCAGAGCCATTCCAAATGGAATAACATGAGAGAAATCACCACCTTGCCTCTGGTACTGTGATTAGAATTGGTAGTAAAATAAGGGATTTTTTTAGTGATTATTTAGTTAACAGCTGTACTGAACGTAGTTCAGTTCTGGAAGCACAGTTCAGAACTTTTATCACAGAACAGCAGTTCCCAGAACAGTCAATCTGTGCCCACTGTATCATCCAGAAATTTGGAGTTCTCTGAATCCATCAGCCAGTAAAAGGTTGGGATCTGCTGAATGAAATGTGAGTTCATAATAATCTTTGAATAATTTGAACTTCTTCCACCACTTCTGGGAAACCAGTTGAAGTGTAATTAAATCACTGTTGGGATGTTAGCAGAAGCCTGAACTGTAGAAAACCTGCTCTCTGGACTATATTAAAGCATCATGTTTTTCGTAATTTTTAGCATTCTTTTTGATCCTGTCATGAGCTTTTTTTTGAGATTCCGTTCACGTAACTTTTCATCTGTAATATGTGGCTAATGGACTGATTAGCAAAAAAGGCAAGTTTGGGATTTATGTGGCCTATTCCCTTTTACTGAATTGCAGATCTTGGTGATGAGAGAAATCCTGACTGGTTTTTGAGGGGTCTTTGGTATTTAGTGGGTTCTTACTTTCTTTTTTTTTCCCCTTTCTTCCTTTGAATCTGCCGCTTTCTTGTTCCTGGTAGCAGTTGTATGCTGCTGCATGAATAGAAATATTTCACCGTGCTATTGTCACCAGTGCTGGAATTCCTTGCCTCTATTCCTTACTTTGTGAAGCAGGATACCCTCCCATTGTTATCTCTCATCCCCTCACCCCCTCCCTCTTTTCAAGCCTGAAAAGCTCTTTAGAGAGAGAGTTTTGTTCCAACTCTCACCTGGCTAAACCACTGGAGAATTTAAGTTATATTTGGAAGATCTGGCTTGTTTTAGCTGAGTATGGTTTGGATAGAAATATAAGTGTGGAGGGATGCATGTGGCTTTTAAAATAATAGAACTGAACCCACAGTGAGGGTTTTTGACCCTTGCTGCAAGAGGCTGCTCAGTGAGGTGAGGAGGGTTTTACCCATTGCTCTTTAAGCCAAAAGTTTAAACTCTGGCATGCAGGAGTAGAGCAGGAGATCGCAGGAAATGCAGTGCTGGTGTAGCAGTAGTGGTGTTCTGCAGCACGTGGGTTATGTCAATATGGTTGTTGTCAGGGTGAGATTATGGTGGAATTTCTGGAGCTGGAGCATGCTTTGCCTTGCACTGTGGTGTTGCCCATGGTGACTTTGGGCTGGCTGGCTGCACGTGCTTCTAGGCACTTCTGAAATATCTGTAGTGCTTTGAACATTTTGTTTCTGCTGTTAAGAAGAGGGTTGTTTGTTGCATGCCACCCGTGGGAAAGAGAGAAACAGCCATGGATAAAAACACAAAGTATTTACTGACTTTGTACCCTACAATGAGCCTATAAACTCTTTAGCCATACAGTGACCGAAAATCAACATCCACAGGACTTCAGTCTTTTACATAATTTGAGGAGTTGGGGTTAATTTAATCAGTTTATCCCTAGGAAGTGATATGTGTGATATAAATGATATGTTGGAGTTCTGATACCTGTTGCTTTTTGTGTTTTGCCTTTAAAAAGGGCACATGATGGTTTTGTTTTCTTCACATCTGCTTTAAATTTAGAGACTTATAATTACATCCCAGCCATTGCACAAAAGAAATCCTGGTACACCTAGCCAGACTCCTTACACATGAGTAAATAAAGGTTTAACTGAAATATATGTATTTATTATAATACATATATACAAGCCTTTTTTGTGGTCTTGTTTGTTTGGGAAAGGAGATAGAAAGAAAACTGGGATGGTGACAGCAGACCCTTTATGCTGCTATCCAGACCTATGGGTATTATAAGAAACAAAATTTGATTTTAAATTTTAAAATTTGAAAGTTAAAAGTGCTTTTGCAGAGAAAGTGCTGCAGAGTAGGACAGAGCATGTGCTGTGTTAGGTCTTCTTTGCTGAGTAAGTAGATGCCCTGAAAGGAATTGTGTACGTGTGGGAAAGAAATTAACTAGGAAACTGATGAAAATGAATGAATGAATGAATATTTCTGGCTCTCATTTACAGACTTGCAGGTGTTTTTTGCTGAATGGGATATCTTGTAGGTGTCTAAAAAGGCCAGGGAATCAGGATGTTTCATGTTCTGTGGTGCCATTCCTGCCACCCTTTCAGGTGTAAGAAGTGTTTAACAGGAATGTCACTTCCTGTTTAGAAATAAAACGCTCCCTTGACAAATGAATGCTGGTTTTTTTTGTTTTTTTTTTTTTTTCCCTAAAACTGTTTGGGTCAGGTTGATGACCTGCCTTTTACAAAACATATTTTTAAAATGTCAGAGTCACCTGAAGAATTTCAGGGGTTTCTGAGATGCTTTTCTGGGAAGATTTCTCTGTATGTGTGGGGGAGAGTGTATCAATTCACATCTCGTGTTGGGTGAGACAGAACAAAGGCTCTGTTACACCTGGCAGATGTGGAAGTAGGTGAATTTAATATAAAAAATCTAAAACAAGCACCACCACCACCATCCCCCCAGCTTTTTAAAAGGATTGGATATAAACAGATGGCAGTGCTTTAACATTTATTTATGTGCTCTTTAGGAATGAGAGACAGTTCTAATATAAACAGTTACTTTTTGTCTTATTTCTGTCTTAATTTAATAAATCATTATTGCTTTCTGGCTGTCAAGGCCACAAGGATATTTTGATAAACAACCCTGAATTCCATGGGTTCAATGCCTTGTGTCCTGCATTGGCTGGATTGCTGCTTCCAAAGTAAACTTGCTTCTGTCCTTTTTGTGTGTAATAGTAATTAATTTAACATGAAAAGTAGTGAGCCTTTTTACCTTCCAAAACTAGGCAAACCTAAAATCTACAAGATAGCCTTGAAAGACAGGGGCTTCACACTTTTTATATAAAGTAATGTAGCAGACAAAGGTTTTTAAAGTGTGAGGTGGGCTAGGAAATAACAGGAATTCATTTTTTCTTGATTGGTACACCTCTAAGTTGTTGTGAATCATGTCAGTTCTCTCATTATACCCTCTGTTTGTACTCCTGGCAGGGTTTTACTGGAATGTAAGCTTTTCTTTGTTTGGAATGCCATCTTTTCTACCTGCCCTCCCCTCTGCTCTGTCTACTCTGCAGTCTCTGTCCTACTGTGTAATCTAGATGTAGTTACTTGCCATGAACTATTCGGGTGTGAATTATGTAAATGGGAACAATTACTACCTCTGTTAATGAAGTCTAATGAAGTCTGCTACAGCCCTTTACCAGATTAAGATGTTTCTTGTAAAGGCTGACTTTGCTTTTATTGTGAAACTGGCATTCAGAGCTTTCCTTGTGCACGCAGCAATCGGTGTGGCAAGGAAATTCTGTGTTCTGGAAGTTGGATGTGTGGGGTCCCTGGGCTGTGAGATGCCCTTGCCTGCTCTGTGATCCCACTGCCCCACTCCTGACCATCAGGCAGTGATGTATTAATTAATTGTCTCCATAGATGTTGCAGTTTGTCAGCTGGTGTCAGTCCTGAACAGAAATTGCAGCAAAGAAATTCACAGGACTTGCTGGAGGCTGCAGGAGTTACTCTGAAATTCTCTGTGTTTTGAAAAATGTAGGCTGGATTTTCCCTGTGTTTCTGCAGCATGTTTGTGTGTGTTTGGTTGCTTGCTTACCTGGGGGTAGCTAATGGGCTATTAGTGTTTGTCTTGGAGTGGTGGGAGACATGAAAGGCATTATTAATTTATGTGACAGAGAGATCTTCCAGAAGGTAGCAGAACTTTTTTTTAAATGAATCTTCTGTGTTCTGTCAGCTGCAGACAGGAGCACCTGCCCTGTGACCCATTGGTTCACACGGAATAATAGGTGTAGGGGCTGAGTGTGACAGCACTGCTGAACACATCTCATTTGATTTGGATTCTTCATACTGAACTTTGATATTCAAGTGATCCTCCCAGAATTTCTTACATTTCTACTATGTCCCAATATAGCTTTTATTGGAACCACAAGACCTTTTGACAAGACTCATGTTCCTGTTCCTGCCCTCTCTCATGCCACAACTGCCTTCAAGTAAATCTCCATGAAGTTGTGCAGGTGGCTTTTTCTTGTTCTTTTAGCATGCCAGCTCCCGATCCTGGCATGTTCTGAGGGAAGCTGGGTTCTCCAGTGCTTTTCACTGCCTAGGACTAGGTTGTTGTAATGAAACAGGTGGATTTTAGTTGCTACAGGTTGCACTGCAGTACATTTAAATGTCTGCTGCGAGATTATAAACATTTTCCATGTTAATGATGTCTGTCTCTGAGTGTTTTTGGACAGTCACCTGAAAAGACATTTTTCTTAGCTGGCACTTCAAGCAGGATGTGCTGGTACCTGTTTTAAAATTTTTATACAGAAAATGTGTTCATAACTGTCCTTTTCTAAACCTTTTTATGCAATATTGTGTAATTCTTGCCTGTTCTTTTTCTGATAGTCTTTCTTACAAGTCTTTCCATAATCACTAGATAGCATTTTCAGCTCATGTGAAAGCAGGTCAGGTCTTTGTGTCTGCAAAGGTGCTCTGCCAATTTAAATACATATAAAGTTTTACTTGGGCTGATATGACACTTTAAAAATTTTTTTTAAATTGGTTTGCATATGGGATGCTCTTTGAAGTTTTTCTATTCTATTAATGAACAGTGAACAAGAGAATTTTCTTTCATAATTGTAAAGTTCTGCGAGCTATCTTGAGGAAAAATGGTTTAGCACTTGCTTTAGTGCAAAACCAAAACCAGTGCTAAACCAAAACAAAAACTGTTTTGTTTTTTAAGCTTTTGATGTTGAGAGTCTTTTTTGTTTTTTGTAATCCTGGGTAAGGGCTCCTATATTGGCAGAAAAACCAAAGTTTTTTGAAATCAACAGGAGAATTTGCCAGGGGAAGAGGGTTAATACATTTAATCCATCCACAGTTGGACATTGTTCCTTGTGGTTATCACATCTTGTACAGTTAAGGGATTATTTATTTGTGACTAAATTTAGGCTCAGTAGAAGAGGAAAATAGTAACAGTGCTGCATGTTGGTCCCATGGAAGATAAGAGGCCATACTTGTGAGACTCCCAGTAAAATACTAGTGTGAGTCAGAATATTGAAAAACTAACTTTTCTGGTTGTGATGTTACCTGAAAGAAATCTTCCATTTACCTTTGCTGAGGCTCTGGGAGGGAAAATGAAATTCTTTCTTCTTCCTGATTAGTTGGTTTTGCAAAAAAGAAAATATTGGTTTTTTTATTTCCCTCACTTTGCTGGTTTCATGGTGAAAGATTTTTTCCTAGTGTGAACTGTAATATCTGTGAAGTGTAATATCTGCTTTTACAACAAAGTGATATGGCCAGTGATAAATGCTACTGGGAAAAGATAGGGGGAAAATAAAAGAGTTAGATTTATCTTGTAATTTCTTTTTGATCTTGAACTGTGACAAATCTGTGTCAACGGAAAAACTGAAACTGCATGTGCGGAAAAATGTATTTAGTTAATATTGGAATATTCACAGTTTTAAGGTCTGGCAATGGTGTGGTGAAAGTTGTCATTTCAAGGAGAATACTGGAGGGTTATGTTTGCTTGTTTCCAAAGACAACTTTTCATCTCAATCTGCTGCTTTTGAGTGAAAAGTGAGTGCAGTGTAATGCATGGCAGCAACAGCAGAGTTCTTCTCCCTGAGTTTTGGCTGTGCCAGCTCTGGGAATCCTTCCCATTACCCTGATCAACAGCTAATTCTGGCCCTTGGCTTTCATGGCTTGGGTTATTTGATGTTTTGGAGTGGCAGAGGGGATGGTGCCTGCCTGTGAATAATCAAAGCTCAGAGCTGGGTGAGCACAGGGCTGGAGTTTGCAGCTGAGGTGGTGAGAGCTCCTGAGAGCTCCCCTGCCTGCCCAGGATGGCTGGGGATGGTTCCTGCACAGGTATCAGCTCCTCTCTGCTCCCTGGAGCTGCTTTAGCCCAAGGACAGCAGCCACTCCCATTTAACAAAATGTTTGCTGATGCAAGGAGAAGGCAGCTCTGCGTGGCACTTTTTCATGGCATTGTCCATGTTGAGGGTGAGGAGCTCTTTAGAAATTATCAAACACCTTTTGAGCTCCTCTGGTGTCTTGCTAAGGACTTCACCAGGTGATTCTTCTGTGTGCAGCAGTGAAACTTAGTGGTTTTGGGGTGAAGTCCTTTAACTGAAACACACATCAGTTTAATATTTTGGTTTGATGTAAACTCATCTAAAGCTATTAATGAGTGTTTGCCCTGATTTACTGTGGTGAGTTTCCAGCAAGTGAATTAAGTGTTGTGATTTGAATCAAAGCTCAGAGCTGGGTGAGCACAGGGCTGGAGTTTGCAGCTGAGGTGGTGAGAGCTCCTGAGAGCTCCCCTGCCTGCCCAGGATGGCTGGGGATGGTAACTGCACAGGTATCAGCTCCTCTCTGCTGCCTGGAGCTGCTTTAGCCCAAGGACAGCAGCCACTCCCATTCATTGGAAAGTATTCAGAGTTTAACAAAATGTTTGCTGATGCAAGGAGAAGGCAGCTCTGCGTGGCACTTTTTCATGGCATTGTCCATGTTGAGGGTGAGGAGCTCTTTAGAAATTATCAAACACCTTTTGAACTCCTCTGGTGTCTTGCTAAGGACTTCACCAGGTGATTGTTCTGTGTGCAACAGTGATGTAGATTTTAAACTTAGTGGTTTTGGGGTGAAGTTCTTCAATGGAAACACACGTAAGTTTAATATTTTGGTTTGATGTAAACTCATCTAAAGCTGTTAATGAGTGTTTGCCCTGATTTACTGTGGTGAGCTTCCAGCAAGTGAATTAAGTGCTGTGATTTGGATGAGTTTTCAGGAGGATCCTAATGAATGCAAGCTCTCAGTGGAATGTACTTTATGCAGTGTCTAAGAAATCATATCTGACTTGTTTTGAGTGCTCAAGTGGTGTCACAGCAGCATTTTTAGCATTTTGATATCTCAAAGAGTGAGGCTGGTCTGAAATAGCCTTTCTGTTTGGAAGAAGTGTTTTTCTTCTAGATCTGGGGCACAGTGTCTTGCTTATTGAAGCAACTTCAGTGTAACACTGTGCACTTTGTTGCAGAGTTTATATTTCTGTACTGTTTTGCATAAGGATATGTAGTTGAAATAGAAGAAATGTAACTTGGATTAAAAAATGCATCTGTAGGTGTTACTTTGGCAGATAATTTCAGTCAATGCTGGTGGCTGTTTTTCCTTGGCCAGTTCTTTATAGATGTGCTCTAAAATATTCTGTAGCAATATTGTTGCTAGCTTTTCTTGTAATTTTAAAAAAACAGAGTGAGCACTTGAACATCTTGAGAACTGCTCATAAAGCAGTATCAATTTCCATAAGCTTTGTAAAATTCCTCATGCCATTCTATCTTCTACGAAATTGTGTGAAACTGATGAAATGCTGGCTTACCCTGGCCTTCTTTTCCATTTAAAGTTCAAGATTAAGCTAAACATTTTGGAGCTATTTCTTGTTGCATCTTTTCCTATACTGACTTATTCAGAAAGGTAAAAAATACTCTGTCTTTTCTTCCTGGATTTTACTTGTTTTTCTTTCTACCCTTTTCCAGTATTTTTTGCACTATTTATTTTTTGATCACTTCCTTCCACCCACTTGCATTGTTTCTACAATTTCTTTTGGAAGTGTATTCCTGTTTTAAACTTAATCTTTACCCTTTTTGCCCAGTTATTATCTCCCAAACATGCTGGTTTGGAGAAATTAATTCCTAATATCTGGCAAACCTGACTTCTGAGCTGAAGGGCAGGTAGATGAGAGTTGGTGGTAAAGGCAAGATGCTGGGATATATTAGGTGCTGCTGCTCCTTGGACACTGGCTGGTATTCCATCATCAGTAATGTTTCAGTGTTCTAATTTTGATTTCAGTTGAGCCCAGCAGTAACATGGAATAGTTTACAATGGGAAAAAACAGTGGAGAAAAAAAAGTGAGAACTGTATAGTGGGATAATTTTACATTTTAGTTACATTTTTTGCTTCTCTGCTAGATCTTGGCTATTGACTTGATCCCAGCCCAGAGTCCCTGTCCTGAAGAGTTTCCTGCCAGTGCTGATGTATTACAGCATCATATTGCACTGCTGAAATAAGGAATTGTCTTGCATATGCCAGCAGAGTCTGTATTTAAAGAAAAAGCAGAGGGGAGAAGGAACAGCAACAGGATGATGTCAAACTGTTCTGTGTTTTAAAAGGTCCCTGCTGTTGAAATATTATTTGATGGAAATAATCTCAACTGGTTAATGAGAAGTACATTTCAATCAAAATCTTTTCTTAACCTGAACAAAGATATAAGTTACATTTAGTTTGGGGGAAAATAAGAGTGTAGAACCAGTTTTCAGTGGAGCTGTGATTCTTTTGTTCCTCTTAACCTCATTGGTCTCATTGCTGGGTCATTGCTCCTATTTCAGATTTGCATCTGTGCTTGCTGAAGTTGTGTGGTCAGTAATGATTTCATGATTATTCTTAGTTTTGGTTCTGATTTCTGCATTTGAAGTGGGGCTGACAGCAGTGCTAAGGAACCTTCTGGTTGAGGTCATGGTCAGAGTCACTTCAGTCTGTCCTGCCTTCCCATGTGCAGGGTGATTTCACAACACAAGGGTTTAGAAACTGTGTCCTATGGAAGCTGGCAGTGCTTGAAGCAAAGATATACTACTGAGTGGTTTTAGAATTTTGATTCTCTCACTCAAGTAACAGGTAAAGCATTAGGGCCAGTTAGAAATAGGAAGAAAGATGAGATGGCATCTGAAGGTTTTGTCATCACCAACAAAATTATGGCTTGAAGATTGATGGATTCTCTTTTCGTTTCCTCTTTGTTGTGATAATATAGCAATAGAAAAGCAAGAATAGAGGTTTCTTTTTGAGTTTAAAGGTTTAAATAAAACATTTCTTTTTTTATTAAGAGGAATTGAAAAATACTGGAGAACTGTAAATATAGGGGAATAGATACTAATGTGGAACAAATATGTGGTGATAAACTAGGTATTTAATGCGTTATTTTTATTGATGTAGATTTTAATATGTCATTCTCATTGACACAGATATGGTCCTGAACACCGTGCGCACGTGACTTCAGAGATGGACAACCAGCTCTGTTCCAAGTTGTGATTGGCCTTAAGTTGACTTATAACCATTGAATAGCTTACCAGGAATTCAGTCATTCCTGCGTTTTGCCTATCAGATTGCCTGGCAGCACCAGCTAACCATGTACGGGAGCGCTCGTTCCGTGGGCAAGGCGGAGCCCAGCGCGCAGAGCCCGGGGCGCTCGCCGCGGCTGCCGCGCTCGCCGCGCCTGGGCCACCGCAGAACCAACAGCACAGGGGGCAGCTCGGGGAGCAGCGCTGGCGCTGGCAGCGGCAAAACCCTTTCCATGGAGAACATTCAGTCCTTAAACGCCGCCTACGCCACGTCCGGCCCTATGTACCTGAGCGACCACGAGAACGTGGGCGCCGACACCCCGAAGAGCACCATGACCTTGGGCCGCTCGGGAGGGCGGCTGCCTTACGGCGTTCGCATGACTGCCATGGGCAGCAGCCCCAACATTGCCACCAGCGGAGTTGCCAGTGACACCATCGCGTTTGGAGAGCACCACCTGCCCCCGGTGAGCATGGCCTCCACCGTGCCTCACTCGCTGCGCCAGGCCAGGGACAACACCATCATGGACCTGCAGACGCAGCTCAAGGAGGTGCTGAGGGAGAACGATCTGCTCCGCAAGGACGTGGAGGTGAAGGAGAGCAAGCTGAGTTCTTCCATGAACAGCATCAAGACCTTCTGGAGTCCTGAGCTCAAAAAGGAGAGAGCTCTGAGGAAGGATGAAGCTTCAAAAATCACCATTTGGAAGGAGCAGTATAGGGTTTTGCAAGAAGAAAACCAGGTATGTCATCTAACGTCACTGCTGTGGTAGTGTGGTAGCATGATTAAATGACTTTAATAAGCTTGCATGCTACACTTAAGCAGCTAAATTAGATTGGTGCTTTTCTTGGGTAATTGATGTGGGTAAGATGTGTTTTCAGCTTGCAAGCCTGTTTGTAGATGTTTCTTGCCACGCTTGTAAACTACCTTGAGTGCTCATTTTTCCTTGGGTGTCGTGTGTATTTTTCCCCCTAGGACTGATGGTAACCACTTGGTTTGCTTTTGGGAGTATTTATTCTGTTCATAATTAATATTTTTGTGCTGTTTACCTCTTGAAGTGTTCTCTTAGATGCAGAATGTACTAACTGCTGACCCCCAGGATAACTGCACTGTTGCTGAATGCTGACAGACTGCCATTAAAAAAAAAGTTAATGTTACACTCACTGGTATTTAGAGCTAAAACGTCCAGACCTGCAGTTTTCACAAACAGATATAAATTCTGTTCTTGGCTACATTTAAATAGCACTGTTTAATACATGCTTGCTATTCTTTTTTTCATAAACTGTGCATATTTTGTTATGCAACTATCCTAAAGCACCCTACAGTTTTGGGGCTTTTTTTGTAGTGGTCTGGCCAGTTACAGAACAGGGAGAAGAACAGATTCTCAGGTGTCTAGGTCTTAGGTCTTGTGCAACTTGAAAGCATCTCCAAATGAAAATAAAACTCAGAGGCTGATTAAAATTGAGGTGTCTTTGTAGTCAGTTCTACTGATTAAAAGCTTTGTAAAAGTTCTCCCACCTAGAGCTCCTTTGTCCTGAAGTAAATATTTGTCTTTGAGTGCCCTCCTGGTTAGTTGTTTCTGGCCAAATGTGGGTTCAGCACCTCTCTGGACTGTCAGGTAAAAAAACCTCATTATTCTTATGGAAAATAGACCCAGTCCAACTCCAAAAGTTCCCTGAAATCTAAGTCAGCTTCCATCATGACAAAATTACTTTCCCTGTTGAGCTTTTAAAGTATCCAAGCACGTTTAATGAAAGTTTCCATAATTCAAATGTGACCATGTTCTTGTAGCTTTTAAGGTATAGGTGCTATTTTAGGCAATGCTTTTTGTAAGATTTCTTTAGAAGGTGAAGGAGAGAAGGAAATGCAAGAAGAAAAGGCTACAGCTTGTTGTACTCTGCTTTCAGGTAGCCTGTCCTAAGTAGTAAATTATTTTTGGTTAGTGATTAGTCTACTACACTGATCCTGTCTGCAATTTTCTTTTCACTTTTTAAAGAGCTTGAGTTGAAGAAAATAAGTTGCTTTTCCTGAGATAGTATGAAATAATTTAATGAACTTGTCATTTAGCTTTACAGCTGTATTCTTACCAAATGGCAAGAATCACAACATTAACTTGTTAAGGTGTGTGACACTTTGTCTTCATTTACTTATGTCATCTTGGAATGCAGAAAGCCTGAAGTAAAATAATTTTTATTGCAAAGGCAGGATTTCTTTAAAAGCAGTAATGTTATAAAAATTTTAGTTATAATGTTGCAGTACCAGGGTAGCAAATATCTGGAATACCAGTCACTCAACTTTTCTGGTGTTCTTTGTATTTCAGTTGCAGGTAAGTCTTTTAATTCTTAAATTCTTCTCATTTTTTGGCCCTGTTTTCATGTTGAAGAGACTGTCTTGGAATACAATAATATTTTTTCTGAAATCAATTTTGACATTTGAGGATGCTTTGGAAATCTTGCAAGAAAAATGCCATGGATATATGGTTTAAAATTGATTAAGCAATTACTAAATATGAATACAGTTGAGAATAGTGATATCTCTATCTTAGATTGTTTTTTCTTTGTCTTTCCTTTATCCCCTAATTAAACATTTACAGATATTTCTAGGCTGCTGTTCTCAAGGCAATCACAGTAATTACTACCACACTGGTAGAATTGTATAACTTTGGTCCAAAAGTAAGAAGGGTGCAATTTAAAAGTAAATGGATATTATTGCATTGAGCTGTAAAAATTAAGAATGCTAATTAATAGATTATAGTTAGCTAGCAGTGTGTTCTAATTAAATTCTGAATTCAGTGTGTCTTTTATACCCTTTTGGAGTTGGTCACTTCAGCCCTTCATGTGGAAGATCAGTTTAATAGGATTTTCTCTAATTAAACAGACGTCTCTGTTTAGACTCTGAACAAGGAATTTCCCAGATGTGTTGGGGGAGCAGCAAATATCTTCATTACCTCCTCAGCCTCCTTCTGAAATGAGTTCCAGTATAATTGCAGGAACAGGAGTTTTAGACTTAGTTATGAGTATTTCAGCACATCACTTTTTAAAAAAGATTTCTTGCACGTGTAGTACTTGTGCTTTATATAAAGTTTATCTCACACCAGTTGTATTGTTTAAAATCGACTCAACTCATGGAGCCAAGATGCTGGCTGACTCATACCATTATCTGATAGGCATCTCAATCTCTTTCCTGTGGTCATGGCTCTTTATTCTGCTGCACACACTTGATTGTCCCTGATTGTATTGCTGTTCTTGTCACCTCAGCTTGAGTGACTGAATTGCCCCTTGGGTTTGGGAGTTGGTAAAAGTACCTGGAGATGTGAGCCCTGGTTGGTTGCTACCTCAGCCTTCTATGCGTAAATGCATCAGTGTCTTTGAGTTTTGTTTCCTGTCTCAGTAATTGTATTGCTTATTGATTTCCAGGACATTTTCCAGGTTCATTAAAGCTCAGAAAATGAGTGGGGAGATTAAAGAGCATGCTGCCTGTCCTGAGGCAGTCGCAGCCTTTTGGTTGTCCTCTGGGCGCACTAGGCAGGAGGGTTATCCTGGATATAATCCTGGGAATGCCATGCACATGCTCTCTGGAGCTCTCACCTGGGTGGGCATCCTTGCCCAGCTGTGTTGCAGCACATCTGGATTTATCAGATGCTCTGAGCAAATGCTGCAGCTGGCAAGTGGAGCTTTATTTCCATCCTTTGTTGCTGATCCTGAAGAGAAATCCTTTCTTTACATAAATGGGGAATGCCATTGAAAGCTCACTTTGAAGAGCTCAAAAGTAAACGTGGGAAAAACACGACAGTTTTCAGTGCAGTGTGGATGACTTAACCAGTCATTCTTCACAAGAAACCCAGAGGAAAGTGCAAATGATTGCTCAGTTATGCAAACCCATGCATATTCAAGGAGAAATTGATGAAACCACTAAACAGGAGCTTGGTTTTGGCATGGTGTCACTCTCCTCTAAATGCTTTAGTGGGAGCTGTATTTTTCTGAGTTGAAAAATATTTTTTTTTTAGTGTGTGTGGTTTAAAGGTTCCCTGGAAACCTCTTCATCAGAGGAAAGGAAAGACAGTCAGTATGTTTTGCACCACAGCAGAAACAATTTGCCTAGAACCTGGGCAGTGGTGGGGTGATGTGAAACTCAAGGACAGAGGAGTTCTTCTCAGTTGAGACTTGCTTATGACAAGGTTGATTGTGCCTTATAATAAGTAGTGCAATGCAAATTTGATGTCTAACGCCCTGCACTGAAATTTCCACATTTAACTGATCTACTTTTAAGATCAGATTTATGTTTCAGCTAAAATAGCGTGGTATTGCTGAAAACATCTTTTTACTTTGATGCATTTCTGTGGCCTTTTTGTGGTTAGAGGCCTTGGATGTCTGAGTCAGAGAGTTTAACCAAGAAAATATTTCTGAAAGGAGTTTCACCTGGCTTGGGGTAAGTACTTGAAGAAGATTGTACTTTATTGTGATGGATATATTCCAGCATCTCACCAGCATTCCCCAGAGTCAGAAGTATTTTCCATTTCTTGGTAGTCTGTAATGAGCATCTCACTTTCAAAAATGTGGTTGTCCATGTGTTAACCTCTTAAATGCATTGGGTGCTACTGTTATGAGACTGAGCTTCTAATGGGTACATTCTGTCTCTGAAAATCAGATTGATTCTCATTTCTTCATTGGTTTATTTTTTTAAATTATGTATTAAAAAATTGGTATGTCTTAGTGCTGTGTCATTCTATTACTGTCCCCATTCCTGAGCTGGTTATTCATTGATAGAAAACGAAGATTTTTCTTCCATTCTGGGTGTTTAATTGTGCAATATATGGTTCCATAGGCATTGCTTAAAGGCATTCTCTGCATCCCAGAGCATTGCATTTAAATAATTCCTTCCATGGCAGATTGAAGGAATTGGCTCTCTAGATTTCTGCCAGCTTTAAGGTTCCTTCTGTCACTCCCCAGCTGCAGCTTGAAATTATAATTCAGTTCTCTTTCAGAATAACTCAAATCTCCATCCTCAAGAGTACTTGGTATCTGAAGCATTTATCAGGTCACAGTACTTCATAATGACCTCAGAAATTGTCATGTGGCCACCCAAGAGAGCACCCTGTGTTCTGTCTTTTTTTTTCAATTCTGTAAGGAAATAAAACTAGACATTTTGTGGTTATCTATATTCCCCAAGGCTCCCTTTGTCCCATGTTTCCTCTTCAGGTAGGATCTAATACCCTGGCTTGCTTTGAGCTGTAGCATAGGCTGAACAGCTGCTCTCTACTTGATCCATTAAACGTACAAGGGGAGTACTACCAACTTAACAGCAGCTTGGAATAAAACAGGTGACATCAGTGGTGCTGTTGAATTTAGTAGTTTAACTGTGCTTTTGTTCAGCTGGAGCAGGGATTACTCAGAATTCTGCAGAACTTAGAGCAGATGCTTTCTGCTATAATTCTTTCTCTAATATGTATTGAGTCTGTTCAGATATTAGGCCCCTAACTAGGGTGGCAGTGTGTTATTCCACCATTTGGTGTTTATATTCCTGGAAAGTCTTGTCTGTAATGCTGTGTTTCTCTAGAAGCCTTTGTTCCTTCCAGCACTGTTCTATTTATGGTGTTTGAGTTAGTAATTTTTTCCCTTAAGTGTTCTTGCTTTCTAAAATATGAACTAAGTATCTTGAAACTGTGTAAGGCTTCCTCTTTCTTAGTCACCGAGTGAACATTTAACAGTGACAGATGATGGCAATAGTGCAGAGGTGCTCCTCCATTACAGTAATTTCTGCTGATGTTACAGCTTTACCCTGCCAAATCCACCATTCTCATGTGCCTCATACTCTGCCTGGTATTGATTTGAGTAGAAAGGAGAGGAGCACTTTGGGTGGAACTGCCAGGCCATGGAAAAAAGGTTGTAGTTGTGCTGGTGTTGTGTCCATCTTTTAGGTGTGCCTCAGGAGCAAAAACTGAAATAGAGCTTTTTAAAACTCTTGATTCTAGGAAGCCTCAGAGATATAAAGATGGTCAGCAGAGTGGTGCACCCTGACTAAACTGTTAGTTGGAAAGAATAGGTTTCATTTCAGCAGAGTAGATTTCTAGGATACAGTTAACAGTCCATTTAATCTTCGGACATTAGTAAGGCAGAGGGACTTTTGTATTTAGGATAGATATTTGTGTATACGTATGCTCTGAGATGAAAGCTAGAGAACCTTTGTTCTCTGGTTAAGAGGGGACATTTCTGTACTCTGAAAGTAGTAAGTGTGTTTGATAACTTGTAAAGAGCAGTCATGCCAGCTATCTGAACTAGTAATTAAAGAAAACAACATTGTGAAATGACAATTTAGGCTCAACTGGTAGGAGAGGAATAAGGGAATAAACTTGGTCATGCTTGAGATATTCCAGTATAGAACTCCTTTGAATATATTTTCTGTATACACTTGTGTTTAGGGGACACAATAAAACAACAGTGTTTTCAGTAGTGATTTGTGGTGATTTGAGATTTTGACAGAAATCAGATTACAACTGCTTGCCAGCAGGTAGCATAGCTGTTGAGGATTACACTTTTTTTTTTCCTTGATTGGACAATGCTTTGTAGTTCTTCTGTATAATTTTTTGACATAATCTATTGAACACATGGAAAAATGGCTGCATCTGTTAAATTCAGTGGATCATAACTATATCTCCATTTTTTGTCTGAGGATAACAAGCAGTAGACCTTGAAAAGAAAGTCTTTTCAGCAAAACTTGGTTTCATAACCCACAAGGTCTACATAATTACGTTTTGCATGGTATTTTCAGATTGATACTGGTTCTCTTGGAAAGGTCAGAGTCACCATCTGTAGTGGAAAAAAATACAAGGACAAAGTGTATTTAGCTTCCTTCTGTGGTGATACCAGTTGTTCTAAGTGATTTGCTTTGTGCTTGCAGTAGCATCCCCTTGGACTGTGAAGCAGGAGGGGGTGTTTGGTTCTATTGGCAGCCTTGAGAAGCAGGTAGCAAATCAAGGTTTTGCAAATTGCCATTGGAACTGAGAGATCTTTGTAAATCACAAAAAAACCTCCTTGATTTAGTGATGATTTTGCTTCCAAAGAATATTAAATATCCTAAGAGAACTCTACTTCTTTTACCTATTAATAAACCTTGGACTAAATACTAAAACTTTCTGTACTGTTTGGGGGAGATTGAGGCATTCCAATATATGTCATGTTTTGCAATTGCTAAGGCAGTATTGACATTTACACCATAAAGAAAAGAAAGGAAGGATCTTCTATCAATATCTAGATCGGTATTTGAGATCTTGTGATAATTCAGATTTTTATCAGTTGGCCTTCATTAAGAAAGCCTTCTTAGGGATTCACCCTAGGAAGAGATTTTGTTCTTTAAAGAAAGAACAACCCACAACACCCCAAACAAACTACCCCCCAAAAAATCCCCAACTCAAACCCCAAAACCAACCAGTCAAAAAAAAAGAACCCCCAGCCCCCCAAAAGCAGGAAATAGTCCTGTTATGCATGTGTGCTCCCCAAAATGAGCATGATCAGATGCCAGAATTCTGGCACAGAACACCATGATGGCTTTTTCTAGAGATCATTGCTTTAGAAATCAGAGGAGTTCAACTTGTATATAACAGTGACAGGAATAAATACCATGTGACTGCCTTCTTCCGTTTAATTTTAGCAACTTGGTTTGTAAACTGGAATGCTAAGTAATGTACAATCATCAGTAAACCTAAAGAACTTGTTGCTTTTAAGCTGTTTGTTGAGCTGTGTACAAGATTTTAAAATTAATTTTTGTATTACTTCTTAATCCTGTTGCTGTTTAAATGATGAAAGTGTGTGAGGAGTGGGCTGCTTTTGCTTGTCCCTGGGGTGGGAGCTAGAGGGCCAGGATCCCCTTAAAACAGGGAAAAATTAAGTCCTGGCTGCTTTGTGCTGCATGCAATTCCTGTTAAGGACTGCTTTCAAAATCTAATGATTGTTATCACTGTTTTGGAAAATCAATAGTATAAGCAACAAGGGTGAGCAACTGGCTGGAGGCAGTTAGGTTCTTCCAGAATTTGATTTCACAACATCAAAATTAATTTGAAGGCAATGTGTAAATTTCTAACCATCCTGGGCAGTTCATTGCAAGCACGCAAAATAACACCAGGTCATGGGGTGATGACTTTTTCAATCTCAGGTGTAACACAAAATACACTTTTATTGAGGGAGGAAGGAAGTGATGGAGATCAGCTGCTTGGGAATAAGATATTTTTCAGTGCTTTGGGGATAAATTTTACTTTGGGTGCTTTGTTTAATGCCTGTTCCTCTATGATATCTGCATTGTAATCAGGTTCTGAAGTGTGTTGTTACACGTTTCTGTTTCTGCACTGGTACCCCCTCCTGCTTCTTCCATTCTCCTCCCCCTTCCCCTGCTTTAGTGGGCTGGAAAGAGAAGCAGGATGACAGCAAGCAAGTAATAAATGGTAATCCAAAATTAAGCCTCACTGGTATCTGTATCAATTGCATGTTTTCTTGGCCAATACATTAAGTGTCCTCGAGTTCTCATGAGCAGCACTGTGCAGGAGCAGGCACTTCACTGAAGAGTTTTCCACTGCCTAAAACATTTCACTGTGCAGCCTTGCACACCAGACAGTAGACTTGGCATTGACTTTATGGGTTTGTTTGATCCTCCTTATCAAATGATCAGGTACCAGCTACCTTGGGTGGTTAAACTTTGTGAACAGATGGTCTTCTAATTATATGTGGATTCCAAAGAATGCAAGGCCATGCACTCCTTCTGATGCTTCTTGTCACTTGTTTCTGAACTTGTTTCTGAGATTACAACAAAGCAGCACATGAAGTGCCATAATTCAGAAATTAAAATCCTATTTCTTCAGGTACTTTGTACAGGATCTGTTTCTTCCATAGTAGTTGTTTGTTCCTTGTAGGGGGATAGAATATAAAATAAAGAAAATAAAGATAGTGTAGAAAGTAATCTCACCCCTAAGGAGTTGCAGCTGGGCCAATTATCAAAGATTAGAACAGGCCTGACTTTAACAGGCCACAGGTGTAACCAATGAGAAGATGATGCTATAAAAGAGGGGTTGGGAAGCAGAGTCAGTTGGCTGCTGTGTGAAGAAGGAAGAGTCAGTGCTCTGAGGAGCTGCCTGGGAGAAACACCAACAAGGTATGAAACTTTTATGATGAGGAGACAACAGTATGGAATGCCTGCAATAAGATGATGACAGCTACTAATATATGAAATATGTATGTATGTACACCCCCACACAAATCCTACCCTTTTTAATGCAGTGAGATGAGAGATGAGGTGTATATACCTTTTTTCCTTACAGGAATAATGAAATTGTCTGAGTAGTGGTCTGATTTTTAGTGGAATTGTGTCTCAAATGACAAATACTTGGCTTTTCCCTCCCCTCAGTCAAAACTTCCTAAACATTTGTGTTGTAGCATATTGTCTTTGAGCAACTTACAGCTTCTTGTCTCAGGCTTAACCTGTTGTTAGACTTGTTCTTTTAAATTTTTTTTTAATTTTACTATTGGCATAATTCATTAGACTCCATTAGACATGTTATAAGTGGGTATTAGTTCTTGCATGAACAGAAATAAACCATGAGGCAACAAAAGTAACTTGAGATAAGTGGAGCTTTCTTTGTTAGCGCTTCCCACGCAGCCCATTGCAGCATCTGATCTCACAGCCAGGAGCTTCCACGAGGCTGATCTTGTGTCTCTGTCTCTTTGGAGACATGGGAACGTTTAAAAGTAAACATTTGATTTGCTAAAGGATTCAGGGCATCATACCCAAGCTCTTAAAAATGCTATAAATGTCAAAATCAACACAGCTAAGAAACACCAACCTGTTTGGAAAATAAAATGTCCCTGTGGAAGATGCTATTCCTCCATAGTGGATTAATGCCTTGGATCTGATCTACAGAAGCCTTTGATTGATGAGAAAGATGCATGCTCTTAAAGGGTGGTCATAGTTTTGTATTTGACTAAAAATTTACATGGCATGGACTAAAAATTTTCATGAAGTTCTGAAAGTGTTTTTGGCCTCTGTGGCAAGAGGTTTCAGTGTTTCTTTGTTGGATGGGAGAAGGACATCCATGAAGAGGATGACAAAAGCTTTAGGCTGAGAATTGGTGCTGATAGGTGAAATGATGGATCTCAGAATTATCCTGGAAAAAGGAAATGGGCACAAAAAACAAGCAGAATAAAGGCTTCTAATAGGTTGTTAGGAAATGTTGTGCCCTGCCCTGGAGACTTAGGAAGTAACTGCCTTATTTCTCTCAGTTGGGTAAATGTGGAGAATAAGGTTCTTCAGTGATTCATTATTCATCTCTGTTCAGTTTGGGAGTGCAAATGACAGTGTTTTGGTTACTAGGTACAGCTTAGTTAAATTCCAATATTCCAGTGTTTTTCTGATTGTGCAGCTCAGTAACTCTGATGAGAACAGAGGGAACAATTTTGGGAGAGGACAAAGGTAAAAATCTAGATATTTTTTTGATCTCATCAACTGTGGCATATTTGTGTGGCTTCCATTAGCATAACACATTTATGTACTTTTCTGAAATCTTCCTTTGGTTTGCACATAAGTTAATTTTAACAGATGTTGCTTGTGATGATTAATAATTTATCCAAAGTAATTGCACAGAAGACCTACAACCATAGGTGTGCTTTTTTTTTTTTTTGAGGGTAGAGGGATTTTCCAGTCTTCATCAGCCTGTGCATCTGTTGAGTAAAGTTGAATTATTCTGTTCACGGAAGCTTTGATTTGGAGGACAGCATTTAATATTTTTTTTCCCTCAGCTGGTGTCTGATGGGTCAGGTTTGGCCATGCAGTTGTGAGCCTGTTAATGTGTAACCATTTTAATAGATCTGAGAGCTTGGTTACTCAACAAGGGACCTCTCTAAGAAACCATAGGTATACTTTAATATGAGAAGGTAAATAGTGTGCTCTATATGTGCAGTCAACAGCACTTTTTATGGGTGAAGGAAAATTAACTCAGCCATTTTATGGCCCTCTTTGCAGGGATGTGTTTAGACTTTCTCATCACTTCACTATGACTGGAATGTTCCAAAATATGGAATTATCTGCAGTAACTTATCTTGAGTGAGGGAAACTGAAAAATCACCTTGCAATAAAATGAGTAATATAGGTTTTTCTTAACATGGATTTAGTTTTGGTATGAACTAGCAGATGGTTTTGAGAGAATGACAGAAAAATTTTAAGAATAATGCTTTGGCCAGGATTTGTGAGGAGGTCTGTGCACGTGCTTGACCAAAGAGTTGAAGTAGGTGTGGGTACTGCTGTGTGCACTCAGGTTATGATTTATAATGCTGTTTTTGCTGTTGTGTAACATCCTAGTGGATTATTATACTAGTTCCTCTGCTAATTACTTCTTTGTAAGCTATTTTAGTTGGAAATTGTATACCTTCAAATTGCTTTTACAAAATCCATCTCAGTTTGTTTGGTTCTTGGTTGTAAAGCCCTAAATATTTTTACAACTTACTTTAAAGCTGTGCTTTGCACTTAACATACAACTGTTGAGCAAGTGGTTGTACTGCTGTTACATTCTCTCTCCTCCATCTTCCACGAGTAAGATTCAAAATCCAATGTTTGTGACTTAAAGAGAGTTCCAAGTTATGGTTTCTATCCAGGAAAAGCTTTTTCCTTTATTTTTCTGCTAAAGCTGGGAATGCATTCAAGACTTGCCTTCTAAAACTACATGCTGTGTTTTCTCAGTGCAGAATCCGTTTCATGTGTAAATATTTCAAAAATTATTCCTTTCCTCCTTTCCGTTTGGTTGAATTAGCTCAGTTCTGTGTTCCTTTGAGAGGCCTAAGGTCTGTCTCCTTTCTGTGTGAGAATTGTCATTCGTTTATATTTAGCATTGCTTTTTTGTTAATTAACTTTTTCTAGTGTTTTATGTTGAGCTTCTTTAATTTGAAAGTCTGGGAATTTGTGGACGAAATCATTAATTCACTTTCTTTTATACTTAATACAGTTGTTAATGTTTCTTTGCGAGTTGCTGAATGCTAGAGAGTCTTTGAAGATTGATCTGGGACAAGTGGAGCTGTACTTCACAGGTTGAGCTTGTTAGCAGGTGATTTGGTGCAGAAAGACCTGATTATTAAATACAGTAGTCGATGCTGTGACACCTTCATATGCACTGCATATAATTGTGCTCATCAACACTGGAGTGAAGGCACTAATTTTAGTAGTGTACCAGCAATAAGAGGGTCAGTATGCTATGAGGCTTATACATAGCTGAAACTGAGGGTTTGCTACCGAGCACTTAATTTTCTGAAATTCTACTCTGTCCAGTAGAACTTAATGAATAGCAGACTTCACTACAAAAATGCAGAAGTAATTTTTTTTCATGAAAATGGGTTATTTTAGCTCAATGTTCTTATATTGTCACTGCTTTTTCATTTTAAGGGGGAAGATGCTATATTTTTCTTCTGTTTTTTTTTTTTTTTTTTCATTCTCACTGGATATTTTTGCCCTTAATCTTCCATTCAGCCAGGCTTCTTTTGTTGTTGAAGCTGTGAAAATCAGTGGTGCCTACCTTTTTATTCATATTTATATATATAGCAAACAGCAGTGGTATTTAACTTGCAAAACTTGTTACCATGTGAATGATTTCATTTTAGTCTTCACGTTTTTGGAGTTATGGAGGGCCTGGTAAAAAGGCTGCCCTTAATTTATAGAAGTCACTTTCTGGACTGGATTGGGCAGATTTGCACGCAGCAGAGTGACTGTTGAGGTGTTTTGTAATTGAAAAGGCAGAAGATTTTGGCTACATGAATTTGGTGGTTTATGATCTCAGCTCCAGAGTAACTGGAGGTTCTGGCTGAGGTTCTGCCAGGTATAACCAATACTTTGCATCCCTTGTGCACTGCATGATAAACCTGAATTACAAGTAATGAAGGACATGTCTTTGTGCTTCCAAGTTGCAAAACTGCTGTAAATGCCATCAAGAGATTTAGTTTCCAGTAGGAAACATCCTCCATTTTAACCTGTGTTAACATGCTCTGCATTAACATCTCGGTTATTTTCAGAACTTTTGCCTATCACATTAGGATTTTTATCATTAAGAGGTGCTATTAACCAATACCTGAATAACTTTTAACATGTGCTATTACATCAAGATGATAGGAGCTTATCTAAAACATGAACTATAATGTATTAAAGAAGTATTGTACATGATAGTACAATAATTTACTTCTAATTAAAATATTTAATTTGTAGCTAAAATGGTTACTTTATCTCTTGTATTCTTTTGTGCTGGTTTCCTCTTGCTTAAGCACATTTCCTTTCTTTTTGCCCTTCAGCACTGGCTGGCTGTTGGGAGATGAGTAGCATAATTGTTTTTGTCATTTTTGATGTTGGAATCATTTAAATTGCACAAGTTCAGTTTTGTGCAACAGGTTGTGCCCTAAGGCACAAGCTGATTATGTATCCAAGCTACTTGTTTGCATGGCTAACATGGAAACAAGAAGGGCCCTGTTTTTTGTGGAGTTCCTATAATACCTCATATTCAAAACACAGTTTTATATTGCCTTCATTGTAACAAATTATTTGTGCATCTTCTGAATGCCCAACAGGCAGAGCAGCAACAAGAGAGTGTGGATATCATAAGCTGTAGGGAAATAAACCAAACTGACAATCAACACCTGACAGAAACTCTCGGTGGAAAAAACATTTAGCTGTTGTCTTAATTGTTTTTCCCCATTAATCTCAGTTTTCTGCTCATTACTGATGTATCATTCTTTTCTGCAGTGAAATTCCAGATCCATTGAGAAGTATCAGTAACATACCCACAGGTTTTTTTCACCATCAGTGTGTGCACCAAAGGAGTTGCAGTTGGTGTTGTAATAATGCAAGCACACAGCATATGGCAGAGTCAATTCAGTATGAGTCAACCCAAATATTAGGAAGTCCTGAACTGTACAAATGTTTTTTTAATGTAGTTCTTGGATGGAATTTCTTTTAAAAATGCTGTATTTCCACTGTCATTAATCTCAGATAATTTGTCACTGCCCCCTTTTGCTGGTGCTGCTTTTAGAGAGTTGAGTGAAATCTTTGGGGGAACTGAGTGTCAGGGCACTGTTCTAACTGAGGAGTGACTTGGCAAGAGGTTGATTTTCACATGACGTGTTCCTTAAGCAGCAGAGCTGAGGGAAACAAGATTAAAATGTATATCCTTAGAACTGTAAATGTATTTTTATTACATAGAACATGTTTTTTAATGTACTCTAGAATGAAATCAGTCTTGCTTATGCCAACACTTGTGAATCATTTACTCTTTGCTCACAATATCTGTGTTCAGAACAGAGTTTGGCTGGAAGTAATAAATGAGTATTGAATTTTCCTTTTGATTTTATAAACTCATTAATTTATGCTTTGGGTTCTGAAGGTTCCCATTCTTGGGCATTAAGGAAAGGCATAAAGAAGGCTGGTTTTGGTTTGTTTGTTGTTTTTTTTTTTCCCCAACTCCTGCTTGTGGAACTCGAGAAATTTCACTGTGAAATATAGACTACTGTTGATCCCCCAGACAGATTACTCAGTTTCTTTATCCTTCCCACTTGGCTTGCCACAGTCTCCCACAGTATGCAAATAGAGAGAACACATTTGAACAAAATGTTGCATCTTTCTGTGCTATGCCCGTCTGCTCGGGTACCAGAGATTTCCCAGGCCTCTGTGATCAGAGATGAGGTTCAGGGAGAGCAGCTATCAACCATGAATTGAATGAGGGTAAATTATTGTATGCCATGAATTGAATGAGGGTTGTCTCAGGGCTTCCTTGGGAAGACTTGATCCCTGCAAGACCACAGGATGGATGTGAGGGTGAGGAGATGGCTTATTTCTACCATTCTTAAAAGACTAAAGAAACTGGGGTGGGGTCTCCTTTGTGGAAATATGAATGCTCCACAATCTTCAAAATCCTCCTAAGGACAAGCCATGGGGTTAGAGGATGGTGCTGCCTGCCTCAGTCCTTGTGGAATGAGTCCTTTTGGAACAAATTTCTGAGCATGTCAATAACAGGATCGTGGTTGGGCACAGTCAGGATGGATTTGTCAAGGATTAATCATGCCTGATCTCACTGCCTTCTGTGATAAAATGTCAGGATCTGTGGGTGAGGAAGGAGCAGTGGCTGTCCTTTACCTTGCCTTTAGTCAGGCTTTCATCACAGTTTCCCACAGCACTCTTGTCATTCCTAGTTAGGGTGCCTTCCACAGTCTAGGTGGCAGCCAGGTGGGTGAGAAGCTGCTTGTAGGATCAGGCTCAGGGTGTGATTTAGGGTTTGATCACTCCCAGTTGCCTGTAAGAACCTGAGTTGTGTTTGCTAGGAATGCCTCGATGAAGGCCGGAATGATGAATCTGACTCCATGTTCTCAGAAGGCTGATTTATTACTTTATAATACTATATTACATTAAAGAATGCTATATTATACTAAAGAATACAGAAAGGATAGTTACAGAATGCTAAAAAGATAATAATGAGAACCTGTTAGAGTCTTGTCACAGCTTGGCCCTAGTTGGCCAATGAGTGAAAACAACTCACACCAGAATCCAATGAAACAATCACCTGTGGGTGAACAGTCTCCAAACACATTCTACATGTGAGCACAACACAGGAAAAGCAAATGAGATAATTGTTTCTTATTCTCTGAGACTTCTCAGCTTCCCAGGAGAAAAATCTTGGGTGCAGGGATTTTTTCAGAGAATGTGAATGTCACAGGCATCTTTCTCAGGGACCTGGGTGGAGGTGGCAAGGTCCCATGCATTGAGATGGCACCACCCTGAGTTGTTCTGCTGAAGGACAGAGCTGCTGTGCACAGGGACTCAGTCTGCAGGAATGAAGGAGCAGGAGGCTCATGAGATTCAGCAAGGATGATGGGGATAAAAAGCTCTTAGGAAAGATAAAGGTTAGGGTGTGACTGGGTGGGAGCAGCTCTGTGGGGCCTGGTGGGCAGCAAGGTGAGCATGAGGCAGGGATGATGCATTGTGGCAGCAGAGAAGGTTGTGCAGTGATTATTTCCCTCAGCTTCACACTTACTCAGCCACATGCAGAATACTCTGTCCAGCTTTGTCTGCCCAGTGCAGAAGATGTCACTTGGTGGCACCTTGTAGGAGGGTGCCAGAGTGACTGGTGGGCTGAAGCACGGGCCCTGTGAGAAGAGGCTGATGGAATGGGTTAATTTGGTGAAGGGAGAGGATTAATAGCAGCCTTCCCAAACAAGAAGGTTGTTTTTGAGAAGAGGAACTGCACTGGATGCTGCATAGTGGGAGGAATAATGGACATAAACAGAAGATTTTCAAGATGTGACTGAATAAATTGCTTGGCAAATTGATTTGATCTCATAGAGAACTATGCCTTGAGTAAGAGGTTAAATGAGATGACCTTGTGCTGTCCTTTTCAATCTGAATTATTGTATAACTCTGTTTTCATAGATTGGCATAATGTATTGTGTGTGTATAATGTATTAATGTATTATGTGTGCCTGGGTTTCCAGTCTAAATAATATAGCCCAGGTTTTCCAGTCTAAGCCTTGATAGCAACCCAGGATTTTGTTCTTCCACAGTGACTGGACTTGCCCTGTATGTTCAGCTGCATAAAATGCAGTAATGCAGAGTGGGCTTTGAGACAGCCAAGGCACTGCCCCCCAAGCTACACTGAGGACATTGGCAGTGCTGAAGCTGGAACCTCTCTGTGTTTGTTTCCAGTGTTTCTGACATCTCCTTGCTTGAGGTGCTGCAGAGTGTCAGCAGCTGAGCTCTTCTCTCCTGCCTGCCAGTGCAAGGCACCAAGAGCTCACCTTGTCTGCTAGAGATGGATGGAAATGTCAGGGATGGCAACTGCTCTTGTTCCCTTGCCAGCACTCTGTTCTTTTCTTCATGAAGCATGCAGGCTTTACAGTGAACAGTTGCATTCAATTGCATTGGATCCAGATGACTTCCAGGCTCATGACTTCAAGGCTTATGTTTGACAGTATTCCCACAAATTCAAGGTTATTTATAAAATTCTAACTGTTATTTTTCCAAATACTGTGTTCAGGGTATAGATCTTTATTTGCTTTGCCTCCTACCTTTTCTTTAGCTTTGATTCTATTGCAGATTTATTTTTAAATATTTGTTGGTTTCTGTACTAGACGTATTTTCCTTTTCTGTAAGTTTAATGTAAATTTCTATGAACAGAGTTTTCTGTTTCAAAGCAACTCAACTAATGGTCATGACTATCATTTATTTTTAAATATGTCTCTGAGAGAGGAAGTTACTATGTTACAGATGGTATTTGGTGCATTTGAAATATTAATCAACATGTAGGCATATCTGTATGAGAGTTTTGTGGTGAGCCTTATGTTGTCACTTGATCTTTTTTTAACTTCAAGAACTGTTTAGTCTTTATGACAGTTCTGTAGCTGCTCTGCCTTTGGCTCACTGTTCTGTTTCAATTCAGGTCAGACCATTTTAGTTTTTTCAGTAATCTTGCCATCCAGGTCTCCTGAGGGTTTTCTCTAGCCTTACAGTTTAGTTTTTCGGAGTATAGTTAGCCATTTTATTCTGTTCTACACTTTAATTCTTTGTGCACTGTCTGTTTAACCAATTTGTAAAATGCATGCCTACAATCAGTTTTTAGAAGTTAAAGACCTGATTTAAAAAAAAAATCTGGTTTATATCAGATATAAATGTTACATGCAAAAGAATCCATTACATATAGTTAAACATGTAATTTTTAATTCAGGATTTGTATTTTTTCTTTTGCAATAAATTGATTTAGTTGAGTTATCACTAACTTAAATTGAGTTATCGCTACATTCTTCCTAGGTGTTAGGACTAAGTCTTTCTCAGTGCCCCTGAATGTACCCATTATGTACATTATGATGTATGGTTATGATTACATTATGATTATGATGTATGATTTAGCTTGTCCAGTGACACAAGCACTTCACAGCTTTTTTGGGGCTGACCCTGACCAGCTGGCAGATGCTCACGAAGCCCTCTTCCTCAACAGAACCAGGAAGAGAAAATAAATAAAAACTTTCTGAGATAAGGGCAGAGAGATTAGTTATCAATTACTGCCACAGGCATAACAGGCTCACCTTGGAAAATTAATCTAGATTTTTTTCCAGTTAAAAACAGTAGGCTGATGAAGACAAACCTAAAAAACACCTTCCTGGCCCCCATCTTCCCAGGCTGGCCTTCACTCCTTATTTCCTGGCTCTTCCACCTCTCTGGCAGGGCTGCAAGTGCTGATTTCTCCTCACAGAGGCCACCCTGCAGCTCTGAGTGCCAAACCCTCCCCTTGTACACACAGAACACCTCCACGTACCTGGGAGTGAGTGCTGGCAATGACTTTGGAGGGTGCAAGTTCATTACAGAATATTTGTGTAATGCCTCATTACAGATTTCAGCAGCCTCCTATTACTTTCCAGATTGAGCATTCATGTTATCATAAGCTCTTCCAAGGTTTGTGAAGTGAACATGCAGCAAAAGCAATCTGACTTTTTCATCTTTCACCACTAGTTTAGATTCCCCATTGGTTCATCTTCCTTATTGCACTCTTTTAAAATGCTAGTTTGTGTGAGTACCTGGCAAATGTTATACCTTTTGTCATTTTAGGCTGTGAAAGATCTTTATTTGGTCACTTACTTTCATTTATTTATATGGGTATCTTCAGCTATTCAAGTCTAGCATTCACTTGGATCTGGAAATCCTGATGTTGATCAGGAGCTGCTGTCCTGATAATTTTTCCCCCTTCTGTTTTATTTTCAGGCTTTAAAGGTATTTAATAGGACTTTTTCACTTCCCTTATAAGTCTGAATCTCAGAATCTGTTTTTTCTTTGGGATGTGTCAGGACATTCCTTTCTGTTTATCTTCTATTAAATATGTTTATATGTGAGTTTGTATATGCCCATGTGTATATATAAAAACATACTTTTATTTAAAATACTTTGAATCTCTTCACCATGTCTCTGTTGAAAACACACAACTGATTTACCACTGTCTGGCTGGCTCATTTTGGATTTTCCCCTCTGTAGTTTCACTGTCTGCTGGTGAAATTGCTTTTTTCTCACAAGTTTTGTTGTTCTTTCCTGCATGCCTGAATTCAGTGTTTGATTTGTTCAGGTGATCTCTCACACCTGTGTTGTTGATATCCATCTGCACTCAGGTGCAGAAACACTGTTGCAATCACACCCTGCACGGTGTGTATTATTGCCTGTACCTGTCTGCACCTGCTGAAATGGTTACAGCTCTGGGTCCAGCTCAGTGGATCTCTTCAGAGAGCCTTCCTCCCCCCTCACTTCACTGCTGAGATCATCATGCACCCAGAAACTTGGCTTGTTCCTGACCAGAATTTAATTTTTAGTGCCAGGGATTCTTACGGTGGAGATGCTCGGTCTTCTAAGCTCTCTGTGTGGAAGCATTAATTATATATATTTTTTCCCCTTTTCAAATTTATTATCTCTGTTTGGGAAATAAACTTTTGTTTCAAGAAACTAGACAGTTTTTTAAAGAATTTGCTCAATAGAGGGAGTGTTTTTGTAAGGATTTGACACTCCTGTGTAGTTTCAGGCCCTTCAGTTCTCCACCTCCAGGGACTTTTCTCAAGAGATGAGATGGGATTTGAAAGTCTTCCTTTCTTAACCATTTCTTGAGAAATTAAAATTTGTTCTTTCACAACTGTTTCTAAGGGAAGTGTCATTTTTATTATTTCAAATACCACAAAGAGAATCAGTGGTGGATTTCTGTTGCTGTTTTAAGAGGATTTAGTCCATCTTGCTTGAATTTCAAGTTCTTAATGATAATATTGTTACCTCCAATGCAAGTATTGATTCATCTCTCTTAGCTTGCAGGTAATTTATTCATGCAATCATAGAGTGGTTTGGGTTGGAAGGGACCTTAAAGGCGATGTGGTTCCAAGCCCCTTGCCACGGCAGGGACACCTTCCACTACACCAAGCTGCTCTAAAGCCCCATCCAGCCTGGCCTTGGACTCTTCCAGTGATGTGGCATCCACAGCTTCTCTGGGCACCCTGTGCCAGTGCCCTACCACCCTCACAGTGAAGAATTTCTTCCTAATATATAATCTAAATCTGCCCTCTTCCAGTTTAAATCTGTCCCCACTTGTCCCCTCACTATATGCCCTTGCAAAAAATTCCCTCTCTGGTTTTCATGCAGTCCCTTTAGGTTCTGGAATATACTGCAAGGTCTCCCTGGAGCCTCATCTCCAGCATAATGGCCAAAGTTGTGCTAAGAAAATATTGGCAGTTGTTCAAGATTGCTACTTATCAACTCAAAGTATTTTCCTCCATCCACTCTGTAACAAGAAATGTCTACACTAGGACTGCTGAGTTGCCAACCTGTCTTCTTAGGGGATGATACCTAAATTGTATGAATTGTAATTGTATGAATTCCAAAAAGGGAAACAGCTGATTTTATTCTGCCTTTTGCTTTGCTGTTGTTTTATCTACTAGGCCTCACAGTCAAAAGTCAGTGCCATAATAATATTTTGCATATAATTTATGCTTGATTACTGCTTTATGTTAACCTGTCTGATGTTAAATATAAACACTGCTACCACCATGTTGTGTGTCAACAACTGTAGAATCCCAGTCTCCTCTGTGGAGAGAGCATCTATGTTGAATATAGTGTTTCTGAAGTGTTTAAATTCAGATGTCTATCTGCCAAGACTTCAGAGTATCTTGTATTACTCAAAAAGAAATGATCAGTGCCACATGAAAGACACTGGTGGATATTTTGACATTTTATGTTTATTTTATCAGTGTGAGTATATGTGAGTTATTCAAAGCAGAAGAGACATTCACTCTGTAAGTAGATGATGTGTATGTAGCTATTAACTTCCCTTTGATCTTGGTTTGCAACCTTAAAATTCTGAAATTTGGCTTTGAGGGCTATCTTGTACCTTATACCACTTTCTGAATAATTGTATTGTATTTGCTTAGCGTTATTCTACCAACTGTATCCTACCTTGCTATCCCCTTTTGTGCACTTTGAAAAGAATGAGTGGGACAACTGGGACAGTCTGACAACTGCAGAAGGGCCAATGTGTGGCTGCACTGGCAGGTTCCAAGGGTGCATTAATTATTTGCTTACTGATAATTTTGATGGGCCTTACATATGTGAACACATCCAGAGTACCGTGCCCAGTCTCCAGCTCTGCAGTACTCTGGTGTTCTGGCATGAGTCTGTAGGTAATGAAATTATGGGGGGACTGGATATATGGCAGATAAGGAGGGGCTGTCCGAGCTGTTTTGGCTTAGTCTGATGAAAATGAGTTTCAGGGCATTTTAGTGTGGTTCCCACCTGCCTCATGGGGAGGTGTGAAGATGATGCAGTTGGACTTCTCAGAGATGGGCAGTGGAAGAGACGTGGCAGTGATCACAAGTTGTAACATGAGAAATTCATTCTTACCAGGCACAAGGAGCATAATTTTCATCATTAGAGTAATTAAAACTCTGCAAGGTTTATCAGCATCTCTGATCCTGGAGATCTTCAGAGCTTGGCTGTGGAAGCTGCTGAGCAAACTGATTCCACTGCCCCTGCTTTGAGCAGGACACTATTAGAATAATTCCAGTTGTCTCAGCCTATGTTGTTCTATGGCTTCTCATATCTGTATTTCCAAAATATGTGGGTGTCCTTTCTAGATAAACTATGGTAAATTCTGACTTCCAGTTTCCATACCCACAGTGTGCCTGGACATAAATACCATTTTTCTCAAAAGAAACTAGTGGTAAACAATATCTTTATTTGACTCTGTGTTAAAGTTGAATTCATTCTTACATTCACAGTATTTTATGTAAGTGTTTATTAGGTGACACTTAAGTTTGTTGGAATTTTCCTCTTTTGGCCTTTTTTATGGCTTGTTATAGCCGATACCATAAAACTCTTGAAGAAATTGTGAAACAAGATACTTGTGTGTTTATGTCACTGGTTGAAGTCAATGGCCAACTGGTGAAAATGTGGAGCTGCCCAGTGAGTTATTATAATTATTTATTTATACTAACAATAAGGTTAGACTGGTTGACAGATTTCATTCATTATGGATAGGTATCTTGTAGGATTTTTTTTGGAGATATTTGTCATAGGCACTTGTCCACATGCAGATCTTTTCTGTGCCTCTGATACTCTGTACTTCCTGGGAAGAAATAAGTGTTTAAATGTACAGGCCCTTGGAGATGTGGCTCAGGGAAACAAAGATTTCTTACTGAGTACAAGCATGCCTGGTTATCTGCTCTTCAGCTTCCCTGCTGAAGAATATCTCCTCTTTAATGACACTACTTTTGGTAATGAATTAACACAATTCTAAGGATAGTAAATGAAAATTGGGTCAAGTGTAATGATGTTACTGTTATATTTTACCATGATAATGCTGTTACATCCCTGTGGTGGGATGGCCCAGGCACTCATACAGCTTCTTCATTCCCTGCTGCAGTGGGATGGGGAGAAAAAAGGGAGAACAAGGCTGAGAATGCTCCAGGGTTGAAATAAAGCCAGGGAAATCACTACCCAATTGCTGTCATGGGTAAAGCCAACCGAACTCAGGGAATTCAACTTAATTTACTGCAGATTAACATAAATATTGAATTACTGGGTAACAAAAAAGATAAACATTAGAACACTTGGGGGAATTCATCCCTCCTCCTTTCCCAGCCTCAGCTTCACTCCAGACACTTCTCTTCTCTGCCTTGTAAGCACCACAGGGTGCACTGGGTGTGTTCAGTGAGGCAGGATGTGATTCAGGGGTTGGAGGCAAGCTGTGTCAGTTTTGCTGCTACTCTGGTTTTGTTTTCCTTGGCTGTGGTGTGGGTCCTCCATGGGCTGCTGTCCCTTTGGGTCACCTGCTCCAGGGCAGAGCATCTTCCCTTCTCCTACTCTTGTCTTCTTTCCCCGACTTTGTGCTCTCATGCCCTCTGTTGGTTCCCCCTTTTCTGGTGTTCTTTCTTTTCTTCTCTGCCCTTCCTCATACTTCCATTAAAGCACCCACACATGGCTGAGAGCTCCAGTTGTGCCCTGTGGTGGATCTGCTGTGAAGCTGCTGGAGCAGAGACCCCCCTGCCAACACCTGAACAACACCTGCAGAAATACACTTAGAGCTAGAACTTCATGTGTTAGTTAAAAATGTTCTGGAAATGTGCAGAAGGAAGTGCTGGGCTAAATATTCCTACTAACTGCTGATGAGTACTTTATTATTAGATGCTCATGTTGTCTCCTGTTTTGTTGCAATTCCATGTGAGACTGGATTGCTTCCTCAATCAAACGTGGTTTTGGTGAGCTCCTTAGTGGCTGAACTTGTAAATGTTCTGTTTCTAAATAGAACATTTCTATTTCTAAAATACTTTTGATGGTTTTTGTCTACCTGACTCAGAAACATAGGAGTAATTTCATTGCAGTCAATATTGTTGTGGTAAAATCATGGAATAAAGTGATACATCCAAGCAAATGTGAAAAGACAGAATTTGGATCTTTCTGTAAGCAGTTAATTGACCAGTCTGGAGCTGAACAAGATTAAGGATTTTTAAGGGGTGGTATGAGTATACTGAGAAACTGCTGTACAGTATCTTCTGGTCTAGATGTTATATTCTACAGAAATAGCGACCTTTTTGTAGTTAATTTTTGACAGTTTAGCAGTATAAATAAAATGAATGATATATTTAGCTAGGATGGGCAGGTTTTTGGTTTAAATTCAGAGATACTTTTGAAATTTTAAAGGAGAAAAAAATTCCTTAGTAATAATAGAGTATCCTGAAAAATATCCGTATACTACAGAACATTGCTTTGAAATTATACTTTAGAATTCTGAAATTATAATGTAAGAAGAAAAACATTTCTAGCAAATATTTTTCAGTTATTTTTTTAATTCTCAGATATACAGAGAACTTAGTTCATTGTTTAACCTCCTCAGAGGCATATATGATCTCTTAAAAGTAACAGTTGTATCTTACTCACTGAATGTTTCACAGCATTCAAGATACTTATTAAAAATTTGAAGGTAAAGATATATTTACTCTCCTATTGAGAATATTCAGATATCTCTGTGGAGGTCCATCAGAGCATCTTTGTGGATATACACTTCCCTTTGTCTAGGTCCTGCTGACTTGCTAATTCTGTATTTCTTTAGCTTTAAGTACAATTTCTGCTCTTCAAGTTCTTAAAAATTTAAGATGTATGTTAGGTTAAGCAGAAATGAAGATTTCCTGATCTCTAGTCTCAATTTACTGCATAAGGACATGAAACTTGAAGGGGTAGAATATTGTGCCAATTTATGCTCAAGGTGTCAGAAGAAGTATATGTGTGAGCTTCAAATGCCTGAAGTGTTTACCAGCTAATTTACAAAGCAACAATAAAATTCCAGTATTTATATAGTCAGAGCAGAGGCTTTTTGAAAGGTATTTGTTCTTTAGAGTCTAGGCAATAGATTGATCCATTAGCCTGATGCTGGTGCTTATTTGGGAAGGAGGGCTTCTTTCAGCAGTTGCCTCTGTAATTATGTTTCATTGCTGTCAAATAATGCTGCATGCTGAAAGTCAATTTGCATTTTTAGCAGACATCCTTTTACCTCTGTGAATGTCTTTCTGGGGGAGGAACTCATGGTCAAGAGGCAGAATCTTAAGTTTTTGTAACAGCTAAGTCAGAGTGTGTTCCGGAGATGTAGCTGAGTCAGAGTCCTCTCCAGGTCTCAATAAATGCACCTAAAACCCAGTGAAAATTGACTTATTCATGTCAGGGGTCTGTGCTATTTCCACTTCTTACTGTTCACACCAGTACTTTGAACTGCTAAATATGTCTTACTGAATTAAAAGTTAATGTTTCTTTCATGTACCCCTTGCTCTACCAACTTAGTGGAAAAGGAGAGCAAGAGGTGGCAGTAATTACCAAAAATCCACAAAAATTAATGATTAATTGATAGGTAGGTAATTAAAGGTGTTTACTTTGAGGATTTCAATGCTAAATACAGTTTATGAATTATACAGATTTCAGAATATCCATGTGAATTTTAAATAAATATGTAATCCCATTAGTGGTGTGACACTATGAATTCTATTACAAAACTAAATGTTAAACAAAATGTACAGACTTTTCAGTTGTTACCTTCTGTCTCTGGCAAATTAGAGATAAACTGAGCACATGTTAAAGTTTAGCTGCTGAGGGGCAAATGATCAAAAGCTTCGTGTCCTCTTCTGACTTTTGTGTGTCTAACCCAGTTAGAAAACAGAGACCTGCGCTGAGTTGTGTGACTTTTGGATAAGGTCTTTAGGGCATGTGTCTCCCCTGAGTTTGTGTGATTTGACTCTGAATGGCATTTTAAATTCATGAACAAATCAAATTTTGTTCTGCTTTTTGATGTAAAGGCGTTTTCCTAGCATGTAGAGGCATTTCCTACTGAGTGCTAGTCTGAGTGGTGGGCTTTTCAGCTGGCACCTGGGATCCCTGGCAGCCTTGGGAGCTGGATGTTCCAGAAGATCCATATGCAAAGAAATGGATTATGCCCTGCTTTGTGGTTGTGGGTTGGGAGTATGCAGCTGCTGCAATTCAGGCACTAGCTTGCTAGGGTTAGAATTGAAGCTATGAGGGCTTTTTCCCCCCAAAACATAAAAAATAATGCTAAAAAAATCCTATCAGCTGAGTACTTAATCTCACAGAATCAGCTTGACTCAGAAATACCACAGGCAGTAATTCTAAGTTAGTGCTTATAAGCAAATGAGCCCCAGCAAAGGTTTCTTGTCATATCTGTTAGTGGAAGAAATAGAATATTTCTGTAGCTACTACTTCCTTTGCATAAGCTGTGGAAGAAAGAAAACTTCCTGCTTTATGGATAAGGTTAGAAGAAATTAAGGTTTTCAGTTTCTGTCTCTGCATGAAATAAAAAGCGTGTGAGATACTACTTGCCTAATGGCAGCACTGAAAACTTAATGTGCTTTGGAAGATAATTTTCTTAGTAATAAAACTTCTCAAATTATATTGTTAGTAAGCGTTCTTTAAACTTTTACTTCATATATATATGTGTGAATTTTTATATATATGTATGTCTGTGAAACTGGCATAGAGATAAAGAACTCTTAGAAGGGATATTCAGGACAAGCAATAGATGGTGTAAAAAGACTAGGGAAGCAATAACAAATGCCTTCACTGCATAGACCAGCTTCCTTCAGTACCATGTGTCTCAGAACAAATGTTCTGAATTTGGAAAAACCAGTTTTTCTTCAGGATCACAGTGGTAGCGAGAGTCAGACCCTTCTCAGGATGGAACAATATTTTTAATGTGTTTTTAATTGCTTATTGCTTCCTAATCAGTTTCTCCCTGGTGGAATTTAGGCAGAGGATATTTACCTTCCATAGATGAGCAGCTGCTTTGAGATCAGTTTTATTGCACTCAGTGTGGGCTGAAAGATTTTTTTTAAAGAAGTCAGTTGTATGAAATGTGTTGTCCTCAATAGCTGCTGGAAATAGCTGTGCATAGCCTGGCCTGCTGAATTTCAAGTCAGTCTGTCATGCCATAATACAAACTCAGTTACTTGCTGTATGAAAACACTTCTTGAAAACCAGTTTGGGCTGAGAGAAAGGGAGCAGCCAAGTCTTAGGCACATTATATTAATCTGTAACAAGATGCCTAAAATATTAGTTGAAGGAAAGCAAAGGTCCCTTCTGATTTCTGTGCAAATTACTTGATTTACCGTATTGAGGCTTGTGTGATTTTCCTTTTGCACTGTCTGATTTATGGGCAGGTACTTTCCTACAGATCCCAATGCTGCTGATCCTTATTCTAGTAAATTAATGATTTTTTTTTTCTTTCAGGTCCTCTTGCCTGTTAGGTTGGTTAAACCTGTCTTTTGCTAAGCTGGTTCCTGTTTTCCATTGCATAGAAGTTGGCTGTGTTCAGAACAGATAAAGAGAAAAGGAAATGAGGATGCCTGAGGGTGTGCAGAGGCATTTGCAAAAGTAGGAGATGGTGCATTGAAACATGTTGTACTATTGATCTTTGGTGAAAACTGCAGAATTGTTGTGGTCTAGGAAGCATAAATATTTATTCACTGATTTTTTTTCCTAGCTTTTTATTTTTACTTGGAAACTGCTGTTGTGAGAGCTTGAACATTTTTACATGTAGTAACTTTGCTCCTTTTGCACAGGTTTGGTTTTGGTCAAGGTAGATTGTGAAAAACACTGAGGTAGAAAAGCAGCTGAATCTGAATACTCAGTATTCTTATGTTTTGCCACTTTCATACTCTCTATCATCTGTGAGAATTCTCATTTTTTTTTTTTAAAGATGAAGGCACTTTTGCCATGTAATACAGATCTGTAGGCTAAAACTTTACTTTATTACAATTAACTTGAACAGTTCCAGCCAAACAGAGATGCTCTGTGGTTAATATTAATACATATATGCAGTACAGGCTTTGGAATTCTAGCTTGAAGTACTGCATGTGTGTATGAGTGAGCCTGAAATATTTGACTGTCTCTGCACAAATGCAGTCCCAAGTTATTTCCAATTTAAACAAACTAAAAGGAAAGTTCTGCTAGTGTATGTTAGGCTTGAAATATATATGAAGTTGCTAACCCATGGGTTCTGGCACAAGGATAAATATTTGGGAGGAGCTGAGCTGATCTAGTGGTTCCACTAGCCCTGCTTGAAGTGAGAGGTTGTACTAGGTTCCAACCATTTTTTTTATGAATCTGTAAATTGTAAAAGAACCATGTAGTGCACCTCTCAAGCACACAGCTGGCATGGTACCGTCAGTGGCACAGGGCTGAGCAATAGCTTGCATTGCACAGACCTTGTTTTTATGCTGTTTAGCTGGTTTTAAGTCATTCTTTCTCTTTGCTTTCATGTGTCTGTCTCATTTCCTGAAGCTGACTTATTTTAAATGGCAGCCATTATGCCTTTGCCCAGCAGGAGTGCTAAATACTTATGTTTTCTTGGAGGACCAGATCCCTGAAGAAATATTTGGTTTACAAAGACTTCCAGTCTAATGCCTTTCAAGTAAGGGAAGGGACACTACTTAATTATTTTCTGGACACATCCATCAGCTTTGGCCTTGAATCAGAGTCATCTTTAATGTTTCAGATTGTGTAAACATTCAACTCGTGATCCCTCCTCCAGCTTGTAGGCAGTGAATCTAGCATGAAGTGTAGTCTCTCCATATGCTCCTGTTTCCAAGACTTGCTTCAGGGCATGAGGGGAAGATCCTTCCATCTTGAAATCTTGAGCTCCATCCTGTAGGTGAGCAAGCGCAAGAGCTGGATCAGAGAACAATAATCTGTGGCTATATCACCTTTCCTACCTGGTGTGATGACCTTGTTAAATGGCTGAGACCATTTTTCTTCTGTCCTAGACTTGGGAGATGCCTGCGTCTCTTATGCAAGATTAGACTACTTGATGGGCCTGTCATGACAGGGGAACTCTAGTTACATCAGAGCCTGTGCAGAACCCTTCCTTTGCTCCCTCCATTGTGCTCTGGCCTGTTCCATTGGTTTTCTTTAAATTGGCTGCTTTAACAGATGATGCTGGATGGAGCTGGCTTTTTTTTTTCCTGTGGGATATTGTTGCTTCTCTACAACCTTAAGTGGGATCAGTGTGTTTAAATCTTGACATGGAAGCAAAATTCCTTTTTTTCACATCTGCCCTTGAATTAATTTGTTGCAGTGCTGAGATTAGAGGGAGCTCACCAGCTTTTACAAGTCTTGTTAGTATAAACCATAGGAGGATTGGATGGATGGATGGATGGATGGATGGATGGATGGATGGATGGATGGATGGATGGATGGATGGATGGATGGATGGAGAAGCCTCTCTCCTAGGGATATTCTGTGCAGGACTGTAAAACATATGAAGCTCTTCACACCTGTTTATATTTACTTTCAACTGCATCAACTCAAAGCACTCCTGGATGATTCCCCTGCCTAGAAAGCTCCTCATAAATAAGCCCAAGCTGAAGGCTTGCTCTCATGAAGGGTTTTGATGAGCTTGCTGCATAGAGGAGTCCATCATATCTCATACTCTAAATATTGGGCAGACATCATGGTTTACCTGAGTGTCATCTGTTGATGATCTTTATATGCAGACTACCAGTTACACACAATCACTTGCTCAGTTTGTGTTCTCTCACTGGTGTGTTTTGAGTGTTCTTTGGGAAGCATATGACTCATTTTGCCTCAGTCTCTTTCCCCTTCAGCTGTCACTTTTGGTTAGTCATGTTCCTGGCTGAAATGCCTTTATCTTGAATTTCTGTCTGCAGGATACCAAGAGTCATTAATGTAACATCCTGCTTCTTGCTCACCCTCCTTTTGGTGGCCCCCTCGTGTCAGTCTGCAGGAGTACCAGACAGGCAAGCTCACACTGTACATCTGGTAAAAGGATTCCACATTTTGCTGATGTCCAAGGTCAGGGTTTAGGTCATGCTACTTGGGACTCTTGGTCTGCTCAAGATGCCTGTCTTGCATAAATGTTCTCAAGGCACAGGGCATTCAGAAAACATGTGATGGATTTGTCTTACTGTAAGATATCAATTGCAGGTGATAACTTGACCAAAGCAGTTTCAGTAAATAAAGAGACTGTAAAATTTCCCTTCTTATAACACTTGGAAGTTCATAGTTACTGACTTAGCTGTGATTGGAACCAGTGGCCAGCACCCTGCTTGCAGGAGACACTGGTGATCCTTGTTGTACAAGACATTTTAGTTGCTCTGTCATGACTGAAGACTCAAGGGTGCAGGGTACTGGCTTTTTGCCTTTTGTTTGTTTTTGTTGTTGGGTTGTTTTGTTTTTTTTTTTTTTTTTTTGTTTGGCATTTAGGAAGGACCTGAAATCAGCCTCTTTAAAATCCAGAATAATCTTGTCCTCTTCCACATCAAGTCTGTTTTCAGGGCTGCCTGGAGTTTTTGTTCTGTTGTGCTGCCCAGCTGATGTGTCTGTCTTCTGCTCACAGGGTTTTGCAGAAGGTAATGCATGGTTTCAGCTATATTGGCATGACTGAGATACTCATGGATTTGGAACCTTCATCTCTTCATGCAGATGTCTTGACTATAGTTTTTATGAGGAGCTTGGAGTGCAGGAAATATTTCCAAAGGTAGAACATCTTTATCTTATAGTGTATTTACTTATAGTAGGACTGTCTCAGAATCCCAGAGAGCCGCCTCCTTTCTTTATGAACAACAGGAAAGCTTACATGGGTGTAATATGAAGTGGTAAGGTTTTCTTTAAGCTTTTAGGCAGGTCTGTTGCTCTTCAGAAAGTTCCTCTCTGTATGATTTCAAAGTTAGTCTCAAGAACGTTAGCCTGTTAGCTTCATCCAGGTTATGTTAACAGCCTTTTTAGGACTTCAGTTTTCTTTCATTCTTGTGTCCAAATGTTCTTTCACAGTGTTTCTGACTAGAACTTAGGAAATTTCAGTGGTTGTTAGTTAGGTTTTGCTGTGCTGTGCCTTGTGCTGAAGAGCCTTCATTGTTCCCACTGCTGGTTGGAAGACTTTTCTTCCAACCCTCTGCCTTGTGTGTGCATGTTCTGTGGATGCTCAGAGCAGTGTGCTGAGGGCTGAGCATACTTCAGTTTCCACACAAAATAGTGTTTTGTTCATCAGTTTGTTACAGCTTAAGTGGGAATGATCTGTAACTAAGCTCCCTCTGAGACTCACTTCACAAATCCTTTGTTAAAAGTAAATAAACACTGTGACTAAACATGAAATAACACCATTATAAATGGCTTATGAAAGAGCAGTGCACAGAATTAGAAGAGAAACCTCCTTAATCCATTTATGCCCAAACTGAATCTCAGAGCATTTCCACCCCACATCTCCTTGGCAGGAGATGCAGCTGGTACCCCGAAGAGCTGCCTCCAGGTGACATGTGCTGCTTTGGGTGGTTTGTCTCTGCATCCCCCATGCCTCAGTTTGTGTGCACTAAAGAGAAATTCATCCTGGTGTAGCACTGGTATTTATAATTGAGAGTCTTGTTGAAGTCTTTTGTGCTGTCCAGACAAATTGAAATTTTCCTCTTGCTGATTTTCATTCAGAAATTTAATTAGAATGTCTAAAGAAGTTCTGCTGCTCCAACTGAAATAAGCACCTTCCTGAGGATGTAAGTGCTGCATTTCAGACCAGATGTTGTCTCTTGTTCTGGGTTGGTTGATCAACTGATTGACTCAGTAGGAGTCCTACATGTATTTTTGAGATTTAGCATCTGGTAAATGTCTCCATGCCCTGAACTTTTTAAAATTTTAATCTATTCATTAGCAAATGTATTTGCTGCAAATATCTAAATTGTGCTAAACGAGTGTAGCTGATTACTAACTCTTAATTACTATCTGGATGAAATGCCAACGGGCTTGGAGTAAATAAATAACCTTTGATATTTGTCTTCTTCAGAGTTGAACTTGTATATACCTGAAGCCTGAAACACAGGTAGTTTGAGTTGTACTTTTTGTGAAGGATTTTTCTTTGCCTCTATCAAAATATCCTGTTTATCCTTACCAGACACAGCATTGCATGAGCTACCTTCTAATGAGTTTCATCATCATATTTATATAAAACTTGATCTTTTTAAAAACATGCCCCCCTTTTTTATAAATTATTATTGTTGGTTTTTGCCCCAGTGGGAACACTCTGGGTTAGACAATTCCTCCTCAAGTCAGTTCTTCTGGGTCACTGGGGCATGTTGTAATAGAGCAGAGAGAAATTTGTAGTTTGGGGACATTTCAGAAAAATTACCCTTTGGGAGACCTGCAGAGCTGCGAGTACTTTCATTCATACATTTGTTAAGCATGGCAATAAAGGAAGTGTCCCCAGTCTTAGGAGTTTCTGGTAATCCATAGAATATTCAGGTACTGCATGCAGCCACCTCTAGTGTGATGATACACGTGGACAATCATTTAAAGAAAAGAGGAACTATGAATTGAGAGTATCTGAAATGTTCATTCTGTATTTACGTTCACCTCCTGGAGCTCTTGTTCTCACAGTATCCCTTTAAAATGAGGATATCCACATTATTGAGGGGAAAGTGGTGACTGGGAGAACTGTGAAAGCTTTTCATGAGCAAGTGGTGGAAATTGAGTTTTTGGGGAGTACTTGGAGGTTCCCTTAGGGTTAGCAGTGTGTGCCTTGAGTGCTTCAGACAAAATGTTGCTAATAGGGATTAGTCATCTCTTTAACTTCACATGCAGAGCTGTGTTGGCAAGGAGAATAAGAAAGCTCCCACTACTAGAAAGAAGGCGTAGCTATTAAATAAAAATTTTAGTGTTGATACGTTTTCCTGGCAGAGGAGTGGCGCAGTGTTTTAGCTTTTGCCTCTTCCCTGACAAAGCAGAATCAGGCAGGGAAGTACTGAACTCTCTGTGTCTTTACCCTCCTGGGACACTGCACGGGAGTTCAGCTTTGAGAACTGAGCTGTTTCTTCTCTTACACTGCCTGTGGGCAGTTTCCTTGCATCATTCTCCTGTGAATAGATGCAAACACGTGGTCTGGGATGGCTCTGCTCTGACTGACCATGCTGTGCAGTTAGTAAACTCACTGTGAGTAAAAGGGGGGTGACTGGAGTCGCCCATGCAAGACTGGGAGGTGATTCTTTCAGGAAAGCCAGCCAGAAAGCCTAATTCCAGTGTGAGGCTGATATTTCTTGTTGGTTTTCCAATATAATCAGAATCCATGAAAAATGAGCTAACTGGGAAATTCTGTTTTCATACTTTCTTGACCTGTGTAGGAAGTCTTCTCATTATTTCCCGTAAGAGAATCCTGTTCTTTCAGGAGCTTTACTTGTGATTTCTAGAGTAGATTTTAATACTGACATCAAGAAATTGACTCCTCAACACTTTGGTATTTTCTCTAGATTTTTGTTCCTCTCAGTTATAGCCAGTCTTGCCAGTGAGGAGTACTGCTTATACATGGGCAATGTGCTTTAGAAGTATTACAAATACTTCTGAACTATATGGTGAGACTCAAATACATTTTTTAAGATTTGGTAGGTAAGCAGGAACTGAGGATATTGAAGCACCTTTTCCCATGTAGTAGAGATGCTTCCAGATTTTCACAGTCTTGCAGCACATCTATTATTATTTTTAATTTTTTTAAATAGGTCATGTTTTGCCAATGTATTTTTACAGTAACTTGTAGTGTAGTTTTGATTTAATTTTACTGTAATTGGTAATTAAATTTATTTTAAAGTTATTTCTAGCTTAATTATTTCTGTCTTGGGAAAGGAAATGCTTTATTCATAAATTTTAGAGTTCACTTTTGTAGCAATATTCAGAAGGTAATAAATGCATTGAATGGATCAGTGCAGTCATTGGCTCAGCTTTGGCTTCGTTACTCAGCTGTTACCTATTGATATTGTATATTTAAGTCGACCTGTTTGTTTTGAAGGGGTCAAGGTTCTTGTGTTACTTTTTTCTAAGTAATAAAAGAAATTTTTCTGTCAGACTAATTTAACATAACAGTGTTTTTTTCTATTAAAATAGCTTATGAAGAATACTTCATTTTTCATTTAAGACACTGTGTCAGCACTGTTGTTTATTTTTAGTTGACTTACTGTTTGTGCTATTCTCCTTCACTGAAAATGCTTTTAGAGCAGACATGATGATGCAAAATTGAAGGTCTTTGAAACTTCTCATTAGGAACCTTAAATGTGGTTGGTTAAAACAAGTGTTTTGTCTTTTGAACTAAGGTCCCTAATGCAGATTCTGCTTGTGAGGAGGGAGAGAAATAAGAGGATCCATAAATATCTTCGTTGTAAGATTTAATCCCAAGTTGTGTTTATTTTAGTAGTGTCAGAATGTGCCCAGGGCTTTGGTTTGGGTGGAGTACAGTCTCTTTTAGGGCAGGATGTGGGGTACCATGGCTGTTACCTGGGGATGCTGCTCTCTGCTGGGCACAGAAGCTGCATCCCAGGAATTCTTGGCCTGAGTGGAGCCTCTGGTGAGTCACTGCCAGTGCCAGCAGCAGAGAGGCACAGGAAGGTTATTGTGTGGCAATTGGTGACAGCAGTGACTCACTGCTGCTAGGAGAGTGGTGCACAGAGATTTGGAGGGTTAAATTCTTCCTCCAGATAAATTATCAAGTTTTCCAGTAAGGCTATCTGTCTGTCTTCTGGGAAGATTAAGGTATGTAGTGTCTAGGCTCCATTGTGTCCAAGTGCTGTTCATTATTATATCAGTAATGCACAGATTTGTTTCAAGGAAATTATTTGTGTTCTGGAAGACAATTCAGATAGAAACCTCGTATTAGCAACAGGCTTGACCTGTTTTATTTTCTTTGTTACAACTAGAGGTTGTTAGCAAGTTGTACCAGTCCTGTCCTACCTAGCACAGCTTTTTCAGGATACAGTTAAATATCCTGATTATCCATGTGGCAATACCTACTCCTTTTTGGGAGGGACGAATCATCTCCAAGGAGAAGCTGGTGACCACAGCAGGGCTTGTAGAAAAGTAAAACATTAGAAAAAGGACATAAGCAGCAACTTTCAAGCTGAGAGCAGAATAAGAAATTTTGCTCTGACAGTTTCAATAGGAAATAAACCTGGCTGGCAGCTGTAGGTAAGGGGGATATTATGGAAGGACTTTATTCCACCAACTGGCTCCTGTGAGTCAGAGTTGTCTGTGGGATACTGAGCAGAGCTCTGGGTGTGGACGGGGAAAAATATAATATGCAGTAAACCAGTACTGAATTATAAAAATCACAGACTAGATAAAATACATAACCACTATTGATGCACTGTAGTTGTTATTTGCTGCTTGATAGTTTCAGATATTTAATACAAAACCAGCAAAGCCTAATGAAGGACAAGTGTGCTCTGAGAGGTGTTTCCTGTTTATCAGCTGGTAGAATTACCACCTCTCCATACAAATCTTGTGCTCAGACCTTTTAGACCATGGGAATGGTAATGGTTTCTTGAAAGCTTTTATTCATTCATTATTTATTGCTCTCAGTCCTTTTCTGCTGAAACAGTTGGATTCACTGTTGTGGTTGTGTTTCAGGGTTGATGGTGTATTATTCTGGTTGTCCTTGCACATGCATAAACATGACAGTTGCTGTCCAAAGGATTTGAGGGAAACAGTAGTTAGAAAGTGATAGGATGGTGATTTTTGACTCAAAGAAATGCAATTGCATTATTTGCTTGGCTGTTCTCCAGAGCTTTTAAAAAATTATTTTAATCTTGACCAAGGAAAGATGCAATTTTTAATGTTTTTAGTCCCCATTATATCTTCTCCTCTGACAGTGGTTGAGGTTTGAGTTTATAAATCACTCTTTACTAGCTCAAGTAGTGATTTTCTTTTTTAAGAATGCTTTTTTCCACCTATTCTATGTTAGATTTAAAATAATTTAATAACTAGCTGTTTTTTCCAACTGCTTTTACTTAAATTAAAACAGTTGAATTGCTGCTTCATTTTCTCAACTTCATTTTTTCATTTCTTGAAGTGTTTGTGGTAGTTTAATCAAAAGGATTGGCTCTGTCCTTTTCTGGTAAAAATAACCAAATAATGGGGTTTTATTTTTAGCAGAGTATATTATGATACCAGTTGTCCTTTATTGAACATGGTATATTAAGATTTTTAATGAGGTTTTCCTCAGAAAAACAAAATCTGAATAAAAAAGCAAACAAATTACTGACTGTGACTACAAAACCCGTAACCCAGCACTGCCAAGCCCAGCTCTAAGCCATGTCCCCAAATGCCACATCTATACATCTTGTAACCTCCTCCAGAGATGGTGACCCAGCCCCTGGCTTGGGGCACCCCATTGCAATGTGTGACAGCGTTCCAGTGAAGAAGTTTTTGTAATATCCACCCACAGGACTTGTTCTCAGACCCTTCATCATCCCCACTGCTCCTCCCTGGACAGCGCCGTCTCTGTTTCTGGTGTGACCATTCTCAGATGCTTCATCATGTGGTTTCTAGCACATCAGGAGCCTGCATCTTTGCTCCTGTGTGGATCTCCATCCCATCCCTGCGCCGACAGCAGACAGAACCTCACCAGTGCTGCCCCTGGCTCATTTCTAGTGAGCTGCTTTGTTTTCCCTTCCCCCTTCTAATGTGTTTTGGAGCTCTCAATGAGCCCTGCTGGCTCCTGTGCAGAGATCCTGTTTCCCCTTTGAGACAGGTGTACCCTGGCTCTTGCCAGCAGGCCTGCTGTCATGTAAACTGATCTATAATTAAAAAAGGCAAAATGCTGCCAGTGACAGCAGGCTCGCAGCCAGGTATTGATCTGCTGGCTCTTCCTGTTTCGTCCTCCTCATTCCCTGAAAATGAAAGGAGAGAGAAGAACACTTCATGTGCTTCTTATCCTTTAACCAGTCATGAATCTGTACAGCAAAAGTATCTCAAAAAAGCCTTGCCAAGAGAGTGTTTTAATGATGAGTAAAACATATGTTAATGTTAAATGCAATCTAAAAGGAGTGCAGGGATTATGAAATCCAGGATTGCGGAGTGGTTTCTTAGTAATGCATTCAGGGTTTCTGTGTTAATTAGGTGTATGAATCTTCTCTCTAGTAAACCTAATCTACGCATCCATTTGAGTGATAAAAAAAAGCTCTGCTTTTAATTGACGTATGGGTTTATTTCTCTGGGAAAGGACAGCCAAGTGCCTTAAGCTTAGCATTTAAGTAAGAACCACCATTGTTTCTTTGGCCTTGCATTGAGATGGATGAAGAAGAGAGTCCTTTCCCTAATTCTTTCTAGGTCCCAGAAAATACCCAAGAGTTGAGTAGAATTTGGGTCTTCAGAGCCAGCTTGTTGTGTTGCCCTGAAATGAAATGTCTAACACTAGACAAGTGAGTGTTCCAGATTTTCAGTGTTACAAGCCCTTTTCAGTTTTTATTTTTAGTTCTGAATTACCAGACTCTTACAAAGCCTGTAGCTCTGAGAGGACTGCCTCTGTTCAGACAAGGGTGAGCTCTTGCTACAGTTGATGGATTGATGCCTTGAACTCAACACAGGAATTCCATTCTCCTTTCTGTCTTGACAGTTGCTCATACAGATCTATCAGCAGATTGAAATATTTCTCTGAACAGTATTTAAATGCAGAGCAGTTGGTTACAGGATGACCTGCATAAAGAACCAAAAAGACACTACTGCCCAGCATTTCTATCCATTTTTGCAGATCTTTATTATCTATTATCTGTCTCTGTTATTGCAGACCTTGAATATTTATGTATTCTCCACCTGGTCTATAAAGAAGCAAGAGTTCAGTCATTGCTCTGCAAGAAGCCTGACAGCATGACAAACTGCTTGAGTGGCCATGTAGTACTAATTCATGAATAAGCAGCTTCTGAAAAGATTTATTAAGAGCCACTATTTGTTCAGTGAGAAATTCACCCTAAATGATTTTATCTACGCTGTCTGTACCAGCTGTCCATTTTGATTCATGGGCAATGCAAGAATATTCAGTGTTGGATAGTTTTATGTTTATTGCCATGAAGTCAGATCTCCTTTATGTTCTTCTCTATTCCCTCAATTCCTGGAGTGATGTGCAGGGTTAGACAGGACAGTACGAAAGCTTTTCACTGACAAAAGTAGTTTTAGCTGTCAGTCCTGTTGTAGGTACTCATTTTAGCTTTTCTAGCTCACATTGTGAACAGATGGATTTCTGGTGCCTACTAGGAGTTTGAGCTTACTGCACCTGATGTCTGCAGTGGTGGGTGACTGAGCACTGCTGCCAGAGGGAATTGCCTCCTGCTCTGAGAATCCTTGTACCTAGCAGGAAGATGTCTGTGGCAAAGAACCAATCTCCTGAATGCAAAAACTTTTCTGTTTGGGTATTTTCCATCACATTGTAGCATTTAGTGCAGATCTCAATAATGAAGATCCTTGAATTTGTACTTGCAAAGCTGCATCCATCACTGCATCTACCACTTCTGTTGAGGTGGGTTGTGCTAGGCCTTCCCATTTCCAGAGCTACTCAAGTTATTAATGCTTTTCTGTTGCTTATCTCTTAAAGCTGCTTAGCCTCCTAAAAGTCACACAAAGCTCCTTTAGATCTCAGTGTAATGTGCTGTGTTCTGCTTTGCTGTCAGAGGTGCTGCTGTCATTTCAACATGAGGGTAAGTGCCAGAACATTTTGATCAGAGGGTTTTTTGCTTGTTCTTTCACAGGGACAGTGATTGCTGCAGCCATATTCTAAATTTATCCTGAAATTCTAGTAATTCATTTGAGCTGCCTGTCTTCCCAGAATGGTACTTGGTGAGACTTGACATATCCAGAAAATATGATTTCAAATCTGTTCCTTTGTGAATGTAGCCAGTAGTTCATGGCAGAGGGCTAAAATACCATGTATCATGTCAAAAGCCACAGGTTTAGTTGAGTTTTATCCATGATTGTTGCTTCTGTAAATTTTGTTGAAGAGATTCCTTAGTTTCTTCCTCCTTACATTTCAAAGAAAATGAAAAGAAGGTGCAGAGGTGGAAGGGATGCATATCTTCTGTCTGGCAAGAACAGGCCTTGCAATGTTGCCATCCAATCATCTCAAGGAAAATTGTAAGTAAGGTGGCAAAGCTTCATTGCACCCATGGGCAGTGCAGCTGTTTTGGCTGGGTTCTCTCTGTCTTGGTTGAACATTGGGCAAAGACTCCACTGGCAAGAACTTTACATGTGTCTCAGTACAGCCAAATGTTGTTTATGAGACCCTGAATATCAGGTGCTCTCTTGCTTCAAGTCCTGTGTGCAGTATTCTCACATTTATGGCCGTATCTGATCATCTGAACTCTTCCCTTCTCAAGAAAATGCATTAAAATAGCCAGCAAACAAACCATCAGTCAATTTCAGTGTTTGCAGATTGGTGGTGAGCTGCTGCCCAGGTTTGATAGTTCAGTGTGATGGGGCTTACAAATACTTAATTTTTGCTGAGAACTCAATTTCTGGAGGCACAGTGTGGAAAGAACACTTTCTGCTCTAGTCACCACTCCACAGTCTCTGAGCATTGGGTGGCTCAGGTCTCCCACTGTTGCTTGCAGGTGAAGGGCACATTCCAAATTGACAGGAAGAACAAGATATTGTATTGCTGTGGGCAAGCAGAAGTTCAAAATCTGCTGTTTTACATAGAAACTAGTTATTTTAAATATTCAGTCCTAAGTCAAACTATTATTTGAAATGCAGCAGTCACAATCTTGAACTGCTCAACAAGCTTTAAAGATCCAGCCTACTCCCAGCTTTATATTCTTAGATGAGAGGTAGTTAACCTATGCATGCAAATGCAGTTATTCCAGGTATTTTGGTCAAAATATCTTTGTGTAGCACATGGATATGTACATTGAGATTTATACTGTTACCTCTCCAAACCAACTAGTGTAGAAGGTGGTTTAAGTCTGGGTGTGATGGGTGAGGTGGGTAAAGTAATCAGCAGCTTTCTTATGCATTGATTTTTCATATAGTGCTCTCTGACTAGAAATCAGCAGCTATTTTTCCTTTTTAGAGCATGTTGTTGATGTATGCTGCTATGTTGGAAAGTACTGAGCACAAAATCAAAGGTTGTGTAGCAGAGCACCTTTTATCTTGGATTGATTCCTTGCATCAGCTAATGGAGAGATGGATTTGCTGACCTCCCTAATTGAGGTGACTAATAATACATTTGTGCAGAAAAGCTCCTAATCTATTAACAAATGAGTCATCTTTCATATAGATGCTATTAATTTGAAAATATTAGACTTTCATACATATGTAAATGTTAAAATTCTCTTTCCCATAAGTGCCATAATAATTTATAATTACTTTCATGGGGTGAGAGGTTCAGAGAAGCTGAATTTGGCACTTTAGCACCTATTTAACAGATGCAATTTAGAAGTAATCTGTACTCTGGGTGAAATTGGTTGTGTTTTATACACATGGAAAATGGGATGAGATTGAACTCCTTAAGTTCTGTCATGGCTGGCCTGAATATAGATTAGTTTGATGTTTGGGTATTGGCTTTTTATTTTTTTAACAGAAACCTCATGCACCAAGATCCATTTTATCCACACAGTTTGTGACAAAAGAAACTTATGCTTGCCAGGCAGGGGAGACAGAATCTGCAAAAAGTTATCTTATTGCAGTGTATGAAACTGCAAATATGCAAATATGCTGTTTCTTTAGCAGCATAAGAATAAAAAAATCAAAGCTCATATTTGTAAATAAATAAAACATGGTGTTTAAGTAATGTAATACTAACCCAATTTGGACAGCCTGGTGGGAAACAGAGGTTAAAGTCAGTATATAAATTGTCAATTCAGTGAGAAATTCCAGACATTTGCCCAAATCCCAAAATGCCTATTCTCAAGAAAGATGAGGGGCACTTAAAAAGAATCCAGTTTCTTAGTTCCAGGATCATAGCATGCTGACATTCAAACAGTGTGAAATGTAGATTCTTGGAAGATTTGCATGAGCAAAAGCTTTTGAAGCACAGTAAACTACTGATGTAGAAGTACCTAGCTTTGGAAATGTAAACACAGAGTAGCTGGGGCTTACTGATATGACTTCAAAAATAATTTTCCTTTGAGTTCTAGTTGCCTACTAGACCATTTCTGGTGTCTGACAGCTCAAATTCCCTTAGGAAGTCAGAGAACTGTCAGAATTATATTTATAGCTAAAAAACTGATAAATGTGTGGTTTTTAGGATTTTACAGGTTTGCCTATGCCTAATCAGAATTTTGATTCTTACCACACAGGTGTGTGCACAAATTTCTTTAGAATATTTAGAATGTGCACAAAATTCTTTTTAGGGTAAATCTTGTTTTTATTGTGCATGAGTTATTTTATAGAAACTGGCCACATCTATACTTTGACCATAGAAACAGCCTATCTTTATCCTTGGAAAGCTGCTTCATGTTTACCACAGATAAAATCTTGCATGTGGACATTTAGCACTGAGAGCTGTGTACTGCACTTACTCTGTTTTACCTTGCAGCCTTTTCATGGATGTGCTTGTACACTGTGTATGGGCTGGTTGCATTGCAGGTTGTTTCTGATCTGCTTCCTTTAGGACTCTAAATTCATTCCTGCAGGCTTGTTTGGGGTTTGTTGGGGTTTTTTTGGTACAAACAGGACTAAAGGAATTAGGCTGCTGCACGCTGCCCCCTTAAATGGGTCATTTTGTGTGAGTCTAGTTCAGCTGACAAATGTATTACTGACAACTTAAACTCTTTATCTGTAGCACTTTTTTACCATCGTGCCCTTGTGCTGTCTCAGAGATAATGCAACATAAGGTTGTCTTTAAAATACAGGTCCCTTTCTTTGACTCTCACAAATACGAAATCCTATTAAAATCATAGCAGTATTTTGTACCTAAGCTCAACACTATAAAAATCACCCGCTCATTTCCATTTAAATTGGGTTCTGAAGCCCCTGATCCATCTTAGAGGGAATATGTAGCATTTCTGGACTCAGCAAGTTGTGTTTGTTCACAGCCCTGCTGGACACCTGACATTAGCCCTTTTCCCAATGCCTTTGCGTGGGCTGCAGCTGAATGTCAGCAGGGACTCCCTCAGACAGCCAGGCCTTTGCTTCTGCAGGGCATTCAGCAGAACCCATTTCCCAGAAATGCTGCCAGAACTTTAACTCTTTGGGCATGGGAGGGAGTCATTTCACACAGTGACCAAATCCTCTCCTCTACCATCTTCCATGTGGTCTCTTTTGAGCTGAGTGTGTTTCATCCTCCTAGAAATGTTTGAAATGCCTTTGTTGTAAGAAGTATGAGAGTTATTGTCATAATGCAAAAGCTTGTGCATGTGGATTTGCTGGCAAGAAAAACACCGTTTTTTTTTAATTTACATTCTCATTTTTGGTGATGTGTATTTGATAAACAGACCTTACAGAATTTTCCTTCTGAAATAAAATATATCATCATTATTGTACCTTTCCTTTCTACAGAAATAGCATTTTACTCATGGTGAACTAAAAACAAAAATAAGGCAGTGCTTATAGGTACTACAAGTACATTTCAGACCTGCAATGCCTTTTGTAGCTAAAAGCTTGTGTACCTTGTCTTTCTTTGCAAGAAATAAAAATAATTGGCTTAAGGACAGTAGCTGTAAACTGGCATCTTCCAAAATTTAGTTTTTGTTTCATTAACAAATTACATTTGTCTGTTTTAAAACAATTCGTGTTTTTTTATTCCTGGGTTGGATCCTGAAAAAGAAATACAGAACTATGTGATATATAATAAAAAAGGAAACGTGTTGTTGCGGTTTAACCACAGCCAGCAATTAACTACCACACAGACACTCATCTTTCCCTGGTGGGTAAAAGTGGGACAGCTTGTGGGTTGAGATAAAGACAGTTTATTAGGTAAAGGGAAAGCATGAGGAATCAATTTCCTCGTTCCCATCATCAGGCAGGTGTCCAGCCCATTCCTGGAAAGCAAGGGCTCCATCCTGAAGCGATGGTAACTTGGGCTGTCAGGTGCCATAAATCCAGTATCCCATGCTCCTCTTCCTCACCCCAGCTTGTACTGCTGAGCACAGCATCGCCTGGTCTGGGGTGTCCCTTGGGTGGGTTGGGATCAGCTCTCCTGGCTTTAATCCCCCCCAAATCCCTGAGCTCCCCCAGCCCACTCGTGGCAGGGTGGGGTGAGAGGCAGGAAAGGCCTTGACTCTGAGCAAGCCCTGCTCTGCAATAACCAAAATATCCCGGAGTTATCAACGCTGTTTTCAGCACAGATCCAAAACACAGCCCCACACCAGCTGCCAGCAAGAGAAATAACTCTGCCCCAGCCAAAAGCAGCACACCTATCCTGTGTGTGTCCAAGCACACAATGTTTAATACATGAGGAACAGCCTCATGGCTGAGCAGAATGGCAGTAAACTGCCAAATACATGTGCATCAGAAAGTACAGGATGCACTGAATGTACTGGCTTTGTGGGTTAACAGTAGAAGTGACCAAGAAGTTTTCAGGAATATCCTAAGTTTCAGTAATATTTTTATAAGAAGCTTTTATTAAATCTGCTGATTTCAGCAAAACTCTTGTTAGGGTGTTTGTTGTTTGTTTGTTTTTTTTTTTCCTGTGGAGTGGAATTTCTGATTAAGAATTTGGTAAGAGTGAGATGAGATTACCCTAAGCAGGAAATAGAGTGTGAGAGTTGCTGAGGGGTCTCTTGGCTAATTTGAACAAAGTCCCTGACAGTCTTCCCTTTATGACACAGACGTGTGAGGAATGCAAGCTTGAATTTTGAAGTCAGTCAATATTTGTGCAAAGCAGAAACTGTCTTAGTCCTTTCTGTAAGAATAACTTGTTAGACATCCACCCAAGAACATCTTTTTTGCTTCCTGACTGGAGCCTCCTTTGAGTCATGTGAAGATGAGTAAGAGCTTGAACCTCTCTCTTCCAGGTGGAAGCTTTCACACCACTAAATATTTTAGTAGGACCCCTCTTTTTCTCCCTGTCCTTATCACTTTCCTACATTCATTTGCTCATGATTGAGTCTTCAGTGTTCTCCCAGTGTCAGAGAAATTTTTTTTTAAGTGGTTGAGTTTTGGAGAATGTAAAAATAGTTCCCCACCTCATTGTGACACATTTCTGTGACATTGTCATATAATTGCATGTTATGTTTTTCCCTTGTTTCTGGGAAAGAGTACATTCTGTTTCTTTTTGCTGATTTTTTTCAGGCTTCTCTTGAATGTACTGTATTTTTTCTTGGTGTTCAAAAATGAAAGGAATTTTCTTGGTTTAACCTACTTAGAATTTAAATAGAGGAGATTAAGAGGAACTTAACTATGGAAGTGTTTGGTGACTAGGTGCTTTGCAGAACCCAGAAGTCTAATTTAGGCATTTAGACTTCTTGAATAAAATATGGGATAAGTTGTATGTCTGATTACAGTAGCTACACAGACATATCTGCAGTATGAATAATCTAAATCAGGCACCTAAACCCAAATGAACAGATGCATATTGGAATATTAAAGTCTGTAGCTTGGTAGGTCAAGCTCTGTCTTGCAAAGATGAGTTTAGAAATCCTTTTTTTTAAAAGCATATAACAATTTAATCCTTTCTTTCAAAATCATGGTAGTAGCAGTGGCTGCCTCCTTTTGATCTAAAATGTAGGGTTAGAATACAGGTCTTGGCTGTAGAATATCAATTAAATTTCTTTGTCTGACTGAAAATGTTAAAATGCACATCCCCCATTTCCTTTGGAACGGTGAGATGATAAACATTTAAGTTAGTTGGAAGTATTGTTATTCAGGTCTTTCTGTTCTTATGTGTTCTACCAATTAGAATAAGAAGCTGTGCTCCCTTTAATACTTTCTGTCAGGCCTACTGAATCTTTAAATATTTTATGCAAAAAAAGAAAAGCTTCAACAGAGAGAGATGAAAGGAGCTGCCTGCAGCTCTCACCAGTACAGCTGTAGGTGCAGTCCTGGCACTGATTACCCCGAGACTGCAGCAGCAGGACAGCTTTGGGAGCCAAACACCAAGAACTTCTCCATCATGGGCTGTACCCACCCTGCAGGCTGGGAGCTCACCCATCTGCCAGGGTGTGGGAAAGGTGAATTTGAGTCCTGGTGGCTGGAGGCAAAGATTGAATCGTGTTCTGCTACTTAGAGATGTAAATTTTGGGCTGCTGGATAAAAGTCAAACTCTCTCTGGTTGGTAAATTGACCCGTGGAAGTAATAGAGGCAGAGGAGCACCTGGTGCAAGAGGTTATGTGTACACCTTGTCCTTTTAGGACTTCTGTTTGAGATGATCCTCTAGGTGCTTAGCTCTGTTAAGAGAAAAATTCATTGGATATAACCATAACTAGACAACTGTGCTCACAAAAATGCCTTTGTGATTTTTACTGGTAGTTATAATTTCTAGTGAGGCTTAAAGACTAGTTTTCATTACTTGAAAAAAACAGGGAATCCTCAAGATCTGAGATGAGAGCAATAAATTTCAAGCAAAATACAGGTTCACAGTAACTGCTTTTACTATAATTACGTTGCCAGCATTAAACTGTTTCCCAAAAGCTTGATTGTTACTTAGTAGAGTATGGCATAATGAAGCTCAGTGGTATTAAACGTATTTTTACATGTTTATTTCTAGGTAAGACTATTTCAAACAGTATTTTTCAATTTTCTCTAGTCAGATCTTAGAAATTAATTATCAGTGGCTAGTGTTGCATAAACTTGGAAAATATTTTGCCTTTCTAGGATAGTTGCTGATATAAAAGTAAAGTCTAAAAAATGGATGAGATGCTCGTAATGCTTGCCTGCACCTTCAGGAGGAAAATTGTTTTCTTTAAAATTATATAGAAGACAAATTTTAACTGAAGTAGTAATTTAGTTATGATACCAGCTAGTAAAGAATATTGTTTTATTATTCTGAGAATCATAAAAAAATTTGCAAAGCAGAGAAAAGAACCCATTTTGCATGTTGGAAAAGAGTGGGTGTCAGAAGCACAGAATAATTTTCTGTAGTGTGCTTTCCAGATACCTTTAATAATCAAGTTTGTTCTAGACTGAGCAGCAGTTCAGAGAACAGTGGTAGTTACTCCTAAGCTCAAATCTAACTTGTCTGCTAAATCCACCTCCTAATTTTTCCTGGGAAACTGAATCACAGGCAAGTGCTGACCAATTGTCAGGCATTCCAAACTGCCTTGTCTTTATTTCACAGACTGATGGACATCAGTAAATCCTGTTTGTCACTGGTATTAAAATTTATTTTTCCACATCATATATTTGAATCATGTAATAGATTTTGGTTCAGTGACCCAAAAGTTCCAGGGAGGCATTTCCATGTTTAGGGGAAATAATTTCTGTGGGTCCGAGACACAATTTTTGTCTATGTAACCTGAAATGACATTTCACAGCAGATCAGATGGTAGAAATGTAAGAATTTGGTTGGGTGATTTAGGCCATTGATGTTTATAAATAACCCAAGTTTGGTTCCGAGACAGCATTGAGTAGAGGAAATAATTTCATTGAATCGATGATGTGGTTGTTCAGAAGAAGCTCTTTCCTCCCTGGGAGAAAGGAAATGCTGAAGTGGCAGAGTGTGGAGAGCCAGGTGGGAGCATGTGGGAATTTGTTTGTTAGCTGGAGGAACAACACACAGCTGGGCTGTGGATAAGTAGGGCTTCTCAAATACAAATGGAATTAACTCGTGTATGGAATTGTAAATTTACATCTAGTGAGGTTACTGTTTAATTGTAACAAAAATTGAGGGCATTTTCTCACTACTGCTGTTTTAGTCCTGCTGACTTTATTGGTGGGGTATAGGTACAGAGTAGGCAGATGTTTTAATGAGTTAAGCAGGTTTTCTCTTACAGCTCAACCAACATGCATTAATTGAACATAGTGGTTAGTTATAGTAGATATAGTGGTTTTGGTTGCCTACCTGTAGTGCCTCAGTTTCAAGGTTTGGTTGTGGTTCTGGCATTCTCACTTTGTAATTTCTCCAAACCACAGTCAATAGCTGAAAGTTGAGATCTTTAATTAAAAAGAAGGTGATTTCTGAAAACATTTTTAAGTCCATGTTTATTCCCTTCAGATATATTTTCATCTCTTACTTGAAAATAAATCTCTAAGTTACTCAAACAGAGTAATGACTTGTTCTCTCACCTAATATACCTGTGCTATGTTGTCACAGATTCTATAACCTGAAGTGTATTTGTAGATTAACCAAATTACTGACTTCCAGATACTGTGTTAGTGAAGTAGAAGAAAAGGCAATTACAGCACCTTAAACCAAACACATTTAAGCTGATTTCAGTTTACGCTGACGCTGTAAAGGATGTTTCCATTTTCTTCTCTGCCAGCTCCTTGGCAGCACCTGCCACCCCTGCCTTGCACCAGAGTCAACTCAGTTGGAGATGTGTCTGCTAAGGCCTTTTGTTTGGTGTTTGCTGGGGCTGATTTTCAGCCATCAGGTGAAGTTTTGATCCTGCTGTCAGTGCCAACCACCTTAAGGAAGGACAAATAGCAAGACTGTTTCCTTTAGTGGCCTTAGGTGAGCTGACAGCAATTTTGGTTGTGAAAAGCTCCTCTTAGGCCAGAACACAAATAGAGGGAAAGCACTTGTCTAAAATACTGACTTCTGCAAATAAAATGGGTCTGAATTACTTTTATGCACCATTCTGTGCAACCAAACTAACTCTTTGTGTTTCTAAAATAGATGAAAGTTAAGTAACTCTGCTGTAAATGCTGTCTGCTGTCTCTTCATAGAATCACAGTGTGCTTGAGGTTGGTGGGAGGTCAGCTGGTCCAATCCCCCTGCTCAGGCAAGGCCACTTAGAGCCTGTTGCCCAGGGCCATGTCCAGACAGCTTTTTAACATCTTCAAGGCATTTCACATAAGAATTGTGATAAACATAATATTGGAGTAATGCTTAAACCCAATCCTCTTAGTTTCTCCTTTTACAAATACTTGTAAAATGAAATAAAATGAAGTACTTTGATTTATAGAAAGCATGAATTTTGCACCATCTTTACATTTTAGACCTCACCACTGTGTGTCTGCATCAGGTTTGATCATAGAATATAACTTATTCTAGTACTTTAGCCTAGTGAATACTGGAAATAGCAGTATTGCAGACACTGGTTTTTGTAATAGAAATGTAGACCCCAGGGATCAGTGCATCTGACTTATTCACACTCAGACTAAATTGCAAGAATTCCTCATTTAAGGGAGATGTATCACTCAGTGTGCATCTCATTTCTGGTAATCAAATTTTGTGCAGTGTTTGTACTTCTCTCTTAATGGCGTGATACTTCTGTCTTACTGAGAAGAAAAACATATTTATTGAAATATAAATGAAGACACTTGTGGGCAAACTGTGCTTCTCCTGTATTGTCCCATTACATTAACCCACTGTATTCAGTCACTGAGACAGGATTTATTGTCTTGCACAACAACAAATTGCTGCTGATAATTTGATTGATTTCATATTCCTGTTTGTGAGGTGGTAACTTCTCTTCTGTGCTAAGATCCTCATGCATTACATTTTGTGGCCCTTTTCCCTATGCAGCATTTATCCAGATTTCTGTAGTTGTGTTTCTTCATTACAAGCTGAAGTTTCTTTTCTGAGTCAAAGGGGAAATCTGTGCTAGGTGTAGAGTTACTGCTGAAGAGCTTGGGAGCCTTCACAGGTGATTAGGTTTTGTGGCTGAAATGTAAATTCTAATAGCACTGTGCCCCTCTGCTCTGCCAAGATAGTAATTCTGTAGTAGTTCTGGGTCTTCCTCTGCATAATTGTTCTGTAGGGGAGGTGAACATTTGGAAGGGTAATGATATAAGTTGCTGAAAGCTGCTGACATTTTCCTGTTTGAAATTGTCGCTCTTTCAAGTTGATGCAAGTGGAAGAGTCACTCAAGCAAGAGTCTTCTAAGTGTCAAGCAACCTCTGCCAAGCATAGGAGGAGGAACTTGAACCTTCTGTAGAATAACCCAGCTCCACCTCAATTCTGCTTTAAAAAACCCATTGTTGGTCTCTTGACACGGTGGTTTCCTCTTGGCTGGTGGTTCAGGAGGTCTGATGTGGCTCATACTGTTTTCTTTCTTTCTCCAGTGGAGGGAATCCTCTGATTTCATTTATTTGTTCTTTCAGCATATGCAGATGACTATCCAGGCTCTCCAGGATGAGCTGAGGATCCAGAGGGACCTGAACCAGTTGTTCCAGCAGGACAGCAGCAGCAGGACCAGTGAGCCCTTGGTGGCAGAGCTGACAGAGGAGAACTTCCAGCGGCTGCACGCGGAGCACGAGCGCCAGGCCAAGGAGCTGTTCCTGCTAAGGAAAACCTTGGAGGAGATGGAACTGCGTATTGAGACACAGAAACAGACCTTGAATGCACGTGATGAGTCCATCAAAAAGCTGCTGGAGATGCTGCAGAGTAAAGGTCTGTCAGCAAAAGCCACTGAGGAGGACCACGAGCGGACACGACGGTTGGCTGAGGCGGAGATGCACGTGCACCACTTGGAAAGCCTTCTTGAACAGAAGGAAAAGGAAAACAACATGCTGAGAGAGGTGAGTGATCATCTCCAATCTTAAACTCCTCTCTGTCTCCTATCCATTTGACAGTTCTAAGGAAAGAATCTTCCATTCTCTCTATAAGCTGTATTTTACATTAGATTTGATTTGCACACATTTTAAAATTTCTTTGTGGCTTCCTTGCACGTACCTTTTGGGGTTTTGTGCTGTGGGCCCCACTTTCCCTGTAGGCCCCATAGGAAACTCTGGAGGTGAATTGTCCTAAAGCCTGTAAAATGAATTATGAATTCTTCTGTTCTATTGTTGTTAGAGAGGAAGTAGCTACCTGTATTTAGGTGAGAGCAGAGAGAGAAATCTTTGCACGAGTAATGGATGATTGCTCAACAGTTTCCATGGAAACAGTCATCTTGCTGTGAAGGGTATTTGATAACACTATTAGCTGCCCTGGATGCACAACCAAAAAAGAGATTTCTTAAAGGGACACTGCTGCACACATAGTAATGCCTTCTCATCGTCTTTGTGAAAAGAGAAAAACTATTGTTAAGTCTGTATTGTACCTTAAAAGAGTACAGTGGCAGACATTCTTCACTATTAATAATTTTAGACTAATTATAACAAAATATAGTCTATATAGAATACAAATATTTTAGTAAAACAAAAAAAATGCGATACTGTGTAGCCAGTACATTTTTTGTTATTATTAAATGCATTTTCCTGTTGTCAACTGGCCTCCTAAAGTAATTAAATATTAACTTCTAAAAGGCTGGTAAATCAGCATGGATTGTGTAGATGCACAGATAAATATGTGTATGCATGGATTCATGAGTGCCAAGATTCTGTTTAAAGATTATTTTACATCTGTCAACTGAAGGCATGAATTCTTAGCTATCCATGTCTACCATGTGTATGAATGTAATGACCTGTTCTGCACATTGGTATCTATCTCATGGTTCAGCATTTTTTGGGAAGCTCTGTGGGTATACAAGATTTAAGGCCCCTCTTTAAGAAGTCAAGAAAGCAAGGCCTGGAAGAGTTTTTTTGAGATGAGTGTATGCAGCACATAAATACCTCTTAATACCTCTTATTCATATGTTTCCAGGGCCTGACCCATAGGGCTTGTGTTCTTGCAAGCATTTATATAAGAAAGCTGGAGCCCATTGCATTTTTGAGCCAGATTTAGGCCAGATTTATTTTTTTAGAGCAGTAATCTCTTGAGTGTCTGGAGTGAAGATAATATGATTCCAGAGTTTCTGCACTACAGTTTTTCCTTTATTTAGCAACCAATGATAATTCTGTTCCAATTCTTGTAACTATTTCAGGAAGAGCCTCAAATGGCTTCCATTTGTTTCTGCTCTAAGTCCAGCAACATAAATGAAAAGCTGGCAGGAGCTGTGCAATTTTGGAGGAGTGCGGTTGCGTTTGTTCCTGCTGAAGATGAGTAGATGTTGCAAGATAAGAATTCTTGTTCCATTCATACATATTTGGAAATCATCAGTCATTTAAATGCTAGTCTTTATGGTAAGGTACTTCCTAGAGGAGGTGGAGATGACCTACTGACTTGAAAGGCCAAATGTGATTTATCAAATGTTTTAAAATTAATTACTTCTTGCTGCTTACCTGGCCGTGATTAATTGAGAAGTGTAAGCTGGGTATAATGTAATTTGTAGCTCAAACCACGGATATGATGTGGGATCCAGCTGTGAAGCTGAGCACCCTTGTAGCCTCAAAAATGTGGTGCCATTTTATCTCCTTATGGAACTGGGTGACAACAGGAATGGTTCTGTTTGTACCTGTGTGTCCTTGAGCTCTGAGCAAGGCTGAGCTAAGTGACCTCAGACTTACCTGCATCAAACTCAAGTCTCATGCCTGGGGCTCTGGCAGGCTGGAGGAAATCAGAGGAACTTGCAGCTTACTGCATGTGGCTGCCTGAGCACCCAGATGCTCTGCAGGACGTGGTTCACAGCTGCTGTCCATGTTTCACATGTGGAAATTCTCTCTTAGGTGTGTCACCTGCTAAGTGTGTCTGCATCACCCTCCTCAGCTGACCTTCTGTTATGTCCATCTGTATTTCCATAGTTGTAGGTTATTTTAGCCCTTTGCTGTCCCAAATACTAATGATGGAATTTTTGAGCTGCTTTGAAGAAATGAATCTACTTTCTTGATGGTTCTATATCTAGCATTCCCAGTATCTGGAAAGGCATGCTAGACTCTTCTTTAAATACTGCTGTTAAAGGAAGCTTTAGTATCTCAAAGGGATTCTTAAGAGTGTGGAAGGTCAGTTTATATTTCATTTCCTGACAGAGTAGAAAATTTTAATAGCAGTCCTGACCATCTTAGCAAAAGAAGTTCTGAGATGTCAGAATCCACTGTTTCTGACTCTGCAAGGGTGTTAGATTTCTGATAGAATATTTGCTGGAAATTAATATTAAAGATCTGCATTTTGAAGCAAAAAGGTATCCCTCGTTGTCCAACTTTAAAACCTACATGTAATTCAAAGTGTGATGTTGAGACTCAAGATCATCAGACAGTTTTTTGGGCAGGCAGTGTGGTTACAGTGGTCAGCAGTATGACCTTGAAAATTAAACCTTGAGAATTAATTTATTTCTTCAGCTTTTGCTATTAACAATAATAGCAAAAAGATTGCATGAATTTCCTAAGGAAAATAAATTCTAAGAGAGGTCCAAGTTGTGGTTCTGATAAGATTACAACTGTGTGCCACCATTTTAGGTTGTTATATCCATTCTGAGTTATCCCTTTTTCTAGTCTGAAAAATCCAGTGCTGCTTAATTTTTCCTCATATAAAAGACATCAGATATTTTTGATCACCTCCCAGGGCACTGTCTCAGAGTCTCCCAAAGCCAGATTATAAAATGGATTCTCTAGCAGCTGCTGAGAGGTATTTCCATAAGCAGTTTGACTCTCTTGGGCTTTTCCCAATTGCCCTGACTTCTGAGAGTCTCAAGAAATTATTCATCCGAGTCCATGGGAAAGTTACTATATCCAGCAGAGGAGGTATTCAGCAACTGATACAGAGGACATTCTCTCATTAACACAAATAATTAAATATCTCATTGAACATCAGAATGCCCTGACTTCAGCAGATAGCAGTGTGGCTGCATCACATTCCTCTACCCTGGAAAACAAGCTTAAGCCTCATAGCTTATTAAAAGACAGCTGCTATTTTGAATACCCCTTCTTCAGTCTTTGTGACAATTATTGTTGTTGGTATTCTAGACTTAACTTTCAAAAACAAAATGATTTTCATACCAGGAGGAAATACTTGATGAAATCCAGCAGCTGAACTACAGCTTCCAGAATAGCTCCCAAGCTGCCTCTGTGTTCCAGACTTGCCTGTTGCAGAATTATCAGTGGTGGTCCATAGCTCCAAAGATAACCAAGCTTGCTGTGCTCTTTTTGACAGCCTCCCCACTCCCCAAAGTGCTGGATGCACTGGTTAGAAATGGATTTTTCTCAGTTACATAGATCAATAGCCCAGATATCAGAGCAGAATATGATGTGATCCACACTTGAAGTACTATGGACAGACTAAGGTTTGTAAGGACAGTCCAACAAGGACTGTAAGTATAGATGGCTGACTACAACCATTTATTTGAAAACAGAAAGAAGGCTGTTTATCCTGAAGGTTTTTTTCTTCAGAATGTAGTTCTAGAGTCAAGGCTTGCATGTTACAGCAGTGTGGAATGAGGGAAGAACTGACAGGAGCTTTATACTTTGTGTCCAGAAACTGTTTGGTAGTAAATTACAGTTTTGACTGTAATTTATTAATTTATTTTTTAGTAATTGGGCCCATTCAAACAAGATGGATTTTTATTCTAGCTGAGTACAAAACTGAATGAAGGAGTTAGGGATGGAGTGCTTAACAAATAAAGGAGGTTTTGTATGTAAAACAGGCACTGAAATGGGTGATTCATGAGGACACTCATCCACAATGAGCTTAAGGAAAGAGGCTGTGGCAGAAAAAGCTATTATTTCTTCCCTTTTTTGAGTGTTTGCTGAAATGGCAACCCCACAAAGTGCTGTTTGTGAACCTAGGATGGCTTTGTTGCAAGGACTGACCCCTCTTTGTGGCTGTTTGGAGTCAAGCTGCCCACTCCATCCCAGGAATCAGCACTCATTGTCTGGGAGCACTCCCTGCTCTGTCTCCCATGGGCAGAGGTCTGGCACAGCACACCAGCCTATCTCACAGGTGTGTTTAAACTGAGATTAGCCAAACGTGATGCTCTGGTGGCCAGAGAGCAGCAGCAGGGAGCTCAGTGAGGAAGGAGGGATGTGGCATCCACGTGTCCCATCCCTGCTGAGCTGTGCCCAGCGCAGAGAGCTTGGTTCTCTTGTCTGACTGGATTTTAATGAGCTGTGACAAGTTTTGCAAACAAGTTATTTTTCCAAGGGTGTGTTAAAATTCTTACCATTTTCTGCTCCGGGCTCAGAGGAGGATTTAGAAATTTTAATTGGAGCAATTTGAGTTAACTCAAAGAACACTTTTGTTCCGTGCCAAGATTTTGCAACATAAATAAGATACTTCAGGAGAGAAGTTTTGTTTTTCAGGAGTAGATAGATTCAGTAACTGGAACTCTTACTACCATCAAATCTTTCTGATGAGGTAAAAAATGAAGTTTCTGCTTTTTTATTGCTGCTTCATGCTTTTGACCTTTTAGAAGCAAATGGCAAGGGGAGAAGTGATTTCAATCAAGATATTTTAAATAATTATGTCTTTATTAGAATTGCTTTCTTGGTCTGCAGGTCATTTTAAAACATAGGTTTTATAGGTCAAAATTTGAGAAAATGGGCTATTGCAACTTGAATGCATGCATAATGTATTTTTTATGCATTTAAATTTTTTTAAATACCATTTTAGTTTGGAATATTCTGTACATCACCTTCGGTGAGAATGACAATTAAAAATGTTCAAACATATATGAAATTGTTTTCAGCTTTCTCCAGTGCAGAGATTGGTAAATTCATAATTCTTCGAAAGTTGAAAAATTAGGTTGGAACAGAATGTATTTGTTTTCTGTTTTTCCAGACGACAAAAAAATCTGAAGCACCTTATTCTAGCATGGCAAATTTCTGATTTTTATACAGTAGTTAAATAATGTGTGGGTATTAAGTAAATGGAAAAAAAGTAGAACTCCAGTCATCTGTCTGGATGCTTTTTCTGTATTATAATTATGGTCTCATCAAAGTGAAATAATTAATAAAATTTCAGTAGGTTTCCTCATATGCTTTTTCTAGCATGGGGGGGTAAATTAATTAATTAATTCTTGTGCTTATTGCAAAACAATTTTTTTTCTATATGAATGGGCTGTTCATCAACATACAGGAGGATTTCTTACTATTTCATTTTAGCACTTTCATACCTTTCAAATAGGATTTTTAAAACTATGTGAAACAATGCATAAATCTCTCTGGGGATTAAGGGTTTAAAATGCTTAAACTTCAATGTCTTTTGATGTTTTGTTATATTAGAAGATTTTCTTTGTCAATACATGTTACATGCTTTGCTTTGTTTACAAATTATCTCCTAGGTATGCTTTCCTTGGAGATGTTCACATTGTCCTGCACTTTTATTCAGAAGTGAGATTTGTCGAAGTTTGTTTCCACAAATGTCAAACTTTGTAGTGGAAGGACAAAAACCTAAGTTGGAAGCTAATTTAAGTACAAAATGAGTGCTTTTGCACCTTAAATAAGAGGAAAGAGAAAATATAAATTACAGCACACATGTAAATGAAGTTCTACAAGACTAAGATATAATTTTTAATTGACTTTTCTTCAGCTTTTGAATTCACACTTCTGTAGTCAGATTTCATCACAATGCCTTGCTGCTTACAGCTAATTGGATGGTTTGAATTAGTTCTCATCTTACCTTGCTTTTACTCTAATTCCCAAGTTTCGAGGGATTTTGCTTTTGTTTCCTGCTGATTGAAATGCTGAGATGAGCAGGAAGCTGTGCTTTAATTTTCACTTTAGTTGATGCCTTAGTTAACAAACTTAAGTGTCCTAATATCTGAGGTTTTAATTGGATTAAGAAATAATCGTCTCAATGGATTAATACAATTGCAAAAGAGAGATGACTTTCTTTAGCCAGGGGTAGCTGAGCTTCAAAGCACCTGGCACCCTCCATTATCAGTGTGTGTGCAATTGCCAGCACGTCTTTCAAAGTTATGTTCTTTGTGAATACAATCACTTTGTTTTTTTCAGGGAATTATGTTGATTGGGTTTGCAAATGCAGGAAATGACAAGTGGAAAAATGCAGAAATAATTTCCAAAGGAACTGCCATGATTACTGCTTCCAGACTTGTATAACTATATAATTTTAGTAGCAAAAACTCTAATAGCAATGAAATAAATTCTACAGGACTCTTACATGTTCTTTTTTCAGTTTGTTTTTACATCTTGCTTAAATAGAGGTTAAAATTACTGGTATGGAGCACTTTTTGAAAAAAATGCGTAACAAAATCCTGAAACTAAACAACTGTGGTACTATCCAGTCACCTTCTGGCACCAGGTAGTAAAGATATTTATATAAATGAGTCATGCAGATTGAAGGGCTCTCCCACAGGTTATTTCATGCAACCTTCTGCTCAAACCAGCAATTTCAAGCGGCGGGGGATTCCACAGCCTCCCTGGGCACCTGCTCCAGCATTTGGTTGTTCTCCTGGTAAAATCTTTTTCATGTTAGCAGTGAACTCTACATTTTCAGTGCTGGAAATTCTTCCTGTTGCCTGTCATCCTTCCACTTCTGAGAAGACTTTTGTTTTCATCATCTCTACAAGCTCCAGTTAGTTCTAGCAGGCGTCAAGTTTCTCCCCAAGCCTTTTCTTTTCAGCTGAACAAACACTTTTCTCTCGCTCTCTCCCCTTGCATCTTGTGCCTGTCAGATTCTGTTCAGGTTTTCAGTGCCTTTCTTGTACTGGGGAGCCCAAAATTGGGCACAGTGGTCGCAAGGGCTGCACAAAGGGGAGCACCTTCTTCCCACCTCCTGCTCCTGCACGCCTGCTCACTCTCGCTCAGCCCAGGGTGCAGTTGGGCTGCTTGGGGGCTTTTTTCCACCTCAAGCACACATAGCTTGGTCCAGTTATTGTTTCCCCAAATTCCATAGATCTGTAAGCTGCTGGGAGTGCTCTCTGTCCCATTGCTCCGATCATGAAGGCACTGAGGGTTGTCAGGGGGAAGCTGCTGCCCTCAGTGCTCATCAGCACCAGGCTTGGAGCCTGAGAGCCCAGCTCGTTTGCTCCCTGCTTTTTTAACCACTTACCCAGCCTATGGCTCACAGGTTTGTCTGCAGGCATGTTTGGAGGCCCTGGGACATGGAACACCCATTGTCCCTCACTTAGTCACACAGACAAGTAGAAGGAAATCAGGTTAGTCAGGTATCATTTGTCCTTCTACACAACCGAAGACCTATTTTATCTTATATAGCTACTAAATAATTTTTTTAATTAACAATGATCATTAATACTGAGCTGATGGGTGCTCCTGAAATTTTCCTTTTGTTGGAACATTTGCATTTTATTGTAATTAATTGGAACTAGGTTGCTGAAATCTAGGTAGGCAGAAAAGCCATCTGGGAGACTAAACTTTAAGTACAAAAGATATAACATTCATTTAATAATGAGGTCTGGAGGATAAGGTTGGAGAATTAAACCAGTTTTTAGTAAAAACTCTCCAGTGAGTGTTGCAAAGATCCAGCACAGGACATCATGATTGATTACTCAAAGATAGGAATGGTACAGTTAAAATTAAAAAAAAAAAAAAACAGAATCATGACTATGCTTTTAATTATACATAATATTTTTTAGTGATTTTTTTTTAAATTAATGTATGAAATGGTATGTTTTTGTTACTCTGTGTGGAATGTGCTGCCTGATAATGCAAGTTTGGCAGGAGATGGAAGGCATGTCCTCTATGGCTTGGGAAACTGCTTGTTTGTGGCTACTGAGAGATAAATTGCTGTATTTTTAAGCATATAGCCTCCCCCACTATAAAAACATAATTGTTTGCAAGTGCACCTTCACATTTGTCCTGAATCCTGTGCAAAATCAGACACAGGAGCAACTGAGGAGATAACAATGGCCAGGTTATGAAGGAGGAAAAGGTTTGGACTAAATTCAACCCTCATTATTATGCACTTGTGTATAATTCATAGTGGTAATACTGCTCAGTATTGAGGACTCATTCAATTCTAAACTATATTCTCTAATTTTGAATTATTTAAAAAAAAAATCCCATGGACTTTGTAACTATTTATGGTGTGTTCAAATCACTTTATCACAGCTATTCTTTACATATTCAGTGTTCTCAGTGTGTTTAATCAGCTATTCTATGTAATTATGCTGACCAGAAAATTAGAGTATTGTTCCTCGTAGGGACACTGTGCTGCCTTGCAGGACTGCTTGGCAGATGTAATTATGATACACACCTTTAGTTCCTATCTTCATATGTGGTAGATTTTCTTGAAAAGGAAGATAGATATTCTTAATTAAAAATGAAGATGAAATATAAACCCCAACTCTGGAGAAGGTGCCCACCTTGTTTAGAACTTCTGACTATTTCTGGCCTTCAGTTTCTAGTTATTGAATCTTAAAGATTTTTTTGGACAGCGCAACCCATTTTGGAATTTTTTCCTATGAATGTACTTTGGTGCAAGTTGATTGCAACGCTATAATTTCGTTTTTCCTTTTTGCTATTACTTTTAAATGGAGTTATTGAACATATGAAAGCAATCAAAACATAAAAAGTGATTTATATGAGCCACCCTCTTTTATAATAATTTAATATGCACTCAAAGGTGCAATGATGCTAAATTTTACTAACCTGTTAGGAAACAATAGTAGTTACATAATAAAGTTCCTAATGTGTTAAAGTAAAGGAGAATTCCTGTATTACTTTATCAGAATGGATAACTTGCAAGGAGTGAAAGACTGGGTTTCTGTTTTTCTGATCCTGATATTTTTGTGGCCCTGTGTTTTTAACTATTGTGCAAAATCCTGTTTCACTGGTTCAAATCTTTATTTTCATCCATCTATGGGAGGTGTGTCCACAACAGAATCTGAACACATCAGAGATATGATAGATTAGTATTTTTCCATTCTGCCACATGGATGCAGCCTGTATTTCCTAATTAAGAAGGGGATGTGTGCAGTGCCTTCCTTCAGTCTGTGTTCCAGAGAGGCTCCGTCTGCCTGTAGCTTTTTTTTCCAGGCTCTTCAGGATCACAGGCATGTTGCCAAAATTAAGCCCTTCCTGTGCAGTCAGGGGCTGGGAGGTGTTATTTTTCAGCAGGTTATGTCATCCAAATCACAGTGGAATTACTTCAGGCAATAGAAGTAGGACATTTCCTTTGCTGAAGTGCAGAGCATCACTTCACACAGAGGGGATAGAGGCATTTCTCAAGAAGGAGCTTAGGAGAATTTTCTCTTTGGGAAAACACTGAGCAGTGGTGGAAGCAGGCACTGTTGTGTCAGCATCCCTTTACAGACATGCAGTTCTCCTGCTGTGTATTCCACCTATCCCATTTCCATTGCAGCAGCTGATTTTATATTCACAGGTCAGAAACAGTGCCTCTGCACAAGTGGAAATTACCTAACCACTAAAATAAAAATAATGCAGTGTCCAAAATACATTTATGACATGTTAATTTTTGACCTCCTTATCCTTTTTTTTCTCAGTTGCTAAAAGCTCACAAGAGTTTGCTTTAATTTCTTTGAGTAAATCTATTTTGGCAATGTAGGTACAAGTAAGTAGAGTAATAATGGTATTGCTCCACTCTGGTGCCAGTAATAGTTGTGCAGAGGCTCTCAAGTTTTCTGTTGACTCGAGGAAAAACAAATATGTTTAGAGGGATTTTCAAGTTTATTTTTTCAGGAGGATTTTTTTTTTTAAATTTCAGAGAATACCAATGTACACTGCAAACATGCTTGTAAAAATAGCTTCTCAGAAAATACACAAATATAATATTTACAACCAGAGAAACCTTCTATTGGATTCTCTTATTCCATTCACGGGCATCAACTTATGCCAATGGTCTTATGCCAGACTTATGCAAGGTTCTTGTGGCCCTTGGCATGTTGCAACACATTTCAATCTTGCTCACTTTAAAGCTTGTAGGAACTTCACAATCTTACAAGCAGTGTTCTCAGTATTTTTAAAAAGCACTGTGCAACTCTACCCTTTTTCATTCAAATAATTAATCTTCTGGACCTAGTTGGCATGGATGACTGCCATACAAAATTTTAACTCTTCACAATTTCTGTTGAAAATACCAATTTGTGAATGGCTCTTGGTATTTGTTTTTCAGGTATTTGAGGGGAGTGGATGGATAAACTGTGTGTGTGGGCACATGACACAATTCATTGTTAGGTTAACTGGCATCACAGTTTGTGCTCTGTGGGCACTAAAGTATTTCTCTGGTGTATAAGATGAACATTCCAACAGAATTCACATTCCTGCAGTTAACATGAGAGTGTGCTGTAAGGACAACTCTGTTTGAAGGCAAAGAGTCAAAGAGTGTTAATAGTTTCTCTGTTGCTTCTCTTTTTACATGTGCTGGCTTGAAACCCCAGCTTTATACGGTAGTACAAGTTGTTTCAGCTTTCTGTAATTTTATCCCTTAGCAAGCAGTTTGATGCATGATATTGATGTGAATTTACATCAACAGAAATATCACTGGACTTTGTTTCCTCCTGTCTGCATCCCCTGAGCCTCCTAGAGCAGTGTGCTGTACAGTCCTGTATTTTCAGCTGTGCTCAAGGCCAAGAGCCTTGAGAAAGATTTTTCATCCTCTGTAGTTAAATGTTGCCACTGTGGGGTAAAAAATGCTGGGAAAAGAGAGTTAACAACAGCTGTGCCTTATAACTTGCTGAAATAGAAACCTAAGTGTTGCTGTTTTCAGTAAGCCTCCAGTGAAGTGCATTATGTGTATGTCTTCCATGAGAAACTATCAAGAATTCAGATAAGTTTAGCAGGGAGATGATGGAGCTTTGTAGTAGACCCAGCTGTCATTTCAAGCCTATGTTGAGTAAGAGGGGAGTCAAAGGTGCAGAGCCTTTTTACCCGTGGCTGGGATTCTGCTGAATGAGCTTTTGGCAATCCTTTCTGTGATATGACAAGTGATAAAATGCGTGGACTGGCAACATCAGAAAGCAGCATTGAGTTATGCTGTGTATTAGAAAGAGAAGCTTCTAGTAATTATGTTTTTATTGGGGCCCTGCCATTAGTCTAACTCCTGCTTTCATTTCTGCTGGCACAGGAAATCCATCGTCGATTTGAGAACGCTCCCGACACGGCCAAGACAAAGGCTCTCCAAACTGTTATTGAGATGAAGGTAAATGGTTGTGTGTATGGGCAGCAGGAGAGTTTGTTCTCTGGAAAATGGGTTTTCATCTGAAAGGTGACTCTACCAAATACCATATGCTTCTACTATTTTATTCTCCCTTATTATTGTTTTATTTGTTGCTATTGATCACTGAAGAGACAGACACAGTAAAAACTTGTCTTCTGTCTGCCTGCAGCAGCAGATACAGATTTCTTGCAGTTAACCCAAAGTTCATTATATTACAAGAATGAGAATGATAGGTTAATATGAAAGATTTGTGGGATTTTATGATGTGGGTTCTTTTCTTTTTATGTTATCAACGTTTGAAGTACTGCTCTGCATTCTGTGTATTAGCAAACTCGACACCCACTTAAAGAATGGGTCATATAGCTAGAAATATATCTGTATGCCATCATGAATCTAACTTTTCTAGATGAATTTGTGATTGAATTCTTAAGCCATTAGTGTAAGTATTTAATGGACTGATGGCAATTGGCCAAGAGCTCAGGAGCCATAATCAAGTGTGTGGTTTACACAGCTTTATGCAGTCATATTTCATATTGAATTGCTCATAAAGTACATCAGACAGGGTTTGGACAAATGGAGTTGAAAAATTGGAAACTGTCTTTGCAAGCTGTTCTTTTCCATTTTGCATCCCTCCTTTTTATTTTCCTTTTTTTTTTTTCCTCCTGCAACTTTTTCCATTCTATATCAGTGTTTTCCGTATTTATATCCCATTTTTCATTTGCTATCACTCTTTTATTAGTCATCTTTGTGGTCCATAGTAATGGAAACTAGTTGACTATGTGGTAACATTAGGTGTCTTTGCTATCAAAAGAGAAACACAGGGACATTTCTGGGAAATGATGTGAGCACTGAAGATAAATACTGTTATCAATTTCAGCATATCATTTTGCCTTACTAGCTCTAATTTTTTGCTGCAAAAATCCATTTTATCAATTTTAATATAAGTATCAAACATTAATCAGGAAATCCAGTTAGATCTTCATAATGATGCTTTTAAAAATATCATCTCATGAATGAAAACATATATTTAAAAAAAAAATAGTTCCTGAATGCATATCCATGATCATAAGAGTATGCATGGAGCTCTGTGTGCTGTATGAATCTGTTCTTGCTGTTCTAACACAAAGACTTCTAAAGAAACAGTAAACCAGGTACGCAGAATGAATAGCTCTGATCATCCTGTATGAGGATAATGATTAGATTGACTTTGTTTTTCCACATGGCTATTTTTAACCCACTGAAATGTTTTATACATTGTACATATGAGCCAGAATTCTTTACTGCTTTATCCAGTCAATAATGGATTGTTGCATGTTTTCCTTGCTTATGGGGCTTTGCTGTTCCCCATTTGTGACCTCACTTAATTAACTAGTGGCACAAACCCAATTTCTTACCATTCTTGCAGTCACATTTTGCTGTCCATTCAATTAGAATTAAATTTCTCTTTGAAAAGGCAACATTTCCTCATGTTCCTTTATTTATTAATTTATTTCTTTCTTTCATCATACATGGGGTTTCTGCCCTGAACCAGGTTTTATTTCAGTACTATACTCTTGCTTTCCTTGAAAAGTAAAAAGTAAATTGAAAAATGAGTATCTGAACTCTCATATGTAAAGACTTGAACACTCATTTCTCTAAGAACTTCCTAAGTAAATTTCAAGGGCAGGTAATTTATTGGACACGTATCTCCTTTTGTTTTGCCACAACAGTATGTTAACAAAAATCACCTGTGTGTGTCTTTACCCATCTCCTCTAATCACTTTCAGGATTCAAAAATCTCTTCCATGGAGCGTGGCCTCCGGGATTTGGAGGAGGAGATTCAGATGCTGAAGTCCAACGGAGCCCTGAGCACAGAGGAGCGCGAGGAGGAGATGAAGCAAATGGAGGTGTACAGGAGCCATTCCAAATTCATGAAAAACAAGGTACTGGGCAACAGCTGACAGCCCTGTGTTAAACTGAGCTGGGGGAACAGGGGAGAGAAATGGGCATGCTTTAGTTAAGAGTTATGGTCTGGTTCCCAGTCAAATGCTGGGAAACAATTGATTTAGTACCTGGCCATGAGGCCACTAAAATAACTTCAAAATATGTAAGAAAAGTTTGAATTGAAATATTTTGAGAATTTGAAAAAAATAATTGAAAATATTATAATGGTTTTTCAGTAAGATCAGTGCCCCAAGTTTTCCTTTTATTGTCACACTGATTTTTCCCCCCTTTTTCCCCCCTTTTTCCCCCCTTTTTCCCCCCCTTTTTCCCCCCCTTTTCCCCCCCCTTTTTCCCCCCCTTTTTCCCCCCCTTTTTCCCCCCCTTTTTCCCCCCCTTTTTCCCCCCCTTTTTCCCCCCCTTTTTCCCCCCCTTTTTCCCCCCCTTTTTCCCCCCCTTTTTCCCCCCCTTTTTCCCCCCCTTTTTCCCCCCCTTTTTCCCCCCCTTTTTCCCCCCCTTTTTCCCCCCCTTTTTCCCCCCCTTTTTCCCCCCCTTTTTCCCCCCCTTTTTCCCCCCCTTTTTCCCCCCCTTTTTCCCCCCCTTTTTCCCCCCCTTTTTCCCCCCCTTTTTCCCCCCCTTTTTCCCCCCCTTTTTCCCCCCCTTTGTGTGGAATACAGGACAAATACAGCACTGAGAGAGGTTGATCCTCAGGTGTAAAGATGGACAGTGGCTATTGAATTGTCTATAGGCAGAATTCAATCCATTCTCAGTCTTTTAGTGGGTCCTAACATTCTTTAGTGAAGGTTCAGGCCCTCTTGTGCAGTAAATTTAAGTATATTGTAAACAGTCCTGCCTTTCTTAATTAGCTTATGTGCACTCCCTGCAAGCAGTATACAAACCCTGGAACAGAGGTTGAAAATTACTAGGTCCTGAACAATTGTAACCCACTGCATTTGTTCTACTTGAAGTTATTGGTAAAAAAAAAAAGAATGCTGGGTGAAATGTGGAAGCAGAGTTACTTGCACTGAAATGGATATGAGTACTAAGTGAGGGTTCCTTCCTCTTGCCTCACACCAGTTCACTGAAACACCTCGAGATAACCACATCTGTTGTTACTTTTGCTCCTTATCCCACTGGGTTGCTTCTAGGAACTGAAGGGCACCTTGTTCAAATTAGGAATGGAGGAGGAGATTAGAGCACCACTTCCTTCTTTCCTGCCTTCCTTTCCTGCCTTCCTTTCCTGCCTTCCTTTCCTTCTTTCCGCCTCTTCAATTTCCCCTTGTCCTCTCCCTCTGTGAATCTATAGATCTACTCAGCTACTTGATTTCTCTTCTGTCTCCTGGTCTGCTCACTTACTTTCCTGCAAAAAATCTGTTTCTTTTTGGTATCTGTTTGCTCATGACTCATGGCCATCTTCAATCCTCACATTTTGTTCTGTAATTGCACAGCATTTATTTTTTCAGCATTGTATTGTGTAAGTAATTTGTGGCTGTAGCTTGAAATTAACATTATTTCTCTTAAGCTGAAGTATGTATTTTCCTGTTGTAATTTCCTTATGAGCTGCAGTTTCAAAACCCTTGGGATAAGTGTCACATACTTGACATATGTAAACATAACCATAACTGTATATCTTCTGTTTCATAATCAAATTCTTGTCAGGCAGCTTATATGAAATTACACAGACATTAAACCTTTGAGAGGATTCACTGAAGAATGGAAGAGAAAATGAGTGACCAGTGTTGATCCTTCTGTTCAGTTCTTTGTCACTTTCAGTCAGCTGGACTGCAACAGGCTGACTGGGAGCTGACAAATAATAAATATTTAAAAGCGTAACGATGTCGTGACAGGTAGAGCAACTGAAGGAAGAGCTAAGTGCCAAAGAGGCTCAAGGGGAGGACCTGAAAAAGAGAGTGGCTGGTCTCCAGACTGAGGTCTCTGCAGTAAGATCTCTCTTTTGTGTGCAGTGGCCATTCACTGGGGCTTGCTAGCTCTTCTGGCTTTCTTCTCCTACCTCCTTCATGGCTTGATATAACAAGTAGAACTAACAGCCTGCTCAGCCTTGTAGCTGCCTTTTTGTTCACATGGGTTTGGTGTCCATAAATAACATCACTCTCCAGCTGAATATCTGTATTTGTTTTATTGCTGTTTTTTAATGGTATGAGCCGTTTGAGCAATAACCTACTCTTCTCTACTGAAGCAGATTTTCAAAAGCATTCAGCATCCATTTTGGGGACAGACTTTGAAAGAGATTTCCTTTTCCTAGTTAAAAAAAACTGATTTGGAAACTTGTGTTGAACCCTCTTAACATTTTTTCACAAAAAAATAATGAAATCTGGATGCTGAACGCTTTTAAAACTGATTGCTGGATTTTAGCAGCATGAATTTAGTTTATTTGCTGTGAAGTTGGAGTTTCAGTCAAAAGAAGTGAGTATGGTTTCTCATCAAGAAGGAAGATGTGAGCACTTGATGCTGTTTTTACTTCTCTTGCAAATGTGGATGGTGTGTGCTGCATTCTTACTAAAGAGCTCTGGCACATTGGCAGGGTGGGCTTGCAGCTCTGAAATGGGAGACAAGAATCTTGTCAAGAGACAGGAATCTCACAGGGCTGCTTGGGAATCTTTACCTAATAAAATGCTGTAAGCATCTCTTCTGAGATGTGCCCAAAAACAATCTGTCTTTTTGACAAAGTTTTACTCTGATTCATCTACTTACTAATTGAAAAAGTTTGTGTCATCTGAGATTTTTTAAGGAGGCTTTTTTTGTTTAGATACTCTAGAAAAGATAACCAGTAAATAATTCAGCTCTTTGCAGCAGTTCTGTGCCTGGCAATATTGTGCAACTGGTGGCTGACAGCAGAAATAGTGCAGCTGACATCAGTACCTCTGTGGTGAATTGAAATAGGTGGCAGAATCATCCTCTGGGCATATTTGCTTTTAGTAAAATATTAAAAAAAACAACCTAGCAGGTTTGAATTAGTGAACAACAAACTATTGAATCGTTCTATAAATTCTTATATACCCTCTCAGTGTTACATTTAATAAAAGGAGTTTGAGAGGTTTTTAAGAGATGGATGTTCTCCTGCACTGTTTCACACTGGAACACGGGAGTCCTGGGTTATCTATTTTGATACTATTTTAATACTTTTTGGTAAAGAGTTTTCTTCCTTTAATTGCCCATTTTTGAAACAATGTTGTCAATATAAAAGTGCATTTACCCAAGCTTCTTTTTTCTCAGTTATTTCTACAAGTACATGCATATATTCTAATAAAAAACTTTAAAAAAATTACAAACTATACTATTATTTTGTTCATGTGCCATGTTTCCAAATATGGACAGTGATTTGGACATTTTTTTTAATCTTGTGGTGTCCTTTAATTTCTGTTTTGAAGCACTGGACAATGCACTTTTGAGGCTAAGGAATTTTTTTTTAATGTCACAAACAGAATTGTTCAAGTTTAGAAAGACTGTGAAGTTTTTAGAAATGCATCCACCTGTACTATATAATATGTAGCAGTAAAATATTGCTATTTTGTGAGACAGGAAGCAAACCAGAAAGTTGGTTACAAACTTGGACTTAAAACTACATTTAGCTTTCTCTGTCATCTTTTATTTTTTTTTCTGAGAGTTAAAAAAATTGTGTTGAGTGATGATTGCACTTAAATTAGGATTTTAGATAACATATTTTTTAAAAAACATTTACTGTTTTTTTCTTAATAAAAATCTAACAGTCATTTGTTGAAATAAATTCGCATTTTTGTACTGATACAATTCACTACAATAAATTTAGGAAATTGTTCTCAACAAAATGCAGTTCCACAAGCAGTTTTCATGTTGTTTTGATGAATATTTGCATCTGCCTTTAGAAGCTTCCACAAACTAAACTATGTTTCATAGAATAAAATACTGATTTTGTAAATAGAAGGAAAGGTAAAGGTATCTTCCAGTCCTCTGTAAGCATGAGGCTGGATTGATAGGCGAGGAGCTGGAGGGCAGCTTACTGATTTGACATTTCAAAGCAAATGTTGTGCTGCTGAGAGCCCTGCAGGTGTCTCATCTGCCCTGATGTTACAGGCCTGGGGTCCTTTGTCATTACACTTCTGCTTCATCTTCATTAAAACCTTGTCCCTGTTACCTGTCTGGGTTTGGTCAGTCCTTTGGAAGATGAATAACAGCAGACCGCCACTATTAAAAAGAACCTCCCTTGAAAAATGGATGACATTGCTCCCCTTTCTTTTTCCTTGTATCCTTTGCTCATGACACAAATTTTTTGCCAGCCTTTCACTCAAGGTAACTGAAGGCTTCATAGTTCTGTGGGATAATTTCAGAGTTGGTTGATAGTTGTGTGTATTTATAGTAATTTTTGTAAGGAAGGCACGAATGATTTGTCCCTTTGCCCATCCTTGCTGTGTGTTGCAGATTGGGCAGGTGAAGCAGGAGCTGTCACGCAAGGACACGGAGCTGCTGGCCCTGCAGACCAAGCTGGAGACCCTCACCAATCAGTTCTCTGACAGCAAGCAGCACATCGAGGTTCTCAAGGAGTCTCTGACAGCTAAAGAGCAGAGAGCTGCCATCCTGCAGACAGAGGTGAAGTGGGCAATCCTGTACTTGCTGAGTGTGCACAAAGAGAGAAAACCCGTGGTCTTTGCTGAGTGTGCGCACAGAAAGAGAAAACTCATGTTCTCTTTAGTTCTTAGGTTGTACAGCCCCACAGCTGCCATCCAGTGCTGCTTTATCTTTGATTATATGTTTGGTTCTCCAGGCCAGGGGATTGATTTAAAGGCAAATATGTGTGCATAAGTGCTTGGCTGAGTTAAAATTTGCAATGTCAGAGCTGGGAGGATTTATTTTCAGTGAGGAGAGAAGGGAAAGGAAGATGATTCCAATAACAAACGCTCTGCAGAGGCTTCACCATTACTGTCAGAATGTCCAGGAACTCTTGCTTTGCTTACACCTAAAATATGGACTTTCATGGTTTATGATGCTTATTCCAAGGTAAAGGAAAAATATTTTTAAACTGTGTTTTGATGACAAATGCTTAATAAATTCCCATATTGCATAAGACCCAGATGTATAGCTGAACATCACACAGATAATGAATGCAGCAGAAATGGGTTGCTTCTGGACATTCTTGAAGAGCAAGCATGAAATGTCATGTGCAGACAGCACGCACTTCAGTCCCTGGCTTGGAAAATTGTAGTGTTAGTGGAAGTCCAAAAGATGGCAGTGATGCATCAAAAACTTTGTGTTGCAGCTGAGAGTCAAAGCCAAAGGAGCTGAGAAAAAGGCATGCAAGAAAATTGTGGGTCACACTGCTGGAACATTCCATATTGTCAGAGCATAAGAGAATTAGTCTGAACTTTTTACCCTTATTTAGCTTCCCTTTAGCCAAAATTGAATCTGTGAATCTGTGGGTGCTCATGGCCTTGTTGACATGCAGTAATGAAGCTACATAGTAATTTTTGGATGTTCCAGGATGGCTTTTCTGATTATTCTCAGATTTATGTAGAGGTTGAGATTGCGTTAGTGGGTATAACTGGGAAAGTGTTAACATTTACATTCATAAACCTCCTGTTAAATTTGTTCATTCCTTTTTGCTAGTTCATGGATGTACCTTGGATTAGTACATGTCTATTTAAAAGAAATATTTAAATTTCAAAATATCATTAAAGCAGGTGTTAGGTGAATAAACATTTTCAAAGGTAAAATGCAGGCTTTGATCCATTGCAGTGATTGCAAAGAATATAGATATATTAAATGTGCAGTACGGTGACAAACCTACAAAACTAGAAACACATTTCTCACTGCTAAGTAATAATTAGTAGTACTTTTCTACCCATGAGAAGTGAAGTTCTTGAACAAATTTATTAACAAGCTAAAAGACTTCAGTAGAGGATCATATTTTCAGCTGGTACAGTAGATAAACATATTTATTCAATTAAAATGTCCAGAACTGAAACACAGTATTTAAAACCATGAAGACTTGATTATATACCATTGATAGATACTCTTGACAGTTATTCAGAACATCTTGGTTTTAGTTTACCTAAAGACCAAAATACTTTAATACAGAGAATTATTCTACTCTCTAACTTGTAATATTACTAAATAATCATTGAGTATATTTGTTCTTCATTGGCTGCTTCCAAATGAAATTCTCATGTAGCACCACAAAACCAAACTGGATTCCTCCTTCCAAGAAGATAGTTATACTTTTTGAAAGGTAATCTCATCTTTTTCAGCCTTGTTGGAATTCTTGTCAGAAAGCTCAACAATTAAATTATCACAGAGTCACCTTTTTTCTGTGTTCACAGGTGATCCTCTTAAGTAGAGGATTGAAACATGCTGAGAACATACAGCTGAGATGTTTGTTTTTGCATCCTGTGATGATTTGGGGTTTTTAAAGCAAATTATAGCTTTCCATACAAGGGTTTTCTTTGGGAATGAGGTAGGAATGTGAGATCCTGCTTGGCCTCACTTCTTGGCACTGGTCAATGTTAGAACCCAATTAGCTTCTCTCAAGACACCTAGAGAGAGTGTGAGGAGGAAGAGAGCTGCAGTTTCTGACATGCATTGTCAGACATCCTCATAGGGGATCAGTTTTTTAAAGTCAGATTTAAATAAACATTTTAAAAGCAAAGAGTATACCTCTGCAAGCCTCTACCTCTTATTTAGTCTTCTGTTAAAGAGCCTGCTCACAGGTGGGGAAAAGTGTTGATAGAACATCTCAAAAATGGATGTGCCACCTGCCACACTAGAGCTACAAGCAGCAGTGAGCTGTTTGTGGGGTGTTTGTCTTGAGGGCTGTTGGGTGGAGAGGATTTTGTGGTTAACTTTTCAATTGGTGAAGAAACCTTTAAAAATAGCTCTAAAATTGTAGAGTCACTTTGTAAACAAAACAAAAAATAAGTCAGTATTTATGTTGGAATTAAGGCTTTATCCATATAAAGTTTTCACCCAGTGAGCCCTTCAGCTTAGATCAGTGCCAGAAGTTCTGTGGCTTCAGTGGGAAGTTGCATTAACCAGTGAGAATGCTCTCCTTTATTTTTGTACACTGCCCAAGCTGGCATGGGTCTGTAATTGGTCTGTTCCTATGGTAAATTCAGATTAATACTCAGTAGAAAAATGAATCTAATCATGTGGAAGTTTTTATTTGCTTTGAATATCTCATTAGAACATAAAATTTTCTGAGGATTTTTCTCTATTGAGGCTTATGCTGGCATTTTGAAACTGCAGTAGATTCTGCCAAATCAGAGACAGAGGAGTGGATTATATTTAGTGAAGAATGTCCAAATGGGAGCTGGGTGTTTCTCACTACACTTAGCAGCAGCAGCCACCTGAGCACCCAGTGCTGGCACCTGCAAACACTCAGAACTGACTTCACTGGATTCAGGTGTTTGATGTCCTGTGCTAGAGCTTGTGGAAGAGCATTTGAACTCTTCTAACTAACTCCTGACACAAGCAGGCCTTGGGAGCTGCACATCTGTCCTGCACTGAGTTTGTAACCCTGGCAGGAGCTCAACACCCTCTGCACAAAGCCAGGTGTGAGCACCTCTGCTCCATGGCGTCATTGTGTAATCTAAGTTTTCTGGAAAACTGGGAGCTGAATTTTCAGGAAGAATTCACTCTCATCTACTGACCATCCTGGATATGCTGCAGTTGGTATAAGGAGGTGAAGAGTCAACTCTAATCTAGTTAAAAAGAAAAATCTGTGTCAAAAATAGAGAATTAAAATCAAGTCAGTCAATAAACATAGCTTTAAAGTCTTAATTACAGATATGCTATCAGTAAAAAGGCTTAACTCCTTCTTTAGATTTATATGTTTGGATTTATATATGTTTGCCAGTTAGTAATGGAATGTCACAAAACTGATCCTTTTAAAAATGTACTCATACTTGGAAACTTCACCTAACAATAGCTACAGTAGGTAAAAAGCAACTCTCACCTCGCATACCAATTTTAATTTCATGTCTCTGTGCATTTCTCAATTATTTTTAAATCCTGAATGCTGACATAGAATTTCTTCAACATCTGTTTTAAGAAGTGGCTGGCTCCTGTTAGAAACTTTGCAGACTTTTGAATGCACATTTCAGGATTGGTGTTCCACCTGTTCCTTCTGCTGTCTCTACTGTAGTCACACCTACAGAGAATTAAACTTTAGATTTTTGCTGTTACAGAGCAATTGGGGCTTGGATACAGCATAGGGGAGGTTTTACTTTCTGATACCACTGGGTAAAGTATGGTTTTGTTCACTGATCCAAATTATGGTTCAGCCAGGGTTTGAACAGGTATCAGGTAGATGTGAAGAATCACTCAGGAAAAGTGAGTGCTGTTTTTTCTAGGTGTCCCTGACATCTTCTTAAACCTGAATGGGAATCACCAAGGTTGGAATAAACTGCTTGCCTCTGTACAGTGGAGATGGTGATAAAATTCAGAAAAAAACTCATGTTTTCAATCTTAGTCCTAGTAATGCAAGCTCCTGAAACTCAGGAGCACAGTGAGGTTCTGAAACTCACTGCGGACTTCTGAAAATTTAAATGATTTCTCTGTAGTTTGAAAATATTCTGAAAGATAAAACTGTCTTTACAGAATTCAATATTCTAAAAAAGGCTGAAGATGAGATTTATATTAAATGTAATTTCATTTATTGTGCTTATTCTGGTAGTAATTGGAGCTACTAATGGATCAATTTTCCTTTGAAATTTGGATTTCTACATGTTTAATACATGGCTAGACACATTAAGAATAGAGACATAAAATGTTGTTTACAGCTACTGGAAAACTCTTTGAAGTCAAATCAGTGGTCCCAGCACAGTTTTTCATATATATCACCCTTAGAGCGAAGAAATGTAAGTGTTGTGTGTGGTATCCACCTGAAGAGAGATCCCCTGTGCCTGGGAGGGTTAAAGGTGTGCTTGTTTTGCTGCAAGCCCCTTGTGACAGGAAGGACTGGCCTGAGCTGCACTGTAGGGTTTAATTAAAGAATTAAATGACATGGCAGTCCATTACTGGGAAAGCAGTTAGGTTAACACAGGGTTAAGACAAAACCATCCGAGACGCAGAGTTCAGGAGAAGGGGTGTCAGCACCTCAGTAGTGTTTGCCTGATTGTTTCCGTGTGCTGAGAAAATCCTGAGCTGACTCTGCTGGAGCTGGCATCATCTGTCTCCCACACACCTCAGTTCTTGTCACTGTGGGAGGATGCCGTGCATAAACTGAGCTGACATGGATAAACAAGTGCAGTGTTCTGCCAGGAGTAGTGCTAAGGTGATGATTGTGTGTCCTGCCAGCCTTTGAAAATACTTCTGAAAGTGTATTTTATGGTTTCCTAGGCAAAGACCTCACACAAATAAAACCAGGAATGCAATTTACCCCAAACCATAAGCTAATATAGAGTTCAAAGAGAATAATCAATCAGAAAATGGAAAGCGTTCTGTGGATAAATTTCTGTTTGCAGATGTTCTCTGTTCACTTACTGCTGTGCTGTAGGCATCTGGACTGTCTCAAATATTTTGCAACACAACTGTTGAGAGTATTATCTATTTTCTTGTGAGGGAGATTTTCGGTTTCCCTTGAAGAATTAATGAAAGTGACTCTTAGCTTTGATATCAAAGATTCCCAGGGAAGAACATACCTAATCAATCTATGGAACTGTATGTTTTTAAAAAGAAGACAAAGCGTGATCCACCTGCTAAACCTTTCATTGCAAATACTATCCCATCCTCTAAATCATATTTGGGTAAGACCGGGTACTCTAATATCCCTGCAGATCCCATTATATGCCCCATTTGCTGGGTGAGCAGTGAGGAATGTGATTTTAATAATGTATGTGTAAATGAGAGGGCTCCAGACACAGGTGGCAGTGGGATTGCAGTGCTGATGGGGAGAGCAGGGCAGCTCTTTCCCTGCAAAAGAGGAAAAGTCCTTTCTGTCTGTGTGAAAAAAGGCAGACAAAGCACCAAAGGGTTTTGAGGGTGGAACCCTGGAAATGCAGAGCCTCAGAGACAACTTTTCCATTAGCAATGCAAAGTAAAATGGAATTAGAATAATAGGTTAAAACTAAATGTTGCACAAAATACCATAAACAGAGTAAATTCCTAAATTCTTACCCTAGCTGGGGCTGTCCAGTGGTTGTCATCCTTTCACTTCACATCTCTGCTAGTCTGTGCTGTGCAGAATGACCAAGAAATTCATTGATCCGCCTGTTTACTCTGTGTGACTGATGTCCTGTAATGGATTCAGCTAACAGGAACCAAATCTGATACTGTCAAATGAGATTAGCAGCCAAGCTGGCAGATTTGAGCTCTGGCTGAATGCGGAGTGGATAAGGGTCAGTGGGTTTCTTTTGGATTGTGAACAGGTTGGTGGTGTTGGATTTCTTATTCCACAATAGCCTTTGAGATTAGTCTGTGCTCTGTGGTGACCTTACTCTTCTCAGTGAATTTATATTCAGGTAGCTCTGATTCCTTCTCCCATTTCCTTTGTCTTGGGAGCTCTGTTTCACATATGGAAGAGAAACGCAGAAGGAAAAGCAAAAGATGCTCAACATGCAGTTTTCAAGTTTGAGGTCACCACAGAGTTCCCAGAGTGTGTTTCTAAATTCACTCAGGCCCTGGGAGCTCTAAGTGTGTTTGTGTGTCCAAATTGCACCCACAATATCCTTTACTGTGTCATTTGTTCAATTTTGCCTTTAATATAAAACCATATGCTGTGGAAAACTTGTTATATTTAAACAATTACTTTGCTTTTTAAGCCAAAATATTCTTAGCCATCCTAAGGTAACCTCTTTCCAGTTGTGATCTGCAGTAGCTACAAAGAGCTCTGCTTTAATTACCGTCAGGCTCAGCTACTATTGTGATTAAAATTTACAATATAAAGTGACTGTCTGGTACAACAAGTCTGTGTTTATTCTCTGATTATTAGTAATGTTTCAAATAAAGGGCTCAGTTTTTCTGTATGTGAGAGAACTTCTACACAACACATTATGTTGGCTTCTACTTGGAGGAAAAAAATTCTAGCATTGTGTGACACAAGCCTGAGTTATATGAGAAATATGATTTGAGGTTTTCCAAGAAGGAGCGTTATTCACATATTGTTGGGAATAACATGGCTGGTTATTTTTAGTATTTAGTCTCCTGTCACTTATGATAACTGTTTTATCCCAATCTCATGTATGCTGAATTCATAAAGAAATTCAGAATTCTTAAAGAAAGGGGTGTTCAGTTTCTGAATCTATTTAATATTTCCCCTGTGGAAGTGCAGTTTCACTTCCCTGAGGTTTCTCTCCTTGTGCTAAACAAAGCTTGTTCTGCGTTTCTGAACCCAGGTGGATGCGCTGCGGTTGCGTCTGGAGGAGAAGGAGACCATGCTGAACAAGAAGACCAAGCAGATCCAGGAGATGGCAGAGGAGAAGGGCACTCAGGCAGGAGAGATCCACGACCTCAAGGACATGCTGGAGGTGAAGGAACGCAAAGTCAACGTTCTTCAGAAGAAGGTAAGGTTGGAGAGCTCCAAGTCACATAAACACCTCTGGTGCATCCCAGTTTCCAAGGCTGTCAGAAAGTCTGAACTAGAATGTACGTTCTGGAGATTAATGTTCCAGTCCATTGATGTAATGGGAATGTTATGGATGAATTTTTTTGAATTTTTGACAAAAAATTGGAATTCACAACAGAGATTGTTGCCTTGCTGTGATTGCATGTGCTGCTTCTGCTTCCATTTTAATATTACCAGTGGCTGAGGCATTTTTATAAGGGCATATCATCTGAAAAATCAATCCTTTTCCCACCCAGCACCTTACCAAAACCACACTGATTTGAAGCACAGGCTGATCATGACTTCAGCATGTGACTGAATGAATGAGAGGTTAGATCAGTAGAAGCAATTAGGATGGTTTCTCTGTAACTGATCTTGTGAAGAATTTTGTGTAACTTTTGTTAGAAATGCTGTGTTCTCATACTTAATATTTCTTGGGAAGTGCTAGAATAGGATAATCAGACTATCCTTCATATCTTTTTAGATAAGAAAATGTAGACCTTATCAGTGAACTGGGTGAGGTCTGGGTCAAAAAAACATGTAGACTGTGTCAGACAAATTAGAGAGGCATCCCAAAGGGCATTGAGGCCTAGGGCAAGACATGTCATTATGGATGATTGGTGGCAAATTGCACACACAGTATATCTCAGTTTATATCCCAGTTTTCCTATGCACAGGGTAAAAAGAGAGAAATGCATGTACTGCAATAAATTTTAATTTGAAGAACATTTTTTTTTCCTTAATCTTTAGAGAAGCTATTCTTGGAGCTCTTATTCACTGTATTAGGCTGAGGATGTGGGGGTTAGTTCTATTTCTTTTTTTCTTGGACCTTTAAACAATTTTACAGAATTCTTGTGATATAAATAGTTCAGAATATTGATTAATTTTTGATGCCTGGCCAATGCCTTTTCTTCTTGCCTGTAACCATAAATCATGAGGGTTTAGGTCATGTTCAGTTCTGTTACAGCAAATGTCATGCAGGAATGGAAGTTCAGGCATGGACTTCAGCCATAAATAAGTAATTAATAATTCTAAAGCAGACCCCTAATTCCCAGTCTTCATGGTCTCATTTTTTTGGCTGTTCATATTTTTAGAAACACAGATTTCTGATTTTTTGTGCTGTGTTGTTTTGTTTTACAAAACTGGTCGTGCACCCTCCAGACACAGCTTGAGATCCCAGCTGAATGTTTAACCAAGGGGTGGGGAGTCTGACATTTGTGTAAGTGTTAAATGTCACTGAGGTTGTTTTATTTCCATTCACTCTTACACTGCTTTTTCACACAGTTTTTTGCTCTACTTGACACTTGAGAAGGATCTTTCATTAGATCATTTATAGGCAGCTCTAAAGGCTCTTTTTTTTAATACTTGTTTTTTTTGAGACCGCTGTAATCCATATTGAGACAGTTGCATTTTGTGTCTTCATGCATCTGACCTGGTTTTTCAGGACTGTTCCTTCAAGTGAATGTACCTGGTCTTTTCAGGTTGGAAAGAAAGGACCCAGGCTTTTAAGAGTGAAAGTTTTGAGGTCCTGTTCTCTTGGATAGCTCCACTGAGAATAACACTGTGATTTGTGGTGTTCTGTAAACCTGTCTATGAACTTCTTAAACAAGAACAAGACAAAACCCACTGAAACAAAGCACCATAAAATGCTTTGGGCTGAAATGGACTTACTTTAAAGATCATCCAGGTCCACTTCCCCCTGCCATGGGCAGGGATTCCTTCCACTAGACCAGGGTGCTCCAAGCCCTGTGCAGCCTGGCATTGAATGCTTCCAGGGATGGAGCATCCTCAGCTTCTCTGTATAAAATACAAAAACCTGTCTGTAGAAAAATGTCTATTTCCTGCTGCTAACTGGAATGTCATACAGAGATTTGAATTTGCTTTAGCCTTGAAGTTGCTGGAGGCATTTTCTTTAACATCAACAGTTAAATTGTGAGAGTTGTAAATTCAAAGTGTAACTAGCTAACCTAGAATATTCTTGTGGAGAATCCAGGTGACAATTCTTTTATCTGAGGTTTGTGGTGCAATATGGAATTCCTTTTTGGTTTTTGTGTAGCCCAGGATAAAAAAACTGGAAGTTCAGGCCTTTAAAGTTCAAGGATTGATGTCTTCAACTCAGATTTTTAATTACTTGTCCAGACCTGGAATTGAAGACTAGGTGTGGGATTTTCTATAGAAAGGGATTTGCATTTTCTTGTTCTCTTTAACATTTTTCCAGAAAAGCAGAGCTTGAGAAAATATCTAAGGGCGGACTTGTCTGATTTTTTAATATGTATTATTGTGGAAGGTATGAGAACTTGCATAAAATCTGTTTCAGGTGCTAGGGAAAAATTATGAAGCCTCATTTTTATCTGGTATATATGGCTGTTCTTTTTTGACTGCACAGATAGCTATCTCTGCCCTCTGCCTGGAAACTCAGAAGCCTGTAGCTCCTTTCATATAAATATTTTTCTCTTAATTCTTGTAAACTGGGATTTGGTTTTTTTAGTTGTGCATTTCTAGAGTGCATCTTATTAAAGTGCACATCTTGTTTTCTGCTTTATCCAAGTGCTATCTTTCAGTTCTTCCAGGACATTCAGAATTTTATTGCAATTTGAAAAAAAAAAAGGCAATTTTAAAACTTTTACCTCCATGCATAATTGTATTTTTATTCCTTCCTCTGATTACAAATTGCTATGTTCACACAGATCAGGTTTTAGTCTTAGATTCTAGTTGAAGATCTAAAGTGTAGCTTAAAGTATCTTCATAGGTCATAGGTATTATAGATAGCAATTTGTCTGGGTTTTTCTCTTTCTGGCTTAGTTATCTGATAGTAAATGTTTGTTTTGAGTTTATTGACATGGTTTAAGTGCTACTCAGGCATTTCAACTGAATAGAGTGGAAGATCAGCGAAAGGCACGTGGTACAAAAAGTGCTTTTCTTGTATACTGTTAATTACTATTTTTGTATGGAAATAATATGTATTTGGAAGCAGCAGTTATGAGAAGGAACAGGGTAAAGATGTGGCAAGTTGAAGGAATTTACCAAATCAAGAATTGGATTAGTATTCAATCAGTTTTCACCAAGTACTCTTCCTTCAGCATTTACTCAGACATTTTTGAAGTTAGATATTTTTGAAGTTGTATTCTAATCAACTCAATTTTGCACACTAATATTTTTTAATGCTAGGTACAAAGAAAATTTGCAACAAAAAGCTAAAGTGATAAAGATCTGAAAATAACAGAATTTATTAAAAATTAGTTACTTGAATAACTTGGCCATTTAAGAAGAGTTGCTTACTTCTTTTGGAATTTAGAGATTGCCTGTACTAGAATGTAGCCATAGTTGAATGGGTATTTGGACCTGATGATTTTTTTGTTTTCTGTGAGTGTTTTAGATGTGCAATCTCCTTTTCTGATGACACTGGCAAGGAATTGTTTGGCATGGTGCCCATTTCTGCTATCCTAAATTGCTTCTGTTGAAACAAAAAATTATTTAAAATGCACCCTTTTTTTGGGGTTTCTATTTGGATTAATTGACACAGACCACCTCTTTCTTTGCTTTACGAACCATTATTTTTTTTGTATTGAATGAAGCTGGTGAGCTTCAAAGTCTACTTTTTAGTCATCCAAAAATCAAGGTGAAGAAAGTAATGGAAGTTTACTGGCTGATCAGAGATCAGTTAAATGACACAGAAGAAGATTATGAACAGCAAAGATCTGAAAAATTAACATGACAATTGGCATCATCACTGATACTCAGTAGGCACCAAAATAGATGTTCTGGGTTGCTGAGGAAACCAGATGCTTCACATTTTAAATCCTGGAGTTTTTTTCCAGTTCTAACCTCATACAGTGATGCTGCTTGATAGTACCTTTATTTTAGACAAAAGAATTAGGGCATATGCTAGAAATTTGGAAACTTTGGCTTTATGTCTGAAAATGTAATGCAAAAACTAAGTTTTATAGAGCTTTGGGATTATTTTTTTTCTCATTTCATTTAAAATGGATATTGCATAAAATCTCATTTTAAACTGTTAGAACTGAAGGCCGGGGAGAACATCTTTGAAAATAAAATAGGGACCATGCTGAGCAAATTTGAATTCTGAACCTGAAAAACATTAAATGGTGCTTCATTACTCTTTTTGATATATCTGTATATCTGTGCTGGTAAACAAGGATGAAAAGAAATGAGAAAAAAAATCAATATTTTGCAATCAAAGCATTTTAGGGAAATGGCATTTGGGACAAAAGATAAGTAATAATACACTGAAAGAAAAAAAATCCAACAGGGAATCAATCACCTCTTGTTTTGGGGGTAGGCCGTGTTTTGTCTTGGGGAGGGGGGTTAACACTCCCTTCTTTGTGCAATGCAGCTGCAGGCAAATAAAATGCAAGTTTTAGTGTCTGAACATAGCAGTGTTTTCGGCAGCTTCCCATGCTCTGTGTGATAATTGACCTGTGAGAAAGGAAGAACACAGATTTTTTTTCTTTGGTGGCTGTGCTGACTTGTTCAGCTAGAATTTGGGAAGGTTTCAAATGTTCCTGCACTTTTGAATAAGAAGCGTTGCCTTTCTCCACAGAAGATTAATGTCCTCTGCTTCCCAGAAATCGTGGAAATCAGAATAAATATCTTCTGCTTAATGATTAGAAATACTGTGTGGCAGGAGAGGAGGACAGCAAACAAAATGTGTAACTCAGTTGTTTAAAATCAGTGGTGCTTATATTTGGTTTAGTATTCCTGACTTTGAAGTGCAGTGTTTGTAGTTTAAAGTTTATTTTCCTTCTATTCCCTCGTCTCTGAAGTAGGTTTACCTTCTCAGACACCTCCTCTCCCACAACCCTGAGGAGATGAGAGAGCTCAGAGAAGGAACTGCATTTTCAAAGATCTGATTCAGTTTATGGCAGTTTCACCCAAGGTGTGACCTTGAACTTGCCAACCAAGCTAATGAATATCTGGTTTTCTAAGAATTCATGAAATCCAGGCTGGACTTTGAGACATGCCTTTGAGCTCTCCCAGCGATGGCATTTAGTGCTTAAAAGTGCCACAGTGTCCACACTGTGGGCAATGGCTTGGTGATACCTGCAGTGTGCCCGAGTTTCCATTTGTGTGAACTCAACAGAGAATAACTCAGCAGAAAGGGCAAATGCTGGCACAGCAGAGATGGGCTCATGTTCATTTACAAAGTGGGTGTGCATGTGCCCTCCTGTTTCAGTCTGGATGGTTTTTTGCCTCTGTAAAACTCCTGTGGGCGAGCTTATCTATTGCTTTTGAGTTAGAAATGATACAAATTCACTTGAAGGCTGGTTTGTAGGAGGAGTGTGTTAAATACAAAAAATTCTCTCTTTTATAGACAGATTTGACACATTCTGCTTGATTGGTTAACTAACAAAAACATCTTCCTTACAGTCTTTATGAAGAACAGAAAAACAGTAAGAAAACAGATTGTACTAACTAGTTATTATTGTTTCTACAACTCCTTAAAAAGTCTTTAAGTCTTACCAGTCTACTGTGAGAAAACACAACCTGTTTTTTCGCTCTCTGACCAGGCTGTTGTAACCACATTTATCCTCTGTTTTTAATGTGCTTGAATCATGGGCATTTAAGGAGGAGCAGCACACAGGCTCAGCTCATCAGCCCAGACCCTGGAGGGAGGGCCAGGTGGATGTGCTGCACTTTCTGCCCAGCTGGAGTTGATGAAATAGTTCCTGTTTGTTCAGGAGCTCAGGGCCTTACCCAGCCCAATTAGGGGAGTGTTTCTGTACGTCTCTCTCAGAGCTCTACTTCTGCTCTTTTTACTCCAGGTCTCAGGTCATGCCACTGAGCTGGTTCTAAACCCAGTTCAGAGATTTCAAATGCCACAAAAAAGACCAAACGTCCCCACAGGGTTTGTGTCAGCTTCTTTATTAAATCTGACAGATGTGACCTCAAAGATGTGTCCTGGGGGGCCGTGGGGAACTTGTTTCTCTGTGTCCCTGAAGGGATATCAAACCTCTTGTGCTGCTGCTTTTTGTTTCATTCAGACCTTCCTGTCACAGGCCTGCTGATGACCACTGGACAAGACAAAATTGAAATTTTTGCCTTTTAGAAATTTCTAGAAGTTATTCTGGTTTATTGGTTACCCTTTGTGTCCAAGATGCTAAGTAGCTTCTCTTTTCACCAGTATACTTTTAGAATTGCTTTACCATGGGGGGTGGGATTTTTATTGACATTCATAATGTCAATAGTATTATCTTCAGTTAGAAGAATAATAAGAAAAATTAGGCAGGCTTTTAATCCCTCATTTCTCTCAAAATACTACTTGTGGTAGCAATGAAAGTACCAAAGAAGACTGAAAAGGCTTCATTAAGTAAGTTCAAATTCAGCACAATTTTCCTGTGAGATTTTCATTCCTGACATCCAGGTAGATTAGTTGTTTAATTTCCAAGTGGAAAATTAGGACACGACAGAGAATTTATTTTCATTTTACAGTGAGCCATGACCACATTCAGAGTAGGATTCTTACCCCCCCATTTTGACTTTCCAGTTCTCTGACATTCCATTAAGACCTTTCAGAGTAATTGCAGCCCAGCTCAGGTGACATGGTGTGTTGTGGATTTTTTTTTTTCTTCCATGAATATGCAACTAACAAGATTATATTAGGGCAGGAGAATAGCACAGTTTCTTCATATCACTTTTAAGCTCTTTGCTAGTTCAGTTTTAAAGGTGGCTTATTACCATACAGAGTTTGTTACAGCAGCTTCAGGAACATCCCAAAGATTTGGTGTCTTTGATTCCTTTGAGTCATTTAATAACATACATTTTTCGGATTAGAATATGGATCCTAAAAGGTCTACAAGCTTATCTTGAGACAGCATTTTCCAGATAGTCCATAGTTTGCAGGTGCTGGTAGAGATGGCAGTGTGTTCTCCAGGAATTTACCCGAGGAAAATACTACTTATGCTGTTATTTTTAATTTTTAGTGCTACTGCAGCATCTATGGCAGAAAAACCTACTGGGTTCAAAATAAGGTTTTGTGTCTGCCTATGTTATAATTTAGAATTTTTAAAGGGAGAATGTGCTTCTTTATTTCTATATTACTTTTTTTTTTTTTGTTGAGCATTTTGTGGTGCCACAGTAAAAATAAAAACATCTGTATTATATATGTACCTATATTTCCAGATGTATGCTAATGCTCTTTTAGAAAATCAGATGTTGCTCTGTGTGAAAGATAACAAGTCAGTTTCTTATTTTGAGAACTAATATAAGGAATACTCTCTCCATTTACATTGATGCTATTAGAGAATCTTGCCTGTTGACTTTAGTAGCTGAAGTGCTTGTTTTTTTTTTCTGAAGTAACCCTTGTAGATGAGTCGGCTCACACAAAGAAGGCAAGCAGGTCTATGAGGTTGGTTAATGAGGTAGTTCAGCTATTGCATCTGGGTTTTAAACTGATGTACGCTGCTCTAACAGTGTCACACAAGATTGATAGCAACAGCTCAGTTACAAGAAACCTCAACTGCAGGGTCTGGTATTATCTGAAACCACAACTGAGCAAATTTGGCAAATCTGTCGTGTATATGGAAGGAACTTTTCTAGTATCCTTCAAGGAGAAGAAGTCACTTAATACTAAGTTCTTCTTGGGCCTAGAGATAACCTCTTGATTGGTGAGACAGGGCATTACTCATAGGTAATTCTGGTTTCTTGGAGGGATCTGGGAAGCCAGCCAGCTCTGGGGCCCCTTGCCTTCATTATGAGTTAAAAGTGTAGTTTTTCTGGCAAGATAAAGCTAATAAGCTTTGTTGGTGCATTCACTGTTGTGCAAGACAAACACAAACTTCCCCGTGATTGAAGAGGCAGGAAAAGCAAGGGCATGTGCCACTTTTGAGGTTGCTTACTTCATTCATCCTCACGTGGCTTTTCACTGCTCTCTGGGTTGTGAGGCTTCACAATTTCCAGGGCTTTGGTCACCAGGCGTTTTGTGCCCCTGGGAGTTTGGTCTGAGCTGTGTCTGGAACAGACATTAGTGATTGTGTTAGTCAGCTTAGGAATCTGCACTAGAGCAGGGAAAGAGTAATTTGGCAGTTTAAGTCAATAGTTTCCTGGATTCAGGAGTGAATTTTGAACCCATTGTGCTAAACAGTCTGCAAAGTTAGGTCTCTACACAAATTTATACATTCTTTAGGACTATCATAAGGCACAAATATATTAACATCTTTCTAATCTGTGATTTCACCCAAAGGGTAAGAAAGCTGCTCAGCAAGGAGTAGAGTCAGCAGAGAAACTAAGTTCCCTTTGTCTCAGGACAGCATGCATTTGCTGCTTAGGATGCTCCTCTGCATGATGAAGAGGTCCCAGCAAATAATGGTACTAATTTAGTACATTAGGTTTTAAAAAATTTTAGGGGTTTATGAGTATGGAGCACTAACTAATGTAGAGTTTGATATTTAGTCACCTATCATTGTGTTCTGAAGTAATTCTGTAAGAGCAGTGATAGCTAAATACTGAAAAATACACACACACATACACATACTCATATTTACTATTTACAGTATGAATTCCTAATCCCTTGCTATTCATCAGTCCATATCCTTTCCAAGAGAATGAAGCAGGACAATCACAGCTGACTGGCCGTGTTGTACACTGGGATTAGAAGCATCCCTCCTTTCCAGAGGTCTTTCCTCACTTTTACCCTACAGTGTATCTTTGATCATAATAAATCAGTGATTTGGGCAAAGTAATTCAGTGGCTGAATCATAATTTAATTTAAAGTCTTTGTTCAAGTTGTATAGCCTTCTGCTTGAGTGAGCCTAAATGATAATGTAAATGGAGTTTAGTTTGCTGTGAGGATTTCCTTTATAATCAGCATTAAATCCCATGTTCCCAACCTATCCATTGCTCTGCCTCAGTGGTTGGTCTTTTCTGCTCCCTGATTTCCATTCTTGGCTCTCTCAGTGCTCTGAGGAGTTCAGCCTTTCCTCTCTTTGTGTCTTTTCTTGATCTTTTTTCCTGCTGTGAGTTGATATGTAGCACTGTACTGTGTGTCTCTAACCAGGAGATATCAGTGTTGCAGTGTCCTTACTCTGTGTAGAACCAAAATCTCAAACAAGTCAGGAAAACATCATCAGTATTGCTGAGTAACAGAGATCAAGTTGCCAGAGGGTGAGGACTGTTTGTTTCACACTAATTATCAGTGAAATATGGCACATGGGTTATCCAAGCAAAGAAGTTTAATTGTTAGTGTAAAAACTTTTTCACTTTACACTTCTAAAATGTTACTTTAAGTGTAAACCTTATGAACCTTGAGATGTTCTAAAAGTAATGTCACAACTTGTTAGTTTTATTCTGCTTCTTACAAAATCAGCTCTATCTATTACAAAATCTTCTTACAATATCAACTCTAACTCAATGATTACTAGGTTCAATTTTCCCACTTGTTTATCAGCCTTGCACAATAAAGTACTTCTGATTTTTCTGTCTTTGAACATTTGGGATCCATCAATATGAAATTATTCCAATTTGTACTATTTATGTTTTCTCTGTAATGAGCTTTCCTAAGTCAAATCTGTGCACATTTTTGTCAAAGCCTATTCAGAGACTTGGAACAGGAGTGAGTAAATGTCCCCAGAATAGTTGGGTTTTTAATCCTTTTGTGTTTGGTAGGTCGTAGGAGTAAAACTTTGGTAAACACAGCCTTAGAGATTGCTTCATAATGTCAGGACACAGCTGAAATTAGCATGATGTTATTCTGTGTGATCAGGCCAGGATTTCAGCAAAATGGATGTTATTCATAATTAGATTTAAAAATTAAATATTAGATTGGGAAATTAATTACCAGATTATTTCAATTATGATTCTCAGTATAATGACATTTTAATAAATATGAAATAAATGAGTAATATCTAAATTTCATTGAAGAGGAACAGCAGAGTTTAAACTGTTTTGTTTTGGTGCATGTGATAGCAGTGTTTTGTTTTGAATTACTTGTGGAATGAAAGTATCAGACTCAAGTTGGAACCAACAAATTGCCTTGATGAACAGCTGAGGTTGAAATCTTGGTGGTGGATAATGGCTGCAGTCTCTTACCTGATGAATACCAACAAAAGGGGTCGCTCAGAGGAGCTCTAAGATAAACAAATTATACAGAATTTTAAATGGATTATGTAATTAACCGTATGTAAACAATCAACTGGCCAAAATATTGCCAAGTCAAATCTCTTATGATCAGGCTTTATACTTCTGTTATTTGATGGCATTTTACATAAAGTGTTGTCCATTCATACTGATATCTGTATGAGACACAGGCAGTGTCAGTGGGCTGCAAAGACCTGCTTTGCTTTCCCTCTTAGCTCAAACCCTGCCTTGGACTGACCAGAGCCCATGGTGGGATTTTGATTCAAACACTCTGCTTTTAACTGGGTCAGGCTATTGGTATTATTGAACCTCCTCAGGATGATGCAGTGCCACTACTAAATTTAACTGGTTTACAGCTGTCTGAGGATGTGAGTCATTGCTAATGCATAATATTTTCTAGGCAGTGCTTTGGAACTGAGACAG